>NC_139394.1:65875000-67287500 GCF_054392235.1 Sus scrofa
GCCTGGGGCAGGGCTGCACCACTAGAGGCAGGAGCAGCAGGCCAGGAAGGGGGGCTGTGGGCAGGTGGGGGCTTGGGGGCAGGGGGCCAGGCCACCGTGCCCTCCCTGCCCCATTCCCTGCACACCGATGCCCCAGGGCCCGTGGGACAGGAGGGGGCACCCAGGCCCAGCCACGCTCCCTAGTGTCCGCAAACTCACAAGCTGCCTGGCCCATGCCCCAGCCCCGAGGTGGGGAGACCCCCGTCCCGCCACGCAGCCGCCCACCAGAACCCAGGCTCTCCACCTGAGAGCGCACCATGGAGGCGGGCGAGGCAGCCCCACGCAGGAAGGGGGCCTCCAGCTGCCGCCCCCCCCCCCCCCCCGCCTGCAGGAAAACGCCCCTTTGTGTGGTTCACAAGGCCCATTGTGTGGAGCCAGCATCCAGGTGGGGGCCGCGCTGCGCTCACCACGCCGAGCCTGGCACTGCCCCCGGCCCCTCGGCTAGACACCCGTGTCTTCACACGGGCACACAGGTGTGCCCAGTCACCAGGGCGAGGCCTACTGTGGCCCTGGCCCACCCACCACCCTCGCTGGGGACCGAGCGCAGCCAGCCCCTGGCCCAGCCTCTCCAGTCTCAACTGCCGGGACCATGGCAGGGTCGCCTAGGTAACTGGCTGGCTGAACTGCAGCGAGGGGCAGCTGTGGCCACTGCAAGCGCACCCGCACGGTCTCGGGGCAGCAGGACCCGGGCAGCTAGCAGGCCCTCCCCTAGAAGCCAGGCACACAGACACGCTCACAGCGCCACGGCCCCGGCTGCAAAGGATACATCTTGACGGCCCCAGACCTGGTGCCAATGGCCATGATGCGGAGCTCCGGATCGAAGGCCAGGGCGCTGGGCTGGTTGGGGAAGCCATGCTCCACGGTCTGCGGGGGAGGCGAGGGCATGGGCGCAGGCACGGGGCTGCCCGAGGCAGCCTGCAGGCTCTGCCCCTGCCGCACCGTGGGGCTGGAGCCAGGTCCCTGGGCTCCGGGCCTGGGTGTCCCCAACTCAGAAAAGCGCGGTCACACCTCCGGTGGGCAGGGAAGGGCCTGAACCCCTGGCCGCAACCACAAGGCCTTCCTCGACCAAGGCCCCGGCCCCCCAACACTCAGGCCCACCCCGCTGTGCACGGGGCTCTGACAACAGAACAGCGCTCGGCGAGGAGGTATGGGCACAGAAGTGAACCCCGTGCCCACAGGCTCCGCTCCCCAGGCAGACCAGGGAATCCAGGGCGCTGCCCAACACAGGCTCTGGGTACAGGCCAGAGGCCCCTGACCCTGCCCCAAGGGCCGCTCCCGACTCCTAGAGACAAGGAGCTTCCTGCCCAGTCCCCGAAGGCGGAATCTGCACCCCCCGCCCCCCCACCCCCGACATGGGCTCCCACCTGGAAACTGGGAGGCAGGATTCTCACCCCACCACAGTGGGCATGGCGGGCAGGGGGCTTATGCACTGGGGACTGGCTCCGCAGCGGGTGCACCCCCCACCCCCCCATCCACGGAAGCCCTACTCAACCCCGAGGCCTGCCAGGGGGCCCTCCCCAGAAAGCCTGCGCCCCTGGGCCCCCAGCCCGACCTCCACAGCGAGGTGGGAACACAACTGCTCGCAGTCCTTCACCGCCTGCGCAAGCCCCCTGGGTGGGTCACTGCCCGGTCCAAGCCTCAGCTTCCATCTGGGCACTAGGGGCCGCAAGCCCACCTGAGGACAGTGGCCCACTTGCCAAGGCGGGGATGTGTGGCACTGCCATGCCCACAGTGGACCCGGCCGGCCGTGTCTGGCTGCCGCTCCTCCGCTCAGGACCCCCCCGGGGCTCCCAGCTCACTTCCAGTCAAAGCCAAGTCCTGGCCCTCGGGCCCCTCCCTGCCCCACGGGTCACTTGGTGGCCATGCACTCCCAGCCCCCGCATCCGCGGGCCTCTGCCTGGATGCCTTCCACCCAGCGTCCCTGTCGCCCCCCAACCACGCCCTCACCTGCCTGAGCTCACCCTTGGAGCCACCCCCGAAGCACGCTGCCTAGTTCCCTCTCTCCTGCCGGCTTCCCACCGTCTTCGCCGGAGTGAGAATTTGTTAAAATGACAAACATGTGGACGTGCCACATGCAACGGGGGGCAGGGCCGGGATGTGCACCCAAGTCTGGGTCCCAAGTCCGGGCTCACTCCTGCCCCCCGTTCCCCGCTTCCCCGACCCCTCGGGAATCTGGGGCCTATGTTCTTTCTTTTTTGTTTCCTTCTTTAGCCTCCCTGGGGTCCACGGAGCTCCTGAGCCAGTGATCAGAGCCAAGCGGCAGCTGCAACCTTTGCCACAGCTGTGGCAACGCCAGACCCTTAAGCCACGGTGCTGAGCCGGGGCCTGAACCTGCATGCTGGTGCTGCAGGGACGCTGCCCCTCTGATTGCGCCAAAGCAGGAACTCCTGGAGCCCATCTTCTAGGCATCAGCCGCCACACCCTCTAGTGACCAAGCCCCCTGCCCAAGATCATGCCCCTCCCACCACTGCTGCCCAGTCAAAATGGGGCCTCACCCTCCTTAGCAGGGAGACCGCAGCTTCTGCCAACCAGGGGCCCAGCCAGGGGGAGCAAGCCTTCCCCCTCCCCGCAGCTGCCTCAGGTCCCCACTTCACACCCCACCTCACGTGCCGAGGAAGTGACACCTTAGCACAACACCTGCCCAAACGCCATCCCTGTCCACACACCCGCACGGCCACTCAGCAAGGGAAGGGGGCCATCCAGGAGCCCCTGGGCACCAGCCCCCGCTCTGGACCCCTGGACCTTGAAGTCTGAGGGTCCTGGCCCCCGCTTCCACCACCTGGGAAACCCTGCCTGGCCCAGAGACGTTCTGCCCCGGCCGCTCCAGGACCAGCCATCCCAGAGCGTCACCTGGACAAGAGTCTCCTCGAAGCTGGCTCAGGACCACAGGAGGCCCTCCCAAAGTCCCTGTCCCTCCAGGCTACGTCAAATCCCACTGACGAGGCCAGGCAAAGACTGAGTGCCTCCGCTTACTCTGACTTTGGGCAGGTGGCCGGCCCTCTCTCAGCCTCAGTTGTCTCACCTGTGTGTTACCAGCCCCAAGAGCCTGGGTAGGGGCTGGGCGACCAGAGGGCTTGGGTGTAATACCCAGGCCACAAGTCACAGCCCTGGGGGAGTTGGCGAGGGGCAGGCCTCTCTCCAGCACACACTAGCGCAGGGGAGGCGGGGCCGAAGGCAGCCCCTTTCGGCGGCCCCTCTTGCCCTACCCAGAAAAGAAAGGAAGGAGCGGCCCGGCCCTCCCCCCCCCTCCGCCTGGGCTCCAGGAGAAGCAGTGGGCCGGATGGCCCGTGTGACACGGAGCCCACAGCAGGGAAGACAGGGGCTCTATCTCCGAGCAAGGGAAACTGAGGCCCCACGAGTTGAACTGCACTTGGCTACACGGCCAGGCATCCCCCCCGGGAGCCCCCGGCGGGGCAGGGCTGGGGGCAGAGCCCAGGGCGGTGGGGGAAGGGAGGAGAGGAACCGGGAAGGGATTTCCCAGCCCCACCCCCCAGCATCTGCCTCCACTCCGCGCCCCTCCCCACCGGCCTGGGGGCGAAAGCAAAACAAACTGGCCCGAGGGCTAACTAAGCAGGGGCGCCGAGGGGCCCCCAGAGAAAGAGATAGACAGTAAGTGGAGCCGGAGCCAGAGTTGAGAGCCGCCAAGAGACACACGGAGGCGGAGAGGCCCGCAGGAAGAGGCCGGCGGAGTTCGAGACGCGGAGACAGAATCAGGGGAGCGGAGGGCAGGGATGGAGGGAGGCTGGCGCGCGGTTCCAGCGGAGCCGGGCGGCCCGGCCGGCGTGCGCCCCCTCCCCCGGCCCGACGTGGCTCCGGCCCGGCCCCCACCCCCGGCCCGCCGTCGCACCTTGTGGAAGGCGAAGAGCTCCTGCTTGAGCTTCTCGCGCTGCGGGTCGGCGCCCTGCCTGCGGAACCGAAACTTCATCATCTTGCGCCCGGCCGCCCGCCGCCGCCCGCAGGATGCGCCGCGCGGCCCCGCCGGTCCTGAGGCGCGGGCGGGCGGGCGCCAGGCGCGGGCGCGGCGGGGCGGGGCCTGCTCGGGGGCGGGCCCGCCCGACGGACGCGCTGTCCGGCCAATGGGCGGCGCGCGGCCCGCCCGGCCCGCCCCTGCCGGTCGCCCAGTGGGCGCCCGCGAGCATGCCCATCGCGCATGCGCCGCGGGAGCGGGGCCTGCCGGGACTCGTAGTCCGTGAGCGGGGCTCCAGCGTGGGCGGCTGGGGAAAAGCCTTGGAAAGGCAAGGCGTGTTTCCCCCCCGCCCCCCTCCCTGGCTCACTGGAGGCCAGTCTCTTCCTGCGACGAGCAAACAACGCGCACACTCAGGTCATGAGGCATCTCCGTCCCAAAAGCCAGGAGAGTTCTGACCGGGGCGAACACAGTGATTGCATAGTCGTGTTACGTTTGGCCACTTTCGCAGGACACCCCTTGGCCCATCCCCCAGTGTGCCAGAGCACCGTCCACGCCATGCTCCCGGTCGGCTGGGTGGTTGGTCGGAAATGCCCTCCTCTGCCCCCAGCCTCTGGGGCACTCCTACACATCCTTCAGGACCCAAAGTAAAAAGCTCTAGTGGCCGCACGGAGGATTCTCAGGAGCGCCATCAGCTCAAGAGACAGAGATGCGGTGGAGAAAAGAGCCCCTTCCTCAGGAGCTGGCACTCGGGACGCTCCTGAGATGGCATCTCGGCTTCTCCGACGAGCAGGGAGGGCCTCCTCGGCTGTGTAGAGAAAGCTGCACTGCCTCCACTCAGAATGACGATCGGGCTGTTCCCATCCAACGTCCAGGCCTCCTTGTCTCATCTGGACAGTGGCCTGGAGACTGAACCTTTCTTTTCAAGGCTGAGAATAGGCTGCCCGAGGCTCAGGGTCCCAGAAGCTTAGGTGGGGCCTGTAGACCAGGCCCAGACCCCCCTAGCTGTGTGAAGGGCGGAGTGCCTGGCTTGTGACCCCAGGCAGCTGCCAAGCCACGGGCTTGGCTGCACCCCTCCACCCACGCCAGCCCTGCTCAGCCCTTCCCTGGGGTTGGAGCTGGATCTGGAAGAGGGCAAGTGGGAAGCAGGGGGCGAGAGGAGCAAAGATGTTAACAGGGCACAAGAGTGTCTGCGAGTGGCAGGCGCCATTCAAAACCCTTTCCTGGTTTCAGCTGATGAAGGCGGAAGCTAAGACAGGTGGGTACAGGCAGGGGGCAGAGCTGGCTGCCCTGAGAGGGGTCAGGCCCCTCGGGCCATGGCCCACTGCACACCCAGCACCGGAGGCCCCACTCTGAGCCCTGGGTTCTGGTCCCTGCCCTGCCCTGCCCCCCCATGGCTGAGTGGCAGGGCCTGAGCCCAGGGCCTCATTTGCCCAATGAAGGCCTCACACAGGGAAGTGTTAGGAAGTTGTTGCTTCGCATCGACTTTAGCGGCTGTGCAGCCTGGAGCAAGGTCCTTGAGCTCTCTGTGCCTCAGTGTCTTCATCTGTAAACATGTGGATGACACCGGTACCTGCCTCCAAGGGTCGCTGTGAAGGTGAAATAAATTAGTCAGTAAATTAGTACTTACAAAGCCCTCAGACCAGGCAGCCAGGAAGTGCCACATTCGAGTCAACTCTTGTGAGTTCTGGCTAATTGCGGTTTGACCTCTGCGCCTCCATCACCCTGGCAAGTCTCTGCCCTTGCTCAGTCTCCATTTCTGTCTTTGAAAGGGGACCAAGGGACCAGGCAGGAAGCCGTCCTGCCTCCCCCACAGCACATCCCCAGCTCACAACCTAGGGGGCCCCGGGCCTGTGATCACCTCGGGCAGCAGGGCCTGCTCGTCGTTCGCAGCAAGGAACGGGCTCAGAGAGCCCAGGCAAGGGCATGAACACGAGGTCTGGGTAATCTCGGGCCCACACCTAGCCTAGAGGTGAGGGGGCAGGAGGGCACCCGAGTCAGCAGCGCCCTTGGGAAGGGAAAGCCATCTCCACCGTGGCCGCCCAGGCCAGCCTCAGGCCAGGGACAGGCTGCTGCGGTCTCGGCATTTCCTGGGTGGGGTGGCCTCCCCCAAGCCCTCCTCCCCCTCTTGGCTACCCCCAGGCCCTAGGCCAGCTCTGAGTGGCGCCCAGTTCTGGCTTCCCGTCCTCAGCTATCCCCTTGCTAGCTGGGTGACCTCAGGCAAGGCACTGGTCCACCTGGGGCCTGTTTCCCCATCTGGAAAATGTAATGAGGACTAAATGGGATGATTGGAAACAGCAGTGGAGCCCAGGACCTGTAGGGCCTGTTTTCCTAGGACTCTGGCTCAGAACTAGCTGCCGCACCAGCTGCACCCAAGGCATATGGAGGTTCCGGGGCCAGGGGTGCAATCTAAGCGGCCGCTGTGGCCTACACCCCAGCAACGCCGGATCCTTCTTCACCCACTGTGCCAGGCTGGGGACCAAACCCGCATCACTGCAGAGACAATGTCAGCTCATTAACCCACTGCACCACAGCGGGAACTCCTGCCTCACCATTCTTCAAACGTACCAGTCAGGTGTCTGTCTCAGGACCTTTGCACCTGCTGTTTCCTTGCTGGGAAGCTTTGCCCCCAGGTTTTCACTTCGCCAAACCCCTCCCTCCTTTGGTCTTGATATTCTTTTTTTTTTTTTTTTTTTTTTTTTTTTTTGTCTTTTCTAGGGCTGCAGCCACAGCATATGGAAGTTCCCAGGCTAGGGGTCAAATCGGAGCTATAGCCACTGGCCCACACCACAGCCACGGCAACGCGAGATCCGAGCCACAGGTCCAAGCCATGTCTGCGACCTACACCTCAGCTCACGGCAACACTATATCCTTAACCCACTGAGTGAGGCCAGGGATCGAACCCGCAACCTCATGGTTCCTAGTTGGATTCGTTAACCACTGAGCCACGACAGGAACTCCTGGTCTTGACACTCTTGCTCAAGGAAGCATTCCCCCCCCACCTCAATTCCTGGTGCCTCCCCTCCCCGTTCCGTTCCTCTCCCCCCACTCCCATCCCCGTCTCTCTGACACTTGTGTGCATATTGTTTCCCAGCTTGAGAAAGAGCTCCCCAAGGGCTCGGTTTTTAATGCTGCTCTTCACCCCAGTGCAGGTCAGGCACCCACTAGGTACTCAGCACATCTAAAAATGACATGAGAGTTCCTGCTGTGGCTCAGTGGGTGAAGGATCCAGTATTGCCACAAGTTTCGGCATAGCCCAAAGGTGGGGCTCAGATCCAGTGTTGCCATGGCTGTGGCGTAGGCAGCAGCCGCGGCTCCGGTTTGATCCCTGGCCCCGGCAACGTCCATGTGCTGTGGGTGTGGCCTTAAAAAAAAGGGAGGGGGGATAATATATGAACTAATTTAAAAAGGTCAAAAGCAAATATGAGAAATGGTTAACACGTGGGGGTGGTAGTACGGCTTCTCTGTTGTCTGAAGTATTTTTCAGTGTGTTTGAAACATTGAAAGCTGTAAAATGCTGGTAATAAGCATCCGCAGTGTTTGGGAGCCCAAGGTCATGGGAAAGGGTGGTTGCTGGATGCGGGGAGGCAGGTGGAGAGCACGGGTGCCTCCCAGCCAGGCTGGCGTGCATCTGGGGGTCCCCAGGGTTGCTGTGTCTGTGCTTTATCTGCTTGGATCTGAAGTAAGTATGGGGACAGCCCACTTTCAGACAGGAAACAGGAGCCAGGGCCTAAGGCCCTCTGCAGAGAGGAGGGAAGCAGGGGTGACGGGAAGCCCCACAGGGAGGCAGGGAAGGGCGGCTGGAGGGGTGGGGGAGGCTGGGAGAGCCTGGCCACGGGAGGCGGGCCCAGCCTTCCAGGAGCTGGCCCAGATCCCGGTGAGGCCGCGACCCTCCTCTGCTGCCCAAACCACACAAGTAGCTTCTTCCTGGCAGGTCCCAGGATTCCTGGAGTGGAATCTGGGCTGGGGGCAGGGCGGGCAGGCGGCGGGGCTCACACGGGAGCCCTCATCCCGCACATGGCGTGCAAAGCGCAGCAGGCTCTCGGGGCGCTTTTAGGGCCCACTGGGGTGAGCAGTGTGCTGGGCCTCGGGGAAACGAAGGCCAGAGCCACCCCGCCCTCCTTTCACAGGGGGGCACCTGCCCAGGGTGCCAGGGGCCTTTGGACCTCCAGCCCAGCTCCCTCTCCAGGCGCCGGCGGTCGGCCCTGAGCGAGCCTGGGTCTGAGCCGTGCTTCTCCTGGCTCACAGATCTGGAGATCTGGGTGCACTGCCTCCTGCAGTGGTGTCAGGTTGAAGGCTAGGCAGGTGGGCACTGCCCCAGGCCTGTTGGAAGGTGGGGTTCTGTGCTGCATTCGGCTCTGTGGCTCCAAGTTCTGATCCTGCTCACTCACAGTGAGTCCAGAGAGGGTGGGAGTCAGGACCTGGTCTCTCAGCACCCAGTACTCTGGGCTGTGCAGAGGGAGGGCACTGGCAGCACGAAGGCCCCGGCGAGTTGGGCCAGCAGCGGGGAGCCCAAGTTCTGCCCTCGGGGCCTCCCTCAGTTCCTCACCCAAACCCAGGGAAGGCGGTCCCCCGGCCGCCCTGAGGCACCGTTGCTGGGCCTCTGCTGCCCCACCATGGACATAGGGGTAAGTGCGCCAAGGAGCACCAGGCACCCAGCCGGAGGACCCGGCCCGGCCCCTCCCCTCCGTTCTGGGCCCCTTCCATACTGGTCGCATTGCACCTGCGGAGTCCCAAGTCTGAACGCCTCCTCCTCTGCTCAGAACCCTCCATGGGAAGCCACTTGCAACAGCCAGTTGTCACATTTGCAAAGTTTTTTGTGAGTCAGCCATTATTAAAAATTAAATTAAAAACAAAGGTCAAGTTCAGAACTAGGCACTTCCTATTTCACTACATTTCACCGTCTGTTCTCCGAAATTCCACAGATTGTGCGGTGGAAACGCTGCACAGCCAGATCAGCCAGAAGGGAGTGTTTACACCATGGAAACTGGCAACCACCACAAATCAGGCTGGGTTAATTGGTCATTTTCTAGACCAGTGCCATCCAACAGAAATACAATGCAAGCTGCACGTGTGGTTTTAAACTCCCTGGTAGCCAGACCTAAAACAGCAACAGGAAATGGGTACAGTTAAATAGCCTATTTACCCAGGTATGTCCAAAATATCATTTCAATGTAGTCAATATAATATTTTCTACATTCTTTTTTTTTTATACTAACTTCAAACTCTAGGGTGTATCTTATACCTAAAGGACATTGCAAACCAGCTGCGTTTCAGGTGCAGCTGTCCAGTGGCTGCTCTCCTGGACAGCCCAGGTCTAGACTCAGGAAATCGATGGAGAAAATAACGATGCAGATTAAACTGAAAAGTCGTGTTGAGGCCAAAAGGTTTCAATTCAATGAACATAATTTGTTGGATGATGAGAAGTCAGTCAGTCCGATTGTGTCTCAAATTTAACGATAAACTTACTGACACAAGAGCAGTGTAGTGGGCTCAACAGCGTCCCCCAGTGTAGCCGGTCCTCGGCCCAGGAAGGTAAATTGTTTCACATTTTTAACGTCTTTTCACTCTGCAGGCGTGAGCGGAGATCTTTGCACGGGGCGGCCGTGAGGGGTTGGGGAGGGAGAGGCCGTCACGTGACCATGGAGGCAGAGACTGGGGTCGTGGGGCCACCAGCCTGGGCATGTCAACCACCACCGGGAGCTGGAGAGGGAGCAGGGGCCCGCTGACGCCTCGACTGCAGCCCAGTGAGCAGCATCTGGGGTTTCCCACCTCCAGACTGTGCAAAGATCAAGTTTGGTTGTTTTAAGCCACCAGGTTTGTCGGAGTTTGTTACAGCCGCCCTAAGAAACTAACCCTAGCAGACGGGACGCAACACCGTTTGCCGTATTTGTGGCTGAGGCACAAACCACAGGGAAGCTGCAGATGCAACAATTCGGCAACACAGTCGATGCAAATCATTCTGCGAGAAACTGGCTAGAGTTCCTCAAACAGTTTTCTGCATTTTATTACCGGGTGTGTGCTGCACGTCTGTCAGCATGGCCTTGTGTGTACGGGACACACACCAGGTAGTCTGGCACCCTCAGGGGAGCTCGGCGGCCCAGCGACCCCGTATCTTTCCTTAGTGGATGACTGTGACTTTGGGCCTCGTTTTCCCACCACACAACAGGGCTGCAGGGAGGGGAAGGGCTGGAGCCAGGCGTGGCGAGAGCACCTCCCGCGTCCAAGACTGGGCTGGGGCAGAGAGGGGTGGGACTCCGCACCCGGCCCAGACAGCTGGTGCCCCGCAGGTGGCTGGGGACAGTCAGCTTCAGGGGACCAGACGCGGGCCCCTGGGAGCCTGGGGACGGCTCAGAGGACCGTTCCGCTTCCAGAGACGGGGTGCCACAGAGCCGCCACACAGGAACAGAACCAGAGCCGAGAGAGACCCCTGGGGCTCAGCAGGTCCTCTAGCCCTCCTGCCCCTCAGTCCGCCCTGGGACACGGAAGAACCGGGGTCTGGCTTTGTTGCAGCTGCCGTAGGGGCCCCCTGCTCCCCAGCCCTCATCCCATGGCCCCAGTCAGGTGACCTTTCCCTCACCTCCAAAGTCTCTGCGGGGCACCCAGGGCCCCGGGCGCCCACCCCGCCTGACCCCTGACCGCAGGCCCGCGAGCCCTGGCCGCTTGCCTGCTTTCAGACTCTCCTCCCTGTTCAGTGGGGGTTCACTGACATGCCAGGCTTCCAGAGCAAGAACCTGGCCAAGCAGACTGGTCCTGGGCACGGGAAGTGGGCGAGGGAGACTCCAGATCAAAGCTCTCGACCAGAACCGGGGAGCCGGTCCAGGATCTGGAGGGACCACCACCCCTGGGCCCCCCCCCGCCCCGTGTCCCCCAGCCCCCTGGCACGCACCTGGAAACGAGGCCCAGGAGACGTCTGCTCACCAAGCAGCTGCGGTGAGGGCTTGGATGGCGCACAGTACAAACCCAAGGATTTTTCTAAAGGGCAAAACCACGTGCACGTCTTCTACGAAGGCCTTTGCCCGCACAGCAACCCTTCCACCAGCACAGCCTCTCCGACCACCCCCAGAAGGGCTTCTGGAACGCAGCAGGGCAAGGTTCTGGCTCCTGTGGGCCCCCAGGGCCCCGGGCACCTGGACCCAAGCTTTACCAAGTCCACGTTCCTCGCAGTGAAGAAACGGCAGAGGGGGCAAGTCGGCCCTCAGCCCTCTGGGGCCCTGGTGGGCAACGAACTCCCCTCCCAACCCCCATCAGAGTTTCAGGGCAAAACAAAGGGATGAAAGAAGAAGGAAAGGCAAGTCCTCTCTTATGACGGCATCAGACAACTGTTTCAAAATATATTAGATTTGGTTTTTATTGTAGAGCACACATATCAGGGCAAAGTGCTGCACACACAACTACAAATCATTTTTGGGAAAAAAGCTGTAAAAAAAATAAAACTGCAACTGCTTTAGTTACGCAGTCCTGACTTGAGGAATCCACGCTGGCAAAGGAGCTCTGGCCCCCGAGAGGCCTTCTTGGAGGTGGCTGCCCCAGCTTTCTTCTGCAGCCCCCTCTCTTAGACGAGGCCCCTGCATGACGGCAGCCGGGGGACTGGGAGGGCCTCTGGTCTCAGTGGGCCCGGGGCTTGGCCCTGGCTGGCAAGGACATTCCTAATGAACCCAGACCAGCAAAACCTTGCGGCCTTCGAAGATGTGAGTGGGTGGAAACTGCAAACGACTTCACTTGTTTCCTTTCATTAATGTTTCTTAAAGCCCCTTCCCCAGTTCCCACGCCCCTGAGCCAGAGGCGGCACCAACCCAGTCCACAGGCTGCAGGCGGACAGAGGGGTGGCGTCTCCAGGGGGGACGACAGGGAGAAGGCCCCAGCTGGCCGACGGAAGAGAAAGGAAAGGGCAGGGGAAAGCCAGAAGGCCTAAGGAAAAAAATGAAAGCTCAGAACAAAAGAAACAAAACCCCTACCACACACCACAACAATTTTCCATACCCCAAAACCTCCATGCTCGGAAGGACACCAGTCCCTCCAGCTAGAAACAACTGCTAAAACCGCCCCAACACGGCAAGTCTAACTGCTCCGCACAATCGCACACGTGTGTTTGAAAGGAGCAACCCTCAGGCGGCTCCTGGCAAGAGGTCAGGACCACTGCAGCCAGCCCCAGAGCAGGCCAGAGCAGGCGCCGGAGGCCCGGGGTCTCGGCCAAGAGCAGCTCTGGGGCAGCAGGGCCGGCTCTGTTTGGGCCTCTGCCTCGTCATCACTAACAACTTCCGCCGGAGCAGGGGTGTCTGCGTGAGCTGCTGGGGCCTGGAGAGCAGGTGAGTGGTGGGAGGGCCCCTGCAGAGCCAGCAAGACCTCAACCCACAGAGGACGAGGGAGGAGACTCAACTTCATTTACAACACTGAGAAGATTTACATTTAAAGCAAAGTAAGAATTTCCTTAACCAAAACATTTTGCTGCTTTTAAATAAATTCAGCCTGACACAGCCCCAATTGAGAATGGCTGCCCCGCACGCCTCTACTGGCCACTCCAGCACGAGCTTCTGTCCCTACAGAGGCCAAGAGCCCTTCCACCCAGGAGGAAAACCACAAACCGGAGAACCAGGCTCTGGCCAATTCTGTTCTTCAGCCTGAACAGGCAACAAACAAAGGGAAAAATATACAAGAAGCATAAAAAAAAGAAAGAAAGAAGAAAAAAAGAAGAAAAAACAAAAAACAAAAAAAAATCTCAAAATGAAACGAAAGGAGGGCAGCTAATGAGGATGGAGCCGAGTCCCGGGAGGCCAGGCCTCAGTGCCGCCGCATTTTCACTTTGCGGGCAGGGCTGCCCGCCGCCTCCGAGCAGTCCTCCCCGGGCTCGTAGGACTTGCGCCAGTGGTCCTGGGAGCTGAGGCTGCCCCCTCGCCGGTGCGCGGGCAGCAGCACCGAGCGCCGGTTCTCCTCCTTGTCCATCTCCAGGATCCGGGGCCTGCGGGGGAAGCAGGCATTATCAGGGCCAGCCCAGCTCGCCGGCTCTCCACAAGGGGCGGCACTGGCACCGTGTCCTTGGCCACCTGGTGCCAGCAGCCACTCCTTGTCTCTGGGACTGCGGGCTTTCCGGCCCCCAGGACACTGCTGAGGCTGTCACGCATAAGGCGACCTTCCCTATCACAGCCTCGAGGCCCTACCTGGTCCTGCTGCCCTCTTCCCCTGCCCCCCGCTGCCCCCGACACCACCAAACCCTTCCTGCCTCAGGGCAGCCCGCACCTCCTGGCCAGACTGGCCTCCCACCTTCTTCCCTCTCCTGCTCTCACCTTAAACAGCCTCCTCAGACACGGCCCCCAGCCCCTCTCAAACAGGCCCTGCTGCCCTGCAGCTCCCACGTGACCCTCCTAACCCTCAGTAGAGCCCACGAGAGCCCTGGTCTGGGTGCCATGAACAAGGGAAGGCTGCGAAGCACTCCCGCTTGGCAGAGTCTCGGCACGATCCCCTCCCCCTGCGAGGCAGGCAGGTGGCCGAGGCTTAGCCGGAAATGCCACCAACCCCGGGGAACCAAGCTCAGGAAAGGTGGGCGATGTCAGGCTCCTAACCACCCACCCCGCCCTGCAGCCAGGCCCTGGCGCTGCTTTGCTGGCCTTTGCCAAGGGACCACAGTCAAGTACCTGTGGGCAGCATCAGGGTCTGCCTTGCGGTGGGACCGCTTGGGTTTCAGCGCGGGGTCCCTGCTGTTTCCCGACAGACGATCCGACGCGTAGCTGGGGGCTACCACGGAGCTGCTCAGGGACTTGGTTTCCAACCGAGGCGCATCTAACCTTGTCCTGCAAAGGAGAACACAGCAGGGGTCACCAGCGGGCCTCTGAGAAGGGGTGGGGGGGATCGCACCAACTCTCTCTGGCCAGGCCACGTAGGGGCCAGGGGTCTCTGCTCGGCACTTCTGTCTCCTCATGGTTCAACGAGGGGCTGGCCTGGCTGACTTGCCAAGGACTTCCGCTGACCTGCTGCCCCGGCTGACTTGCCAAGGACTTCAGCAGACCTGCTGCTCTCTGAGCTGGAAGAAGCAGCCCCTCCTCAGGCCCAGAGAGTCTCCAGGGATGTCTACTGCACCTGCCAGAGGATGGAGAGCCCTGCTGGCGGGCACCAACACCCCCCCAGACACCTCCCCCCCGCCCGATGTGCCAGGCCGGGCTGTGGAAGGGCTGGAAGGGGACAGAGCAAGACCGTCCTTCCTCACACGCAGGGACACTGAGTCTGTGGCAGAGCCAAGAGGAGCACCCAGGCCCAAATCCACAGTCAGGCTCAGCTCTGGCTCCACCACAGCCACCCGGCAGCTTCTGCTGGTTCCGGGATGCGGACCAAGCCAAAGCCGGAAGGCTTCTGAAAGCAAAGCCACCACCCAGCACCAGAACGCACCACCTAGCAAAGGAAAAACATGCCGGGACGGATGGGGAAGAAAGGACGGAAAAGCCGGGCGGCAGGGAGCCTAGAGAAGCGATCCAAGTCCTTGCTGACGTCAGCCCAGGAGGAGGCTGGCCTGGGAAACCTCTAAGGAGACCCGAGGCTTCTTGTGGATAAAGAGGAGGCAGGCAGTCAGGTCCCTGGCAGTAAGGGGCAGGAGAGAGGCCTGGGGTGAGCTGGGAGAAGGCCCAAAAGGTACCTTTCCTATGGGCTGCTCTGGGCACAAAGTAGCAACTGGGTCCCGAAGAAGAAGGTGCCATGGCCAGGCCAGACTCAAAGGACCCCTCAAGAGAACGCTGGAGGCAGCAGGGCAGACACCCGAGAGCTGGCTTGGGTTCTTCTTTGTTTTGTTTTGGTGGGGTTTTTTTTGGCTTTTTTGGCTTTTCTGGGGCCGCTCCCTCGGCATATGGAGGTTCCCAGGCCAAGGGTCGAATCGGAGCTGTAGCCGCCAGCCTACGCCAGAGCCACAGCAGCACGGGATCAGAGCCGCGTCTGCAACCTACACCACAGCTCACGGCAACGCCGGATCCTCAACCCACTGAGCAAGGGCAGGGACCGAACCCGCAACCTCATGGTTCCTAGTCAGATTCGTCAACCACTGAGCCACCACGGGAACTCCTTCTTTGTTTTTCTTTGTGTCTTTTTAGGGCCACGCCCGCAGCACATGGAGGTTCCCAGGCTAGGGGCTGAGTCGGAGCTGTAGCTGCCGGCCTGCACCACAGCCACAGCAACGCCAGCTCCAAGCCATGTCTGCAACCTTCACCACAGCTCACGGCAACGCCGCATCCTTAACCCACTGAGTGAGGCCAGGGATCGCACCTGCGTCCTCATGGTTCCTAGTCAGGTTCATGACCCCTGAGCCACAAATGGGAACCCCTGCTTTGGATTCTTGGGAACGACTGTGTCTGGTCCTCACAGCTCCCCCTTCCCTCTACCGGCCAGGCTCGCCGTGAACAGACAGGAAAACTGGGTCAGTAGGAAGGAAGTCATGTGACCCGGAAGTCCTGGGAAAAAGGTCTGGTCCTGGTGAGAATCCAAGCCTGGCAGGCAGGAGCCATGGCTCTGAACCTGGGCGGGGCTGCTCCTTGGGCGGCCAGCAGGGGGCTCCTTCCCAGCTGGGAACCAGTATCTGGCCTCCTCAGGCCCAAACTGGCAACTGCCCCCCTTTGCTTTGGCCTCTTAGATAGGGAAGCAGAGGGCCTGGCGCATGGGTCTCAGCCTCCAGGCTGGCACCCCAGGTTCCAGAAAGCAGGACCCAGCAGCAGAGGGCACATCAGCCCTGATACTGCCTCTCAGAGTCCGGGCCTGTTACCCCGCCGAGCAGAGGCCTCTTCCAGTTCTGAGGGTCTAGAGACCCAAGACAGGCCAGCACCTTCAAGGTCAGGATGCGTTCCAGGGCCTGCGCAGACCAAGGGTGGACCCCGTGGGCCGGGCCAGGCCTCAGAGCCCCGCGCTGAGAGCTCACACCAGACGCGACGTCAGCCAAGAAGCTCCACTCAGGGGCTTCGGGGTCTGAAGCTGCCGGGAGCACTGCCGAGCCAGGTCTACACTAAGAGCCCTCGGGTGCCAGGAGCACACGCCCAGGGCAAAGCCCATGTGGGCAGCCCCTAGGGGCCCAGGACCATGGTGTGGTTTCCTCAGGTGAGTAGCGGGCGGCCGGAGAAGAGCAGAGCTGAGAGGAGGGCCTGGCCCACACACCTCCGGGGCTGGAAAGCACGAGCACGTCCCGCCACGCGGGCGCGGCTGGGCCCTGAGGGTGGCGCGCTGCTGGGGAGACAGGGGGGACCAGCTGAGACGGGAGAGGAGGCCGGGCACATGGACCAGCTCTGCTCCCCGCCCCCCCCGGGCCGGCCCTCCGGGAAGGGATCTTCAGAGGGGGCGCCACCAGAAACCCAGCCTCCTATACCCACTCTGGGGGACGGCAGGAACTCTGGGGCCCACAACGGCTCCTGACACATCCCCTGGTGCTATGTCTCTCCACGGCTTGGAGGAGCTCCTGCCCACCCTCCGTGTCCCAAAAGCCGCCGAGCCGCAGAAGCCAGGCCTGAGCCAGATCCCCAGCCCAGAGCCGCATTTGTTCAGGGCACACCCTCTTACAGGGCAGCCAACTCCCAGGGAGCAGGCCAGGGCTCAGTGGTCAGAGCCCCAAGTTTGGAGGCAGGAAGCCGAGTTCTAACAGGAAGGCCTGGGAATGGGCTTCCTCGGGTGGCAAGAGGCAGGAAGATCTTCCGAACGGATCGCAGCCAACATCCAGGGTCACGACAACGAGCCCGGGTATATCAGGACACCCTCGGGACAAAGCAGGGACTGGGCCTCGGTACCAGGAAAGCCAGAACTTGGGAGATGCCCGAGCACTCCTGTGACACAGGAGCACGTGACCTGAGCGGACAGGAGGGAGCTGAAGCTGCTGGGGACCCGGGGAACAACGCGACCTAACGGAGACCCCGTCACTGGCCTCGGGCACACAGCTGCTACCCCAGGACGGCCCCGGAAAGCCCAGGGGGTTCTTACGGCAGTAGAGCTGAGAGCTGAGACCAGGGTTTCTGGGCGTCAGGAAACCCGCTGCCAACTGCCCTAACGCCTGGCTCTCCCCGCAGCAAGCACCCTCGTGCTGCCAAGCCTGGCCGTCCCGTCCGAGCAAGGAGGCAGACCCGCGTTCCCCTTCACTGAGCAAGCTGAGCTCCAGCCGCTCTAAGCATCAGCGCCGGCACAGCCCAGGGCCCCCTCCCGGCCCCCATCTTCCACCACCCTCCCTCCAACACTGCTTCTCTCCAACTCGGACCTGCTCTCTCCTCACGCAGCAGGTGACAAGTGCAGAAGCCTGCTCTGAAGCCTACACTGAGGTGGCAGCCCCCGAGGAGCGAGCCCCCGAGCGCACGGTCCTGGGCTCCAGCAGACCACACCCCCAACTCGGGCCAACCAAACACCAGGCCCCAAGGGGCACCTCTCCAAATCGCCTACCTGATTGGCAGCACGTCACCCCATACTGCAGGAGGCAGGGCTCTAGGCGCCCACGGGGCCGGGATCACAGGTCCTCAGGGATCCCCCAGCTCAGGCCTTGGTCAGGGCTCACTGTCCTCCAGGACACCAGGCGGCCAGACACCAAGCCAGCTTTCCCACACCTCGGCTCAGGGCTCCCCTTTCCTCCTGCCTCACGCACCTCTGCTCACTGTACCCCAACACAGCACAGCCCCCCTAGTCCCTACCTCTGAGCCACCAAGTCAGAGGGGGTGACGGGAGAACACACAGCGCCCTGGAATCTGACCAACTTACAGATGAGAACATAGGGCTCAGGTAACCAACCTGTAGTCCATAAAGGAGGGACAGAGCCAGGGCCAGGCCAGGTGCCCAAGCCAGTCACGTCCCTGGGGGTCTCACCGCCTCCTTACCCCTCGGGCAGGCTGCCAAACGGGCAGGGGGGATGCACATGGACACACACTCCCTGGATTCACAGGGTGTCGGTGGCGCCGCGTCTCCGGCTGGGCCGGGACCAGGGAAACGGAGAGCGGAGGAACTGGCGCAGGGCACGCCCTCTGCTCAGCTGCACTCAGCCTCGGCTGCTCGGCTTCCCCTTTCGGACCCCAGGGGCCAAGGGCCTGAGGGACCAATGAGGCCACTCAGCTCGGCCTCCCAAGGCAACCGCTCCTAAGCAAGATTCCCCAGCACGGACGAGGTCCTCTGATCGGACCCAGCCCGCCGCGCCTCTCGCCTGCGATCCAGGATGGGCCGCTTCGGGGTCCTCACGCTCCCGGCCTTGGCAAAGAGCAGCTCCTCCAAGCCTGCCCGAGGCCCAGCCCCCGTAACTGCCTCAGGTGGCCCATCTTCTCTAGAAGCCTTGCCTGACCAGTCCCTGGTGAGGTGCTCGCATCTCTTCTCCCCCAAGGCTGAGGACGAGAAGAGGCCACACGCAGCACGTGCCTGGCACCAGCACAGAGCCCAGCACGCACCAGCTTTGCCTAACATCTGGCAAATGAACCTCTAGCTGCTCCTCCCAACTTAGGACCACTGAGAGCTGAGCTCCACTCGGCCAACAGCAAAGAAATGAGCTACTTACGTTGTCTTGAGCCGTCTCACGTGGTTAAACTGGAGAGGCCAGCCACGCAGGAACACAAGCCTTACAGGCCGGTGGGGTGCAGGCCGGGGGGCCTCCCCAACACCAAGAGACTGGCTGCCTGGCCACCCACCAGAAGGCCCCGAGAGCCCACAAGCCACCTCCTGTGCCAAGTTCTGATCTGGGGCCTCCACCCGCCGCCTTCCCGCCTTCACTTACCATTTCTGCCTGGCCAGCAGTTTCCAGGCCAAGAGCCATCTCCCCAGCTTGGCCCAACCACCCCCAAAGTTGCTGGGCTCCAGAGGACAGCGCTCTTAGGACAGTGCTCACTGTGCCTGTGCTGCACCTGCACGCAGAGTGCCGACCGATCACCAACCCGGTACCAAGGGAGCGCCGGGTCTGCGTGCCTGCCTGGGTGCCTCATGTGCGGCAGACTGCCAGCTGCAGGCCAGGAATCCCTGCCCAGGGAGCCCTCCGAACTGGCCAGGCGAGCTGAGGCAGCTCACTTCCTGCCTGACCCCTTTCCGAACAGAGTGAGCGTGTGGGCAGCACTCTCCCCAGTGCCTGGCACGAGCAGTAAGGAACCCAGCATGGACCGTACACGAGGTCCTTAGAAGGCTGCACATCAGGCAACTGCGGAAAAACAGAACACTCCCCCCCAACGGCTGCTACAGCCCAGCCTCCCGGTTCTCTAACTGGTTGTTTAAAACCAACCACGCTAAGGATCCGGCGTTGCCGCAAGCTGTGATGTAGGTCACAGACGCGGCTCGGATCCCGCGTTGCTGTGGCTGTGGTGCAGGCCAGCAGCTACAGTTCCAACTGGATCCCGAGCCTGGGAACCTCCATGTGCCACAGGTGTGGCCCTAAAAGACAAAAAGACCAAAAAAATAAATAAATGAAACTTTAACCACCCTTTCGAAAAACAGGTCCAGCTTCTCTGCCAGGGGTACCAACGATTGACAAAGATGATACTGGGCAGCATGCTTTGGGGAGGGGGGGAAAGAGCGACCCTCAGGGAAGTTGGGGGTATCGCTGAAGACCTGACCAACCTCAGCCGCCAGCTCTCCCCACGCCCTGGGAGCAGCCGCCTCGCCACCTAGAACACTCTCGGCAATCAGCTCTCTACTTGCACAGCAAAGGCAAGAAAGCCCTTCTGCACATGAGGCTCCAGGTTCTTCAACTCAAAGCACCTGCCCTGTGACACACTGAGGCAGGCAGGACTCGGTGGCTCCGCTGTGCAAACCACCCAGGGGCCCCAAGACCCAGCACCAGGAGACCCAAGTTCAAAGCCTCGCTCTGCCGGCTGTGACCTCAGCCTGAGGACTGCACCCTGGGGAGGCTCTCTGAAGGTCTCTCCCGGCCTCCCGGCAGGAAACCACGGCACCAGCACATCAAGACTCCGAATCACCCATGTTCAGAGCCAGGTTTTGGTGCACCTGAAAGCGCCTGGCAGCCGCCCACCTATCTCCCCCCAAGAGGCCCCTGGAAGGACCACCCCAGTGCTGAGCAACCTGAGGTGGTGGCACAGCCCCCGGGCCCGCCCTCAGCAGCCTACACAGACTTTATCCAAACTGAAGAGAAGGGAGTGCTGGCTCCGCCCGGCTGTGTACACCCAGATCCCACCCGTCTGGGTGCTGCCTCACCCGAAGACAAGGAGTCCGCCAGGCGCCCACCCAGGCCACGTCCCTGATGTCTGGGCGGCGCCTGAGCCAGGGTACTGCCCCTTTCCTCCAGCCCCAGCCCATCCTCTCCTACCTGGCGCAGCTCCTCATGGGCCTCCGCGGTCCTCCCCCAATGCCTCCTCCAGACCGGCCTTCCTGCTGGGTTCCGGAAGCACAGGGCTCCCCCTGCCCCAGTAACAGCAAGTCTATGGGCCGTCCCGGTCTGAAAGGGTGGGGGTGTGCCGAGAGGAATACCGGTGTGTAGACGGTGCTTCCTGAGGGATGGCTCGGGCGACTAACTTTGGGTGTGGATGTATGGGTCACTTGCGGGTGGCTGTGTCAGATGGGAATGCTCCCAACAGAGGCCGCGCTGCTGCAAGAGCCTGGGACATAAGTCTGCTGGCCACACAAGGAGCTGCAGGTACTTTATTTGTTTAGCCTTGTTAAAGTCGCGCTAACAGCACACGGAGGTGCCCAGCCTAGGGGTCACATCGGAGTTGCAGCTGCTGGCCTACACCACAGCCACAGCAATGCTGGGTCCTTAACCCACTGAGCAAGGCCGGGGATTGAACCCTCATCCTCAAGATACCGAGCCGGTGCATACCCCTCTGAGCCACGACAGGAACTCCCTGCAGGTACGTAAGGTAAGAGGCGCAGAAGACAACGGGAGACACCGAGAGGAAGCCAGAAGACGAGCAAGGCCCGAGAAGGACCCGGGTTTTATTCTGCCGGCAACAGAGCTGCCCCTGCCTGTGGTCCCCAGGGCTGGCTCCCTCCAGCTGGGCACCTCACCAGCTCAGCAGCACACGGAGGCTGGGGAGATGCCTGCCCACTCCTCCCCAGCGCCCTTAGTTGTGTGTCCCTGGCCGGCTCCTGGGCCCGAAGAACAAAGAGCCCCAGCCATTCTCCAAGGTGAGAACACTGCCAGCCGCTCAGTTGGCCAAAGAGCTTCCCAGGAGAGCTGGTTAACAGTGAAGACTCCCAGTCCCACCACAGAGCATCCAGGTGTGGGAGCCGCCACTCCAGAGGAAGGGGACAGCCAGAAACGCAACCTGACACTCCGGCTCGGCCACTTCCATCGGCACCTCCAGGATGCTTTTCCTGGGACGCTCTCCCGTGAGAGGCTGGGAGGAACCCTTGGAGCTGCTGCTCTGGCTCATCGCCACCCTGGCTCCCAAGCTGGGGGGCCGGGGCGAGGTCTCTGGCTGCAACTAGAGGCACCAAGTACAGTCTGAGAAGAAATGACCAGAGGGAGCTCCACTTTGGGCTGCATCACTTCTGGGCTGTGGGTTCTAGACGGTGCAGGGAACCACAGGAAGAGAAAGCGGCAAGCCAGGTAAAGCCCTTCTCCTCCCAGGTTCTGGAAACATTCTCATGCTAGCGGGGAGAGGCTGCCAGCCACCAAGCTCAGCCACATCTGGTGTTCCCCTATGTGCCCAGTGCTCTGCCCGCACACAGGGCTGTCCCCCAGATCTGGGTCATTCTCATTCTACAGAAGATAAAACTGAGACTCAACATTTTGACTTGGCAAAGTGGCAGAGCCATGCCAAAGAGCCTTCATGACAATATTATGGAATTCTGGAACCGAAGACCCAAGATGCCAAAGTTACTGACTGAAGTTAAAAAGATGCCAAGTCAGAAAGAAAGGAGGTACATAAAAAGAGCTCCCAATGGCCAAAGCTGGGACAAAGTGACCCCAAGGCAGACGCCGTGCATCCATACCGCCAGCAAGGGGGACAGCAAACAGTCCCAGACAGCAAACAGCAAACTCCTGAGCAGGAGGAGTCGCAGCATCCCATCCAGGGGGCGACTCCACCCCCGAGGAGGTGGCGCTGACTCCCCACCCCTCCCGCGTGGGGCCCACAGGGACGTCCCTCCTGGGAGGACAGTGGGGACGGGGCCACCCCTGGAGGGAAGCCCGACGAACACACCTGAGCCAGGCGCCCGAGGTCAGCGCCGAGGGGGACGGGCCTGCTCCCTGGCCGAACCCCCACCCAGTGTAACCCTGAGGAGGGCCCCGGCCCCCCACTGAGTCCGGCGCGTCTGAGCGAGAGGAGCTGGGGGGACAGGACAGCGAAACGGCCTGCGGGTGCCGGCCCGGACCCAGACGGAGGGCACAGGGAGAGCTGAGCGGAGGGCGGCCTCTAGTGACCTGCTGCGGGTCAGCCTGTGGCGGACACAGCACGCCCGGCAGGAGGGGAGCACCGGGGGACACGGAGAGCTCCGCACTCCTCACGGCGTCCCGGGAATCTAAAACTGTTCTAAAAAGTAAAGTTTCCTGGAATCAAAAAAATAAACAAATAGGAGTTCCCGTCATGGCACAGCAGAAATGAATCTGACTAGGAACCATGAGGTTGCAGGTTTGATCCCTGGCCTTGCTCAGGGGGTTAAGGATCTGGCGTTGCCATGGGCTGTGGTATAGGTTGCAGACGCGGCTTGGATCCCGCGTTGCCGTGGCTGTGGTGCAGGCAGGCAGCTGTAGCTCTGACTGGACCCCTAGCCTGGGAACCTCCATGTGCTGCAAGTGTGGCCCTAAAAAGACAAAAGACCAAAAATAAATAAATAAAAAACAAATAAAGCCAAGCAAGAGGACATCTTCCTCCAGGCTGGGTCTAGGCACCTGCCCCGCCCTGCTCACTGGCATCTACACGACCCAGGCAAGCAGCTGGCCTCTTAGGACTCCAGCCTCAAGGCAGGATTGTCTTGACCTGGCAGGGGCCTGACTCAGTCCATTCACTCCGTGGGCAGAAAGGAAGTGCTGGAGAGGCCGGGAGGGGCGACGCTGGCCAGCACGTCCCTGCCTCCCTGGCCAAAGAGGAGGGACTGCGACAAGCCCTGCGCCTGCTGAACACATGGCCTAACCTCCCACCTTCGCCTCCTCTCCTCACCCGCCGCTCCTCCCAGGAGTGAAAATCCAGGCATTTCCAAAGCAAGCTGCTAAGGCACAATCTAAAAATACTCAGTGAGAAGCACATGTGACAGATCAGAATCAAGGAAGCGGGGTGGGGGAGGCCAGGGTCTGGAAGAGGACTCCCCAAATCTTGTCTCAAGTCTGTGTTCACAGACACTGGGGGCGAGTGCTTCTGCTCAGCCCGCAACTCCTGAAAGAGAACTACCTTTTTTTTTTTCTTATTTTCTTTTCAGGGCCGTACCCACAGCGTATGCAATTCCCAGGCTAGGGGTCGAATTGGAACGACAGCTGCCGGCCTCCACCACAGCTCACAGCAACGCCAGATCCTCAACCCATTGAGCGAGGCCAGGGATTGAACCTGCGTCCTCATGGATACCAGTCAGGTTCGTTAACCACTGAGCCATGACAAGAACCACGAGAACTAATTTTCTGATAAAGAGAAAACAAAATAGCTTTATCCTCACATAATTCCAATCAGAAAGCACGAGGCCTTACAGCCTTTTCCTCTCCCAGGCTTCAGGGTGCCAGGCTACCAACAGAGGAGCCCAAGCCTCCATCTCCAGTGGGGCCAGCAGGTGCCGGACGCCAGGGCACTTACTTCCTGAGGATGATGACAGCTCTGCGCTCCTTGATGTCCTGAGGCCGTATGCAGTGAGTGATTTCATCAGCAGCATATCCACTGAAAAGAAAAGGAGCACGTGAGCACGGAGGGTGGCCCTGCAGCCTGAGCTGGGGGCGGGGGTGGGGATGGGGGTGGAGGGAGGAAACAGACAGAAATAGGGCCCCAGTCCTACAGCCACCCTCAGCCCCATTATTTGGGAGGTTCAGGGATTCACACACAAGGAAATAACATGTTAAGTTCCAGGATGTTTTTGGAGTTCCTGTCGTGGCTCAGCGGTAACAACCCTGACTGGTATCCATGAGGACGCAGGTTCAATCCCTGGCCTCGCTCAGTGGGTAAGGATCCGGCGTTGCCTCGAGCTGTGGTGTAGGTCACAGACGCGGCCCAGATCCTGTGTTGCAGTGGCTGTGATGAAGGCCAGCGGATATAGCTCAGCTTAGAGCCCTAACCTGGGAACGTCCTTGCGCTGTGGGTGTGGCCTTAAAAAAAAAAAAAGGTCCAGGATGTTTCTGCCCAGAAACCACTCAAGGGGGAATCTGGGATGAGGTAAAGACAGGTCCTAAAACAGAAGCCAAAGCAGGAATCTCCTTGCACAGGGCAGCTGCCCTTCTTCCAAAGGGCCCTCAAGAGGGCACACCCTTAGCGGCTTTGGAGGCAGATGGAGTGACTCAGGCCAGACCCTGGTGAGAAGACAAGACCCTCCCCAACCCCCAGCCCCGGCTGGCAGAGGAAGCCAAGGCAGACGCTGACAGCACTGAGTCACCAAAAGGCTGCAACGTTCAAAAAGAAAATTTATCTACTTGGATAAAAGCTTTCCAAAACCTCATTTTAAGGGATCCAAAATCTTGGAAACAGCTGTGTTTGGAATATTTTAAGAATTTCCATCACATTCAAACACCTATTTATCTTCCTCAAGTTACAGGATTTTTAAAACTGCTCAGACCAATGAATGTGGGAAGACGACTCTTCTCTTCACGGCTAACGTCCTCCCAATCTCAAACTCTGGAAGCCAGCTCAGCCTCCGGAGCCTCTCACATGCCCGCCCCGAGAGCACAGCACCCAGAGGCACTCCAGCCCGACCCGCCGGAGCCTGGGCAGCTCCGCAGCCAGCAACACTCTCAGCCGCAGGCCTGGGGAAGGGGGCACCTTCTCGGCCTTCTCCTGCTGGGAGTCCCTGACACCCCCCACCCCTGCCCCCAATCTTCTACTCGGCTGCGCAGCTGCGAAGACAGGGAGTGACTGTTAAAAACATTGAAAGCCTGGGAAGGACTCCTCCAAATGGCCAGGCTGCCCCAGTGTGGGCAAAACTGGATGCAAGAGCAAGTAAAAAAATAATAAAAAGTCCAAGAGAGAAGCACCTCTGACTCAGAAATCTGACTTGAGGCCATGTGGGGGGAGGAAAAAAGACACTTAATTTAGGGATTTCCCCTCCAAGCTGTTCCTAAACCAGGGTTTTCAATTTTCTCTATAAATACCAGTCCCACATGATCCTACAAATATTCACAGTCAAATCAATCTATAAAAAGAAAAAACCCCGATATGTATGTGTGACACATACATACATATATATATATTTTTTAGAACTGCACCTGCGACATAACGTAGGTTCTCAGCTAGAGATCAAATCAGAGCTTCAGCTGCCACAGCCATATGGGATCTGAGCAACGTCTGTGACCTAAACCACAGCTCACGGCAACGTCAGATCCTTAACCCACTGAGCAAGGCCAGGGATCGAACCTGCATCCTCACAGATACTAGTTGGGTTCATTACTGCTGACCATGACAGGAACTCCTAGAAAATGCTGATGAGCTTTTAAAAAAAGCACTCGCAGGTGTTCCCCGGTGGCTCAGTGAGTTAAGGATCCAGCACTGTCACTGCTGTGGCTTGGGTTCAAGCCCGGACTCGGGAACTTCCACGTGCCGCCAGCACAGCCCCTCCTTGTTAAAGGACTGAGAGCTACTACAGCAAAAGAACCCGCAAACTTCCTTTAAGCGAGCACTGACTCAAGAACTTTCTTTCAAACAACACCTATTAATATCTGCAGGCCCACACAGAACTGCCGTGTAAAGACGGAGGCTCTGAAGAGATCTGGGTCAGAACCCGAGCCCTGACACCTTAGCTGAGTCACGTGCTGCACTGAGCCCTCGGCTCCCCCATCTGTAGGGACGGAGGTAGGTTCCTGGGTGTCCAGTGGTTATGCTCTGTCACTAAGGACATTCCTTTGTGGTGACTAATGGTTAAGATCTTAAAAAAGGGGTGAGTGCCCTCTTTTCTAGGCAGCATCACATTTCTCCGTCTTCATGGCCGGCACCCCAGAGAGCAGCAGTGGACGGCCCCCCTGCAGGACTGCTGTTAGGTTACCCTGGGTGCCTGGCGCCCTGGGACCACCTGGATCCAGGACACACTGCCACAGAGGCCCCCGGGCCCCCTCCCTGAGCTAAGGGCTCTAGATCTCATCCTATGCCCCTCCTGTCCTTCACAGCGGGACAGGTCTGGGCTGCAAGACTGTCCCATACAAACAGAGGACTTTCCCAAAGAGTCCAGTCCCAAAGGCCACCCAAGGCACATTTCTAAGGCCTGGATCTGCACTACTGCTGCAGGCAAGCCTGCCTACCGTCAACAAGTGTCACTAATCTGTTTGACTTGGCCATAGGACCGCCAAGGGCCCTGACTTCCCATCTCCAACAAGGAACTGCACTCCGTCATGTAGAAGCCAACCCAGACGTTGGTCAAATTTTAACTGCCCTCACCTTCCCAAGGCTCGACAACGAAGAACAAGCCAAGCCAGGTTCCTGCCACCCAGCCCAGGCCTCAGAAGAACTGGGGCAGAGGCAGAGCCGCAAAGGCCCAGAAGGATGAACACAGCACCCGCTGGCTCCCCACCTCAACAGCTCCCTAGCTTTCTAGACCCTCCAGCAGCTGTGCAGAGCCTACCCACCCCTCCTCAGACCACCAGGCTCCAGGGGGAGCAGGAGGTGCATCGTCCAAACTGCAGCACGAAGTGTCCAGCAGAGACCACAGAGGGTTATCTACTGCTAAGGAATCTACCTGCTAATAAGAGAACTGTTCAAAAGTCCCGGTCTGCCAGCTGGAAACTTAATATGCCCGGGGTCCAGCCCTCCCGCTGGCATGAAGACAAGTTCCAGCGCCTCCTGCTCTTTTTGCTCTTCTGTTTTCACAGGGAAGGGAGAAGAGGAAATAGCTCGTGCTGGCACTGGCCTGGACTCAGCCCCTCGAGTCCCCGCGCCGACCCCTCCCGCAGCAGTGACTAGTATGCCACAGGCATCCAGAGCAAGAGAGGCAGGCTGTCACCCGCTACACCAGGCTTGAGGCGACTCGTGAAGAGTGTCCCCTCCCACGGGGAGCTTTGCTCAGCGCCCCTCGGCTGGCTTCCCCCACCCTGCCCGCCCAAGCTTCTCTACGACTGCTGTTCGGCCTTGTGGAAACCGTGTCCTCCCTAAGAGCCTTGCTCATCTCTGCACACGGCGGATGCTACATGAGCCGGGTGCTGAGCTCAACGTGTCTACTGCTCTCAAGACTCAGGCTCCACATGTGCGCGACAGACGGCAGCCAGTCCTTCCTCGAGGACTAGGTGCCGGAGGACGAGAAGCCCGGAGGACCCTCTAAAGGGACTGTGCAGGGCTGCACACGTCTCCTCCAGGGGACAGCCTTGGGGACAGGACTGTTCAGGCACAGCTCCAGGCCGGCCGCCAGTCCCCATCTACTCTGTGCCCTGCCCAGGGCAGAAGTCAGCCAGAGACGGAGGGACTGGCCAAGATCACCAGGGCTGCCTGGTGACAGCCTCCCTCCAGCTGGGGCGACCTGCTCCGGCGGCCTCCCCGCCCCCAGCCTGCCTCCCCACTGCTGGGCCTGCAGGACCTCACTTACGCTTTGAGGGCAGCGGACCAGCCACTTGGGCACAGGGGCGGCACTGTGAGCACAGGTCAAGTTATAACCACAAACCTGAACCTCCTGGAGGACACACGGCCTCCCCCCGATGAAAAGTCCTGGGACTTTCTCAACCCGGAAAAAAGAAGGCCGACCAGCTCCAAGGCCCAACTCTGTGTACCGCAAGGCATCAACAGAGGCAGCTCACCTCCAGACACTTCACCTCAACCTCAAGCCTTCAGCAGTGAGACGGTCAATGCGGGATAACAACTCTAGGACACCAGCAGCTCCATTCTGCAGAGGCACACCGGGAGTCAGTCAGCTCAACCGGCAGCACGAACTCTAACCCAACGCCTGGCTTCAGAGAGTAGCTACACTGGGTTTCGTTTCTTGATTTGTGATGGGAGTGGGGGTGGACGGGGAGACAACGAGGAGCAGGAAGAAAAGCC
Organism: Sus scrofa; assembly: GCF_054392235.1. Taxonomy (NCBI): domain Eukaryota; kingdom Metazoa; phylum Chordata; class Mammalia; order Artiodactyla; family Suidae; genus Sus; species Sus scrofa. The sequence continues at coordinate 65,902,952 of NC_139394.1, forward strand.
TGTTTCCAGTGACAAGGTCCAACCTGTCCGGGGCCTCACTGACCTCAGCAAGGACACAGGCACACCTGCCACCCATGGAAGAAGCCCACCAAGACACAGGCACACCTCCAGGGGACAAGCATCATCCCAGGGACGGCCGCACACCCCCTGCCCTGCCCGAAACGGTCAGCCAGCCAGCCCTGGTGTTCTCACGGCTGCGTATTTTCTGCTCCCTCTGAGCTTCGTGACGAAGACCGCCACTCGCCTTCCCTTCCTTTGCTGCCCTCTGCCTTCTTGTCGGGCCTGGCAGAACTCGAGCCAGCCAACGCCCTCCTGGCCCAGAGCCCCTCCTGAGAATAAGCAGCCTTGACTTCACCCTGAGCTTCTCCCCCTCCCACGGAATCGGGAGATTCCACACAAGAGATGTGGCCCAGGACCTATCTGCCCTACGTTCCCAATTACTTGAAGCCAGAAAGCTAAATTTTGCCTTCAACCAGCTGAGCAAGAGCAGCCCCTTGCTCAGGACCAACAGGGGTGCCCGCTCTACCCCATGTCAACTGTTAACTGGAAGTCACAGGCTGTGCTCAGGTCTCCGTGTCCATGGCTGTGCAACACAGTCGTGTCCAAAGAGGCGGCTAAGGCCTGGGTCTTTGGGCAAGGGGCCGCCACAACCAGACCGTGCAGCAGTGATTAAAAATAGCGACAAACAGGAGTTCCTCTTGTGGCTCAGCCGAAATGAACCCGACTACTATTCATGAGGACGTGGGTTCAATCCCTGGCCTTGCTCAGTGGCTTAAGGACTGGCATTGCCTTGAGCTGCAGTGCAGATCACAGCTACAGCTCAGATCCTGCGTTGCTGTGGCTGTGGTGTAGGCTGGCAGCTGCAGCTCCAATGAGACCCCTGGCCTGGAAACATCCACATGTGACAGGTTCGGTCCCAAAATGCAAAAATAAATGAACAAATAAATACAGCAGCAAGTAAGCAATTAGCCTTTAGATAACTATCCTAATTGATCCAAATGAAATCTGCTTTTATCTGTGGTTCACTATACAAAAAACAAGAGGAGAAATATGGGATGAACCGATATGAAAAAGATAAAAGATATTTATTTCCCTAGAAAACAGCACTGAAACAGGACCCATCCAGGCCCAACATGGAAAGGTTACAAAAAAACAGCTGCCAACTGGGTTTGGAAAAAAGTCAACCACTTCCAGAAGGGTCTGTGAGGCCTTGCTCTAAGTGCCCACGTCTAGACACTTCTGAGTCAATGAGTGCCACACACTAAAATCCACACTGACACCTCTAAATGTAAAACTGTATTGGGAGTTCCTGTCGTGGCTCAGTGGTTAACGAATCCAACTAGGAACCATGAGGTGGCGGGTTCGATCCCTGGCCTTGCTCAGTGGGTTAAGGATCTGGCGTTGCCGTGAGCTGTGGTGTGTAGGTCACAGACGTGGCTCGGATCCCGCGTTGCTGTGGCTCTGGTGGAGGCCGGTGGCTACAGCTCCGATTAGACCCCTAGCCTGGGAACCTCCATATGCCGCGGGAGCAGCCCTAGAAAAGGCAAAAAGCCCCCCCAAAAAATTAAATAAATAAACAAAACTGTATTCCTGCCATGTTGCCTTGGACGGGTACAGACACCAACGTCACTGACAGCACAAGTCTGAACTGGAGGACAATTACTAGAACCCCACCCCTTAGCCCCCATCTGTAGGGAACCACTGTTTTCCTTGGCCCCTTCTAATCTGCAGCTTCCCAGCTCATCACCTCTGGGCTGGCTGGGATACACACCAGGAAGTGAAAAGAAAGCATCCCCTCTCCCCAGCTGGGGGAGAGCCAAGCAGGGCCTGAGGGGAGGCACCTGCACATCAAGTAAGCAGAGGGCTAAGCGAGCAGGTGCAAGAAGGTTTAAATCAGAGAGGGTGTCCAGTCCCGTCCCCCCGCCCCCCCGAGAGCAGGGACTCTCCATTTTAGGATGAGCTTACCACCTGGAGACATCCGGCAACATCTAGAGATGATGGTGGTTGTCAGAGAAGATGCTATTGGCATTTAGTGCACAGACGTCAGAGATGATATTAAACAGCCCCCAACAAGGAATGAGCCAGGCCCAAATGTTAACAGTACTGCTGCTGAGAAGCTCTGACCCAGAGCTTCACCCTGCGTGGGGCACCAAAATCCCACTTCAGGTCCCGGTTGGACCCAGGGACTAGCAACGACCTCCATCTGCTTCTAGTCAACATGCACCCCCTAAGGCTGCTTCCTCGCTGCCGCCGCCAAAGCCTCGTGCCCTCGAGCCCTCCACCCCCACCTTCTCTGCCTGGCTAATTCCTAGTGGTCTCCTAGTCACCCCACAAGTTCAGCTGACTTCCTCCTGCAAACGACCAAACTCCAGAGTGGATTAACACGTGCCCACGCAGTGTACTCCGGCAGTCACGTTCCCGGGCTGGACCCGTCTGTGGTGTCCACGGGGCTGTGGACTCCGTAAAGAGCTACGTGTAAGGCTCCCCCAACTCCCTGCCCCTTCCCCAGCGAGACGGCAAAGGAACATCACGCGGTTGTGTGCGAAAGCTCCCGTCTCAGAGCCTACCCTGTGCCAGGCCCTCTGTCAGACACCAAATCACCATGCCCAGGCCTTGGAAGGTGGCATCAGCCCCATTTACAGATGAACACCCACAAGATCCCAAAGCGAAGCAGGGGAGAGCTGGATTCAAAGCCTGGGCCCGCACTTTGCAGGACGTGGCCGAGCCTCCCACGTTCCACAGCCAAGTCAGAATCCAGGACGAAGGGACTGGGAAAGCTTCAGAACTTTACTATTTTAAGGTAAAGATGAGGAGAATTTTCCTGATGATGCAATCCTGTGGTGGATCAGTAACAGAGCTGCAGCTAAAAACCTGAAACTCCTCTTCAATACAGGGTGTGCGTGCGCTGAAGGAGGGGGACTCTCGAAGTCACCAACTGCCTCCTGTGGTTCCCCCCCCCCCCCCCCCCGTACACAGGGGACCACTGCCACTTCTCCTGCTGACAACCCTGAGGACCTGTGATTACGTGGGAAACGAACATCCCTCGGAGAGGCCAAATGGCCCTCGTCTGAGATCCTTGTGACATGGAGAGCCCTTCAACGAAGTCAGACAGCAAACTGCCTTCCACGGCAGGCCACTTGGGAGAGTCTGCCCTGGAAATCCCATTTTAAAGGGATCTGCTAGGACATCTGGAAGCAGCATGTAGAGCTGAGGAGCCGGGAAGCCCAGATGACAAGGCGGCCCCCAAGAGCTAAGTGGTCCTCTAACTTCCGATGCTCAAGGAATCCGAAGTACCGCTCCTGCTGCTGCTGACTTGCCCATGGACTTGCCCATCAGGAGACCTTCCCTATCGCAAGGCTCTGCTGCCATGGGCAAGTACGGAGGCAGCCTCAGCCGTTCCACTCAAATGCGAAAGATGTGCCTCATGATGCTGAGAGGGCTCCAGGGACCCTGCTTCTCTCCGTGACCGTGACCGTGACCCACGGCACTGACTGAACTTCAGAGGTTAAGCTGCTCACGACAAAATCTCAGTGTGTCTTGATCCTGTACCAGAATCTGGTGGTCGACCAAGCTGCTCTGAACAGCTGCAGTCTAGATCTCCTAAGAGGTTTGGGGGATTACTGAACCACACGGCTACATTTACTTGTTTCAGGGCTGGAAGGAGACAGCTTCCAACGAAACGTTCTGCTTCACATAAACAGCAGAGGTGTTCCAGCCGGCAATCCTCTCTGGGGGCCAGGGCCCTGGGCTAATTCTCAGCAGAACCTAGGACTGAAAACAGGCCAGGAGCCTAATTTCTGCTGACACAACTACAAGGCCTAATACCTGGTAAAGAGACAAGCTTTCTTTTGTTTCACACGGCCGGGATGGTAGGTAACACCTTCTTACAAAGGACCAATGGGTGCTTGAGCAGCCAACAGGGGCTGAATTTTAAGTCTGCTCCACTCTACTCCCGGACCAAGGGCTCCTCTGCTCAACTCCCCTAGAGTCACTCCCCGACCAGGAATGGAGAACCTTTAACAATTGAACACTCTCAGGGACCTCCCTCTGTGGGGATCGTTTTCTGTTGAGGAATCCGTGAACACTGTTCTCCGTTAAAGAAACCAGGGAGGACAGAGGGAAAAGACGGTGGGGGCATAACTCCAACCAGTTTTTTTTTAAAAAGCAGAGTTGAAAACGGAGACTCAGAATGGAAAGCGCACTTGCTAAAATCACAAAGGTAAAGAGACTCCTAAAACCAGCCTCCGGAAAGACGCCCTGAGGGTGGCTGTCGGTCAAGTCCGCGATCCCGTCTAACCTGCCCTGGGGATAGAGAATTCCAGAGCTGCTTCCCGCTGTCTTCACGCACGTGTTTTAAACGCAGACCCCTTCCTCCGCCCCCAGAACAGAACGGGTCAGAGGCGGAAAACGCGGGCTCCCACCGGCCGCCCCCTCCTCCCAGGCAGGTGGTTACCTGAGCACAGTCACGCTCCCCCTGCGCACAGGCAGGGAAAGCACGGGTTCCGACACCCGGATAGGCTTGAACTGGAACTTGCAGCCGAAGCAGAGCGCGGAGTCGCTGAAGAAGGACACGGACACGATGGGGCGCTCGAAGATGTGGATGGGGTCCACGTGAGACACGATGCAGCCGCCGGGCTGGTAGTCGTTGATGACGGCGCTGTTGACGAAGCCCTCGGGGATGACGCGGTGCTCCACCAGCTTCTGGATCACCAGCTGGTGCACCCACTCGGGGATCTCGTCCACGTCGCCCGGCGGGTAGAGGCGCTCCTGGCCGGGCCCGCGCTTCTGCAGCTGGGCGCCGTACGTGTAGCCCTCGCCGAAGAAGTACTTGTTGCGCAGCGGGGCCCGGTCCACCGTGTGCTCGTTGTACAGGCCCTTCTCGGCGCGGGACACCACCTCGTCGATGCGGGCCTCGATCTTGGCGCACTCGTCCTGGCTGAACAGGCGCATCTGGCGGATGCCGCTCTTCACCTTGCGCGCCTCCTCCTCCTTCTGCAGCTGCTGCTCCTCGAAGTCGCTGCGCTCGGGGTCCGAGTCCTCCTGGTACTTGCGCTTGGCCCCGGGCGCCGCGTAGGGCTCGGCCGCGGCGGCGGCGGCGGCGGCGGCGGCCACGGCGGCGGCGGCGGCGGCCGCGGCCTCTCGGCTGCCGGCCTTGTAGTTGTCCCGGGACGTCATGGACTTGAGCTTCTCACGCAGGTCGGTGTAGCCGCTGGCGGCCGCCATGGCCCCCGCGCCGCTGCTCTAGGGCGCTCCGCGGCGGGCGGGGCGGCCGGGCATGGCTCTGGGGGACGCGCCCGGGCCCCGGGCCGCAGGGGCCGCACCGCCCGGCGGGGGAGTCGAGGGTCAGCGCCGGCGGCCTCAGGGGCGGCGGGTCAGGCGGCGACGACGGGGCTTCCTCCTCCACCTCGTCCGCGTCCCGGGGGGCAGGGGCGCCAGCAAGGCCTCATGCCGCGCGGGGCGGCCGCGGAGGCTCGGCCCGACTCCCGGCCAGACCCTCGGACGCCGGGCCCGGCCCGCACTTTAAAGCGCTCCTCACGACGTCACCGCCGCCCGCCCGCCCGACGTCCGCCAGCGCCGCTCCTCAGCGGGCTGCTCCGCGCGCAGGCGCAGTGCGGCCGGCCACCGCGGCTCCGCGCGCAGCGAGCATGCGCGCGCGTGCGGCTGGGTCAGCGGAGGTGCCGGCGCACGCGCAGACAGGCGCCGCTCGCCGTCCGCCGCCCCTCCCCCACCCACTGAGGGGCTCCGTGAGCACCCCGAGCGGCAGCCTGCCTCCTCTCCGCGCCACCCCGCGGCCGAAGGGCTCCCTCCACAGGGGTGCGCTCACGCCGTCGACGCTGTCGCCACGCTGCGTCACGGCATCGCCCGAATGCCCCAAATCGCCTCAGTCCCCAGCGCGCAATCACCAGGGAACCGCCACAACCCAGGCTGCCCCGTCACCGCCCCTTTGGGGCCTCCACTTTGTCATTGGGCCGCGGGCCACGGGCCGGGCGGGCCCAGACGGCAGCTTCCGGAAGCTGGTTGGCGCTTCTGCCTGTCAATCCGGCGGTCGCCTTGGCTACTGCGTCCGTCACCTAATCAGCGGCGGGCGGGCGGGCGGCGAGGACCTCCGAAGGCTGACCAGGTGGCTAAGTGAGTGCCTGAGTGGAGGCCCTACCGGAGGGAAGCCCTCAACGCGCAAGGAAACGCTCAGATTGCGGGGCTCAGAGCCCCGCCCCGTCGGCCGCAGACTCCGCCCCCTCGCCGCCGCCCGGCGTGGACGTTGCCCGAGTCACGTCCCGGCGGGGCGGCGCGTGCGCGGCCCTCCGCAGCCGGAGCCCCCAGGACGCCGGGGGAGCCCCGGGACTGGAGCGCTGGCGGCGGCGCTGCCCGGCGCCCAGGCCTTTGTTCAGACCCTTGCGGCCCCTCCTGACCGCCGGGCCTGCACGCGGGGTCGCCCTCGCCCCTCCTGGGTCTTCCGCCCGGGATGCCCGTCCCTCCCGCCCTCTCCTTCACTGTGGCTCTTTGAGGCTCAGCTCCCCCCTGTCTAGCAGCCTCCCCAGGTTGGCACTGAGATGCAGCGCTTCTTGGGTTTCCTGGCCTCGCCTCCCTGGCCGCTGTGCTCCCGGCCAGCTGCCTCTGCGCCCTGTCTACCCACCGCCGCCAGCTTGTCGCGGAGCCTGAGCTCCAGCTCCTGCAACCTGGCAGATGGGTGTTTGGGTCTGGACCCCCTGACCGGCTGTAGGACCCTGGGCGCGTGGCTTCCTCACTCGAGCCTCGCTCTTGTGGGTCTGAAACGAGAATGACATCAGTGCAGGGCCCACGTGTATGGTGCTGTGAGGATGAAGTCCCGTTCCTTGAGCAGATGGACCGCTGCCCTCAAGTCTCAGCTTGTTTCCTCGCCCTAAGCTGACAGGCCTTCAAGTCCCGTTGGGAGCTGGGGATTTGGCAAGGACAGGCCAGCAAGGCCTGTGGGAGGGGGATGCCTGGCCACTGTCCCCAAGCCCCCTACCCAGGGGACCCCCCCAAGCGGCAGCAGTAGGTGGCACCGCTGGTGGTGGGGTAGGAGGGCAGCTGCAGGTGGTTAGAAGGTGGCCAGGGGGTCTGGGCCATTCTGTGTGACCGACCCCCCAGCACAGGGGCCCACGGTCTGCACCTTGGGGGTTTGGCTGTGAAGCCTCAGGCCCTTCCAGAGCCCAGTGTCCACCTCTAAACTGGCCTCCAACAGGGGGCATCGGGCCCTGCTCACACCTCCTGGCACGGAGCTCACTACCTCAGTAATCAGAAAGTACTCCCAAAGAGCCTGGTAGAGCCCAGTTCGGCTCATGCAGGCAAACCTGGGGCCTACCTCCTCCCCAGGGCTCCCCCACCCTCGGGCGCTCCTCCCTGACTCCGACCATTTGCAGCCAGGGACCCTCCTCGCCAAGCCAGCCTGTGTCACAGGCAGCACAGCTCTGGAGCCCCCCTACCTGCATCTGAATCCTAACTGGGCCTGTTAACTGTTAGTTGCTTCACCTCTGTGCCCATGAAGACAGGCCGTGACTGTCTCTGTGCCCACGCTCCCCTCCTGCGTCGTTCTCACCCCGCACCAGGCTGGGAACCCTGGGGCTTGGCGACTCCTGCTCTGGCTCTCCCCACGGCCGCTCAGACTTCCTGTCTTTCTGGGTCGGGGGGAGGCAGCAAGGACTGACTCTCCTGTCACCCCTGAGTCTTCCTGCTCTGCCTTTCGGGGGATCCTTACCTCTGGTGGGGTGAGGGTGGGGCTCAGCCTGCTGAAGCTGCCACTGAGGCACCAGAGCAGCTGTTAAAGCCCCAGGGTCGCGGTTATCCGCTGCTTGTGGACCAGCCCTCCCCAAACTCCACCCTCAGTTATCATCCTGCTCAGGAATCTGCAGTGGGGGGGGTTGGCCTGTCCCATCTGGTTCCACTGGCACCTCGCTCACATGGCCCACGTGCTGTCTGAAACCCGGAAGGCCTCGCCCCGGGGCAGAGGCAGTCAGCAGGGGTAACTTGCTGGGCCCTGCGCTCCGGCTCCTCCTCCACTTCCCTCGCCTCCCGGGTCCTCTCAAGGCTGCTTCCAGGGAAGCCAGCCTACAGTGGTGATGGTGGGACAGCCCTGTGCCTACACACAGAGGGCTCTTCCTTGACCTCCCCGTCTCAGGAGGATCTGAGGGATCCCCCAGCCCTGCCCCTTGGACCTCCTAACTCTCCCAAGGTACCAACTTCTCCCCTCCCCGCCAGCACCACCAGCATCATGTGCCAGAGTTTCCCACTGCTGTTGCCCAGCCTCCCCTCTGGCCTCTCTGCCCTGTGGTCGGAATGACCTTTTCAGAGCACAGTCTGCGCAGATTCCCCCACACTCCCCCCATCGAAAAACCTTTGAAGACCCTTCATGGCTCCTGGGACGAAATCCTAGATCCTTAGTGTGTCCTGCACGGCCCTACCCAGCCCACCCTGGGTGGCCTCCTCCGTCGCAAGTAGGAACGCCACAGTAACGTCCACGCCGGGGTTCCTGCGCATGCCGTTCCTTCTGTCTGGAATGCTGTTCCCTCCCCCATCACCTAGCTCACTCTTAGTCACAGGTCTTACCCTGGTTTATACTTATTTAGCTGTGAGCAACTCCCAGGGCCTGGCATTTGCCTAGTACACCATAGGTGCTTCATAAGTACTGAATGCATCCATAAATCCTTCCTCTGACACAGTTGCTCCTGCCAATTGTGCCCCCACATACCTATCCAGCCGTCCTCTGCTAGGCTTAGGGCTCCTTTTCCCCAATTCCCCACACGCTCCCCAAGGCACCAGCACTTGGCATCAACTTTCATTTCTCCTTTCAAGTGACAAGTATTTTTTATGCACCTACTCTGTTAGGCAATGTCCTAGGCTCTGGGGGATACAGTAGGGAATAAACACTATTTTCTCTATTTAGAATGTTCACTCCCCTCCCCTCCATTTATTCCCAGAAAACTCCTCTTCATCCTTCAAAACCCAACCCCAATGTCTCATCCTCTGAGAAGCCCTTTCCCAGATTTCTCCCTCCCCAGCCACTGACATGAAACATCTCTCTCTCAACTATAGCACTCTCAAACCTTGCGTGGCCCATCCAGTGACAGGGGCCTGGGGTGGGGGACAGGGATCTCTGCTGGAAGCTCTGTTCAGTGGTCAACTGGGCCTCCAACTCCGCCTCCTCACTCAAGCTCAACAACTGCATGGAGAGTATGCTGCCAGGCGTACCTTTTATTTGCACAGTAACGACCAAGAGCCATGGATGCAAGCTCAGCGGCAGTGCCAGGGGGCACCCGGGGGAGCACAGATGAGGAGCTGGGACCTGGGGATGGAGCAGATCTGAACATCAGAGCCAGGCTAGGCTGGTGGTGTGGGCCTTCCCTGCCGCATCAGGGAGGCAGGGCAGGGCCACCATGGTGGGTGGCAGGAGGCCCCTGGTCAGTCTCCACGAGGCCCGCCTGCTCTCTGCCCAAGGCTGCGCCCTGCGATGCCATCCCCGCTCTGGACGGGTCTTCCCAGGTTCCTAGCCCGGCCCGCTGCACCGGCTGCCTCTCCATTTCCCCTCAGGTGCTGGCCCAGTCACTCCCCTGAGGCCACACAGCAAGCCTCCTGGCGGCGGGGCTGGGTCAGAGCAGCGTGATCTCGCTGGGGGGCAGCGTGAGCCGCTTCTCCCGGGCGCTGAGCAAGTTCTCCACGTGCACAGCCACCACACGACACAGCTCCAGGCCCTGCAGGAGACATGAGCGTTACCTGGCGGAGGCCGGGCTCCACCAGGACTAGCGGGGCCCACCTCCCTCCCCCTCTGAGCCCTTTTCCAGGGCCTGCCTTGCAGGGCTGTATTTTGCTACACATAAGCTCTTCAGGTTTAAAAGCTATCTGTCCCAGCAATAAATGGTTTCTAACTATGTGTTGCTGTTGAAGCGGAGAGTGAATTATCAGCGAGGAGGGGCAGGTAGGCTCTAGAAAGAGGTGATTTGTTTTTTTTTTTCTTTTTAGGGCCGCACCTGAGGCATATGGAGGCTCCCAGGCTAGGGGTCTAAGCATAGCTACAGATGCCGGCCTCCACCACAGCCACAGCAACGCGGGATCCTTAACCCACAGAGTGAGGCCAGGGATTGAACCCGCATCCTCATGGATCCTAGTCAGATTCATTTCCGCTGAGCCACGACGGGAACTCCCAGGAGGTGGTATTTGTGCTGGAACCCGAATAAGGGCAGAGGGATACTGGTGATGTCAGGGCGTCCCAGGTGGAGGGGACAGTGAGTGCTCAGGTCTGGTGCCAGGAGGGGGCAGGAGAGCAGAGGAGAGGGGTGACTGTGGAGGCCACAGAGGGAGACGGAGGGGGGGCAGGGGTGAGAAGGGGTCCTGGGTTGGGGGCCCGAGGGTTGGAGGTGAGAGCAGAGCTTTTGGGTCTCCAAGCGTCAGGCCTGGGGTGGGGGCAAGAGGCAGAAATAAGGGGGCTTCTTGGCAGAGCTGGGTTTGAAGCCTCAAGGCCAGAGGGGGTGCTGGGTGAGAGGGCCAGACGCAGCAACAGTTAGAGGTCGTCCGGGGAGGAGGCTCCAGAAAAGGAGCCCAAGCAGCAGTGGACAGGCAGGTTTGAGGAGGTGGGTTTGCTGTGGTGGGCGCTCAGATGGGGGGTCCTGGGAAGCAGGCTGAGCCGCAGGTAGGGCCTGGATTGGGGTGGCCACAGGAGCAGGCCCGGGATGCCGTGGGAAGTGGACTGGTCCCCAGCGCAGGCTTTCCAGGGAGCAAGGGGACTGTGGGTGCCCAATTCCAGCCTTGTCCCTCAGAGGCAGGGCTGGGGCAGTGGAGCCCCTCCCTGTTGCAGGTCCACCCAGGCAGGTCCAGACCCCTGGCTCGGGCAGACGCGAGGACCCAGCCCCGATTTGGCCCCTTCTCTGGACCTCGAACCCCTCTCTCCAATGGGGTGAGAACTCTGGCCCTGCCCCCATCCACAGGGGCGGTGAATGGGGCGGATTGACCTCTTGGCTCTTTTTATTTGGCAGTACCCGAGGCATGTGGAAGTTCCTGGGCCAGGGATCAAACCTGCGCCGTGGTTTCGGTCTGCCCCACAGCTGCATCAATCCAGGTCCCTGACCCATTGTGCCAAGGGAATTTCCCTTTATTTTTTCATTTTTATTTTTAATTTTTTTTTTTGGCGTTTTTAGGGCCACACCTGCAGCGCATGGAAGTTACCAGACTAGGGGTCCAATCAGAGCTACAGCTGCTGGCCTACACCTGAGCCACAGCAACTCGGGATCCGAGCTGCGTCTGTGACCTACACCACAGCTCACAGCCACACTGGATCACAGCCTCACTGGATCCACTGAGCAAGGCCAGCGATTGAACCCACAACCTCATGGTTTCTCGTCGGATTCATTTCTGCTGCACCACGACGGGAACTCCCAGGAATTTTCTTTTTTTAAAAATTTAAAGAGATTTTTTTAGCCCTTTTTTTTTTTGGTCTTTTCTAGGGCGCTCCCACGGCATATGGAGATCCCCAGGCGGGGTCTAATCGCAGCTGTAGCCACTGGCCTACGCCAGAGCCACAGCAACACAGGATCTGAGCCGCTTCTGCAACCTACACCACAGCTCACGGCAACGCTGGATCCTCAACCCACTGAGCAAGGCCAGGGATCGAACCCACAACCTCATGGTTCCTAGTCGGATTCATTCACCACTGTGCCATGACGGGAACTCCTAGCCCTGGTTTTGAAGCAGCAGCCACAGTTGCTGCACCTCTGAGAAGGTGGAGAGGGCCCTGGTCTCCCTGTCGCCGGGGAACCTCAGTCCCCACACCCTCAGCCCCAGGCCCCTCAGTCCATCCTCCAAGCCTCAGCCACAAACCTCCTATGTCCTCCTCTCTCCACCGGAGGGCGCCCCAGATCCAAGGATCCTCACGACCGCCCCTGGCCTGCCTGGGCTGCCCCAGTGCCCCGTCCAACTCCTCGCTGCTCTGTAAAGGACCTGGGCCCTCCCTCTCCCAGGAACCTCATCCAGGCGCCTCTCCAGGGGACCACCCGAATCACGGGCAGTTCTGGGCGGTGCTGGGTTAGTTCTGTCCCCTGCGCTGGGCTGCACGCTCCCTGGGGCACGGCCAGGACCGTGGAGAAGAGCCTGGTGAGCAGGGTGAGGGAGTGGGGCTGTGACCGGCCGGGCTGCCCGGCGGGGCGCACCTGCTCCAGCTGCAGCTGCACGGTGCGCTGGGCCGCCACATCCCCCAGCGCGATCTCCACGTACGGGCAGCTGGAGCTGGCCGTGGGCCGCTGGGTCCGCGTGGACTGGATCTCCTTCAGGGGAAACTGGACCATCAGCTCCTGGGGGAAGGGGGGTGGACGGGCTGCGGTGGGGGGGACCAGTCTCACCCACCCCTACCCCTCCTTGGGGGTCAGATCAGCAAGAGGCGCGAACACTCGTTCCCTAGTGACTTGCTGTGTGACCCGGAGTGAGCCCCTTCACCTCTGGGCCTCGCTGCTCACCTGTGAAGTCGACTCAAGTGCCCAGCATGCCAGGCACTGTTCTAAATGTCTGGGGTCCAGGGGTGCAGGAGATGCTGGCCGTGCCCTGACCTTCAGCTTAAAGGGGCCTCTTCACTGCCCCCCACCACCACCTGGAGCTTTCTTTCTGGCCCCAGGAACAAAGGCAGAGCACAAGCAGGGAAGGCCAGAGCGAGGCGGGGACCCAGCTTCCCGCCCACAGGATGCAGCATCCCAGAACCAGTGGCACCTGCTTGCTCACACATCCTGGGACCCTGGGGAACAACCCCTCCCGGTCTCACTCTCTCCCTCCAGTGTCCCCACATAAGCCCTGGAGCCCTCCCTTCAGTGCCCCCCCAGTCGGGGGGGAGAACTCAGAATGGGGGGGCGGTCCTTTTTGTCATAGACTGAATGGTGACCCCCGTCCCCATGTTGAAGGCCCCACCCAGCTCCCAGAAGGCGACTGCAGAGCAGGCCTTTGCCGAGGTGCCTGGTTGGAACCAGGGCTCATGCCAAGAGGGGCTGCGGGAGCACAGACCCCAGGGACGTGCACATGGAGACGGGGCCGGTGAGGACAGCAGGGCGGCTGTCTGCGAGCCCGGAGCCACGACCCTAATCCTGGGCATCCGGCCTCCAGGACCGGGACAAACAATTCCTGTCGCTGAAGCCCCGCCCCGCCCCACAGCCAGGGCCGACGAGGGCCACCTTCAGAGTTTAGCGTTTCACCTCCTTTCACACGAACACCAGCCCCCACCTGGCAGGTGAGGACGGGGGAGGGGCCGCGCCCAGAGTCCTGCAGGGGTAAGCGATGTCTCCTGGGGTGGGGGGATGCAGGGCCACATGAGGCCACTCACGTGGGTCTCCGTGCTGAGGAAGCTGAGGCCATTCTGGTTGACGGCCAGGATGCAGGGGGCCGGCACTGCCACGTTGCTGCAGCTCTGGACGAAGAAGAAGGAGGAGCCGAACAAGGGCGAGGCGCTGAGGAGGCCTGGGGGCGCGGGAGCCGTGGTCAGGGACACCCTCAGCCTGGGCGCCCAGCCCTGGCCGCCTGGGGCCTTCCTCCATCCCCCCACCCAGCTCTCCTCCCCCCAGAGCCCGGATGGGGCCATGGTGAGAACTTGGGAAGCAACACCACAGACACCTTTGTACCAGCGAAAGGTGCCTGCATCCCACCCCCTCAGCCAAGCCCCCCCCCCGCCCCGGCTCCTCTCCCCGGTTGGGTTGGCGTCCTTCTTACCCAGGAACTGGGCGCGCGCCTGGTGGGGGCTGAGCGCCTGCATCTGCTGCCGGTGCTGGCTGACCAGGTCGAGCCACGAGGCGCCGGCCACCGTGCGGTAGAGCTGGGCCGGGATGTACTCCTGAACCTCCCGCCTGGGTGAGGACGGAAAAGCCGCCCTGAGCGCAGGCGGGGGCTCTGCCAACCTCCTGGACCACTACCCGCTGGGCGTGGGCCGGGTGCAGGATGGGCGGTGTGCTCAATACCGCTGGCCGGTACCCTAGGCTCCCTGTCTGCAGACACGGGAACAGAGGCTCTGAGAAGTTCATGACCCGTCCGAGGTCACACAGTGACTGAGAGAGTGGGGCCGAGGCTTGAACCCCAGGTGGCTTTGTCTCCCATAGCCCCCACCCCTGGGGAGAAGCCCAGGGTGGGAAAACATCAGAGTGGCAAAGCGACCGCCAGCGGCTGGCAGAGCAGGGCGGAGAATGCTGGGCTCCGGGCAGCCCCAGGGCCATCAGCCCCCACCCATCCAGGCCGCCCTGACATGTGCTGGCTCCCTCGGGACAGCCCCTGTGCCTCCGGACATCTGAAAATACCAACCACTGCTGGTCTGGCTGTCCTGGGCTGGGGAACGAGGCAGGAGCAGGTTCAAGGAACCCCACCCCGGCAAAGGCCCTCCAGGCAGCATCTTTCCTTCTTTGCACTGCTTGGGTAGGAGCCGGGCACGGGGACCAGCCTCCCAGGCCTAGAGCCCACCTACTAGCCGGGCCACCAACCCTCAGCCCTTCTCTGGGCCTCCGTTCCTCATCTGTGAAATAAAGAGCAGCTGGGAGGAGGAGCTAAGCCAAGGCGTGCAGAGCGCCTGCAAAGAGCTGGGAACTCCTCGACTGTCTTTAGCCAGGACTAGGCCCTGCACCCTTCACCTAAAATTATAGCAAGAGACGTTCCCGTTGTGGCTCAGCTGAAACGAACCCAGTCAGTATCCCTGAGGTTGCAGGTTCGATCCCTGGCCCCGCTCAGTGGGTTAAGGATCCATCGTTACCATGAGCTGTGGCGTAGGTCATAGATTCGGCTCGGAGCCAGCGCTGCTGTGGCTGCGGTGTAGGCCAGCAGCTGCAGCTCCAATGTGACCCCTAGCCTGGGAACCTCCTGTGGCCCTAAAAAAAAAATTATAACATCAAACGAGCTGTAGACATTGAGCCCTCACAGTATAACAGGCCCCAGGGCACATGCTGCCTCGTTTACACCAGGGGTTTGCAAGGTGTGGCCCAGGGTCTGGGAGGTCAAAGCCACCTCTGTGATAACCTGAGCTGTCACCGCCCCCCCCCGTTCCCTCACAAGTGCACGGTGGAGTCTGCCAGTGTCTGCAAGACGTGGCCCCCCAGCAAACTGAGAAGCAGGGATGGGCCGCCAGCTGTCATCTATTAAGGCAGATGGTGCAGAGGTTTGCAAAATGTAAAACGGGGCCACCCTTCCCACTGGGGTTTTTGGGAAAATAGCTGTTTTTTCACGAATGATTCATATTAACTTGTAATGTTAACTAACATTATTTATACGGTAATTATCACAGAGGCACGTACGTCCACATGCAGTGCCCTTATTTTTAATTACTTAAGAAGTCAATATTTTAAGTTGTTTCTCAGTTCTAATTCTGAAGAACATAAATAGATCCACAGATGTGACCCACAGAAACTGAAGCTCTTTGGGGCCGATTTTTTTTTTTTTTTTTTTTTTTTTGGCCATGCCTGCGACACACAGAAGTTCCAGGCCAGGAATACTAGAGTCCCTTTTTTTTTTTTTTTTTTTTTTGGCTTTTTAGGGTCGCACCTAGGACATATGGAGGTTTCCAGGCTAGGGGTCAAATAAAAACTACGGCTGCCAGCCTACACCACAGCCACAGCAATGCGGGATCTGAGCCGCGTCTGCAACCTACACCACAGCTCAAGGCAACTCTGGATCCTTCACCCACTGAGCGAGGCCAGGGATCGAACCCGCAACCTCATGGTTCCTAGTTGGATTTGTTTCTGCTGCGCCACGATGGGAACTCCCTGGAGTCTGGAGCTGGAGAGTCTGAGGAGCTTTCACACCTCACGTCTCTGAGAACAGTTTAAATGCTGCCTGGCAAGTGTTTTAAGGAACCCCCCATCGTGGGAAACACCGAAGTGTTGCCAGCACAGAAACGTCCACCCCGATGCAGGTGACATCGAGGTGAACACGTCTGTGTCCAGATCTCTGCGTGGCCGAGTGTATTTCCTGGACCCCGGGGTGTGTGTCCTGAAAACTTTTTAACACTCAGTTTGCTCTGGGCCATTAGCGGAAGTGACCTGCTGTGCCAGGAGCGGGGTCTCCGCGTGCACGGCCAGGCTAGGACCAGCCTCGTGGCCAGGCCAGGCCAGGCCTTTAGAACACCTTGGCAGCCGGGGTGCTGCCCTGGGCAAGTCAGGGCGGGGGCAGCTGGTGCTCACACGCTGGGCAGGTAGAAGTGGTCCTTGGCCCGGTGCTGCAGTGCCGCCAGCTTGGACACCTGCTGGAGCTGCTGCTCGCTGGGCCGGCCGGGCGGCGTGCTGCTGAAGAGGCCTTTCAGGTAGTCAGGCAGCACCTGCAGGGGGCACGCGGGGGAAGGGCAGCAGGCTGGGGGCACAGACACAAACCCCAAACACTTCCGGCCCCGCTCGCTTCTGGGGGTGGTGGCCTATCACTTCTCTGGGCTTCAGGGAACAATGACAGAGGCACATGAGGGTGACCGGGATGGCTGTGGCCCAGAAGCCACGCGGGAGGCCCCACGGTCCCGGGGGGTGCCGCTGGCCCACAGGCCACAAGAGCCAAGTATCTGTACTCGGGGTGGCCGAAGCTTCGGCCCAGCTTCAGAGACACAGGTGCTCGCTCTGAGCACGTCCATCAGCGTCAGCACAGGAGGGAAAAGCAGATTTGGGCAGCTCCTGATGGGCAGGACCCAGTCTCAAAGCAGTGACAGCAAGACAAAACGGACAGGGCCAGGCCAAGGCTTGGAGCGAGGGCCAGGCCAAGTGCTCAGAGCCGGAGGAAGGAAGTCCGGGCAGCTTCCTGCAGCCGTGCCCAGGGTGACCTCCCTGGGAGGACTCAGATAAGCAGAGCCAGGACCGGCGGCGGCGAGACGGCAAGTGCAAAGCCCTGTGTGTCAGGGAGCGAGGCGGAGGGGAGGGCGCGCTGGCTCGGGGAGGCCAGGCAGGGAGCAGCGGCCTCGGGGCAGCAATGTCAGCGGGGCCCAGTCACAGCGGAGGCCCCAAAGAGTCTGAGCTCACAGCCCCTGGGAGCCCAGGAGGTCCCCGGCCTCGGAGTGGCCCCCGTGCTGACCTGGTTGTAGTGCAAGGTCACGTAGAGCTCGTTCTCAAACTTGAGCGGCTGATCCCAAAGCAGGCGCCGGAACCACAGCATGTAGCCGCCTTCCACCTGCTCCATCTCCGAGGCCACGTCCAGGATGTAGGCGCGGCGGCTGAGCGGGCACACGTGCTGGCCTGCGGGCAGCCGGGACGGCTGGGTGGGCACATGCTGCAAGCCCCCACCCCATCCCAGGCACAGGAGAGCACGACTGCGGGATCGGGTGACGCTGGGGACCACAGGTGGCAAGAGCTCCAGCTCCGCGGCAGCCCAGCTGGGCCTGGGGAGGGGCCTGGTTATGCCCAGGGAGCCCGGCCCTCTCCGCAGCCGCCCGGGGCAGGGAGAGGCCAGGAGGACTCAGGTCCTGCGTGCCAGCCACCACCGCCTTTCTGCAGAACTTCAGGGCAGCCCTGCCAGGCCTCTGAGGTGGGCGTGGGGCGGCGGGGCCGCGGCGCTCCTGGGCCGAGACCTGTACAGAGGCTTAGCTCTGTATTGTCCGAACTGCCGTTCTGCCCCTGCCACGCCTCCCGCACAACTGCACCAAAGAGAGGGGCTGAGGCGCGGTGCCAGAGTCCAGACTGCCTGGGTTCAAATCCCGGCTGTGGGACGTCGCCTAAGTCCCTTCACTCTGGCAGGCTGCGTGATGGCCCGGCCTCGGTCACGTCCTAATCCCCCCACCCAAGACTGTGTACCTTCACAGCAAAGGGGACCCTGAGACATGACGGGGCCCAAGGTCCTGGGGCGGGGAGACCATGCTGGGTCACCCACGGGGACCCCAGGTCGTCTCAAGGGCCCTGTGTGGAGGAGGCAGGAGGGTCAAAGAAAGCCACCCTGGGGGGGCTGCCCCGCTGGCCTTGAAGGTGGAGGAGGGGCCATGGGCCAAGGGGTGCGAACAGCCTCCAGAAGCTGGAAAGGCCAGGAGACTCCCTCCTACAGCCCCCGGAAGGAGCCGCCCCAAGGATGCTCCGACGTCAGCACTGCTGCCTGCAGGACCATAACGTAATAAACGTGTGTCTTTTTAAGGCGCGTGGGTGATTTGCTGCGGCACCAACAGGAGGCCTCCCTGGGCCTCGGTTTTCCTATCTGTCAATGGGATTCCCGTTAAAGCAACTTAGGAGATGAAACGCTTTCAGCTGTGCCTGGGCCTGCACACCCGCTCCAGGAATCCCACTGCGGGGCCTTTTCCTCACGGCCTTCCCCTCCCCCCACGCCCTGGCTGGAGGCGGGTGACAGGGCTGAGGTGGCGGTTCAGGCCCAGGTGGCAGGGGACAGCCGGTCAGCGGTGCATGGAACTGACCGGCAGGCGGCAGGAGGAGAAACCCGTCCCTGGTGGGGGGCCACAGGCAGAAGGGGTTTGGCTGCACCGAGAAAGTTCTGGAAAGACCAGGGTGGGCTTTTGCGGCTATCAAGGCGTGAGAGGCAGGAAAGTGTATTTGGCTTGTGGGATCCAGGGGCCGAGTCCTATTACGGGGAGCGCCTAGAGGCAGGGCCCCCTGAGCGGACCCCAAGGGGCAGAGGGGGGCATTCGAGGCCCTGTCTTTCCCGAACCGGCAGCCCAGACACACGCGCACACTACCACACCGAGGAGCACAGACGCAGGGCTGGGAGCCCGTGCTGAGGTGGGCTCCCTGGGGGCAGTGGCATCTGAGGTGGGCCTTCCCGGTGGGGTGGGCGCGGGAGCCCAGCGAGCCTCCTCCCTGGACACTCACCTCGGTGGGTGACGACAAAGACGACGTACTCACTGAAGGCCTCGGGGCGCGTCAGGGCCATCTCGGCACAGAGCTCCTCCACCACGTCCAGGGCCACCTGCGGGGTGGGACGAGTGGGGCTGCGAGGGCCCGGCCGACCCCTGTCCCCAGCCCGCCCAGCCCCTGGGGCCAGGGGAGGCCCAAGGCCGCGGGGAGTCGGCCTCAGGCGGCGGGGGGGGGGGGGGGGGGGGCCTCAGCGTCTGGAGCCTTTCCGACCCCGCTCCCCGAGGCTCGGCCTGCTCCTCAGCGCTGCCGTGTGGGGCAGCCTGCTGGGCGCAGAGCTCTCAGGGCCCATGCTGGAGGCGGGGGTCCCTGCCCGCCGGAGAGGCCCCCTCACTCACGGTGCACGTTTTGATTTTGAGATGGCGTTCGAGGCCTCCAGGGAGAAGAAAGAGCTGCCTCTTGGAGCTGCGGCCCGCCTGGGACAGGAGGGTGGGACAAGGGAGAGGCCGGGTCCCCTCCACGGGAGGCCCGGCCGGCGGCGGCGGCAGGCTTGCAGGGGCACCTGTGCCAACCGGGCAGGGTCTCTGGGCCAGGCCGCCTCCCTCCACCCGGCCCCCAGCCCCCACTTACCAGCAAGGCCCGGAGCTCCATGCTGCTGGGGAGCTCCAGCCGGCCGCCGAAGCGCAGCGTTTTCTGCAGGTTCTGCTCACAGGCCTTGGCGATCCCTGCAGAGACGGGAGTCAGGGCCCGGCCCGGGAGGGCAGGGAGGGGGGGCTGCCCTGGCCCCGGCCCCTGAGCCTCTTCAGTGGCTGCGGGGACGGTTCAGAGGGCAGTGATTTACCCCAGGCCAGAGCCAGAGTGTGAGAGCTGGATTCAAACCCACACCCCTGTGGCTAAGGGCCTCCCGCCTTGGCTCTCCAGGAGCCCTGGAAATAGCTCTGCCCGGGGGCGCTGACTGTGTGGCTATGGGGGCGCATGCAGCTGTGCCCACCGTCCCACACCCAGCGTCCCGGGGCAGAAGATCCCGTCGCGTCTCCGCATCTCTGGGTTCAGCGGTGCCCTGGCCCTGCTCCCGGGAGGCGGGAAGGCAGGCGTCCTGGGCGCACTCTGCTCCCTCCCTGGAGCAGAGTCCATATACCGCTGAGTCCAGGGGCTTGTTACTGAGTCCCAGGGGGATGCAGAGGCAGCGTGGGCTCCCCTGGCCTCTTTCTTAGGGGCCGTTCTGAAAACAAGGCTGGGGGTGAGCCTGCCCCTGTCTCCAAACGCCAAGGGGAAAAGGCCCAGACCCTGCCACCAGTCGTGGGCGCTGTCGCCCTGGCCCCGCTCAAGACCCTGGTTGATTCTCAAAGACCAGGCCACCTCCTTCTCGTCTCCCCGCACACATCACACATCTCCACCTCCGGGCCTTTACTCCCGCCCAGCCCCTAGAAATCCCTCCTGTGTGCTCACTACCTAGGGCAACGCTTCCTCCGGGAAGCCTTCCCTGATCACATCCTCCCCATTAGATCATGCCACCTGCTGGGTGGATCCGATCTGTGGAGCCCCCGCAAACGTTTGGCGAGGAGACTGACGTCAGCCGACGTTGCCGGGCGCCTGGGAAGGGCCAGGCCCTCCTGCCGGCTGCAGACAAGCCCTTGACCCTGGGTCCCCACTGGCCGGCCCCTCACCCTGGAAGGGCAGGCCCGGGGTCCGGCCCACATCTTGGAGGAAGCGAACGAGGTGCGGCTGGAGGACCTCGGAGCAGCTGTGGTAGGCAGCCACGATGTACAGCAGCCTCCAGCCTCGCTGGCAGCTGTCCCTGCAAGGACACACATGGGGCGCCATTTAGGGGCCACTGCGCTGCTGTGCCCTGCCAGGAGCCTCCCCGGCTCAGGCTACTCCCGTCTTCTAAGGGTGCTCCTCCCCATGCAGGAGGGGTGTCCCATGGGGGACCCAGTTGGGACGGAGGGAAGGAACGGGACGAGGCCCCCGACGTGCACGACGAACAAGCCTTCCCCAGCGGCATCTCTGGAGAGGGTGCTGCTGGGTGAAGGGGGGCCGCACCCTTTGCAGAGGTGGGGGCAGGCGAGGCTGGGTGGTCCCAAACTTCCTGGGGCAAGTAGACAGGAGGATGGCCCGGTGGTAACAGGTGCAGCACACGCTTTGGGCCCCTGCTGTGTGCCGGGAGTGTGCGGGCCACAGAGGCACCTTCACTGCCCTGGTTGAGGGTTTCACTCGTGGGAATCTCTGGTGCCGGGGGACCCCACCTGGGCTTCCTCTGGGAAACCACCCACTCCTCCCCAGGTCCCTGCAGTTTGCAGATGGGTAGACCCACGGCTCGGCTAGAATCAGAATAATGCCGCCCCTGGCCACAGTGATTGGTGTAGAGATGGGCATGGGAGCCAATAGAATTCGGCCTCCCGGAGTTCCCATCATGGCTCAGGGGAAACGGATTCCAGCATCCACGAGGACGCTGGTTCGATCCCTGGCCTCGCTCGGTGGGTTAAGGATCCAGAGTTGCTGTGAGCTGTGGTGTAGGTCGCAGAAGCGGCTCAGACCCCGCATTGCTGTGGCTGTGGTGTAGGCCGGCAGCTGTAGCTCCGATTAGACCCCTAGCCTGGGAACCTCCATATGCCGTGGGTGTGGCCCCCCCAAAAAAAAGAAAAGAAAAGAATTCAGCCTCCCTCTGGCTGTGGTGATTGGTTAGGGGTTGGGAACATGACCCAGGCCTAGCCAATCCAAGCTCTGTATCCTCAAGCCATTGTGGTTGGTGGCATGGGGCAGCCAGGCCAATAAGACTGGATTTGGGATTGTTTGCTGCAAGTATTGGGTCAATCTTGCTTTCCATGGGAAACATCTCCCCAGAGCTCAGTTATGGAATATGCTTCTTGGGAAAGACATCAACACAGAGGATCCTGCCAGACGAGGAAAGAGGGAAAAACTGCTTCCAAATAACCTCTGGATCCAACTATGCCTGAAGCCCTTCTGCCAAACTTTTCAGTTCCCGGAACCCTCTTTTGCTTAAACTAGATTAAATTGGGTTTCTGCCACTCGGAACCAAGAACCTGGCCTCACACGTTATCACTGCGTTTTACAGATGAGGTAACTGAAGCTCAGAGGCCAGAAAAGGTTTGTCCCAGACCAAGCAACTTCAGGCGTGCCCTGCCTATTGCGTGAGGAAGAGGATGAGGGAGAGCGAATCGGAGGGGTGGGCGGTGGGGGGCGGGCTGGGAGGTGGGAGGCTGACCCGGCCCCTCCTGGAGCATGGGCGCGGCAGGGGAGGGCAGACAGGGGCAAAGGTCCAGCCCACTCACTGCTTGGTGCTGCTGTTGTCTGTGATCTGCTTCACGACTTGGCAGTAACACTCGTCCCGCATGACCTCATGGTCCCTGCACAGCTGGAGGAGAGCAGGTCGGGCCACGGGTCACCCGCCTAGCTCGGAGGTACAGGGTGGGCACTCGGAGACAGGCCTGGTGCCCTTACAGACCCTCCCCACCCGTGGGGCGCCCTCCTCTTTGGCCCCAAGGTCCTGCGGCTCTGGCTGACGGATGGGAAGCGGGCCCAGGGCGGAGCTGCAAGGGGCTGGACTGACCTTCAGGAGGGTGCAGAGCACGTCCAGCTCGCTCTGGCCCTTCAGCGGGGCATCGCCCATGAACCGCATCACGGCTGGAGGAGACACCCAGCCCACTTGGGCCACCAGACCCCCAGCTGCCCGCCCACCTCCGGGGACCCCAGGGTTGGGCCCCTCCCAGAGGCTGTGGCCAGGGGTCAGGTCGGGGGGGGGGGGGCTCCTCCTCTCTTCAGGGGCCCCACATCTGAGTTGAGGGAAGGGGTGGTGATGGGCAGGGGTCGCCATGCAAGGTCCCACCTGGCCGCCGTCCCAACCCCCACACCTAGAAACATGTCCGTGGCCATCTTGTTCAGGCTGCTGTCGCTGAGCTCAATGAGGGAGTCCTGGAGGGGGGTCTGGGGGGAGAGGTGGGGTCAGGAGGGGCAGGCTCTGTGAGGGGGGGCGGGGTGTGTGGGGGAGGGGCAGGGTCTGTGGGGGAGGGGAGGGTCTGTGGGGGAGGGGGAGGGGAGGTCTGTGAGGGGTGGGGTCTGTGGGGCAGGGGAGGGTCTGTGGGCGGTCTGTGGGGGAGGGTAGGGTCTGGGGGAGGGTCAGGGTCTGTGGGGGGGGGGGCTGTGGGGGAGGGGAGGACCTGGGGGAGGGTCAGGGTCTGTGGGGGGGTCTGTGGGGGAGGGGAGGGTCTGGGTTGGAGGATCAGGGTCTGTGGGGGGGAGGTGGGGTCAGGAGGGAAGGGCAGGCCCTCGGTGAGGGGGCGGAGCTGGCGTCCCTGAAGGGCGGAGTCTGCGAGGTGGGGTGGGGTCAGCAGGCACAGGCTCTGTGAGGGGGCGGGGTCTGTGGGTGGGGTGGGGTCAGGAGGGTCTGCCGTGACTCCTGTCTTACAACGGGAGGGTCTACACCCCAAAAAGGCAGCTGGCCAACAATGGGGAGAAGCTGCCTCTAGGGGGAGTAGAGGCCCTCGGGGTGCTGGGTACTGGGGTCCCCTGAAGGCAAGGCTGCTCGGCCCTCAGGCCTTGGGGGGGCTCTTGCGCCACCACTTTACAGAGGGGAAAGGGCCTGGGCTGGACACCTTGGTGAAGCAAAGCATGTCCTCCAGGGTTCCCGACTCGCGGCCCTCCTTGGACTTGAGCCTGAGGCCGTCCCTGCAACAGGACGGGGCTGTGACGGTCTCGTCTCCAAGCCCTCCCCACACGGGGGCGGGGCCTGAGCAGAAGGGGCGCAGGCAGGCCCCCCCCCCCCCCCCCCCCGGGCCCTTCTCACTGCCCGCCCCTCCCCGCCAGAAGGGGGCCTCCCCGCTCGCTCCGGCCGCTGCAAGAGGTCCCGGAAGGTCCCCACTACTCACTGGGGTCTCCTCTGAGGCTCTCGGAAATACTTCTGGGCAAACTCGAGCATCGCGCACGGTGGGAGAGCCAGGCCGTCCTCCCCACGGTCAGCGGAGCCAGCCCTGACTGGGGGGCCCTGCAAGACGGCGGGGGGTCAACCCCGCAGGGTCGGGTCAGGCTGCCCCCCGGCCCCCCGTGGGACCCGCCTCCCCAACGGCCTGATCCAGAAGACCTCACCCCTCAGTATTTTGCCTCCGTCCACCCCTGGGCAAGCTTCCAGGCCCAGGCCTGAGTCTGCTCACTTGCCCCGCTGGCCCCGCCCACCTGGCCCCACCTGGCCAAGGTGGACTTTACCTGCTGGCTGGTCACAGCCCTTCTGCTGGACAGCCCCCACCGCCCACACCTCCAGCCACCTCTGCTCACATTCCCGGGGTCACACGCCTGGCTAGCCCCACCAGGTGGCCGGCTCCCAGGGTGGCATGCCCTTGGCTGACCCTGCTCCCTCGGCCTGGCCTCGCACTCTCACCTCCCTCCGACGGCCCACCTCCCGTGCAGCAGCGGTTGAGGCCACAGCGGCAGCCACTGCAGCGGCACGGCGCCGGCCCGGCTCAGTGGGCAGCTGCAGGAAGTCGGGGGCGGCTGCGGGCTGCACCAGCTCCGAAGGGAAGCGGCCCACGCGCCCGTGGATGGTCCCGAACCTCCAACCTAAGGGGCAGGAAGGGCTCTGGGCAGCGGGAAGGCCTCACCGGGGGCGTAAGGGGGCCTCAGGGATAAAGAGTGCGGGTGACGTGCCTCGGAGCCCTTTACAGAAGAGGACACGGGCTCAGGGCGGGGAGGCGGCGCTGAGAAGGGCGCCACACGTGGGGACCTTTGGGCCACAAACAGGGGGACCCTGCTGTCCAGAGAAACCCTGCAGCCCGATATGCAGGCAGGGGGCTGGGCTGCAGCCAGGCCGGACCCTTCCTGGCACTGGAGCTGCTCCGTGTGGGGTCCCCACTCTGGCAGCTGGATGAGGGTCCCGGGGTGCCCACCGAAGTCAGGGCCTCGGCGCCGCAGCTCCTCCAGGTACACGACCTTCTTGCCCACCACGCAGCCGGCGCTGTAGCCTGCGGGGGGGGCTCGTGTCAGCCCCGCCGGGAGGCCCCTGCCCCACCTCCCCCGCCGGGCCCACCCCTCCCCGGGGCACTGACCCGCTCGGGGGGGCTCTAGGGGCTGCAGGTGGATGATGTCACCCTTGTGGAAAGACAGCAGTGCCGGGTCCTCGGGCAGGAAGTTCCTCACAGCCACCACGAAGTCCGAGTCCTGGGTCAGCAGAGGCCGGCTGAGGGCTGCCGGCCCATCCCCCGCCAGAGCCAGGGCTGCCCGCCCCAGGAGGGGGACAGTGTGAGGGGACAGCAGAGCACAGGCCTGGCCCCTCCACCGGCCACCAAAGCCTCCGCACAGGGGCCGGGTGCTGGGCCTGGGGGAGCGTGGGGCCGGACGGCCACTGCGGTGGGCAGCGTGGCCCCTGCAGGAGGTGCCCAGAGGCCTCCGTGGAGGATCCTGCAGGAGTGGGGGGCGAGGCGGCACAGCCTGGGCCCAACCACTGCCACACACGGGCCTCGCGCCCCCCAGGCGGGCCTGGCCGGCACATGCCGGGTGCGGGTGCGGGAGCCCTGCTGTGGGCCTCCGTGGGCGGGCCCTGACCTTCTTCAGCTCCAGGATGAAGTCGTCCACCAGCGTCTTGACCTGGTGAGCTCGGGCGGAGAAGAGGATGAGCTTCTCGCTGGCCAGGTTGAACTCCAGCATGTTCTGGGAGGGAATGGCCACAAACAGGATGTCCGCGAAGCTGGGGGATGGCCAGGGGGCATGAGGGCAGGACCCAGCGGCCGGGGTGGCCCTCCGCCGCCCAGCGGGCCCCTCCCCGCCGGCCTGCGGCCCCCTGGGAGCCCACGACGGGCCCCCCGCCCCCCGACTCGGCCTTCGATTTATTTTTACGACTGTTGATGGACCTCCCAGGTTCCACCGACACACACCTCTCACCCACTGAGCAAACGCTCCATCTTTCAAAGCAAGAAGGAGGTCTCACCTGGCCGGCAGGCAAGGCCCTGTGCCCTGCTCTTTACCTAGGACACATGAGCCGCTGGCAGGGAGGGGTCTGGGAACTCAGGAAGGTCTCAGCTGAGACATCCCCCCCCACCCCGATTCTGAACTGCAGCTGAACTTGGCTGCCCCAGCAGTCGACCCCGCGGCTCAGGGAGCCTGGTGGGGGCAGGGCCCCCGGAGTGGGGGAGGGGGAGGGGGCTCCAGGCGCTCCGCCTCCTGGCTGTGTGACCCCAGACAGGTAAGGTCTCTCTCTGAGCTTGTCCCCCCATCTCTAAGGCGGGCTTGGTGAGAGGGCTTGGCAGGTGCAGGCGTGCCTCTGTAGCCGCAGGGACTGTTTCCGTGGCCCTTAGAGGGCATCAGAGTCCACGGGGCTCGAGTCCCTTGAGTAAAAGGCCTGGTATCTGCATATGTGCTCCACGCATGCCCCGCATGCTTGAAATCTCTGGATGATTTATATCTAATCCAACGTAAACGCGACGTGAATAGTTACAAAACCAACGTGGACGCTGTGCGACTAATTGCCAGTGAGGGGCAAATTCAAGTTTTGCTTTTTGGAACTTTCTGGAATGTTTTTCTGAACATCTTCCATCCAGGGTGGGGAGATCCCGTGGGCGTGGGGCCTGCGGGTACGAGGGCCGACTGGGCTCAGTCATCGGCTGTGAAAAGAGTCGGCGAGGAAAGCCTGGCGCCCAGCCGAGCCCAGCGTCCGGCCGCCCCGTTCCCGCCCGCTGCCACGCACCTGTAGGAGCGAAGGACCCGCAGCTGCCCGCCGGCCTCGCGGCTGCCCTTGGCCATCCGGAGAAGCTTGATACCCGTGTGGGACACAGCCAGGATCTGCACCCCGGTGCCCACGCTGCCCTGGGGAGGGGAAAAGGGGCAGGTGAGGCCCCCCCCAGCCCCACCCCTCGAGCCCCGGGTGGGCAGGGGGCGGGAGGGGCCCGCACCGTGGCCGGGAAGAGGCGGGAGAAGTAGACCTCCCAGCTGTCGCGTGCGGTGCTGACCACGGCCCGCTTCACGCTCTCCGTCACCAGGGGCCGCTGTGTGTCCAGCTGGTTCTGGGCTAAGGCACGCAGGTCGGGTCAGGACCCTCTCCCGGCCCCCTGCCCTCCCGCACTGCAGGGAGGGAGGCGACCCTCCACACAGAGCCATTGCACCGTCCTGTCCCCCGTGCCCAATGCTGGGAGACCGACGTCCAAACACAGGCTGGCGGGAGTCACAGCCCGTCAGACAGAGCCCATCGCAGAGGCCGAGGGCAGGCCGGGGGCCCCGGCTGGCTGCCCCTCCCTCCCCGCCCCCCAACCCCGTGGTACCAAACAGGGCTTTCATCTGGAGCCTCTCCTCCTCGGAGATGCGCAGGCAGGCCTCGGAGAGCGTGTCATGCAGGACCTGCGGGGCGAGTGCGCTGTGGGCAGCCGGGGACACCCCCACTGGGAGCCCAGGCTGGACTGTTCCAGGGGGACCGGGAACGGGGTTGGCTCTTTTTGTCTTTGCACCCGCGGCATAGGCTAGGGCTCAATTCCGGGCTCCAGCTGCCGGCCTGCACCACAGCCACAGCAATGTGGGATCTGAGCCGCATCTGTGACCCACACCACAGCTCATGGCAACACCAGATCCTTAAGCCCCTGCGCGAGGCCAGGGATGGAACTCACAGCCGCAGGAATACTCGTCAGATTCGCTACCGCGGTGCCGCGGCGGGAACTCCTCCGGGGGCCCCTCCGTGCAGGGTGAGTCATGGGTGCAAATCAGGCCTCCCTCACAAGGGCCCTCTGCCTCCTCACCTCCGCCCTCCCCGGCCTGGGTTTCCTCTCTATTAGATGGGGCTCAGGGTGAACCCCTGGGCCTTGTCCAGCTCAGACCTGCTATGGCCCCCCGACCCTGTCCTCGGTGAGGCCACAGCAGAACAGCCCCCCTCCTCATGTGGTCGAGGTCCCCGACCCGAGGGTGCAGTGCAGGAGCTGCAGCTGGACGGCCTCTGCGCCCACGGCCTGAGACCCTCACCTGGCGGAACAGGAGGTCCAGCTGCACAGGGTGGCTGTAGCTGTCCTTGGGGTAGAACACCTGTGGGGGCAGAGCTCAGCCAGGGCCTTCTGGAGGCGCCGCCCCACCCACAGCCCCCCTCACCCCGACCCTGGCTCAGCCCTGCCCGGCCCCCTGGGGCCCTCTGCCCCCGCCCCCCGCACCTCCTTCCGCAGGAAGATCCGCCAGGGGGCGTCCTGGTAGCCGTAGAAGTCGGGGTTAAGCAGGCGGTGCAGCTGGGTCTGCACGGGGTCCTCGGCCAGCTCCGGCTCCAGCGACCGTGAGGGCAGCGCTAGGGACGCAGGTGGAGGCGGGAGCAGGCTGGGGGAGCGGGCCTCCTCACCCCTGGTGTAGACACACCTGCTCACGCGGGCACACGTGCACACTCACACAGCCCAGCCCTTCATCCCACCCCGAGCCTCGCGTGCGCAGCCCGAGCCCGGGGCTGGGGAGACAAGGCGCCGCCCAGAGCAGAGACCCTGGCAGGTGTGGGAGGAACAGGCAGTTCAGAGAAGACGGAGCTCTCAGTGCTGGGGGCTGCGGTAAAGAAAACTGGGTGACTTAGGAACGTCTCGGGGGCTTCAGTCTGGGTGGCGGGCAGACCTCTCTGTGGAGGTGACATTTGCGACGTGAATGATGAGAAAGATCTTACAGGAAGAGCATTCTAGGCAGAGGGAACAGCCAAGGCAAAGGCCCTGAGGCAGGCGTGAGCTTGGGCTCTGGGCAGGCGAGGAGCAGAGTTGGGGGGGGGACACAGGAGGAGACAAGGCTGGGGACGTGGACGGATCAGGCCATGTCACGGGGGCCACAGTAGGGAGCCCGGAGTTTGTGCCAGGAGCCCCTAGAGCCTTGCGGCAGGGCATCACGTGAGCTATTTATCTGTTAAGATCACTGGGGCTCCCTCTGGGGGGTGGGGAACGTAGAGGCTGGGGCTCCAAGCGTGAGGCCAGAAGGCCTGGGCTTGTTTCCCTGGTCCAGTGCTCTTGAGCTGTGTGATCTTGGGTAAGTCACTTCACCTCTCTGTGCCTGTCTTCCCATCTGTAATGTCTATAGGCACAAATGATGCTGCGTTGAAGGGTCTTAGGAGGGTGTGGTGAAGCCAGGCTGGGCCTGGCCCGAAATCAGTGCTGATACAATCATGCAAAGATCTACGCAGAGGTCCACGAGACCCCAGAGATGTGGCCACACACACGCCACCCTCACACAGACCGAGAGTCAGCTGCGCTCACACACGCGTGCTCGGACACGTGCACACCTGCCCTCCCGTCCCCGCCCCCACCTGGCCCTCACCTGGCGTGGGCCCCATGGACGGCCTCACCGTGCTGGTCACTGGCTTCACCAGGGCCACGGCCTCTCTGGGGACCTGTCCCGCCCCAAAGAGAGTGCTCAGGGGCCGCTGGCTCCTGAGGCTCCCCGGGGCCCCCGCTTTGCTTCTGTCCCGCCCTGGCCCAGCCAGACCCCGCCCCTCACCTGCGTGCCAGGCGCTGCTGCCGGGTGACTCATCTGACCCTGCAGTATCATCAGGGCCTCCTCGTGGGGGTCGGGCCGCTTCACGAACACTCTCCCGCCGTCCTTCCTGGTGGGCTGGACACTGAGTCTCCTCTTCCCAAGCACAGACGCCCACCACAGGGAACTTCCTCCTCCACCCCCATCGCGAGAGCCCAGAGAGGAGCAGACGCGGGCGCGGGGTCACAGCACCACTCAGAGGGCGGTCTGGGTCCCCCTGTGCCCGAAGGCTCCTCTGGACCAGCTGTGTGCACAGACTCCCTCCCTAAAGGGGGCTGGGGGCGGGCATCCGCCAGGCCAGCAGACGGCACACCGGGGTGCGCAGGCCCGCCAGGAGGCCGCGTGTGCAGGGCGGCTGACCTGAGGGCCTCGGGCCGGGCTCCCCGGGGCGGCTGCTGGTACTGCCTGACGATGTCTTTGATCTGCTGCGTGGGCTGCGGGAAGCGCTCCGAGTTGAGCGTGGAGGACCGGGCCGGCTCCGGGCAGCGCGAGGCTGTGGCAGGCGGGCGGGCGGGGGCCAGGGTGAGACCACACTCCCAGTCCTGGCCTGGGAAGCCCCCGGCTGGGATGGGGCACTCACTGGTTTCTGGAGAAGCCCAGCCCTGCGCTAGAACGGGGGCAGCCACGGGCTTGGTCGGGGGCCTCAGGGCCTTGGCCGGAGGGGCAGGGGCCAAGGGCTTTGGAGCGCAGCGCAGGAGCACGGGCTTGGCCGGGGGTCCGCTGCCTACGAACTTCGGCAGAGCCTCTGGCGCTAGGGGTTTCTGTGGAGAGCAGGGGTGTGAGGCGGGCTTCCCAGGACCCGTCAGGCTGCTCTCAGGGACACTGTGTCGTCAGGAGGGGCTCGGAGAGGCACAGGGGTGCCCTGGGGGCTGGCTCACCTCTGGGGGCAGGGGCCTGGGGGCGGGACTCAGGGGCTGCTGCTGGAGCGCCATGGCCTGCAGGGTCATCTCGCGGGCCTGGGGAGAGGTGGTGGCAGTGACCAGGCAGGCCTGCCCAGGCTCCCCTGCCGCGGCCCGTCCAGACTCACCAGCAGCATCGCCTGCTTGTGGATGAAGGCTTGCTGCAGAGCCAACGTGGAGGCATCCAGGCCTGGAACTGGAGCAGGGGAGGCGGGGAGGCGGGGGGGGGGCACGTCAGGAGGCGCCGATCCACAGGCGCAGGAGATGGGGGTGAGGACACCCTACCGTGTCCCCACCGGCGCCACCCCCCCACACCTGCAGCTGCTCTGTCCTAGGTCCAAAGGAGCCCCGAGAACCATGGGACCCCACCTTGCCCAACCCCGGACCCGACCAGGGCCGCCACTGACTTGGCTTTGGCTCTGGCTCTGGACGTCTCCCGGGGGCACCTTCGGCGCTGTTTCCGCCACCTCTGCCCGGCTGGCCTCCCCCTTTCATGCGGCAGGCAATGGCTATTGGCTTCTCCAGGTCCTGGGGCAGCAGGTGGCTCAAGTGAGTGACCTCCTCAAGGCTGTACTCCCAAGCTCCCCAGGCTCCAAGGCAACGGGCACCTGACACCGCCACTGCCCCCGTCCCGGGGCCTCCCACGGGCCAGCGTCTGATGAGTGCCCTGACTCTGCCACATGGCACCCAGTTGTCCCCTGCACCCTCACGAGCCTCAGCCCCCGCCCCCCAGAGGTGTAAACAGAAGCTCACGGGGGCCGTGCCCCCCTCAGGACTGCGTGTCACACCTGGGGAGTTGCTCCCAGGAGTTTCCGGAGTGAGCAAGGGTGACCCAGATGGGACATGCCACCTGGCTGTGAGTGGCTCCTGTGTCCCCCCACCCCCGCGTGTGGCCCAGCATGCACATGCCCCGATGTACCCCTACCGCGTCTCCGCAGGACAGCACGGGGTCAAAGAGGCTGTCCAGGTAGCAGTCCAGTCCCTGGCGGGGCCCAGCCAGCTCTCCAAGGCTGCCCAAGTCTGGACAGGCAGGGACACAGAGCTCAAGTCCTTTCCTCCCGCTGACCACCACCCCCAGGCCCCCTCCCACCAGACAGCGGCCACTGCGGTTGACCTTGGCGTGTCGCTGTCCCTCTCTGGGCCTCTGCCTCCCCATCTGTACCGTCCTCATCGTGGCTGCAGTAGCCGTCAGAGTCAGGCACGACGGGCACGTGACCTTGGGGCTGGGGCCGAGCGGGTGTGTCCTCGTCTGAGTCCCAGCTGTTCCCAAATACCCTGTGGGGGCAGAGAGCGCCGAGCGGTTGACCCCCAGAGACCCACGGCCCTCCCAGAAGCCTGGAGGTGGCGCCCTCTCCCTTTAAAGGCAGGATCCGGAGTTCCCATCGTGGCGCAGTGGTTAACGAATCCCACTAGGAACCATGAGGTTGCGGGTTCGGTCCCTGGCCTTGCTCAGTGGGTTGACGATCCGGCGTTGCCGTGAGCTGTGGTGTAGGTTGCAGACGCGGCTCGGATCCCGCGTTGCTGTGGCTCTGGCGTAGGCCAGTGGGGGCTACAGCTCTGACTGGACCCCTAGCCTGGGAACCTCCATATGCCGCGGGAGCGGCCCAAGAAATAGCAAAAAGACAAAAAAAATTAAAAAAATAAAGGCAGGATCCTTCGGGGAGCCCGTCCATGAGAACCGGAAGCGTAAGTTTAGCGTGCAGCCCCCCAGCACGTGGGATGGGCCTCGGGCCGGGAGGGGCCTCTGCCTCAGGCCGGGCGGCACCTACGCTCTGGGGCCTGCCCTGCCGGCCACCGGCCCCTCTGTGCCCACGATGAAGTAGGCCTTCTGTCGCGGGAAGTCCCGGAGCAGCTCGAGGTCCGACACCAGGTCCAGCACGTAGTCGTGGCCGGCCAGCTCTGCCCACTGGACCCCGTTCTTCAGGGCCACTGTCCAGCCCCGCCAGCCGTCGGCCAGCCCCCTGGGGACAGCACGTGGAGGGGTGGGAATGAGGCACAGAGCCAAGAGAGACCGCCTGGGGCGACCCTGGGATGGGAGCCAGACACCACGCATGAGCGGCGTGGACCATGCGGGCGCTGGGGGACCCGGCCTCCCGCCCCTCCCTCCCTCCTCCGGGTGGACAGGGGCGCGCCGGGCAGGGCACTCCAGGAGCCAACCTGTGCTTCAGAATGTCCGCAGCCACCTCCTCCCCCGTGCTCCAAGGGTGCACCGGGCAGGAAAACTGGTCACCTGGGCGGCGGCAGGGGCGGGGCTCAGGCTGGAGCGTCCCCCCCACTCTCGGCCTGGACCCTGAACTTGGACACTGACTGCTCCCCCCCAGGTCCAGCTCCCACAGCCACACGCCAAGCTCGCAGGGCGACCCCCAGCAGGCCCTCCCCAGCTTCAGAACGCCCCCTGCCCCACTTCTCCTAGTCCCCGGCTACTGGAACCTGCCGACTCCAGCAGCCCGAGGCCGGGAGAGGGCAGCTCACCGTTGAAGCAGCCCACATCCAGCGCCATCCCGGCCCGCTCCCGGGCTGCTGTCCACTCCAGCTGGGTCGGAGGGAAGGTGCGGGCGGCCGCGGAGCCCTGCTGTCGGGCCTGGCCCATGGCCTGCATGAGGCGATGTTGACACACGGCCTGGAAACCGTTCTGCCCGTGGTCAGACACGAACCTGGCGGGGAGGGATTGGCGCCAGGATGAAGGGGGGCTGAGGCTGGCCAGCGTGGGGGAGACCTAGGCTAGTCCGGGAGGCCCAGGCCAGCCCAGCGGGAGCTCTGAGGTTGGGCTGAAAACAATCAGCAGCCTGGAGCTCCAGGGCCAAGCTGGGAGGGTCCGGGCAGCCCAGAGGGTCTCGGGCCAGCAGAGGGTCCAGGCTGGCCCACTAATGCTTCTTGGAGCAGAACCTCACAGCCAGGGTGCAGCCTGCAGCAGGTGTGGGCAAAGGCCTGGCCCGGGGGCACCGTGCCCCTGTCCTGTCACCAGGCAACCCTGGGGGGGCACTGGTCCTCTCTGAGCTGCCTCCAACTTCTCGGCCCCACAGAGATGGCTATGAGGGTTCATCCTGACCCATGACCAGCCAGCCTGGCTCCCTGCCCCCTCCCAGCTGCTGGGGGCCCGGCCAGGGCAGCAGACCCCCAGCAGCTATGGGAGGGTCGCCCACAGTCAGGGAGTGTTCCCCCCACTGGCAGACTCACAGGACTGCCAAGGAGCTGCACCTGCTGCACGCGGCCTGTGGGGAGCTCACAGCCTCCCCGTGAGGTGAGTCCTATTACCATCCCTGACGTGCAGGTCAGGAAAGAGGCTCAGAGAGGGGCAGGCACCTGCCCCAGGCCACACAGCGGCTGAGCTAGGATTCGCACCCAAGGCCTGTCTGAGCGCCTCCCCTTGCAAATCACCCTTGTCTCGCCGCAGGTGACCCCACGTTCACCGCCATCGTCATCTTACGGTAACAGGACGGAGATGGTGGCTACGCTTGCCAGAGCGCCGGCCACCCGTCTGCTGTTCTCAGCACGTCACACGTGTTAGCACATGAACCCTCATACAGCCTGACGACCCCGTTTGAGGGGTGAGGAAACGGGTTCAGAAAGGCTACAGAACTTGCCCAAGTCACACAGCTCCCAGGAGGTTGAGCTGGGATTTGAACACAGACTGTCCCCGGCTACACACCTCACCAGCCCCTTGACCCAGGCTCGCCAGACTCCCACCCCCGCGGTGAAGCCCTGGGGCCTCCGAGCACAGAGTCCGCCCAGCCCACCGGGTCCCACTCACTTGAGCAGGTACTTGCTGAGGCGCGAGGAAGGGGCGAAGCTGCCGAGACAGGCGGCCAGCAGGAGCCAGCCCCGCTCGGCATTGTGGGCGCTGGGGTTGCGCCACACCTGGTTGGCCAGCTGTGCCAGGATCTCGTCCCGCAGCTCGGGTGTCGCCAGCCCTTTCTGAACAATGTAGCTGCCGAAGGTGTGGTCCCGGGCCCCGTGCAGCTGCGGGTCGCCCATGAAGCGCAGGATCTGGCCGCAGAGGGACTCTGCTGGGCCTCTGGGAGGGCCGTTCCCGCCAGGTCCCCACCCACTTCCTTCCCACGTCCCCCTGCCTGTATAAAAGCCCCCGTGTTACGATCTAATAGCCAGGGCCTCTGGGAAAAGTCTGCTGTCCCTTCATAGACCCTCTATGGCTCCCACACAGCCACTCCGGACCCCTGGCCTCCAGCAGGCCCCCGGCCTCCGGCTCCATCCTGGCCCAGAGGCTCTTTCGAACATGCACATCCGGCCACTCCCTGCACAGGGAGCAGCTTCCTTGGCCCCCTGGCCCCTGGATGAAACCCGAGCCCTGGGTCTGCCGTGGTGCTCTGGCCCTTGCTCTCCTGAGCCTCCCGGGCCTCTGTTCTGACCACCTCTTCTCTCTGGAGCCCCGGACACCCCCTTCCCCTCCAGCTCAAATGCCCTCTCCTGCGGGAAGCCCTCCTGACCCCTCTCAGGGCGGGCTTAGGGGCCCTGCCTGGACTCCCCAACTTCAGTGCCTCCCTCTGTCCTTGTGGGAGTCACTAGTCAGGTCCGCTCGGCCTCCCCTTTCAGGCGGGGACGTCCTGCAGGGGAGGGCCTGGCTCTCCCCTAGGTGCCCTTGAAGCTCCAGGGAGGCTCAGAGGCAGCCTTTATGCCAGGAAGGTGGCCGGGAGAAGAGAGGCCCCCGTCCCCAGGCCCCACGGAAGACTCTCGTCCAAGGAAGAGGCTGGCTCATGACTGGGGCTGGTGGAGGGTCCAGAGGCCAGGGCTGGGCAGGTGTGGGCTGGGCGGGCTCGTCGTCTGGCTGCAGGGCCAGGGGCTGTGAACTGGGGGGAAGGCAGGCTGGGCGGTCATACCAGCTTGAAGATGCCCACGGCCTCTGCGTGGTACTCCGCTGGCAGCCGCGTGAGAGGCGCCCTCAGGGGCGCTGCGAGCATCCCAAAGGCAGGTTCCTGGGGGCACAAGGCGGGTATATGGGGACAGAGCCAGGCCTGAGGGGCCCTCTGGACCCACCACTCTGGGTCAGGTGGGCACAAGAGTCCGGGAAACAAGGCCCCCAACACGAAGACGGGGAAACAGGCTCGGAGAGAGGCAGACAGCAGCCAGGTCTGGAGGCAGGAAGTCAGAGCAGGAAGGATGCTGGGAACAGCTGGGCTGTCTCCAGCCCGAACCGCAAACAGCCACTTCCAAGGCACCAGGGCCTCCCCCGCCACGCAGGCCCCTGGAGCCCCCAGCACCTCATGATCCAGCAACAAAGAGCTCGCAGCTGATGCCACGAGGCATGGCCAGGGCCCACTCCAAGCCCAGGACAGTGGCCACTCTCACTGGTCAGTGCCCACCGGCCAGGGTCCCGGGGCCCATGCAGACCTTACCTTGAAGTGGCACCGGACGAAGTTGGCCATGGGGTAGCTGTTGATATCCAAGGGCAGCGTGACCCGGGGCTCAGCCTGAAGCCGGGGAGTCCGCACGGGGGCCACCCGGGGCACCTGGGCCGTCCTGAGGCCTGTGGGTGGAGGAGGCCATGAGGGGCCTGGCCCCGCCCCCCTGCCCGCACCTCCCCGTCCAGGCTCGCGCACCTGCTACTGCTCGCAGGAGCCCAGCCAGCTCTGCAGGGACCTCCAGGTGCCCCACGGCCACCACCTGCCGCTTGCTCAGCTCCTGGGGGGACAGCATGCGGTGAGCAGGCGGGCCTGCCATAGCCCCACCTGCTGGCCTCCCCCCCACCCCTGCCGTCCCTTGCGGCCACCCAGACCCCCGCACCCACCTCCTGCTCCCGTAGCCGCGCCTCCTCCACCCGGAGCCTCCGCTCAGCTCTCAGCTGCGGGGAGGCAGACGGTCAAGGCGGGTGGGGCGCGGCGGGCAGAGGCGACGGCAGCCCCAGGTGGGACGGGCCTTGCCGAGCACGGCGGCGGGAGGAGCCAGGGGCAGCTGGCCTGTGGCCTGGAGGTGACCGCCCCACCTCACAGGTCGGGGAGCCAGAGGGGCGGCCAGAGAAATAGGGGCGGGGGGAAGACAGCAGGAGGCAAAGGGCGGAGGGGTGACCCTGGGGGCGTAGCAGCGAGCTTCCTGACGGCCCCTTCTGTGGCCCCACAAAACCTCCAAAAAGGTCCGCAGCTCCTCCAGGCTCCGGGTTATGGCTTTCTTTCTGGTGGCCAGTTATGTGACAACGGGCCACGACGGGCACCAAGGGGAGAGCAAAACCGTACCCGGGCTGCTCAGGCCCCCTAGTCCTACTCGGGCCCAGTTACTGAAGCCCCTGCTGCGAACCCACGCCCTTCCCGTGGGGCCTCGCGTTCACCCTTTACGCTACAGAGGGCCAAGCTCACACAGCTGGGGAGTGGCCAGCAGGGACTCGAACCCAAGGCCAACAGTCTCCTCCTGAGGGCTAAGTGCCCCTCCCCACCCCTGGTGCCCCTGGACCCAGACGGGGCAGGCCTGGCTCCCGGGAGAAGGGCTGGGGCGGGCCTGCACCTTCAGGTGACGCCGGTGGCTCGAGTACGCGTGCACCAGGGCCCGGAACTTCACCAGACGCCGCCTCATCTGCTGATACCGCTGCCTGGGTGGGGAGGAAGGAGGGAGGTGGCAGGGGCTTGCGGGGGAGGGGGTCATGGGAGACCAAGGGACAGAGACGCCCACACCTGCCTTGCTGGGTGTCGGTACCCACACCTCACTCTGGGGCCCCTCGCGCTAAAGGAAACGAGCTCAGAGAGGGCAGTGACTGGGCCAAGGTCACACAGCAAACTGAGTGGCAGGGCTGGGATGAAACCGCCTGGACCGCGTACCGTCCATCAGGTTGTAGGTATGGCAGATGCAGGGTGGGGCCCCTTTGGCTGGAGGGTCTCCCTGCCACCCGTCGCAAGCGCCAAGGAGGGGAGCGGAGGACGTCCAAAACACAGAATCGGATCTTCCTTCCTGCAGAGGCCCCCCACCCCCGCTCTCAGCTTGCATGCCCCTAGGCACAGGGAGCTCCCTACCCAAGTTCAGGCCTGGCCTCCCCTGAACCTAGCCGTGGGACTCCAAGGAGTCCTGCCCTCTCCAGGCCACACCTGGCCAGGTAGCCGCGGGCCCGGCTTTGCAGCAGGATGATCTTGCGGCGCAGGGAGCGGAAACGCCGCTGCACGAAGAAGCCGCGGAGGCAGCGCTGCAGCGTGAG
Source organism: Sus scrofa (assembly GCF_054392235.1). Lineage (NCBI taxonomy): Eukaryota > Metazoa > Chordata > Mammalia > Artiodactyla > Suidae > Sus > Sus scrofa. The sequence continues at coordinate 65,940,178 of NC_139394.1, forward strand.
GGCCGCCAGGTCCAGGACATACCCCCGCATGCTCTCCAGCAGCTGGTGGAGGTGTTCCTTAAGGAAGAGCTGAGGACAGGAGGCAAGGGCCGAGGCCGGGAAGGCAGGTGACTGACCCGGGCCCCTCCCTCTCCGCCGTCCCCGGAGCCAGGACACGGCAGCCCCTGGAGCTGGTGGAGGAGGGCTGGTTTTGCAGAGGTGGGAGGCCTGACGGTGAACAGGGCAGTGGGAACAGCCTGGGCAAAGGTCTGGAGGTGGGGTCAGTGCCCATTTTCCAGCTCCATGGGTGGCCTCTGGGACAGGAGCCTTCCGCCGGGGGTCCAGGGCCAGCGTGGGCGGGACTCACCTTGCTGACACCGACGCGGTACATACTTGGCACGACTGTGCACAGACGGTTCAGCACCGACACACACGTGTCCCCGCTGGCCGGCAGGTTGTGCTGGAGAGCCACCAGACAGCGGTACCTGCAGGGCCCAAACCCAGTGGGGGGCTAGGGGGCCCACTCAGTTGCCCGCAAGACCTTGGGGTCACCCCCTCAACCCCCGTCTCCAGGGGGCCCGGGTCCTAGCAGTGTCTCTGCTCTGTGTCTTCTAAACAGAAAAGGCCACTATGCTCAAGCCCAACCTCTGGGGCCAGAAAACGCAAAATACATGGTTTCAGTAAAACATGACGCTTTACCGCCACCTGCTGGAGGCCTCCCATGATGACCACTGAAATTACTTTGGAATCAACACCCGAATAATAAAACTAGGAACAATTTTATGTACAATATCTACTGTGCATAGCAGTGGACACATCTGCCGTCCCACGGCCAGCACGTGGTGGTCGAGTGTAGCGCACAACCTCAGCCACTGTGCATGGCAAGCCCCGTTCGCCTGGGTCGTGTCTTCCTGGCATCGTGGGGGTGGGCAAGGGTCTGCGGAGCTCAGGGACCCCAGAGGTACCTGTCGATGAACGCCTGGAAGGGCAGCCGCACCGGAAAGCCCTCCTTGCGGATGCGCACGGTGTCCAGCACCCCCGAATAGCGTAGCTGTGCCATCACCACGTCTGGCTCGAAGAGGCCCGGCTCCTGGGGGCGGGCCCAGAGAGGGAGCCTGCCCACGGGCCCCAACAGTGGGCAGGGCCGATGGGGGTCCAGAGAGGCAAAGCCACTCGCCCAAGGTCACACAGCACACGGGGAGAGAATGCGCTGCTTCTAGGGACCTGAGCCGTCACGTACCTTCTTGTGGTTGGGCTTCAGGCACCTCACAAACAAGGGGTTGCACCTGGTCCGCGGAGAGGAGGGCAGTGTGAGGCCCCAGAGAAGCGGGCGCTTGCCGCTGAGGGCCCGAGGGGGGCCCGAGCGGAGACGGGGCCCACGCGCTGCCATGCCCACCTCTCCATCTTCTCCACCAGATCCAGGAGCGACTGCTGGAACTTGGCGGCCACGGTGTGTGCCTTGTAGAGCCGGGTGACAGAGCTGCTCTTGCCCAGGCGCTGAGGGGCGGCCTGCAGGGCGTGGCTGGAGAAGAGGTGTGCCACCACCTGGGCAGGGGCAGCAGCAGGCCGGGGCAGCGGGCAACGCGTCCAGACACAGGAGACGGGAGGGCGGGGGGCCCAGAGACAGAAACGAGGAGCGAGCCGGATGGGGGAAAAGGGAAGGAATGGAAGCGGTCAGTCTCTGGACCAGAGGGGGCAGCGGAGTGGCCCACCGGACCCCGCCCTCTCTGCGGGCCCCGCGTGTGTGCTCCTGGCTGGCACGCCCCTCAGGTCGGGGAGCTCAGCACTTTCCAGGAGGCCCGCCCACGGCTGGGCTGCTTTCCTTCAGGCTGACTCGGTGCCTGGCCCCAGGGGGCCTGTTACGCACCTGGCTTAGCCTCGGGCATCGAGCTGGGCAGGGGGAGGTGGCCCGTTGCGCAGAGGGGGACGTGGAGGCCCCGGGGAGGGTGGAGAACCGCTCGGGGGGGATGGGCTGGGGCGAGTCGGAGGCAGCGCGGCCACGGTACCTCCCGCCCCCAGGAGTGGGAGAGGGCCTGGGGGGCATCCAGAGAGGCGAGGGGAGGCTTGCTCACCCGAGTCCGGCTGCGTACGAACAGGTCCAGCACATCCTGGCGCACCTGGTCGTGGTTCTTGTCCAGGAATTTGTGCACCTGCAGAGGAGGAGGGGCGGGGCGGCTCAGGCCGGCCGGGAGACAGACCGGGCGCGGGGGGCAGGGGCGCGTGCCTGCTCCCCGCCCTCCTCTTTGCGGTGGGGCAGAGGCTCTGGGTCCCATCTGTCCTGGGAGGGGCTGGACCCTCCCCCACTGCGGTTCCTCCCTCCTCCCCCATCCTCTCGCTCCTGGGGGGGCACTAGCCACCGCTTCATGTGGCGGATCCCCTCCTCGGACCCCATCCTCCGGAGAGCACGGGGACTCCGTCCCGCTCATTCCACAGACGAGGAAAACGAGGCTCAGATGGGGACGGAGGCTCAGAATCCCAGCCTGAGACCCCCCTGAGGGCAGGAATGTGCCTGAGGTGACAGTGGTGGCAACGGCCACAGTGATGTCGCGACGGATGGGAGCCAGGCGCCATCAAATGCGCCCAGCCTGGCCTTCGCACGCGCACGCCCCTTTCCCGGAGAGGCGGCCGAGGCGCACACAGGGCCTGGACCAGGAAGGGCGCGTGCGTCCCGCAGCAGGGGCTGCCCTGGGCCTCACCTGGTAGGTGACTTTGCCCGCGTAGTGCTTGATGGTGAACTCGGGCAGCGGCATCTTGGGTTTGGAGTAGAGCGGGTTGGCGCCGTGGTGGTAATGGCACTTCTGCAGAAACGTGTGGTCTGTGGCCTGGGGGCAGGCGGGGCCGGTGGGTGGGCAGGGGCCTGGGCACCGTCCCTGCCCAGTGACAAATCCTCCGGCCCTTCCGATCCCCAGGGAGCACGGTGGAGAAGGAACAAGTGCCAGCTTCCCCTGGCTGCCCACTGCTCAGGCTGGGACGGCCCAAGGGCACCCCTGCAGGTGGGCTGCCTGACCAGCTCCCAGCTGCCTCCCCCGCCAGCTGTTTATTTTTTTAAATTTATTTTATTTTTTGCCTTTTTCTAGGGCCGCTTCCCGCGGCATATGGAGGTTCCCAGGCTAGGGGTGTAATTGGAGCTGTAGCCACCAGCCTATGCCAGGGCCAGAGCAATGCGGGATCCAAGCCAGGTGGGTGACCTACCCCACAGCTCACGGCAACGCTGGATCCTTAACCCACTGAGCAAGGCCACGGATTGAACCCGCCACCTCATGGTTCCTCGTCAGATTCGTTAACCACTGAGCCACGACTGGAACTCCCTCCACCAGCTGTTTAGACCCTCTCAAGTCCCACAGCCCGGAGCACCCATCCCACCCCTGTGTTTTCCAGGCAGAACCTGAGGTCCAACCCCAAGGTCACCTCTTCCAGGAAGCCTTCTGGGACTTCCCGGGCGGGTGCAGCCCCTCCTCGGGAGCCCTGATCCAGCCCTGATCACCCCAGGTGGGTGTCCTGAGCCCCAGCCCCGGGCCAGGGCGGAGAGGAAGGCCGGCCTTGGCCCTGAGGAGGACGCGAGGTGCAGGGATGCTGCTCAGCTGGACCAGGCTCACCTGGGGGAAGCAGCACTGGTCGTCAAGGATACGCAGGACGCCGTAGGGCTTCAGCGAGATGAGGTTGATGCAGGGCTGGTTGTCGGCGAAGGCCATCTCCCGCCAGTCGATCTGTTCGCGGATGTACTCCTCCTGCGGGCAGCCGGCCTCGGCCTCCTCGCCCTGCCCGGCCCCTCCCGCCCCGTCCCCCAGGCTGACTCCCTCCCCAGGGGCCTGCTCGGGGCACCGCTGCGTGCACGCTCCCAGCACAGGGAGCTCACACCCCAGCAGGGCACCAGGAGCCCTCTGTGGGCCCTGCCCCCCACCCCGGCACAGCCCTGCAGAGGGGAGAAGGATCCCCCCGCCTCATGAGGGCTTTTCCAGAACACAGGGCGTCACAGGTGCTGGTCCGCAGCCCAGAAGGCCTCTCCTGCCACTGGGTCAGTGGACCACCTCTGACTTGCCCTTAAAGAACCAGCACAACCCATCTGCTTCCCAGGACGGGAGCCGGGCTGAGCGGGCGGCGGCCTCTCACCTGCTCCTCCTGCAGCACAATCTTGTTGAAGAGATACTGCAGGGTCTCGTTTGCGTAGTTGATGCACAGCTGCTCGAAGCTGTTGAAGCTCAGGTCCTGCCGGGAGTGGGTGGCGAGGCTGGGCTGGCAGCCCACCTGTGCCGGCCCAGGGCCCTCCCTGCCCCCTGCAGCGTCAGCCGGCGCCCCTGCTGCGCACGGGCGGGCGAGAGCCTGAGGGTCCCGGTCCCAATGCGAGCGGCATAGGGAGCGGCTGAAGGCCACTGCCTGGGCTCCAGTGCCGCTCTGCCACTCTCAAACTCTGTGGCCGTGGCAACCCCTCTGAGCCTCACTTTCCCCATCTGCAAAATGGGGATGAGCACAGTGGGGGCGGCAGTTGCAGGGTTAAGTGAATGAGTAAGCAGAGCGCTTAGAACAGCAGCTGGCAGCCTCAGCCCCCACTGCTGCTCTGAGGTTGCCCATTTCTCTTCGTTTCCACACCGCGCACCACCCCGACCCTGCCAATGGCTCCCAGCACCCCCGTGCCCCACATGGCCCCGATGCCATCACCAGCGCTTAGGGAGGAGGCTCAGGACGTCTCCCCCCGTCCAGAAAGCCTTCCCTTTCCCTGCCCAGCTAGGAGTCTTGTCTGGGCTCACCCAGTGCCAGGCTGCCCGTCAGCTCTGACCACGTGCGTTTGTCAATATCCGTCCCCACCCCTCCCAGTCCCTCTGGGAAGCTCCCCAAGGGCAGGGCCTGGTCCTTTCTGGAGTCCCTGATGTTGCCCACACGGCCTGGCACCTGGGGGCCCCGTGGGCGCTTGTGGGCGAGCAGAGGGGATGCCAGGAGACAAGGGAGGTGACGCCGAGGGAGCCCCGAGCCCCACCTCGAAGCCGTAGATGTCCAGGACAGCGATGGACAGCGCATCCTGCTGTGGCGACACCAGCGCGTTGACCCTGGCGATGAGCCAGCCGAACAGCAGCGCATACAAGACCTTGGCGATGGCATCCCTGGGCAGAGACGGTGTCGGGGTGGGCACGGTGCGGGGGGCGGGGGGCGGGGACTCGAGCGGGCGGCGGCCTCACCTTGCGTCCACGGCGCTCTCCACGGTCAGGGGGGTGAAGATCTTCTCCCGCATCGTCTCCTGGGGGGACGGGGGCCCTGAGTGACAGCAGGAGGGCCCCCACCTCTAGGAAGTCCCCAGAGGGCCGGCGGGCGGGGGTATGGGGAGGGGAGCTGGGGAGACTGGTCTCAGGCACAGGGTCAGCCTGGGGCAGAACAGGACACCCTCGTCACCCCTCCTGCCCGGCTTGCTGGTGGCGGGGGACAGAGCCACACGCAGACATGGCACAGTGAGAGCAGCCTTGGGACAGGAGAAAGGGCGGGGGCTGCCGGAGGTGCTGGCCCAGCCGGGGGTCGGGGACGCCTCCCTGGAGCAGAGGACGCCTGTGCTGGCTCTTGAAGGACAAGCAGGTATGAAAAAAGGAAGAGCTTTCCAGGCAGCGGGACCACCTGGGCGGAGGCTGGAGACTGGGCACCTCGCGCCCGTGGGGTCTGAGGTCACCCGCCTCTGTGCCCGAGCAGGAGAGGGACAGAAAGGGGGTGGGGGAGGGAGGGCCACACAGGAAGAGGCACACGGCAGCGCTTCCGGGGCCGGGGGCTGGCAGGAGGCTTGGCCAGAACCCGGCACCCAGGGACTCACGGTCACTTTGAAGGTGATGGCCTTCTGCAGGCCCTCGGGGGACACCTGAAGCAGCTCGGCCACAGCCTGGATCTCCCGCGCGCTCACCACCGAGGCCACCTCCTGCGCATCCGTCTGCAAAACGGCGACAGCTCTGTGTTACGAGCTAGGTAGGCTGACTGTAACACTCGCGTTAAAAATCAACAAGCTAGAAGAGTCAGGGAAACTCTGAAATAGAAGAGTGGGGGGGGGGGTTCCCGTCGTGGCGCAGTGGTTAACGAATCCGACTAGGAACCATGAGGTGGCGGGTTCGATCCCTGGCCTTGCTCAGTGGGTTAAGGATCCGGCGTTGCCACGAACTGTGGTGTAGGTCACAGACGCAGCTCAGATCCCAGGCTGCTGTGGCTCTGGCGTAGGCGGGCGGCTATGGCTCTGATTGGACCCCTAGCCTGGGAACTTCCATACGCTGTGGGTGCAGCCCTAATAAGACCAAAAAAAAAAAAAAATCTGGGTGTTCCCTTGTGGCACACCAGGTTAAGGATCCAGCATGGTCAGTCACTGCGGTGGCTTGTGTGGCTGCTGTGGTGCAGGTTCAATCCCTGGCCCAGGAGCTTTCACATGCTGTAGGCGCTGGGAAAAAAAAAAAAAAAAAGTCTGGAATTAGACAATCACACAGGAATTTAGGATGCGGTAAACTTGTATTTCTCATGCTGAGAGAATGAATGACCTTTTCAAGAAAAAAGAAAAACAGGATTCCTACCTTTTACTTTGCTAGAATAACTTCCTGATGAACCAGAAACTTAAAAATGTTTCTGTTCTTATTTCTTTATTATTATTTTTGCTTTTTAGGGCCGCACCTGCGGCATATGTAAGTTCCCAGGTTAGGAGTCAAATTGGATCTACAGCTTCCGGCCTACACCACAGTCACAGCCACGCAGGACCCAAGCCGTGTCTGCAACCTACATCACAGCTCACGGCAACACCAGATCCTTGACCCACTGAGCAAGGCCAGGGATCGAACCCGCATCCTCATGGATACTAGTTGGGTTCATTACAGCTGACCATGACAGGAACTCCTAGAAAATGTTGATGAGTTTTTAAAAAAACATTAGCAGGTGTTCCCCGGGGGCTCAGTGAGTTAAGGATCCAGCACTGTCCCTCCGAGAGAGGCCAGGGATCAAACCCGAGTCTTCATGGATACTAGCCAGGTTTGTAACCCGCTGAGCCACAAGGAGAACTCCTGAAAATAATTTTTAAAATCTGTGTGGCACCCCCCCCCCAAAACCCTGAACACCAAAAAACCTGTAAACAAATTCAAAATGTAAATAACTCAGAAGATGTATTGGCAATGGCCATCAGAGACGAAGAGCTGGTTTCCGTAACGTACGAAAAAGACGAAGCCCCTGAAGCTGCATAAACACAAATGATCCGTGCTTTTGCTTGTGACCTGGTGGTGCTCCAGCCCCGCGGGAAAGACACCTGCGTCCCCAGGGAGCCGGGCCGTGCGGGCCGGGGCCTCCTCTCACCTCGTACTTCTCAAAGTAGACATTGCCCAGGTGCAGGATGGAGGCCAGGATGCGGAAGATGCTGTCCTGGTCCTCGGCGCCGAAGCCCAGCACCTCCATGGCAGCCCGCAGCCGGCGGAAGTCGTCCGCGTCGCTCTTGCCCGGGATCTCACAGTTCCCCCCCTGGGCCAGGGCAGGGAGGGGTCGGGGACCCTGCTCTCAGCTCCTATTCCACTCCTGAGCGCTGGGCGGCTGCGATCGGGTGCCCCACGCCAGGCCCGGAGCCGAAGGCTTCGCACATCCCAGCAGAGCAGGACTGCAAGGCCCCCGTTTGACAGATAATGAAACCAAGGCACGGGGGTGGGGGGGGGGAGTGCAGTAGCTCCAGGCTGCTTAGCTCTGCTCTGGGCTCCAGGAAAACAAAGAACCAGATGGCCCCCACCCCCAACAGCCTGGCTTCAGACGCCAGAGACATCTGTGCCCTCTGCCATGATGAAACTCACGCTCCCAAATCTCCATACCGTCGCTGGCCAGGGGGAGGCCACAACCTGGCTCCCTCGGCCTACCTGGCACGGCACAGCAAGGGACAGGCCAGGGCCCTCAGACACCTGCCAGCACTCACCTGGTTCAGGTAGTAGTAGGTCTCGGCCTCCTGCAGGCTGAAGGCCTGCCGAAGCTGGGCGGGCAGCCCCGCCAGCAGCTCGTAGAAGATGTGGTAGTTCCTCTCGTTTTTGGCCTGTGGAGTTGGGGGTGGGTGCAGAGGGGAGCTGCCCACCTCGGTGGCCCCAGACACACATACAAGCCCAGGTGTGCCCACGATATAAATACGTCCACACACAGGCCTCAGTTGAGCCGGCGTCTCTGGGATAAGAGAGCTCCAGCCTGGCCCTGGCACGGCGGGGGGTGGGGTGGGGGGAGCCCTGGTGCAGTGGGATGGGATCGGATGGGGCGGGGTGGGGTGGAGCCCTGGCGTGACAGTGGGGAGGGCTCCAGGCAGGACTTAGTTTTGTTTAGAGAAATAAGAGAAAGGTGACTGCCTCGCATGCATATCGGCTGCACACACCCACACACACATGTCCAGGGACCAGATGTGCAGCGTAGGGCCAGCCTGGGTGGGGGCACAGACCGCACCAGGCCCTGGGCTAGGCCCTTGGGCACAGTGGGAACAACCAGACAGAAGCCCGAGGCCTCGTGGAGCCCACCTGCCAGCTGGGAGACAGACCCCCAGCAAATCACTGGTGCTGAAAGGCGCGCTGGTGGGAAAGACAGCAGCGGTGGGGCGGCAGTTCTGGGGGGGAGGACAGCTTCCCAAGCGGGTGACATTTCGGGGGAGACTCAGAGGAGGCGAGGGGTTTGGCCACATGGGTGTCTGGGGAGGAGAGCTCCAGGCAGAAGGAACAGTCGTGCAAAGGCCCTGGGGCACGATCGCACCTGCTGTGCTTCAGGGACAAGGACCCGCTGCGGGCGCTGAGGGGAGGGGAAGGAGACTGGGCCACAAGCTCACACACGATGCTCGTGAACTGTCTGAGGATTCAGCCAGGCGGCAGACTCGGAGGGTGTGTACACCCCCGCCGCCACCGACCCCATCTCCACACTCGGGGACCTGGGGGCCTGCCCACCTGAAACACGATCCTGGATTTCTCCAGCAGGTACTGGGAGGTTATGGCACCAGAGATCGCGCCCCTGCGGGAGTGGAGAGAGCACTCAGCGGGGCAGGGGCTGCGCCCGGGGAACGGAGGGCACCCAGGGCCCTTGGGGGCTCCACCATGGTCACTCACCCTTCCAGAAAGATCTCCACAAACTTCCCAAAGCGGCTGGAGTTGTCGTTCCTAACGGTTTTGGCATTGCCGAACGACTCCAGGAGAGGTGTGGCCTCCAGGATCTGGGCCCCAGAAGGAGATGCAGGGACGGTGGGGATCACGGCAGCAGGGGGGGACCCCCCCATCCCCCAGCCACCCTGAGGCTTCCCCTTGGTGCGGAAGGCTGGCTCCCTCAGAACCTCAGGGCCTCCCCATCCCCAATGCCCCCCTCATGCTGCTCCTCCTGCACCGCACACACATGCACACCCACACACGCGCTCTCAGTACCTTTATCTTCAGGAGCCGCCAGAACGGAGGAGCAGAGAAAAGCCAGAACAGAACAGTCACCCGCAGGACCGGACAGCTCTCCCCGCAGGACACCAGGGGCCCCAACCCACAGAGGGACCAGCTGAGCCCTCTGGCCCACGGTGGACAGGAGAGACGCCGGCTGAGGGCAAGGCCCTGGGCCGCAGTATGGCCCCAGGTATGGGGTCTATTGGGTCCACCTGCCTAAGGGCCTGGGGGGGTCCTCTTCCTGCCCCCTTCTTGCTCCCTGGGCTCCTCTGCCACCCTCGTCAGGTCTCTGCCCCCCATGGCTCCCACCCGACTCGGGCTCCAGGGCCTCATCTCCTTCTTGGGTCCGCTCTGCCCAGTGCGCAGTCCCAACCATGCCCTTGACCCCCAGGCACGCCTGCCTCTGGGGCCCCGGGCTCTCCCTCCGCAGCCCCGGGCTCCAAGCCAAGCTCTCTCCTCGTTCTGTGCTGCCATGCCTCCCACACAGGGACCCACAGCTGCCAGGGCGTCCAGCGTCCACACAGGACCTGGCCCATGGGAGGCCCTCAAAAAGCACCTGCATTTACAGTGAAACAGCCGCCAGGGTGCAGCTGATCACAGCTCCCGCTTATTAAGCACCTACTGCACGCCCGGCCCTTTGCCCCAATTACATCGTTATGAACAGTCCCATGAGGTGGCTGCTAACGTTGCCTTGTTTACAGAAGAGGAAACAGGCTGGCGAGGTGAGGCAAGGAGCTCAGGGCATCAGCCAGAGCGCGGGCACAGAGGGTGGGCAGGACCTTCTCTGGTCGCATCACCTCCTCGGGTAAACTCTTCGGGGAGGAGCACGGAAGCCCGGTGTCCACGGAAACAATATCTGTTACCTGTGACCGGAGCCCCTTCGACCTACCTGCTCACTTCCCTGTCTCCCTCAGCCCAGAAACACCGTGCCCATTAACCAGAGGAGCAGACTGAGGCCCTGAGAGGCATGGGGGCCAGCCCGGGGTTGCTGGGGCAGTCAGCATCCCTGGGGTTTGCGGGTACTGCCCCCTGGCATGGATGAGTGGGGAGGGCACACAGCTGGGGGCCATCCAGCCCAGTCCCCACCCCAGGAACCCTTGTCACAGTCCCAGCCCAGAGTGAGAAACTGTGGCCCAGATCTTGGCCGACTGGTTCCAGTGAGGACACATGGCCAAAACCAGTCCCCCAGAAGGACCCCTGAGACTCCCTGGGCCGATGGGTGGGGCGGTGGGCCGATGGGCGGGGCGAGTGGGGCGGGGCCCCATCTTGCTGACCAATGGGAGATGGGTGAGGGATGTTGTTTGCGACCCTGGACCCGCCCAGCCCGTTAAAGGAGCAGGCTCGGTGGCAGGAACACCCTCCCGGCTCCAGGCTCCCAGACACAGTGTCTGCCTCCTCCCGGACCCCGCCACCCCTTCACGATGGGAGACTGGGCAGGTCACTGCCCTTCCGGGCCCCAGGTTCCCAGCTCCAGGCTGCCGTGCGGCTCCGCTGTGACAGAACTGCAGGCTCCCAGCATCCAGGAGGGGCTTGTCCCACACGCTTGCCGGCCCACCGGGCCGGTCCTTACAGCGTCTAACCTGAGAGATCTGACCCCTGCCTGGACCAAAGGACAGTCCACTTGGCCTCCCAGAGAACCCGGCTGGGATGGGAGGGGCTGGCAGGCCAACGTGGGCATCAGAAGGAACCTGCCAGGATGTAGCCCCTCCTGAGAGCGAAGCCTGGGCCAACCCACTCCCCACTGAGCCCAGCAGTCCTCACCCCGTGCCCCCAGGGTCACCCACAGAGGTCGCCATTGGCTGGGACATGGTGGCCACTTGCGAACTGTCATGGGAGTCTGAGAGTCAGGTTCCAGAGTCTGAGCTGGGGGGCCTTGGCGTGCAGCCCACCTACCCTGTGGTCCAGGCCCCTGGTGTATCTGCCACCGTCTCCACATGGATGCCCAGCAGACACCCCAAGGGCACCCGTGTCTTTGTGCTCTGCCTGTGGCTCAGGTCAGATGCCTGGGGTCACCTTGGCCTGCCCTTCTTACATCCCGGGCTGGTCCCTCAGCTAGTCTGAGCAGCACCTGGTCCAGCTGTGCTCACCACCCCCATTGTCGCCCCCTGGTGCCAGCCACTGTCCTCCCTCGCCTGGGCTGCATGCTGCCTCTCTGCGGACCCCAGCACACCAGACCTGCTGGACACCAGGGCCTTGGCACCTGCTCTTCTCCAGACGTCCTCTGGGCCCATGGCGCCACCTGCCTTCTCAGCAGGGCCTGCCCTGACCACCACGCCTCAGGTCACAGTCCCAAAGGGCCTCACCCCCCGCCGACACTTCCCTACGGCTCACCCCCGTTCACGGACTCCCCGTCCACCCGTGTGCTAGTGGCCTTTCTGTCTCCCCACGAGGATGAGCCCCATGAGGCGGGAAGCTCCCTACACTACCGTGCTGCTCCGGGAGCCGGGCCTGGCTCACGGCAGGGCCCTGGGACCCTTTAATGAGGGTCTAGCACCCCAGCTCTGAGAACGTAGGCCCCTCGGCAGACCTCCAACCCCACAGACACCGGCCCGGCCCTCTCTCAGCCCAGCATCTCCTGCCCCCAGCCCCCAAGGTTACGGCTCGGGTTCTGCCTCTTTCACAACCTGAGCCATAACTTTGAAGGCAAGGCCGGGTCGGACAAGCGGAGGGACCCCTCACCCAAGCGGCCCCTGCTCTGGCGGGCCCTGCAGGGCTGGAACCCAGGGCCGCAGGCGAGGGCCGCGGGAGGGCGCCCAGGAGGGGAGCAGGACGAGCCCCGAGGCCGAGGATCAGCCCTGGCGCAGCCGCCCCCTCCCGGACGGAGGGCCCCGGGAAGACACAGACCGTAAGGCAGACACTCACCTGCCGTGTGCCGCCCCGCTTCTGGTTCCTGGCGGCCAGGTAGCGAAGGACCAGCTTCGTGGCCTCGGTTTTCCCAGAACCGCTCTCCCCGCTGGCCCGGCAAAGGGCAGAGTGGGTGTCACCCTGTCCCCAGCATCTCCTGCGCTCCCCTGACCCCACCACGACGCAAGAGGACATGGGCAGGCAGGCCGCCCAGAGAGGCCGAGCGACCTCCCAGATGCAGAGCAGGTCTGGCCCCAAGATCCCCCAGACAGCCCCCCGCACGCACCCTGAGGTCCCCAACCCCTCTGCGGCTCACCTGATGATAATGCACTGGTTCTGTTTGGCATCGAGCATTTTGGCGTAGGCGAGATTCGCAATGGCAAACAGGTGCCTGGAGGGACAGGCCACAGGTGTCCCTGGGCCAACCATGGCTTTGGGCTCCCAAATCCCCCAGGGGCGGGCAGAGGCTGTCTGTGCCCAGCAGAGCACCCAATCCTGCCCCCCACCCAGGGAAACGCTCACTGCGCGGCTCCCGAGTCTGAGCCACAGGGACCTCCAGCCCCGAGGGGCAGTGACCAGGCTTGGGAAGAGTCGCCCACACCATCCGCCCTGACCATGGCTGGGAGGCCAGCAGGGACGTGCCAGGCTCAGACAGGGACCCAAGAGACCCCGGGCGGCCCCTTCCCCAGCCCCAGAGACACTCACGGAGGATTCTCCACCAGGGCCCTCCCGCTGTACTGCTGCACCTGCTCCGGCCCGTAGATTCCAAACATCCGGTACGGGTTCACCGACACCAGGATGCTACCGACGTAGGTCTGCTGGGCACACGGGGCCTCAGTGCCCGTCTGCGGGCTCCCTTCCCACTGAGGGGGCCCCGGTTTTTTGTTTGTTTTGTTTTTCTTGCTGTGGCTGATCGTGCGGCATGTGGAGGTTTCCAGGCTAGGGGCTGAATCAGAGCTGCAGCTGCTGGCCTGCACCACAGCCACAGCAATTCAGGATCCAAGCCACACCTGAAACTTATGCTGGAGCTTGCAGCAATACCAGATTCTTAACCTGCTGAGCGAGGTCAGGGATCAAACCCAAGTCCTCATGGATACTAGCCGGGTCCTTAACCTGCTGAGCCCAAACAGGAACTCCCTGGGGCCCTATTTCATGGGGACAGGTGTCCAGCTACCTGGCCCTGGCGCCTGCACCTTGGGAATGTGGACTGCTTGATGGGCCAGCTGCTCTGCCGGTGCTGGCCACTGCACCAGGCTGAGGCTGGGAGTCTGCGGGGGACCAAGGCCCCACAGCCCCAGTCCTGCAGGCCTGGCATGATGGCTGCTCCCCGTTTCTTTCGTCCACAGGGCGGGGTACCAGGAGCTCTGCCTCAGAGTGACACCAAACCCCCAGTGCTCGGCACCTCGAGAGCCCAGGGTGCTAGGTGGCCCTGCCTCGGCCCCACGGTCCAGGCCCCCTTCCGCCCTCCTGGGATCCAGGTCCATGGCTCCTAGGTGGGGGTGACACACTTCTGGGTTCCCCGTCCCCAGGTCCCTGCCCCTGCACCCCCCCAAGACTGTTCTGCTACAGAACTCGGATCTTAGAACCCCACGGTCTAGCATGTTATGCTCAAGTGGCAGAAACCCCAGGGTTCAAATCAGAGGCCACAAGTCTGGGGCCAGCAGGAGAAAGCCACGCTTCCCACTATGGCCCGGGGGGCGGGGGGCAGCCGCCTTCAGATCTGAGCCCAGGGAGGGGCCCGGCCCAAGCCTTACGTAGATGAGGTTCCGCTCAAATCTGGTCTTGAGGTTGGACAGCACGGTGGACTCCTGGAGGTCTCTGGGCGGGCACGGAGAGGGGCAGGTAGGTGCAGGCCTTGCTCAGAAAGGGGTCCCTGACACCACCCATGAGGCCCTGGGCAAGTCACTTCATCTCTGTGCGCCTGTCTCCCCACCTGTCCCACGGGTATGATGACTGAGGTGGCGGATGCTCTCAGGTGGTGGACCAGAGGGCTGTCACCGTGACCAGATGGTGACACTGACTAGCATGGCCCTCATGCCTGGGGCACCAGCAATGGGCCAGCACAGCCCACAGCACCCTGCACATGAGACGCTGAGACAGAAAGGCTGAGTGTTTGCCCAGGCCCCAGCTGGTAAGGGGTGCGGCGGGGGTCTGGACCCAGCGCCTCCGAGTTACTGGGCTCTGGCGATGCAGCCTGTCCCTCGCTTTGCAGAGAAGAAAAACAGGCTCTGCCAACGTTCCCGCAGATGGGGGGCAGCCAGGCGGGAGCAGGGGCTCCGGCTGGAGTGGGGCGACCCTGAGCGGACCCCTCGCTGACCCTGCCGCCCCCACTCACTCCAGCTGCGTCATGTCCTCCACGCCGTCCTCCCGGTGCTGCTCGCGGAACCGCGTGGGTGGCAGGTTGCGGATGGAGTGCATCTGGAGAGAGAGCCAGGGGTCGGCCGGCTGGAGGGCGGGCACCACGACCAGGACCCGCTCCCTTTGGGGAGGAAAGAGCCCTGAGGTGGGGCCGGTGGGTCCCGCGGGCCACCTCACCTCGGAACGCAGCCCTCACTCACGGGGACACAGCTGGGCCTCAGGGCCCCTGCCCGCTCCCCAGGTCCTGCCCGGGGACGTGCCCACGCCCAGGCGCTCTGCTCCCCGACCTGCCAGAGACCCTGTTACCTCACGTCCTCCCCGCCCTGACACCCTCCTGCTTGTGTGACAATGAGGAACACCCACAGCTTGGTGCCTGGGGCCTCCGGAAGGACAGGACTTTCCCGCGTGGTGCCACTCCCTGTGCCCGGGGCAAACGCAGACCCATACGCAGCAGCACTCGCAGTCTGGCACCCGCTCACGGGCTCGCCGCTGCCTGTGGGTGTGCCGCACCTCCCGGGCACACTCTCCACGGCTGTTTGACAGGTTCTCGTGTGCACGGACAGCTTGGGCTGTCCCCGCAATGGGGGGCTCAAGACCAAAGCTCTGATGCCACCTTGGGGCGGCCCGTCTAGGTGTGCCCTCACGACCCCACAGACGCCACCTCTGCTTGGGCCTTGGCACACGCGTGACACATTTTCCTTGTTTGGCTGCGTGTGCCCGAGCACATGTCCCAGGCCTGCGTGTGACCTGCGTGGCCACGAGCACACGTGTGCACCCCACTTGCCCAGCCTCTCGGATCCAGCCCACACCCCTCCCTGGGCGGTGAGGAAAGGGGACACCAGCAGGGAGCCCTCGTGCTAAGTAGGGCACAGAGTATCATCGAGACGCCCTGGCCTCCCGCCCACCCGTCTGCCCTCTGCGCCAGTGGCGGCGGACCCTGAATAATTCAGCCACTCACGTATTCCAGGGTGAGGAGGGCCCACGCGTCCTTGCCCCTCACCCCCAGGCGCCTGACGCCCCGCTCCCGCAACGCTGCGGCCCACACGGCCCGGGGCACCCGCCGCCGGGGCCAGGGCCCCCCCAGTAGCCAGGCCGCCCCAGTCGCCATTGCCCGGCCCGCTGGCTGCCCGCTCCACGGGGCACCGTCTGCAGAGGCTGAGAAATGCCGCTGGCCCTGCGCGCCCCGCCCACCCCAGGCGTCCCGGGGGAGGCTCCGGTGACACCCTCTCCTCCAAGGGCCACCCAGCACCAGGCTCGCGTTCCACTGCGAGCAGAGCAGCCAGGCACGGGCTTGGCACCCCTCAGACGGCTGCCTGCCCGACGGCCCACAGGGGCCCAGACAGGCTCCTGGCTCAGCCGGGACCCGCCATGTGACCGGAAGTTCGGTTCCTGAGCCCCGCCCCTTCGACGGTCTGGAAGCACCGCCCTTAAGCAAGAGCCCCAGAGAGAGAGGACTCCAGTCTTGGGGGGGTCGGGAGAGGAACAGCACAGCCGTGAACGTGGCGGTGGGAGACGGTGGCCAGGCGAGGGCTGCAGTTGTTCAGACTGGATGAGGACAGGGCTGCCTGAAGCCCAGGCTGGGGCGAGACCCCTTCCTGGAGGCGACCTCGGGGGGTGTTTCTGGCAGGCGTCCCCTTGCTCAGAGCTCCCGAAATGCTGGGCGGCTCCTCTGCCCAAGCTACAGATGGGAAGGCTGAGGCCCACACAGGCAGCAGCTCACCCAGGCCCTGTCTTCCCGGAGGGAACCCCACGCCTTCTCTCTGACCTGTGTCCCCATACCTTGTTCCAGCAGCCTTCATGGCCAACCTCTTCCCAGGGGCCCCCGGGGGGCGGGCTGGCGGCTCCGGGGCCCAGGCGGCAGGATGAGGGCTGGGCCAGCACTCGGGGCCTGGGGTGGTAGGCCTTTGCCGGCAGCCAGAGACAGGACCAGAGCTGACTCCAGGCTCTCGGCTTGGGGCCGGGCTCTGGCTCCCGGGTCAGCTGGTTGGGGGGCTGCAGGGGGGCAGGACAAGCTTTCTGGAGAGAGGTCAGCTTTTGCACGCGAGGCAGAACCACGGCAAAACGCCCGGGGGTTGCTGGGCGCCGTTCGCCTGCCTTGGGCAGGGGCCCCAGGGCCCCAGTGGACGCCAAGGGGGCTGGGGTACCGGGCAGCGTCCCCCAGCGGCGCCACAGTGGCCATGTGGCTCGCCTCTGGTCAGACACAGCCAGTGGGTGGGAGTGGCTGAGCTTCAGTGCTTTCCGCTCTGAGAGGCAATCCTTGGGGGATGGCTGAGTCGGGGGCTCAGGCTCTGCTGGTCGCTGGGGGTCCCCCATGCAGACTTCTTCCGGCTCCTTGGGGCTCGGGCTGGCCGATGTGGTCAGCTGTCCAGGCCCTGGGTCATGGTGTCTACCCAGGAAGACACCAGGAGAGCCACAGGCCGGGTCCTTGGGCTGGGGGACAGGGGAAGGCACTGGGCCCACGTGCTGGAGGAAGGGGTTTGGCGCAACTGAGGGGGGCCTGGAGAAGCCGCGGAGGCTGCTGGGGCCTCCCGGCCAGGGCGAGGGTGGCCGCTGGGTGGGAGGCATGTCCACGTCCCAGCTGGGGGCCAGCGGGGGCACTATCCAGGGTGTCTCTGAGTCCTCGGGCTCACGCCGGCTCTCCGGGGGCTCCGGGGCAGGGGCAGCCACGCACCAGGACGCAGAGCCCGCGGGCAGGGGGAAGGACGGCGGAGGCTGGGGCTTCACGGCCCTGCTGGGCGGCTCGCTGAGCCGGCGCCACGTGCGCGGGAGGCGCCAGGGGAGGTTGAGCGAGCGGCGCCTCGGGCTGTGGCCCAGCAGAGGGGGCGACGAGGGCGGCCGCGGGGAGCCCAGCGCGGGAGAGCAGGGCGGCCCGGGGCGCCGGGAGGCTGGGAGCGAGGACGGGGGCTCCCGCCCCGAGCGACGACGGCGGGGCGGCGGCGACAAGGGCGGCTGGAAGGGGCTGGTGCGGAGGGAGAGCTGAGGGGACAGGGGCCCCCGGGGCGAGCGGTAGCCCAGGCCAGGCGGGCTCCTCAGCGAGGGCCAGGGCGAGGGCCCCGCGTAGCCGAGGGCCGCCCGCCGCCGGCTCGAGCCCCGGAAGGAGGCCCGGCGTCCGGGGAAGGCCAGCAGGTCAGGGGGCCCCTCGGCGCTCACGGGCGGGGGCTCCGCCAAGGCCCACCAGCGGGCCTGGGGCGCGAGGGGCACGTGAGCCGGGGCGGCCCAGGGCGGCGGGTGCCGGCGGAGCGAGCCGTAGGGCGAGGCGGGCGGAGGCAGGCGCGGGCCGGGGCGGGGGGCGCGGGCCGGGGCGGGCGGCGGCCCGGGGGCGCGGGGTGCGGCGGGCGGCCGGTGGGAGTTGTTGTTGTTGCGCGCGCGCGCCTGCGCCCTGCGCAGCACGATGGGCGTGCCAGGCCGGTCCGGGTCCATGCCCGCCAGCTTGTAGCCGAAGCGCTTGTAGGCCGCTTCCCTGACCGGCGGGCCTCCTGGCCGGGCCGTCTGGCTTCCCCGGAGCCTCGGGATGGGCTCCTTCTCGGAGAGCGTCTTTTTGAGGAACCGTGCCAGCGAGGTGGCCGGGCGCGGCGCGGGGCGGCCAAAGTCCGGGCCGAAGCCCATGCCCCGGGGGGCGCCGAAGGCCGAGAGGGCCCGCTGGAGGTGGCGCTGGCGCGGCGTGAGGAAGCCCCAGAAGGGGCGGCCATAGGGCACCGGGGGCAGCGGCAGCACGTCCTCCTCTTCCTCGTCTTCGTCGGCATCGGCCAAGGGCAGAGGGATGTCCAGGGAGGGCGGCAGGGGCACCTCCAACTTCTCCTTCCCGAACAGCTTCACTTGGGGCCGCGGGAAGAGACGGAACCTGCGGATGAGCGACAGCTTGGACCTGGCGGGCTTGTCCATGCCCTGCTGCTCGAAGAAGGCAGCGCTGGGCAGGCGGAAGGAGGTGCCCTGACGCTCGCCGCCCGCCTCCTCGGGCTCCTCCAGCTCTGCGATGTCATCCATGGGGTGGGCGTATGGGTTGTGGGGCGACAGGATGGGCGGCGGCACCCACGGGTATGCGAAGCTCGACTGCTCCGGCGGCGGCGGAAGATAGGGCCCCTCGGGGGGGTAGATGGCCTGGTCTCCTCCACCATAGACGCCTGCGGCGTAGGGGACATCCTGGGAGGCGCCGTAGGGGGCGCCGTAGGGCGCCGCGTAGGCATCCAGGGAGGGTGCCGCGTAGGGATCCAGGTAGGGCGCCGCGTATGCAGCCCCGTAGGGCCCTGCGTAGGCGAGGTCGTAAGGTGGGTAGGGCGGATAGAGCGCCTCGGGAGGGGCGTAGGGGTCCGGGTAGTAGCCGAGCCCGTGGGCCTCGCCCGCGTACACATCGTAGTAGTCGTAGGGAGACGCGAACCCTGACGGGGGCGCGTAAGGAGGCTCATAGTCTTCGTAGCCGTAGCCGTAGGTGTAGTCGGGGTAGAAGGAGCTGCCGTAGTCGTCGGGGCCGTGGTAGTGGTAGGGGTCCTCGGGCGGGTACGCGTGCAGGAGGTCCCCATAGGGCGGCCAGGCCGGACCGTGGGGGCCGTGGGCCCCCAGGTAGGGCTCTTGCTCCTCCTCGTACTGGTACAGGGACTGCCTGTCGTAGTAGTCGTCGCCTTCGCGGTGGTAGTCGTAGTACTCGCCCAGGTCCTGGAAGCCTTCGAGCCCGTACAGCGACCTGCGGGAGCCCGAGTGCCGGAACGGGGCCTCGTCCTCGAAGGGCAGGAAGCCCACGGGCTCTCCCGACGCGTAGATGCTGTGCGCGCGCGGGAACCTGCGCAGGCGGCCTCCGGGCCGCAGGATCTCAGCGCCCGACGGGAAGGGCAGCTTGCGCGACCCCACGCGGGAGCCCGAGCGGTCCAGCCAGGCGTCCAGCGTGGCCTGCGCGCTGCCCGACTCCTCGGCCTTCTTGATGAGGAACTTCTTGGTGAGCCAGTTGATGGCCGTGGACGCCTTGCTGAGCGACCGGGCGCGCGGGCGCAGGCGGCCGTAGCCGCGCCGGCCGGGGAAGCGGATCACCATGAAAGAAGGCTTCTTGCCCTTCATGGCGCGCTTCTTCTTGCCCACGCGCATCTGCGTCATGAGCTTCGACGTGGACTTGAGCACCGTGCGCGCCTTCTTCTTGCGTTTGGTTTTCTGCGGGCCGGTGTGGAGGCCCCAGAAGAAGGCCGACGCGCTGCGGAACTGGCCCTTCTTGGAGATCTTGGGCGTGCGGTCGCGGAAGCCCATGAACAGCCGCGACGTCCCCTTCAGGCTCCGCTTGGGCTTCTCCGGCTCCGGTGCCTTTTTCCCCTTCTTCCCTTTCTTGGCTTTCTTCTCATCCTCCTCTTCCTTCGCCATGGTGGCCTCCTGCTCCCTGCGGGGCGGGCGGCGATCACGAGCTCAGAGCCTTGGGAACACAGGGCCCTGCTGGGTCTCCTGCCTGCAGCTGGACAAGCAGCCGCCTCGAGCGCAGAGCAGCTGGGACTGGCCTGGTGGCCTGGAGAGGGACAGCCCAGCTCCTTCTGGCCGGGACCAGGACTTCGAGAGGGCAGATCCATAATTCATCTGCTGCAGACGCCGCCTAGAGTTTCACCCTGAAGCGTGATGGAAAGTGCGTGGGTGTCATTTACCGAAGAAGCGGGGGAGTCTGGCAGGCCTCTGCTGGGGGGATCGTCTTGGCTGTAGAGTCTCCCTGAGGACAGCAGTGCTGACCCCACTCGAGCCCCCCTGAGCCTCCGCCAGCTCACCCACCTAAGTGAGTGCTTAGGTCACTGGGCCGGGGAGAGGGGAAGCCACCTGCTCTGAACCATCCAGCACGTCTGTACTGGGCCACGAATGGAGCCACATCTCCTGAGCTGCGCTGGAATGTCCAGAGCCCATGCGATCACCCTGGAAAGGAACTTGGGACCCTCTAGGTCCTGGGAAAAGGAGGAAGGGGTGGGCAGGGCAGGTGGGCAGGGCAGGTGCCCGGGGCTGCGGTCAGTGTAACTAGAGCTGGCTGGCCCTTAGGGACGTGAATAATTTATTAGGGAGAACTGGGCTGCAGGCTCAGAAGGCAGGGCAAGAAGAGGGGTGTCTCAGTGGAATTCCAGCAGGGCCTTGTAAGGCTGCATGCCTGCCCGGGCGAGGGGTGCAGAGGAGCAGAGACAGAAGGCGAGTCAGGTCTGGCTCTGATCTCCAGCTCTGCCAACTGGCTGTGTGGCCTCAGGAAAGCCCTTTGTCCTCTCTGGACCTCTGTTTCCTCATCTTTAGAATGGGAGTAATAACGCTGCCCTCATCCTTCACAAGCTGGAGGCGAGATATGTTGGAACTGCTGGGCGGCTATGTGGCTGGAGGTGCCACATGTGTGGCTTGTATCTGAGGCCCCCAGAGATGGCCATGTGGTTGGTCTCTGCCCTCTAGGGTGGATACCTGACCCAAGGCCCTGTGCCCACTTTTAAAAATCCGCACTCTAGGAGTTCCCTGGTGGCTCAATGGGTTAAGGATCCAGCATTGCCACTGCTTCAGCACAGGTTCAATCCCTGGCTGGAGCTACCACTCTGTAAGAAGTAGGGGTTGTGTGGAGCTCCCATTGCGGTGCAGTAGAAACAAATCCGACTGGGAACCCTGAGGTTGCGGGTTTGATCCCTGGCCTCAGTGGCTTAAGAATTTGGCATTGCTCTGAGCTGTAGTGTAGGTCCCAGAAGCGGCTCAGATCTGGCATGGCTGTGGCTGTGGCTGTGGCTGTAGGCAGGCAGCTACAGCTCTGATTAGACCCCTAGCCTGGGAACCTCCATGTGCCATGGGTGCGGCCCTGAAACACAAAAGGGAGAAAAGAGAGGTAGGGGCCGTGGCTTGTTGGGGGGTGGGGGGGCAATTGGCCAGCAGCTCTGGGACCTGAGGCCTCCGAGCTGTGGCCGGAAAAGGATGGAATTGGACCTCCTGGTCTTCCCAGGATCTCCGCCGCCCCCCTCCACTCCCTGGCTGCTGCAGGAGGGACGGCGGGACGGCAGAGGCTGAGGGCAAGTGGTGGCCAGGCGATGGGCACTGGGTCCCCGGACCCGGTTGGGCAGTGGTGGATGCAATGGTGGGTCTGGCATCCAGGGCAGTGGGGGCGCTGCACAGATCACGCTATCACCTGTCAGGGAGTCCGCAGCTGTTCTTCTGGACAAACCCAGGCTGCCCCGGCCCCCAAGCTGGGGCAGCCAGAGGAGCGGCTCCCGAGTCATACTCATCCCCGTCCTGCCTGTTTCCTCGAAGTCTCTGAGCGGGGACCCCCTTCTCCAGGGGCCAGGGTCCCCGGCCTCTGCGTCAGGCAGAGCGGCTGTCAGGGAACAAGCCTCTCATTTGTTCCCCTAGAGTGGCTGTCATTTGCCACATGCCAGGCACTGTGCTGGGCTCTGGGGGCCACAGAGTCAAGCAGAACCAGGCATGGCTTCTGCTTTTGCAGAGCTCCCAGTCTTGGGGCACGCAGGCTTTGAGCAGAAAGCCACAGCAACACGGGGGAACTGCAGCCTGAGGCCAGCCGTGAAGGCCAGGCCGCAACGCAGCTGGGTGGACGCTGCATGGGGAGGCCGGGAAGGTCCGCGGAGTTGCTGACCCTCGACCGAGATCCGAGGGATGAGGGGAGCGAATCAGACGGAAGAGGGGCCTGTTCCAGGCAGGTGGAACGGCATGTGCAAAGGCCAGGTGGTGAGGAGGCCCAGCGATGAGGGGCGCGCGAAGTGGCCAGGATGGCAGGAGGGCGCGGCCGCGTGAGGCCATGGGGCCGGGTGGGACTTTGGTGTCCGTCGGTTTTAAGCTGTTGGTGTGACCGGATTTGCCTTGTCAAATAAAAATAAGCGGCGCTGCAGCGTTTTTACCACAGGCTGGGTCAGGGTGGACGCCTCACTAGATCCTCACAATACACAAGGAAGGCGCTGTTCTTCGCCTTGTAGCCAGAGTCTGTGAGCTGGGTCTCGGGAGTTGGATGGCCTGGCCAGGACCCGGGCAGTGTGGCCACAGGGGGTCCTGCCCTCCGCCTCTGCCTCATGCTGCTCCTGGGTAAAGCTTTGGGGCCCGAGTGTGGAGGGTGGGCAGTGAGGACAGTGGCTGCAGTGCGATGGCCAAGCGGGCAGCCCCGGTGAGGGCCCTTCAGGGCATCATGCTGCGAGGCGAGGGGTGGTGCAGGACACAGAGGGCCTGGGGTGACTGCGGGCCCCAGGTCGGGAGAGAGCTGGGGGTGGCGGGGAGGGCTGCCTAGGAGAGGGACAGAGTGAGAACGAGTGCCCCCACTCTGCCCCTTGGGCATTGTGTGGCGGGGGAGGGGGCTGCCGCCAGCTGTGCCCAGCAGCCGTCAGGCCACAGTGAGGGGGCAGCCGTCTGCACACCCAGGAGCGAGGCCTCAGGAGAAACCAGCCCTGCGACATCTGATCTCTGACTTCCAGCCTCTAGAACCCTAAGGGCCTGATGTCTGTTGTTGAAGCCACGAGCCTGGCACTGTTATGGTGGCCACAGCCGGCAAGTCGAGCGGACAGAGCTGAGCGGGAGAGGCCGAATTGTCCGTGGGGAGTGAAGGCCCTGAGGTGGCCTCTGCATCGTGGGGGGGGGGGGTTATAGATGAGCATGGGGTGCTGGGAGCTTCCCAGCTGGGGTTTGAGGGGGGCAGCTGGTTCAGAGGCAGACGTGCCGCAGGGAGACGCCCATCCAGGTACTGCAAGCCCCCAGCAGCGCCCCCGGAGCCCAGCTGGATGGGATCAGAAGGGCTGAGCTCAGGGAATTTTGCCAAAGGTTTGAGATGGTGAAGTGCAGTCTAAGGCTGCGGGCCGCAGGGAGGTGTGGGGCTGCCGACCTTCACCAAGGCAGGCCGTCTGAGCAGGAAGAGGCCCCTGCCCAGCGAGGGTGAGTGGCAGGACCAGGGTGGCTCCTGGGGCAGGGCCCCATCCCGGGGGTTGGGGGGGGGGCAGTCCGGCAGGATGGGGCAGGCGCATCGGGGAGGGGTCGAGGGGCTTCTCCAGCTCTAGGGAGGCCTCCCCCCAGCACAAGTCAACACGAGGGTTCCATGAACAACAGCCTGGGCCGTGTAACCACACTGAGCGCAGATCCAGAGGCCCAAGAGCCCAGACACACGGACGGCCCCGGGAGCACGCCCACCCTGGGAGAGACAGGCCCTCGTTTTGCACGCCGCCCCCCAAGCCGACTGGCCTCAGCTCCGTGCTTCCCCCGTGCACGTGGGGACAGAAAAGGCCTGGCCCTGACACTTGGTGCACCCAGAACCCGCCTCTACCTGCAGGCAGGACGCGGCAGTGGTCAGCACCTCCTCGTCGCCAGGAGGGGGCTGCCCTGGATGCCCATCGCCCCGCTCGTTTTACAGATGAGTTTTGCAGGTGAGTTGGGGACAAGGCCCCGGCTCTGCCACTGCCCCCTCCCACTGCAGCCTGGGGATGCTGCAGGCTGACCCCTAGGGCCCAGGGCCAGGTCACCTCACCTGGGTCCCGTGGCCTGCTCCCTGCCTGCATGCCGCCCGAGGGGGTCCCGCAGCCCAGGACCGCACCGCCTCCAGGTGAAGTGCTGTGGGAGGGAGGCCCAGCCCCCCACGCTGGCCGCCTGGGGCTCCATGAATATTTAATGAAGTCTATTATTCCTGTTTTGTCACCGCAAAGGAGGCTGAGCAGCTGACAGAGGAGCCAGGAACAGCCGGGAGAGCTGTTTTATGCATCTTAAACGTAGGGCCTGCTCTGCTCTCCAGCCAGGCCCCAGACCCACCCCCCCTTGTGGGGCGCTCTCTGCCCCTCGTGCTGGCCTGGGTGGCCTCATACAACCACTACCTGCACCCCAGAAAGCACACCCCCAGGAGGAAGCAGCCTCAGCCCGGGCTTCCAGTCCCAGCTCTGGGCTTAAGTTGTGTGGCCGAGGGCCGTCACTGCCCTGGGAGCACAGGCTGTCACTCCCTGGTGGCAGGCCCAGGCCCCTCCACCCCAGCCTCCGGAGGCCACAGAAGGTGCACCCTGCTCTCGCCTTGGCAGGTGGGCCTGGCCTCAGCAGGTGCCACACCTGGCCTGCAGCCCCTGCCCTAAGACCCCGTTCTGCCCTGTATCCCAGGCTTGGGCTTGCTCCCCAAGGCCCAGGCTCCCCCAGCTCTGGTCACCAGGCTCACGGCTGCCCCCTGACCCATCTTGGCAACGGAGTTCAGGGAACTTAGAAAACTGTCCTCAGTAAAGAGGAATCGCCATCTTTTATTTCGGGGGGAGGCCGAGACTGGGGGCGGGGGGCTCCGAGAGAAGATGCAGAGCCCAGACCCCGAAGTCCCCGCCCCAGGTGGGGGGTGTCTGCGTCCTGGGTGTTGTACCGGGCAGGGGCTGCCCCAGGAAGGGGGGCCCTTCAGGACCTGTCAGGCTGTGGAGGGCGTGAGGGGGGCCTTTAAAGCCCCAGACCTCTGCTTTCCATCAGGGGTGGCCCTGGGAAGGGGGTGGATAGAGGGGCGTGTCCTGGGCAGCCCCGTCCTGAGAGCCAGAGAAGCTGGCAGGAGATGCCCCAACAGCATACCAGCTCCAGGGGCCCAGGCCGGCCTGGCTCCCGCCCGCGCCGAGCCAGCCATCTGCACCAGGCTCCCGCCGGGCGGACGTGGGCGACTCGCTCCCACAGTGCCCGAAGGAGCAGGGGGAGGGTGCGGGCCCAGGGGTCCAACCTCAGGACCCCTCCAGGGGCCAGTGTCGTGGAAACATGACCGGCCCAGCCCGTCCCGCCTCGCCCTTCTGCCCCCGCGTGCTCTCCACCGCCTGCCCACCGAAGGAGCTTCTGCCGATGGCAGAGACGCCGGCCCCTTCCTGGCGTGCGCTGTACGGGCCGTGTGGGCTTCGGCGCGGCCTCCGGGGGCGCGGGCGGGGCTACTTCTTCACGATCTGGATGACGTCCTCGTGCTCCACGGTGTGGGTCAGCCCCACCCGCTGGGGACTGTACTTGGTGCTGGTGCCCTGGGGACAGCAGGAGCAGACCCCATCGGCCGGCGTGCCCACCCGGCCAGGGCTGCCAGAGCTCCAGGGGAGGCGGGTGGGGGTCCCAGCGCCAGCAAACCCCGCAGCCTCAGCAGGACGCCCCGCCATCTGACCACCCCGGATCCGGCCTGGGTCACCCGCAGGCCACATGCCCCGAGGACAGATGGACACCTGGCCCCCACATGGAAGGACAGGCACATAGTGGCCCCAGCCTGACCCCAGGGCTGCCCTGGGCAACCCTGCCCATGACCTGCCCGAGACTCACCCACACCAGCGCGTACTTGAACTGGCTGGCGAGCGAGCGGTGGATGCGGTGGCACTGGGGACAAGAGAGTCGGACAGTGAGAAGAGGCTGCGTCCAAGCCCCGGACACGTTCCAGGAAGCACCGCTCCCCAGCAGGTGGGCTGACGGCTCAAGCTTGGGCCCCGCAAGGCCTGGTGCTCACGGCTGCGGCCCACTCCCCTCCCACAGGCCGCAGCCACCAGAGGAAGGTCTGGGACCCGCGGGCCAGAGCAGCAGCCCCACAGACACTCCCTCTGGGCCAGGGCGGGTTTTCAGGCCCCCCACCCTACCTGGAGCCCCTGCACCCCCACTCAGGACGGCCCCACCCTGAGAGGCTGTGGCCCAGGGAGGGCAGAGGTCACAGGCGTCTGTTGGGAGGCAGGAGGGAGGAGACCGAGGAGGGGCAGCCACTCCCCTCCTGAGGACGTGTCCCCGCCCCGGTGTTTGTTTGCGGGAGGTCAGGCCCCCCCCACGCCAAACTCACCACGTGCTCCACCGAGGCCCCTTTCCGGAGGATGATGGCGTCTGTGAAGTCCGGCCGCTCTGCACGGGTGGACGGCGCGGGGGCGGCACATCAGGGCGCACAGCCCGCAGCCTGACCCGACCCCCTGCCCGCTGGCACACCCTCACCAAGGCCCCCAGCAGCTTTTACAGCCCCGACTCAACCAGAAAACCAAAGGACACCCAAGTGTGGGGGCAAACCGCCTGCAACCCCATCAGACAGCAGGGGAGCCGCAGGAGAACCGAGCCACACCACCTCTGGCCGGGCAGCCTCATCTCCCTCTGCCAACGAGGCCCAGGTCCAGGCAAACCGCCCGGACGCAGCCGTAGGCCCGGGGTGTGAGGTGCACAGGGGAGCGGACGTTGGGGAGGCCTGCGTATCCAGCTCCTAAAGCCCTGGGCAGCCTCTATCCCCCTGACCCCCAGCCCAGGACTGGGCCTTCTTTGCCTTAAGGGCTCAGGCCGGGGTCTGCAGGCGGGGGTGGAGAGCTGCTGGGAGACAAGCGGGCCGGGGCCGGCGGGGCCGGGGCTCAGCGCCCTCCGACTCACGTCCTCTCTTCTTGGTGTAGATGCAGGTCAGGGCCAGGTACTCCCAGAGCACCTCCAGCAGGTAGTCCAGGTTGAGCTTCATGCCACAGCTGCCAGGAGGAAGGCGGAGTTAGACACACCCCGGCTCCAGAGGACACCCCCCAGCCGGCCAGGCAGGGCACCCGGGCCAGTGCGGCCCGCCATCCGGATGGCGCTTCCTCTGCCCTCATCACTGTCACGGTCTGCCCGACAGCACGGTGGCCGGGGGGCCCCTCGGCCCTTGCAGCTGCATCGCCCCAAGTGGGAGCCGCCCTCCCCGAGATGTGAGTGTGAGCGGCTACAGTGGCGTGAGGTGCGCTGGTGCCCTGGGGACAGGGACGGGGAGGGGACGGGGAGGGGACGGGGGAAGGGATGGGCCACAGCGGGCGGAGGACAGGGACAGAGCCGTCTGGCGGGAGGACGCCCATGCTCTGCTGCTCGCTGTGGCGGGTGGCAATGTTCTGGAAACAATCCTGGTGCCTGGGCCCAAATCTGGTGCTAGGGGCAGGGGTGCGGGGCAGGGGCCAAGGACAGTCCCTTACCCTCCTGGCAGAGGGGACAGAAGCCACATCTTCCATGGCCAGGAGCAGTGGGTGAGAGCCCGGGGCTCTCTAGGGTCCACAGTTAACTC
The DNA here is from genome assembly GCF_054392235.1 of Sus scrofa. NCBI lineage: Eukaryota > Metazoa > Chordata > Mammalia > Artiodactyla > Suidae > Sus > Sus scrofa. The sequence goes on from NC_139394.1 coordinate 65,967,640, forward strand.
CCAAGTCCCTGGCCATTCTCATCCGTGTACCTTGGTGGGTAAAAATCCTTCTGCTTCTTAATTTTTTTTTTTTCTGTCTTTTTAGGGCCGCACCCATGGCGATATGGAGGTTCCCAGGCTAAGGGTTGAATCAGAGCTGTAGCTGCTGCTCTACGCCTCAGCCACAGCCACGTGGGATTCGAACTGCGTCTGTGACCTACACCACAGCTCATGGCCACGCTGGATCCGTAACCCACTGAGCGAGGCCAGGGATCGAACCTGCGTCCTCGTGGATGCTGGTCAGACTCATTCCTGCTGAGCCACGGAAGGAACTCCCCCTTCTGCTTTCTTAGCTAGAGCTCACCCCCTGTCACCCACCAGCCCAGCCAGTTCCGGGCAGGACCCAGCCAAGGTCCCCAGCAGCGCCCGGAGAGGCCTCCTCGGCTGCAAGGAGGCAGGCCGGCCGCGGTCCCGCCCAGCAAGGGCAGCGGGGAGCCTCACCTGATGACCACGCTGTCAGGCTTCCGGGCCAGGCGGTCCACTTCTTCCATGGAGATCTGGTCGATCTTGTTGTAAACCTGGGGGGGGAGAGGGTGCGCGGGAAGCGCAGGGACAGAGCAGTGCAGGCCGGGCCCTGCCCGCTGCCTCACCGACGGGAGAGGCCGGGCAGCCCCTGGGCCAAGGCGCGGGTGCCTCGCTCGGCCCGGCAGCCTGGGAGGGGCGCCCCTCGCGGGGCACAGGGCTGGGGGCCGGTGCCACTTACATACAAGCAGGGCATGTACACGCGGTTGCCCACAATCACGTCGATGAACTCGTCTGGGGAGCAGTCTTCTCGGAAGAGCACCTCCGCGTTGAAGATCTCTGAGGGGCTCGGGTTAAGGGCCACCTGCGCCAGCAGCCCCCCCCCGACACCCCCGCAGGGGCCCCAAACAAACAACCCATCAGGAGATACGCTGCCGAGCGGGACCCCAAGGTTATCTGCTTCTGAGGGCTGACAAGATTTTAAGATGTAAGGCACCCCCCGAGCTCCTGCTGTGGCTCAGCAGATACAAATCTAACTAGCATCCACGAGGACGCAGGTTCGAACCCTGGCCTTGCTCAGTGGGTTAAGGGTCCTGCGTTGCTGTGGCTGTGGGGTAGGCCGGCAGCTATGGCTCTGATTCGACCCCTACGCTGGCAACTTCCACATGCTGCGAGTATGGCCCTAAAAAGGCAAAAAAAAAAAAAAAAAAAAAAAAAAAAAGAAAAGAAAAAAAGAAGACACTCCCGCATTTTTTTTCTCAAAGAAACATTGGGAACTTGGGCTCATCAGACACAACTTAGAATAGATTTACAAGGAGATCCTGCTGAATAGCATTGAGAACTTTGTCTAGATACTCATGTTGCAATAGAACAAAGGGTGGGGAAAAAAATGTAATTGTAATGTATACATGTAAGGATAACTTGATCCCCTTGCTGTACAGTGGGGGAAAAAAAAAAAAAAAAAAAAAGAAACACATGTGAGAGTTTCAATCAATACATAACCCTTTCAGATGAGAAGAAAACCAAGGCAGCTTAGTGGCAGCCCCAGCTCCTAGTCCAATCCAGCGCCCCGGGGCAGAGGGCTTCTCTGGGGCTGCCCTGCCTCCGAGTGCATCACTTGCCACCAGCCTGCCCCGCCAGGAGCTCTCTCTGTGCTGAGCCTGGGACTCACCCCCAGACATTTCAGGGGTGCCCACAGGCCCTGGTTCTCCCCGGGGCTCCTCCAGCCCAGGAGACCCTGTTCTCAGGGGCTGTTTCCTCGCCAGCTTGTCTTCCTTGCAGACGTGACTCTCCTTGAACCTGGCCAGGAGCCAGGGGGCCACCGTCGAGGGCATGGCTGCAGCCCAGCCAGCCTGGAGCTTGGGGAGCCCGGGGCAGAGGGGACAGAAGGGCCTCGTGGGAGCCGGCTGCAGCTTCCCCGCAGCCCGCGCCCAGCCCCGCCCCAGAGGATGCTGTACTCGTGCAGGATCAGCTGCACCAGCTTCTCCGAGCACTGGGTCAGCGTGACCGTCGAGTTAAAGGAGATGCCGCCTCCTTTCTTGGGCTGGAGGAGAGAGAGGGGACACGCTGACGGGGCCTCGCCAGGCTCCCAGCCCCCTTGCCCGTGACCCAGGGGACAGGGGCCTCACCTTGAAGTAGATGTTGGGCTTGTGCTTGTTGAGGCGGATCCCCACCGACTCCAGCTCCTTCTCCAGCAGGGACCTGGGAGGAGCCCCAAGGCCTTCACAGGTGCCCAGGGAGGGCCAGCCCCCCTCTCAGACGAGGCGCAGCCCTCCTCCACCCGCTGCAGGCCGCGGGTAAGCACGGATCTGCTGCCTGGGGCTGGGCAGCCCCAGGGCACCCAGGCCTCCGCAGGCAGGAGCCAGAGCCAGGATGGCACAGCCCCGGCCTCCAGACACAAGCACCTCAGGGATGAGGCCCCCGGCCACCTGTCCTGGGCTCGGCCTGTGCACCATCTTGCCTCTGCTCCCACGGGTGGTAGGGCCACAAGCCCCTGGACCACTGAGGCACTGCGGCCACGGTGCCCCCCCGCCCCCAGGGCCTCGGGCCGGCAGCCGCGCTGGCTCCGCCACAGACCTCTGCGCCTCTCCCTTGGTGGCGTCCAGCATCATGATGACCACGTCCGCCGTGCGAGCCACTGCGATCACCTGTCGGCCTCGGCCTTTCCCTGGTCAGGGGGGGGAGGTGGTCATGCAGTGACACGGGCAGGACGGTGTGGCGCCCAGACGCCTGTCCTTACAGACCTGCCATGGACTCTGCCCCATGCCACCCCTGGCTGGCATGTGTCTCGAACCCCGTGCTGTCTCGCTCATGGAGACGTGCTGCAGGAGGAAACTGGCCTCACCACCCGGGGAGGAACGGTGTGCACCCCCCACCCCGAGAGCAGGAGGGGAGCATCCCCCCACCAGCGCCCACTCAACCCGCCAAGCTGTGCCGCGCAGTCGGTGTGGTCCGCCTGCCGCACATGAGAGACACTCAGGCTTTGCCCAAACGCACAGAGCTGTGTCGTCCCAGCACGTGACCCGTCTGCCCCTTGAAATAAGTTACAGAAAGGAGCCCGGCAGTCAGCACAGGAGGCGGGGTTGCAGGCGCTGACACTGGATGCGGATGAAGCAGCCCAGCCGCGGGGACACGGCAACCCGGGGACCGAGGAGGCAGCCCGGCCCCAGGCAGCCTGGGCTTCCTCCACGACCTGCCTCCCGCTTCAGACGACGCGGGGCCGGGATGCGCCGACCACCGGGGCCAGCGGCCTCCTGGCCCCGTGCCGCTAGGTGGGCGGGCCTAGGGGACCACCACGCCCCTGCCCGATTCAAGCCGCAGGACCTCATCCCGAGGAGGGTGGCGGGCGGGGGCCTGCGGGGGGGACACAGCCCTGGCCCAAGGAGGAGGCCGTGGCCCCAGCCAGGCGGCTGTACGGCCAGAGGCAGGTCCCACCCCAGCTCTGACTCAACAGGCAGTGGTCGTTTAGGGCAGACACTTACGGAGGGTCCCCCCGCCTTGAGCAGGAACCAGCACGCCTCCCCAGGCCACAGGGAGGCTCGTGCGAGGGCCGAGGGAGACCACAGCAAGTGCGGCCTCACCCCCCGCCAGCAGCCATCTCCTGCCATCACTGTGGACAGCCACCTGCCACCAGAAGCCCTGCGCGAGTCCCACCTCCCAAAGCAGGGGACAGGGCTCTAGGATAGAGGCCGTCTGAGCCAGCCACTAACACGCATCCATCCCTGGCAAGGTCCACCACAGACGGGGCATGGGAACTCGATCCTGCCTGGGGAGCACCCGGTCCCCTGGGCTCTGAGGCCAGAGGCCCTCGGAACAGAGCATTGGGCACCAGGAGGGGCTGTGAGCCCATCCCATCAGCTGTCCACAGCCAGCCATTCTCACAGCGAGGCCAACGCGCCCAACACCCCGTCCCCTGCCCCTTGCTCCAACACTGACCTTGTGCGGCGCCCTCGATGATGCCAGGAAGGTCCAGGAGCTGGATGTTGGCGCCTTTGTACTGGGAGTCACGAGAGAAGGTGAGGTCGCCGGTCAGCTTCCAGAGGGAGTCTGAGCTCTGTCCCCACCCCCGCCGGGTGCAGAACGCATCCCCTGCGAGCTGAGGGGCCCCCGGGGGGCTCTCCCCGTTTCTACAAGCGCACAACAGCTGCTGCTGATGGCAAGAGCTGCCCACAAACAAACCACTTCACGGCGGGAGGCCAAAGGCCCCAGGACTCTGCTGCCCAGGGCTCCAAAGCCTCACGGCAACAGAAGGACCCGGGCAACCAGCTGTGGGGGACCGAGGGGCACCGCCGAGGAGAGCCAGGCGTGCTGGCTGGACTCGGAACCAGCCAGGACTGCAGGACGGGCCATGCATCTTGGGGGCCCCGGCAGCCCAGTCCCCGGAGGCATCAGTGCTGTGGGCATAGCAGCCCAGCTGAGAGCCGCCACCGCCCCCCAGGTCCCCATGGTCCCCAGGACACACGCATTCACACACACGCTCACCCGGCCTCCCGGAGCCGGCAAACCCCGACTTACTTCGATGACCCCCGGGATGCAGGTCAGGGTGGTGAACTCGTAGGACGCAGCCTCGCTGGCGGTGGAGGTCATCAGACTCAGGAAGGTGGACTGGGGGGAAGGAGGGCGTGGCAAGGCCGGCCCCGCCCCGGAAGCAGCAGGGCCACCCCCCTCAGCCCCCACTGGAGTCCCCCCTGGCCCCACCCGGTGGCCTCAGGCCTGTCTCGGGAGGACACAGGGACCAGGAGCTTCCTCAGCTGTGTCAGGCCCGGTCCTGCCAGGGCGTTTCTCTTACTCGCCACGTAAAGATGAGACGTGGGCTTTACACGAAACCAAGAAAGGTCTCGGAAGACTCCACAGGGGAGCTGGCGTCAGTCTCCAAAGCCCAAGCACGGGCCCCTCCCTGCCGGCCTCCTGGCGATTCTGCTCCCTGGGCCCGGCCTCAAGGCCCTGGCCTGGGGCTCTGCTCAGATACCTGCCCACGGAGCAGCCCCCCTTCCGCCCCTTCCTGTCCAGGGCACAGAGCTCCCCAGCGAGCAGGGGCAGAGCACCCCAGCCCCCGCATCCCAGCTCCCAGCAGGCACCGGGGGCACGTGGGCACAAGGGCATGCAGGCAAAGTTTGTGCCCTGCGACGAGGCAGAGGCCGGGAGCCACTCCGCAGGAGAGGCAGCCGAGGGGTGCGGGGCCCCAGGGGGCTGGGTCTCCCCCGGCGCTGGCACCCCCCCAAGGCCCAGGCTGCCCATCACTGACCTTACCCACGGAGGGAAAGCCAATCAGCGCCACCCGGGCGTCGCCGGACTTCATGACGTCGAAGCCCTCGCCTTTGGAGGAGGCCGACTTGGAGGGCTCCAGCAGCTGGGCCCGATACTTGGCCAGCTTCGCCTTCAGCAGGCCCAGGTGGTACTCGGTGGCTGAGGACACAAGCCAGACGGAGCTGAGTGTCTGGGCTGGGGCTGCGCGGGGCCCTCGGGCACCTGCGGGCTGGCCGGACGGCCCCGCTGCCGAGGCGCTCAGGAGGTGCCCTTGGCTTTCACTTCATTTGGAACAACGGCCAGGGTCCTTGCTGAGCCCTCTCAACACCGTGTCACGGTGTCACGGTGGCAGTGGGGGAGGGGGACGTGGCACTCCCGGGGTGTCTTCTGAGGTTGCTGAAGGCATTTCTCGGGCAGGGCAAGGAGACCAGCTGCCCAAAGAGGTGACCCGTGTGGCCCAGGCTCAGGGGGAAGCTGGGTCAGGATCTCTGGGCCCAGAGCCTCTACTCTGTACAGACAGGGGGTGGATCTTGTGTGTGTGTTAAAAGCACGGCCTGGGGGAGTTCCCGTCGTGGCACAGCCGAAACAAATCTGACTAGGAACCATGAGGTGGCGGGTTCGATCCCTGGCCTTGCTCAGTGGGTGAAGGCTCCGGCGTGGCTGTGGCTGTGGCTGTGGTGAAGGCCGGTGGCTGTTCCCTTAGCCCGGGAACCTCCATATGCCGCAGAAGCAGCCCTCAAAAGAAAATTAAATAAATAAAAGTACAGCCTGTTTTGTTTGAAACTTAGGTAGAGGCTCCCCAACAAGGGATCCCAGGCTGCCAATGAGGCCCCTTGGAGGGGACACAAGTGACCAACATCAGTCTGCGTTGTAGCCGCCACATGCCCAGTGATTCTGCTCAGAGGCGCAAACATCTCACTGCGCTCTTAAAACGTCACTGTATCTTGGCTAGGCTCCAACATTTGCTTTTTGAAATATAAAAGGTGATAATTATATTTATCATATAATTACATTGATCATGTAGCATATTTATTATATTTAATTATATTTAATTACAGATTATTTTCCTTTTTCTTCTTCCTTATATCACTACTAGGGCACTATATTGACTCCCCCCGCAAACTCCTGTGTACAGAAGTCGCACTGCAGATGCAGGGCTGCATTTCAGGGCAGCAGGGTGGGGTGGGCACAGAACCGTGGCCAGGGGACCAGCCCAGCTGCCTCTCCAACTCCCGCCACTCTCCCTTCCATTCGCTGCAGTCCAGCCACTTGGAATATAACATTTCTTCCTGTTTTCTTTCTTTCTTTTTTTTCCTTTTTTTGCTTTTTAGGGCCACAACTGCAGCACAGGTTCCCAGGTGAGGGGTCGAATCGGAGCTACAGCTACCGGCCTACACCACAGCCACAGTAACACAGGATCCGAGCTGCGTTTGCGACCTACACCACAGCCCACGGCCACGCCGGATCCTTAACCCGCTGAGCGAGGCCAGGGATCGAACCTGCGTCCTCCTGGATGCCGGTGGGGTTCACTAACTGCAGCACCACACCGGGAACTCTCTTGTTTTGTTTTCTTTTTTTGGCCGCCCTGCAGCACATGGAGCTCCTGGGCCAGGGATCAGATCTGAGTCGCAGTCTCGACTTATGCCGCAGCTGCACCAACGCTGGATCCTTTGACCCACTGTGCTGGGCCAGGGACAGAACTTGCGTCCTGGTGCTGCAGGGACACCGCCAGTACCCTTGCGCCACAGTGGGAACTCCAGTAACGCTTCTTTCTGTTTCCTCATCTTCCCAAGGCTATTCCTTCTCACCAGCCCTGGGGTGGGATTACCCACTGGACTTTGGAAAAGTGACTTAATCAATCTTCTAGGGCTTCAGTTTAACTGCAAAGTAGGCATGTTAAAGTAATACCTGCTGTGGCCGACTTCCGCAATCAAAGACCAGCTCAGAGAAGCACTCAGTGACAGCTGCTGTTACTGCTGTCTGCAGCAACCCTACCCCTCTCCAGGCCCCTGGCCGCCTCCTGGGCCAGCTTACTGTCCTCATGGCTATTTGGCTTTGAGTGGAGTCCACTTAGAGGATTTTTCCAATACAGGCTACAGTCCGACAGGATCCGAGGTCGGCTCAGTCTGTGGCTGCCGTGCCCCTCTGCCTCCTCGAGCCCTGAGGTGATACTCCACAGAGTGGCCAAAGGGAACTTTCTTTTTCTTTCTTTCTTTTTTTTTTTTTTTAAGAGCCGCACCTGCAGCATATGGAGGTTCCCAGGCTAGGGGTCGAATCGGAGCTGTAGCTGCTGGTCTATGTCAGAGCCACAGCAACACGGGAGCCGAGCTGTGTCTCCGAGCTACACCACCACTCACAGGAACACCAGATCCTTAGTCCACTGAGCAAGGCCAGGGATCGATCAAACCTGTGGCCTCATGGATGCTAGTCAGATTCGTTTCTGCTGAGCCAAGACAGGAACTCCCAGAGGGAACGTTCAACACAGAAATCAGACCACGTCTCTGCTAGACACCCTCCTCAAGCTTCCACTGCCCTCCGAACACAACTCAGACTCTTCCCCCTGACCCACACGGCCCCATGTGATGGGCCCTCTCCTTCCCATCCTGCACTCCAGCCCCAGACCTTCAGCCGCTTGGACAAGCCAAGCTCATTCACTCTTGCTCAGGGCATCTACACCAGCAGTTCCCTCTGCCGGGAACAGTCTTGCCCCAGGCCTGTGCAACACTGGTTCCCTCCTCTCGTTCTGGTCTCAGCTCAAATGTCCCCACCTCATGGTGGTCTTCGGGGATCGTCCCATCCCCAACACACTTGCTACAACACTGTGCTTAGTCTCTGCAGCGCTTATTACTGGCTGAAATTCCCGTGTTTATTGGGTTTCTAGTTTACAGACTGTCCTCTGGAAGGTCAGCTCCATGCGGGCAGGGATGTGTTCCCCCCCTTAACCGCAATGCCTGGCACAAGGTAAGGGCCCCAACTACTCAGCCTTCAGGACCGAATGCAACCAACCACAGGCAGACACTGCAGCCAACCAACCGGAGCTCCCTGCTTCCTGCCCTGGCGAGCCCACAGCAGGACCAGCCAGGCACGGCCTCACCCACCGTGGCCAAGGGCCTCTCCCATTACTCCACACCCTCCTTCTGATGGAGACCACTCTCCTCGCTCTCCAGAGAACACACCGCGCTCGCCTTTGCCTTAGCAGCGCCCCTGATCTGGAATACCCACCCTCAACCAGTGAAAGTTCCACCTCCTCCTGGAAGCCTTCCTGGGTGTCACCATTCTTCCCGAGGCTCCTCTCTTCGGAGCTCCTCTAGCCCTTAGGATCTGAAGCCCAGATTGAAGGCTTCATTATGTGCTGCCTATGCTGGGCAGTTTACTTTACATCGAGTGCTCATCATCCTGTGCTATGTTATCCTCGTACACAGACGAGAACACTGTCGCTCAAAGAGGTTCAGTGGCTCTCCAAGCTTCCACAGCAGGTACGCGGGGGAGCGGGGTCAAAACCCAGGCCTGCCAGACTCAGGTCCTGACCCACCCACCGAGGGGCTCAGGGCGAGGTTGTCGTGTGTGTGGGTTTCGGGGGGGGCGGGGGGGGGTGCAGACGGGGTTTCCTCCTGGACCTCCCCGTACAAAGGGTCAGAGCATCAGCTCCCCAGGCCGGGCCGGCCGCCAGGAGACCCGGGCTCCCTGTCTGGGTCAGACCCTGGCTCCGTGAGTGGGCATTTCTCTCCTCGGACCCCTGGTCTGACGCTGATCCGCTTTCTGGGGGTCGCTGCAACAAGGCCGGGCGCGGGGCTCGGATCCCGCCGGGCCCCGCCGGCTCTCGGCCACCCCCCGCCCGCCGCAGCCCTGGCCGGCCCTCACCCTTGTTCTTCTGCGTGCGCGCAATCTCCTTCTCGATCTCGGAGATCTTCTCCAGGATCCCCATGGCGGCGGCGGAGCCGGGGGCACCCGCGACGGAGTCCGCGGCGGCACAGCGACCAACGTGCGCCGGAAGCCCACGGAGAACGGCGTCCCCGTGCGCCCCGCGCGCCGGGAGTCAGAGTCCGGGCGGGCGACGTCGAGCGGAGTGCCGGGCGTCATTGGTTCCGGCCGGGGAGGGCCGGGGCCGGGGCGGGGCCAGGCCGGCGGGGCGGGGCCGGGGCGAAGGTGCGCGGGAGCGGGCGGTGGAGGACCAAGGGGGACTCTCTGGTCACGGACGTTGAACGGTTGGTCTCCAGGGCAGGCGACTCTGCTGGTGTCAAGAGAAGGCGCTGAGCTGAGAGCCAGGTGCCTTGCTCTGTGTCGAGCTTAAAAGCGGGTCCCTAACTTAGCTTTACTGCCTACCATCAGCTGCCTCCCGATAGGACGCATCTCCCATGTGGAATTCTTGACCAAAAACACTGTTTCTGGAGTTCCCTTCGTGGCTCAGCGGCTAGCGAAACTGACTAGGATCCATGAGGATGGGGGTTCGATCCCTGGCCTCGCTCACTGGGTTAAGGATCCGGCGTTGCCATGAGCTGTGGTGTAGGTCAGAGATGCGGCTTGGATCTTGCGGTGCTGAGGCTGTGGTGTAGGCCAGCGGCTACAGCTCGGATTTGACCCCTAGCCGGGGAACCTCCATGTGCTGCCAGTGCAGCCCCCAAATAGCAAAACAAAAACAAAACCATCAAAAAAGCACTGTTTCTGCGTTTAGACTTGAAGAAACATCAGACCACATCTAGAAAGTGGTACTTTTGGGGGGGGGGTGCTGAACCCACAGCATGTGGAAATTCCCAGGCTAGGGGTCAAATCTGAGCTGCACCTGCCAGACGACACCACAGCCGCGACAATCCAGGATCCAGTGGCATCTTCATCCTACAGCACAGCTCACGGCCACGCTGGATCCTTAACCCACTGGCGTCCTCATGGACACGAGTCGGGTTCGTTAGTGCTGAGCCACAACGGGAACTCCAGAAAGTGATGCATTTGAGAGACAAGGGACCTCCTCAGGACTGTCAATGGTGCAGGTGGAGGTGTGGGGGCAGGAGGGTTGTTCCAGATTAGAGGATGCGAAATATAACGTGTGGATCTTGCCTGGATTCTGCTTAAAAATTCAAAGAGCAGTGATAAGAAGACATTCTCAGGACACTTGAGGAAAGTTGACTTTGGATACAGAATTAGACATTCCAGTTTTGCCAGTTTTCTTGGGTGCAATTATGTAGACATTTTTATCCTTCGCAGGTGCACACAGTGTATTTAGGTGGTCTCTGTCGGCTCGGGCTGCCGTAACAACACACTGTACCCTGGGGGTCTTAAAAGACTTTCCTCATAGTCTTGGAGGCTGGAGGTCCACGATCAGCACAGCTGGGCTCTGGTGAGAGCCCTGTTCCTGCCTGGCAGACTGCTGCCTCCGTGCTGAGTCCTCACCCGGTCTTTCCTTGGGGAGCTGCGCAGGGAGAGAGGGAGACGGAGCGCTCTCTGGTCTCGTCTTGTAAGGGCTCTGACCCCATTATGACAACCCATCTTGGGGCTGCATCTGAGCCCAGGAACTTCCCAAAGACCCTCATGTGGGGGCGAGGGCATCAACATATGAACCAGGAGGGCACGCAAGCATTCGGTCCACAGCAGGGGTAAAAGGTCGTGATTCCTCTCTTTTTGACTGAGCTTGCGGCATGTGGAATTTCCCCAGCCGGGAATCAAACCCGTGCCACAGCAGCAATGGGACCTGCTGCACTGGCGCCACAGCCTTGACCACCGAGGCTCAAGGGAACTGCTCTACTGCTGCTGCGGACAGGGCTCTGAGAACTGGGGTAGGAAGGAGGGTGGTGCAGGCGCTGGGACCAGAAAACGCCAAGCCCCATTCCCTTTGGGACTGTCCCCCTCGAGGGCGGGGAGCATGGCTTGCTCCTGCATCCCCCCAGCCCCCAGGTGGCCCTCTCGGGGTGGGGGTGGGTGGAGGTACAGGGGTCCCTCCCACTCTCCAGGTGCATTTGCAGGGTGCACAGGCCGCGTTAGGCATGCAGGTAGACGGGCACCGCGACCCCACGGCGTCCCCGCTGTACAACCACCCGCCAACAGGAGCCAGCGCTGTCCAGCCTGTTCCTCTGACACCACAGCTGGGGGGACGACCACCCTAACTGTCCAGACACCGTGAGATGGGCTGGTTTTTATTCACACGGGCACGCTGCCCCGGCAGTGATGTAAGATTCCCTCAGCATTTCCACTCGCTTAAAATTTAATCCTTTTTGACACTGGAAACAGTTCCTCAAAAACTCAGATGAGGTTTCCAGCTGTGTTCTCTGGCACGGCCTAGAGTGGGCCCCGAACCCAGCGCTGCAGTCAAAGCCAAGCTGTCGTGTGCGCCAGTCAGGCGCCGCAGCCGCGGCCCTGGGTGCAGAGACGCCGAGAGCCAGAACGTGCCGCTGCCCACCCAGCTTCAGGGCTCTGCCGGAGCAGCCGCTCAGGGGCCAGGGTGCTCTGCGGTTCACCGGTCCCCGAGGACCAGCCCACGTCCACGGCGCCTGGGCCCAGGCCTGACAGCAGAGCCGTGAGCAGACTTGCGTGTTCTGTGTGGTACATCAAAGTATGGCTCCCGCAGACCTGCAAGAAGCGTGCTTCTACGTTTCTGAAAAAAAAACAGCAAACGAGAAAAGGGAGCTCAAGTCTAAGGGCCGAGCAGGTGTCAGGAGGGTGAGGCCGGGCAGGGACTCGCTGCAGCCCACGGGGCCACGGGGCCAAGGGGCCAGGAAGGGGGCTGCTTTCTTCCAACAGAACGGCTTTGGCTCAGAAATAGGACAGATTCACTGCTTAAATACCTTTATTATTTTTTAAAAATTATTTGGACATTGATAGCTCTGCAAAATATTTCTCCCAGCCCAAACCCTCAAAACCCTTTTCACACGTCCTCCCTGAAGAAACAAAAACCCATCCTTTTCGTCCACTCCAATCTAATTTTTAAAAACACAGAAGATTCAAAATCAAATATTATTTTTCTTTCGCAGAACTTGTTAGTAATTTTAAACCACAATGCACATCCTCAATGGCATTTCTTCTTAAAAATTAGCTTATCTGACTACTTTATGAGGAAAAAAAAATCAATTCAAGGCCTTAGAATATAAATTCCCTGTTTCTGAAAGCAAAAGACATTGAAGAGCCCCTCTGCTCCCTGGAGTCTGTGATGCCTCACACCACGGACGGATCCAGCAGCCAAGGGGCCGTCTGCCTCGCACAAGGCGTTGCTTGGTTGCTTTGGGACCGCAGCTGAGACGCTGTCAGGTGAGAAGGGGCGGGGGGGGGGGGGATGCCCGCGCAGGCGGGTGGCGAGGCTGGGGCTGCGGGTGGAAGCCTTCTGAGCAGAGGGGGAGCTGGGCCCTCAGGACGGGGTGGGGGAGGGCGGCCGGAAACCCGCCGTTTGCACCCGTTTCTAACGGGGAACGGGTCCAGGACAGAAGCAGCAGATGGGGACAGCCGCCAGACTCTCTGGAACCGGCACCGGGGGAGGGCAGGGCAGGCAGGGGCTGCTCTGTGAGCTGCTATGGGGACACGATGCCATCTCTTCGGCATCCTCAACAGACAGGGTGGCACGAAAACCAGTCCTCATCAGAGACGTGTCCCCCAAGGGCCAGCGTCCCTAGCTCAGTCCCCACGCGCAGCCTGGCCCACTGGGCGGCAGCGTGGCAGCCATGTGTGCAGACACCCTGCCCGCCGACTGCCCACTAGAGGGCCCAGCAAGCTCCAGGGTGACCTCACCCCCACCTGAGTCCTTCAAGGACCGGGTACAACGCAGGTGGCCATCCCTGAACTGAGGTGGCAGGAGGTCTCTGACCAGAGCCGGCCACTCTGCTGCCCTTCAGGGCTTTAAATCAGGAAAACATGTGACTCGCCTCTGGAGATGCACCAGATGCACATCCTTCCACGGAAGCCACCAGGCTACGTTCCCGGTCCCTAGGCCCTGGCCTTTCTGGTGGGCTGGCTGCAGCTCTGCAGGGGGCCTCAGGACCACACAGCCCAGGGGTCCCGACGCCCACCCACGCCATCCCCAATACCTCTCCTTTAAGGCTTCGCCTGACACGCACGCTCAGGACCCTACAGTACGGTCGTCGATCCAGGAAGTCACTTTTGAGAATCCGATCCCCTCCCCCCCGACCCAGGCGCAGGGCTGTGCCTTCTCCCTCGACCACGGACACAACCCACGGACACAACGCTCGCTTGTCTTGCTCCCTGGGTCATGACGCTGCCTCGCTGTTACAAGCTTCCCCTCTCGTGTTCCGAGCGAGTCTTGTAAACCCCACACAATGCCAATCCCCTGGGCCCTACCCGCACCTGCAGAGGTGGCTGATGCCACCTTAAGCTTTCTACACATTTAAATAAAACAAAACCACCTTGCACACACGCGCACACACACACTTTGGCACGAGAGCCTCGCGTTCTCCGGGGGTGCGCATGCGCGTGCTCCCGCCCTGCCCCTGCCGAGCTGATGGTTTAGGGGCGCCCCTCCTGCCGGATGGAGAAGGTCGCACGAAGCCCCGCTGTTTGCAGCAGAGGAGGAGGTACAAGCGCTAAACTGGCCCCAGAACGGTGCCCGTGTTTAGCGCTTTGATTTACACCGCGCTGCAAAACTTCTGTACCAGGACGACCAGTTGCGAACTGCTGGTTGATTAAATATACACTTACATATAGATATAAGTATAAAAATTACTAGGTCAACATTTGCTGTTTTCAATGTGAAAACGCTAAAATGTAATTCTGAATAATTGTGCATTTGTCACAGGGTCCTTGTTAAAGGGACCATAAAAATAATTTTGTAATAAAAAAACCTCTTTTCTTCTTTTTTTAAAGGTTAGTATTGCCCTCAAGTTCAAAAGTTTGGAGCAAACGTGCTGAGTAAGCAGGACTGGAAGCTGTTCCTGCCAGGGGTCGGGAAGCCTTAAACCCGGGGACCCCACGCAGGCCCGAGGAACCCGCCGGCCACCGCCCGCCTTGGCGTCAACATCACAGGGCTGGGCAGCGCCCCGACCCCACTGGCGACCCCCTACGCCCTGCGCAGCTCTTGGGGGGGCACATGCGCTGGGGCCCTGCCTTCTCTTGAGCTACCAGACTAAGGAACGGGGGGCAGGGGCCTGGGTGGGGGCCGCTGAGCACCAAGGCTGGGGGAGGAGGGAGGGCCGTCTCGGTGACAGAGAAGCAGCTACGCGGGGAGGAAAGTGCTCGGAAGGTCGCTTAAACACAGCCTAAGACCACACTGCCCGGCCAGGGACGGGCCGAGGCCGCGTCCGCCTGCCCGGCCGCCCGCTGCCCGGGTCTGTGGGTGCACAGTCACGCTTTCTGACGCCAGTCTGCTCGCGGGGAGACAGGACACACCTCCTGGCTCTGGCAGGTATACAATCTTGGTGGCGAAGTGCTTTTCTGCCAAAGGTCAGTTTACTCGGCTGCTGTCCCGCCGCTGTCACCGGAACTCGTAGATGGGCGCGCTGTGTTCGGGGACGTGCGTGAGGTTGAGCGACTGGTACCTGCGGGCAGAAGGGTAGACGCTTGGGCGAGCTCCCCGCCCGCGCTGCGCGCCCGCCTCGACCGAAACGCCAGCTCATCTCAGGCGTCAGGCCCCCGGCTCCTTGCTCGACCCCCAAACTGCACAGGGCCCTGCTCCCGTCTGCACGCGGCGACAGGCTGTCTCGGGAAACGGGGCAGGGGGACGAAGATGGAGCTCTGCCCTCCACACGCCCCGCTTCTCCCCGAAGCTGCGAGACCCTCGGAGCGCCCTGGCGCAGCCCTCCCCGGGATCCAGGGCGCTTGGAGGGATGACGACACAGCCCCTTCGCTTTCCTTCTGCCTCCCCGGACACAGGTGCTGGACCTCGGGGGCACCAGGGGCTCTCAGGGGTGTGTTCCCCCCGACAGGCGCACCAAGGAAGCAAGAAATTGGAGGAGACACAGGCCGGCCAGTCCCCAGACGGGGCGAGAACAGGGCCACCGGTGGGGTTGACAGAGGAGCGGAGGGAGGAGCAGCAGCGGGCACAGCAGCCCCCTCTTCCAGCCAAGAGGGCTGTGTGGCGGCTGCGGAAGCCACAGCCCCCAGGGCACCAGGCCGGGGGGAGGACGGGGAGACAAGAGGCGGATGGGGCCTCTGAGCGTCCCTGCTGGGAATGTAACAGGAGCAGCTACTGGGGCAGCAGGCGCTCACGATTTCAGCAGGGCCACCCATGGCCCCGCAGTTCCACCCCAGCCACGTGGCACAGAAAGCGGGGACGCAGACACTTCGCAGCCACGTCCACGGCAGCACATTCAAAGCAGCCCCAAGGGGGGACAAGCCCCACGTCCAGCCACTGAGGAATGGATAATAAGACGCGGCCGACCCACACAATGGCAGATTGCTCAGCCACAAAAGTGAAGTTGAGGGAGTTCCCGGGTGGCCAGTGGCGAGGACTTGGCACTCTTACCACTGCGGCCCGGGTTCAATCCCTGGTCTGGGACCTGAGACCCCACATCAAGCTGCCGCATGCCACGGCCAAAGTCAAAACATCAAAAAGAAGTGCCAAGGCCTGCGACTGGACTGGAACCTGCAGAGCGTGACGCGGAATGAGAAGGCAGACCCGGGGGCTGCCCGGGGCGGGGGCCCCGTGTGTGAAATGCCCTGAACGGGCACATCTATGCAGAGAGTAGGACTGTGGTGGCGGGGCTGGGAGGGGACCCGGAGCTGGGGTGACAGCCACGGGCACAGGTTTCCTCGCTGCTGGGGACACGCTCTGACACTGACCGGGGGGGCGGCTGCACCGCTGTTCACAGAGAAGCCCACTGGCCCGAACCCTGCACTTCAGGGAGCTGCGTGGTCTGCAAATTTCAGCTCAACAATCCTTAAAAGAGATCTGAAAAGTTGTAAAGGCTCATTTGAAAACGAAAAGCTGCTGGAACCCCAGTGCCTGCTGCTCTCACAGGGGTGGGGGCTGCACCGAGTCCACAGGCACTCGGCTGCCGAGCAGGAAGGGGGGTGAGTCGACCCCGGCGGCGTCACTCTGGAGCCACGCGAGCAGGAAACGGTTGCAAAGAGATAAAGCGCTTCTGCGTCGAGAGAGGACATCAGGTGTTTCACGACACGGTTCGCCCTGTGGGTATAACGGGCACAGCCAGGAGCCAGAAGAGTCCCCGAAAAGGTGGGAAAAAAACGCCAGCCCTTGTGGCGCACGGCCGTCACCCTGGGTGGCCATCACCCAGGGCAGGACGACAAGGCCCACGGGCTCGGTCACCAGACCGATGTCGGAGGGAATGTGAGCGAGAAAGTAAAAAGGCTGCTGACAGCAAAGGTCCCCGTCCAGAGCGGGACCTCCCGCTGCAGTTGCTGGTGGAACTTGGGAGAAACACACTCAAGACCCACGGAGTAACTGCGGCTGGAGGCACCGGGCGCTTGAAAGCACTGAGCTACCAGCCCCTTCACCTGCAACTTGGCGGGTTCACCTCCTGCTCCGCGCTGGGCCTGAGGGAGCCGCCCTGGGGATGCATCGGGGGGGGGGGGGGGGGGGGCTGCTCACCATTCCGAGCTCCGGTGGTAATAGTAGCCCTCTATGGAGGCCGCCGACTTCTGGAAGCAGATGTAGTAGAAGCCAGCAAAGGAAGCACCGCTGATGTCTTTGATCGTGTGGTCTGGGACCAGGAACTGCTCCTGCCGCGGGTGCGGGCGCAGGCTCAGTGCGGGTGGCCCTGGGCTCTGCCGTCCCAGCGTCCACCCGGCCTCGCTGCTCTGGATACACATCTTTTTTCTTTTTCTTTTTGCACAGACCCAGGCTAAGGGTCTAATTGGAGCTGCACCTGCCGGCCTACACCTTAACCCACTGAACGAGGCCAGGGATAGAAGCTACGTTCTCACGGACACGAGTCAGGATCTTAGCCTTCTGAGCCACAGCGGGAACTCTGCAGGCTCGCATCACCTCCTGTGGACAGTCTGGCCTGGCGGTTCGCTTCTGCTCCACCCCGGCACTGTCTCTAGGCTGCGGGTCACCTTCAGAGCCCAAGGTCCCTTCTGCAGCCCGTGCCTTGCAGAGCCAGCCCTTGGGGAGGTGGGGGGCGAGGTCAGGGCCCCAGAGGTTTAGGCAGCCCACACGGGAGTCACCCTGAGAAACCCCTGGAGACCACACGGCTCCCCTGCCTTTCCTCAGTCTCTGAGGTTACTTTTCAGGCGGGAGTGTCCTAGACACGGCCCCCCTCCTGTGGCCTGTTTAGCCGCCAGGCTTCCCACCAACACGCACGCTCCCCAGGGGATGGGGGGGGTCGGGGGGGGGTCCACAAAGGGATGGAAGATACCTGCCTCCCCCGCTCGGGCCCTGCGGCTCCGACCCAGGAAATGCCACACTGTCAGGCAGGGAGCCCCCAGGTGGACGCAGCAAGCCAGCCAGATGGAGCAACCCCACATTCGGTTCCCAGCCCCTTCTTTCCCCAGCTGGAGGCGGGAGTCCCGGCGCAGGGACCGTACCTTCCACCTCATGAAGACATAGTCCCCACTCTTCAGCTCTTCGTAATCAAAGTCGTCTGAATTAAATGACTTTGCATACTGATAAAAAGCCAGAAACTTGCCCTGAAAGCAGAAACAGAGCATGAGAGGGGCGTGGGAGAGCGAGGCCGTGTCCTGGCTGGTGCCGGGGCCTTTCTAGGGTGTGGCAGCTGGTGGCACAGGAGCACCGGGAAGGGAGCCTCCTGTCACCTCCGCCATCAGGGCCGTGGACCCCATGGCAGACGGCTGGACCACATGCCAAGGAGCGGAATGCCTTTGAAATGGAAAACGAAGCTGCGTGGAGGACAGGCCAGTTCTCACTGGGGCTGTGCCAGGGAGGAAGGAGAGCAAGGAGCCGGCTCGAGAGGGGAGCTGGACACTCCCGCACTGGCCACAGCACCGGGCTCCGTGGCCTTCCGGATGCTCCACCTCGTCCAGTCCCGCTGGTACAGAGACAAGACTGCCTTTTTTTTTTTTTTTTTTTTTACTTTTTTGCCCACCCCATGGCATATGGAGTTCCCAAGCCAGGGATCAGATCCGAGCCACTGAGACCTAAGCACAGCTTCGGCAACGCCAGATCCTTAACGCGCTGTGCGGGGCCAGGGTGGAAACCACGTCCCGGGCTCCCATGACGCCGCCCGTCCCGTCACACACGGCAGGAGCGCCGAGACACAGGCGACGTCCACCTCTCAGCGTCTTTCTGCTACAAGTCAAAACACGTAGCTTTTGGAGTTCCCTTGTGCCCTAGTGGTTGAGGATCTGGCATTGTCACTGCAGTGGCTTGGGTCACTGCCGTGGTGCAGGTTCAACCCCTGGCCTGGGAACTTCCACATGTTGTGGGTACAGCCAAAAAACAAACAAAAATGTAGCAGAGTTCCCACTGTGGCTCAGTGGGTTATGAACGTGACTAGTATCCATGGCAACGCGGGTTCGATCCCTGGCCCTGCTCAGTGGGTTAAGGATCTGGCATTTGCCAAGAGCTGTGGGGTAGGTAAATGACACAGCTTGGATCCTGCGTTGCTGTGGCTGTGGTACAGGCTGAGCCTGGGAACTTCCAAATGCTATCGGTGCGGCTCTAAAAAGCAACAAAACGAAACAAAAACAAAAACGTAGCTTTCAAAATGTTCTTCAAAGGTCAAGTTTAAATTCGGGTGAAACAGCTTTTGAGAGATGCTCCTTTCCTAACTCGACTAGAAAACACGAGTAAGAAAGCAGCTGACGCGCAGCGAGGCCAGCTCGGAGGGCCCCCAGGAGGAGCCCCGTGGGAGCCGGGCGGCCAGAACCTGGAGCAGCGTCAACAGGCAGGTGCCACCCAGGTGGCAGGGATGGAGGTGGGGGTGGCAGGAGGCAATACGTTTTTCCAGAATCTTCACCCTGAAACGGCATCTGGCTAGAGGTGAGCACACCGACTTCCTTGGTGTGAAACCCAAACTCCTCATCGCCACAGTCAACTAAGCCACAAGGAAGGCAAGGACAACTGGCTGGAAAATGGGTGAATTTCAAAGGCACAAGACTTGCGTGGCCCTGATGCAAAGGCTCCGGGAGGTAACCCGGAGTGGTCTTGATGAGCTCGCTTGGAGCGAGCCCCGGCCGCCCTGGGGCGCCCCGGTGCAGGGCACCGCGCCTCCATCCATCCCAGGCTGCCCCGCAGGTTCCCCCGCCAGGCGGATGGCTCCCCAGCAGCAGCGCAGGCGAGGGAGGAGCGGAGGCTGGGGCGGGGCACCAGGGCGGGGCAGGCGGAACTGGGGGGCGGGGGCGGCAGGGGCGGGGCTCACCCAGTGCTTGCGGTCGACGTCCTCGTCCGCGTCCCACTTGCGGGTTAAGAACGGATGTTTTCGGCTGATGATCTCCCCTTCAAAGAAGGTCGTGAGGGTTGGATACTCCTGCGGGAAAACCCAGATAGCAAAGCATGATGTACTTTCCCGAAGCGACACCAACCTCGAGGGACCTCCCTCCCCGCATTTTTAAAAGCGATCACACTGCTGAGCGACCGCCTGGACCAGAGTCTGGCCCGGCGACACCGACGGGCTTCTTGGACCCTGGGGAACTGCAGGAAGCAGACGCCCCTTCTTTGACGTCCTGGTTAGGCGTTGATGGCTCAGAGAAGAATCTGGACATGTCATTTCTTTTCTCTTCTTTTTATGGCCGAGGTTGTGGCACACGGATGTTCCCAGGCTGGGAGTTGCATTGGAGCTGCAGCTGCGGGCCTACACCACAGCCATGGCCACGCCGGATCCTTAACGACTGGGCAAGGCCAGGGATCAAACCCGCATCCTCACGGACACCGTGTTGGGTTCTTAACCCCGAGCTACAGCAAGAGCTCTGGACAAGGTGTTTCTGAATATTATGGACAAAGCAGAGCGTAACCTGATACGGAATCACAGCTCCATGAGCCTGGCCACTGTTTTTCAGCTGGCTCAGTGGTCTACACTGTGGCACAGGCTGCAACTGTGGCTAGGATCTGATTCCTGGCCTGGGAACTCCATATGCTGTTGCCCCCCCCCAAAAAAAATATACCCTACCAGGAGGCCCCTCAGTCACTGTCCCCTGGGACCAGAAGAGAGGCCCTGCTTTCTTCTTCACACCCTCCGTAAGCCCCTCTTGTTTGACCTCAAACACCTGCCCGTTTGAAATAAACTTCCCACGGCTCAGCCCCACCCCAGCCCGACCTGGTGGGGAGCTTGGGATCTCCGGGCTGTGTGGCCACGCTGGAGGGGCCGCTTCACTGCACACGCCGGGGCGGCCTGCCCTCCAGCAGGGAGCCCTCAAACACTGCCGCCTGGCCGTTCCCCTAGAGCACAAGCCTCACCCAACACTGGTGCTGAATTCCTCAAACAGATACACAGAGGGAAGAAATTAAAGAGGAGGTTTCCCAAGTGGAAACTTGATTTTAAAGGTAGAAACCAAACCACACTCACGGGCCTTAGGAAGGACCGCTGCGGAGAAAGCGCCAGGGGAGGTACCACCTGACCTGAGAGGTGAGCGTGCAGGCTACACGGTGAGTGAGCTTTGAACCTTCAGTGTTTTGAGATGTCCCCGTGCGAGAATAAACGATCAGGTGGTCCTATCACAGCACAAAGGACGTGCTTAGGTTCACGTCACAAGTTCTCCTAATGAAGTCAGACTTTGCACTGACTTCCCTCTGGGATGTTTTAGGCAATCAGTCTGTCGGGGGGACTCCAAGGCCCCCCAAACTCTGAGAATTAATGAACGAGAGTTAACATGCAGGGAAGCTACCAAGAAGACAGCCCCGGACCCGGGCAGACCCTGACCTTCAAGTCCTGATGGGACCAGGATGGGGGGGGGCGTGGCCAGCGCCAACAGGTGCAGCCGCCCCCCCCCCCCCGCTGGCCCCACGCCCCCTCCCCTCCAGGCTCACCACAAACTGGCTGGAAGCGGGTCCAGGTCTGCATGAGGACCCGCCTTCCGCTGGCCGCTGAGTGGGAGAGCGCCACGGAGCACTCAGGGAGCTTACACGCCCGTGACCACCCGTGCCCCCCCACCCCGTTCTGAGCAAAACCAGTGCAGCCACAGGAGCCCCAAGACTGCGCAGCGAGAGTTCAGTGGGCCCAGGGGGCTTCCAGGGACAACCCTCTCCTTCCCGGCAGCCGCTCGGAGATGATACCCACTCTTCACAATTCTGGGATTTTTTTTTTTTTTTTTTTTTTTTTTTTTTGCTTTTTAGGGCCACACCTCTGGCATATGGAGTTTCCCAGGCCAAGGGTGGAATCAGAGCTACAGCTGCCGGCCTGCGCCACAGTCACAGCCACGGCAGATCCGAGCCGCATCTGTGACCTACACCACAGCTCACGGCAATCCGGATCCTTAACCCACTGAGCGAGGCCAGGAATTGAAGCTGCAGATGCATGGTTCCCAGTCGGATGCGTTTCCGCTGAGCCACACTGGGAACGCCCACAATTCTGGGATTTAATTTCCAGAAGGCACGCAAACTTCAGAAACTGAGTTGTTCGCGAATGGGAGGCAGACAAGGGGCAGGTCTCTCCAGAGTGACAGTCCTTCTCCCCGTGTCCACACGCACGGGAGAGCCCCGCTAAGACCGAGACCCTTCGTTACATTAAAGCAAGGCACTTGTTTGCTATTTTAACTCTAAATGAAACAGAACAAAAATGGTTAACTGTGTTTGAGAGCAGGTGTTAAAACCATTCAAAGAACCATCCCCCTTTCCTGCGGCTCCTGAGTATCCACTGCGACCACGTGTCAGATGTGCAACATTCGAAAACCGCATTCACGCTGCTGCGCCCAACGCCGTGACTCGGCCGAAGGCCACGAATGACACCTTTTCAACGGGTGAGCCGCATGTGCTGCGAGCTGCATCTCGGGAGAGGTACCAAGAACAGCTGTCAGAAAAGACGCCTTCAGACCGTGAGGCTTGGGCAGGACGGGGCCTCAGGAAACCCCGCTTCCTCTAACCGAAGGTGGCCCGGCCGCGGGCGGGGAGGGCCGGCCCCCTTGCCCGACAGGTCTGCGGCAAGTCCTCGCCGTGTGGGGACTTGAAGGTCGCCTCACCCCTTCCAGGCAGCTTCCCACGACCACTGGGAACCGGTGACAAGAGCCCATGTTTTGCTGGTTTCCCTCTGAAGTTTTACAGTTTACATTCTGCCCTCAATTAATGCATACGTCTGGCTGCAGCGGGCTGAGCATATTCTGCTGACTCAGACTTCTGGTTTCCTTTGTTTAAATTTTTAAAACACGCTGTTGGAGTATGTTGAGTCGCGTGAGCTGCAGGTGCACAGCTAAACACCGCGTATGTTCTGCCGCCACAAATCTACGGCGGGAGGCCTTGCTCCGTGTCAGTTTCTACCCCGACCCGACGGGATGTTTCTAGGCAGGGGAAGAGACACCTGTCGTCGCAACAGCAAACTGGAGATTCTGACTTCAGGTGGAGACGTGGGGGACCAGGTGGGACGGAGGGGGCAGAAGGCAGCGTCTCCAGGCCGAGGACCACAGGCCGTGCTCAGCCTCCACCGGCCGGCCGCCACCGAGCGCTCCCCGTGCGGGAGGCAGAGCGGGCGGCTCCCTCATTTCACGGATGAGGACACCGAAACGAGGAGGCAGCAGGTCGCGGGGGCCCCTCCTGCGTCCTCGCAGCCGGAGGAGAAAGGACGGCCCCTCTGGCCTCCAAGCTCCGCGGGGGTCCCGAGGTCTGGCAAGGTGGGGGTGGGGACGCCTACGTCTTCACAGCGGCTCCTCCGCTCGGAGGGGCTGCCAGGACCTGGGCTTCCGTAGGCTGGACGCTCGGCTCAGAAATGCAAATCGGAGTCCCCTTCGTGGCTCAGGGGTTAACGAACCCGACTAGGATCCATGAGGCCGCAGGTTCAATCCCTGGCCTCGCTCAATGGGTTAATGATCCGGCGTTGCTGTGAGCTGTGGTGGAAGCTGGCAGCTACAGCTCCCACTGCACCCCTAGCCTGGGAACCTCCCTATGCCCCAGGCGTGGCCCTGAAAATACAAAAGACGAAAAAAAAGAAAACAAGAAACGCAACCCCCCATGAGGGCGGGGGCCGCGTTCTCTCCGCATTTCTTTTCCACCAAAAGCATTAGAGTAAAATCAGTAGCGATGGACACGTGTGACTTACTCGGAAACCGGAAAGAGGTGTGAACCTGTCCTCTTTCCAAGAGGACACGAGGCAGCCGCACGCCCTGCACCCCCCGCGAGCACCATGCTCGGACACAGCCTGGCGCCAGCGGTCGAGGAGCAGAGCTGCTGGCCCTCCGCCCCCGAGGCCCTGACCACCCCACACCCGGGACAGGACAGCTTACCTCGGTGAGGCCCTTGATCTTCAGATACCCGCAGAGGTACGAGTTCCCCGTGTCCACGTGCTGGAAAGAAAGGACATGCAGCCGCGTGACCGAGGAGGGTCCACGGGGGGGGGGGGGCTTGTGGCCCAAGACCTTCGAAACCCCCACCCCACCACCCCACCCCCTGTGAGCCCATCCAGGGAAGAATGAGACCCCAGGCCCCTCCAACTCCTTCGGGCTGGACATCCGGGGAGCTGGTGCCTTTCAGGACCGCGAGCCCTGGCCTCAGCTGGCACCGCGTCCACACGGCAAGTCTCCTCCCCTGGACTCACACCAAGACCAAGCGTGCTCCTCCTGATCCAACGGGCAGAACACTCGGGGAAGGAAGACTTGGGTGGGAGACGCTCTGTGTGAACCAAGCGCCCCCGTCACACGTAGACATGTCCCTCGAGCCTCAGATCAAACAACGAGGGTGACAGACACGGGAGACGTGGAGTCAGCGGTCACCCGTGACTGGCGGCTGAGACACTGCCGGATGCCCACCCAACGACCACGGTGGCAGGGCCAGATCCTGCTGGGCAAGATGCCCTGCCCCGATGGGTCCGGGCAAACAGGTGCCCCGATCCCTCGCAGGTCAGGGTTGTAGGCGCCAGAGAAGTTCTGGCCAATGGGACGTGTGCATAAGCCTCTGGGGGCTTCCGGCAAAGAGTGGGCGCCTTCTTGGCCGCCCCGCAGCCAGGCCAGCGGGCCTCTGGCGATGAGGACGAGGCACAGTCGGGAAAACACCAAGGATGGCAGCACAGACGGAAGGAATGAACCTCCTGGAAGCGAGTCGCCTCCGACTCTCGTGGCCCAAGACAAGCCCCCTTGGTCTTCAAGCTCCTGTGAGCCAGTGGTTCATCTTTGAGCCATTGATACATTTGGTCACTGCCGGCTGCCCGCACACTAACTAGCACGCCTCCGCCAAACGCACACGATCCACCCTAAACAGCTAGACACTCAGATGTCCTGACACCTAGGTTCACTCACGAACCCCGGGAAGCAAAGGAGGACGCATTCAGCGGCCCTGCAGCAGGCCAGGCGTCAAAAGACACCGGGCCAGTCCCAGGGGCCGCCCGAGCTCAACCGGCCAGACGAGCTCAGCACCAAAGCAAGGGGGCTGCAAGGAAGCCAAAGGGGTGCCCCGGCCTTGCTGGGGACCAGAGCTCCGTGGGAAAAATCACCAAAGCCTGCGAAAGGCCTCACCTGCGGACCCGGGCATCGGGTGGCATCTAGTGGCTGATCCGACCTTACAGGGGTCGGCAAGGAACTTGCTAAGGACACCCAGCTCTGAGGCCCTGAGACTCACGCACACACCCGTCCTTGCATGCGGTACCGTCTGGGGCTCACGGCTGCGGGAAAGGGTATCGGGTGGCCGGGACACTTGCTAATAGGATTAGACCCTGAACTGTAAATCGACTAAGATTTTGCACGGATTATCACACGCTCAAGATCGGAATTGCAGTCTGGCCCCCATCCAGCCGAGACTCCGCTTCTGCCCCAGCTGCTCTGGGTGCCGGCTGGTGAAGTCCACACAGCGCAGCAGAGAGCTTCGCCCACGGGCGCCCACGTCCCCATGAGGAAGAGGACAGGGCGGCGCTCAGCAGGGAGGCCTCCAGCAGCCGCCCCGCTGGCTCTTCCTTCCACAGGGGCCTGGATGGCAGAGGAGAGTCAGAGCAGACCCAGGAACCAAAAAACAGGCCCGCTCAGCATCTCGGAGGCTTGGGGAACTCTCTAAACTGCAATTTCAGAAACAGAGAAAGCGCCCTTCAAACACATGAAAAGGGTCTGACAGCCTTGGGTGTCAGGGAACCTCAAACCAAAACCACACCGAGGCACCGACTCACAGCCACCCCGACGGCCACAGTCAGAAGGCGGGGCGATAAGAAGCACCGAGGGGCCGTGGAGAAGGTGGGACCGGGGCGTCATGCTGGGGACACAAAATCGGAACCACCAAGGGCCCTGGAACCTCCCCCAGGGAGACGTCCGGAGGAGGAGGAGGAGGAGGAAGAGCTACATCCGCAGGGAAACCTGAACCTGAACGTGAACGTGAACAGCAGCAAGCGCGTAACGCCCCCGAGCAAAGCCAAACGCCCGTCTCCCGATGCACGACAGGCAAGAGGCCCCGCGTGCCACCGGGCGGTGGCGGGAAGGGCGGGCGCCGACTCTGGCTATGCTGAGGGGGAACAGAGACACTGCCCTGCCGCCGCCCAGGGAAGGGGCTCCGGAAAAGCTCACATTTTCCGGCTCCGTTTCTGGGAAAAGTCCACAGCGAGCAAACCTTGGGGAAGAAAACCAGAGGCGGCTGAGGGGCGGAGGGTGTGACAGCTCAAGGTTCTTCTGGGACAATGAAAATGTTCTAGAATCAGCTTGCAGCGATGGTTACCCAACTTTGCGCCTCTACTGAAAACTACTGAATTGTTACCTTAAATGGATGAATCGGATGATACGTGAATTCTATGTCCAGAAAACACAGAAGGAAAGCAGGAAAGAGGTTGCGTTACAAGAGGCAGAAGGCGTCTGAGGAGACGGAGTCCCAGAACCCGGTCCTGGCTGGAAAACCAGATGACGGGGCAATTCACAGGCCACCTGCTGTCTCCATGGGACAAACCGCTCTCCGATCCAGACGCAGGGCGGTGCTCCCGGCCTCCCTGCCACCCCACCGGCAGGCAGCTTGCTCAGCACGGCCTCCGGCCACCGGCAGGTTCTCCACTCTGGCTGCCCCGAGGCCTGCTGGTTGGGCACCAACTCGAGGTTCACAAGGAAGTTGGCACCTGACGGGTATTCAGAAACAATGCCCTCGTGACAGGAGAGGAGCTGCCGAGGTAACCAAAGCCAGCTTTTCTTTGACACCTGGCTCCCCGACCAGGGGCCCCCGACCACGGCACAAACCATCAGAGCCAAAGATGCGTTCAGATTCATGATCTTTCCAGACCTGCTCCACGCCAGGGGGTCTCACCTCCGGAATCTTACGGTTAATTGCAAAGAGTACAAAGCTGTACCTTCCTATCACATTCTCACTTGAGGCAGAAGAGAGTGGAGATGACCACTCTAGGCGGGTCCCAAAGACTGAAATAACGGAGCCCAACGCGTGCACAACTACAACAAACATCGTGGCTTATCTCAGACGTGCCGGTTTATAGACCAGAGAGACGATGAACGTGGCGGCAGGGTTTTCCCCATCACAAGGAGTTACTTATTCCCACAACGCAGCAAGAGAACAGAGGCTGAGGAATACTCCGGGAGCAACAACAACAAAAAGGTCCCTTTGCTGTGAGTCCTACTGGCTCCAAAGAGAGGCCGTCTTAAGATTCAAATTTATCAGAGGGCAAAGGACAAGGGGAAGGAAAAGACACATCCTGCGTTCTGTGCTCACTCATGGGAGCAGAAGGCAGCAGCCAGGACTCGAAGCTGCTGGAGGGACTTTCAAGGGGACAGACTTCAGGGGGCTTTTGGAGGCAGCCTAGGGGGTGGGGTATCAGGCTAAAGACAAAGGGGCAGAGGCAGAGGGTAGGTGGGTCCTGGTGCAGGCCAGGGTGGCTGAAGAGAAGGAACAATTTTCTAGGAAAAGAGATAAAAAGAAGCTTTAACCACTGCTATCAAGTGTGCTCCCATTTGCAGGAGAGGGGTGCGGTGCAGGAAAGGGCCAGGACCAGTGAAGCTGCAGTTCCAAAGCCACTGGGGGCCGGCAGCAGGTGCTCTGCGATCCAGGTCACATGGGGGAGGGGGTGGACACCCTCTCCCTGCAGGTCAGAATTTCCGCTTGGCCTCCAACTGGAAGGATCCGGGGATCCAGGTCAACATGGGGAAGGAAACAGCGTATGAGAAATAACGCTGGGTGAGTAACGTTTCCCAGTACTTGGGTATCAGAGACCTGGAGGAGGTCCTGGCTGTGTAGATAAAAGCCAAGAAGACAGAAAGCAGGTCTGCTGGAACCAGGAAGGAGGAGAACACAGATACCGGACGGGGAGGTCTGGGCAGACAGGCCAGAGAGACTGGGAGTGGACTGGAAGTGGCCAGGGAACCGGGGAAGGGACTCTGAGAAGCCTGGGCAGGAGGCCTGGCCAGGAAGAGGCTCCCAGGCCAGCTCCCAACAGACTCAGAGGGCCCGGCCTGAGGGGTGGGGCAGGAACCAGGGTGGGCTGGGGGGGGGGGGGGTCTCGGGCTCAGGGGACGACGGAGGGAGGCGGCTGACTAAGCTCTGACAAGGAGGAAATCCCAGCAGGAGGAGGCGGGCCCCAGGGCCTGAGGCTTCCCGGGGGGACGAGGAAAGCGTGGCGAGGAGGCACGCCTCGGGTCTGGGAGGGTCCCGAATCAGGGGAAGCCACTGGAGAGCTCGACAGGGTCGGAGAGGGGCTGGAGGAAGAGCTGGTCCTGGGGCGACAGGCCACAGGGAAGAAGGGCCGGGTCTGAGGTGGCCGATTGCCGGCTTGGGCCCGGTGGGGCTCCGGGCAGGCCGGGGCGGGGGAGGCCGACCGAAGGCCTGTCGGCGGCCGCGGGCTCGAGGCGGCGGCGGCGAGGCCCGGCCCGTGGGCGCCGCGAGAGGCCCGGCCCCGGCACTCACCTGCAGCACCACCTCCACGTCGTACGAGTTCCCCTTGCTCTTCTGGTGGCCGCGGAACTTGGAGCCGCTGTAGAGCAGACTAGTAGCCACGCCGGGCTGCTGGGTGTTGATGGGCGGCGGCGGGATGAGCGAGGCGGCCGAAGCGGCCGAGGCACCGGCCGGCGGGGGACACTCGGTGCGGACCGGCATCGCGGGGTCCCCCGGAGCCAGGGTTGGGGGAGGGGGAGGAACCGCCGCCGCCGCCGCGCGGGAGCCGAGGAGGGCGGCCGGGGGCAGGCCAGCGCGCGCGTGGGGCGGGAGGGGTCCACCTGCCCGCCGCCTGCGGACCGAGCGCTCCGGCCGCCACCGGGACCCCGGGACCTGCGAGCGGGGCCTCCGGGTCCTGAGCGAGCCCCCTCCCCGCCTGCGCTCGCACACACACCCCTTCCGATTGGCTTGGGCGCGCCGTGGGGCGGGAGCAGGCTGGCACTGCGCTTCCGCCCATTGGCGGGCGGAGACAGCACGTGGCAGGCGCCGAGGCTCTCTGGGACTTGTAGTCTTCTTCCGGAGGTGCGGTGCGGGGGCGGGGCCGAGGCGTTTGTGATGCTGATTGGCTGCGGCGTGCGGGGGAGCGCGGCGACGGCGCGCCGCGAGTGTCGTGCACAACATGGCGGCGCCCAGGGATGCTGAGGACGCCGGCGGCCGGTGAGAAGCTGCGTGTGTCCCGAGTGCGCGGCGAGGTCGCTACGTCCCGTGTGTCCTGCCCTCAGATCTTGCGCGGTCGTCCTCCCAGGTCCCCGCGCGATGTGGAGGACCTGCCTCCGGCTGCGGGACGGGGGACGCCGCCTCCTGAACCGGCCCCGGGGTGGCCTCATCGCCTCCGAGGGGCGGGGGCCCAGTCCCCCGACCCCCGCCCGGGCGTACGCGCCCCCGGCAGGTGAGGGAGGCCAGGTCCGAGCCGGGCTGAGGGGTGGGCAGTGCAGGGCGGTGTGGCAGAGCAGGGTCATAGGTCGGGGGGAAAGTCCCCCGCCCCAAGGGCAGGGACCGCCCCAGGGCACACGCGCGTCGCGGCTGGAGACAGTCGTTTGCTTTTGCACTGCGGCTTTCGTCCCTTCTCTTAGGGAAGCAGATGTCATTCCTGTTCTCCGACAGGGGATATTAGGATTCTCGGTCAGGATCGCGCCAAGGTCACAGAGCAGACTCTCTGAGAGGTTTGTGAGGCAAGGGCCGGGTCTGCCGGGCTTTCTGTGTCCCTGCGACCCTGGCACTGAAGGAGCCCAGAGCCCAGGCTTTCAGTCGTCCATCCCGGCCACTTTGTCCGCAGATGTCTGGCCCTTCCTCCTACTGCCCTCCCACAACCCCTGCTATCTCTACTAGGGAGTTGACACTCCGTGCCTTCTTCCTACACTTGCGACTCTGAAGCTTAAAAGGTAGTGGCTCTTTCATTGCTTCTGGGGAGAGGGTTTTAGGGTAAGAGCAGAGGTGATTTCCTTTAGCCTTTGTTGTAAAGCTGGTTTAGTGGTGCTGATTTCTCTTAGCTTTTGCTTATCTGTAGAGCTTTTGATTTCTCCTTCAAACCTGAATGAAAGCCTTGCTGGGTAAAGTAATCTTGGTTGGAGGTTTTTTCCTTTCATCACTTTAAGTATATCGTGCCACTCCCTTCTGGCCTGCAGAGTTTCTGCTGAAAAATCTGTTAATAACCTTATCGGGGTTCCCTTATATGTTATTTGTTTCTTTTCCTTAGCTGCTTTCATTATTTTCTCTTTGGCTTTAATTTTAGTCAGTTTGAGGAGTACATGTCTTGGGGTGTTCCTCCTTGGGTTTATTTTATATGGTACTCCTTGTGCTTCCTGGATTTGAGGGAGTGGTTCCTTTCCCATGTTAGGAAAGTTTTCGGCTATTATATCTTCAAATATTTTTTCTGTTCCTTTCTCTTTTCCTTCTGGCAACCCTATAATATGGATGTTGGTGTGTTTAACATTGTCCCAGAGTTCTCTTAGACTGTCTTCATTTCTTTTCGATATTTTTTCTCTTTTCTGTTCCACATCAGTGATTTCCACTAGTCTGCCCTCCATCTCGTTTATTTGTTCTTCTGCCTCCTGCATTCTGCTGTTGGTTGCTTCTAATGAATCTTTGATCTCAGTTATTGTATTTTGCATGTGTGCTTGCTTAAGTTTTAAATCTTGTACTTTTTGCTCAATGTTTGCTGTAAATTATCAGTCTTTCCCTTCAGTTTATTTCCAATGTCTTGCATCATATTCAGCATCATCAGTCTAAAGAATTTTTCCTAGAGGCTGATAATCTCCAGATCCTTTAGCTGTTTTTCTGGAGTTTTTTCTTTCTCTCTTATCTGAATTATAATTCTCTGCCTTTTCATTTTTATAGGTTTTTGGTGTGGTGTCTTTTTTTGCTGTAGCCTCTCTTACTTCTGATGTCTGCCCCCCCCCCCTTGTGGCTGAAGTTGGTACAGGGGCTTGCCTTGCACTTCCTGAGGGGAGGGACTGGTGCCTGCCCACTGGTAGGTGGGGCCGATTCTTTTCACTTTGGTGGGTGGGGCTTTGCCTCTGGGCAAGATTAGAGGTGGCTGTGTGCCTGGGGGGTCTTTATGGTTGGGGCTGTGATCCCACCTGGATTATTGTTTGGCCTGGGGCTGATGGGTGAGGCCAGATTTTCCCCAAGTGGCCACATCTAGAGGAACAAATGCCGTTGAATATTCTGGAGACCTTTGCCTGCAATGTCCTTCCCCCACCATGAACCACAGTCACCCCCTGTTTTCCCAGGAGATCCTCCAAGAACTGCAGCCAGGTCCCATCCAGATTCCTATGGAGCCTTTGCATTGCCCTGGGACCCAGTACACATGAAAGCCTGTGTGCGCCTTTCAAGAATGGGGTCTCCGTTTCCCCCGGTCCTATGCACAAGCCCCACTGGCCTTCAAGGCCAGATGCTCCAGGGGCTCTTTCTCCCAGTGCCAGATCCCCAGGCGTGGGGAACTGACGCGGGGGTCAGAACTCACCCCCATAGGTGAGTCTCTGTGATAGTTACTTTCCAGTCTGTGGAGCTTCCCACCCGGGAGGGATGGGGTTGCTTATATGACGTAATCGCCCCTCCTGCCCCGCGACGTGGCCTCTTCTTTGTCTTCTGGAGGAGGGTATCTTTTTGAGAGGTTCCAGTTCGTTTGGTTGAAGGTTGTTCAGCATTTGGCTGTCATTTTGTTTTCATGAGAGAAGGGGCGCTCCAGTCCTTCCCCGGGAGCCACTCCCTGGAGTGAGAGACACATTCTTCTTCCCTTGGCTTAGTGTTTCTGTGCTGAGGGCAGGAGGCACCGAGGCCTTCAGGAGAGAGGCGGCCTCCACCTAGAGGGTGTTCACTGTCAAGTGCGGAAGGTCGTAACATCCTGCTGGGACCAGAGCCTCTCCGGGCCTTTGAAGAGGAGTGTACAGAGAACACCTGCTCCCTTCTCGTGGTGTTGAGGGTCCAGAAAGGGTCTCGGGTGAGGGGAGATCAAGCTCAGTCTTGACAGATGGGCAGGGGTTCAGCAGGGAGGAGGAGGGCGAGTGCTGGGCACCTAGAACCCGCCCAGAGGTGACAGCGGGGCACGAGGGGCCTTGCTGTGACACTCTCTCCCGTGGGAGGTCTGGAACTCCACCGGCATCGCGGCAGAAGCACACGTCGGGCCCTGATGCTGGCTGAGCCAGGCCCTGTGTGGCCTGAGCCCAAGGCTTTATCTACTCGGGACCTCATTTCCCTCTGAGAGGGACGGCTAGGCTGCCTCTGAAAGTCCCATAACAAGCCCCTCTCAACCACATCTGCGTTTATGTTCATAAGGTGACTTCCGGCAAGCCCCCAGGATGGGGGCCGCTCGCCAGGGGAAGCAACCCAGGATTAGAGGGTTGGAACGCTCGGCCTCACCCCCGACCTCTGGGGGAGGCGAGGGCCTGGAGTGCATTCCAGCCACAGAGGATTTCATCAGTGGTGCCTGTGTGAAGGAGCCGCCCTGAAACCCCCAGGTCACGGAGGAGTCGGTAGAGCGACAAGGTTAGCGAACACCTGCAGCGGCGGGGAGGGGGGCGCGGGAACTGCACTCGCTTTCTGCCAAACCTTGCCCCACGCGGCTGCCCCGTTCGACTCTTCCTGAGTTGTATCCGTTGTGGTAAAGGGGACATCTCGGAAGTCAGCTGTCACCTGAGCTCCGCCAGCTGCTCTTGTGGGAAATGTCTCGTGGGCCGAGGTCTTGTCCTGTGGGACCGATTGCCGTCTCTAGGTGGTCGGTGGCAGGACCCGGGTGATTGTAGGACCCCCAGCTGGTGTCGCGGAGTTGACGGGTGGGAACACCCACACGCATTTGGAGCATGGTGTCTGCGAGAGCCTGCGAAGGAAGACAAGAGTGTCGTTTAGCCTCCAGCCTCCCGGGGAGGCAGCCCACGAGCAAGGGGACAGATCCAGGACCTACCTGGAGTTGGCGCAGGCAGAGAGCCCACCTGATTGGTTGGTGCTACGCGCAGTGGTGGTGCCCTGGCCTGCCCCATCCCTTTCTACTGCAGACGTGCTGGCTTAGGCTCTTGGAAGCACCTGGCCGGGGGTAGGTAGTCAGCTGGGGAAGAAAACAAGGATGGTGAGAAAGGGGAGTGCGGGGAGGGAGGCTGGGGCGCTGGCCCGTGAGCTCTGAGGGCTTCCCTGGTCCAGGGGTCTGTCTGTGAGTCGGAGGAGGGAAGTTTAAATGCAAGTGGTGCCTCCTCCACAAAGACTTGAAGAGGCAAGCGGATTGAACTTGCCTTCGTAGGAAGGCCTGTGCCGTCGAAGCTTGTCGGGAGGCGAGGGGTTTGGGAGAGGGTCCCTGGGGTGTCGGAGATGTGGCAGGGACCCCCATGTGGCGGTCCTTCCTGTACCAGCTGCTTAGAGAGGAGCTCTTGGCAGAGAATGACACCCGGTGACATCAAGGCTGCGAGTCCCCTCTCTTTACGGGGTGTCTGGAGCTGGTTTAGCTTCTCAGTCTCTGCCTGCCCTGCATGTGTTGGGCTGAAAGAGACGCCCTAGATAAGGAGTTCAGCCTGCCACCTGTTTTTGTAAATAAAGTTTTATTGGAACCCAGCCCTGTTCATTCGTTGAGAGGCGCCTAGGGCTGCTCTTTCGCTGGGCTGCAGAGGTGGCAGGTCGCAACCGAGACTGGATGGCCTGCCAAGCCTAAAAGACCTTTTTTTTCTTTTTCTTTTTTTGTGGCTGCACCCACGACATAGGGAAGTTTCAGGAGAGAGATCGAATCCGAGTCACAGCTGCAATCTGCACCACAGCTACCACATGCCAGGCCCTTAACCCGCTGCATCCCCACGGGAGCTCCCAAGCCTAACATACTTCATCTGGCTCTTTGTAGACCAAGCTTGCCAACCCCTGCTCTGGATGCTGGAGCAATTGGAAGCAGGTGTGTTTAGTCATTGAGCCCATTCGTGTTCATTGCTGTGGTAGATACATTTGGCCTGAAGAATTTTTAAAAACTTTATTGAGAGGTGATTCACCTACCGCTCACTCATTTAAAGAATACAAATCAGAGTTCCTGGTGGCCTAGTGGGTTAAGGATGCAGCATGGTGACTGCTATGGCGCAGGTTCAATCCCTGACCTGGGAACTTCCGCATGCCATGGGCACAGCCAAAAAAAGCGTACAAGTCAGTGGTTTTTAGTGAACCCCCAGAGTTGTGCAGCCATCAAGTCTGGAACATTCTTATAACCTCAGAGAATCCTGTACCCTTCAGCCCTCACCTTCCGAGTAGCCCCTCTGTCCCTCCAGCCCTCCGCAACTGCTGCTATACTTTCTGTCTCTAGATGCCCCAAGTTGGCATGTTTCAGAGAGATGGAACGTGATCTTTTTCGGACTGGCTTTTTGTCATTTAGCCTGTTTTCAAGGCTTATCTCAGTGCCAGTGTATTTTTCATGGCTGAATAGTATTCCATTGTGTGGCCTGTCCAGGTCTTACTTGTCCATTCACCCGTTGGTGAACGCCTGGGTGGTTTCCTTCTGTGGCTGTCGGGGATGCCGCTGTAAACCAAGTAGATTTTCACCTGGGCCCACGTTTTCATCTCTCACAGGGATTTATCTAAGTGGAGATTTGCTGGATCAAATGCTAAGTACTTGAGGAACTGCCACACCGCTTTCCAGCGTGGCTGCACCACTTTGCATCTCCACCAGCAACGTATGAAGGTCCCAGCTTCTCTGCGGCCTCCCCAACACCTGCCTGTCTTTTTGGTAGTAGCTACCCAGTGCATGGCGAGTGGTGTCTCCGGGATTTGAGTTGCATTTCACAGATAATGATTTCAGACAACTTGGATGTGCTTTTTGGACATTTGGACATTTTCCTTGGAGAAATGTGTATTCCCGTCCTTGGGCCATCTCTTACTTGGGTTATTTGCCTTTTGATTGTTGTGTTGCAAGCGCTCTTTACATAGTCAGCCTGAAACCTCTTGCCGCTTGGGAACAGCTGGTCAGAGCGTCCGCCTGAGCGGAGGGTACAGGGTCAGCATTTGACTGTGAAGCCCAAGGCCCGCCAGGTGGCACTGTTTAAAAAGAGACGGCGGCCGGGCAGCTCCGAGAAGGCCCTTCCTCTGTCCCTGGTGCACTGTGGGCGCTGCAGTGCTGAGCCTTGGCGTCTTTCCAAAGCCAAGGCCAGCCCGGAAATTGAGGCCGGTAGAAAGATGGCTCACTGGCCCATGAAGCCTGGGATGGGGGGGCGGTGGCAGTGACAGGAGACCGACTGGATTGAGGCAGGCTCACAGGAAAGGGGCCTGGTGGAGGCTCGTTTCCAGCTCACACTCTTCCCAGCAGCGGGGTTTAATGTTCTTTGTTTACGTGTTGCCAGCTTTGAAATTGAGTGCTTTTGGAGTTCCTGTCGTGGCTCTGTGGTTAACGAACCCAACCAGGATCCATGGGTTGCAGGTTCCATTCCTGGCCTCGCTCAGTGGGTTAAGGATCCAGCGTTGCCGTGAGCTGTGGCGGAGGTCGCCGGCGAGGCTCGGATCTGGCGTGGCTGTGGCTGTGGCTGTGGTGTAGCCAGCGGCTGCAGCTCCGATTCCACCCTGAGCCTGGGGACTGACACGTGCCGCGGGTGCAGCCCTAAAGAAACCCCCCCAAATGCGGTGCTTTTTCACAGACTCGTTTCTTCGTGTCGTCTAAACAGTCCTTAAAAGAGTCACTTAAAAGGCAGTGGGGGTGTTTTCGGCGTCGGAACAGATGTTCTGTGACGGGAGCGGTTCGTAGTCCCAAGGGACCTGTTCACCTGTTCCATGTGACCCTGCAAAAGACTGGCTGCCTCTTTCGTCCTCCAGGACAGGCCTCCGGTGCCGTCAACAGCCTGCGTTCGCTGAGGAATGGGTGCCTCGCAGGCTCCTGGTCCCATTGTCTTGTGTGACCCTTTGACATTGATGGGGGGGGACCCTGCCGACTGCATTCCCAGGTCTTGCTCTCTTGTGGCCTCTGTGAGCCCCTCGCCCGGCTCCCTCCGCCCTCGCTGGGGGCCTCGGGCTCCTTCTCCCCCTCTGTGGGTCTCTAAGGTGGGAGAGAATCACTGTTCCGATTCCAAACAAAGGTGTTAAGTTTGCGGGAAGAACCCCGCATCTGCTCGGTGGCCAGGTCAGATCCCCTTCCTGTTTTTTTTCCTTCCCTTTTGCTTCCGGCCGCGCCCGCACCATATGGAAGTTCCCAGGCCAAGGCTCGAACCTGTGCCGCAGTTGCACCCCACACCGTTGCTGCAGCAACGCCGGATTCTTAACCTGCTGTGCCACAAGGGAACTTCCAGAACTAATGAAATTTTATCTTAAGCTTGACCTTTTTTTTTTTTTCCAATTGTTAAGAGACAATAAAAAGGCGTTAGAAACCAGTGAATCTTCTCTTTCCCCATCACATGCTCCATCGTTTCCGAAAATACCTTCGGGCAGGGACGGTAAAGGTTTTTAGTATCCGGTGGACGTGCGAGAGAACAAGCGACCGCACGAGGGAATGAGTGGCCGAGGCAGCGGGTGTGCGTTCATCCCAGTTGGTGGAGGCTGGGCTGTGGTTGGTAGCTTCCAGAATGTGGCCTGTGCGTGATTGGTTGAAAGGACCTGCGTAGTTCTGCACGAGGCGCTCTTGGCTTTAAATCCCTCCAGGTAGGAGAGGGGGGCATGGTTCCATTTTCATATATGATTTTATGCTATTTTTTATGCCCCAGTGACTTTTCTTCGGTTTATAGGTGTTCAGTGACCATCACAACCCAATGAGGGCGTTTCCCTCCCAAACCCCCAGCCCATCCCCCACCCCCAACCTGTCTCCGTTGGAAACCCGAGGTTTTTCAAAGTCTCTGAGTCAGTATCTGTTCTGCAGAGAAGTTCACGGTGTCCTTTTTTATTTTGTTTATTTGTTTGTTTATTTTTGTCTTTTGGGGGCCGCAAATGGCGGTTCCCAGGCTAGGGGTCTAATCGGAGCTGCCGCTGCCGGCCTCCACCACAGCCACAGCCGCACCAGATCCCAGCCGCGTCTGCAACCCACACCACAGCTCACGGCAGCACCGGATCCTTTACCCCCTGAGCGAGGCCAGGGATCGAACCCGCAGCCTCATGGTTCCTAGTCAGATTCGTTTCCACTGCGCTGCGACGGGAGCGCCATCATTCTGTCCTTTCTCAGATCCCGCGTGTAGGTGATGACATTTGATGTTGGCGTCTCCCTGTCTGGCCGACTTCGTTTAGCTGGGTGATTTCTCGGTCCGTTCATGTTGCTGCGGATGCCCCTTCCTGCTTTCCTCTTAATGGCTGAGTGACACTCCACTGTGTGCACCTGCCACCTCCTCTGGATCCACTCCTCAGTCGAAGGGCATTTAGGTTGTTTCCAGGCCTTGGCTATTGCAGATGGTGCTGCAGGGAACGTTGGAGTACGTGCGTCTTTTCAAGTCGTGGTTCTCTCTGGATAGATGCCCGAGAGTGGGATTGCTGGATCAAATGGTAAATAAATGATTTTATTCAAGTTACTTTCGGAAGAAAACACAGGACACGGATCTTCCCCTTCTAAAAGGACGTGAGGGAAGTTCCCGTTGCTCCCCAGGCCAGCTGGTTCATTCGGTAACTAGTTGGCTGGAGGAATGGAAAACGCTCCTGGGAGTCCTCCTTACTGCCTCTGCACACACGTGTGAACATGCACGCACACGCACGCTCACACTGGCTTTCCACAAGAGCCTGATAGGCAGCAGCCTCCTGCCTGAAGCGTCTCCTGCTGCACGGCGTTCAGGCGCCACCTGCAGATTCGAGCATCTTGCGCTGGGGTCGGGGAAGGAGGCAAAGCCGGGGCGGGCGCGCCTGTGGGGACAGGCAGTCTGCAGCTTCGTGCTGCCGTGTGTGGCACTGTCCCCGGGCTTGGGGGCCAGTGCGGCCACCCCCTCCGCTGCTTCACGCACAGGCCGTCGATGCTGCGTGGAGCTGGGCGGGCCGTGGCGGGATGTGGGAAGCGGGGTACCAGCCGCTCCTGGCGCTCCCCGCGCCGTCTCCACAATGTTTTAAGTTGCCTTTTTGAAAACTCTTTCCCACAGAGAGAAAGCGGTTTTATCAGAATGTCAGCATCACACAAGGGGAAGGTGAGTGCCCGCAATGGTCACGGCCGCGTTTCTCACCCTGTGAATGGGTGGGGGCACTTTTCACGTCCAGCCAGCTCCTGGCTGAGCTTGTCCCTGGCGCTTCTGGCAGGGGCGGCCCCTCAGCTCCACAGAGTAGCCCCTGAGAGGCTTTCGTCTCATCTTTCAAGGTGGCTTTGAGATCAACCTGGACCACAGGAAGCTGAAGACGCCCCAGGCCAAGCTCTTCACCGTCCCCAGCGAGGCCCTGGCTGTCGCGGTGGCCACGGAGTGGGACTCCCAGCAGGACACCATCAAGCCCTACACCATGCACCTGGTAACAACAGGCCCCCGGCCCGTCCCCGAGCACGCAAAGGCCGGCCCGGCCTTGGCTGCGCTGGCCTGGGGGAGGCGGGGACCCGCCCAAGGTGCCAGCCCTGTCCACCGCCGGCGGCTCCCTGAGGGGCAGCTGAACTCTTGAGGCCGGGCTCAGTCTCCTGGGCAAGTCGCTGCCCCTTCCCAGCCCGTGGTCCCCACCCCTACCTGCTGGGCGGTGGTCAGGAGGGGACGAGACGGCGCGTAGACGGCCCGTGGTCCCCGGTGTGGACCAGCACGTGGACCCAGCCGGGCTGCCTCTGCCTCCCCCCGGCCCTGCCAGTGCTGAGCGCCCGGCTCGGAGCAGCCCATCGGGAGAAGAGTCCCGCACCGGGTGTGGCCGCTCGTGCCCGGCTGGTCCACCGCGGGTCAGGCTGATTCTAGCTTCCACATCCTCTGCTGAGCCCGGCCTCCCGGGGCCTCGGGCACGGCTCTGAGGTGGTTAGAGGTGCGGTACTTGCTGGAACGCGGTACCTGCCAGAAGGCACCTGCAGAGCCTGGTAGCAGAGAGCCTGAGTCCGTGGGGACCTCGTCCATCCCGCGGCTGGGTGTCCGGGGCCCCGGGGCCCAGCGCCAGGCGCGGAGCCCAGGCGGGCGGGCGGGCAGGCTGGGCAGCCCTCAGGCGCGGCCTTCCGCCCTGGCCGCGGTGCTGAGGGCCCTCTGCCTCCGATTCAGACCACGCTGTGCAACACCTCCCTGGACAACCCGACCCAGCGAGACAAGGGCCAGCTGATCCGGGCGGCACTCAAGTTCCTGGACACCGACACCGTCTGGTAAGGGGCGTGTGGGCAGCTTCCCGGGGCCCTTCACCCGGGACCTTCTCAGTGGAGGAAGAGGCAGGCCCTTCACCGCCTGGACACGGAGGAGCCCGGCAGCAGCCCCTGGCCCGGGGGCGCATGTGGCTCCTGCAGGCTTGAGGACCTGGGGGGTCCTTGCCCAGTGGGGCCTCTGACCCTGGCGGCCTCCTCGTCACTTGTCAGCCGGAGCAGGTGGGCTGAGCCGGCCTCCTCCACGTCTGCTGCTCCCCTCACGCTGTGGCCTTTAGCCAGCTGGTCAGTGGTGTTGACAGCGAGCGGAGGACTTAGCCGAGCAGCTCCGGGTGCCACCTGAACGCCTGGGGGTCCCGAATTACCTCCCAGGTGGCTCCTGAAAGCCACACTGGGCAGGGCAGAGGTCCTCCTGGAGAGGCTGCCGGCCCTCAGTGACTTGGGAAAGCTGGCTCCATTTGTGCTGGGGACCTTTTTTTTTTTTTTTTAAGGGCCACACCCTCGGCATACGGAAGTTTCCAGGCTAGGGGTTCAATCAGAGCTGTAGCTGCCGGCCTATGCCACAGCCTTAGCCATGCTAGATCCAAGCCTTGTCTGCGACCCACACCACAGCTCATGGCAGTGCTGGATCCTTAACCCATTGAGCGAGGCCAGGGATCGAACCCGCAATCTCATGGTTCCTAGTTGGATTTGTTTCCGCTGTGCCACGACGGGAACTCTGTGTACTAGGGACCTTTTGATTACAGGGAACGGAACCCTCCCAGCCTCACTCAGGAAAGCACTTTTCTGGGGAACGGTCCCGGCGCCCTGCTGGCACTGGAGGGTGGGAGTGCCTCCCTCTGCCCTGGAGGCCACCTCTCTGCCCCCTTCTACTCACGCCAGCCTGGCCTCCCCTGCACCCATGCAGGTTCCTATCCCGGGAGGCCTTGCCCGCGGCTCCCTCGGCTCACCCTGCCTCCCGTGGTGCAGCCTGGCATCAGGTGGCATCTGTAGCTGGGAGGCGGGTGGGCTCGTGAGGGGCGGGCAGCGCAGTCTGGCCAGGGCACTGCCTCTCAGAAGGGGAGGGTCAGCAGGGACGTGGGGTCGGAGCTCGGGGACCAGGGGCAGTGCCGCAGGCCTTGACCTGCAGGGAACTAGTGACATTCGGGGCAGCTTACGGCAGAAGCCCCAAGGGCTTGTGCACATGTGGCGCTGCTCTCCACACCTGTGCATCTCCAGTGAGGTCCCCGGTGAGCCCAGGCTACACCTGCAGAACCACTGCCCTGGGGGCAGACCTGGGGGCGGGGGCGGGGGCAGGTTTATGCTGCCACTGGATGAAGGTCATGCTTTTTTATGAACGGGGTACCCTTTGCACTGAATTAGCTACAGGGTGGAAGAGCCGGAGACGCTGGTGGAGCTGCAGAGGAACGAGTGGGACCCGGTGATCGCCTGGGCCGAGAGGAGGTGAGCCACTTGGCAGGCCCAGGGGACTTGGGGACAGGGCTGCGCCACCTTGGGGACAGGGCTGCGCCGTGCTTCTGCCGCTGTTGGCTGTGTGACCTTGGGCTGGTGACTGGATCTCTCTGAGCTTCCTTGTCGATGCGGGGGGCTCACAGCCCCTGCCTCCCAGGGTGTTGTCAGGAGTAACCACAGCACGCCTCCTTCCAGCACGTGGCGAACGCCCGCACCGCCAGCTGCCGTCCTGATCCTCGTCACAGCTGCTGCGCGCCTGAGTCACGGAGCAGCGTGTGTGACGTAGACACACAGAGAGGAGCCTGGCGGCGCGACCGACTGTGTAGGGTCTGGGGCTCATGCTGCCCCGGCTTTTTCCTCAGCAGGAGACGCTTTTTTTTTGGCTTTTTAAGGCTGCGGGTTTCCCCGACCAGGGGTCGAATCGGAGCTGTAACTGCCAGCCTACACCACAGCCACAGCAAGTCGGGATCCAAGCGGCAGCTGCAACCTACACCACAGCTCATAACAGCACCAGATCCTCAACCCACTGGGCAAGGCCAGGAATGGAACCTGCAGCCTCCCGGATGCGAGTCAGTTAACCCATGAGCCGTGATGGGAACTCCCCAGCAGGAGACTCTTGTGCCAGGCGGAAGAGCTTGTTGGTGTGGTGGCAAAGTTAACTCAGTTTCGCTTTGTTCCAGGGGTGGGGACAGGCCCCACCCTGTCTCTCTGCCACGGGGAGTGGTTCGCGGAGTGTTTCTGATCTGTACACACTTCCCGAGTGCCCACGACGTGTCAGTGCCCTTGGCTTTGTGGCAAGAGGTGGAGCCAGTGCGGCCAAGGATCAGAGAAAACCTGGCGCCAGACCCCTCGCCAGACCGTGAGGGCCTGACAGCAGCCACGAGCCTTTGCTGCGCTCTCAGCAGAGGGCTTTTTCTGGCACTTGAGATTTCTTATCCTTAGCAAGGAAAACATGGCCACTTCCTGTGTTCCTTTTGTGCTGTTAGAAATTTCAGGAAGAATGTTTCTGAACCAATGGAAAAAATCTATGATGTATGTAGAAAAATTATAAAAGTTGCTTTTATTCTGTTACATTTTTCTTGTTTTATAAAAGCGTGTTAGAGCATTCCTGAAACCAGTTCACATCCCAGACCAAAAGCCATGCCATGCATGTAGCAGAGGCCGAATAAATACATGAAAAAGTGATTGGCAGAGAACAGGTACACATACTTTTGTAAGGAAAATAATATTTAAAAGAAGTCATGGAGTTCCCATCATGGCTTAGCAGTTAAAAACCCAAGACTCGGATCCATGAGGACACGGGTTCGATCCCTGGCCTCACTCAGTGGGTTAAGGATCTGGCATTGCTGTGAGCTGTGGTGTAGGTCGCAGACGCAACTGGGATCCAGCATTGCTGTGGCTGTGGATTGTGCCGGCAGCTACAGCTCTGATTGGACCCCTAGCCTGGGAACGTTTATATGCCGTGGGTGAGGCCCTCAAAAGACCAAAAAAAAAGTTGTTTATGGTGCGTCTGCTATTGAGCACGAGTGCTGGGACCCAGGTTCCATCCCCAGCCGGGCACAGTGGGTAAGGATCCGGCATAGCCACAGCCGCAGCTTGGGTCCTGACTGTGGCTCAGATCTGATCCCTGGCCCAGCAACTCCATGTGCTTCAGCCTGGCCAAAAACGGAAAACAAAGTCCTTTATAGCTCCAAGGTGAAAAACTTTCTTAAAAGGTTAGGAAGCGGGTAGGCCAGGGTTCTGATGGGCGTTCGGGCAAAGGAGTGAGGTCCTTGGGCGGCTCGGCGTGAGCCCTGCTCCCTTGCGTGCCAGCCCTGTATCTTCCAGGGCCACGTCTCCTCCTCTGGCTTTGTTCTTGGGAGACAGGAAATTACTGGGTCAGGGGGCCACCGACTGCCAGGCCAGCTGCTCCCAGAATCCCCGACGGGGCCCTGGACCAGGTGTGCCGCAGGCCAGGACTTTGGGCCCAGGCGGGAGCCGGCCTCCCAGTGGGACAGGGACACGCGACGCCTCTTCCTTTCAGGTACGGCGTGGAGATCAGCTCCTCCACCAGCATCCTGGGGCCCAGCATCCCCGCCCGGACTCGAGAGGCACTGGTCAGCCACCTGGCGTCTTATAACATGTGGGCCCTACAAGGTACGTGGTGCTGGGGTCTTGGGGGTGGAGCAGACGCCCCTGGAGAAGTGTGGGGAAGCGTCCCACACACACCCCCCTCACTGGGGCTCAGGGACTCGCAGGGAGCGATGTGGTGACGCCCTCTGCAGGGTGAGGCGCCCCATGTCCTGACCTGGCCTGTGTCCCTGAAGGGATCGAGTTTGTGGTGACCCAGCTCAAGTCCATGGTGCTGACCTTGGGCCTGATCGACCTGTACCTGACGGTGGAGCGGGCCGTGCTGCTGTCGCGCCTGGAGGAGGAGTACCAGGTGGGTGCGAGACTTGGGTGCCCCCGTTCAGACGCACTGAAGCGCGTTGCAGTAAAGCTGCCCCACGCGCTTCCGAGCTCGCGTGGAAACCGAACTCCAGGGGCTGAGAAAGGCATTGTCCATCATGCACCATGGCAGGGAGCTCGGCCTCCCTCCTGGCCTCACCGCCTCCTCTCAGCACCTGGCCGCCTGGGGGCTCCTGTTTGCCTGCCTCACACAGGGGGAGCCGGAGGCCCCGCTCGCTCCCCATAAGTCGGTGGAGGCTGGCTTGGCGCCCCCTCTGCA
Organism: Sus scrofa; assembly: GCF_054392235.1. Taxonomy (NCBI): domain Eukaryota; kingdom Metazoa; phylum Chordata; class Mammalia; order Artiodactyla; family Suidae; genus Sus; species Sus scrofa. The sequence continues at coordinate 66,010,525 of NC_139394.1, forward strand.
ATGGAGGAGGAATGTGGTCCCCTAAAATGACCAGGAGCCCCATCCGTGCTTGTGGAGGCTGAGCCTGGGTGCCGGCCGTGTGCACAGGGCCACCTGCAGGCTGGGCAGGTGGCTGCCATCGTCCCAGGTTTGGTTTTGTGGGCTCTGCTGCGCTGAGCTTGCAGTTTCTGACCCGGAATCTGGACGGCGTTGTCTGCGGTCCCCTCGTCCCCTCTCCAGCTTCCCAAGGCTAATTGCAGTTCCACATGGCCCCTAGCGGGGGGAAAACCCTTTCATGATGACAGTATTTCCCACGCTGGTCCCATCGTTTGCTCAGAGAAATGCCAGGGGAAGAAGCCGTTCCGTGTCGCGAGTGAGGCTGGGTGCTCCCCAGATGTCAGGGAGGTTGGTGGGAAGAGGGCGAGCTGGGGTCGACGACTGTGGGGCGGGGGGGGCGGTGTCGGGAACCCTGGCTCCTGTCCAGGCCCAGTTTTTGGCTGCGAGACCCAAGCCAGGCTTTCATTCTCTGAGCCTCAGGCTCCATCCCACAAAACACTTCTCTGAGAGTGTAAGGTGCTGCTCTGGGCCGCCCAGGATGCAGGCAAGGCAGATCCTGAGTTCCCTGTCCGGGCCTCTGAGTCCTAGGGAGAGTCTGCAGCCCTCAGCGTGCAGGCCCGAGGGGCCTCTGCAGGATCGGCTTCCCCAGGAGTCAGGGCCGAAGCGACGGCGTGGCCCTGGCTGGCTTATTTATCACACCCACTCGGTGGCCCGACTGGGGGAGGCAGTGCGTGAGTGAAGCAGCCCCCTGCAGGAGGGGCCGGCGTTCAGGGAGATGCACCTGCAGTGGGCGCCTGGCCCACCCAGCAGTGGGTCCCCCCGGTCCCCGCCCGCACCCGTGCCCCAGTGCAGTGCCGGCTTTGCCCACCTGCTGTGCCCGCCCAACCACCACTCCCCCGTGTCTCGTGTGTTGGGATGAGATCGGAGCCTCCACCCTCAGCCCAGCCATGAGGGAACGTAGCTCTGGCCCATCACCCAGCGGCCTGACCCGTCCTCCCCTCAGATGCAGAAGTGGGGCAGCATCGAGTGGGCCCACGACTATGAGCTGCGGGAGCTGCGGGCGCGCACGGCCGCGGGCGCCCTCTTCGTCCACCTCTGCTCCGAGAGCACGACGGTCAAGCACAAGCTCCTGCAGGGGTGAGGCTGCGAGCTCGAGAGACTCCTGTCCTTACACGTCAGTCCCCTGGAAGTGCTGGGGCCCAGAGTCCGCGCCCCTCGTCCCGCCTCCCCGCAGGGCTCACTGCGCAGCCCTCAGCCCCAAGGCTTTTCTTTTTTCTTGGTTTTTAATCAAACGATCTTTCCAACGTGAGTCCTTCTTGGTCCAACCTGCTTGTGTCCCCAGTCTTAGCAAAAATGATGAACCCTGGAAGTAGGCAGTCTTCCTTGTTTCTGGGTGAAAAGCCTAAGCGAGGCCGCCTGACCTGCACGTGTCCTGTTCAGGGAGCCCTGAGGCCCTCCCCGCACGGCCGCCTTGCAGGCCCCGAGGGCGGGCGGGAAGCAGGGTCCATCTGCAAGCTTCAGGCGCAGAGGCTCTTGGAACCGCACCCCCGCCCGTGCTCGGGGGGGGGGGACGCTGGGAGCGGCACCAGTGGTGGGGGTGGGGGGGGATGTGACAGCCTCCCCCAGGGCGGCGGCGGCGGCGGCGGCGGCGGCCTGGCAGTCCCCCTCAGCAGACACCCACTGCTCGACGGGGGCACGGAGGCGGGGAGAGGTGCCGCAGAGGCCTTTATTCTTCTCTCCGTCTGGAGAGGGCGCGGGGCCGCCGCCCTAGTCCAGGAGCTCGGCGCACTCCAGGGCGTCCAGCTCCCTCTGCGCGTGGTCCGCGTACTGGCTGATCTCCTTCACGCGCTTGCGGTTCCTCGCGATCTCGTCCCTGTGGATCTGCGGCGAGGCCGCGGGTCCCTGACCTCGCAGTCCCCCCCCCCCCGCCCGCCCGCCCCGCCCCCAGGTGCACCTCGCGGGTGGTCACTCACTTGGTCCAGCAGGTGTGTGCACCAGGCGTGGACCTTGGTCACCAGCTCGTCCTCCCGACTGTCGATCTTGAGGAGGTGGACGTCGTGCGACGCCCCGACCGCATTGACCAGCGTGTCTTTGTCGACAAAGAGCTGGGGAGGAGCGGGACAGGGCGCGAGAGTCGGTCTGGCTTCCGCTGCCCGGGTCAGAGGCCGCCAGAGCCAGAGGGAAAGGGGCCCCCACCAGGGGAAGTGGCGCCCACCCTGCGTTCCCACTTCCTCTGGCTCATTTCTGGTGCCCACGCCAGGAGAGGGCCCAGGGGGACCTCCCCGAGGTTCTCAAGCCCGACACGCCTGAGACCCGCCCACTTGGTGGGCCGCATGAGGCTGGTCGAGGGACTGAGGCTGCTCTGAGGATGGAGGGCCCCCAAACGGATGGAGTCACCCCTGTCAGACCTGGGCCCCCTTGGGCTCCTGCCTTCTTGCTCCCCCCGAGTCCTACACCGCGTGGGACACTGCGGGGAGCGACCCCCCGCCAGGCCTGGCCGGTCCAGGTGTGTTCATGTGCTGTGCACAGGCCACTTGCCCCGACAGCCCAGAGTCCAGAGCAGGGAGCGCTGCCGGAGCCTTTGCCAGCGGCCGCTTCCGCTTTGCGGGGAGGGGACAGCGAAGCACCTGCCAGCTTACACCTGCAGGAGGGCGGGGCAGAGGTGCAGGCGGGCTTGCTGGAGTGGCCACCCTAACAGTCTCCAAAATACGGGCGGTGGATCTCGAGGGTTAGTTTCTCCGCCGGCAGAGTACTCCGTGCTTGGCTGCACCTGGGCGAGCCACACCCCCCCAGGACCCTTCCGATGTGATGTTCTTGGCTCAAAGCGTTTTTCCAGAGAAGGTTCTGGGAATTCACGTGGAAAACAGGCTTTCAACCTCGTCTCACAGTTGCCCACTTTCCTGGCCACAGACTTCTTTCCAGGGGAAGGCCTGTCTGCACTGCGCTCGGAGGCCAGGCATGCTGGCCGGCACAGCCCACGGGAGGAGCAGCGGGTGACCTGGCTGCTGGCCCAGTCCCGCTCTGTCACTCGAGTGCACCCTCCTGGACCCGCAGGTCTCCTGTTGCCCGGACCCCGTGTTGCAGCTAGTGGATGTTGAGGGCACCTGGGGAGCGAGGCTGGCTGTGCGCCTTGGTCCCCCGAACCCTCCCAGGGCACCGCAGGACTCGAGAGGGCAGGAGTGCCCGGGTTTGAAGCCAGGTCCTCAAGCAGCATCGTCTCTGAGGCCCCCTCCCCAGCGTCCTGTTTGCAGACCAGAGTGTGTAACAGAGCTACCCCCCAAGGGTCCTTTGGGAGTTAACTTGTCCGCACGAGCCCCAGAGAGTGGGCTTCTGTTGCTAGCCCCAGCCAGCCAGCAGCCCGAGTGTCCCAGGGCCACACAAACAGGCATCAGGTGGCGCAGGGCAGAGCCGTCCTGGCAGGGGGAGGTGGCCCCTTTGTGTGTGACCCAGACCCGGGAGCAGAGTCCCAAAGAACTCGTGGCCCGTGGACCGTCCGTTGGGGGCTCCAGCATGGCTCTTGGGGGCTGCCCGGCATGATGACACTTGCCGGTGTCTGGCGGACACAGTGTCTGCTGGTGTTTGGGAAGGAAGGAGGTGACACGGGGGCCCCTGACCACGTGAGTCTGCCAGGAGCTCAGATACTGGGCGTGCGTGGTGGTGAGACGTGTCCTTGGCTTCCAGGGTTGCCCAGGCAAGTCACTGACGACAGCGTGGACCCGTGCCAGGGCCCTGGCAGGGATAACCGGCCTGCGATGGAGACGGTGGGCGTCTCCACGGAGCTGACAGGGAGCTGAGGTCTGAGCGAGGAGGGCCACACACAGGCGGCCTGGGGACAAGTGCGCCTGGGGGACGGCAGCTAAGAGAAAGCCCCAAGGGCGGGTTGTGCACAAGCCCACGATGGCCGGGTTTGGCCTTTCAGAGGGTCTGGGGCCGCTGCCTGGAGGGCGGGAAGGCCAGTGGTGCCGCCAGGGGCGGTGGGGCTTGACCCATTGGCCCTGGGGGTGTCAGTGGCGAAGGAAGGAAAGGGGCGCCCTTCCCAGAGCATGGCACACCTGCTGCTGGACCTCAGCGCAGGAGACCCGGGGCCTGAGCGCTCCTCCCTGGGGTGCTGGGCCAGAGACCCCAGCAGTGCTTCTGACCGCTGAGTGCCGCCGCCCCCCGCTCGCCCCCGCGCTCACCGCCCGCACGTCGTCGGGCAGGTCCTCGTCCAGCTCGCCCTTGACCGTCTTCTCCAGGGTGTTGATGGCGGCCTCCAGGAGCTTCTCGTGGTGGTGGTTCTCCAGGTCCCGGCACTGAGCCATCGTGCGGCGCGAGTTAAGCCGGGGCGGGACGAGCAGCCCCCCCACCCCCCGGGCAGGGCCCTCCCTTTGGCCCCGGGTCCCGCTCGTCCCTCGTCTCCATCCCCACCGCCTCCCTCCGCTCCAGCCCCTTCTAACGCAGCTCCAGAGCTCCCGCCGGGTCGGAACCGAGAGGCCTCTTGGAAGGCACCTGTCCTGCAGGCCTTTGCACAGGCCGCCTCCCGGGCCGGGAAGGTCCTCCCCAGCTTCCCAGCCGGCCCTGCGGCCCACCCTGAGGCCTCAGTTGGTGGAGGCTGCCTCCAGAGCTCTGCGCCCCCGCAGGACCTCGGACCCAGGAGGACAGGACGGGGTGACTTCTGGGGTGAACCTCTGAGCCCCAAATGTCCGCTCCTAACCTAACCTTTCTCCTGACCATCTCATCACGGATGAGCAGGCAGCCTCCTCGGCACCGAGGCCGCCCCGCCCCGAGGGCGTGCGCAGGGCGGGGTGTCCCGGAGTGAGGCCTCCTGGTGAGGTCAGGACCTGGGCTGTGAGCAGCAGCCTGCCAGGCAGCCCCCGATGGGGGGCCTTCCAAACTCTAACCAGGCGCCACTGTGCCGGGGGGTCAGAGAACATCCCTGGAACATTCCAGGTGGTTGCCAGGTTTCTATCCTTTGAAGGTGGGCTTTTCTCCTCAGTGGAAAAACGGGAGGTTTTACACTCTAATCTCAAAGCTGCAGATTCCCACTAAATAGGGTCCTGTTTAGTCTCATGTTGGTGGAGAAAGAGACCTTTTTGTTTTTTTGGCTTCTTAGGGCCGCCCCCTCGGCATATGGAGGTTCCCAGGCTAGGGGTCCACCACAGCCACCGCAACGCAGGATCTGAGCCGTGTCTGCGGCCTACACCACAGCTCACGGCAACGCCGGATCCTTCACCCGCTGAGCGAGGCCAGGGATTGAACCGTCAACCTCATGGGTCCTAGTCGGATTTGTTTCCGCTGCGCCACGACGGGGCCCCCGAGACAGACATCTTTCTGTAAACCAAACGCGGCGTTGGCATTTCCGGTAAGAGTGGAAGTCTGATTACAAGAGCGCTGATTTTTAACTATCCCTGCAACGCGTCTGGGGCACTGGTGGCAATGGGAGGGGCAGGCATGTGACCCCACAGTTGCCACCTGGGAGGGAACCCCACTTCTTTTGGTTAAAAAGGCAGGTCCCTGCACCCAGCCCCCTAGAGGCCAGGAGCGCTGGCGCAGGCCAGGTGACCCCCAGCACGGGCCGCACGCCCCCCACGGAAGGTCCTCAGGAAAGGATATAGGCTTTGGACGTTTTCAACGAACAGTCCCACCAGGTCGGCGATGTTCCTTTCAAATAGGCTTATGGTCTCCTGAAAACGACAAGGAGGCCGCCACCGCGCTCGTTTAGGCTTGGACGCCCCGGGCTGCGCGCCGGCTGAAGGCGCTCCTTAGGCTGGAGCGGCGCCTCCGACCGACCGCGGACCTTCCCGGGCGGCGCCATGCCGCGACCCTGCCCGCTCTCCCTCCCAGCCGCTCCCCAGCAGCCACTCGGAGGTTCGTGGCCTTCTCCGGGCCTCTGCCCCAGCCCTGGCTGGCCCCTCAGCATGCGCACGCAGCCACCACCTTCCTTCGGGCTCCTCCGTGGCACCTGCCTCCACTTCCAAAGAAGCAGGGAGGGAGTCGCTAAGAGCCAGGCTGCCTGCCAGCTCCACCACGCTGTGTAACCCTGGGGCTTTAACTCCCCGGCGCCGCCTCTACTTCCCCATCTGTGAAGTGGGCTTCCTCTGCATAGTGACACATCTCATGAGATGGCAGTGACGCGTCAGTGGGTTTCTTCTCACCGAATGCCTTGCGGGGTGTCTGGCAGAGAGGAAACCCTGGCCACTGTGCCTCTTACCCAGGTTTCTCGCTCTCAGGGCACCTGCCTGCAGGCCTCTCGGCCCCACCCCCACCCCCGGGGCCTCCCCGCACCGCTGCGCCCCACTGCTCTGCAAGGCACCCGGCCTCGCCCAGGTGCCAAGGTGAGAGCTGCTCCCTGTGAGCCAGAGGGACGGGCCATGCCTCTGACCTGCCGCAGGGCAGTGGCATGGGAGTCTGAGGCTGCAGGCTGAGCCAATTAAACGTTTTCGAACGTGTGAACTCTTGCAATGAACAAAAGCAGGGTCACTGTAAAGCCCGACTCCGCCCTGGAGCTTCGGGTCTCTGGGACCCGGCTGCGACGCCAGCGCGCAGGTTCTGGAGAATCCGGGGACAGTGAAAAGGGGCTCCCCCTGCTCGAAGGTTGCAAGCCACTGCCTGAGCCCCCACCCCTGCCAGTGCTCGCGGTTGCTTTCTGCAGCGCTGGAGCCTGCTGGCGGGTGGGGGTGGGACAAGCACCCCCGCTGCGGTGGGGCACCTCTCCTGTGTGACACGACACTTGACAAGTGAGGCCCTGGTGAGACGCTGTCTCCCGCCAGCGCAGCTTGCACCAAGGTCCCTGTCATCTGTGCCCTTCAGCCCCGGCCCCCACAGCCTCATAAACGCACGGGTCCACCTGGCTGCCCAGGACCTTAGGAAGCTAAACCACAGGCTCCTCGCATGGCCCTGAGATGCCGCGACTGCAGGCTGTGCCGCTGGAGCCTTGGTTTCCTCCCAGGGTGGGGGGAGCGCAGCACCTGGACGGCTCCTGGGCTCTGCTCGCGTTAGGATTCGCGTTAAGAAGTTCCTTCGGACGGGTCAGCGTTCCAGAGGAACGAGTGCTGCACGAGGACCCCTCATAACCGCAACGAAAAGCAGTAGAAGAAGAGAAGGCCCCCGTCGCCACCACGCCACGTCACTGGGACGCCTCCCTCCGGCAGGGGCGAGGCGCTCCCGGGAAGGCCCCGCTCACCTCCAGCTGCTCCGCCAGCTGCATCTCCAGCATCATGAGCGAGTTGAACAGCTCGGCGACGCGCTCTCTGCACGCCACTAGCCTCGTCTCCAAGGTGGTCAGTTCAGACGCGTCCCGGATGGCACTCAGGCTCTGGAAACAAAGCCTGTGCTTTAGGAACCCAGCGCTGAGCGTGGCCGTAGTTACCAAGACGGGAGGCGGCCCTGTGGCTCGTGGGGAGGAACGTGGAGCCCGGGGCCGCGCCGCCCGACCCCGGCCGAGGCTGTCAGGGCAGGGCCTCTGCCAGCTGCTGCGTCCTTAGCTCACGGGGGAGGAGCAGTGGCCTCAGAGTCACAAGGACTCTGTGGCTCTCCCTGGGTCACCGTGCCACCTTCGGGCTCTGAACCTCGTCTTCTCAGGTCCAGGCTCACAAGGCCTGGGGGTGAGGCGGCGTCTGTGAGGTCCCGGCTCCCACAGGGGCTCGGCTCCCAGCGCTGCCAGACTCTGATAAGAAGCCCTTGGAGTTCCCACTGTTGGCACAATGGGACTGGCAGCGTCTCTGCAGGGTCAGGACGCAGGTTCAGTCCCCAGCCTGGCAGAGTGGGCAAAGGATCTGGTGTAGGTTGCAGCTGTGGTTCAGGCCTGATTCCTGGCCTGGGAAATGCATGTACCACAGGGCAGCCGAAAACACAGGGACCCGCAGCAGGAACGCACGCAGGCCGAGCCTGTGGGAGCCGGCTGGGCCCGCACACGCCCCACAAAGGAGCAGAGGCAGGTCTGTCGGCAAGGCGGGCGCTCGTGAGCTGCAGAGCACGTGCATCCCAGCCTGCACCCAGTGCCAGCCCGTCTCTAGCGACGGACGCAATGCCCTCAGAGTCACGGGCGTGACTGGGGTCACGGCTGCCTCGTCTGGAGAAGACCAGCCCCCTCACTGGCTCAACCTGACCCGCAGACACTCCCGCCAGGGCCCAGACGAAAGGTAAAAATAAAGCCACAAAAGCACGTGAGGACAAAGTGGGGGACCTTTCCTAAACGACCCGAGTGCAAAAGCCCTTTCTACCCGTCCCCAGGAGAAGAGGTCGGCAATTCTGCTACATAAAATGTTTTAAAATTGTGAGTATCAAAAGCACCATAGACAAAATGACAAACTGGGAAAATATTTGCTCCCCGGGTAGTTCCCGTCGTGGCGCAGTGGTTAACGAATCCGACTGGGAACCATGAGGTTGTGGGTTCAGTCCCTGCCCTTGCTCAGCGGGTTAAGGATCCGGCATTGCCGTGAGCTGTGGTGTAGGTTGCAGACGTGGTTCGGATCCCGCGTTGCTGTGGCTCTGGCGTAGGCCGGCGGCTACAGCTCTGATTGGACCCCTAGCCTGGGATCCTCCATAGGCCGCAGGAGCGGCCCAAAGAAATAGCAAAAAGACAAAAAAAAAAAAAAATTTGCTCCCCGAACATTTCACTGACAGAGCTAATGCCTCACTCTATAAAGAGCCTACAAAGAAAATTCTTTCTGCTCTTTTGGGGGCGGGGCACACCCACGGCATATGGAAGTTCCCAGGCCGGGGATCCAAGCTGAGCTGCAGCTTCAACCTTCACCATGGCTATGGCAACGCCAGATCCTTAACCCACTGTGCAGGGCCGGGGATCAAACCCACACCTCTGTAGAGAAAACACTGGATCCTTAACTGCTGTGCCACAGTGGGAACTCTGTAAATTTTTTTTTAATAGAGATACAGAGATAGAAACCAAAAACCAAATGGAAAAATGGGTAAGGGCCTGTTACAAGGGCAAAGAGTTTACAGAGTAAGAGATATAAATGGAGCTCCCTGGTGGCTCATTGGGTTAAGGACCTGGCATTATTGCTGCTATGGCTGGAAACAGGGACAACAACCATGGGTCAGGGGTCGTCAGAGGTGGCGGGTGGGCACCTAGAGCAGGAAAGGGGGGGAGGGCGGGGCCCACCAGCAGGTGTGTCTCCTCAAACTTGGTGATCCTTTGCCTGCCCTGCTCCTGGTTCTCCTGGATGGCCTCCTGGACACACTGGCTGAAGGTGTCCAGCTCCGCCTTGCGCTTCTCCTGCTGCTTCAGGCCGCACTCAAATAGGTTCAGGCAGATGATGACGAACTTGTCCCTGTAGGTGAGCGGCCGTTAAGGAGGCTGGCAGTGGCTGGGGTGCGGCAGCTGGGGAGGGGCGTGGAGCTGGGGGCCTGGGGGATTCGGGAAGGAGTTCTGCCTGGAGGGGGAGGCGCAGAGGAGAGTCTCTGGGGGACCTGAGGGGGCGGCAGGGGGCCAGCCAGGGAGCTGGGCAGCCTGCACCTGGGCCTCCGAGCTGCTGATGTCCAGGCCGCAGTGGACACAGAGGCTGCGGAGGTCACCTCGCTGCTCTGGGCTGGGGTCAGGAGGGCAGCAGAGGGCGGGGTGGGGGATGCGAGCCCCCTCACCCCGATGTTTGCGGGGCATTTGTTTGAGAGCAAGTCTCTGCCTCACGGTCACCCTCCTCACCGCCTCTGCTCAGCGCTCAGCCCATCCTGCATCCCTCACTCAGCGTTTAAGCTGCGATGACAAAGGCCCAGGCTCAGCCCGTGACCCCTCACTGTGCGACCTGCACAAGGCCCATCTCCAAGCTTAGCTTCCCCAGCGACAAAGTGGGATCCAGAAGGACCCCCGTCCATTGGCAAGGGACAGACTGAGATACCGGGTGCAGAGCCCCGGACGTGCTGCAGTGCCTCAGCTCTGGTCCTCGCTGCCCTGAGGCCTGCAGAGTGGAAGGGGTCTCCCCAGGACACCCGGGCCCTGTGGGGTGGCTGTGGATGGAAGGATATGTCTCCAGGAGCTCGCCCACGCCGGGCAGGCAGGCCAGCTTGCTGCCCTCCACGTCCTCAGCATACATGCTCTCAAAGAGGAAGGGGCCGTTCAGATTCTCCACGAAGGCAGCCTGCGGGCAGAGACACAGCGGGGCTCCTGGGCACGGTGCCCAGCGCCCAGGAAGGCAGGGCGCTGATGGACATGCACAGGGCCTGGTGCGGGCGGAGGACCGGAGGCTGAAGACAGAAGGGTGCCCGCTCCGTCTGGCTGGAGGGCCTGCCAGGGCGTGGAGGGGCAGGGCTGCTCTGTGGGACTGTTTCTGCAGAGTCCTGGCCCTCGTGCGGCCGCGGGACCTGGGGCTGCGGGGGCGGGGACAGGACAGCCCGACGGCCCTGCTGTGACCTACTGTGACGGCCCCCGCAGACCAGGCGGCCCTGGGCACCAGCTGTCTTCAACCAGGAGACAGGCTTGGGGGCCTGGGCCCTGCGGACCTTCGCGAACTGGCCTCCTGGCCGGGGCAGGCGCACCTTGTGCTCCTCCAGCTCCTCCCGCCGGGCCTGCTCATCTTCCTGCTGGGCCTGAAGCAGGTTCTCGCGGTGCTTCAGCTCGTCGAGGCTGTACTGGTGCTTCGCCTCCGCCAGCTCCTTCTGTGGGAGGAGCAGGAAGGGGCATCAGGGCACGGCCTTCTGCCACTGCTCCAGTCTGGCGGCACGGGCGTCCTTCCTCGCCAGCCTCCCCAGTGCCTGAGTCTGCGGCCGCGGACAGGAGGGATCCGCCGGGCAGCCTGCGGGCGGGGCCCTCAGAGGGATGCCCCCGGGGAGGGAGGGGCGGTGGGTGCCCCAGCCGCAGGCCTGCACCCCATCCCCCACCAGCACTGGGGGCTGCGGGGGCCCCAGCGGCCTTCGCTGCGCTAAGGCTTCCGCTGCAAGCCCCGCCCTCCGTTCCCACGGCCCCGCCTCTCCCAGGACCACGGCCCCGCCCCCTCTGCTCCCAACACCAGCACCTGCTGAAACCTGCAGGGTCCTTCAAGGGCCTCTGCCGGCAGCAGGCCAAGACCTGAACCCCAGCACCGTCCTCCTGCCTGTCCCCAGCCTCTCCCCACACAAAGCCCCCCCAAGCTCACAGCCCCGCCTATTCTGAGTGCTTTGCTGGGACTGACCACTCGGCCTCAGGGCCAGGCTTCAGGCAGAACCCAGGGCCTCAACCTAAAAGTGGCCTGTTAGAAACAGGGGGAGCCCACAGCCTGCCCCCAGCCCTCGCCGGCCTTGCCTGGGCCTGGCTGCCTGGTGGCCTGAGCCTGGCGGCGTTAGCAGGTGAGGGACAGGCAGCCACGCGGATGAGGGAGTGTCAGGGGAGCTGCTTTGCGGAACTCTGCTCCTTAAACCTTTTCCTTGGTGCTAATCTTGGTGCTTCCAGACAGAGCCTCTGAGTCAGAAGGAGGCAGACTGCTGTCTGCCTTCTGGAAACTTCCGAGGACCAAGGAGAGAATGCTTGGGGAGGGGCCGGGAAGCTGCAGTGTCAGGCCCTGCACGGTTTTATGATGAGCAAGCATCAAGCCTTTCAAAGTATCGTCCAAACGAGAAAACCCAGACCTGAGAGACTTGGGGTTCAAAATCCGATTCTCGTAACGGCTCTGGGACCAGAGCCACTGCGCTCCTTTCAAGACGCCCGGGGGCCCACGCAGGGCCGGGAGACCCGGAGGGAGACACTCGCCGTGTGGTCGTCGATGCGCCGGAAGTCCAGGTACACGAGGTCCGGGAGGTAGGCACACACGAACATCTTGTAGTCGTCCTGCTCGGCCACGGGGTTCCCGGCGAGGCTGAGCGTCCGCAGGTCCTTGAATCGCCGCAGGTAGATGACCTGGGAGAAGAGGAAGAAAGGCCTGTGTCCTGCCCACGCTGCCAGCTCCGCGAGCAGGGACGGGATGGGGGCCCAGGCCACAGGCATTGGAAGGACTCCGAGGAGGTGGGGAAAGCTGCTTGACAGCTGTGGGTTGCAGTCTCCTCATCTGCAACATGGGAATGGGAACGAGGTGTGTAGGTGGAGGGAGGCCAGATGCCACACGCCGTGAGGAGCACTGGCAATAGTGGGCCTGGCTATTCTCACCACTGCCAGATGCAGAACGGGCGGCATATTCCAACCAGTAAGTGCTGAGGGCTTTTCTAACCATACGCCTAGACCTAACCCTAGGCCTAATCCTAACACTAAGCCCAAAACTGACTTTAAACCTAGGCCTAACCTAAGCCTAGGCCTAACCCTAGCCCTAAGCCTGACCCTGACCCTGACCCTGACCCTAGCTTTAAGCCTAACCCTGGCCCTGGCCCTAACCCGAAGCCCAAAGCTCTTACAGTAAATGGAGCCTCACTCATAGGTATGCTGGACCAGCTGGATGGCAGCTGGCGGGCTGTCCACTAACTTTATTCTCCCTCTGCTCTGTCTTTGGTAAAGTCAACAAACAAGTCATCACGTAAGCCAGCACTTCATCGACAGCAGCTACTGCGCTGTGCGGAAGAAGAAAGAAACCCAGCTGCTTTTAGGAAGGAATTTGTTTTTTTTTGTTTGTTTTTGTCTTTTTGGGGCTGCACTCATGGCGTATGGTAGTCCCCAGGATAGAGGCTGAATCAGAGCTGCAGCTGCCGGCCTACAACACAGCTCACAGCAACACCGGATCCTTAGCCCACTGAGTGAGGCCAGGGATCGAACCCACATCGTCATGGACCCCAGTCGGGTTCGTTACTGCTGAGCCATGATGGGAACTCCTTTTGTCATGAGTTTATTCATTCAACAAATATCCTCAAGCACCTGCCAGGCTTCAGACCTATTCTAAACCTTGGGGACACAGTGGGAGCAAAGCCCTCAAAGCAGGAGCTGACATTCTAGGGGCAGGGAACAAGTAGAGGAGTTCCCACTGTGGCCTGATGGGATCATCGGCATCAGTGGAACCCAGGGACACAGGTTCGATCCCTGGCCTGGCACAGTGGGTTAATGACCCCGTGTTGCCTCAGCTGTGGTGTAGGTCACAGCGGCAGCTCAGATCCGATCTCTGCCCCGGACCTCCATATGCCTCAGGATGGCCCAAAAAGAAAAAGTAAGAGAGTTCCCGCTGTGGCACAGTGGGTTAAGAACCTGACTCCAGCGGCCTGAGGCACTGTGGAGGTGTGGGTTTGGTCCCTGGCCCAGCACCGTGGACTAAAGGAGCTGGTATTGCTGCAGCTGTAGCTCACATTCAACCCCCGGTCCAGGAACTTCCACAGGCTGCACCTGGCCATTAAAAAAAAAGTTAAAAAGTCGTCATTACTGTTTGGCGGAAATACTTTTAAGAGCTCAAGGGGGTGGGGGCGGGGGGGGCAAAACCAGTAGAAGCCAAGGCCCCAAGGCAAGAAAGAGTGGGCCCTGTACCAGACCCCAGCGAGGCCAGGAGGCTGCAGCGTGCTGGGGAGGGGCTGCCTAGATCTTGAGGCCGGAGTGTTGACAAGGCAGCGTCGATTCACCTGTGACCTCGGGGCTGCAGGCGGGAGTGTGAATTTTGTTCGGGGAAGGGGAGCCAGTGGAGCTTTAAGTGTATGTGGGGTGGGGAGTTAGGATCTGACTTAGTTTTTAACGAATCCAACAAGTATCCACGGGGACGTGGGTTCGATCCCTGACCTCGTTCAGTGGGTGAAGGATCTGGCGTTGCCCTGAGCTGTGGCATAGGTCACAGATGTGGCTTGGATCCCTCATGGCTGTGGCTGTGGTGTAGGCTGGCAGCTGTAGCTCCGATTGGACCCCTAGCTTCCATAGGCTGCAGGTGCGGCCCTGAAAAAAAAATCACCCAAGAGAGAAAGGCTGGGTACCAGCGTGTCGTGGGTGGGTGAGCGGGACCGGCCTTCTCAGAACTGCTGCTGGGTTCATACCCGGTCCCACTTCTACAGATGGCGGTTTGGCAAAATACATCAAAGGGTCAAAGCCCATGTGCCCTCAGACCCAGCAGCTCCGCCTCCAGGCACCTGTCCAGGTGCAAAGTCGGCCGTGGTCAAGGACGTCCCATGTGGCCTGCGTGTGACAGCAGGAGGCGAGAAACAACTGGAGTGTCCACCTGCGGGGGCTGGAAAAAGCCGTCCCACCCAGCAGGGGAGGGCTGATGTCGGGCAGAGCGGAAGGAGCCGTTGTCCCCAAGCTGCTCAGCCCCCCTTCCTCAGTGCCGCCCACACCCTCTACTCCGGCCTCAGCTGCCGCTGTGACGCACCGAGGCTGCATCGCCCACCTCAGCCTGCTCTCTGCCCGCTCGACAGCCCAGCCCCGAGCCAGGGTGGGAGGGGTGAATGCCTCGGGGGCAGGGCTGGGGGGGAAGCCGCATCTGGACTGTGGCCCCACCACGCACGGCGCCATCTCAGTGACCCCTGCAGGCTGGCTCCTGCTGTCCCGGGCTCAGCCAGTTTCCTGAGGTCGCCGCGTGGCTCCCAGGGCCTTGCCCCCGCCCGGGGGTGGGGTGTTGAGCCTCTCCGCTCCGCAGGCAAAGCAGAACCCCACCTCGCTCGCCTGAGGGGCCCTCACCTCCGCAGGTGCTTGTGGAGTGAGTGGGGGGGGCAGGGCAGGGCAGGGCAGGGCCCCGCAGGAGAGGCCCACACGGGCACTGAGACGGGCCCCCGCGGGCTTCGAGGGCGTCTCCGCGTCCTCAGCGCTGGGGGTCCGCGTTTCTAGGCAAAGGGAAGGGTCTGGAGGCCCGCCCACCCGCCCGGCGCCCAGGCTCACGTTGGTCAGGTTCGCGATCCGGTTGTTGCCCAGCGACAGCACCTGCAGCCTGACCAGGGCGTCCAGCGAGTCCACCTTGGAGATGCGGTTGTTGAACAGGCTCAGGTCCTCCAGGTTCTCCAGCGAGTCCAGCCCCTCGATGGCCTCGATGTTGTTGAAGGACAGGTCTGGAGGACGAGGGCCGCGGGGCCCGGGCCTGGTTCAGGGCGACTGTCCCGAAACAGACCCGCGGCCTCTCCGGCTCGGCTGCCCACCCTCCTGACCGGGGACAGAGGCTCGCGGCTCTACGGCCCCCGATCTGGGATGGAAGACGCAGGTCAGGACGCGCGTCTTGGGGTGGGGTCCCCGCCAGCCCGCGGGGGTGTGGGAACTCGGTTCTCCCACGTCTAAGTCTGGCTGCCTCGCTGGGGACCGTCACCTCTGACGGTTGAGACAGAGAACCGTCCCCACCTCACCAGGCTGTCCCAGGGCGTTTCGTGGTTTAATCGTCACAGCACAGGTGCTGGCACTTGTGCTCAGGGGTGACAAGGCAAGATTCAAAGGGGCTGGTGGCAAAATGCCCGGGAGCGAGAGCTCGGAAAGAAAGCGAGGCTAGCGGCTCCCATCGTGGCGCAGCAGCGATGAACCTGGCCAGGAACCATGAGGACGCAGGTTTGATCCCTGGCCTCGCCCAGTGGGTTAAGGATGCGGCGTTGCCGTGAGCTGTGGAGCAGGTCGAAGATGCGGCTTGGATCCCGCATGGCTGTGGCTGTGGTGGAGGCAGGCGGCTACAGCTCTGAGTGGACCCCTAGCCTGGGAGCCTCCATATGCTGGGGGTGCAGCCCTAAAACAAACAAACAAAAAAACACAAAAAAACCTGATGTTCCAGAGGCTGAAGTAACTAGTACAAAATGGGTCAGGACGCTGGCAGAGCTGGGATCCGGCAGAGCTGGTCCACCAGCACCACGCGGGCCGCTTCCTGTCCTGTTCTGCAGCCACAGGCAGCCGTTTAGCAGTGGGGGTGGGCGGGGCAGACCTGATACGCCGCGTTCCCCGAGATTTCTGGGGTGTAAGTCTACCACTGCCGATTTCAAGCTACCGGCAGGACGTCCCCGAGTGTGAAGTGGGGTGGGATGTGGCCATCAGCTTTTGGGGGCCAGTTCTGGCGACTCCAGCTCATCCTCAGCGGTGGAACAGCAGATGGGGCCCCCAGCAGGGCCTGTGCGGGCAGGTGGGGGCTGTGCAGAACCTCGAACCCCCTCTCCTCACCCCTCCCCTGCACCCCAGGGACCCAGCTCTTCCTGGTGGTGGTTCCATCCCTGGTGACTAGCGCTTGGCTGGACAAAGGTGGCCTTCCGATTCTGAGGGGTAGCCTGACCTCTTACCAGAACCTTCCCCGGGACTCTCTCATCCCCGTGCCACAAGCCACGGAACCCGGGGTGCTAGCGGGGGCGTGGGTCGGGCCCAGGCGGCCCCTCCCTCTCGTCCTCCATCTGCTGCACGGACAGATGTCTCCTGCCCGTGCAGGTCACCCAGGCCGGGAGCAGCGTTACAGGTGCTGGGCTGCCGGGAGGGGCCGTCTGGGGCCAGAGACCGGGCCTAGCGGCCCGGAGACCTGGCTCTAGCTTGTTTCTGCTGCCCGTCCTCTCGGCCCCCACACCCGAACCAGCGGCGTGATCCTGCCTGCGGGGTTGCTGTGGGCTGGCAGCCGGCAGCACATGCAGCTAAGCGTGTTCTGCCAAGTGGGAGGGGCCCAGGCCCGGGCTGCCCGTGCGGGAGGGCGGGATGGAGGCGCGTGGCTCTGGGGTCAGACAGGCTTGGGTCTGGGTCCCAGCGCTGCTGTGCCTTGGCCGCGGCGCTCTGGGCAAGTGCCTGGGCCTCTGGGAGCCTCCCCGGATGGCCACCCGGGCTCAGGACGGCCCCGGCCAGCCCTGCCCCCACCAGCCATGACGGTGCCTCCCTGGGCCAGCACGTGGGCGCCGTTGGGCAGGGCCCTGGCGCCTCGGAGTCAGACGGGGGCCTCGCTCACCCAGCCAGACCAGGCGCGTGAGGCGCTCCAGGCCCTCGATCTTCTCGATGACGTTGTTATCCAGCTGCAGCTTCCGCAGGTTCTCGAAGGGCCAGAGGTTGTCTATGCGGAGAATGTCTGAAACGAGGACGGCCTGGGCTGCTCCCAGCCTGTGCGAGGGTTGGGATGCAGTGCCAGCGTCCCGGGGGCTGGATGACCGGCGGTGACCATGGGGGAGACCAGGACCCCGCCCCCAGAGCTCGGTGTCCCGAGGAGGGCTGCTGCCCCGGGGCCCCTGAGGACTGGCAGGGGCCGAGGGTGGGTGGGGTGCAGGGCGGAGGTGCGCAGCCCCCAGGGCAGGGACGCGCTGCACTGGCCCTCGGATGGCCTGGGCTCAAGACCCAGGGCACAGGCAGCCCCCCACTCTGTCCTCAGGTGACAAACAAGAGCAAAGCTGCAGGGATGGCCAGTCACCTGGGGTGGCCGTCGGGAGGGTGCTTCGGCTGTGTGGACAGAAACGCTTCATGTCCATGCCCTCCGACCCTGTCTCTACTTGCAGTCTGTGGGCAGAGACACGCTGGGCCGGTGCAGGCCCAAGAGGGCGGAAAGACGGGCCTGTGCCCCGGCACGGGCTGAAGGGCCTGACCCGCAGCTGCCCCATCCCCTGGCTCCTGAGACGGGCAGAGCTCGGTCCCCGTCACAGCCACCAAGAGCTCCGAGCAAAGCTCAGTGTGACAGGCACACACTGTGGGTGCAAGATTCTAGAGGCGGGGCCTCGTCCCCAGGATTCCTAGAAGCCACAGAGCGCTGCTGTTCACGCCGCTTTTTCCTGTCTGCTTTTGTGAGCACTTCCAGAACTTAGCGAGTTAGAACGTGCTCATTAAAAGAATGTCCTTGGACCCATCTCCACGGGGCTGTTACCATCGCCCCCTATTCTCTGCTTAACTATCACCTCCTGGGTGAGGCCCCTGACCCGACCCGTACGGAGCCCCGCGCACTGCGCCCTCCGCTCCTCCAAGCGCACCAGCTCCGGACACACCACTGGACTTCTTAGGTTTGTGTGTCCCCCTCCCTTGAAGGTGAGCTCCCCGGAGACGGGGTTTTTTTATCTTTTTTGTTCCCAGTTGAGTCCCTGGTGCCCAGAGCAGCCCCCGGCCTAGAAGAGGCACGTGGTACACAGTGGGGGGGGGGGAGGGGCAGCGGGAGGCGGTCTAAAGCCCCCCTGACACCCACCCTGCCACCCCTTGAAGCCTGCTGCTCTGGGCAGCCCAAGGGCTTCGTGAGGCTGGGCCCGGCCTGCCTGGCGCAGCACCCCGGCCTCGGGTATGTCTCGGTAGCCCCCTGTTATCGACTGATGAGCGCAGGCCAGCGTGGAGGCCGGGGCAGAGCAGAGACAAGAATCACTGTGCCCTCTGCCGAGGCCCGCCAGCACCGGGCTGGGGGGGTCGCAGGGCCCGTGCCTACCTCTCCTGCCCCCTGTGCCACCTCACTGGCTCCCCGAGTGAGGCCGGCAGCAGGCTTGTTGTCTCACCTTGTCCCCCAACTCGTGCGGGAGACAGGGCCTGCCGTCACCCGGGCTCGCAGATGGGACACAGGATCTGCCAGGTTGCAGGCACGTCTCCCACCAGGCTGCCCTGGCTCCTGCGGGCCCTGCCCTCCTGTTTCGGGCCCTTCCTCTGAAGCTTCTCCCCAGCGCGGCACCCCTCCCTGCCTTCCTGACCACGCGGGCCCACCTTCCTAAGCTCCCCGCCCTTGGGAACTTGCCCAAGTGGTCCACGAGTGGGAGAGTGGGAGAATGTCCCCTTTCCTGCTCGTATTCAGAGTCGGGGGGCTCTGGGTGCTCAAGAGCTAAGGGCACCCAGCGCTTTACAGCCCCTGGTGCTGGTCCTGCGCCTCCTGCCCCGGCAGGACCACGGACTGGGCAGGAACTTGGGGCTGCCCGGCGCCCGCCCCGCCAGGATACGCACTCTGGAAGTCCAGCTGCAGGGACAGGACGTCCTTGAAGAGGACGCCCTCCTGCTTGGCCAGCTGCCCAGCCTCCTCCTGGGGGCCCTGCTCCCCCACGGCCTGCTTGAGCATGTGGTCGTCGATCACCCTGGGCTCCACGTCCCCCAGGCGGCTCATCCTCCCTGGAAAACACCATGTCTCTTCCCCAGGCTGCTTCCCGGCCTCCCTTGGCGGTCGGGCTGGGGTCCTTTCACAGCGCCCTGGGGCGTCATGGTGGCCACGGACACTCTGAGGTCGGTCCCCTCCCACCCTTGGCTGCCGCACCTGGGCTGCTCCAGGGCCCCACGGGCACCCAGCCTGCCTGGCACCCACCAGCAAGGCTGCACCTCTTGGCCCCACAACCACGGTTGTGACCTCGCCACGGCCCTGGTGCCCACAGTGTTCTGTGTAGCCTCTGCAGCTCAGCTGCGGGGAGTTTATAATCTACCACCCATCAAGGGTCCTTGGTGACTTGCCTGACAATAGTGTCGTTGTAGGTGGGGGAAGTCGCAGAGAGTTTTACCCCACTGTCACCACAGTCGCCTCCTCACAGAGAACCAGATCCAGAATTGTCCTGCAAAACAATTGTCCAACTGGACCTGAAAAATAGAGCCCCTATTGGCCATGAATCAGAAAGAGAAAACGCACCATTTACCCTATGTCACTGGGTGCCAGTGCACACTTGGTGTTAAATGACAGGCCAGCTCCAGGAGCCATGAGAGAGGGGAGCCCTAAAGCCCTAATTTCCCAGAAAGGGAAACTGAGGCTGGGGAAGGGACAGACATGGACTCGGCATCCACATCCAAAGCCACAAGTCTTCACCAAGAGGAAGATTAGGTCTAACTAAGCAAGAGGAACAAGTTAGCGGCAGTGGAGAGGTGGGAGCGAGGGTCCGTGATGCCCTCTTGAAGAGGTATCGCTAGGCCAGGGTACCTCTCTCTGGGTTGGAGGCCTGTGTGTATTTGGGGCCTGTGCCCAGAGGGAACGTTTCCCCAGGTCCTTTTCCACCGAGGCCGGGAGGAGGCTGCCAGGGGGCCTGGGCCCTCCTCCAGGTGGGGCGGCCGGCGGGCTCCTCCGGGAAAAGGTCAGGTCCTCCCGCAGCCTTTGAGTTTCAGCCCCAGATTCTCAGCTTCTGCGCAGTTCCCGGCGGGCTCCTTTCCTCAGCGACCGGTTGCTAGGGGAACCAGGAGCCGCACTCCGTTGCTAGGGAGAGTCTGGGGCTAGACATCCTGGGTGAAAGTTGACGGCCACGTGATCACATTTCTGGGCGGGGAAAGCCTCCCGGCACCAATCCGCTGTAGAGAAAACAAATACTTGTCCAATCAGCGGTTTCTACGGGCGGGGAACTTGGTATCCCCGCCCCCTACCTACGTGACTGACTCGTCTTTTGCCCAATAACAGTAAGGACTCCTTCGATTGACCAATATACAGGTGAATCAACATACACAGACTTTCGTTCGGAGGCGGGCCAGGGGAGGTGACGGAGATTCCTGTGACCTAGCTCGCGACCCCGCCCAATCGGACGCGGCAGGGTGGGCGGGGATTCGCTGAGGGAGGTGTAGGGGCCAATCGGAAGAGGGCAGGGCAGCCGTCGCCCAATAGTAACGTGGCGGGGTGGGGCTGGGACGGGCGCCGGCGTTCCGGAGGGTGGGGCGGGGGCAAGTGTCAGTCTGGCCGGGAGCGCGGCGGGGGACGCGGAGACCCGGCGGCTGACTCGCTCCGGCCCCTGCCGAGCCGTCCGCCCAAGATGGAGTTCCTCCTGGGGAACCCGTTCAGCACCCCGGTGGGGCAGTGCCTCGGTAAGGCCCCCACAGCGGCGCCCCGAGGCCTGGGCGAGGCTCCGCGCGTCCCTGCGCGGCAGGGCCCAGCACCCACCCCCCCCCGCGACAGCGCCGGCCGGGGTCGAGCAGCCCTCGGGGGAGCGGGAGGCCGGCGCGCTCTTGAGGACACGGTGGGGGGCAACCTGCCCCACCTCGGGAAAGGGGGCGGCCTGCTCGCGGGGCGCCCGCGGGGCCTGGCCGCCGACCCCCTGTGACCTTGTGCGAGTCACTGCCCGGTCCGGTCTGAAGTGCCCCGTCTGTCAGAGGCGGGAGCTGATGTCCCCTGTGCTCGTCCCTGCCCCCGGCTGTTGCTTCCGCGCGTTCTTACATTTGCCAACGCGGAAATCTTCGGGGACAGATAGAGGGGTGCTCGCCGGCCTGAGCCTGTGTGGGCGCCGGGATGACCAGCATCCCCGGGGGAGCGCCCGAGGTGTGGGTGAGGACCACCAGAGGGCCGGGGGCCAGTGGACTCTGCTTGCTGCAAAAAGCAACTTGCCTTTCCAGCCGAGGCTGGAGCTTAGGCCGAGTGCCCTCGGTCAAGAGTGTTGATTGGTTTCTTTGAAAACTGGATCCTGCTGGTTGGAGGAAGGTCTGGAACAACGTCTTTGGTGAGCAGGGACCTTTGGCGTCCTCGCCAGCCTGGCTGGGTCAGTGGTGACGTGGTTCTTTTCTGCCTACTTTTCAGCCTTGCCGGGGCCTGGGAAAGCCCTGAGGCATCTCGGGTGGGCCGGCGGGCGTTTGGGAGCCTTTCTCGTGTCCGTGGTGTGGGGGCTCCGACGTGGTGACGGACTGGGCGCTGGATGAGTCTCTTCTGGCCCGTGCCCACTGCTGCCCCTTCCTTCTTCCTCAGCTGCTCCCCCGCTGCATCCTGATTCCAGAAACTCATTTCTCAGTTGGGAAGCCAACTCCCGTCAGCTGTCGGAGGGACCCGTGGACTTGGGGGGAGCTTTTTCCCTTTTTCTGGCTCCTGTGCAGTAAGAAGCTCTGCACCTTTGAAGTGCCGAGGTCGTTGACGGGGTGTGTACGTTAAAGAGGATTTAAAACGTGCGGATATGAGGGGTGTGCAGGTGCAGAGAGCGTGAGGCTTCCCTCGGGAAGACCTGCGTTGGCGCCACGCCCAGTTCAGCCCCGGACCCCCAAATCCTGGGCACCCCGCTGAGCCTGGGTTTGCTCCAGAGGGAAGTGGAGGCAGGGTGCTGTGTATTCAGGGTGGTGCGGGTTTCGGTGAGATGATGGATGTGCCTGGAACACAGTCGAGGCTCAGTTCGTCGGAGCTGCCGCCGTTATTATCAGGATGACTCAGGCAGGCGAATCTTCTCTCTGGAGTGTGGGACAGCCAGCCCACCTCTGGACAGGCCCCCGGGTCTGCCGGCCCTCGAACGGGACCCTGGACCACGAAGGGAGCGGAGCCTCCTCCCTGCCAGTGAGCCACTTCCGTTCGGGTAGATGCCTAGAGGCCGCGAGGAGGCTCTGGGTATGTTTTGCGTTGTTGCGACTGAGTGTAGAATTGACTCTCGAGACGCGTCGTGTGGGTAGTGTTCCTTAAAAGCACGTGCCGGGGGCCGTTCGCAGGGCAGCGCAGAAGGGAAACAGCAGCCACGCCGGCATCGGGTAACAGCCGAATCCCCCAGCAGTTGTGCAGCTGCTCCGTGAAGTGGGTTTTATTGTCCTTCCCGCTTTAGGGATGGGGAAACTGAGGCTCAGCCAGCGAGCGGGACCCGGATTTCACAGCTGGGCTTGCTGGTGTCAGGGAGGGAACACAGATGCATGGGACAGTGATGACAGAAGGAAGGCCGCCTTAGCTGTGCTCAGGGGACAGAAGTGCTGCCAGGGGGTCCGGAGGAGTGGGCCCTGTGCCCTTGAGACTGAGGGCTGTTTGTGAGGGTGGGAACCGCCCAGGCAGAGAAGAGGCCCCTGCGCCTGGGGCAGGTTGGGGGTGTGTGGGCACCTCCCGGTGGAACAGAGGCAGCTGTGGGGTTTGGGCCCGGGATGAAGTCTGTCCTGGGTGGGCGGCTTTGAAGGCCACACAGCTGACTCCCATTTGAGCCTGTCTGGCCCTCGCGCTCCTCACTCAGCAGCCCTGGGCCGTGAACCTGAATAACCCATCAGGCCATCAGCCGGTGATCTGAGCCTGTGTTGGCTGCCAGGCTCCGCGATACAGGTATTACAGAGCTGCTCTGAGGGAGCTGGCAGTAGCTGTCCCAAGCCACCTAGGTGTCCCCAGCCACACGCATCAGACTCGAGGTCCGGGGTCGGTAGACCAGCGGTCACTCTGGCTTCCGCCCCCGCCTCACACCCACTTCCTGGGCGCTGTTTGACCTAACATGTGGGCTGCCCATCGCGAGCTGGCAGCTCAGCCCAGCGTGACGAGTCCCTGGGCCTTCCTGCACCCAGGCCGCCCGCTGTCCTGGAAGGGAGTCAGGCTCAGAGCGAGGACCGGCCACCTTATGAAGGGCTGACCAGTGCTCTGCGGCCAGATCCCCTTCTGGAACAGCTTTCAAAACAGTGCCACCCGTGTAGGGAGTCCCCCAGCCATGTCCACGGTGCCGGGGCTCGGCTCTCCTTGTGGTGGCTGGAAAATGGTTTCACCTCATCCTTTTCCAGGAGTGAAGTTTGGATTCATTGAGATGAAAGACCCATGAGTCGTTAGTGAGTTCTGACCAGAACCCCGGGGGCCACCTCTCGGCTGCGGAGCTGGGCCCAGGCCGGGTGGTGTGGGGCCTGAACTGCCCCCTGGAGCTCCCCACGCCTGTCACTGCCGCCTGCTGACTGGCCTGGCTCTTTGCTCCAAGGGCAGGTGGTTAATGTGTGGCCCCTCGGCTTGCTCCGGTGGGTCACCCCCTTTGCCGCAGTTCCCAGCCCTGTGAGACCGACAGGGAGAGAAGGCGAGGAACCTGTAATTATTAAGCGCCCTTGTATGCAGACTCTGTCCTCAGGACGTCTTCGAGCCCACACAACATTTAAGGAGGATCTGCGGACGATTCCTGCCCTGAGGTGCTTCAGAGAGGCTCCAAGAGGTTAAGAGGCCTTGCACGGTCAAGGCCAGGGTCAAGCCGAGAGTCCACTGCTGACCCGGGGCTCTTTCTGGGCTGCCGTGTTGCTTCCTGCTCTGCAGAGCCTGTGAGTCAGGGTCACGGGCATCCTGGAGAGCTGGCGGAGCAGACGGCGGGTAGGGTGCGGGCTGGGGCCTCTGCACGTCTGGCACAGCCCAAGGCTGCTGCTGCTGCTGGTCCAGACACCACCCGGTGAGAACGAATGCTCCAGATGAGAAGTTCTGCTTCTTGAATCTCTTCTTAGCAGGTCCCATCGTGGCTCAGCAGGTTATGCTCCCAACTAGTGTCCATGAGGATGTGGGTTCGATCCCTGCCCTCGCTCCGTGGGTTGAGGATCCAGTTGCCGTGGCTGTGGTGTAGGTTGCAGGTGTGGCTCAGATCTGGCGTTGCGGTGAGCTGTGGGTAGGCCAGCCGCTGTAGCTCCATTCAGCCCCTAGCCCGGGAGCGTCCACATGCTGCAGGTGCGGCCCTACAAAGACAACAAAAAATCTCCTTAATCTCTCCGCCAACTTTCAGTGTGCGTTTCTCATGGCGGATTATCCGTGAGACTATTCAGAAGTCATTTATCCCCTCAGTGGCTCTGTGCGGCCTCTCGGAGAGACCAAGCTAAACACTCGCCAGAGGTTCTCTCTGGTGGGAGTGCAGGGAGCGGAGACAGGTGCCTGAAGCAGCGAGGTCGGAAATGCTGGCACAGACTCGACAGATACATGGAGTGACGAGGCGGACGACGGAGGGGTTACCTCCAGCAGCAGTAGCAGTGGTTACCAGGCTTTGCCTTCTGAAAGCTCGGCGCTGTGTCGTTCTGCGCCAGCGGCGGAGGTCGTGTTTCTGGGTCTCGCAGTCCTTGATTCCGGCAGCGCTGTGAGCGGGTACTGGGGGTCCTGCCAGCGTCTCCACTTTGCAGAGCAGGACCTTAAGGTACTGAGAGGGTCCCAGAACTGGGAGTTCCCATTGTGGCACAGTGGTTAATGAAGCCAACTAGGAACCATGAGGTTGCAGGTTCGATCCCTGGCCTTGCTCAGTAGGTGAAGGATCCGGCGTTGCCATGAGCTGTGGTGTAGGTCACAGAGGCATCTCGGATCTGGCATTGCTGTGGCTGTGGTGTAGGCTGGCGGCTATGGCTCCAATTAATATATATATATTTTTTTGACTTTCTGACTTTTTGCCTTTTTGCCTTTTCTAGGGCCACACCCGCAGCATATGGAGGTTCCCAGGCTAGGGGTTGAATCGGAGCTGTAGCCACCGGCCTACACCACGGCCACAGCAACGCGGGATCCAAGCCAAGTCTGCAACCTACACCACAGCTCATGGAAACGCAGGATCCTTCACCCGCTGAGCAAGGCCAGGAATCAGACCCACAACCTCATGGTTCCTAGTCAGATTCGTTAAGCACTGCACCACAACGGGAACTCCTACAGCTCCAATTAGACCCCTAGCCCAGGAACCTCCATGTGCCATGGGTGCAGCCCTAGAAAAGACAAAAAAAAAAAAAAAAAAAGAAACAAAAAGAAAAAGAGGGGCCTAGAACTAGCAGTGAAGGAGCCGGACTTGGGACCCAGCGGGCAGAGGGTGAGGAGGAGCTCCTGGGGGCAGCAGGGCCGTGAGGACAGGTGGGCTTTGCTGGAGGTGAATGAGGAGGCCTGGCCGGCTCCCTGGGCAGAGAGAGCAGCGACGGAGGAGGGTGACAGTGGCTGGGGCCGTGGGAGCCCAGGTGGACAGGTGTCAGGCCTGATGGGCAGGGCTTCAAATGCTGGCCGAGGGCTCTGGACTCTCTCCTTGGTGGCACTGGGAGCCGTGAGAGGCGTCTCGGGAGGGGAGTGGCATGGCTGTCCTTACAGAGGCAGGTCCCAAAAGGCTCTTCTCTCTCACCATCAAAGCCCCCTCCGTGCCGAACGGGGGTCCCCGAGGCGCAGGGAAGGGCTTTCCTGGGGAGCCCCCAGCAGAGATGATCCTTAATCCACTGAGCGAGGCCAGGGATCGAACCCATGTCCTCATGGATCCTAGTCGGGTTTGTTAACCGCTGCGCCGTGACGGGAAGCCCTGTTTCTGATATTTTGAGGCAGAGCCAGAACTGCCGTGCTGTTCTCCCCAGGGGCTGGGCCATCTCACCTTCTCACTAGTGGGGGTCTCCGCATTCCCGCCCAGACCTGTCATTTGTTTGTCACAGTGGCCGTCCTAGTGAGCGTGGCGTGATACTCGCTGTCGTGTGGTTGTGTCTCTTCACATCCTTTGCACATTTTCCATCGGGATGTTTCATGGTTGTTGAGCGTTAGTTCTGTCTCCGCTGGGGGTGCCTCCCGGGTAGATCATCAGGTTTGCTGCCATTCTCCGCCCGGGTCCTGCCTCTTCAGTGTTGGTCGGGTCCTTTGATGCAGCTGGTGGGTCTGATCTACTTTTGTCGCCTGTGCCTTTGGGGTCCTGCCCTTATTCTCAGTTCTAACACATGCCCTAAAGACGAGAAGGGTGATGCCAGCGGTGCCAGGTCAGCCTGACTCGTCTCTAGGGGCCAGTTAAGTGCGTTTCCTCCCAGGCCCCCGCAGCCCCGCGAGGCAGGCGTTGTCACCCACGATTGACAGAGCAGGAAACAGAGGCTTCTCAGGCTGGTCTCCAGGCAGAGCGGGGACTTGAACCGGTCTGAGGGGTGAGAACTCAGTACTGATCCATGGAACTGAGAGAATGAACTGGCGGCTGGTGGCCGGTTTGGCTCTCAAGCTCAGGGCTGCCGCAGCATTAGCCGCCCTTCCTGTCATCCCAGGTTTTGAAGCGTTTGGGGAGAGGCTGTGTTTTCTGACTGCGCACGGAAGCGCCTCTCGCTCCAGGCGGCCCCGGGCTCCCTTGCGGTCTGGACGTGCCTGGGTCTGCGGCGCTGGAGGAGGCAGGGCCGTGAACACGCTCCGAGGTCTCCGAGGGCCGGTTCGCCTTCCAGACGTTACTGGCTCCTGTTTTAATCTTTAACGAGGCACGGCAGCAACTCCTGTATTGGTTTAAATTGGGGCGTGCCGGGGAGCCACTGATCCCATCTCGGGAGCTGGGCCGCGAGCCTGGCAGAGCTGGGGACAGGGACAGGCCGTGGGACAGGGCACTGTCGAGTTCTTTGCTGCTCCTCAAAGGAGAGACACACAGCTCTGCTCGTCCTCGTCCATCAAGGTGGGAAGTGTGGCCTGGGGGGTGATGCTGCCTGGTGGCTTCTGGGGGCGGGGGGCGGTGTCCCCACACGTTAACTCTGCAAACTCTGAAAGCAGGAGTCACCAGCTTCTGGTGGGGGGGCCTTCTCCGCCGTCGGTCCACCCTCAGTGACAGACGAGGCCCCGAGCCCAGAGAGGTCAGGTCGGTGCGGCTTTTACCCCAACAGTGCTTCGGACACCAAGTGTGTGGGTGTTTCTGGCCACCAGCCGATTGTGACACCAAGCTGTGTCCTGCCTTTCGGTTCCGGTTCACTCTGACCTGCTACCCAGGTCTCCGCAGAGCCCACAGGGGAGGGCTCGGACCATGATGCGGTCAGACCCCCACTGCAGACCCCAGGACCTCCGGCCACCTGCTTAATCGGGGGCTCCCTTGAGCCCGCCTCAGGTTCGGGACGTCACCAGACCCAGGCAGAAGCTCCCGTGCCGTCTACGGGCTCTCAGTGTCCAGCCCCACGTTGAGCCGCCCGTGGCCCGGCCCCGTGCCCACCGGGCACACGTGGCTCGGAGGCCCTGGGGGTT
Organism: Sus scrofa; assembly: GCF_054392235.1. Lineage (NCBI taxonomy): Eukaryota > Metazoa > Chordata > Mammalia > Artiodactyla > Suidae > Sus > Sus scrofa. Next base: position 66,037,785 of record NC_139394.1, read on the forward strand.
TTATGAGCACGGGCTGGGAACCGTCTGACTGCATCGTGGTGGGCACCTTGCCGGGGTCCCACAGTGAGTCCTGGTGAAACTTTCTGCTTACCTGGGGTCCTGCCAGTCACGAGGCGCTTGTGTCGCAGGGGCTGAGGGAGGCTGAGGGGGGCTGCCGTGCCATGAAGATAAATGCTTTTTGTCTTTGGGTCTTTTTTTGTTTGTTTGTTTGCCTTTTCTTGGGCCGCTCCCATGGCATGTGGAGGTTCCCAGGCTAGGGGTCGAATCGGAGCTGTAGCTGCCGGCCTACACCACAGCCACAGCAATGCGGGATCCAAGCCGCGTCTGCGACCCACACCACAGCTCACAGCAACACCAGATCCTTAACCCACTGAGCGAGGCCAGGGATCGGACTTGCCACCTCATGGATGCTAGTCGGATTTGTTTCTGCTGAGCCACGACAGGAACTCCCGATAAATGCTTTTTATTGTTTGAAAGCAAATCACAATTAGTCCAATCACACTGGGCGGTTTAGCTCCAGGTTGGGTGGTTGGTAAAGTCCATTGGCAAACCTGCCTTTGGTTGGCCGTCTGTTTCACCTGCATTTTCTGGCTTCCGTCCGGAGCAGCACAGCTGCTCCCAGGCAGGACTCCCGAGGCCCGGGGCTGGCTCCGCGTTGCTGCCGATGTGCTCTGTGGCTCTGGGGAGGTCCTGGGACCAGCGTGGTTGGAACCCAGCGTCTCAAGGCCACTTCCACACCTAAAGCTAAAGGCTGGCTTCAGAGTGGCTTTCAGTTTTTCTTTAGATCTTGAGCTCCGTAATTCACCCTCAAGAGCACTGAACAACTTCCTGCAAACGTTTGAAACATTTTTGGTGAAATAGACGTAGCACGAAGCCCACCATCGTCACCGCGTTTAAGTGAGCAGTTCAGTGGCACTAAGAACATTCGTGTCGGAGTTCCCGGCGTGGCGCAGTGGTTAATGGCTCCGACTAGGAACCACGAGCTTGCGGGTTCCATCCCTGGCCTCGCTCGGTGGGTTAAGGATCCCGCGTTGCTGGGGCCCTGGTGTAGGCCGGCAGCTACAGCTCCGATTCCACCCCTAGCCTGGGAACCTCCATATGCTGCGGGTGTGGCCCAAGAAATGGCAAAAAAAAAAAGAAAAAAGAAAAAAAAATTCATGTTGTTGTGGGTCCATCCATGGCCTCTGCCTCCAGAAGGCTCTTCCTCCCGTAAAACCCAGAGGCTGTCCCGTGAAACGGTAACTACCCCCCCAGCCCCCAGCAACCGCGCTCCTGCTTTCTGTCTATGAATTTGTGTCTCCGTGGACCTTGTGTTAGTGGAAACGTACAGCACTTGTCTTTTGTGACTGGCGAGTTCACGTAGTAACCCTGCCTTTAAGATGCACCTCTGACGGAGCCTGTGTCAGAATCGCCTTCCTTTTTCAGGCTGAATAGTGCTCCACTGTCCGCGTAAACCGGGTTTTGTTTAGTCCATCCATCCGCCCAGCTTTGGACAGCTGAGCTGCTTCCACCTCTTGGCTTCTGTGAATAAGGCTGCTGTGGGGAGTTCCCACCGTGGCGCAGCAGGTGAAGGTCTGGCGTTGTCTCTGTGGTGACGTGGAGCCAACCCCTGGCCTGATCCACAGCCCGACACAGTGGGTTAAGGATCTGGTGTTGCTGCAGCTGCAGTGTAGGTCAGAGCTGCAGCTCAGGTTTCATCCCTGTCCCGGGAACTTCCATGTGCCGCAGGTGTGGCCAAAAAAAAGCCCGCGGTGGACATGGATGTACAGGTTGCTCTTTGAGGCCCTGCTTTCCAAGTGAAATTGTTGCATCACATGGTCATGTGCAGGTCTATCTTTTTTTTTTTTTTTCCCTTTTTTAGGGCCGTACGTGCGGCCTATAGACATTCCAGGCTAGGGGTCTAATCAGAGCTGTAGCCGCTGGCCTACGCCAGAGCCACAGCAACGCAGGATCCGGGCTGCCTCTGCAACCTACACCCCAGCTCACGGCAATGCCGGACCCTTAACCCACGGTGTGACGCCAGGGCTCGAACCCGTGTCCTCATGGATGCTGGTCAGGTTCATTTCCGCTGCGCCGCTACGGGGACGCCTGTGGTTCCATTTTTAATGTGTTTAGGCACCTCCGTACGTGGTGGCTGCTCCGTTTTCCCTTCCCTCCGACAGGGCTCAGGGGCCCCGTTTCTCCACATCCTCACAGCCCGTGTCATCGTCTGGGTTTTGGTAGCAGCATCATCCCATGTGTGAGGTGGCTGCGCACTTCTGGGGGCGTGTTACGCAGCCCCGTGGATTCCGGGTTGTTCGGACCCTCGGGGCAGGACGCGTGGGGAAGGAGGGCAGCGCCCGAGCTCAGCGTGTGTCTTCCTTGCTGGGTGGGTGTCGTAGTTGCTCAGCTGCTTTCCTGGAGGGGCGGCGGCGGATTAGGGCAGCCATAGAAGAGGGGGCTTGCGGGTAACCGGATGAGTGACAGTAGAACCACAGCCCTGAGTTGGGTGGGTAGCCCCATCCTGGCCCTGTCGTGGGGACACGGGCTGGCAGGGGGCCCACCCTGCTTGGTGCCGGGCTGTTGCACAGATCGGGGGGCGGGGGGGGGGGGAACGGTCTGTTGGTGCCGGGGTCACGTCCTGAGACGGGGGGTGGGGGGCAGCCCCGAAAGCTCAGCGGAGAGCAGAGGGGGTTCCTGAGAGGCGCCCCTGGACTGGTTTTGAAGGACGAGTGGGAGCTGGCAGGAGGAGAGCGGGAGTTGGCGGGGACCAGCCTTGCGGCTTGAACTCCATCAAGTGTGAGAGCTGGTTCGAGAGAGCATCCAAGGGGTGTTCAGTTTCGGACCGCGACAGGCTGGGCCAGGAGGGTCTCGGAGCCCCCCCAGGACGGGGCGGAGCGGGAGGGGCCGAGCCCCCAGTCGGGCCCTCCTCCGCCCCGGCCCCCTTCTCTGGGGTCTTTTGCGCCACCGGTTTGTTTGCCTTTCGACGGAGTAGTGTTGGCGCGTGTCCTCCTTCTCGTGTGAAATCAGACACTCAGAAGGGTATAAAGTGAAAGCCGCCCCATCCACAGCCTCGTTTGAGCCGCCGGACGGCACCGACGGCAGTCCGGCTTGTCTGAAAGCGGGAGCCCCCGTCAGCTGCTGAGTGTGGCTCTCACTGCGACACTTCTTTCGTGTCCCGGGGTCCGGCTGCAGGTGTCGGTTCCAGCCGCCGCCCGGTGGGGTGCTGCCTGGGGCCGTTCTCCTCTGGGGAGCGGAGGGCTTTATCTCAAAAACGGTGCCGTCGCAGCGCGGGCTGGTGCCTGCACCCCTTTCTGTGGTTCAAGTCCCCGAGGTCAGGCTGGGAGTGGTTGAAACGGATACGGATGCCAGGCGCCCTGCAAAAGGGCGCTCCTCGCGGGCCTCTGCCCAGCGGCGCCCAGAGCACGTGCTCCCTCCACCCGGCCGGGCCTTTGCGGCGGGAGAGGGCGCTGGGCCATCGGGGTCCTCGCTCCCTAACGGAGACCGTCTCGGAGCCTCGGAGCCCAGGCCCTGGCCTGCAGTTTCCGAGGGGTCACCGTCGCCGTCCAGCCTGGGGACCCCCCTTCATGACCTGCCTTGTCCCTGAGGCCGGGTGCTATTACTTATAGAACATTGTCTTTATACGGACTGACCTCTCCTTGCACAAGTGAGCCTTATAGGACCTGTGTCACCTCTTCCCAGGGCGGGTGTGGCAGAGCGGGCTGCCGGCTAGGAGGGCCCGGCTCCCAGCGGCGCTTCCCGCCTCCCCGGGTCTGCAGGCGGGAGGGCACCATGCAGGGGCCCCCAGGCTGCCACGTGCCCCTGCCCTCAGCCCGGAGGCTCACTCCACAGTCAGAGCCATGCCGGCATGGACACGTGAGCAGCGTTCCCCGGGAGTGGTTGGGGCACCCGGGGCGAGGACAGTGGTGGCTCTGGGCAGAGGAGGTGTCTGAGTGAGGTGGCCTTGAAGCCGCGCCTCTCGGGCGGGGCAGGCGAGGGCAGAAACAGAGGCCCTGAGGCGGGCGGTGCCCAGCAGCTGGGGGCCTCCCTGGGGAGTGGGCCACGGACCCCAGCAGAATGGGCTGCAGGGAATGGGGGCAGTCGCACTGATTCGGGCTGTGGGGTCTCCAGCCTCTGCCCCTGTTCAGCTGCTGCAACGCTGCAGACGCCCGGCCACGATCTTGGGACGGAGCAGGATCCAGAGTCCAGGGAGAAGACTCTTGTTTGCATTTCCTTGCATTTATTTTCATTATTATTTGTAGTAGTAGTAGGGGTATTTGTCTTTTTGCCATCTCTAGGGCTGCTCCTGCGGCATATGGAGGTTCCCAGGCTACGGGTCTAATCGGAGCTGTAGCCACCGGTCCACGCCAGAGCCACAGCAACGCGGGATCCAAGCCGAGTCTGCAACCCGCACCACAGCTCATGGCAGCGCCGGATCCTCAACCCACTGAACGAGGCCAGGGATCGAACTCGTAACCTCAGTTCCTAGTCAGATTCGTTAACTACTGCGCCACGACGGGAACTCATTATTATTATTATTATTATTGGTCTTTTTAAGGCCATACTCACAGCACATGGAGGTTCCCAGGCTAAGAGTTGAATCAGAGCTGTAGCTGCCAGCCTACACCACAGCCACAGCCACTCCAGATCCGATCCGCGTCTGCAGCCTACACCACAGCTCACAGCAACACTGAATCCTTAACCCACTGAGCGAGGCCAGGGATCGAACCTGTGTCCTCCTGGATGCTAGTCAGGTTTGTTACTGCTGAGCCGTGACAGGAACTCCCTGTTTGTATTACTTTGGATTAATGCCAGGTGAAATTTGCATGGGGGAGGGGTGCTTTGTGTCGCTGGTTCCATGACTCCCCCAAGAGCCCCTGGGGGCGCTCCCTGTGGGCTGGCTGGAGAGCCCCCTTCCAAGGTGGGGGCTGGGGGCGTCCATCCTGGTGTCCAGTGCCCACACTACTGGTCTCAGTGGGAGGCGAGGCCTGGAGTGTGGTTCTGAGGGTCCTGGAATGAGCCAGGACGCTCTGGCCCTGGTTGTGACGGCCACGCGCCGCTTAGGCTTGTTTACAGCTGAAAAGAAGAGCCTGGAATGGACAGTGGGGGCAGAGTGCTCAACTCGGTACCTGTTCTGTCCTCCCTCAAAAAAGTTTCTGAAATCGCACTTCCCGTTGTGACTCAGTGGTTAGCAAACCCGACTCGCATCCGTGAGGACTTGGGTTCGATCCCTGGCCTCGCTCCGTGGGTTAAGGATCCGGTGTTGCAGGGAACTGTGGTGAAGGTCGCAGACACGGCTCAGATCTGGCGTTGCTGTGGTGTAGGCCAGTGGCTGCTGTTCCAATTCGACCCCTAGCCTGGGAACTTCCACATGCTGCAGGTGTGGCCCTAAAAAAGAGAAAAAAATTAAATAAAAAGGATAAATTAAAACATGTATGCTTTCTGGAAAGAACAAAAATTTTGAAACCAGGAGTTCCTGTCATGGCACAGAAGAAACGAATCCAACTAGGAACCATGAAGATGCTGGTTCGAACCCTGGCCTCACTTAGTGGGTTAAGGATCTGGCGTTGCCATGAGCTGTGGTGTAGGTCTCAGACCTGGCTTGGATCTGGCGTTGCTATGGCTGTGGTGGAGGCCAGCTGCTGTAGCTTCTATTCGACCCCTCGCCTGGGAACTTCCATACGCTGCAGGTGTGGCCCTGAAAAAGCAAAAAAAAAAAAAAAAAAAAAAAAAAAACCCCACAAAAAACCTCTGAAACCAGACAAACCTGTTTGAGCCTCAGCTTCCTCATCTGTAAAAAGGGGCTGGTAGTCCTACTTTCTAGTGTGTGTCGGGGCATCCCTGGTGGTGCAGTGGGTGAAATATCTGGTGGTGTCACTACAGCGGCCCAGGTCACTGCCTTGGCACAGGGTCAGTGCCTGGCTCAGGAACTTCCGCTTGCTGGGGGTACAGCCCCCCAAATAATAAACAGATAAATAAAGTCAATGTTGGAGCAGGAAACGAGCTATTTCACAGTCAGTCCCACAGGCCGGGTGCCTTCAAACAGCGTTTACCTTCGGGCGGTCCCGGAGGCTGGCCGTCCAAGGTCAAGGGTCGGCAGGGTCGGTTCCTCCTGGGGCCTCTCCTTGGCCTGCAGTGTCCTCTGTGTGTCCACATCGCCCCTTCGAACACCGGGCGGTCTGCACTGGGGCTACCTCGCCAAGAGTCTGTCCCCAGATAGCGTCCCCGTCGGCCTAGCACACCCTTGAGTCCCCACCATTTGCCAGGCGGAGCTCAGCGGATGCCCGCCTTCCCGTTTAACTCTGCCTCTCGAGGGCGCCCTTGGGCGGGTCGTCCGCCGTGGGCGTGGTTGTCCTGGGGGCTGGAGGTGCTGCGCCGTGTCCTCGTGGCCCCCAGGCCCTCCCTGTTACCGTCAGGCCCATGACAGGCTCCGCCCTGGAGGACACAGGCCTCCCGCAGCTCGGAGCCCGGTCCCAGCGACGGGTCAGTGCGGCGTGCTTGCTCCACGACGTGGCGAAGGGCCGCGGTTCCAATGTCTGAGAACGCAGGTGGCAAGGCGGCCTGACCAAGCGCCAGGGAGGAGGGCGGACGGGGAGAAGCCGGCGCCCTGTGAACGAGGCCAGGCACGAGTGCCCGCGGTGGCCCCTCAGGCCGAGCGGGTGCAGGGGAAGCGGGTGGTGGGCCAGCGGGAAGCAGGTTTTTTCGGGGAAGGGTTGTGGGGTCAGACGGCGGTGACGGTACCCGAGCCCCCCGAGCCGTCCGCTTCCAAAGGGTGAATTCTGCGGGATGTTTGTTCTGCCGCAGGGAACTGGGCACGCGGGTCGGGGCGGCGCGCCTCCGTGAGCAGGGTCCCTTCTCGCCTCCGTCCTCCTCCGAGTTGCCCGCATTGCTGTTTTCAGGCGGGAAGCCCCGGAGGCCTCCGTTTCAGGAAGATTATTCGGGATCTCGTTTTGTGTGGCGCTGAATTAGAGCAGGCGGAGAAAATCTCCACGGGCTGTGAAGGGGTCGCTTTTGCTCCTGAACCAACGTTAAGATTTACAGGCCGGGCAGTTCCCGTCGTGGCGCAGCAGAAACGACTCCGACTAGGAACTATGAGGTTGCGGGTTCGATCCCTGGCCTCGCTCCGGGGGTTGCAGATCCGGCGTTGCCGTGAGCTGTGGTGTAGGTGGCAGACGTGGCTTGGATCCTGCGTTGCTGCGGCTCTGGTGTAGGCTGGCAGCTACAGCTCCGATTGGACCCCTAGCCTGGGAACCACCATGTGCTGCGGCCCTAAAAAGGAAAAAAAAAAAAAATGTACAGGCCAGAAACAGAGGCAATGGGGAGGTGATGAAGCTTCTAAGGAGTCTGCTGCGCCGCGGCGCGGGCTCCTGCGAGCTGGCTTGTCCCCGCTGCAGCGCAGACCGTGGTTTGTGGCAGAAGCAGGGCTTTGTTGTCTGACGGACGGGGTCCGAACGCGCCCCACGCGTGTGTTCATTCCCGGCTTGACACTGTTTCGTGCCCCACGCCAGGCGATGTCTGAGCCGTATGTGTTTTTCATGCATGTTAAATAATTCCCCTCGGAGCGTGCGTGTGCCGCACCGGTGCCAGCCGCCTCGTCCCCAGCTCCACGCTTGCCACCCCGTTTTTCACGGCGTTCATCCCGTGGGCACGGTTTCTTGGCCGATGACATCAAGCTGCCTCCACGGGGAGCCGAAGCCTGGCACTAACTACCCTTTTCTGCTTCGGATCCACCCTTTGGTATCTGCAAAGGTCAGACCAGCTCTTCTGGCGTCCACGGCCCTGACTCACAGGGCTCGTCCGTCGGCGTGGGCCCCGCGGGGGCGGGAGCGCAGGGCTGGGCGCACAGGAGCAGCGGCCCCGGGAGGCGGGGGCAGGTGGCCACTCTGCTTGCCGGCGTCTCCCGCCGGGATCTGGTTCTCCGTTACACCTTGTCTCTGGAATCGGATCCGGGCGCCCGTGCCCTTGGCCCGAGAGGCCGCGTCCCGCCTGTCTGTGCCCGGCGTTCGCCCCTCGTGGGGGGCATCGGTTCTCTTCTAAGTCAATAACAATCCTTGCGTCGGCGCCTAGGTTTTCGGGGAGAAGCAGGTGCTGTGCGTTGGGAGAATAATGAGCCGGCGTCTCTCCCCACCAGGAGCAGATGGTCTGCGCCGGTTTATTCTGTGACCTTTCTCTGCTTCTAAGACACCACGTCTCTGGTCCCTCGGATCATAAATATTCTTTAGGTTGCAGGCACGGAGGTAAGGGGGCGTCAAGCTGTCGCTGTCACTCTCCGTTTGTGTGGAACCTTTGGAAGGAAGCCGGTACAGCGTTCCTAGGTGTTCCGTGAGCCTGCTGTGGCCGCGGCTTTAGAGACGCGTGAAGGGCACCACAGCCAGGCCGCCTGCCCAGGTCCTGCTGTCGCCGCCGGTCCGTGGCTGGCTGGCACGGCGGTGGCGGGCGCCCGCGCGCCCAGGGGCCTGTCTTTAAAGTGATGATGGCCGCCTCGTACGGGCCACCCGTCGTGTTGATGGGGAGCTGACGGCGGGGGCCGTGCCCTGGCCTGGAGCCCAGTCCCCACGGGATGCAGGCCAGAGAGGAGAGCCGTGGGGTGTCCTGATAACGGGGCTCCACTGTGCCGGGCAGAGCGAGGAGGTGCCCGAGCGGGTCTCCTGTGGGACTTTGCGGGGGGCAGGGCGGGCTGGGAAGTAAGGACGCAATTCTGGGGTCTGCGGCGGGGACCACGTGGCCAGGCTTCTCTTTGGGGAAGAGCGTCCTGGGTGGCGTGGCAGGTGGGCCGTGGAAGTGACACCCCTGCCCCCCTCCTTCCTTTCTCCTTCCTCCGGCCCTTCCCGGCCCCCAGAGCCTCTCCACAGCCCAGTCCTGCCTCCCTCCCCAGCCTGCCCGGGCCTCCCGCAGCCCGGCTGCCGCCATGCGGCCCTCAGTGCAGAGCCCCTTGCTGCCCAGCTTCCCAGGGCGGGCGATGCCAGTCCCCCGGGGGCTGCACCCGGGGTGGGAGGGGTGCGGAGGGTGCTTTTGAGCGATTGTTACAGCGGATGCAGGGACTCAGACATGCCAGGAGAGCACCCCTCAGCTTGAGGCCCTCCCCTGCCTTCGGTCCTCCGGGAGGTGAGGCGCTGAGGCTGTTTTGTTTTCACTCTTCACGGTGGAGAGTTGCAGACACAGAAGTAGAGGGAGTAGTATAATGCGCTTCCACCTTCCCCGACAGCTCGGGCGGGTCTCAGCACTCGGCACCGGCCCGTCCAGCCCTGCTGCACGGAATCGCCCTGGCCTCATCGCTTTGGCAGATTCCGGCCCCGGGCAGTCTGAGTGCTTGTCTCTGAGAGCCAAGGGCTTTTGTTGAGCTGCGGCAGCCCGGGCCCCTGAGCCCCACCTCTGCACCTGTGCAGGGCACGAGGGCCTCAGCCCAGGGCTGCTGTGAGCAGGGCTTGCGGGGCCTTTGCCAGAATCCCGGCTGCTGCCTTTTCTTTATGGCCTGCCATGCACCGGGCACTGTAATGGCACCAAGAGCCCAGCTGGGCGGACCCAGGCTCCCCCTCGGCCCCCACTCAGTACTCTTTGGGTCAGTGACTTGGCCGGGCCTCAGTGTTCGGGGGCAGTAATTGCTCCCTTGTAGGGGGTTTAAAGTTTGAGTGAGACAGTGCGTGTGCCTGTAGGCTCAGTACATGGTAGCTGTTATCCTAAACCACCTCTCAATATTTATACTATTGCTGATTCTCGTGGCGTCCTGCAGAGCTTTAGCTGCTAGTCTCATTTTACAAATGAAACAACGGACTTAAAACTGAGATGAGGCGTTCCCATCATGGTGCAGCGGAAACAAATCTGACTGGGATCTGTGAGGTTGCAGGTTCGATCCCTGGCCTTGCTCAGTGGGTTAAGGATCCAGCGTTGCCATGAGCTGTGGTGTAGGTCACAGATGTGGCTCGGATCCCGCGTTGCTGTGGCTCTGGCGTAGGCCGGTAGCTACAGGTCCGATTCGACCCCGAGCCTGGGAACCTCCATAGGCCCCGGGTGTGGCCCTAAAAAGCAACAAACAAACAAACAAAAACCCAAGATGAAATAATGCGCCTGACTCTTGGGAAGACACGTCGCAAAGCCGGGGCCTGAGCCCGGGTCCGACCCCACCCCACGGCCCCCACCCTCCCAAGGCTCCCGCCACTGAGCCGTGCTCTGTGGCCTCGAGAAAAGAACACGCTGGTCCTGGGTCGGCCGACTGAGGTCACGAGGTCCTACCTCTGCCTGATGTTCCAGCCAGGGCCGCCTCCCGGAGGCCGATGGCCCTGGGCGGGTCCCCCGCCTTCTCCGCGCTTCTCCCGTGCTCCGTCCTGGCCAGCCCGGCGAGACGGGCAGCCCGCGGGCAGCTCATGTACACACCTCAGTCCGCCAGCCCGCTTGTGTTGACTGCAGTGGAAGGAAGCGGATTCTAAGACACGGCGAGGGTCACGCTCGCCTGCGGCCGTCTGCTGTGCGGGGCGCACAGCCTGGTTGATCCACTGCCGGGAACAGCCCGTGAGACGTTAGTGTGGCAGAGCCAGAAATCACACCCAGCCCGGCCTGGCCCGTCAGTCCACGCTGCCTCGGGCCGGGCCTGGTGAGCTGTGGCAGGTCAGCCACTGGCCCGGAGCCCTCTTCTGAAAGGTCTGTCCAGCTCCAGCTTCTTGGGGGTGGGCATCACCACACCAGGACCCAGCTTCCTGTTTGGCTCTTCACACCTGCTCAGGTCGCTTCTCTGTCCCCAGCTTCGTGAACGAGGGAGCCAAGCAGGTGAGCACTTGTCTGTGGCCGTCGGAGGGCAGAGCAGAGACTCCAAGGGCATGGCCAGCCCTCTGCCCGCGCCTCCTCCGAGGCCTCTGACCCTCTGTCGGGGAGCTGCAGAGTTGCCAGGGGCCCGTGGCTCCTCTCTGGGTGCTCAGCCCGCCGCGGGGGAGACGTGCGGGTGAGCAAAGCCGGAAGGCCTTTTCCTGCGCGGTGGGCGCCTCTGTGAGTGCGCGCATGTTCTGGGTGTCACGTCTGGGCAGCTGTCTGCAGCCGTGTCGTTTCCCGGTAAGACCCCAGAGCAGATTCTGGGGGAAGGTGGAGCGTCCGGGGGTATCGACCTGACAGGTGCGTGACCTGCCGGCTGTGCGAGGCCCGTCCTTTGCGCAGGAGCGCAGGCCCCGTCACCTCCTTGCTGAACCGCAGCCTGGCTGTCTGGAGATCCAGCCAAGCAAACAATTTACGACGCTGACCCACGCGCTTAACCAGCCCAGGCTTTGGGCTGTGATCCAGAACCCTTATTGTGGGAAGCGGAGTTAAAATTGTTCCCTCCGAAACCCTGCGGCTGTTGATGGGAGCGAGTGAGGTCGCCCCAAGGACGGCTGTGGAGCCCAGGCTCTAATTAGGAGAAGGATTTGTTCTGACCTTCACGTGACTGGCATCTGGGAGGCCCTCGAGGGTTTCCTTCCTGGCTTTTTTCAGCCTTCGCCCCCGTCTCCACTCAGGGTCAGAGCCCGTTTCTTCCCTGACACCCCCTCCCACACCCCTCGGCAGACCGGCCCCTGCCTGCGTGAGCTCGGGCTGCCCCTGGGCCCAGGATGCTCTTGGGTCTGGGCTGCTCCTGGGCTCAGGGCTACTTCTGGACCCGCGGCTGCTCCTGGGCCCGGGCTCTATGCATTTTTTGCCCAGTGTTGGGTAAAGCAGCCTTGTCGGGGGTACTTCGGCTGCAGGCCAGGCGCTGCTCAGAGCGCTCGATGTGTAAAGTGTGGCTCAGCTCCGTGCTGGCCGCAGGAAGCCGAATTCTTAGCATCCCCGTTTGACAGGTGAGGAGGCTGAGGCATGGAGATGACGCTTCTGGTTAACGAAGCGCCTCTGCGGAGCCCCGCACAAAATTCCTCCTCGCCTAACGGTCTGGATGTTGATCAGCTGTGCCCTGTTTTAACTTTTCTCTGCGAATGTTGAATGGGTCAATCCTATCTTCAAATCTGGGTTTCCTTTTTTTTTTTTTTTGGCTGTATCCTGAAGGTTCCCAGGCCGGGGATTGAACCTGTGCAATAGCGGATCCTTAACCTGCTACACCACAGTGGGAACTCCTGGGTTTACTTTTTAAACTTTATGTTACAGAAAATTTTAAACAGAGTCAAAAAATAAAAAAAGAGAGAGGCTAGTGTCATGAACCTCCACTTAAGCCTTTACGTAGCTTCACCTATGAAGTCCTGGCCTATGCTGTTTTCTCGGCATGCCTGCCTCTTCCGTCTTCTGGCCTGTGTTATTCTGAAATAAATTCCCCAAATCGTATTATCTCAGCTGTGCATTTGGGTGTGAGTCTCTAAAAGAAAATGGGCTCTTTTGCAACAGTGTAACACCATTATTGTACTTCAGGAATGAACAGTAATGCCCTACTTCCCACCGTGTCTCAGTGAGGACGTGGGTTCAATCCCTGGCCTCGCTCAGCGGGTTGAGGATCCAGTGTTGCTGTGAGCTACGGCGTAGGTTGTGGATGTGGCTCGGATCTCGCATTGCCGTGGCCTCGGCTGCAGCTTTGTTTTGACTCCTCACCTGGGAACTTCCGTATGCTGTAGGTGCGGCCCTAAAACGGAAAGCAAAAGCAGAGGCCAAAAGCACAGTGGTTCCCTAATACTGCATATTCGGTTGTCGTTCAGGTTTCTAGGTGTGTCCTTGTGTCATAGGTCATTTTAAAGCTTGTTTGAATAGGCTCTGATAAGGTCTGCATTATGGCTGATGGATGTATGCTTGTCTCTTTTGCGCTACAGGCGCCTCCTCCACATCTGCTTCGTTGCCGTTTATTTGAAGAAACCAGGTCACTTGTCCTGCTGAGCTTCCCCGTCTGGACTGTGCTGGTCGTAGCTCATTTCACGTGTTCACATGGCCCTCCGTTCCCCGTATGTCATGTCAACTGCAGTCTGACCTTATTCAGTTTGGATTTCTGCCAGGATGGCCCAAGAGGCGCTGTGTCTCTCTTGGGGGGCGATGTCTGCTCTTTCTGTCTGTGATGCTCACAGCCCTTGATCTCAGACCAGAGCTCAGATCCACTGATTCCTCAGGGACCATAAGCGGTTTCCAAGCTGGGTTTCCTTACCTGGAGGGCCTGTCCCTCATGGAGCCCATCCCCTCTGGGCGCCAAGACCAGCAGAGTCTGTGCTGCCTTGGAACTGTCGCCTTTCTCTCGTTCTTTTTTTTTTTTGGTCTTTTTGGGGCCTCCCCCGCAGCATATGGAAGTTCCCAGGCTAAGGTTCTAATTGGAGCTGCAGCTGCCAGCCTACACCACAGCCACAGCAACGCAGGATCTGAGCCGCATCTGTGACCTACACCACAGCTCACGGCAATGCCGGATCCTTACCCCAGGGAGTGAGGCCTGGGATCGAACCTGTGTCCTCATGGATGCTAGTCGGGTTCATTACTGCTAAGCCATGATGGGAACCTCACGTTCTTGCTCACTGATGGGCTGGTAGGAATCAGCCCTCCCTGGTGAGGGATGAGTGTCCCTTTCACCCAGAGGCCCCACCTGGGCCCCTGTCCCCTGTGTTTTTTCCTTCAGCAGTGGAGGGTGTTGGGGTGGCACGGGGCAGCTGGCCTCATGTGGGGTCCCTCGCAGGTGTCGGGACAAGGGACTCCAGTTCTTTTCGGCCCTGAAGGCCGCTGCCCACCTTTCACCTGGCTAGTCTCGATGCCAGGAGGCTGGCAGCATCTGGGAGCAGAGGCTGCTCTGACTTTGCTGCCCTGGGGGAGACTCAGCTCAGCTGCGGGACTCACCTGAGGGGCCCACTGGTCCCTGGGAGGCAGAGCCCTGGCCCAGGTGGGAGACAGTGTTCCACCTGGTTGGTAGGTGCCAGCCCACCTGCTCAGACCCTGGCCTCAAACCCACACCCGTGAAGCCCCTGATTTCCAGCTGGTTCTGCATTGGGAATGTTGCCGTTTCCTTGTCACCTGACCCCAGGAAAGATGAAGAGAACCGTTGGCACCCTGGGAGGGGCGGAGCAGGACGTCTGCCGACAGGGGTCGGGAGGCTTTGGCTGCATTTCTGGGCGGGCTGGGCAGTGGCTTGCAGGTGCCAGCTTGCTCTGGGACAGGGATCACAGAGGGGACAGGCCACCCAGCTTCGCGCTCCTTACATTCGGGGTGCAGGGCCAGGCGGCCCCAGCCCTTCTCTCTGCTCCCCGACACCTGTCACCATGAGCCGTGGATCTGGGGACCCAGAGTGGGAGGGTCTCGGGAGGCCTGCTTGCCCTGCCTGACCCTGTGTGAACCCGGCACCCTGAGAGCCGGGGCAGGACCTCAAGGGGCGAGTGTCAGCTCTGAAGCATTTGCTCCCCGCCCCCCCGAATTTCAAGACAGGAAGAAATGTAGGGAAAAACCATCGTTATCCTGCCACCCGGGGTCCCTGCTGTCAGGGTTTTGGCCTGTTTCCTTTCTGTATTGTTAGTGCATTTTTCGTTCTAGAGATAATGCTGCAACAAATACAATTTTGGGTTCTGTGTTTTTTTGTTTTTTTTTTTTCTTTTACTTAATAAGCATTGCAAATTAAAACCAGCATCTAGAGCCACGTTTAAATGACTACGTGGTGTTCCGCCACGTCGAGAGCATTTACCTCGCACTCCCTTAGGTAGGATGCTCAGCTGCTTTCTTGGATTTTTTCTTGCTGTTGTAACTAATGCAGCTGTAAGCCCTGGTGGGCTTAAATCTGTCTTGAGGTCGTGATAACGCGTTCCTCTCGCGGGAACCACCACGTCAAGGGTGGGCTCCTTCGCAAGCTCCCCCAAAAAACTCTTTGCTGCCATCTCTTTGCGCAGCCTTGACCGGGGCACAGCCTGGGCCCGGCTGGAGGCGCAGGTGTGTGGACTGGGCCGGGGAGGCTCCCTTGACAGGTCTTCAGGCCACGTTCTGAGGGTGTCAGTTAGCCTGGGCGGAAGCAGAGGGCCGGTGGGGCGAGGCTGTCCCGGGGGCCCAGGCAGAGATGGGGGTGTGGGTGCCCAGAGCTACCACGCAGTGTGGACGCGCCCGTGATGGGAAGGCTTTAAGCAGGCAGGTGCCATGCGAGGATGCCAGGTGGAGGGAGCGGCCCTGGAGGTCACTTCTCTGCCATCAGGTTTGAGGACGAGGCTCGGGGTGCAGTGGGGAGGGGGGCAGCTTTGTTTGAGAGCAAGCCCAGCCCTAGCTGCTTCTTGCCAGAGGCCAAGCAGGTGGGTGAGAGCAGCCCTGGCCTTGCTCAGTGAGTTAAGGATCTGGTGTGGCGTGGCTGTGGCTGTGGTGCAGGCTGGCAGCTGTCGCTCCAATTAGACCCCTAGCCTGGGAACCTCCATGTGCTGTGGGAGCGGCCCTAAAAAGACAAAAAAGAAAAATTTGGGAAGTTACTCTCCTCCCCAACCAGCCAAAGCAAACTCAGACACCATTGCTCTCCCCACAGGTGCGTTTCCCCAGGAGGGTCCTGGGCTGGTGGCCTGGCTCTCCAGGCCTTTCTCCTTTACCGTGATGTAAAGCTCTTTTTTCTTTTCTTTTCTTTTTTTTTTTTTTTTTTGGCTGTACCCATGGCACGTGGAAGTTCCCGGGGCTGGGATTGAACCCGTGCCCAACAGTGACAACCCTGGATCCTTAATGGCTCAGCCGCCAGGGAACTCCCGATGTGTGCTCTTCTTACGTGGGTGTTTTCCCACGTGCTCAGTGTCCCCTGTCCCGGTCCTCCTGACCCTGTAGCCTTGAGTGCCTGGCGGGGGCCGGTGGGGGAAGCAGACCTTTCCAGGTGGTGAGTCCTCCTGTGTGGTGGCGCTGTCATCTCAGTCCCGGCCTCGCGCTTCAGCCAGGTTTGGGGCCGAAGACACATTCTTTTTTTTGTTGTAGTTGTTTTTGTCTTTTTGCCTTTTTCTAGGGCCGCTTCCCACGGCATATGGAGGTTCCCAGGCTAGGGGTCGAATCGGAGCTGTAGCCACAGGTCTACGCCAGAGCCGCAGCAACGCAGGATCCAAGCCACGTCTGCGACCTACACCTCAGCTCACGGCAACGCCGGGTCCTTAACCCACTGAGCAAGGGCAGGGACCGAACCCGCAACCTCATGGTTCCTAGTCGGCTTCGTTAACCACTGCGCCACGACGGGAACTCCCGCAGTCACATTCTTTGATGCTGCGTGATCACCCTTTGAAGGGTGGCTCTGATTCGTAAAATGAGTCCATGATTTTCTGCCCCCAGGGTCCTCTGCTGGGCGAGGCTGAACCTGAGAGAGGCCGGGACAGAGGAGGCCGGGTTTTTCTGGGTCTGGGGGCAGGGGGGGCGGGGGGACGAGAGGAAACGTTCACTGGGCTGAGGTGCCCCCCGGCTCAGCCCGGGCGTGAGCTTCAGAAGGGCAGCGGCGCCCACCAACCTTGGCGCCTCAGAGGGTCTGAGGAGCCCAGCAGAACGCCCACGAGGCCGGCTGGACGGGGCTGGGGGCAGAGGGACTCTGGGCTGGCTCCGGGGAGGGCACCCTCCTTGGGGAGCAGGCCGAGCCCTCGGCCCCGGGCCTTCTGCCTGCGTTTCTCAGGCTCCGCCCGCTAGCAGCGGCCGCCTTGCCGGCACAGGGACGGCGCCCAGGCCAGTGCTGGCGGAGCAGGGAGAGGACCAGCTCCCCGTCCCCCCGAGGCCCCGGGCGGCGGCTCCCGGAGTCCTTGTTCCCTCAGAAGAGTCAGCCCCGTCTGTTGAGGCGGCTGTGAGGTTTTTAATTGCTTGCAGCTGAATGCAATCATAACTGATAAGGTAGCGCTGTAATATTTTTCAAGGGGAGATGTATTTACATATTGTGTAATTAAAAATGAAAAATAATTTAAATCCCCACAGATTTCTAGGCCCACATCAGACGCATGCCAGCAGAATCCACGGGGATGGGACTCACATATCTGTATTTATTTATTTTTCTTTTTGGTGTTTTTAGGGTTGCACCTGCGGCATATGGAGGGTCCCAGGCTAGGGGTGGAATCGGAGCTGCAGCCACCGGCTTACGCCACAGCCACAGCAGCACCAGATCGCAGCCGCGTCTGCGACCTACACCCCAGCTCACGGCCACGCCGGATCCTGATCCCGCTGAGTGAGGCCAGGGATCGAACCCACGTCCTCAAGGATCCTAGTCAGGTTCCTTAACCACTGCGCCATGGAGGGAACTCCACGTATCTGTACTTTAACGAACTGCACGCGAGTCTGATGCACACCAAAACCATTTCCGTGGCGTCAGTACTGCTGTCCCCACGGTGTACGTGGGAATGCTAAGGCGCACAGAGGCCCACAGCCTGACGGGATGCCTAGGTGAGCCTGGCACCCAGCGCTGCCCGGGTCCAGAGCGCACCCCACTCCACCCCCGCCGGCCCCGGGGCCCGGCTGCCCCGCCAGCACACAGGCACAGTCTCCCCATTTCGGGCAGGGCCTTCCGGGGGGGGGGGGGCGGTTCAGAGCCGCACAGGACCCAGTTTGCTGCCATCCAGGGTCAGCGTCCCCTCAGTGCACGGGTGCCCAGGAGAGGGCGGGGGCTCTGGCTTCTGGTGTGTCGGCTGAAAAGGGACTCAGATTCTTGGTCTGTCTTCTGTCTTTGAAATCAGTTTTTTCCATAGACGTGTTAGGGTTGAGTCACTTAGGAATGGCCAGAACCTCTGACCCGTGAGAGGTGAGGATGGTGGTTTTGTGCGCGTGGAAGTCGCACGTGTGCGGGGGGTCGCCCCCCCGTGAGGGGTTGGAACTCTCAGGATCGTGTGACACGGGCTCATGAACTTGGCCTCTAGCCCCTCGGGGCCTGGTCAGTGCTGTACCTTCCCAACAATTAAATAGACACCGGCTGCCCTGGAGTAGGGTCTGGGGGAGGCGGCCCCCAGGTCTGCGAGGGATGCGGAGACCTCAGGGCGAGCGTGGCTCTCACGGGCCGGGGCAGGCAGGGGCCCGGAGCCGCTGGGGCCGGCAGCCTCGCTGGACTGGGCGCTGCCGCTGGCTGGACGGGCTCTGACACGGCCCTGTCACTGAGTCCAGGGTGCGCGTGTTCCAGGCGACCCCGGCCCAGGGTCTCCAGGGCCCGGCCACGGCCCCGCCTTCCCCCGAGGGCTGCTGGCGCCCGGCCTGGCCACGCGCGCATGGTCAGCTGGCATAACGCCCTGCATGGCCTGTGTACCACTCTTCCCACTCCATCCAGAGACGCAGAGCCCGGGGCCCAGAAACTTGTGCCGGATGCTCTGGGTCCCACCGCCTGGAAAGAGCGGAGGCTCAGCAGTCCTGCCTCCAAGGTGCCGGTGGGTGGCTGAGGTGCGGGGAGCATGGCGGGAGGACGCCACTTCTGGCGGGGAATTGGGGAACCTTTTGTTCAAGAGGCAGGATCTAAGGAGTGTGGGGTGGACAGAGGAAAGCTCGGGAAGGTCGGGTGTCCCGGAGTCAGGAGGAGCCCAGCTGGACGACAGTGCCGTCTCCTAAAGAAGGACCTGAGGCTGGGGAGGTGCCGGGAAGTTGGGGGAAGGCTGATTCGTGCTTCCTGTGAACCTGTTTTCAAGATGCCTACCTCCTGCTGCCGTATCACACCTCCCTGTAGGAGTGACTGCGCAAGTTCATCTCAAGTTCACCTCCTTAGCATCAGGAGAGAAATCCCTCCCCTCCTAGTGGGAGGTCCCTTCCTCTGCCTTGATCGGGAGTGAGGGCTGTGAAGGCAGTCTTTACCTTTTCACCCAGGCTGCCAGGAAGCTCAGGCCCGAGTTAGTTGTGATGACTGAGCTCTCTGGTTCTTGGTAAAAAGCGTCATCTTTTGTTCCATGTGATTTCTAGTCTTCATTTCATTTTATTTGCCTTGAGTATAAATTCTTGTTAAAAGCTACCGTAAGTTCCTTTTGGGAGCAGGCAGGACGTATCCTTTAAGCGCAGTTTAATGCTCGGGAAGAGGAAGCTGAGGCTGACTTCCTCGCAGCAAAGGGCTGGCCCGGGGCAGTGCTGGACAGAGTTCTTGCGTTTTGACCAACTGCTGACAGGAGCCTGTGGGGAAGGGCATTTTACCTCGTGGACGGGGTGGACTGAGCCAGTCTCTGGGCACCGGGAGGGGGCCGCAGCCTCCTCGCCTCTGCCTTTTCTCGTTTCCTAGAACCGCCTGGGCCAGCTCTTTGGCTCCGCTGGGAGGGTGGACTCGATCTGGGTAAGCACGCTGGGCGGCGTGGAAGGAGCCCTCGGTGAGATGACGCTGCCCGCCGAGTGGAGCGCCTGCATCCTGGTCCCGCGAACGAGGCTGCGTCTTGGCCCGACGGCCTCAAAGGCGTTGGGCGAGGTGGTCTCAGCCGCCGGCCCAGAGCGGGGTCCGCGTGCTCGGGGCCCCGTACGTCTCGCAGGGGCCCTGTTGTTGTGGAATCCCACCGACTCTTTGGACCTCAGGTGTTCTTACTGCGGCGGCTGAAGCACCTGAGCTGGGGCCGGGCCTCCAAGAGCCTGTTGCAGGTGTGTGCACTTGCACAGGTGTGTGTACCTTTCTGGAGGGGTCTTCCTGGGCACTCACAGGGAATATATTATATATATATATTTTTTTTCTTTTTTTGCTTTTTTTTTAAGGCCGCACCCTCAGCGTGTGGAGGTTCCCAGGCTAGGGGTCGAATCGGAGCTGTGGCTGCTGGCTTTCACCACAGTCACAGCAACACCAGATCTGAGCCGCAGCTCACGGCAACGCTGGGTCCTTACCCCACCGAGCGAGGCCAGGGATGGATCCCGCAACCTCGTGGTTCCTGGTCGGCTTCGTTCCCGCTGCGCCACCGCAGGGCATATATTCTTCCTTTAACATTTTATTCGGAAAGAATTAGGAACCACTGCTCTGAAAAAGGGCCTCCTCTGGGTTTCTTCCTGGGGTTTTGAATATCCACATCAAACCATGTCCCCAAAGCCTGCTGCTCAAGGCAGTTGGAAGCAGAAGGGTGGGAGCCATCCAGTCTGCAAGGGCCCAGACGGGGGACGCGGTGCTGGCTGTGCAGCTGCCTGCCGGAGCCCTTCAAGGTCAAGTGCGGTCTGGAGGGCAGTGTGCGTCCTTCAGCCCAGCTGCCGCCTGCGCCCTGCACGCTGCCTGGGGGACGTGTGTGGGGAGCACAGCAGGGAGACCCAGGCGGGCTCTGCCCCTGGTCCAGCGAGGATCTGGGGCGGAAGCCATGGGGCTTTGTTTGGCCTGCGCTGGGCTGTGGCCACTTTTTGAATCAGCGGTGGAAGCCTTGTTCCCTGGGGGGCCCTGAGGCGGCCTCCTGAACATCACTGCAGGGGGGTCTGCAGAACCAGACCGGACCCAAGACCCACCGCAGCTGTTTGGGTCTTTCTCGCCTGGGTGGGGTCTTTCTCTGCTGCGTCCCTGCTGTGGCCACACACCCTGGTCTCTCGGGGGGGGGGGGTCCTTGAGGAGCCACCACGCGGCCTCGGGGCTGCGGGGAGCCGGCAGAGGAGGCCGCGGGCTCCGAGCGCCAGCAGGTCAGCAGGTGCGCTGGTGACGCCCGGGGCGCCCGGCCTCACTGGGAGGATCGGCCTCCGCGGCCTTTCTGATGTGAGTTTTTACCTCGTGCTGATTGTGTGCAGACGACCCTTCAAGCTGCCTGCTTTCCACTTCACACTGCTGTACTGGTTTCCACCTGCCCGTGACGCTGTTTTCTCATTTTTAAAAGCCTGGAGTTCCCGTCGTGGCGCAGAGGTTAACGAATCCAACTAGGAACCACGAGGTGGCGGGTTCGATCCCTGGCCTTGCTCAGTGGGTTAAGGATCTGGCGTTGCCGTGAGCTGTGGTGTGTAGGTCACAGACGTGGCTCGGATCCCGCGTTGCTGTGGCTCTGGTGGAGGCCGATGGCTACAGCTCCGATTAGACCCCTAGCCTGGGAACCTCCATATGCCACGGAAGCGGCCCAAGAAATGGCAAAAAAGAAGAAAAAAAAAAAGCCACATGTGGAGTTCCCACTGTGACTCAGGAGGTTAAGAATCCAACTGCAGCAGCTCAGGTCACTATGGGGCCTCGGGACTGATCCCTACCCGGTGCGGTGGGTTAAAGGGCCCGGTGTTGCCGCAGCTGCAGCTCGGATTCACTCCCTGGCCCGGGGACGCCCCATGCCGCAGGTGCAGCCGTTTAAAACAGAAGCCCCGTGGGCTTTTGCCCTCTGGCCGGACCCTCCCACCCAGGGCGGACCCTTGGGAGCAGCAGAGGTTCCGGTCAGCAGAGGTCAGGCCTCTGTGGGTCAGCGCTCCCTCGGCTCCGTCCCCTCGGGCTCGGGGCATTGCCGGGCCAGAGTTATGAATGGCTTTATGCCTTTCCTACGGAAGGTTTTTCTTACGGAACATTCCAAACACATAAAAAGATAAAAGACTATTGTGATGACAGCCCCGCTGCACCCCATGGCTGTAGGGGTGCGCTGCAGCCGGTATGCAGTCTGGGCAGCTCCGGTTCAGCTACAGCCCCCCGCACTTCTGTCCTGGATTGTTTTGCAGTAAATCCCAGGCATCAGGTATCTCCGTCTCCAAATACCTAAGTGCGTGTTTCCAAAGGATAGGAATCCTTTGAAAAGTGTAACCGCAGCTTCATGATCACGTCTTAAAAAAGTAAATGTAGACTCTAAACAGCTGGTCCTCCAGCTGAAAGTTACAGCTTTCTCAGTGTTTTCCGAGGCCACTGCCGTGAGGCCAGGCAGGGGCCCTTCTCTATGGAAGGGCTCCCTGGCCGTGTCCTGGGGGCTGTTGGCCGTCACTGAGGAGGGGCCTCTGCCACTTGCCAGGGTGGTGGTGGGCACCATCTGCCTGTGACGTGGGCTGTCTGGGCCCGGGTGTGCCAGCCTGGCATGGTGCCGTGTACAGACACGCGTGGGCATGTCTCCCAAGCTCCCCGCCTCCACAGGGGACACCTGGGGACATGGCACCTCCGGCTGAGGACACTGGTAGAGGCGGTCTCTTCTTGTGCAGTAACAGTTCCAAGGTGCCAGGAAATGCCTGTTCCTGTGGGTTTTCAGCGCCTCCCGGGCATGTTTCCCTGTTCCTGGGGCCGAGCCGCTTCTGGCACTGGGGGGTCCCGGGGGCGTTGATGGCCTCGTGCCAAGCCTGTGTGCTCAGACCCCAGCCCAGGCACGAGTGCATCTGCTGTGGGATCTGAACTCGGCTGCCTCTCAGGTCGCCTCCCTGTTTGCCACACGGTCGGTGTCCTGATTTGTGGTGTAGACGGATAGGAGTGACCTGAGAACCCTGTGGCCTCTGGCCTGGGATGCAGATCACACGTGCGTCTGGTCTGTCCCCCGAGCCAGCCTGGACTGGCTCTCCGACTAGTCCTGGACCCTGGGTGCCCCACCAGGTGGCAACAAAGCCCAGTCATGGGTGCCCTGGCCGGGCCCAGGGGCGTGGGGGGGAGCCCTTTCGGGATGAAAACACCTCTTGAGAGACCCTGAGGCTGGAGGGCTTCCAGCCTTTGGGAGAACAGCCTGAGAGTCAAGGGAGTGGCTTGTCGGGTCCAGGGCAGGCTTGTGCTCTGGGCAGAGCTGTCGTTGGCAGAAGAACTAAATAGCTGGGTTTTCACTCTGGTCACGCGTTTGCCATTCTTTTTGCAGATACAGTCCCTCTCTGTACGAAACAGCAGTAACCGAAAAACATTTTAAAGATTTGCCTCTAAGCCAAATGCTTCAATACACTGGTTATTTTCGCGTTTTTTCTTTTGGGGCCACACCCAGGGCATGTGGGGGTTCCCAGGCCAGGGATCTAACGCTCCCACCGCAGCGACCCGAGCCGCAGCAGTGACAACGCCAGATTCTTAACCCACTAAGCCACAAGGGAACTCCTGCTTCCCCTTTTCTCATTTCGCGTCTAGGCGCGGTCCGTGTGCACCTCTTAACACAACCCCCAGTTCTGTGTCTTGCGTTCCTCACACCCTTTCAGTGTGTTTCTGTACGACCTTGGTCATGATTCCTGTGACAGCCGTGCGACAGGTCCCAGCTTTCCGCACCCTCACTTACTGGGGCATCGCTTTGTTCCTCTGCGGTGCAGAGCTAAGCGCTTTGAGCGGCGCTGCATGGAACGGGCCCCAGCGGCTTTCTCCGTCCTCGGCAGCCCTCGAGCCAGGGTCTGAGTCCCCTTCCGTCTGCCGCGTGCGCCTGCGGTCCTGTGGCTCTTAGGACACCAGCCCATGGAGCGGCTGAGCCTCCGCTGTCTGCACCTTTGCCTCTGCTGGGCCTTTGGGGTAGAGGCGCTCTTCCCACCTGGGGGCTCCTGTTCCCACGGGAAAAACTGTGAAAAACGCCAAATAACATGAAATTTGCCACTTTACCGATTTTAGGTGTGCAGCTCAGTGCATTAAGCCAGCTCACACTGTGTCCCACCGTCGCCACCGTCATCCCCAGGAGTCATTTCCCGAGTTGAAACTCTGTCCCCGTCACACACTCCCTGTTCCGCCCCCGGGCCCCCGGGCCCCCGCCTCCCTGCTGCTCCCCGTCCCCGTGGACCCCTCCCTCCAGGCCCCCCCCCCCCCGGCCCCGCGCGGCAGCTGTCCCCCCATGTCCGGCGTGTTTCTCTTGGACAGCGTCCTCGGGCCCCACCCATGTGCTCGAACATTCCCGCCTCTCTTTCCTTTTCATCACCAAGTATCGGTCCCTCCTGTGGACGCACCGTGTTTAGCTTATTGGCCAGTCGATCGTGGTGGGGTTATTTCAGCTCTTTGTTGTAAACCAGGCGGCCGAGACGATCAGGTGCAGGTTTTGCCTGGAAAGTCGTCCTCCTGTCTTGGCTGCGCCCAGGAGTGGAATCGATGGGCTGTGCAGCTTTTTTCTTCGAGACATTCCTTCCGGAGTTCCCTTTGTGGCTCAGTGGTTGACGACCCCCACTAGGATCCATGCCAGGGTGGGCTGTATCCCTGGCCTCGGTCAGTGGGTCAAGGATCCGGTGTTGCCGGGAGCTGTGGCGTAGGTCACAGATGTGACTCGGATCCCGCATGGCTGTGGCCGTGGTGGAGGCCGGCAGCGGCGGCCCCGAGTCGACCCCTGGCCTGGGAACCTCCATATGTAGAGGGTGTGGCCCTAAAAACCAAAAAAAAAAAAAAAAAGAGAGAGAGAGAGAGAAAGATTTCTTTAAGCTGTGAGTCTGAAAGAGACCCATAGATCAAAGGGCAGGACTCTTCGAGAGCACGCGTCCTGGTATTTACCGGTTTTCCAAAGTTTCTTATACGTGTGACCTTTGATAACACGGTGCGACCTCCCCAGCAGTAGCCGTCATTCGTTTAAAAGTGTGTTGATTTAAGAGCAAGAATTTGGCTTTGTCGTTTTAACACGGATAGTTTTCCGTGTTAGCGGCTGTTCCTCCTAAGGCGAGACCTCCAGGCGGGAAAAGCAGCCCCCCGTGGTGGGTTTTGCCTGCTCCCCACAAATGCCTTTGCAAACCGCAGAGGCCGTGATGGGACCGGGAGCCCGTGCTCCGCGCTGCTCTGGAGGCAGCTCCCTGCAGGCGCCTGCGGGGGGCGCCCTGGGAGCTGAGGGAGCCTCCCTCCAGGCCTGGAGCTTTGTGGTCACCCCTCAGGCAGACGGGAGGCCTTCCTTTCCAGCCTCGGCCCCTGGCTCCTCGTGGGGCTGGCTGCTGCCTGGGCTGCCGAGTGCAGCCTGTCCTGGTCGCAGTCCCGGTCCTGGTCCTGTCCGCCCGCACACTGGGAGGGGCTCCGAGGGGTTTCTCGCTCTGCCAGGGGGTGCCCAGCAGGCCTCGGAGACAGCGCCCTGCCCACGGGATCTGTCCGTGTGTTCGCGCTGCCTGCGTGCACCTGCCGTGTGGCTCCCTGTGTCGTCCACATCGCGATGCCCTGTGGGGGGGGGGACCGTTGCCCA
Source organism: Sus scrofa (assembly GCF_054392235.1). Lineage (NCBI taxonomy): Eukaryota > Metazoa > Chordata > Mammalia > Artiodactyla > Suidae > Sus > Sus scrofa. The sequence continues at coordinate 66,062,534 of NC_139394.1, forward strand.
CGAGTCAGGATGACGAAGCTGCAGTCGAGCGCGTTGGAGACACGTGCTCAGGGTCAGATGACCAGGCACAGCCCACCCGGGCCCCGCGCGCGCCCCTCGGGAGCCGTTAGGACGGCCTGCCCCGCTCAGGGCTGCAGCCCCCACGCTCTAACCCGGGGTCTCTCCCTGCTGGCCGCCCCTCCTCGCGCAGCCCCCGGCCCCTCCAGGCGGTCGCCTCGCTCCCCGGGCCTCCCCCAGCCCCGCCTGACGGGGGCGCAGGAACGAGGGTCTGGCAGATTTTCCCTGAGCACGGCCACCGTCACCAAGAGCAGCATCCCTGCCCCTCCTCCCGCTCCTGTGGCCCCGGTGGCTCAGCGCCAGCCTGGGTGCCCTCCCGCACCCTCCCTCACCCCGCACGTGACAGCTGCCCTTGAGGACAAGCAGGGGCTGCCGCTCCCCACGGCTGTGCCGGCAGTGACACACCCGAGTGCATGTGAAACCCGGGGTCCCCGGGGGGCGCCAGTTAAGAACGTGGAAGAGCCGCTGGGCTCGGGCTGCTGCCTGAGGCGCCTTCGGTTGGGGAGTGTGGGGGGGTCCCTATTAGGTGGGTGTTAGGCATTAGAAGCTGGGGCGCAGGCAGGTGCTCCTGGGAACTGAGCTCCCCAGGTTGGGGGGTGGTTAGTCGGTGATTCATGAACGCATCCGTCTTTAAAGAAAACAGAAGGTTCAGGAGTTCCCATCGTGGCGCAGTGGTTAACGAATCTGACTAGGAACCATGAGGTTGCGGGTTTGGTCCCTGCCCTTGCTCAGTGGGTTAAGGATCCGGCGTTGCCGTGAGCTGTGGTGTAGGTTGCAGACGCGGCTCGGATCCCGCGTTGCTGTGGCTCTGGTGTAGGCCGGTGGCTACAGCTCCGATTCAACCCCTAGCCTGGGAACCTCCATATGCCGCGGGAGCGGCCCAAGAAATAGCAACAACAACAACAAAAGACAAAAAGACAAAAGACAAAAAAAAAAAAAAGAAAAAGAAAACAGAAGGTTCAAAAGAGGAGGAGACTCACGAGCACGGTGCCGTGTCCAGACCGGATCCTCGACGGAAAGGGCATTAGTGGGAAAAACGGGGACGTCGGAATAAAGCCTGGGGTTTGGGTAATCGTTCTGTGCCAGTGCTAAGTTTTGCCTTGCAGCTTCTCAGGGAGTGTACCAGCATGCGGGCATTCAGCGTTGATTGATGAAAGAACTGCAGCAAGGGGAGCGGGTTGGGCTTGACCCTTGCCCTCTGCTCGCTTCACGTGTCTCAGCCCAGGCCTCCTTCGTCTCACCTGCGACCCGGAGCCTGGGCTGCTCTCGAGGCCAGGGTCCCCTTCGCTCCAGCCCAGTTGGGGGCGTTGTGCCAGGGTGGCCTTGGTCACACAACCCAGTGTCCGTGAGGAGCCTGGCCCAGCGGAAGGCAGCTCGCTGGACACTGGTTTTCATTCCCTTTTCCACTGGGGTGAGAAGGGACTCGGCGCCGTTGCCTTGAGGATGCAAGGTCACTGTGCAGGGGGCCACATTCAGAGCAGGACGTGGCGGCCCCTCCCCTCCAGGCCCCTTTGCCAGAGGCTGGGGGACGTGATGTTTGCTGCGAGGGTCTCCAGGGCCGTCCGGCCCGCCGGCCGCTGAGACCAGGGCTTCCGCGATTGCTTCCCCGTGGAAACGCGGCCTCTTCTCCCCCCTTGCAGGTGCGCCCAGCCGCGGGGCGGGGGCCGGGCTTCTTTCTGGAAGGGGACCCAGAGATCGGAAAGCCTGAATCCAAGGGCCTTGAGTCAGCGGGGGTCTTGCGTTGGCAGCGGTGGTGACGTGGGAATGTGGAGGCCCGGGCCGTGGGGACGGGGTCACCGTCTCGGGGGCTCTGCAGGGCTTTCTGTTTCCTGCTCGCTGGCTGCACCATCGCATCTCACAGATGCCGGAAGCCTTGACGGGGTCGCGCTTCCGGGGTCGCGCTGTAATTGGCCCAAGTGAGGTTCGAACTTTGTGCTCAGACCCCACTCTGATAGCCGGTTCTCCTGCTTCTGTGTCCCGGGGGAGGCCGTGGGAGGCCTCAAGGATCCCCGGTCACCACTTCCCAGCAGCACAGGCCAGGCCCTTCTGCAGATGCCGTCACGTGGCCCCAGGTTTCCACGTGGCTCCTTAGGGCCGTGGGACTGGAAGAACCGCTCAGGAGAGAGCGAGGTCAGCCTCGGAAGCCTGGCCACTGCGCGGACTGCACCATCAGGAGCCCGATGGATGGCGTCGGAGCTGGGGAAGACCGGGAGCGGTGCCCAGCGTGGGCAGGGAGGACCCAGACCCCCCACTTGTGGGTCCCGCCTTCACACTTTCTCTCCCGTGGTTCTCACCCGTATGACGGGGTTTGTAAAGTGACCTGCGGGCCCAAGCGCGCTCACCTTTCCTCTTCTGCTCAACGTAAGTAACGCTGGGAGCGCGAGTCAGAACAGTCACAGAGGACGAGAAAGGAAAGGCATCCAAATGGGAAAGAAAGAAGTAAAATTCTGTCCATAGATGACATAACCGAATATGTAGAAAACCCTAAAAACTGCGTGGGAAAAAATGGTTAGAGTTAATCAAGAGATTCAGCAAAGCGGCAGGATACAAAATCAGCACTCAGAAATCAGCTGTGTGGAGTTCCCGTCGTGGCTCAGTGGTTAACGAATCCGACTAGGAACCATGAAGTTGAGGGTTCGATCCCTGGCCTTGCTCATTGGGTTAAGGATCCGGCGTTGCCGTGAGCTGTGGTGTGGGTCGCAGACACGGCTCAGATCCTGCGTTGCTATGGCTGTGGCATAGACCGGTAGCTCTGATTGGAGCCCTAGCCTGGGGACTTTCATATGCCGCAGGTGTGGCCCTAGAAAAGGCAAAAAGACCAAAAAAAACAAAAAAAAAACAAAAACAAAACACAACTGTGGCGCGTTTCCATCGTGGCTCAGAGGAAGCGACTCTGACTAGCACCCATGAGGGACCCAGGTTTGATCCTTGGCCTTCTCAGTGCGTTAAGGACCTGGCGTTGCTGTGGCTGTGGTGCAGGCTGGCAGCTGTAGCTCCAATTTGACCCCTCGCCTGGGAACCTCCATATGCCTCGGGTGCGGCCCTAAAAACCAAAAAAAAAAAAAAAAAAAAAGAGTTTTAGGAGAAAGCGGGTGGAAGCTTCATCACATTGGATTTAGCAGTGATTTCTTAGATATGACACCAAAAGTTAGGCAACAAAAAAAAAATAGATAAATTGGGCTTAATCAAAATTAGAAACTTTTGTGCATCAAAGGACATTATCAAGAGTGAAAAAACATTATCAAGAGGAAAAATTATTTGCAGAGGACGTATCTGATAGAGAATTATGTCTATATTATATAAGACATATAAATATCTTCCACAGCAGAACAACAAAAATACAAACTACTCCATTAGAACAGGGACTCGAGGAGTTCCCTTGTAGCTCGGCAGGCTAAGGATCCCACGTTGTCACGCTGTGGCTCGGGTCACCACTGTGGTACAGGTTCGATCCCTGGCCCCAGAACCTCCTCATGCCATGGGCACAGCCACACACACACACACACACAAAACCCAAATAAACATTTATGCAAAGATACCCGAGTCGCCCGATGAGCAAGTGCAAAGGTGCTCAGTGTCCCTGCGTCCAGACGCGCGGATCAAAGCGCGAGGAGGCAGCGGAGGAACCAGAGCTCCGTCCACTGCATCACTTGTAGGCGCTTATGCCAAAGAATGGAAACCAGGGACCCAGATATTTGCACACCCCGTCACAGCAGCCCTGTTCACAGGCGCCAAAAGGCGAAGCACCCCCTCTGCCCCTCCGCAGATGAAGCAACAAGGCGCAGTGAAGTGTGTTCGGCCCCCCAGAGGAAGGAGATCCTGCCTCCTGCCGCAGCACGGCTGGACCTCGAGGCCGTCAGGCTGCGTGAAATAAGCCAGTCACAGGGGGACCAGCGCCGTGAGGTGCTCAGAGGGGTCGCATTCCAGGAGACAGAGAAGAGAAGGGTGGGCGCCGGGGCCGGGGGAGGGGCGAGCGTGTCGATGGGGTGGGCACGGTCGCACAACCGCATGAGCCTGCTTAATGCCGCTGTGACCTTGCCCTTAAAGATGGCTAAGATGGTCCATTTTTTTCAATCTAGTTTGTATTTTGTGTTGGAGTACAGTTGATTTACAATGCTGTGTTAGTTTCAGATGTGCGAATAAGGTAAATTTTATGGTACGTCTGTTTGCCTCAGCAAGAGAAACCACCAGGAAAGAAGACAGCGTGTGCACAGGCCAGCAGACAGTCAGAGCAGGGCGGGGGCCTGGAGGGGATCCCAGACGGCGGGGACCTGTCACCTCACTGGGAGGAAACGGTACCCAGGGAAGGAACGAGGGGAGGAAAGGGAGCCAGTGGTGCGGGGCTCGGGGTGAACCCCAGGGCCCGGTGGCCCTCAGCTGGGTCACCTTCCTTCCCGGGGGCAGGGCCTGACCCACCTGCCGCTGGGGGAGCCCATCACGCCCGCCTGGTGGCCACAGGCTCCGACTGGGAGGTGGCGGGACCCAGGCAGGGCAGCTCACCGCAGCCAAGCTTGGGGAGCACCTGCTCTGCCCCGTCCCCTCGCCCCGTCACAGGTGGGGGAGCCGCTCACTTCCACCCGCATGGCCCCCCAGCCGTGGGTCATGGCTGGCTGCCTCCCTCTCCCGGTGCTCGGGCCGGCGACAGCGCAGGGCGCGTTCCGGGGAGCATGGGGCCGCGGGGTTTTCTTTGGCCTGAAGGTTGCAGAGGATGCTGCCTCGGCCGCCTGCCGCAGGACAGAATGGTCCAGGAAAGCAGGGCTGGGCGGGGTCCTGTCCCTGCAGCTGGCAAGGAGTCCTCAGGGCAGGGGTGGCGCTGCCATGAGTTGCGTCCGCCTCACCCGCCGTCGTGACCTGCCCGGGGCTCACCCTGCCCAGGGGAGCCTCCACGCCGCCTCCGAAGTCCCGATGTTTTACCATCGAAGCGTACAACGGAGTAGCCCTGCAACCAGGGCGCTGCACGGCGAGGCTCCTCCGGCAGGACCGCCCTGATTGCCCGCGGCCTGGGAGAGGGTGGGGCTGGGCCGGAGGGCGGTCAGGGCATCCTGGCCCCCAGGCTGCACCAGGCAGGGACGGCCTTTCCTGAACGGAGGGGACGCCTCGGCACCAGCATCAGGTGGCACCTCTTCTACGCTGAAGGCATGATGGGGCCGGGGGGTGGGGGGTCGGGGACTGCCCCACCCCAGCCATTAGCTTGTCACCAGAGACCTCTGAAAGGTCGGGCCTCTGCAGCCGGGGTCATGAACCTGTGCCCCCACCCCAGTCCCCAGGACTGGCGGCTGGAATGACTTTCCCGCTGCCCCTGCCACGTGGTATTTCTGCCCTCACACCGGATGTATCTTAGGTTTAGACCATTGACAACATCCAGGAAACGAGGCTGACCTTGGCGTCCTCCAGCCGGGGGGCTGGACCGAGGGAGCCCGCGGGAGTGGCCGCCGTGGCCGGGCACCAGGTCCAGCCTGGTTCCGCCGCGGGAGCGCTTGTGTGCGGAGAGGGGACGGGAACTGCTTTGAGTGCCTTCGTGGGCCTCAGCTCCCCGGCCGGGCCAGCTGCCAGCTGTGTTTGTGTGGCATTTCCAGCAAGATGGAAAGAAGGAAGCATTCTTGGGGGGCTGGTTCTTTATAATCAAGAAGAGTGTGTATCTTCCAGCTCGAAACCTGGGGATCCCGGGAACGGAGGCGGATGCGCGGAGCCTGCGGATGAGTCCCGCGGCCTCTGGGCCCCTTCGCGGAGCTGTAGCGGGGGCGCGGCTGAGCATAGAGCTGGTGGATTCGGCTGCTAGGCCCACCTTGGAGATGAGCTGTCAGTGCCTGGGCCTTTCCTCTGTCAGGCCTCCCAGACCATGTCCCCGAGGCCCTGCCACGGCGCCACTGCACTTCCCACTTCCCGAGTCTGTGCCGCCGCCCGGGCTGGGCAGACAGAGCCCCAGCAGAGGGTGGTCCCCCAGCCAGCTGGCCTGGCTGCTCGCTGGCTCCAAGGGTCGCAGGCGGGGCGGCTTTATCAGGAGGCCGCTGGGTTGGTGGCCGAAGATGGGCCCTGTCATGTGTGTCCCCGGGCGGGAGCCACTTCCTCTGGGAGGGGACACCTTGAGGGGGGGGCCCTTCAGAGGGTGAGGTGGGGGGAGCGGGAGCTGGAGGCGGGGTCCTGTCACCCAGTGCCTCCGCCCTCAGTCGCTGCTTCTCTAGACTGACTGGTGTTTTGGGCGTCTCCCTGGGGGCCTGCCCCGTCCCCCAGCCCCCACCTCCACGCCGTGGCCCCGTCCTTACCCCCTGACTCTGACCTCCCCCATGGGCCTGGGGGTGCCACTTCTGGTTTGGTGACGGGACTTGCCTCCCGGGCCAGCAGATTCTGGGCATCCCCTGGCTCTGCGCATAAGGCTGGGTCACCACTGGGGGCCCCCCACCCTCCTCCTGGGGCAGACCCCACATTCTTGCACACCTGCACTGCACCTGGTGAGGGGCTCCCAGCCCCCGCGGGGCTCCCCCAGGCAGGCTCCCGCCACCTGGGGGCGCGTTCGCTCTTTCAGGGGCAGCGTCTTCAGGTGCCAAGGGTGACAGACGAGTAGAGGGTGGAAAATTGTGGTGACGGTGACGCCCCGAGGCTGTCAAATGCAGACGGAGACGGCGCACAGACATTCGTTCGGAGCAGCAGCTGCACTCCGGGAGTGTGTTGTCAGTGCTGGAAATAGAGCCGGTTTGGTCCTGTGAGTTCAGGGGTGTTGCGTACAGAACAAGCGTCCCTTCTTGTAGCTGCACCCAGTAAGCAAGGCCGCTCCCAGAACGTGGATGTCGCGGGTTTTGCGTCTGGATGTCAGTGGAAGTGTGGGGTCTACGAAGCTTTTGTTAAAAGGGTGGTGACGGGGAGTTCCCTGGTGGTGCAGCCAGTTAAGGATCCAGCGTTGTCACTGCTGTGGCTCAGGTTCAATCCCTGGCGCCTGAACTTCTGCAGGTGCAGCCACAGTGTAGGATTCGTTTAAGGTACAATGTGGGATCCGAACCCACCTGTGCCAACAGGTGGGGCTATGTCCGCAAATGCCCAGGCTTTAGGGACAGACGGACAGACCTGAGACCAGATGTTGGAGCCACCAACACAACTCTGTGATCCTGGCCAAGGACCCCCCCTTTCTGAGCCTTGCATCCTTCTTTCTAAATGTGGGAGAGAATAACGCCCCCCTTAGGGGGATTTTTAAAACATTTTAGTGGTGATGAAATACGCATAACAAAATCTGCCGTCCTAAGCTTTTTAAATGTTCAGTAATCACACTGTCTTGCGCTCACTCTCTGGCCTCCCTCATCTTGCAGAACTGCAGCTCTGTCCTCACTCTGTCCCCAGCCACCCCTCCCGGGGGGGGGGACTTCCCCTTTCTGTGACTGTAACACCTGTAGGAATATCAAATAAGTGGCCTAACACAGCATTTGTCTTTCTGTGTCTGGCTTCGTCCACTCCGCACAACGCCCTCAACATTCATCCGTGTTGTAGCAGGTGTCAAAATTTCCTTCCTTCCTTTCTTTTTTTTTTAACCTGCAGCGTATGGAGGTTCCCAGGCTAGGGGTCGAATCGGAGCTGTAGCCAGTGGCCACAGCCCCAGCAACGCCAGATCTGAGCGGCGTCTGCGACCCACACCACAGCTGGCGGCAGTGCTGGATCCTTAACCCACGGAGCGAGGCCAGGGTTCGAACCCGCCTCCTCATGGATGCTAGCAACCCACGGAGCCGTAACGAGAGCTCCCTTAAGTTGCTGTTGTCGTTGTGTTGAGTTGCATTGTAAGGGCTCTGCACTTCATCTGCAGGGTACCAGCTCCTCAGCTCCGGAAATACTTCCTAACGCTCCGGAGGTGGCCTTTTCCCGCTTTTTGGCTGCCCCACAGCATGTGGCGTTCCCAGGCCAGGGATCAGATCAGAGCCGCAGTTACAACCTAAGCCTCAGCTATGGCAGTGCCAGATCCTCAACCCACTGTGCTTGGCTGGGGGTCGAACCCGCGTCCCAGAGCTCCCCGGATTCCACCGATCCTGTCGCGCCGCAGCCGGAACTCCTCGGTGGCCTTTTACTCTGTCGACTATGTCCTTTGATGCGCAGAAGGTTTTCGGGTTTGGTGCGGTCCAGTTTGTCTATTTTTCCTTCCGCCGCCTGGGCTTTCGCTGTCGCGGCCATGAAGTCATTGTCACACCGGCGTCAGGGAGCGTTTCCGCGTCTTCTCCTCAGAGTCCTGGCTGGTGGGAGTTGGGCGAGGGAAGGGCGGCGTTGGGCGCCGGCCCCCGGGCCCCCTCCCCGTGTGCTCCAGAAGCAGGGCGCGGCCCGGGGTGGGTCCGGGTGCCCCCTCTTGCCTGCCAGGGCCCCGTTCCGTGGGGGCTGTAACCCGGTCTTCTTCCTGAATTGACAGAAAAGGCGACGGACGGCTCCCTGCAGAGCGAGGACTGGACCTTGAACATGGAGATCTGCGACATCATCAACGAGACGGAGGAGGGGTGCGTCCCGGCCCCTCCCACCCGCACCCCGTCCTTGGCAGCGCCCGCCCCGCCCCCCGCAGACTGAGCCGGCCCTGCGCCTCTGTGCCGCCGGTGCCGCCCCGGGACACGGGGCCCGCGAGGTCGGGAGCTGACCCCGGCCTCGCCCCACCCACCCCGGGTTGTGTCTTTGCCCTGGTTCCTGAGACTCTCTCCTCTGCCTCGCAGCTCCTCTGCTTCCGCTTCTGCCAGAGCCGTCGGGGCCTGGCCCTCTGTCCACACCATCAAGAGGGAACTCACTGTAGCCTCGCTTCTTTTTTTTTTTTTTTTTTTAGGGCACCCCCCCCCCGCGGCATATGGAGGTTCCCGGACTAGGGGCCTCGTTGGAGCTACACCTGCCGGCCTACACCCCAGCCACAGCAACGCAGGATCCGAGCCATGTCTGCGACCTACCCCACAGCTCACAGCAACGCCGGATCCTTAGCCCACTGAACGAGGCCAGTGATTGAACCCGCAACCTCATGGTTCCTAGTCGGATTCGTTAACCACTGCGCCACGACGGGAACTCCTGACACCTGTTTTGATGTTGAGGGAACTGAGGCCCAGAGCGGCCGGGTCACTTGCTGTGGTCCCAGAAGTTAGGAGGCAATGCAGGGTGTCAGCCCAGCCCCACCGGGCCGCAGCCGCCGAAGCTCTGTCTGCCCTCGAGTCGGTCTTTTATCCCGGGTGTAACATCTGGGAGGCCACGGCCCCATGGGCAGGCTTGATGGCTGTTCCACAGGCCCCTCCCTGGGCTCGAGGTCCCCGCCCTCCCACCCCATCCGCAGCCTCATCTGCCGCTGCCGCTTGAAGCTGTGCGGTCCTGGCGTGGCTCTGACCCTGTCCCTGAAGCGTCTCCCCGGGGAGTGATAAACCCTTGCTTTTGCGCTCACCGTGGGCCGCTCTCACCCGCGCCCCCGTTGGATGGCTTTTCATGTAAACTGCAAGCCCGGAGCTTCGGCTTCTCCGAGGTCCCCCTGCACACATGCACATGCTGCGCCCTGCGAGCGAGTGAGTGCAGCCCGTGAGGCTCCCCCGCCCTTTCTGCCCCCCCGGCAAGTTCAAGAGGAGCAGGATGGGGCTGCAGCAGAGGGACCAGGGACCAATCCAGGACCCTGGCCAGCAGCCGCAGAACCTTGCCCACTCGATCCCACAAAATCCGCAAAGCTGAGCATGTCAAGCCCCGTATTTGCAGAAATCGCTGTCCCCGTTGGGAAACTGCAGACACACCAGGCAGGGGGCCCCCCCCAACCTGGGAGCCGAGTCCTTGCTTAAAGTCAGGGTTGGGAACTGGGTGCCCCCAGGTCTTTTTCTTTCCTCCAGAAGCCTTGAGCCTGGGCCTTTCTGTCCAGATTGGGCTGAGGAGCAGAGCTGCCCCCTCCTCCCCCTCCCCCGCTGTTTGAGAGGCCCTGTCTGGTAAATAGATAATATTTCAGGACTGTGGGGACGGGAAAGACCCAGACTTCATGGACATGTCCCCAGGTGGCAGGGGGCTCCCCGGAGCAGGTGCCGGGGTGTCAGAGAAGGGCCCCACGACTTTGTCCAATCCGGATTAAAAGCAATAACATGAGGAGTTCCCGTCGTGGTGCAGCGGAAGCAAATCCAAGTAGGAACCGCAAGCTGGAGGGTTCGATCCCTGACCTCGCTCAGTGGGTTAAGGATCCAGCATTGCTACGGGCTGTGGTGTAGATGCGGCTTGGATCCTGCTTTGCTGTGGCTGTGGTGTAGGCTGGCGGCTACAACTCTGATTGGACCCCTAGCCTGAAAACCTCCATGTGCCATGGGTGCAGCCCTAAAAAGCAAAAAGAATAAAATAAAATAAGAGAAAGAACATGAGAGGCGCGGGGCGGGCTGGGGAAGCGGGAGGCTCGGCAGGGGCTGTGACAGGCCGGTGTCAGCTGCAGCTCCGGTCCGGTCCGTCAGCCTGCCAGGCCCTCTGGAGGCCGGGTCAGATCCCTTAGCTGAAAACACACCTCCTGAGGTGTCGAGAGACCTACCTTAGTTTTCTTGGGGGAAAAGGAGTCCGTGGAGCCAGGGGCTGAGCAGCCAGGCTGTGCGGGGGGCTGGCCAAGTCCCCGCACACGGGGAAATATCCTTGAACGTGGCCCAGACCTCAGAAGGGCGTGGACGGCCCGGAGCCCTCCCTGGGCGGCGTACCGGCTCCCTGCCCGTCTCCTCCCTGGGCTGGTGCCCCTGTCCCCGGTAACTGCCGCTTTGCAGACCCTGCCAGCCGTGCCTCTGGCGGGAGGAGCATCTTTCTTCCGTGGCTGCTCGGGGCTCTGCTTCATGGATCAACGTGATGGGAGCTGACCTGATTCCTCTGCCTGGATGCCTCGTGCGCTTCCCACCCTTTGCGGTTACAAACATGGGGCCTTACCCAGCTTGGGGACCCGCTAGTGGACACAAGTGGCAGCAGTTTTGTCGGCTCGTGCCCGGTGGGATTTGCAAGGACCTGAATCTGTCCTCTTCCCCAGGCCCAAGGATGCCATCCGAGCACTAAAGAAGCGGCTCAATGGGAACCGGAACTACCGGGAGGTGATGCTGGCGCTGACCGTGAGTGCAGCCCCCTCGGGGCGGGAGGGGTTGCCTGGGGAAACCCCTGCTCCTGGCACAGCCCTGGGGGCCTGCCTGGGACAGCCAGTGCCCTCTGCCTGTGCCCTCGGGCTCTCCTACCCCCTGAGTCATGGAAGCTTGGATTGGGGGAATGGGCGGTATTGCCCAGCATCACAGGCTGGGCGTGGGTCCCTTTCGGCCACCAGCCCACTGCCCGCAGCTTCTCTAGGGTCCGCGTCCTCCCTGTGAAAATGCAAGCTTCCCCCGGCCCCTGCGCCGAGCTTCTCAGGTGTTAACACAAATGCTCCCAGACACCTTCCAGGACAGCTTTCGTCACCACCCCCTTTTGCAGATGAACAAACTGAGGCTCAGAGAGGCCCAGAGGTGTGCCCAGACGGCACAGCCCGTGAGGGGCCCGGCCGTGGGTTCCGGGGTAAAAGCTGACCATCGTCGTGGGGCTCCTGGGGCGGTCAGCCCAGGGATTCCTTTCGGGAAGGAATAGACCAGGGTTTGGCCCACCTCAAGGTGTCAGAAATCCAGAAGGGTGGCCTCAGGTGTTACTTCTGTCTTAAAAGCTGACGTTTTTCCAGATGTGGCAGAAGCGGGGCTGCAGCCAGAAACTCCAGCAGGTCAGACCTTCTCTGCAGGACAGCAAGGCATTTGTCCAAAACAGCCTTAGCACGTTCCTTTTAAAGCAAGAGAGACTGCTGGGATTTCTTGCCCAAGTGAAAACCCAAAATTATTAGGAGAGTTCGCCACCAGGGAACTGGGATTTGAATAATGAGAAAAAGGCCAGTTGAGAAACAGAGAGCTGAACGCTTTGGGGTTTTTCCTCCGAGTTTGAACTGCAGCCTTCACTCGACCCAGAGTCATTCTCCAAATGAATTGTGTTCAGTAGCAGAAACAGCCGGGAATGAACTCAGGCGCCAGGCCGTTTTCTGGTTTCTGCAGCCCCTCCATCGGGGCCCAGCCTCAGGGTCCTGTGCCAGCTGCCCGTCTTTCTGGCGTGGGCTCTGCCTTAAGTCCTTCCCAGCAGGGCACTGATGGCGGCACCATCCCCGAGCCTGGCTGAGACGTTACGGACACCCAGCGTCTGTAAGCTTAGGGTGCCCAGTGCCACGACCCCGTACCCGTGTGTGTGTGTGTGTGTGTGTGTGTCACAAGTGACTGGGTTGGTTAGCACATCCATCCCCTTACGTTGTGTGTGGTGATATTAGTAAAGATTTTCCCTCTAGGAGTTCCCGTCGTGGCGCAGTGGTTAACGAATCTGACTAGGAGCCCTGAGGTTGTGGGTTTGATCCCTGGCCTTGCCCAGTGGGTTAAGGATCCGGCGTTGCCGTGAGCTGGGGTGTGGGTCGCAGACGCGGCTCGGGTCTGGGTGGCTGTGGCTGCGGCGTAGGCTGGCGGCTGTCGCTCTGATTCAGCCCCTAGCCTGGGAACCCCCATATGCTGCGGGTGCGGCCCTGAAAGGAAAGGAGAGAGATTTACTCTCTAAGTGACCTTCAAGTCTGTGTCGTTTGATGCGGTTGCTGCAGATCCGAGCACAGGCCTCACCCTGGAGCTGAGTTTCCTCCACCCCCAGGCCCTGGGAGCCTGTCCAAGGCTCTGCTCTGCTGTTTGGCTGTGTCGCCTTCTGCGGATAAGGCAGGCCACACAGTATGTGTCTTTTTCCTTCTTATTTCACTTGGCACAGTACCCTCGAGGCTCATCCTGGTTGTCACAAACGGCAGGATTTCCTGCTCTTTATGGCCAAGTAGTATTCCTTTGTGTCTGTGTGTGAGTGTGTGTGCACGTTGTGTATGTGTGATTGTGTGTGTGCATCGTGTGAGTGTGTGTCTGTGCAGTTGTATGTGTGTGTGTTTGCATTGTGTATGTGTGATTGTGTCTCTGTGTGAGTGTTGTGTCTGTGTGTGTGTTGTGTGTGAGTGTACCTTGTGTGAGTGTGTGGTGTGTATGTGTGTGTATGAGTGTGTTGTGTATGTGTGAGTGTGTGTTGTGTATGTGTGAGTGTGTGTTGTGTATGTGTGAGTGTGTGTGTGGTGTGTATGTGTTTGTGAGTGTGTGGTGTGTATGTGTGAGTGAGTGTGTGTGGTGTGTATGTGTGTGTGGTGTGTGAATGTGTGTCTGAGTGTGTTGTGTCTGTGTGTGTGTTGTGTCTGTGTGCCTTGTGTGTGTGTGTATGAGTGTGTGTTGTGTATGTGTGAGTGTGTGTTGTGTATGTGTGAGTGTGTGTGTATGGTGTGTATGTGTGGGTGTGTGGTGTGTATGTGTGAGTGTGTGGTGTGTATGTGTTGTGTATGCATGTGTGGTGTGTGAATGTGTGTCTGTGTGAGTGAGTGTGTGGTGTGTATGTGTGAGTGTGTGGTGTGTATGTGTTGTGTATGCATGTGTGGTGTGTGAATGTGTGTCTGTGTGAGTGAGTGTGTGGTGTGTATGTGTTGTGTATGTGTGTGGTGTGTGAAAGTGTGTCTGTGAGTGTGTGTGTGGTGTGAATGTGTGACTGTGGGTGTGTGGTGTGTATGTGTGAATGTGTGTGTTGTGAGTGTGCCTTGTGTGTGTGTGAGTATGAGTGTGTGTTGTGTATGTGTCTGTGAGTGTGTTGGGTCTGTGTGAGTGTGGTGTGTGTGTGTGACTATATGTCTGTGGGTGTGTGGTGTGTATGTGTGAGTGTGTATGTGTTGTGTATGTGTGTATGGTGTGTGAATGTGTGTGAGTGTGTGTGTGTGTGGTGTTTGAATGTGTGTCTGTGTGAGTGTGTATTGTGTCTGTGTGTTGTGAGTGTGCCTTGTGTGAGTGTGTGTGTATGAGTGTGTGTTGTGTATGTGTCTGTGTGTGTTGTGTATGCGTGAGTGTGTGTGTGGTGTGTGGTGCGTATGTGTGAGTGAGTGTGAGTGTGTGGTGTGCATGCGTGAGTGTGTGTGTGGTGTGTATGTGTGACTATGTGTGGGTGTGTGGTATGTATGTGTGTGTGGTGTGTATGTGTGAGTGCGTATGTGTGAGTGAGTGTGTGGTGTGTATGCGTGAGTGTGTGTGTGGTGTGTGTATGTGTGAGTGAGTGTGGTGTGTGCGTGTGGTGTGTATGTGGTGTGTATGTGTTGTATATGTGTGTGTGGTGTGTGAATGTGTGTCTGAGTGAGTGTGTGTGTGGTGTGTGTATGTGTGAGTGAGTGTGTGGTATGTGAGTGTGTATGCGTGCGTGTGTGTGTGATGTGTATGTGTGAGTGAGTGTGCGGTGTGTATGTGTTGTATATGTGTGTGTGGTGTGTGAATGTGTGTCTGTGAGTGAGTGTGGTGTGTGGTGTGTGAAGGTGTGTCTGTGAGTGAGTGTGTATGTGTGGTGTGTGAATGTGTGTCTGTGTGTGGTGTGTGTGGTGTGTGTATGTGTGAGTGAGTGTCTGTGCGTGTGTGTCCCGTCCCACTGTCTTCGCCCACTCTCCTGCAGTGGCCACTGAGCTTGTTTCCATGTCTGGCCTCTCGGGAGCCGGGTCTCACCCAGGGTTGGGGCGCAGACGGTCTCTGAGATCCTGATGTCACTGCCTTTGCTCTTGTCCCTGTGGGGGGTTTGGCGGGCGAGGGCGTTGGCTGCACCCGCCGGGTGTGGAGGTGCCCGGGCCAGAGGTTGCAGTGGCAGCGCTGGATCCGTAACCTGCTCGCTGCAGCACAGGGCATTCCTCGTTTCCTTTGAGTCAATGCCCGGGAGCGGACTGCTGGGTCACAGGTAGTTCCACTTCTGGTTTTTAAGGAACCTCCGGAAGTTCCCGTCGTGGCGCAGGGGAAACAGATCCGACTAGGACCCGTGAGGTGGCAGGTTCGATCCCTGGCCTCGCTCAGTGGGTTAAGGGTCTGGGGTTAGCGTGAGCTGCGGTGTGGGTCTCGGATCTGGCGTGGCCGTGGCTGCGGTGGAGGCCGGCAGCCGCAGCTCTGACTGGACCCCTAGCCTGGGAACCTCCACATGCCAGGGGCATGGCCCTAAAAAGCGAAAAAATAAAAAAAGTTTACAAAAGGAACCTCCGTACTGTTCTGCCTCGTGGCTGTACCAATTTGCCCCTTCTCTGCCCCCTCCCGACACCTGACTCTTGTCTTTCTTTCCCAACGTGACTCAAATGTTTTATTAGATTTCAGCTTTTTCTTAAGCTCTTTTCCAAGCTAAAACAAAACAAACAGCAACAAAAAATGCAGTGTTAAGAACCACTTAATGGGAGTTCCCGTCGTGGTGCAGCAGAAACGGATGGAATAGGAACCATGAGGTGGCGGGTTCGATCCCTGGCCTCGCTCAGTGGGTTAAGGATCCCGCGTTGCTGTGAGCTGTGGTGTGGGTTGGCAGCTGTAGCTCCGATTAGACCCCTAGCCTGGGAACCTCCATGTGCCGAGGGTGTGGCCCTAGAAGGACACACACAAAAGAGAAAAGGAAAGAAATCAGGAAATGCGATGCCTTCCGCTTTGCTCTTCTTCTGGGGCTTGTCGCTTCCGGCACGCGTGTGTCTCTGTCTGCTTGGCGGTGCCCTTCACACCCTCTTCAGGCCTGGGCTGCTTTCTGGACAGTTCCCCGTGTTGCAGGCCCTACTGCCCACAGGGACAGATTGACCTCTGTGGCAGCGCACCTGCCGGGGGCCCTGCCGGCCAGGGCCACCTCCGCAGCGCCTGCTCTGCTGGGCTCGGGCCCCTGCGGCCCGGCCACCTCCGTCCAGGGCACTTTAAGGCCCGAGGAGGAAACGACAGTCCAGCAGAGGTGGCTGCTCCTGCAGGAGGCGGTTGGAGCCCAGGGCGCAGAGGGGCCGCAGGGGTCCCTGTCCTACTTCCTACGCCGCCTTCTTCGCCTTCCTAAGCTGCTTCGCTCTGAGGAAAGTGGGGAACCAACCTCCCTAAAGGGGACGAACGAGTCATGAGAATGGAGTGAAAACGTGCCTTGTTGTCCGACCCCAGCCCCGTGGAGTGGCCTCCCGGGGCCACAGTGGTCAGTTCGTTTGGGCAAATGTGGGTGCTGAGGCCGGCAGCAGTGTCCCCTGTTGCCGGTGACACAGTTCAAGGAGGCAGTGCCCGCCGTCAGCAGTGGCATGGGCGGAGCTGGCATGCGGGACCTGTTGTCACGAGGGCGGGTTTGCAGAGCGCTGCCTTCGAGGCCCGAGGGACCCTCCAGTGGGCGCGCGTGAATCGTAGGCCCCTCCCCGGGCCATGGGGTCTGGGCAGGTAACCCTGTGGCATAGTCAGCTGTGCTCCAGGCCCCACTCACCCTGACGCGTGAGCCCACTTTGCAGGTGGGGAAGCTGAGCTCAGGCGGAGTGACCCCGGGCCCTCCGGGGAGAAAGTGGTGGCTCCTGATTCAGCCGCGTGCTGGCCACGTGGCCAGAACCCACAGGCGCCCTGTCGTGAGTGGCTGAGGCCTGCGTCACGTATTTTTCCAGACGAGGAAGGAGGGGCAAGGCTGGGTTTGAAGGTGGCCCCCAGGCCGGGATGGAGGGGACGAGCCTCGGGCGCGGCTGGTCTCGGCTGCAGAGTGGCCAGCTGGTCAGGCCGCCGCAGCAGCCTCCTCCCTCCAGGCGCCTGTCCGCTGGCTGACGCCTCACATCTGGGGCCACCAGGGACGCCTGGCCGCTTGGGCCCCCTTGAGACACCAGCTGGTGCCTCAGTCCCCAACCGGCTGCTTGACGTGGGGACAGGGGCTCCGGTCAGCAAGGGGTCCCCGTCTCCCGGGGACCAGGCGTGTGTGGAGACGCCCAGGACGAGGTGGGGGGTGGTGGTGGGGCCCGGCTGCTCCCGGTCCCGGTGACCTGTCTGCCTGCCCGCGCCAGGTGCTGGAGACGTGCGTGAAGAACTGCGGCCACCGCTTCCACGTGCTGGTGGCCAACCGGGACTTCGTCGACAGCGTCCTGGTCAAGGTCATCTCCCCCAAGAACAGCCCCCCCGCCATCGTGCAGGACAAGGTGCTGGCTCTCATCCAGGTGGGTCCCCCAGCCCCCGCGCGTCGGGCAGAGCAGGAAGGGCTCCTGGCAGCGCGCCTCTCGCGCCCCCATCGTCTGGAGCCAGGAACGGATGCTTCTGGGCGTAAATGTTTGTTGAGAAACATCCGTTTTCCCCTCATCCCGTGGGGAGGACGCCCTCCATGGCGGCTGTCCAGCCAGGTGACAGGCCGTCACGGGCGTTTTCTGGGTGCCTGGCCCTCTGCTGCCCATGGGGGGGTGGGCCTCGAGCCGTACAGGGCCCTGTGCCCGGACTCGCTGGGGACCTGACACCCCGCTGGACCCTGCGGGAGGGCAGGCCGGCTGGGAAGGTCAGAGGGCAGGGAGCAGCGTGGGCCGAGGCCTGGGGCATCGGGAGCGAGGGGACGCCTTGGGACGTTATTAATTGCTCCTGTGACAAGTTGTCCCAAAGGGAGCCGCTTAAGACGGCAGACGTATGATCTGTAGTTTCTGTGGGTCAGGGACCCAGGGGCAGCCCAGCCGGGTGGCGGCCGGTGCTGGAGGGGCTACCTTGGGTGCCCCCACCTGGCTGTTGGCAGGAGGCCTGAGCGTCCCCGCGGGGCCCTCTCGTGTGTCCCCATGACGAGGCAGCGAGTGCTCCACGCGGAAGAGGAGGAGGCTCAGTGCCTTCCGGTTTTAGGACCGAGTCTGGGCAGGGGCGGGGGCGCCATCCCTTCTGTCCTGGTGCATTTGTTAGGGGGTCACAGAGCAGAGCGCGATGGCCACCGTCGGGCCAGGCCCAGGGGGTAGGGTGGGGGTGCAGGCAGGAGGCAAGGCCCGAGGAGGTCAGGGGCCCGCGGCCACACGAGCTGAGGAGCCGGGCTTCATCCTGCGGGGAGCAGGCGGGGGGGGGGGGCCGCGTGCCGCTCCTGCCAGCTCCTTCCGTGCAGCCCGTCTGATGGGTGCGTAGGGCATTTTTCAAGCTGTCTCAGAAGTTGGTTCTCTTTCCCTATTGAATATACTTTCAAGTTTAAATCTTCAGCTCTGATAATCCCCTGGGCAGGCACGTGCTGCCCACTCCTGAGACGAGAGTGGGCGGGGGACAGGCCAAGGCCGCCGGGCTGCGTGGGGCTGGAGCCTGTGCGGGTTCGCCCTCCCCGCCCGCTGTCAGGACCGACGGTGCTCCCCGGAGGCCAGCTGCGCCGAAGCGGGCGCTCAGTCCCTGTGTCGGGGTCCTGCAGTTTAGTGGGGAGACGGGCCCTGGGCAGCTGCGAGGCGGCCACAGTGGCTGTGCAGACGGGTGCCCCGAGGTGTGCTCCTCTGTGCAGTGTTTCTGCCCTCGCTGTGCCTGAGGGCACGTGGGTGGTGGAGGCACCATCCCTCCCGAGCCTTCCCTAGAAGGCTGATCCCAGGGGCACAGCTGCCAGCCTCAGGGCGGCTGCCAAGTCAGGAGGCCTTTCCCCCACCCTGTCACCCCGCTCACAGGCCGGCTGTGCCCCAAAGCAAGAGACCCCTTAGGCTGATGAGCTCCGGGGGGCCTGCCCTTCGGGACGCTGGCGTGCCGGCTGCAGTCCTTCTGGAAGGGAGCCGGGCTCCCTGGTGGCCGGGAGGAGGGGCCTGTGCAGAGAGCGGGCTGGTGGCGGCTGGCTGGCCTTCGGGCTGGGTTGCCCTCTGCCCCTTGAGTGTTAAGGAGGTCGAGGGGTCCGGCTCTCCCTGGAGCTGCTTCAGAGCCAGGAAGCATGTCGCCCTGGGGGGAGCCTCCTCCAGGCCACCTCCCTGCCGCCTTGCCCTGCCCCCACCCTCAGTAGACTCTAAAAACACTCTTCCTGAAATTCCCGTGGCGGTGCAGCAGAAAGGAATCCAACTAGGAACCATGAGGTTGCAGGTTCCATCCCTGGCCTCGCTCAGTGAGTTGGGGATCTGGCATTGCCTTGCAGCTCAGCTCCCACTGTGGCTGTGGCTGTGGCTGCGGTGGAGGCCGGCAGCTGTAGTTCTGATTCGACCCCTAGCCTGGGAACCTCCATAGGCCGTGGGGGCGGCCCTAAAAAAAATACAAATAAAAATATCTTCCTGGAGTTTCCTGGCCACACAGTGGGTTAAGGACCTGGCTTTGTCACGGAGGTGGCTCAGGTCCCTGCTGTGGTGCTGATTCCACCCCTGGCCCCGACCTTCCACAGCCACGAGCCAAAGCAAAAGAAAAAAGAGCCACAAAACTACTTTCTTTGCCCTGAAGAGCTGAGCTGGCGGGGTGGGTGGGGCCGGGGGAGCTGGTGGCACGTCGTGTGGTGGCAGCTGCCGCCGACCCCGCTCCTGGGAACAAGAGCTCTGATCCGGAGCACGAGCAGGGCGGGACGCAGCTGCCCTTTCTCCACAGTTCAAGGCAGCCTTGTTTATTGAATGGACCTCAGGGTCTGGAAGGAGGTCAGGGCTGCGTGGGGTCTCCGTCCTGTTTGGGAAAAGGACACAGAGCATGCGTCTCTCCTCCCTGGAACCTTCCAGCCCCAGCCCTGGGCTCAGAGCAGAGGGGTGACGGCTCCTCTCTGTAGGCGGTTGGTCAGCATCCCCCTCCACCGCGGGCTTCGGGTCAGGACCCAGGGAGGAGCAGGCCTCCTGAGGCCCCAGCCCCCCGGGCGGAGTCCCAGTGCTCAGGGGGCCGCGGTCTGCTGGCCGGCCGCCCGAGGGCTGTCTTCCTCCGTCCCGGGAGTGGAAGGAGCCTCGTTCCTGTGAGGACGTGTTTGGTCTGACCTGCCATGTGCCCTCTCTGTGTGCCCGTGGGGGTGGGCGTGGCCAGACAGGGGCGGAGCTCAGGTGGGGGCCCATCCCCAAAGGTGCCAGGGCTCATGGCATCTCTGCGCTCCTCCCAAGGGCCTGCCAGTCCCCCAGAACCCTGGGGGTGACGCCCTGGGGAGGGCCCAGACCTTCTCCTGAGTCCACACTTACCCGGCAGGCAGCAGACCCGCTTCCTGGTCCAGGCTGGCACGTGGCTGCCTCCTAGGGCCACCTCCCCAGGGCCAGCTGCCCAGACCCCAGGCCCAGGGCCAAGGTCACGGAACATGGAAGCGTTTCCCTCCCGCTGCCATGGAAGGGGGCCTGTCGGTTGCTCTGGGCAGATGCCCCAGGAAGGGTCCCTGACTGGAGAGAGCCGTCGTGGTCTTAGGTCAGGGTGGCTGGGTGGGAGGCAGAGACACCAGAGGGGTCCCCTGGAGCCGTCGTCCTGCCATAGCAGTAAAGGCAGGAAGCGGCACCAAGAGAAGCTCGGCGTCATGCGTTTCCTCGGCCGCGCCCCGACGCACGGTGCGGCTGCTCTTAGATGCGGAAGTTCAGACCCTGAATTAAATGCTGGCACCTTTTGAAGCTGGAGTCACAGGACTCAGCTGAGTTTGGGATCCAGTGGCACAGCCAGAGCAGCTGGTGGGGCCGGGCCTCGGGCAGTGCTGCTCTCCCGTGGGGGCCACTCCCTCTGCCACCTCCCTGCCCCCCAACCCTCTCCATCCAGGAGGATTCGTGGCCACGAGGAGCTGCCCTCCTTCGGGGCCTTGCGGGTCGGGTGAGTGGACCTGGGGAGGCCTGGTGGTCGGTGAGATGCAGCAGGCGAGGTGAACCAGGTCTTTGGAGGCTGACCCGGTTTGCCTGGTCTGCGGGCTGAAGACAGGGCTTCTGTGTTGGGAATGGTCCGAGCCACTGCTGGAGTCGGGGGGGCTGCCAAACCCTGTGACAGCCGCAGAATTGGCTCCACCTCCTCCTCTGGGCCCATTTCGGGGGGCCCTTTGGGTGTACTTCTTCTTTGATATATTATGTGACTTCTGAAAAACCTTTTTTTGTCTTTTTTTTTAGGGGGCACTCGCGGCATATGGAGGTTCCCAGGCTAAGGGTAAAATCAGAGCTGTTGCTGCCGGCCTCCACCACAGCCGCAGCAACGTCAGATCCGAGCCACGTCTGCGACCTACACCGCAGCTCATGGCAACGCCGGATCCTTGACCTGCTAAGCGAGGCCAGGGATTGAACCCGCAACCTCACGGATACCAGTCGGGTTTGTTACCATTGAGCCACGACGGGAACTCCTAAAGCGCAGAGTTTAAAAAAACCATTTCACAGTTCCACGAATCAGTGACAAGCGGCAGCTTATTGAAATATTTGTTCCTCGCTCTCCGTGTCGTGTCTCATTTAACGGAGCCCGTGGACTTTTCCACCTGAGCGCGTTTCAGCTGATGCTGTGGCAGCACCAGGCCCCCCGCCGGCCTCAGTCCCCTTGCCCATCAGAGGGCACGCGGGCAGTTTGGGCTCTGGCTCCCCGACCTACTCGGGAAACCTCGGCTCAGCTTTGACTTCCTGTCGCCCGCGGGCTTCTCCTCTGGTTCTGCTCAGTCTGCACACGCAGAGACGGCGGCCGTGTCCCCTGCAGGGAACACACTGGCCGCCGAGATGCTCCCGTGCTTGGGCGTCATTCCGCCTCCCGCTCAAGGCGCTGCCCCACGCGGGACGCTGTGTGTTTTCGTTGCGCTGACCCCGGCCGCACCGCCAGGGGACCGTCAGGAGGCTGGGCCCAGGGTCTGTCCCCTGACAGGCCCCGTCCCCCCGCAGGCCTGGGCAGATGCCTTTCGGAGCAGCCCCGACCTCACGGGCGTGGTGCACACCTACGAGGAGCTGAAGCGGAAGGGGGTGGAGTTCCCCACGGCCGACCTGGACGCCCTGTCCCCCATCCACACGCCGCAGCGGGTGAGCCTCCGCCGGCTTCCCATTCGCCGTTTGCAGAGCCCCTCCGATGCTCCGCTGGCATCATGCAGCTTGGCACCCGCTCTCCTGCGCTCCGGGCGCTTCTCGTCACGAACACGGGGCCCTGGGAGTGAGATGGCGGCTGGCTCCCGGCTCAGTGGCAGCCAGGCCCCCAGTTTCCACCCCGACTATGGAAGAATGTCATGTCGTGGAAGTGGCTTTTGGGTGGAGCCGTCCTGGGGGGGGGTCTTAGCACAGAGCCCGGGGATCTGGTTGGAGACTTGCCTGCCCGCACGAGGACCCTCGAGCCCCCTCCCCCCGTGTGGACAGGCTTCCCATCCACGCGACCCATGGGTCTGAAACGCACTTTGAGCTGCGGGCACAGCACCCACCTGCCAGCCCCGCCTCCCGTCAGCCTCGGGTCCCCAGCCCAGGGAGCCCGCTCACACGCAGCAGCTCTGTCCTCCTGGAGAGGCGCGAGGGCAACGGCGCCCACGGGGGGAGCAGGAAGCCCGGGGTCTGGGAGGGGCACCTAGCCCAGCACCCTGCCTCGGGCCATCTCTGACGTGGGGCCAGGAGGCCGGTGCCGGCGGCCTCCTCTGTGGGCACAGCCCACCGTCCCGAGGTCGGGAGGCCCGGGGGGAGTTGGCCATCCCAAGCGCTCCCCCCCAACCCCCGCCCCCACCGTGCTCTGCGGGCGGGGGGAGGAGGTAGACACACCTGTTTAAGCTTCGAATGATGGCACAGCCCAGCGTTGTTCCCACAGTTACAAAGAGCATTCGGTGACTCGCATAATTACTGTTTATATCAGTCTCCTTAGAAGGGCCAAGAGCAATGGCACCAGCAGTGGTACCAAGCAAGGATTCCTGATGAGCCAAACTCAATAGCAGAGCCCTGTGCTGGGGCCCAAGCTGGTCCTAACCTTGGGAGCGGGGCCAGGGCCCTCACAGACCACGCTGGGCGCCGCCTCTGGGTTGCCGTGGGGGCGCTGAGGCCCCAGGCCGGGGCGGGGGGTTGGAGGGCCAGGCTGGCTGCACTGGGCAGACGGAGGCTCTGTTGTGGCCCTGCCAGAGCGTCCCGGAGGTGGACCCAGCCGCCACCGTGCCGAGGCCCCAGGCACAGCCGAAGACGAGCAGCAGCCCCTACTCTGCGCCTCCTGCCTCCTACTCCGCGCCGCAGGCCCCGGCTCTGAGCGCCACGGGCCCCATCACAGCCAATTCAGAGCAGGTATGTGCACACTCATGGGCCACGAGGGCTCGCTGTCGGGTGCTGGTGTGGTCACGCCAAGGTGGCAGGGGGACCGGCCCGTCCACTCTTGGGACAGCAGGTGGTTGGTTTGGAGGACAGGGCGGCGCTGGAGGTGAGGCCCCAAGCCCGGCGGGGGTGTCAGGCGGGGAGGCTGGGCTTTGTCTGCAGAAGTGGGCCAGGCTACAGAGGCTGGAGGCCGAGGAGAAAGTCCTGCTTCGTCCCACGTTCCGCCCCCAGCGTGACCCCCGGGAGCCAACGCCACCTCGGCCCCAAACTGGATTCGTTTACAGGAGTCTGGAGCCTGGGCTTTAGATGACTAAAGAATTCCCATTAGTTAAAAGTTGAGAATTGGTCAGACTTGAAAAGAAATCTATCCAGTGTTTATATTTGGGAAAAAAGGTCTTTGTTTTCATTTTTGGCTGCCCTGTGGCATATGGGGCTCCCGGCCGGAGATCAGATCCGAGCCACCGTTGCCCCCTTAGCCACAGCTTCAGCAACTCGGGATATTTAACGGGCTGTGCGGGGCTGGGAATCGAACCTGCATCCCAGCACGCCCAAGACGCCGCTGATCCCATTGCACCACAGCGGGAACTCCTAGATTTGAAAGTTCTTTATTCACCATCTGTGACAAGGTCACTCTTCCGGAACCTCCTCTCAGCAGAGGGTCAGGCGGTAGTGTCTGGTCAGAGGGGCAGGTGCCCGTTTCCCCTCTGCCGGCTCCGAGGGGCCTGGCCGGGCAGGAGGGGAGCCAGGTCCCTGAACCTCCGTCTCCTTCACTCCCACCCACGGGGCAGTCGTGGGCTGGACGGCAGCCTCAGGGGGGCCTCCCGAGAGCCCCCGGTCCTGCCGAAGAGAGGAGGTCAGAGGTCGAAGCCCAAAGCCGCCCATCCTGGGGAGACCGTGTCCGCACCAGGTGCTCCGCTCCTCCCAGCAGCCAGAGGGTCGGGGACCAGGCTGGGAAAGGGAGGCAGAGATGGCCCAGGAGGACCCGGGGCCTCAGAGCCCATGTGGTCTCTGCTGCTGCGTCCCTGGCCTCCTGGGCAGTATCCTCTTCTCAGCCAAGACTTGGGAGGAGGGCCCCCTGGGCACCCCTGAGCAGCACCAGAGGGAGGAAAGACCCTCTGAGGGCCTAGCCCGTTGCCCAGTTGACTGTTGGTCCATCTGTCCAGCCAGTGAACATGTATCGAGGCAGGGGCCGAGATTGCAGACCTCAGCCCAGCAGAGCACCTGCCCCCCGGGGAGTGTGCAGGGTGGGGGTTGGGGGGCGCTGGGGAAGCGATGGTGACAGGGGCAGGACAAGGGGCCCACAGGCAGGGAAGAGTGACGGCAAGCCTCAGCTGGCCAGGGCTGGGTGTGCCCCGAGTGGCCACGGCCAGGCAGCCCTGTGAGGCCGTCACAGGTGCGGCCATGGCTCAGGAGTCCCTGCAGCGGGAGGGGGCCCAGGTCCCGTGGTGGGCGCAGGCGGGGCGTCTCCTGCCAGGAAAGGGTGGTTTCCACCAGCTGGCCTGGGGGAGGCCGCGTGAAGTCCCCGTTTCCCAGGCCGGGGTCTGCACCTGTGAGCTTCTGGACGAGGGTCCCAGCCCTGCAGGACCTTGGGGGCCACCCTGGACCCCAGGTGAACAGGCTAAAACAGGGCCCGAGAGGTTCACCTCCTCCTGCAGGCCCCGTGCAGCCCCCGTCTCCGGTGACCAAAGCTTGTCACCACGTGTGCCGGCAGCCCCCCCGCAGGTGGCGAGGCTGCGTCCCGCCAGGTGCCCTGACCTCGCCCGCCCCTCCCCGGCCCGCACAGATCGCCAGGCTGCGCAGCGAGCTGGCCGTCGTCCGAGGGAACACAAAGGTCTTGTCGGAGATGCTGACGGAGATGGTCCCCGGGCAGGAGGCCGCGTCCGACCTGGAGCTGCTGCAGGTGAGGGCCTGTCCGCAGAGGGGCCAAGCCAGACCGCGCAGTGCCAGCGGCCAGAGGAAGAGGAAGCCTGAAGCAGAGAGTACTTCTCTCTCGCTCTCTCTCTCTCTCTCTCTCTCTTTTTTCTTTGTCTTGTCTTTTTGCCTTTTCTAGGGCTGCTCCCGCGGCACATGGAGGTTCCCAGGCTAGGGGTCGAATCGGAGCTGCAGCCGCTGGCCTACGTCACAGCCACAGCCACGCCAGATCCGAGCCGCGTCTGCAACCTACACCACAGCTCACGGCAACGCCGGATCCTTAACCCACTGAGCAGGGGCAGGGATCGAACCCGCCACCTCATGGTTCCTGGTTGGATTCATTATCCACTGAGTCACGGCGGGAACTCGGTGACGTATTTTCTTTCAGAGGTTTTTCCAGGTTTATTGCGAATGTGGTTGAGACGATATTACGGGTATGATTCGCTGTGTCGCTTTGTTCGCCCAGCGTTACGTCCGCAGCGAGCAAGGGCTGTCTGCCTTCCTGCCCGTGGGCCCGCTGGGCCTTGGGGCACCTGAGGCTCTGCGCCAGCTGACCACCCTGGGAGCCGGGAGCCTGGCAGAAAGGGGTTCAGGAGCAGGGCTGGCCTGAGGGCTCCTGCCCCAGGACCATTCCCAGGTCACTTGGGCCCAGAGCTGGAGCCCAGCTCCCCACTGTCTCAGACGACTGTGGCCCTTTTGGAAAGTGGCAGCGGCCCTGCTGTTGGGCACAGCGCCCCCTAGAGGGCTGGGAAGAGGGTGCGTGGACGGCGTGCGAGTGGGAGCACCTCATGCACTTCCCCCGAGGGCCTCGCCGCACCTGCGGCGGGCACCTCCGAGTGGTCGGGCTGGGTCCCAGGTGGCTGCCCATCCTGCCCCCGTCCCACGCCTAAAGGGTGAGGGCTGGCAGACGCCAGCTCAGGGCCTGACACAAAGCACAGAGGTGTATGAGCCGTGGTCCCCGCTCTGGGGGCGCTCCTGGCGCGGCAGCCCATCCCCGAGGACCCAGGACCTCCGCTGCTCCCACTCACTGCCGATGCCCGCAGCAGGCCCACGCTCCCGGGCACCCGGCTCCAGGCCCGGCCTTGGCCTCCGTCCCCAGCCTGTAGGTTCTTCCAGGCCCAGGAGTCCAAGATCAGCCCGGAAACAGCCCAGGACCAGAGGGGGCCTCCTGGGGCAGCTTTGTGCTGGGTCAGCGTCAGAATTCCTGCTGACAGGGGTTTGGCAGCAGGAATAGCAGAACAAAGCCAGAGGCTGCAGACAGCCAGGGTCGAGCCAGACTGTAAGCACCTCAGCCTGTGTGTGTGTGCTTGTGTGTGTGTGTGTTCAAACAAGACAGCCAGGACACCCAGACAGCCAGTACCTCCGTGTGTGTGTGTGTGTGTGTGTGTGCGCGTGCGTGCGCGCTCACGGGTGTGTTCAAACAAGCCCATCAGCCAAGACAAACAGAACCCGAGCTGCCGGCATCAGCTCACAGTTTTCAAAAATAGGTCGCTTCCCATGACGTCTCCCCTCCCCTCTGTCCTGTTCCAAGCCTGAGCCTGCCAGCCTCGCCGCTGGTATCAATCAGAGGAGGAGCACAGCCTGGGTGCCCGGGAGGCTGTCCTTTCCGCCCGGAGACTCAGGAGCTGGCAGCCCCGTGCACAGACACGGCTCCTGGGCCGACCGACACCCCTGCTCCTTCCACCGGCGGCTGGGAGCCAGCGGGGCAGGGCCTCCCAGGGGTCGGGGCTGCACAGACAACAAGGCTCCCGCGTGGGAAAATGCCACCGTCTGCTGGGAAAGGGATGGGCTCAGATGTGCCCCAGGACCCTCCACGGAGCCAGAGGGCAGCCTGGTTGCTCGGGACAGAAGCTGTCGAGAGCTCACACTGCTGGCCAGGCCGGGGAAATAAATGCATTTGTCACCAGCCCAAGTGTTCATGCCAAGAGGGGCTGCTCCAGATTTGAGGGAAATTCTCCGGGCAGGCGGTGGAGGGAACAGGAAGAGGGGAAACAGGAGGGGTCGGCCACCAGCATCCTGGCGGGTTCTGTCCGCGTGGTTCCGGGGCTTCGCCAAGAGCATTCAGCTGTGCTGTCAGAGCCACTTGCCGAGCCCCCAGAAGGAAGGCAGGATGCCCCGAGGGGGCTGCGCAGCCTCCCCCGGGCTGGTCCGGCCCAGCCTGTGCTGGTTCCCTGCGGCAGCGTGCCCGGCACCGCTCGCCTCCCGAACCTCCTCCGTGACAGACCGTCGGCCGGGAACGTGGGAGGAACTGTGGCTCCAGACTCCTGGGTGCAGATGTGCTGGGTAGCGTTAGGCAGGTTGGCCACCCTGGAGCCTGGCGTCCGTGTCCCCTGGGGGGACTAGGACGCTCTGAGTGAGGTGCCAGCACAGGGCAGGCACAGCCGGGTGGCGCCTCGGGACTGAGCAGAGAACAACGCCCAAGGCTCGTAGACGGGGCAGGTCCCTAAACGCAGGCAGGCCGCCGCCAGCCCCTCCGCGGCCAGTCTCTGCGTGGGGCCGCTGGCCAGGCATTCCCAGCGGCAGGCAGCTTGCATCAGCTGAGAACCCCGCGCCTTCCCGGCCTGGTGTGTGTCCTGTCAGCCGGAGCTCGTGCCCTGGGCCGCACCTGGGGCCGTAAAGGTCCTGAGGCTGCCGCCTGCCGTGCCCAGATTTGCCTCCCCAGCTTTGTCTTCAACTAATAATGGTTTTAATTAATCCAGCACTGCCCTCAGCGGTCACCCCTCCTCCGCCACCCCTTGGGTAACGAAGGAAGCCCTGCCTTGCGTCGTTTCTGCAGGTGGCCAGTGGTTTAGCCCCTCTTGCTTCTTGGGTCTCGTGTCAACAACAGCCAGGCTGGCCAGACCGTCTTCTCTGGAGAAATCTGGTTTCTCGCCCAGGCCCAGCCTCCTGACCCCTGCTGTCCTCTGCAGCCGTAGAAAGCAGGTCTTCAGGACCTCAGCCCCTGCTCCTGGGACCGTGGAGGAGGCTCAGGGAAACCCAGAAAGATGAAACCGAGAGACCGTCTTGCACGGAGGGGACGAGCATGTCCCTGGCAGAAAAGATGAAGGCCCTGGGACTAATCAGACCAAAGGGTGTTTTGTCAGGCGCCTGGAGGGCTCTTGCCTGTAGGGAGTTCCTGCTGCGGAAGAAAGTGCCTGCCCGGGTGGTTCGGAGGAGGCGGGAGGCAGGCAGGGTCTCGGAGCCTGCCTGCCCTGGCTGTGGGTGACCTCGTGGAGGCCACGTGGGGCGGCTGGCGTGGGTTTGTGCTGCTCTGCTCTGGGCCTGTGACGTTCCCCTTTTCTTTTCCTCCCCCGCCTCTTTTTTAAGGCCCGCAGCAAACGGAGGTTCCCAGGCTAGGGATCGAATTGGAGTCGTGGCTGCCGGCCTCCACCACAGCCGCAGCAACGCCACATCCAAGCCGCATCTGCGACCCACACCACACCTTGCGGCAACGCCAGATCCTTAACCCACCGAGCGAGGCCAGGGATCGAACCTGCATCCGCGTGAATACTAGTCGGGTTCTTCAGCCCCTGAGCCACAAAGGAAACTCCCTCCTTCCTTTTCTTCTCCCGGTAGTTGTCTTGTTCTTTTGGCCGTGCCCACAGCATGTGGAAATTCCGCGGCAGGGATCGAACCGTGACACAGCAGTGACCCCAGCCACCGCCAGAGACAACGCCAGATACAGCTAGGCCGCCAGAGAACTCCTGTGTGGTCTTTTTTGAGACAGTAACCTAAAAGGTTGAAGCAAGGAGAGCGTAAAACTTTCTCTCTGCAGAAGCCCCCTGGAGCCCCTCGGGCCTGGCTCTGGGGGTAGCTGTGCGGGGGCCCTGGGTGCTGGCCCCGCCCCTCCGCCTCGGGACCCCTGGGCTGGTGCTTGTGCTTGAGATGCCCCCGCGGAGCCTGTTGCGGGTCTGGTCCAGTTCTGCTCAGTTCTGCTGGGCTGCGGTGGAGCCCCCCCCGGAAGGCTCCCCCGGCAGCGTGTGCTGTCTGGCGGGATGGGGGGCGGGGGCAGTGCCGAGGAGCTCTGCATGGTCGGGGGGTGCTGAGAGCGCGCAGGGACGGGCCGCCTGTCCCAGGCGACGTGATGAGGCAGAGGCCCCTGCAGAGAACCCTGCTCTGCGGTGGTGCGGGCGAGTCGTGCAAACGCGCGCTCTGCTCTGGGGAGGGCCCCTTTCACGGCTTTCGTGCCCGCGGTAGCCAGGCCCGTGTCCCCAGGAGCTGCACAGGACCTGCCGCGCCATGCAGCAGCGCGTCGTGGAGCTCGTTTCCCGCGTGTCCAACGAGGAGGTCACGGAGGAGCTGCTGCGCGTCAACGACGACCTCAACAACGTCTTCCTGCGATACGAGAGGTGGGGCCCGCGGGCAGGGAAGGCCGAGAGTTCGCCCCTCTCCCGGGAACTGGGCCCTGCCCTTTGCCAGCCCGGGAGGGCGGAGGGGCGCGGCCCCTGCTCGGGGAGCCTCTGAGTGGAGGATGGAAAGGCGCAGGAAAAGCCGAGGAAAAGCAGGTTTCCTCTTTCCCATTTAAAAAAAAGGAGAAAGCTGTTTCCCTTGCTTTGCAGACGTCAGTGTCGGGAGCGCTGGGAGGCAGGCGGGTGTCGGTGCCCGGCTGCGGCTGCTGCGGCTGCTGCGGGAAACACGTTCCTTTAGATCTCCCGGCAGCCGGATCGTTTTGGGGTTTGAGGGAACCCGCGTGTTCTCCTCCCTTCCCGGAGCCTCCCCTTGGGGAAACGGCAGCACGCGAGATCCAGGCGGCTCCCGTAGGCGGGGTGAAGGCGAGCGGGTTCCATCCACCATCGCTCTGCCGGGCACCTGAGGATGCCCGGGTCCACGGCCTCGCAGTCACTCAGGGTCCGAGCGACAGATGCTGGCGTCTGGGGCCCCAGGGGTGACCTTGCTGTGGTCGCCACAACTCTGGGCTTTGTCTCAGGTTCAGCTGTGGCAGTAGCGGTGCCGCCGTGTCCCTCCTCCGCCACAGGAACGCAGGTCCTCCGCCCCCCCCACCCCCCCCGTGCCCTGGGAGAGCAGGAGCGGGGCAGGTCCCTCAGCGCCTGGCCCGGAGCCCCTGGGCTTGCCGTGTGCCCAGTGTCTCCACCTGAAATGCGCTTAGCTTTTCGTCGGTCCCACCCATTTCAGGATGCCAGGAGCTGCTGCGGGCATTTTCGTGCCAATGACAGCCATTCAGAGGCCAGGCCCGGGGCCAGCAGCCCTGAGGTGCCTTCCGGCCAGAGAGCCTTTCATAAGCCTCGTTGTCAGAGGGCGTGGGCGCTGTGCTCCAGCAAGAGAAACTCCTCTTTCCCCCACAGGCCACTGAGCAGTGACCGCAGGCCCACATGGCCTGACCAGGCTGTCCCTCCTGGGGACACTGCTCACCGGGCCCTGACCCCAGCAAGCCAGGAGGCCAGGGTGCAGCAGGAATCCCAGCAAAGCCCAGGCTGCATGCTCCCTTAGCTGCCTCTGCCCTTAACGCAGGGGCGAATCCCGCTCCCCACTCCGGGAGAATGGCCTGGGCTGGGCGGGGGCACTGGCTGGTGGCCTGACCCTCAACAGCCCCTGGGGCCTGTGCCCACCTTCCAGCCCCCAGGCACCCCACCCTTTCCCCCAGCGAGTGGGCACCTGACTCCCCAGCTGAGTCGTGAACCAGGGAAGGGTGGCAGTTCCTGCCTGGCTCTGCAGAAGGGCACCCAAGGTGTCCCCAGGGAACGTGGGCCACCCCGCCTCCCCTCCAGGGGCCGGAGGAGTTGGTAATGGCCTCTTGGACATGCCAGCCAAGGCCCTCCTCACCTGCCGGTGCCCGCGGGGAGGCTGGGCGCTCTGTGCAGAGCAAGGCGTGGCGAAGTTGCGTGGCGGCTGTCCCCTCCCCAGATGGTGGGTCTCTGCTGGCCTCCCGGCCCTCGGTCCCCGGGAGCTTCCCAGGCCAGTGTCGGTGTCGCCACCCGGGCCACCCCTCACTCTGCTTTCTCTTCCTTGTTAGGTTCGAACGATACAGGTCGGGCCGCTCCGTTCAAAACGCCAGTAACGGGGTGAGTGTCCCTTGGAAAACTGCGCATCTCTGGAGGCCACGGGCCTGCCCGTCGGGGCCTCCCCTCTGGTTTTTCTTTTCTTTTTTTGCTTTTTAGGGCCGCACCTGTGGCATATGGAGTTTCCCAGGCTAGGGGTCCAATCGGATCTGTGTCTGCGACCTACACCACAGCTCACCGCAATGCGGGATCCTTAGCCCACTGAGCGAGGCCAGGGATTGAGCCCGCATCCTCAAGGATCCTAGTCGGATTCGTTTCTGCTGCGCCACGACGCCACGGTTTTTCTCACTGGGGCAGGAGGGCGGCCCTGCTGGGTGGGTCTGAGGAGGTGCTGGCAGGAGGGTGTGCGAGGAAGGCCCGAGTGCCAGCTCCCGGGACCCCACTGTCCCGTGCGTGACTGATACGGGGCCGAGGCAGCCCTCGGCCCGGGGCTCAGCCCACCTTCTGCCGGCAGGTGCTGAGCGACGTGACGGAAGACAACCTCATAGACCTGGGGCCCGGCTCGCCCGCCGTGGTGAGCCCGACCGTGGGCGGCGTGGCGCCCCCCTCCTCTCTCTCCTCCCAGCTGGCCGGCTTGGGTGAGTGTCCCCGGCCTTCCCCCCCGGC
This sequence comes from Sus scrofa, assembly GCF_054392235.1. Taxonomy (NCBI): domain Eukaryota; kingdom Metazoa; phylum Chordata; class Mammalia; order Artiodactyla; family Suidae; genus Sus; species Sus scrofa. The sequence continues at coordinate 66,094,001 of NC_139394.1, forward strand.
CCCCACGTCCCCTGGTCCCTCCCTCAGCTCAGAGCGCCCCCTGACCTTGGAGTCTGGACCTGTGCTGGGCAGCGGGGTGGCTGCTGTGCTGGGTATGGGACGTCCTCCACCCCAGCCGGGCCAAGGTGGCAGATGGGTGTCAGCGCCTTGGGTGCCTGAGATGCGGCCTCGGCCGCCAAGGCCGCGAGGGGCTTGGAGGACGGGCGACCTGCCCGGGCTCCTGCGAACAAGGTCCGCGAACCGCCCTGCCCTCTGAGAGCGCAGACCAAAGCGCCACCTTCCCGCAGTTCCTTTAGTCTGAAGTGGGTCCGTGACCCCAGATGCCACTCGCACGCCAGATGGCCCCGCCAGGCCAGAGCAGGTCTCCTGTGTGTAGCCCGTTTCAGGGGCTGAGGTCAGATCCACACGTGTCGCTCCTCCCCCGTGTCCTGTCGCACAGACCTGGGGACAGAGAGCGTCAGTGGAGCCCTGAGTTCACTCCAGCAGTGCGACCCCCGGGACAGCTTCGACATGTTTGCCCAGACCAGGGGGAGCAACTCCGAGCCACGCAAGACGTACGCGGGGACCCTCGGGTGGCGCTGGGACGAGGGCGGGGGAGGACTGACCCAGACCTGTTCCACGCCTCTGGCTGCCGGGGCTTGGCAGTGGGCACGGATCCGGGGTGAAGACCTTGGGGCAGTGGGGTGGGGTCGCAGCCGTTGGCCCGAGGGCGCGCCCTGCCGTCCTCCTCAGCAGAGCTGGCTGGCAGGGGGTGTGGCGGGCAGCGACCGACCCCAGCAGCGGCTCTGGCCACGACGAGCCCTGTGGATTCCAAACTGCACGGCCCCCCACATCTCCCTATAGCTGCTTTGAGCTTCCTGTTCAGCTGCTGACCCACCCCTGGGGGACCCCCACACCTTGAGTCCCATGCTCAGGACTCAGCAGGTTGACCAGAAGCCCTTCAGCAAGAGCCACTTTCAAAATGGACACAGCATTGGAGTTCCCGTTGTGGCGCAGTGGTTAATGAATCCGACTAGGAACCATGAGGTTGCGGGTTCGATCCCTGCCCTTGCTCAGTGGGTTAACGATCCGGCGTTGCTGTGAGCTGTGGTGTAGGTCACAGACACGGCTCGGATCCTGCGTTGCTGTGGCTCTGGCGTAGGCCGGTGGCTACAGCTCCGATTAGACCCCTAGCCTGGGAACCTCCATATGCCGTGGGAGCGGCCCAAGAAATAGCAAAAAAAAAAAAAAAAAAAAAAAAAAAAAGACAAAATGGACACAGCAGAAGGCGACAGCCCCCAGCGGACAACAGACGCTGACCCCTGCCAGGGAGGCCACCGTCCTTGTCAGATGCCACTGAGGCTGCTGCTTTTAAGATGATAATTACGTCACTTTGCCTCTATCTGAGCCGTTTTTAAGGCTGCACCCGTGGCATATGGAGGGTCCCAGGCCGGGGGTCTAATCAGAGCTGTGGCTGCCGGCCTCCCCCACAGCCCCAGCCACGCAGGATCCGAGCTGCCTCTGCGACCTACCCCCCAGCTCAGGCAATGCGGATCCTTAACCCACTGAGCAAGGCCACGGATCGAACCTGTGTCCTCGTGGATGCTGGTCAGGGTCCTTAACCACTGAGCCGTGACGGGAACTCCCAGTTCCAGGGTACTTTTGACATCCTGTCATTGACCTTTGGGGACACCCCGTATTCTTACCTAAAAGAGGGCTGTTGAGTTGCAGGGTGTCTAAATGCCGAGGCCACTGAGTCTTTTGAGGAAGGTGCCATAGACAGAAAGTGATGACAGGCCAGCGCCCTGGCACCCCCTGACACCCTGCTGGCGCTGCTTCCTCCCCAGGGCCACCTTGGAGGACCCCCCGGCCACGGGAGTACTTTCGTCTGCCCTGGACGGTCAGAAGCCCGGCTCCGAAGTGGTAGGTTTTTAACTCTGTCTTTCTGCCTGGAGGGAAAGGGGGCCGTTGGGTGAAGCTGGCAGGATAGTTAGGCAGAAGCTAGCGGCTCGAGGGCCGACCAGGAGGAGAGCTCAGAGTCCCCGCCCCACTGCGTGGGGCCGCCCGTCAGCTTTCCCACGGCAGCCAGGACACGCGCCGGGGGCACCCCGTGAGCAGGCGGCTGGCAGGGCTGCACCCGGGAGGTCTGACTGGGCGCCCCGCCCATCCCCCCACAGGGGCCCTGGGCTGTCAGGGCCCCTGTGGCCAGAGAGGGTCTGTCCCCAAAGGCGGGCAGCGCCCTGACAGGCGAGGACCCTTACACACAAGGCCAGCGGGGGCCCCAGCCTGTGCCCGCCGGTCGCCAGGCTCAGGAGCGGCCAGCCCAGGGGAAGGCAGCTGGTGGCCGGGTGGTTTGGGGAGCTGGAGGCGTCGGGAGAGCAGTGCTGCCGCGGCGCCATCAGAGGTGGAGGGTGTTGCTGACTGGGTCCCCACGGGCAGCCACGATCTGTAAGACCACGGGTCTTAGGCAAAGGTTTGTGCCCTGATGCTGCTCCCGAGACAGCTCTCTTTTTGCGCAACTGAGAAACGTGTGTGTCTGCAAGTGAATGAATGTATGGGGGGGACACACGTAGTGGCCCCAGAACAACTGCCCCCGCCCCCTAGAAAGGGGCAGCGCCTATCTGTCCACTGGGTGAGGTCGGCTTCCCAGATGCAGGTTCTCGGCCTCCTGCAGGCCCTGTCCACATGGCCGGGACGCGCGGCAGTCCCGTGGCCTGGTATCTGCCAGAAAGCTTGCCCTGGGGAGGGTGTCTTCGCCCCCCTTTTGCGGCCAGTTTGGTGAGGGCCACGCGCCCCTCTGCACTGGCCACCAGGGGGCGTCGAAGAGCCAGCCTGGCGGCGGCGCCCCGCCCCGAGCCCCGCCCCCGAGGCCGGGACCGCCCACGGTGCTGCATCTCCCGCGAGTGAGGACGCCCTCTGCCCAACTCAGGGCCCCAGGGAGCCGGGGGAGGCCCGCCCCTCCTCCTGGCTGACCTGGTCTGCTTCCCACTTTGCCTGCAGGGCCGGCCCCGCCCAGGCCAGGTGTGTTCTGCTGCCTTTGTGGCCGCCAGGCAGGGCCGGCCAGGGCCAAGTGCAGGAATGGGGCCAGCTTCCGACCCTTCACCGTGGGTGCCTGGACTGACCTGCCTCCCTGACCTTTCCACCTGCCGGGAGGCGGGCTGCTCCTCATGTGTCCTGCTGGTCCCTGGGGCTGTGCGAGGGGCAGGGTTTCTGCGGGTCGTGAGTCTGTCTGTCTGTCTGAGGGGTGCGTGTTTATCTGTGTGGGGCCTGTGTGTGTGTGTGTGTGTGTGCGCGCGGTGTGTCTGGTCTACGAGGGGTGTGTGTTTGTGCCTGTGTGCACACACTCACGTGCATTCTCGGGCCTGTACTTCAGGTGGTGGTTCCGTGACCTAAACGGTGCTGACCTAGAAACGAAAACGGCCAAGAGAGAAGCTAAGGACACAGTGAAGGAGGGACGTCCTGTAGCCACAGCTCCCCAGTGCAACCACGTAGGCCGTCTTAGCCTCACATGCATCCACCTCTTAAAAAGACAATATCTCAGAGCTGCCGTCGTGGCTCAGCGGTTAGCGAACCCGACTAGCGTCCATGAGGACTCGGGTTTGGTCCCTGGCCTTGCTCAGTGGGTTAAGGATCTGGTGTTGCCACGGGCTGTGGTGTAGGTCGCAGACGCAGCTTGGATCTGGCATTGCTGTGGCTGTGGTGTGGGCCAGCGGCTACAGCTCCGATTCGACCCCTAGGCTGGGAACCTCCATATGCCACGGGTGTGGCCCTAAAAAAGACAAAAGAAAAAAAGACAATATCCCCAAAGTCAGCATTCACATTAAGAGTTTGGGGCAAGAAAGAACAGGCAGGTAACTGAGGAGGAGGAGGAGCAGCAGAAAGTAGAACTGGGTTTTGTAAAAGCTAGTTCTTTGGAGCCCCGGTCGGAGCAGCAGACCTGCTCAGCTTCCTGGGACCTCACCGCGATTTTCCAGGAGCGGGGGGGACCTTGGCTTGGGAGTGCGTTCCCGGTGGGATTCCTTTTCCTAAACCCTTTCTTTTATCCAGGAGGTAAGGGGCATGCTGGGGGCGGGCACTGGGTCGCCTCTCCTCCCGCCCGCAAGGGACCAGCTCTGACGGTAGCTTTTCTGTCTCCGCCACACGTGTCGCGTCTCCGCACCTTCTGTACCGTGGGTCTGGCTGGGACTTTTCTTTCTGGGACTCCTCTGTCCTCGGCCCCGAAGAGAGGTAAAGCTGGGCCCTCTGACCTGGAGCCCATAGACAGCTGGCTCATAGCCCAAGGAATGGTGAGGCCACCAGCTGCGCTGAGCCCCTTGTCCACCCCCGGCGCTCCCCTCTGTCGCCTCTTGAGCCCAGTGAGCCAGACAGTACAAGGCCACGCCCTCCCGCCCAGGGTCCAGCCTTCCCCTTTCTGTCCCCTTAAGCCACAGACTTCTAGCCCCAGAAACACCTTCTGGGGTTTTCTGCTGAGTTCTGGGGGGCTGGCGGGAGTGAGCGGAGGGCCTCTCAGCCCTTTTACTGTCTCTGGAGCTCTGGGCAGTATTCCCTTTTCCAGGATGAGCACAAGCTACCGTGGCCTTCGTTGGGGAGGGCGTGTTTCTAAGGGGACAGACTCAGCCTCTGAGCGGTCGGGAAGGTCCCCGCCAGCCTGCGAACTTGGCTGTCCTAGGCCGTGGGGTCAGGTAGCGTGATTATCTGTGCCTGCTACGTCCCCGGAAGGATTCGCGAATTCTCCAAGAAACCCCCGAACATGTAGGAAGTGTAGGCGGCGACCACGCGGGGAGCCGGGCATCAGAAGAGCCCGGGAGGGCCTCTCCCGCCTCCAGGGCAGTGGCTCTGAGTGCGAGTCATCCTCCCTGCCGGCCATGCAGAGGTTACCTCAGAGGAAGCCACAGCCTCGCTGCGTGCCTCTGAGTAGGCACCAGAGGGGCAAGCGTGGCGCGGCCAGGGCGGGAGAGGGCTCAGGAAGGAAAGACGTTGGGCCAGCATGTCAGGGACTGCAGGCAGCGCAGGGTCACCTAGAAAGCAGGCTGTGAGCAGCACCGGCGCACACGGCCACACGGCCATCAGAACCAGGAGGCCAGGGGCTCTGCCCACCCAGCCCGGAGCTGGCGGCTTTGCACAGCCATGCTGTGTCCCTCCAGGGGCCAGCAGCAGGCAGCCCGTCCTGCTCTGGCTGTTCCCGACCCCAAGGCTGTTCTCAGGGGCAAAGGCTGGCCCGGCCCCTCCAGTGCTACTTTGGGGGACGGGCGGGGGCTCTGGCCCACACGTGTGGGTGGCCCTAGAGCAGGTCCCCTGAAGACCACGACTGCTCCCCGTCGAATTGGGGAATCCAGCTGTGTGTCCTTGTGCCTGTCGATCCTGCAAAAGAGGATACTGCCCACATGGCCACCTGGCCCTGCCCCACCTGGAGCTCCGGTCCCACTAACAGCTAACCCAGCGTCTCACCTGACTGTGGTGTTTCTTCTTCTAAACAATGTGTATTAATTGCTTTGCCTTATTGCCCGTAGTCTAGAAACCCTGAGTCTTTCCAAACCTCCCCAGTACAAATTCTTCACTTGGAAACTTTTTGTACTACGGAGACTACGGCTCACCTGGGGAGGCAAGGTGGGGGGCTGTGGGGAGCTCCCCCCACCCTGGAAGTAGCCCGGAGCTCAGCACCTGCTCCCGCTGAGCTGGAGATGGGCAGCTGGGTCTCCCGTGGAAGGAGGGGCGCTGGGCGCGCAGATCCAGCACCAGGCCCGCCGCCCGGTGTGCAGACCCGCTCCTGCTCCTGCTCCTGGGTGCCTGGTCTGCCGGCTGGTGGCCAGGGGTCGGGGCTCTCTCCCACACGCAGTGCAGCCAGGAAGACACCCCGATGTGAACGAGCATCGGTCACAGCAGCCACAGACGTGGTCAGTCAGGGCCCGCAGTGGAGGTGGGGGCGTCCCTGCTCAGACCCGGAGCAGCCCCAGCACAGCAAGACTCGGGCCACCGAGGGCTCTGGCTGCGGCTGAGCCCAGCGCAGCACCTGTCCCCTTTGGGCCCAAAGCCCCCCGCCCCCTGAGCAGGTCCCCCGCTGTCCTCCGACGTGCATGGCCCACTTCCCTTTGGGCTCGCACAGAGCCCGGCGCCCTCCCGTCTAGTCCAGCCTCTCCCCGCACGCTTCCCGTGGCTCCTGTCGGCGGGCAGGGTCTCGGGTCTGTGTGCGATGCCCCGGCTGCCCCGGGAATTTTGTCCTGCTGTGCTCCTCACACACCAGTTCCCAGGCAGGCAGCCTGTGAAGCCAGGCGCTGGGGCAGCCAGGCAGCCCCATGCAGGCGCAATGTGAGCGTTCCTGTGACCCACGTCTGAGGCCAGGGCCTCTCGGCCAGGGATCAGCCCCGGAGCCCTGGGTTTCTGCGCTAGAAAACGGGAGCGCCAGCCTGGTCCTGAAGGGATTTGGAGTCGTGAGTGGGGGAAGCCGCTGGCCTCTGTCGCAGATGGGGACACCGAGGCCCGCCCTTCTGGCCGCAAGCACCTGCTCCCCGGAGTGGCCCCGGCTCCCACCACACTCACTGGGACGTTGTTTGGAAGGCGAGGGGCTTCTCAGACGCCAGCGTTTGTCTTCGGAGCGTGCTGGCTCTCGGGATTCTTGCAGAGTTCAGCACGGGCTCGGTCCCTGGGGGCCGGTTCCAAGCAGTAACAAAAAGCTGTGAGCAGAAGCCGGAGCTAAGGCTCTTAGCGTCTTTTTTCAAGCTTTGCAAGCGCAGGGCCTCTGGTCCTCCGGGGCGCGAGATTGCCCCAGCAGCTGCTGTTGGCCGGTTTCCCCCGAGATGCTCGGACGTGGCACGCTTGGTTCTGGGAACCTGGCGGCGCAACCCACGTCCTCCCAGAGGGCAAGAGTTCTGTGTGGAAGCATCAGGATAGGGAAAGCTGCCCTCTCCGTAGGAGAGTGTGTCGGGCAGAAGCCCTGCCAGCCCGCGTAGCCCTGCGTGCCTGCCACCTTCCGCTCAGGAGCCGCCAGCTTGCCAGTCGGTGTCTCCCCCCAGGGCACCAGGTGTCCTTGTCCCCAGGAGTCCTTTCAGGTGCTTTGAAGCCTTGATACGTATATGTTTATGACCACACCTGCAGCACACGGAAGTTCCTGGGCCAGGGGTTGAATCCAGGCCACATCTGCAACCTACACCACAGCTGTGGCAACACCAGATCCTTCAACCCACTGCGCCAGGCTGGGGATTGAACCCGCACCTCCACAGTGACCCAAGCCGCTGCAGTTGGCTGCCGCCCGCTGGCCCTGCTTATCAGCATTAACCCACGGCACCACGGCGGGAACCACGTGAATCTGCTCTCTTTAAGCATTTAAACGTCCTTAGGTCCCCAGTAGGCAAAGAAAAAACAAAAACATAGACAGAACCTCCCTAACCTGACGGAGGCTGGCTTGAGCCTCTGAAACGTGTGTGGACACCCACCCCTGGGTGGGGTGGACGCGAGCGTGGAAGCCAGAGGAGGGGTCTGCCGGCCTGGCTGCTGGACACGCTCCCCAGTGGGCCCAGGCCCTCGCCCACCCACATGGGGGTCTTCTGGGCAGGTTTACCCCCCAGGGTGGCCCTGTGTCGGGCAGGGCTGTGACCGCAGGGCCCCGCTGCTCTCCGCGCTCAGGTCCCGTTGCAGACACTGAGGCCAGCCCCTCACTGCCTGTTTTACCTTGATTCCTCCCTAGATTGTGACCCGGGGCTGGCAGTGTTTTGACAAGTGAGCTTGGAAGTGAGTCCGAGTCCCCAGGGACTTCCCAGACCCCACACCTCAATTAAGGGCCATCGGCTCCTTCTCTGGGGGGGAGCTGACATTTCCTTAATGGGGCTCCAGGGGGTGAAAGGTTACTTCTCACTTATCGCAGTATTATCTGACCTCATCTGACAGCAGCTTAACTCTTTCTGGCCAGAGACAGTTTCAGGCCCTTGGCACTGGTGGCCCAGGCACTGCGAGGGTCCCTCCTTGGCTCGGGAGCCCGGTCCCCCTGCCCCCCGCTCCCCCGCCACCTCTGCCCGGCTCTCCGTGGAGCTTTTCTCCGATGCTGGGGCTCCGACAGCTCTGAAGGTGGGAGGAAAGGGCGGCCTGAGAGGAGGCCGCTGCACTCTGGCTGCTTTGGGATTTTTCCCCTAACCCGACAAAAAGACAGCCAAAGTCCCTTGGTCCGCTTGGCCGTCAGAGCCCTTGCTTTGGGCCTGTTTGTGGCAGGAAAGCTCTGGCCTTCCGTCGGCCGGCCTCCCAGAAATGCCCGACGCCTTGCGCAACATTCCACCCAGCAGCGCCCTGACCACCGCACCCCGCCCGGGCCTGCGGCCACACGGCCTCCCCGCCCTGTCCGACCGGGACGGGCACAAAAAGTTACCCAGTTAAGAACACGTACTGTGCCCCCGCCCTGCCACCCGCTGCCCTGCTGCTTAGAGCCGCCGCTTCCGCCCTCCCCTTTCGCACGGGCTGCTGCGCGCCCCGCCTGCTGTGCCAGCGTGTTCTGCTCCGTGTCTGTTTTGGTTTTGGTTGCGTTGGGGTTGCTTTGACCATTGACGTGTCCGGTGTTCTGTCTCCCCCGCCTGGCTGCCGGGCGACCGCCCCCCGCTTGCCGCCTCCATAGATCCCGGTGGCGCAGCCCTCTGTCATGGACGACATTGAGGTGTGGCTCAGGACCGACCTGGTGAGACTCGACTTTTCTTTCTCGTGTGGGGAGTGGCGAGGCAGAGGCCCTCCGAGGAAGGGCCTGGGGGGCCGCCGCGGGGGCCACTCTCCCCGGGAGGCAGGCGGAGGGAGGCCGGGCAGGCGCCCCCCCCACGTCCGCACCTGCTCGGGGCGCAGAGCCGGGCTTCCAGCCTCACCCCCCGCCTCCGAAAGGCACACCCACGAGTCCCGCTTCCTCTTCAGGTGCAGCTGCGTGTGTGTGCTTGGGCTCTTTCGGGGTTTGAGTTTGGGCTTTTTTGATTTTTTTAATTTATGTATATTTTTCGTTTTTCTTTTTTTTTTTCTTTTAATTGTGCAATATACACAGAGAGGAGTGGGTGTTTGTTTTTCAACTCACTGCCCCCCCACTTCCCCGGAATCTCCTGGTGTCTTGGATTTAGTCGCCCCCGAGCCCATCGGGTTTATCCCCGGGGATGGGCAGGAAGGCTAGGATGTCGCACGTCTGCCAGTGGCCGGTCCCCCCCGCTGCGGGCCGGTCCCCCGCTGGCCCCTGCAGCCCACTCCCTCCCAGCGCCCTGTGCAGGAGGCCGGGCTGCTGAAGAAATGCACTTGGGGAGGAATGTGCTCATCCAGAGTCACGGCCTGCTGGTTGGACTTTCCCCCAGACCTGGGGGCAGCGGCCTCCTCCCAGGGCCCCTTCCCGGGAGCAGAGCAGCTCTGTAACCCCAGGGGCGCTGGCCGGGCTGGCCCTGGCTGCTGACCGCCCCTCCCCGCACCAGGACCCGGAGGGCAGACCTCCGGGGGCCTTTCTGAAGACACTGCCCTGCTTGCGAGCAGTGCCCGTGCCGTGCCTGGGAGGAGGCCAGGGGCCCCACGGTCAAGGGGCAGGGACCCCCAGCTGGCCGCACAGGGGGTCGGTGGCAGAGCTGCGAAGGAAGCCTGGCCTCCCAGCCCTGAGCAGGGCCGTGTCCACCCCCTCGGCTCCCTTCCCCACCCGTGTCCCTGCCGGCTTCTCAGCGACCCTCGCGGTCCCCAAACAGAAGCCGGTCTGATCCTCTCCCATGGTTCAGCGCTCCCAGAGCCTCCTTGGGGACGGGATTGGGGCCACAGGACGAGGCTGGCACGGCTTCCGGGAGGCCTCCCCTCCCCTGCCAGAGCGCCTCGAGCTCCACGGCTCTGGCGCTTCCAGGCCTCACGTGGCTCCCGGCTGCCTGTGTGGACCTGACCTCCCAGCCCCCTGTGGCCGCCTGGGGCTGGGACAAGGACGCCGAGTGGAAGAGCGCCTGGGGGCCCGGGCTAGAATCTGCTTAGCGTTTTGTTTTTGACTTTTTAAGAACAAGTGCCCTCAGAGCCCTGGGGGACAGGCCGCCCTGGGGGGCTGCTGGCGGGGAGGGGCCCGGCGGCGGTCCTAACGCGTCTCTGCTCTCCCGCAGAAGGGTGACGACCTGGAGGAGGGCGTCACCAGCGAAGGTAGGCCTGGCTCCTCCCCCCAGGCTCTGGGGTCACACCCCCTTTCCCTGGGGTCTGACCTCCACGCCCCCACCCCCGCCTCCCTCAGTGTGTCACGGCGGCACAGGGCTGGTGAACAGTAGTGCAGGCTGCAGCCGCTGTCCCTGGTCCACATGCCCACACCTGCACTTTGTGCCCGCCCCGAAGGCCCAGGGCAGCCGGGCAAAACGCCCGCCACCAGTCAGAGCCTCTGGGGCCTTGACATCCTGCGGCTCCACCTCTGGGGGCCAGCTGGGTCAGGTGGGAAGTTCCTGTCCTGCCCCCCAACTCACCTCTCCCCCCTCTCCCCCCCATCTCCCCTGCCCCTCCCTCCGCAGGCACAGATCCCAGCCTGGTGGGGGAGGGGGGAGGCTGCCAAGGTTAAGGAGCAACTCCCCCCTCCAGCCCCGCTGCCCTGCCTGCAGTGCCAATCCAGACAATGGAAAACCGGGGGGTGGGGGGGGGATCACAACAGCCCCGCCCCCGCCCCAGGGTAGCAGCTGGCTTCCCACCTGCCCTGGTGGTGGTGGAGGAGGAGGAAGCCGAGGAAGCGGCTGACTCCACCGTGGGGAGCAGGGGGCAAGGTGGTCGGAGCCTCTGTGCCACTGAGCCCCCCACCAATCCCGGCCTGGCCTTGTGTTGTGTTGCAGAGTTCGACAAATTCCTGGAAGAAAGGGCCAAAGCCGCAGAAATGGTTCCCAGCCTCCCCTCTCCCCCAGCGGAGGCCCCGGCCTCCAACCCTTCGGGCCGGAAGAAGCCAGAGCGGTCAGAGGATGCGCTCTTCGCCCTGTGAGCTGCCCTGTGGTTGGGCTGCCAGGTGGCAGGTCACTGCTCGCTCCCCGTCCACACCAGGCACTGGCCACTCCTGCCATCCCCAGCCCCTGCTTGGTCCTGTGCTGCTCTGTCTCCATGGAAACACCACTGCATTTGCTCCCAGGCCTCCCACTAGTCCCGACCAGCTGTAGCCACCTCCTCCGTGGGCGGTGGGACAGCCCCGCATCCCCTGCCCTAGAAGAGCCTCCCTGGGGCTGATCCTGAGCTGTTCCCCTGGTCACCTGCCCACACAGACGGCCCCTCTCCCGCACGCACATCCCGAGCTCGGCCCGTGCCCAGCCCGTCTTCTCCCCTCGGTGCCCCGTCCCACTGCATCCCCCGCCGAAGAGCAGGCTTACACCCTCGAGCTCCACCCCTCCCTGGACCGCTGCTCCCTGACGCGCGTCCGCACTTTAGAAGGCTCTGTGGTGCCCTGGGTGGGTGTCTCGTGCCGGACCCCTCTCCTCATACTCAGCTGCAAGCCCAGGCCCATGGCCGGGCCTGCCTGCTCTTGGTGTGGGGGGCGCCACACGGCCCTGCTGGTGGCCCCTGGCTGGCGGGCTCCTGCAGGGATAACACTCCTGGAACCAGGCCACCCCGCGCACACACAGGCCAAGCACAGGGAGGGCTGGCTCTGGCCGCCGGGGAGAGCTCTGTGCAGTCCCGAACGTGCTTCGGCCTGGCCCAGGGCAGCCTCCGCGCTTCCACATCCAGGGCCCAGCCACAGGCGGTTTGGCACCTCGGCCGAGATCGCAGTGACTAAGCAGTCAGCGCGGAGCAGAGGCCCCCGCAGGCTCCTGGGCCTGGGCCTCAGCGCCTCAGCCTCCCCCAGACTGTCCTGACAGCCTGACCTCCTCCCACCCCCACACCCTCCAAGCCAACCTAGGAGGGGCTAGTGCCACCTGCTCCCACCCTGGGTCCTCACTGGGGTCCCCGGCCTGGGCAGGGCACTTGCAGCTCGCTCAAGCCCAGTCCAGCCCGCTCCACCCGGTCCTGTGGCCCCAGAAGAGCAGAAACGCTGCAGCTGCTCCACAGCAGCCTGAGAGCACCGCGCCAACCATGCTGCCCAGGCCTAGGGGTAAAGCTTGGCCGGGCCACCTCATGTTCCTCAGGTGGTCAGCCCTTCCCGCCTGGCAGCCCGTGCAGGGAGCAGAGGCTGGGCCTGACTCCAGCTCAGGGGGGAGCATCTAGGATGGGGCGGGGGGGCTGTGTGGGCGCCAGAAGGTTGTGCAGAAACACTGCCCACCCCAGGACCGGCATGCAGCCTGGCACCTCCCGGTTCCTTGGAGGGCGCCCAGGATGCCCTGCGCGGAGCTCAGCCAGCCAGCCTCCAGTCCTGCCCCCTCCCACCCCACCCTTGGGCAGCAGCGCCTCCCTCCTCAGCGTTTCCAGGGCCGGGGCCCCAAGGACAGCTTGTTTGATGCTGAGATGTCTAAAGTCAGCTGACTTGACGTGAGCTGCAGAGATGGGGCTATGGTGCCGGCGACCCCAGCCCGCATCCGGAATCCCCCGCCCTCCGATGCAGTCTGGTGGGGGGGGGCTGGGGACACCCGCCTTGCCAGCCCACGGGCAGGCAGCTGGGCCTCGGGGTCAGTCCTGAGAGAGCTGCAGTGCCACAGCAGCCAGGCCCAGAGTCCACTGAGGGAGGAGCCGGCCTCCCACCCTGCAAAGGGCAAGACCCCACGGCCGGAGGGGCCGGGGGAGAGCATCTCCCTGGGGAGGCCCCAGCAGAGCCGCCCCCCAGCGCCAGCTGGTCAGCCAGACCCGGCTTGGAGAGGCCTGGCTGCCGGGGCAGCAGGTGGTGGTGGAGCCGCTGGCCGCCCGTCTGGAGCTACGGCCTGGCCTACCTGGGCCCCTCTCGCTGGCTCCCTTCTGTCTGGGCAGCACGGCCCTCGGGCAGCCCTCCTAGCGGGGGAAGGTGGCCAGAGCCCTCTGCCCAGGACACCGGGACCCTCCAAGCCACTAACCTTCCACCAGTGTTAGAGATCAGAGATACAGTGTGTACTTAATTACACTAAATTATTGCTGGGATTCCCTATAAGCACTAATTATACCTGATTGTAGGTTAAAATATTTATTTTGTCAAAATATTTTCTTGGGGATGTGTTTAACCTTTTCTGTGTTCTTTGTGTGCTGAGCTGTGAAAACTAACCATATCCTGCCTGCCTTTGGGCCAGCGGACAGCAGCAAATGGGAATAAGTGCCATCTGACTCGGGCACTGGTGGGCCTTTGGCCAACCTGCCCCGGAGTGGCCGCCCAGGACCCCCAGGCACCGCGCAGGCAGACACGTGCCTGGCTTAGCTGCGCGCACAGAACAAGGGTCAGCGGCTGCAGTGGCCCGTCGCTGGCCTGGGCCAGAGGGAAAGGTGGTCGTCTTGTCTGTCCCGTCTGTCTGTCAGCCCCTGGGTGTGCGTGACTGCTGTCTGTCCTGACCTCGCCTTGGCTCACTGCCTTCACAGCACCCAGGGGCCCAGCGGGGTGGGGGTGGCAAGGGCTGAGGCCCTGGGCAGCAGTGGGTGGATTCCTGGGGCATCCCGGGGCAGACGGCTGCTCGCGCCCACGCTCCCGCTCCTCCTATTCCTTCCTGCTGCCACGGCTCCACTTTGCCCCCACACGCTTCTAACTCGGTCCAGGGGCCCTGGGCCAGCGAGGGAGAAGCACCCGCTGCCCGCACCAGCCTCTGCACCACGCACCCTCTGGACCCTGGGCCCCACCCCGTCCTCCACCGGGGCAGATCCGCTTCACCCCGCGGGCTAGGTGTGTGCCCAGTGCCAGCCCTTCCTGCCCCTCGTGCCCCCAGAGCAGCTGTCAACCCCGGAGTCTCACTGCGTCACTCCAGGTGCTCCTGGAGGAAGGGGCGGATATTTATCTCCTCGAGTTTGCACTTCATGCGTGAGGGGCTCTCAGGTTTGGTGTCCGGCCATCCCCCAGCCTGGCGTTCTGTCACTGTCGTGTGTCTCTGCCAGCAGTGGGTCTGGAGGGCGGTCAGCGGCAGCGCGTCCATCCACCCACTGGCTCCCCTTCCAGAGGTCGTCTCTCTAGTTTGGGATCTTGCATGTAACATACTCCCCAATAAACAGACAAACACACCGTCCTGTGTGATCTCTGTCCAAAGGGCCTGCCTTCCGGACCACCTTTCTCTGAGCATGGCCCCCACCACATGCGCACCTGTCCCCTTTGGTCACCCTGGGGCACAGCCTGCTTGGGGACACTGGTCAGAGCTGCCATCAACCCGCCACAGCCAGCCTGATTGCTCAGACCAGGGGCTGTGGTTCTTCCTGTCTCTCCCGTGCCCAGGAGTGTCCAGGCCTGAGCCACCTCGTCGCGCCCTTGAGGCCCTGGGACAGGGCTCAGGTGCCCCTGGCTGGGAAGTGTCCTTGATACTGGGGCCCGAGCCTCTGCCGAGGGCAGGACCCAAGCAGCCCCTCCTTGCCGACCTGACCAGTCATCCTGCAGGCTCTCAGGGCTGAAGCCCAGCGGAGTCCTGGACAGTCACCGCCCCCCACCACCCTAGGCAGGGACACAGCACAGGCCTCTTTCGGGCCTGGAGTGTCTGACACGGGGCTGGCGGCTCAGGACCCACGGTCCCCATTCACGAGGACTGGGGACCCCCACGCTTCGGGGGCCTCTGTCTCACTCCACCTGCCACCCACCTGGGCTGGGGGAGGTCCCAACACGGCCCCTAGTCATGGGCCCACCTGCCTCCCATCCGCCACCCTCCCAGAAGAACAGGTGTTCAGGTGGGCCTCCCTGCCCATTGATCCCTGGTCGTTCTTCCAGGGCCTGCAGGGCAGGGAGACCCTGAGGGAGCAGCCAGGGGGCACAGCACTGGGGCTGCACGCTGCTTGCAGCTGGAGGATGGCGGGGGGGGGGCTGGGCAGCCCCCAGGGAGACCTCAGAGTCTCTGGTGGGCACGTGCCACGATGCATTTACTTCCTTACCACAGTACCAACTGTTCTTTGAAGGGAAAGGTTCTGTGGAAAAAGAAGTTTGGAAAACAGTGGAGTAAAGGCAGGCAGCATCAAGATAAGGATAGTTGGCGGCCCAAACTCCTCACTTGGAGATGGCACCTTGGAACTTTCTTGGTTGGTTGATTTAATCAGAAAAGAAATTTATTGACCTTATTCAAGTTCGGGTATTTCAGCTTCAGGCACAGCTGGATCCAGGTGCTTAGAGCTTTGGTCAGGAATTTGCCTCTCTCCGTGTCCTGGCTCTGCTTTCTCTGGGTTGGTTCTTCCACCTGGCTGACTGGAGGCTGCTGGCAGCTCCAGGCTGACATCCTACATGCAGAAAGAGGCGCCTCATTCCCAGTGGTTCCAGAAGTCCCAGAACCCGCCCTAAAAACCAGGCTGCTCACAGAGGGAAGGTGGAATCTGGGGAGGTACAAGCAATGGCTGGCCACTGCGGTGTGGATGGAGCGGGCCAGAGGCAGGAAGGACACACCTAGGGGCGCAGAGGCAGGCTTTTAGAATCCTTTCAGTAAGTACTCCCTCTTCAGAACTGGAGCCCTGGGGAGAGCTGCTTTCCAGAGATGGGGAGGGGGCAGTGTGGGACATCGTGGGTCTTCTCGGGGCTCAGGACTTCCTGCCTGCCAGTCCCCCACTAAAACACCCAAGGTGGCGTTTTTCTACAACCTGCTTCTTTTCCAAGGACAGGGTCTCTGGGGTCCTGAGGAGCCGGGGGTGGCAGGCAGGAGGCTTTGAACAGACATGACTCACCCAGAAATGCCATTTGCTGCAAAGGAGCCCCGGCCAGCTCTTGCCGGGTGGCCTTAGAGGGTGTGTCTGCACAGGGGCTCCAGGCCCTTGGCAGCCCAGGAGGCACACAGCACACAGCTGCAGGGAGTCAGTGGCCCTGCTGTTCCTTCCCCATCCGGCCTGGGGCTGCAGATCCCTGAACTCCCGGGGTGTGAAACAGGGTCATGGGTAGTGAGCCCGATGCCTCCAGGGCCCTGCCTGGGTGGATCCCAGGGCTGGACGTAGCTCACTGGCCATGCTGTATAGCCTGCTGTTGCTCAACTGCCCCGGTTTTCAGGAAAAACAAGGAATCCAGCCTTTGGGGGAAATCTCCATTTGACAATGAACTCAAAGTCAGAATCTGTGTACACCTGGTCCAGGCTGGAGGGTGTCAGATGATGGCTGCTCTTCTTGTCTCTAAGCTGCACCCCTCCACCATACAGCCAACCTTGGGGTTCAAGCAGCTCTCTGTGGAGAGTTCAGAGAGGGCTAGAAACGACTTGCCCAGCACGCAGCAAGGGCCAAGTGGAATGCGAATTCAGGGTCATCTGGGACCAGAATCATCCATGTCAACGGCCACAAGGTTCCATTACATCCAGGTGGAGGAGTGAGGGGAACCCAGGGCCCCCTGCTGGGTCTGCACTGCCACAAGCTGGGCAGGTGCCAGCTTAGCTACTGCAGAATGAAGGACAAACGCGCAGGTGGGTGGCAGGGGGGCTCCAGGAGTGCAGCGGGATTTCAGTAGCCTGCTAGGCAATGCCAGTGCCTGCCCTGTCACGCATCCCTGAGCCTGACCACCGAGGACATGGCTCGGCCGGGCCAGCGGCCCTGGCAGAAGCCCTGACGGAGCTGGACACCTGCCCCCAAAGCCTCTGAACCACAGAAGAGGCTCCTGCGCCTCTCAGACGCCCACGGCAGGAAGGGCAGATGCGAACCCAGCCTCACAGCTGGCACTTGGGGCCCGGCGGTCGGCGGTCGGTCGGGGCCCGGGAGGAAGTCCGAGCCGGAGCGCGGGGTGGGGCGGGGCGCCGGGTCGGTCTCGTGGCGCACGTGACCCGGCCGCCGGGAGCTGGGCGCTGACGCCGCGTCACCCCACTCGGGGCCGCGCGCCCATTGGCTGCGCCGCGGGCCGGGGCGGGGCTCGTCCGGCCGACGCCCGGACCCCGCGCGCCCGCCTCTCGCAACCCCCGCGGCCTCGCTCTGCTCACCTGTGAAATGGGGCTGCTGGCGGCCCCCCCCCCGGGGAGGAAGGGGTTAACGCGGAAGCGCCGGCCCGGGGCGCGCGGTGCGGCACGAGCGCGGAGCTCCCGGGCGGGGCCGGGGGAGGGGCCACCCAGGGGCAAGTGCCCTGAGGGAGCGCGGCCCCCACACGGCTTTCCGCACCCTCCCCGGAGCCCCGTCCCCGCTGGTCTCAGCCTGTGCCGCCCAGTGTGTGTCTCTGGCTGCTCACATCCCTACCCGCTCCCAGGACTGTGCGCCGCCGGGGGCTTTCACTGCACCTGGCGGGTCTGGTCTAGGCTGCAAGTCTCCGTTGGCCTGGCCTCCCCCTCTCCCGAACTCCTGCATTTATACGCGCTTATTGACTGCGCTTGCTCTTTACATATGCGGTAAATTCAGCTAAAAGCCAGTGAGGCAGGTCTATGGGGACCATGACTCCAACACCCCTTTTCACAGAGACTCAAAAAGGTGAAGTAAGTGGTTCCAGGTCACACAGCAAGCAGCTGAAAACCCGGACCGGCTGCCTGACTCTGAAGTAGGTGCTCTTTAGGCTTGACTCGCACGGGGAAAGATTTTCAGGAGAGTCACCAGATCCACAAGACTTCTGGGTGCTTGGCTCCTACTTGGGGTGGTGGGGCCAGGGGCGGCAGGATGCAGGGGGCCGAGAAGGGGGATCCCCCGTTCCCCAGCATTAATTCATCTGGAGTGCCATGCTGGGAGATCCTTGAGCAGGGCCACTGGGGGGACAGATGTGGTTTGGATATCCCGGCCCTGGCCACCCCGGTTCTGGGTAATTTTCCACAGCAGCTACTTCTGGGAGGGGCACAAAGAGCCCTGCGTGTCTAGGCTGAACCCCCGGGACTTGGACCTCCAAGGCCTCTCGTGGCCCGAGCACCCCGCCCCTCCAGTCCAAAGTGTTCCACTCCTTTTACCCCCTCGGAGGGTGTGCAGTCTGAGCGAAGCAGGACTCAGGATGGCTGCACTCCCCCGAGGCGGGGGTCGTCTCCGTGGCTGCCCTCTCGCACAGGCAGCCTTCCCACTTCCAGAACCTGAATGTTAGTTCTGGCTTACTCAGACCGCCTCCCCCGCCGCCCAGCTCCGCCCCCAACCCACAGGACCTCCCTCCCCAGCCGGGCTGCCTCCTCGGACCTGGCCCTCCACGTGTCATGACCTAGGGCAAGGTGGCCCGGGTCTAAAGCAGTCTGCCCCTTCCTCATCCCGACTGCTCCTGGGGACAGGTACCAAGATGGGGGTCAGATAGCCCCAGGCCCCAGCCCTGTTGCTGCCCTGAGTGGCTGTGACCTTGTGCAGGTGTCATCAAGGCGGTCACAGCTGAGGAAACCGAGGCACACAGTGCTGACGTAACGGGCCCCGAGGCCGCACAGCGGGTCTTAGAGCTTGAACTTGGGTGGTCTGTCTTCTAAAGAGCCAGACCACGGATGTGGGTTTTGTAGGGTCACCTCCCTCCCTCCCCAGGTCCGGAGATCTCTGGGAGGGACCCAGTCCTGCGGCTTCCACTCGGCCCCCTCGCTTGGTGCTGGAGAGGCCGGGGTCTGCCCCAGCCCCGCAGGAGTCGGCACCCCACTTGGATGGAGGGGCCGGCGCGGCGGGTGTGCGGGACAGACGCGGCCGGGATCTCGGCTTTCCCCAGGTGGGGCGGGCCCGTCCGCTGGGGGCGGAGCCTCCCCGCAAGTCCAGGCCCCGCCCCGCCCCGCCCGCAGAGCCGCCGCGGGGGAACCCAGTTTCCGAGGAACTTTTCTCGGGCGCCGGGCCCCACCGAGGCCAGGGCGTGACGCGAACGCGCAGAGCGGCTGCGGCGGTCCCGGCGGGCCGCCGGGAGGAGGCGACTGCGCCATGGACGAGCCGCCCTTCACAGAGGCAGCCTTGGAGCAGGCGCTGGCCGAGCCATGCGAGCTGGACGCGGCGCTGCTGACCGACATCGAAGGTGCGTCAGGGACCCACCGGGCTCCGCGCAAGTGCGGCGCGCAGGCTGCGTTCGCCTTTGTCTCTTGGGTGGCGGGGGATGCGGGCGCCGGGGGCGCGGGGTGCGGGCGCGGAGCGGGGGCCGGGGCGCTGACTCCTTGCGGGGCGCTCGGGGCGCTCCGCGTCCCTGGGCCGAGCGCCGCCGGCCTCGCTGTCCTGTCCGCGCGGACCCTCCCGCGCCCGCCCTGGAGTCTCGGGCCGCGCCGGGTCCTGGGAGGCCCGGCACCGGGCACGTGCGCCTCCGGCCGTCCCGGGCCGCGCCCCGCGACCTGTGAAGCCTCAGCCCAGAGGCGGCCTCGGCGGGAGCCTGGGATCCGGGCGTCGCCGAGGCCCCGCCCCCGCTCAGCCGTGACGTCAGCGGGAGGTTACTCTCGGTCATTCCCTCCGGCCCGAGAGTTCAGCTCGGCGCTGGAGCCCTCGCGCATGCGCGCAGGCGTCCTCCCGCCCTTGCCCGCCCGCGTCCGGTTCTCGCAGCCGGCGTGGGCACGCATTTATCGAGCCTCCGCTGAATATCAGGCCCCGTCCCAGGCACCAGGGGTTCACAGACAAACCTGGGCCCCCCTTTTCTTGGGAGCACAAAAATCCCCAGGGAAACCCATACGTGGATGTTTAGTTACACCTTGTGGTAGCTCAGGGGCTGGGCAGCAGCTTCGTGGGGATCGGTGGGGTGAGACCTGTGGGTCATCCCGGACCAGCCAGGAAGGATGTCGTCCGGCAAGCATGGCGAGGACTTAGAGATGCCCGGGAGGTGAGGCTAGGCAGGTTGGCCGAGGGAGGTCGGCCAAGGAGAGGAGGGGGCAGCTGCGCCGCTCACTTAGCTGTGGAAGCACCGCTCTGGTTGTTCTGCAGAGAAGGCGCAGCAGGGACAGTTGGGAGGCTGTTGCCTGGCTGTGCAGCACGCAGTCCCAGGCCCTAGCGAGTTGCCTCCATGGTTGCTGGGCAGTTTCGGCCACGCTGGCTTCCTTGCTGTCGGTTGATGAGAAAACAGGGCAAGAGCACAGGACTCAAACCTCCCACAACCTGGATGCACGTGTCCTTGGAGCCTGTGGCCCCCCCGGGTATCACATGCCTGCTTCTCTCCTTGGTCCCACCAAGCACGGGCCCGCCTGAGAAACCACAGCTCAAGCCTGCTTACAGCCCCGGGGGTTAGCAAAATGGACAGAGCTAAGCCCCCACTTCTGCCCTCCTGCAGCCTTGCGGAATGCAGAGCTGGCAGCACCCGAGAGTCTCCAGGTCCCCAGGAATGAGGGTTGAGAGGAGGACCAGGCGGGCCTGGAGTCTAGGATGGAGAGCTGGTCTGCATCCCGAAGGCAGTGGGGAGTCGGGCTGGGGCGAGGCAGGACAGTGCCAGGCTCGGGTGGTGTGCCCGAAGGCCCCCCCGGCTCTTGGGGCGGACGATCACACCGTGCGCAGGGAACACGGACCACTTCTTGTGTGCTGGGCGCTGTGCTGACCACTGAGTCCTCCAACAGCCCCAAGTAGGTAGCCTGGAGGCACAGAGAGGTTAAGTGATTTGCCCCAGGTCACACAGCCAGAACTTGGCAGAGCCATACTTCAAACCCAGGCTGTGGGCTCCGGGCTCACGCTTTTAACTGCTAGGCTGCTAAAAGTTTATGTGTGTTGGCACTGGGCGGTTGAGAGGGGTGCACCACAGAGCAGGGAACCCGGGAGGCTGCTCCATAGTGGGGGTATGCTGGGGGCCTGGGAGGGGTCAGAGGTCACATGGCCACCTCTCTGTCCCATCCCAGAGTCTTTGAGTCATGAGACCGGGGGCCGGCATCAGGGAGCCAGCCTGTGGTCTCGGGTCCCACCCGGCCCAGGCGTCTGCTTCGGCCAAACCCTGTGTCCTGTTCTTGGGGTGGAACTTTCATCAGGGGTCCCAGCTCTGTGCTGAAGGCACTGGCCTGGCTGCAGTGCACCGGGCGTCTGGGGGCTCTGACTCCACCCAGCCTCCTTTCTTGCTCTTGCTCTGGGCTCCCCGTGGCTGTGGCCCCGGGGTGCGTGGGAGTATCCTGAGAGAACTGGGCTTGTTGCTGCCTCTGTGCTCGTCCTCACCTCCCTGCTAGGTAATTCATGAGAGCTCGCCCGAGCTTCTCAGCACAGGGAAGGCGTGATGCCCAGGTCCTCACATCTCCTGCGGGCCCGCCCTGGCAGAGGGGTGGCCGCTGTCTTCACGTCCCAGGTATCTGCCGAGGGAGGGCAGCCTTCTGGCATCTCCCCTGCTCTTCTCCCCTGGCACCAGTCAGCCGCTGGGGCCCTCCCCACGCCTCTCCCCATGGTATCACATGCCCGCTTCTCTCCCTGGTCCCACCAAGCACAGGCCCTCCTGAGAAACCACAGCTCACGCCTGCATACAGCCCAGCATCCCTAACCACTGTGGCTCCCCATTGCCCAAGACAAGTTCCCTCCGTGATGTCCTGTCCCTCCAGGCCCCACCCAGGTCACATTCTGCCCTGGTGTGCAGCCTACTCCTCGTTGCCATGTCCAGAGTCTGCAAGAGGCCTCTCCCACCACGTACATCCCCTTTCTTGGCCTTTGGTACCCGGCCTGCCTGAGCCAGGGCAGCAAAAGGCCCGGTGTGGCCACGCAGCACCCCCTCTGAACTGCCGCCCGCTCCCGGGAACAAGCTGGGGGCTCGGCCGCAAGATTGACCGCCCTTGAGCCCCGGGGGCTGCAGCCCTCACACCTCCCAGGGGCCAGAGAGCAGCGGCAGGGAGCGCGCCAGGGTGGCAGGCGGCTCGGAGCTACCACCTGCCCGATGGTCACCTCCGGACACAAACATCCCGAGTGCCCTGGTCAGCCCCAGGCAAGGGTCACCACCGGGCAGAGGCCTGGGACCTGGACTTCGCCCAGCTGATAAGTGCAGCCAGGTGGGAATGGCCGTGCCTGCCAGAGGAAGTGCCTCTGCCCTTGTGTCCTGCCAGCCACGGGTCCAGTGGAAGTGCCCTTTGACCCAGGGCCTGCCGGGGACTTTCCTCTCTGAGCCCCACGTCTCACATGGCCCCACACAGGAGGTTGTATCGGCAGGGGTGGGGGAGCCTTACAAATGCCGTGGTCACCTCCTCGCCCAGCATACACCGGGGAGGGGATGTCTCCGCTGCCCGCCTGCGTGGCAGCTGAGGGGTGAGGCGCAGCAGGGGGCGGGCCCAGGCCAGGAACCTGCTGATGGAGGGTCTGAGCACAGCAGGTGGCTCCGAGTCTGTGGCCCTCGTTGATGGGTTGCTGCCCTGGGGGATGTAAATTAAAGCACGCGTGAGGTTCCCGTCCCACAGCTGTGGGCCTGAGGAAAGCCACCCAAATAAAGCTAAATGACCAAACTCAGCGCTGGCCAAGCGAGGAGGAAATGGGACACTTCGCAGGGAAAGTTGTAAAGGGGTTTGTCTTTCCCAGAGAGCAGCCTGCGGCGCTGCAGGAACAGCTGCCGCCTTTGCACCGACACACCCGCTGCAGGTTTCAAACAGCTGCAGGGCCTCTGCCCCCAGGCGGGAAGTAGGCAGAGTTTCGATAGAGAATTTCAACCCCGAGTGTTGCGGGCGGGAGGGGGACCACTAGTCCCCCCCCCCCCCCCCCGCTCCCCGCTGCCCCTGCCCGGAGGTGGCTTTTCAGCCAGCAGCGGCTTGCGTGTGTGCCCCGAGCCCACACCTAGGAAAGCCGCTGGAGCTGGTGCTGGCCAGCGTTTTGTCTAAGGGCCACGTTCAGGGTCCCTTGGCCGGTGTGTACAGTGGCAAAAGGGAAGAAAGCGAGAAGGTGACAGGGGAGCAAGTTCTGAGAGAGGAACAGGCGTTTGCAGGGGGACAGAGGGTAGTGGGAAGGGCCTTCCTGGGAAAGGGGACAGCGGGGGTGGACACACGGGGGCCTTCGGTGCCGCAGCGTTCTGAAAGCAGACAGCGGAAGCGAGGCTCGACGGACGTGGCTGGCCGATGCCGTCGGGCATGGTGCTGGCTGTCCGCACAGCCCGCGGTCTGGTCCCCTATGCTCAGCCCTGTGTTGAGGGATTGGGGGGTCGCTGGGGGGCTCTTGTCATGGTGGTTAGGAGGGCCTCCGAGAGGAGGAGGTGCTGGGGCCGAGCCTTAGAGCTTTGTGCTTGCCTGAGTGGTGGCCGCGAGTTGGGGCAGAGCCGTGCTGGTGTTGGGGCCGAGGGGTGTGGGCTGGGGGGCTGGCAGGCCTGGGTCGAGTCCCAGGTCCTCCACCTGATTGCTAAGGGACCTGGGCCTTGCAGCCTCCCTCGGAGCCTTGGTGCCCTCATCCTGCCCAGGTGCGTCCGGGGCGCCAGCCTGGGGCCATCCTGTTCCAGGAAGAGCAGGTGCACTCGTACCCCTGGGCAGCCCTGCGCACACAAAGCGCAGCCTGTGCCCCTTGCCACATGACCAGCTGAGGACATGCGAACCTGCCGACCCGGTCCTTGGGGGCTCGAGGAGGCACTGCGGGGATGGCTGGCCAGCAGGTGCAGCCCTGCTTCCTTCCCTGCCCGCGCCCTCCCTCCAGCGGGCAGAGCTGCAGAGGGGCGGCTGCTTCATTCCCTCACATGTCTTCACAGCTCCGCGGACGTGGAGACCCGCTTGCGGATCCCTGAGAAATGGTGTGCTTGGCCCTAGCGACAGACAGCCACGGGTGGAAGCCACACTGGCCTCCTCCCACCTCAGGGCCTGTGCACTTGCTGTCTCTACTCAGATGTCCCCTCTTCAGAGAGGCCTGCCCTGACTGCCTCGGTTTCCCCACGGTGCTCGGCAGCACCTGTGCCTCCACTCTTCCATGTATCTGCAGACTGTCGGTGTCCCTTTGCTAGAACGTAAAAGGCCCACAAGGGAGGTCTTCAGGCTGTGTCCCTGTACCCCAGGGCTCAGCACAGGCTGGACATGCAGTAGACGCTTCGGAATTGACAGTCGATATTGTCAGTGAAACAGATCTGGGCTTCATGGACCAGGTCATGTGGGGAAGGTGGTGAGCTCCCTGTCCCAGGAGGCATGTAAGCACAGTTTGGGGTTCAGGGTCTCATGCAGGTTGGATGGGCCATGGGCTCCTGTGATGGTCAGAGCAGGACTCGTGCAGGCTCGTGGTGTGGGGTGTTCCCAGGATTTGCAGCATGGCGCTCCCAGAATAAACAGGCCTTTAGAGGGAGGTTTGAAGGTAGAGCCAGGGAGGGCGGGAGGGGGCTCAGGTTTCCTGTTGGGTCCTGATGGAATCCGGGCAGGAGAGGAGGAAGGAGAGGAAAAGGAGGGTCTGGCTTGGGGAGGGCGGGAAGGTGAGGAGGGGGGCAGGCGGGCCCACCTGTGCCTCTCTTCCCTGCGTTAAGGGCACGCGGGCCGCCCCTCCTGCCGGCAGCTGAGCCTGGGCTCACTGGAGGTTGGGCCCCACTTGGGGGGAACCCTGGCCAGCCTTTCTCCCGGGAACTGGGGTGAGACAGCGGGGAGCTTCCTTAAACAGTGTGCCCTGGGCGCCTTTCTCGCCTCCCAGAACCCCCTCCTCCGAGATCAGGGGTGAGGGACTCCCCTGGGACTACACAGCAAGGGAGGGCTGGGGCGCAGGTCCAGCCCCTCTTGGCCCTGGCACCCGGCTGCTGCAGAAATTGGCTCTATGTGTGTGTGTCACGGGGGTGGGAAGTCCAGTCGGGCCATGAGTTCAGGGGTGGCCCTCTGCATGCCACCAGGTGCCTGTTCCTCACTGCATCTTAGCTTAGGTTGTGTCTCCCGGCCTGCCTGGGGTGGGCCCCAGGAGGTGGCGGCAGGGCCGCTGGGAGCCTCTCCTTCTGCCTCCTTGGTCTGGATGCGTTGGGGCAGGGCATGGCCAGGTGAGAAATGGGAAGCACAAGAGTGCGGAGAAGGGCAGAGGAAGGTGGCTCCGGTGGGGCGGCCGGCCACGGCCCTGCTGGTCCACCTGCCAGGTCCTGGGCTCACACACGGGAGCACAGTGAGGACAGGACCTGCCGTGAGTTTGAATTCAGACCTCGTGTCTTCTGGTCTCAGTCAGGCGAGGTCAGAGCCTTCCCAACAGCAATGTCTTGTGTGACTTTTCGGGTGAGGGCCTGGCAGAGGAGAGAGGGAAGTGGAGGTGCTGGAGAATTCTGCTGCCCTCGTTACCCTCCCGCACGGCCGTGGCCACGGCAGGAGCCGGGCAAAGGGGGAGCGTGTGTGTGGGAGAGGCAGCCTCCTGGAGAGGGAGAGCATCCGGCCAGGGCTCTCCGGCCCCCACCTGCCACCGGCCCCCACCTGCCACCGTCGGCTCCATCGGCCCCTCTAAGGCTGCGGGAGACCAGGAGAGGGAGCAGGGCTGGGCCCAGCTGTGGCTGGAGGCCGGCTTGAGCCCTGGGGTCTGTTTGGCCGCAAAAGCCCAAGCTGGCAGCCTGGGCTGCTGGCCAGGCTCTGTCCCTCTGAGTGTGTGGCGCTCTGACCTTCGAAGCCGAGAGAGGCCCAGGTGGCCCCCCAGCGACCCCGAGCCTGTCACCCTCCGCCCCAAGGCCTGCCCCACCCCACAGCGAGTGAGTCAGGCTCCCCCCTGAGACTGCTGGGGAGTGTGGGGGTGGGTTCGCCTTCCCGGACCCCCACCCCAGACCCTGGCCCCTCTGCAGAGGGCGTCAGCTCTGGCTGTGCACTTGCGGTGGGGCTGTCCCTTCCGCACTCGCTCAGGCTCCAGGCAGTGGCCCGGCCCCGGCCCACGGGGTGGGGACTCACGCTGGGGCTGCCGTGAGGGGGAGGTCCCCGCCCCCACGGCCAGACAGCCCTTCGCCTCACTTGAGCCTGCACCCATTACTTGTCCCCGTCGATGCAGGGAAACGTGCTCGTCCCATTTTCCCGGAGCGCACTGCGACTTAGCGCGGTTGAGACCCGCGGCGGAGGGCTGGGCCATCCCTGGCCCACCCCCGGCCCCGCGCCTCTCAGCCCCCGCAGCCCCTTCGGCCGCACTCTCGGAGATGGCGGGACGTGACCGCCAGTAACCCTGCGGACGTCGGCGCGGGGCGGGTTAAGGGCCGGCGTCCGCGAGTAACCCCGGCCCTCTGCGGCCCCGCGGGGCGCAACCCGAACCGCGCGGTGGGGGTGGGGCGGGGCCGGGGCGGGGCCCCGGGAGGCGGTGGCGCGGCCGCTGATTGGCCGCGCGCGCTCACCCCATGCCCGGCCCGCGGCCCCGGGGGCGGGGCCGGCCGGCGGGGCGGGGCCCGGGCGGGGCCGGCGAGGGGCGTGGCCGGCGGCGGGCGCTCGGGGCTTTCGCTGCTTTAAAGCGCGGCGGGCCGGCGGCCCTCGGCCGGTGGAGTCCGCGCGCGGAGACCGGCGGGCCAGCCGCCTGGACGCCCCGAGGGGCGGCGGGCGCGGGCCGCGGAACCATGGACTGCACGTTCGAAGGTATTTTTTGAGGACCCCCACCCCTTTATAGCAGAGCTTCCGTCTCCGCCGTGGGGTCCGTGCCCCCGTGCGCAGGGGGGCGGCCGGAGCTCCGAGTGAGAGCCCGCTCCTGAGGGGAGGAGCACCCGCTCCCGGCTCTCCGGGGACCTGGCGGGCCCTTCCCACCTCCGCAGTCACCCCCACCCCAAGCTCCGAAGCGAGAGGGCAGCTCTCCCACATCCCCTGCCGCCCAGGGAGAAGGGCCGCTCGGGCCCCCCTTTGGGGGCGCATGGTGGGCTTGCCGGACGGACAGTGGAGCCCTGGGTTCGGGCGCTTGTTCTTTCTGGGCCTCAGTTTCCCCATCCGTGGAAGGGGCTCAGGAAGCCTGGGCGAGGGGCTCCAGCCGGTGGAAGCAGCCTGTGCCAGTAGGCTAAGGGGTCTCCGAGGGCCCAGGAGGGCTCAGCCTGGCACCCCCCTGCCCTGCTCTGCCGGAGGTGTCGCAAGGCCCCCTGCGCAGTCACTTTCCCGCCGGAGCACCTGTCAGGCAGTGTCGAGGCCCCTCTCCTGCCGCTGGCTGCCTGCCTGCGGAACCTCTGGCTGCCCTGCCACAAGGGCTTTCATCTTGCTGTTGTGCACATGAGGAAACCGAGGCCCAGGGGCAGAAGCCACTGGCCCACACCCCACCGCCCGTCGGTGGTGGGCAGAGCTGGAAGCTCAGGCTGGGGATCACACTTGGGGTTCCCACAGTTTGCTCATGGGCCTGCAGAGCACTCCGACCCAGTGGGTGGCTCCCCCAGTGGGTTAAAGGGCCCTGGGCTGACCCAGCCGGGCTGCTACTTGCCTTCTGGGGGAGAGGGCCCGTGGCCGGGCTGGGGCTGTGGGAGGGAGGGTGTCCCAGGCGGCACGAGGAGGAAGGGGAACAGACAGCCAGAAGCGACTGCTTCTGTGGAGCGGAAGCCGAAGCCCAAATGGCCGGTTCCGAGGCTGCCTGGCTGCAGACGGGGCTTGGGCTTGTGCCCAGAACACGCAGGGATGCACTGGCTGGCGCACGCGGGGCAGGGGCTGGCTGGGGCTCCCCAGAGGGCTGGGTTGGGGAGGCAGCTCTGGAGCTGGTAGTCGGGGCCCAGGCCTCGGAGGGCCTAGCCTGCGTGGCACTGGCTCGTCCAGTGTCGCAAGGCTGTTTGATGCACCAGGCAAAGCTCCAGATGTCACAGGGGCCAGGGCACATCTGTGTCCTCGAGCATGGGCGCCCGTGTGTGGCTTTCTGTCTTGGTGGCGTCGCTCCCACGTGTTACCACGGTGTGGACGAGGGCCGCGCAGATCCGTGACGCCGCCTCTCCTCCCCTCAGACATGCTTCAGCTCATCAACAACCAAGACAGCGACTTCCCCGGCCTGTTCGACGCGCCCTACGCTGGCGTTGCAGGAGGCACGGACCCCACCAGTCCTGATGCCAGCTCCCCAGGCAGCCCGACGCCGCCTCCTTCCACCATGAGCTCCCCGCTTGAAGGCTTCCTGGGGGGGGCCAGGACGCCGCCACCGCCCCCCGTGTCCCCAACCCAGCCTGCACCCACCCCGCTGAAGATGTACCCGTCGGTGCCTGCCTTCTCGCCTGGGCCGGGCATCAAGGAGGAGCCAGTGCCACTGACCATCCTGCAGCCCCCCACCCCACAGCCCCTGTCTGGGGCTCTCCTGCCCCAGAGCCTTCCAGCCCCCGCCCCTCCGCAGTTGAGCCCTGCCCCCGTGTTGGGCTACCCCAGCCCTCCTGGAAGCTTCTCCTCAGGTAAGGGGGCGTGTGGAGGGAGGGGGCAGCGGAGCACAGGGTCAGGGGGCTGCTGTGGTCTGACTGGAGGTCCCACTTGGTGGCCTTTGGGAACAGGGTCCCTGCTCTGCTGCTTGAGGCGCCCCCGTCCCTAGCAGCACCCGGGCTCCTGTTGCCGGCGCACTGCCCCTGCTCCCCTGGTGTCCGCAGCAGCGCTGCCCTTGCGCAGATAAATGCGTGGCTGGGAAGCCAGCACACTTGCATCAGAGCCCCAGGCAGGGCCTGTCCAGATAGGCCTGAGGCCACAGGGGTGGTGACTCATCCAGGGTCACACGGTGATGAGGACGGGGCAGGACGGGGCGGGTTGAAGGTGGGTCAGGGCGGCCTGTGTCCACAGCCCCAGCCTTTGTCTCTGCAGCGACCCCTCCAGGGAGCACCTCACAGACGCTGCCTGGCCTGCCGCTGGCCTCTCTGCCCGGGGTCCCGCCCGTCTCCGTGCACACCCAGGTCCAAAGTGCGGCCCCCCAGCAGCTGTTGACAGCCACGGCCACCCCCGTGGTGTCCCCTGGAACAACCACTGTGACCTCGCAGATCCAGCAGGTCCCGGTGAGGGGGCTGGCCAGGCACCAGGGAGGTGGCAGTCCCGGCCAGCCCCTGAGCCCCCAGCTGAGCCCTCTGCCTTCCTTAGGTCCTGCTGCAGCCCCACTTCATCAAGGCGGACTCCCTGCTCCTGACGACCATGAAAACAGACATGGGGACCCCTGTGAAGGCGGCGGGCATCGGCTCCCTGGCCCCTGGCACAGCCGTGCAGGCAGCACCTTTGCAGGTGGGCAGCTCGGGCCAGGCAGGGGGCATGGGGTCTGCATGCATGCCTGCCTGCCCTAACCGTGCCTGGGCCCGCAGACCCTGGTGAGCGGCGGGACCATCCTGGCGACGGTGCCTCTGGTAGTGGACACTGACAAGCTGCCCATCAACCGCCTGGCAGCTGGGGGCAAAGCCCTGAGCTCAGGCCAGAGCCGTGGTGAGAAGCGGACGGCTCACAATGCCATCGAGAAACGCTACCGCTCCTCCATCAATGACAAGATCATCGAGCTCAAGGACCTGGTGGTGGGCACGGAGGCGAAGGTGCGGGCAGAGGCCCTGGCAGGGCGGCCCTGGGGAGGGCCGCCTGGAAGGCAGAGGCGGGTGGGGCTGAGCCTGGACAGCCAGGGCCCAGGGGCTCCGTCTGTTGAGCTAAGCTTCATGGAGGCGCGTGTGCTGCGGGCTCTCCTAGGCGCTGGGGACTCAGCAGGAACAGACAGGCACCCCGCTGTCAAGCACCTGTGCTCCTAGCAGCGTGCCAGGGGCGCCAGCAAAGAGGACAGATGGCCTGAGTGCTGTGCCAGAAAGAACGAAGCAGGAAGAGGGATGGTGGGAGTTTCACATCTGAATCGGGGTCGGGGGGGCCTCACGACGGTGTCGTGGTCTGAAGGGGGCTCGGGAGCGAGGCATGAAGGTGGTGATGACAGTGACGACAGTTAGTCAGACGCTGCTGTCAACCCTTAGGCCCAGCCTGGCAGGTAGGTTCTACCAGGGCAGGAACCTTCCGTGCAGAAGGAATAGCAGGTGCAAAGGTCCTGAGGCCGCTGTGTTGCGGAGCAGCCCCGCTCCCTCTGGCTCAGGTGCCCGCTTGTCTGGCCTGACCAGCCACCTGTGCTGTCCCCCTCCTACCCCTGCAGCTGAATAAATCCGCCGTCTTGCGCAAGGCCATCGACTACATCCGCTTCCTTCAGCAGAGCAACCAGAAGCTCAAGCAGGAGAACCTGAGTCTGCGGACTGCTGCCCACAAAAGCAGTGAGTCCTGGCCTCTCTGGCCCCGCCTGCAGCCCTGTCCCCACCCTGGTCTCACCTTAGGCTCTGGCCCTGCCAGGGCCCTTAACCCCTTCCTTGGCCTTCGCCTGGCCCTCCGCTCAGATCTGGGGCGAGGTGGGCGTGGCGCTGCCGCCCAGCCCTGCTCCTTTCTGGCCTGCAGAGTCTCTGAAGGACCTGGTGTCCTGCAGCAGCGGAGGCCGCACCGACGTGCCCATGGAGGGTGTGAAGCCGGAGGTGGTAGACACCCTTAGCCCGCCCCCCTCCGACGCCGGCTCGCCCTCCCAGAGCAGCCCCTTGTCCCTCGGCAGCAGGGGCAGCAGCAGCGGTGGCAGTGGCAGTGACTCAGAGCCCGACAGCCCGGTTTTTGAGGACAGCCAGGTCAGGCCCCGCAGGTCGCCCCTCCCCGTCATCTGGCAGTGTCCTCTGAGCCACGGGGCTGGCTCAGGCCCGGGCACGTCCTGCCTCGCGTTTCGCAGACAGAGCCCTGTGGGGCCCCAGGGTGGCGCACGGAGCACTGACCCCTCCGCCCCAGCCCAGCTTTCTGGCCACTCCCGCCCCGTCCTCACCCCTCCTGCCCCGTCTTCCCCCCAGATGAAGCCAGAGCAGCTGCCGGCCCCCCACGGCCGGGGCATGCTGGACTGCTCCCGCCTGGCCCTGTGCGTGCTCGTCTTCCTCTGTCTCTCCTGCAACCCCTTGGCCTCACTGATGGGCAGCTGGGCTCTCCCTGGCCCCTCCGATGCCACCAGCGCCTACCACGGGCCCTGGCGCAGCGTACTGGGCGCTGAGGGCAGAGGTAGGCAGGCCGGCCGTGGCCGTGGGAAGGAGGCTCCTGCGGATCTGGGCTTGGGGCTCTGGATTTCCTGGGAGCTGTGTCCTCAGGCTCTGTCTGCCCTCAGATGGCCCTGGCTGGGTCCTGTGGCTGCTGCCCCCGCTGGTCTGGCTGACGAATGGGCTGCTGGTGCTGCTCTTCTTGGCGCTTCTCTTTGTCTATGGAGAGCCGGTCACGCGGCCCCACTCGGATCCAGCTGTGCGCTTCTGGAGGCATCGCAAGCAGGCCGACCTGGACCTGGCCCGGGTGAGGGGCTGGACCCCGGGCTGTGGGGGTGGCAGGGCAGGGAAGGCACAGGGCCCACCAGGCATCGCCCCGCCCTCCCACTCCTGTCCACCCCGCAGCCCTCCACTGACTCTCTAGCACCGACCCTTCTCACCTGGACCCCTCGTCCCCAGGGGGACTTCGCCCAGGCTGCCCAGCAGCTGTGGCTGGCCCTGCGGGCGCTGGGCCGGCCCCTGCCCACCTCCCACCTGGACCTGGCCTGCAGCCTGCTCTGGAACCTCATCCGCCACCTGCTGCAGCGTCTCTGGGTGGGCCGCTGGCTGGCGGGCCGGGCCGGGGGCCTGCGGAGGGACAGCGCCCTGGAGGCGGACACCCGCACCAGCGCCTGTGACGCGGCCCTCGTCTACCACAAGCTGCACCAGCTGCACACCATGGGTAAGGCGGGCGGGGCCAGGCCCCAAGGGTGCCCCCCTCCCCTGCCCCCCACCCAGCCTCACGCCCTCCTGTGTTCCAGGGAAGTACCCAGGCGGGCACCTCGATGCCGCCAACCTGGCGCTGAGTGCCCTGAACCTGGCGGAGTGTGCGGGTGATGCCCTGTCCGTGGCCGTGCTGGCGGAGGTCTATGTGGCCGCTGCCCTGCGAGTCAAGACCAGTCTCCCCCGGGCCTTGCACTTTCTGACCGTGAGTGGGCGGTGGGCCGGCGGGGCCGGGGCTGCCCAGGAGGGGCCATTGGTTGTGGGGCGGCGGTGGGGTGGGGCGGGGGCGCGCCTCTGGCCCTGCCTGGGTCCAGCATGACGGCTGCCCACCCCCCCACAGCGCTTCTTCCTGAGTAGCGCCCGCCAGGCCTGCCTGGCACAAAGCGGCTCGGTGCCTGTTGCCATGCAGTGGCTCTGCCACCCTGTGGGCCACCGTTTCTTCGTGGATGGGGACTGGGCCGTGTGCGGTGCCCCCCGGGACAGCTTGTACAGCGTGGCTGGGAACCCAGGTGCCTTCTCACCCTGTGCCTGTCGCCTCCCCTCCGCCTCACCCCAGCCTCATCCTCCGTCGTCCTTCCTGCCCAGGCCCTGCTTCCCACGTCTCTGCTGCCCTGCTCACCCCGGCCCGGGCCCCGCCATGTGTTGTTGCTGGGGGGCTGCAGGGGTTGGGGGGAGGCCCGTCTGGCTCTGGCTCAGTTGGGGCTCAAACAGGGAGACGGGGGAGTTTCCTTTGTGGCTCAGTGGTCAGTGAACCCGACTAGCATCCAGTGGGTTAAGGATCCAGTGTTGCCGTGAGCGGTGGTGTAGGTCGAAGATTCGGCTCAGATCCTGCGTGGCTGTGGCTGTGGTGTCGGCCAGCAGCTGTAGCTCCGATTCAACCCCTGGCCTGGGAACTTCCATATGCCGAGGATGCGGCCCTAAAGAGGAAAAAAAAAAAAAGCAAAAGCCAAACAGAAGGACGGGCTTGGGGGCCGGTAGCTGATTTGGGAGGTGCTCTCAGGCCACCCCCATGTGCAGCGAGGGGTCAGGGGAGGGCATGCGAACAGGTAGGACATCTGCTGGGGGCGGGGGCGGGGGCGGGGTGCTTGGCCACCAGCTTTCATCTGGCTCAGAGCCCTAGGTGCGGCTAGGTGCGGGGGCGCTGCCTGCGGACGGGAGAGGTGGGGCCTCACCCACCGCCCCCCTCGCCCTCTCCTCCCCGCAGTGGACCCCCTGGCCCAGGTGACTCAGTTGTTCCGTGAACACCTCTTGGAGCAAGCCCTGCATTGCGTGGCCCAGCCCAGCCCCGGCCCTGGATCAGCTGATGGGGACAGGTGAGTGCCCCTGTGCTCCTCACCAGGCCAGAGCCCCCCACGGTGGAGCCTGGGGAGGGCCTTGTCCGTGGAGCCCACATCCGGGCCGGGAGTCCGGGGCTCAGCTGCCCCAGCAGCCTGGCAGGAGGGCGGCGGCAGTTGGGAGCCAGGCAGCCAGGCTGTGCTGTGCGGGGAGGTGGGACAGGCCAGGCCCTGTGAGGACCCCTGTCCCCTGTCCCAATGGCCACTCCTCTCCTGCCACAGGGAATTCTCAGAGGCCCTCGGGTTCCTGCAGCTGCTCAACAGCTGTTGTGACACAGCCGGGGCTCCTGCCTGCAGCTTCTCCATTGCCTCCAGCACAGCCGCCACGGCCGGTGAGCCCCCAGGCCCCCCACCCCCGTGACTCCTCGCCTCGAGTGCAGTGTGGCTGGGTTTCAAAGACCCCTCTGTCCCCTGCTTCCTGCAGGCACAGACCCGGTCGCCAAGTGGTGGGCCTCGCTGACGGCTGTGGTGACCCACTGGCTGGGGCGGGACGAGGAGGCGGCCGAGCGGCTGTACCCGCTGGTGGAGCACCTGCCCCGCGCCCTGCAGGAGTCCGAGTGAGCGCGGGCTCCGCCCTCCGCCCCCCACCTCTGTTCTGGGTGGTTGGGGTCCCCACCATTTCTACCCCGAGAAGCGAGAACCAGGGCAGGGGGGGCTCAGGGAGGCCAGAGGCCTGGTCTGACCATCATACCTCTGCCTTGGCCCCCATAGGAGACCCCTGCCCAGGGCAGCTCTGCACTCCTTCAAGGCCGCCCGGGCCCTGCTGGGCCGCGGGAAGGCAGAGTCTGGCTCAGCCAGCCTGGCCATGTGTGAGAAGGCCAGTGGGTACCTGCAGGACAGCCTGGCCGCCACGCCAGCCGGCAGCTCCATTGACAAGGTGAGGGGTGGGGCTGGGGGCCCGGCAGGTCTGGGGGGGGGGGGTCGAGGCCTTTCCATTCCCTGGATGGTCCCTTGGGGCTGCAGAAGACTGCAGGGGTCGGCCCAGCAGCACAGAGCTGGGGGGCTAGTGGGCCTTGCTTTCTGGCTGAGGCTTGGGTCCAGGGGAGAGAGGCTGCCCCCTCTGGTCTCAGTGTCCCCACCCCAGGAGCAGGGGCGGGGCAAGCAGTGTGGCAGGGCCCTCTTGGAAGGCTGCTCCAGAGGCAGGTGGTGGCATGGTGGCCTGGAGAGCGGGCGGCCCCGCGGTGCATTGCTGTTGCATTGCACGTGTGAGGCGGGTGCAGTGCCTCGGCAGTGCAGCCCGGAGCCGGCCCCTGGCACCGAGGGCCCCCACTCCTCCCTCCCCCGAGCCGACGCCCCCTGACCCCTGCCCTGCCCTGCCCACCACCCCCAGGCCATGCAGCTGCTCCTGTGTGACCTGCTCCTTGTGGCGCGCACCAGCCTGTGGCAGCGGCAGAAGCCGCCCCCACCCTCCCAGGCCTCGCAGGGCTCGAGCAGCGGGGCCCAGGCCTCTGCGCTCGAGCTGCGCGGCTTCCAGAGGGACCTGAGTGGCCTGAGGCGCCTGGCGCAGAGCTTCCGGCCTGCCATGCGGAGGGTGAGTGGCCCTGGGCCCCCGTGGGGACGCGCGGTGCGGGGAGGGCGTGGCGGCCTGGCCCGAACCTGCCCTGGCCCCTCCTGCCCAGGTGTTCCTCCATGAGGCCACCGCCAGGCTGATGGCCGGGGCCAGCCCCGCGCGGACGCACCAGCTCCTGGACCGCAGTCTGAGGAGGAGGGCGGGCCCCTGCGGCAGAGGAGGTGAGGGGCGCGGGGGGTGAGTGTGAGTGTGAGTGTGTGTGTGTGTGAGTGTGAGTGGAGCAGGGGAAGGGGCGGGGGTGGCCGTGAGACGGACGGGACCGGGGGGCTTGGCGGCGGCGTCCTGATGGGGAGACCCGCCTGCGAAGGCCACCGCGGAGGACGGTCCTTGGCGGAGCCCGCGGCCGCACGCGCCTCCGGGTCTCAGGAGGGCGGGGCCGGGCGAGGGGCGGGGCCCCGAGCCCCGCCCCCGGCGCGACCCCGCCCCTGACGCGCCCCTGTGCGCGTGCGCAGGCGCGGCGGCCGCGGCGGCGGCGGAGCTGGAACCGCGGCCCACGCGGCGGGAGCAGGCCGAGGCCCTGCTGCTCGCCTCCTGCTACCTGCCGCCCGGCTTCCTGTCGGCGCCGGGGCAGCGCGTGGGCATGCTGGCCGAGGCGGCGCGCACGCTCGAGAAGCTCGGCGACCGCCGGCTGCTGCACGACTGCCAGCAGATGCTCATGCGCCTGGGCGGCGGGACCACCGTGACCTCCAGCTAGACCCCTGCGGGCGGCCCAGCCCCAGCGACCCCGTCTCAGTCTCGACGGCCGAGGGCAGCTCTGGAGCCCCGGCCCCCGGCTCGCCGGCGGAGTGCCCGGTCCCTGGGGGTATGGAGACGCGGGGCCCGGCGTTGACGGGGCCGTCCAGCCCGCACCCCGGGTCGACGAGCGGCCGCCAGGGTGGTGCTGGCCTCTGGTGGCCGGCCGAGGGATTGCCGGGGCCTGGCGGCCGCCAGGTGCCTCCCATTCCACCCACTGGCAGCCACTCCGCGGCTTTCCCTCTCTGTCCAGGGGGAGGAAAGGGGTGCGTTTCACTGGGCCGAGGGGCCGGCTTGGCCTTCCTTGCCGCCGGGCGCCTCCTTCCCTCTGGGGAGGCCTGTGCGTAGTGTAGATGGGGTGCACCAGCCTCCCGGCCTCTGAGGCTCGAGTGTTACTTAGCCTTTTGCAGACTTTATTTTCATAGGTTGAGAAGTTTTGTACAGAGAATAAAAAAGGAAATTATTTATAATCTGGGCTTTGCTCCTTTGGGGAGGAAGTGCTTGCTGACCAGAGAGAAAATCCTTTGGGCCTTCCGTTTGTTCCCCAGCACCCAGGCAAAGGCCGAACAAAATTTCCTCTTCCCCGTATTACGGGAGGCCCGGCCCTAGGGCCTCCAGCTGATCTGGATGCCACTGATGGTGTTTGGGCTCCATCCCTCTTAACTGAAGGGCCCTTGTGGTCTCAGCTGTTCCTGCCTGCCTGGCCTCCCAGCTTCGACCCCCTCCAGGTCCCAGGGTGAGGTGGGACGCCGGCTCCGAGTTCTTGGGGCTCTATTGTGACATGAGCTACCGTCTAGGTCTTCCTGTGTGTCAGTCTTGTCCCCCTGGGCAGCTGTCTCACACGAGGCTGTGTGGCTGTGGGCTCCCGCAGCCGTAAGGGCCAGAAACCCCCTACCCCCCACCCCCCACCCAACACCTGGCCCCTCTCCCAACAGCATCTGGTCGGAATCCACAGGCCGCAGAATTCCAAAACAATCGTTGTATCTTTATTGACTTTTTTTTTTTTCTGAATGCAATGACTGGTTTGTTTTTTTTTTTACTCTTAAGGAAAATAAACATCTTTTAGAAACAGCTCGATACACACAATCTTCAGTGTGAAGCAATATACTAATAAGAACACTAATCGTCTTACCATTTACAGTCTTCATATATATTATATATATGTATATGTATACATATATATACACTATATAACGAGGCCAGATATAATACACACGTTCACCATTTTACAGTCATATGTACAAGAAGTTGCTAGGGCGGCCCCGGGTTGGGGCTGCGTCAGGCCTATCGAAGCGTGGACATTGCCGAGGACACGGACGGACAGGCAGACGAACTGGCGGGCGCAGGCCCGGGCGGTGGTGGCTGCGTGGGGGAGGGGGCATCGTCGGAGCCCCCTTCCCGCAAGGGCCCCGTGCTGAGGAGCGCACGACGCACGGCGGCGACACAAGGGAGAAGCGAGCATGTTCCCAACATATATACATTCTATGTGACATATATATAGAGGGGCGCACGGGTGTGCACATGGATCGAGCGCTGTCTCCGCTCTCCCGTGCTCGTGGCACTGCGGCCCCCGGAGACGGGCGGTCTCGTCGAGTGCGGTCTGTCACGGCTCTTCCTTTTGCGTTCCCGGGATGGACTCCGGGGATGGGGCGGACTGGAAGGGGGAACGAACACAAGCAGCGAGGGCTGGTCCTGCCCACGCCCGGGGAAGCCCGCATCCCCTGAGCGCGGGCCCCAGTCTCCCAGCCCTGCCCGACCCGCACGAAGGTTTTGGCCAAGGCTGAGCGGGAAGGGCGCACAGCCTCCGGCCTGTCCTGCGCCCCAGCCTCGTTCAAGGAGGGACGCTCTTGAGGGGAGCCGCCCTCGGCCTCTGGGATCCCAGCCCGGCCCACCCCCGGGGTGCTCAGCTGCGTGCCACCACCGACCCACGTGGAATGTGTGCCAGGTCATACTGGAACTTCCAGGGAAGAGGCGCGTCCCCAGGCTCAAGGCCCTCCACCCCCACCGGAACCTGGCTGGCCCCAGGAGTCTGGCCACTCCGCGGGCTCCCATTCTCCAAGCCTGGCTGGAGGATGGGGGCGAGAAGGCCCTGTGCCGTCAGGT
This sequence comes from Sus scrofa, assembly GCF_054392235.1. Taxonomy (NCBI): domain Eukaryota; kingdom Metazoa; phylum Chordata; class Mammalia; order Artiodactyla; family Suidae; genus Sus; species Sus scrofa. The sequence continues at coordinate 66,131,049 of NC_139394.1, forward strand.
TCCGGGAGCAAAGGGACCCGGAACGTGTTTTCTTCCCAACCCGGGACCACCAGCTTCCGCCCGAGGCGGCCAGATCCAAGATCCGGGGTCTGAATCGGGGATCGGCTCGGGACTGGCGCCGGGAGCAGCGCAAAGGCCCGGGGGCTGTGCAGGCGAATCCTCTCCCTCGGCGGCTGGCAGGCAGGCGGGCTCCGGGGCTTCGGCGGAGGGCGGATTACAACGGCAGCCTCTGCGGGGAAGAAACGCGCGGCGCCCAGGGTGGGTGGCGGTGCGCGAGGGGTTAACTCCCCCAGACCCGCCCCCACACGAGGCCCGCCCCCCCGTGCGCCCGCCCCCTCGTGCGCCCGCCCCCAGCACGTGCCCGCGAGCCAGCGGTCCCGGGACGCCGAGCGCCGACCCGCCCGGCCGCCTCTCCAGCCGGGGCCCCTCCGGGGAAGGCTCGCGCTCACCCACCTTATGTTTGGGGCATTTCAAAGAAAAGTTCTCTTCGACGAAGACGCAACCTGCGAGCAAAGAGACGTTCGAGCGGTCAGGACGCCGTCGCGTCAGGCCGGGAGGGGGTCGCGCCGCCCCGGAGGCCGCAGGCGGCGGGGCAGTTTGCGGAGTAAGTCAGACCCTGCTTGAAATGCGACAGAACCCGAACGCCACCTGCTGAACCTCAGCCCCCTGGCCTGTCTGCCCTTCACGGTCGTCCCCCTCGCGCCTGGGACGCCCCCGCTTGTCAGGGGAGGCCTTGCCTGCGCTCAGGCAGGCCGGGCGAGTGCGGGACTGAGCTCCCACTTTCCCAGCTGCACGGGGCCGAGCCCGGGGGCTGCAGGCGCGGAGCCCCCGCCGCCAAGGGTGGAGGGCGGGGAGGGTGTCACTTCCAGAACCAAGTTGCTCAGCCGCCCACCGGCGTCCACTCTGGGGGTGGAGGGGGAGGGCTCTCTCCCCGTGTCTGCGGCTGCGGAACGCCGACCCAGCCGACAAAGTGGGCCCTGGTGCCGGCTCGCAGCGAGGCGCAGGGGTCGCGCTCCGCGGTTGAGAGCCCGGCCCAGACACCTGCGGAGCCCCAGGGACCCCGCGTCCAGACCCAGGTTTGCGCAGGCGCTGATAGGGGACAGCTGCCTGGGGCTCCCGCCGGCTGGGTTCTCCCACCTTCTCTGGCTGCTGTGCCCCCGCCACGGCTGCTGCCCTTCCAAACCTCTGCTCCTTGCTGCTCAGGCAGTCACCTCATGCTAGGAACCCCCCCCCCAAGTGGCTCTGCAACCCCTCCTGTGAGGGAGGAGGTGCCTTGCCTTCCCCATGCTGCCAGCCTGAGCCTGGTATGGTCAGCTGCGTGGCCAGTCCTGGGCCTGCTGTTGAAGGGGAGGGGCCGCGGGGAGGGGGTGTCTCAGCAGCCACTGACCTTGGCCCCCTGAGGGAACTCAGCCAGGCCAGGCCGGCAGCACCTGCATGAGAGCTAATGGAGGCTGAGGGTGAAGCCATGAGATTGGGCCTGGAAGGGCCAGTAGCTGCCAGGCTGTGGGACGGCCTGCTTGGCCCCCGCCCTGTTCCCCCAGCACAGCTCCGCTCCTCCGCCCAGCCTCCAGCCCACTTCCTCGCGGCCCCTGCGGCTCCACCAAGACCCTACTCCAGGGAAGTTCCATGGGTCAGAGACCTCACTGGAGACAGCTTGTGTTGCTCCAAGCCTGTGCGGGTCCCCCCACAAACCAGCTGCTGCCCACCTTCCCTGAACTCTTGAGGACTGGCTCCCATGTCACCTCCTCTTAGAAGTCCTCCAGGATTCCCTCCTAACTCAGGATGGGCCTCTCCCGCGGCACAGGCTCTCTTGTCTTTGTCTGGTGGTCTCTACAGCTTTGTGCAAGGACCATGGACTTCCTGTCTGCTCCACTCAGAGGCGAGTCCCCTGGCAGCCCGGGCGCTACTGGGAGGTATACAGAGCCCAGGACGTGGAACCAGCCAAGCAGGGAGGCACACTCTGGTTGTGTCCCTGTGGTGCCGTGGTCACAGGTCGGGCAGCCTGTCTGTAAACATGAGGCTGGAGACAGCGCAGGGCTGGCAGGGTGCGTGCCAACGGGGTCACCGCGGGAGGACGGCTGCGGTGTGTGGCAGCTCTTACGGGAGTTGGGCTGTGTGTCTGGCAAAGGGGCTGCGTCCAGGTTAAGATCTGCTCACACTGGGAGGCAGGAGGCCGGGGCCGGAGCAGGCCCTCTCCCTGCTGGGCACAGTGGCTTGGCCCTCACCAAGGAACCGCCGTCACTCAGAGTCCCGAGTGGTCCTGGGAGCAGCTCCGTTGGGGCCAGGGGTCCCTTCTGCCCAGCAGGCTCGGGTGGGGAAGGGTCCTGCTGGGGGATGCCTCTGCTCTGTCTTCAGGCCTAGAGTCACTATACGGCCGGCCCCGCTATGGGCCAGAGGAGAGCGGGCGCGGGTGGCGGGGGCCCAGCGGCCGTGGGGGCCGCCCCCCAAGAGCACTGGGGCCGTCCGTTCTGGGGCGTGGTGACCTCACTCCTGCTGCCCACGGCGGCAGGAAGGAGGAGTCCGAATACCCTCCGTTTTAGGGATGGGGACCCGGCGCGGAGACGGTGGTGGGCCTGCCCGGTCCACGCGCCAAGAAGGTGCCCGGGACGCGGGCAGCTGCATTCTCTGTGGGACACACGCCCGCGGAGCAGGCGCGTGAGCGAGGGGAGAATGGGGCAGACACGGGGGCGCCGCTCCTGCCTCCAGACCGCGCCGCCCTGCGGGAGACCGGCCGCAGCTCTGCCCGCAGCCGGCACGTCTGGCTCGAACCTCGTCTCCTTGCCTCTCGGCTTTCGTCACTGAAGTGTCTCGTTTCCTTTCTTTCTCCAACCCATTGAGCTCCCGTTCAGCCTTCGAGGCCCAGCCCTGGCGGCCCTGCGCTTCGAGGCCCGAGGTCCCGCCCACCTCTAGGTGCCCCTTGGCAGTGACAGCCCCCTCCTTCCGCCTTGGGCCCCTGCCTCCGGGCACTGCTCCGGCGCGTGGCCGAGGAGACACAGGAGGTAGAACTGCGGGGGCGGAGTTGTCATTGTGGCTCAGCAAGTTAGGAACCTGATGTTGTCTCTGTGAGGATGCGGGTTCGATCCCTGGCCTCGCTCAGTGGGTTAAGGATCTGGCGTTGCCATGAGCTGCGGCGTGGGTCGCAGAGGCGGCTCGGATCCGGCGTGGCTGTGGCTGTGGTGTAGGCCGGCAGCTGTGGTTCTGATTAGACGCCCAGCCTGCGAACTTCATGTGCTGCAGGTGTGGCCGTAAAAACAAAGGAAAGCAAAAGCATTGCCGCGCAGGAGAGGGAAGCCGAGGGCTCGGGCAGGGCTGGTGCAGGGAGCCGTGCCCGCTCCCCCGACCTCCCGTGCCGGCGTCTGGCTCTTACCCGCGTCGCTGGCACACGGGTAATGATAGGCGTGGAGGCATCCTTCGTGACAGCACCCGATGGTGGCCCCGGCTTCTTGGCAGCTGGAACAAGTCTGGCGAGGAGAGAGGGAAGTGGGTGAGTCTGGGGCTGGAGACCTGTCACGGCCCCTGCCCCCAAGGGTCTGGGAAAAGCAGCTGGAGGGAGGCTCAGGACGGGGTGCGGCCGTCCGCAGGGCTGGTTCTGTGCCAGCTCCTGGGCTGGTGTCTTGGGTGGGGGGCGCTCGCTGGGCAGAAGTACTATTTCACAGCCAAGTGTAGGGGTTCTTGGCATCTCCCAGGCCTGGGCACATCCCCGCTCGGCTACTGTGCACTGCGGGACTTCAGCCAAGCGGCTCAACTCTTCCGCCTCGTGTGCACAGCGGGCATGGTGCCAAGAACTCATGGGCTGTTGTCACCCTCACCCACCAGCTCTGCCCCACACCCCCAAGTGGGTAGCTCTCACGAACTCTGCTGTACAGATGTGACACTGGGGTCCCAGTCCCTGCGGCAGCTCAGGCACTGAACCAAGTGGGACGCCCCCTGCCCAGGTAGCAGCTGGTCTACTGTGCCCTCTGCTGAGCTCAGGGGCTGGCCCAGTGGCCTGTCGGGGTGTGACCAGGCCAGGAGGGTGATGCTGGGAGGGCCCTTGGAGGACTGAAGCAAAACCTTTGGCTTGGGGAGGGACAAGCCGGTTCTCAGATGCTGCAGACACGGGCACTGCCGCCTCCCTGTGCAGTTGCGGGAGTGACATGGGCAGGCCCTCACCTGGAGGCTAAGCCACTGAGAGGAGTGACCACAGCAGGTGCTGTGCTAGGCGTGCGTGGAGGCCTCTCGCAACATCCCTGTGGCCCTGGCCTTACTGTTCATTCTACCCAGGTGAGCAGCCGGGGCTCAGAGAAGCTGAGTAACTCGCCTGGGGGCACCACAGCTCCTGATTAGCTGGTCTAGACTTTGAACCGAGCCATCGGTGGAGCCCAGGCTGTGCCCCTGCCCCCAGCAGTGGGGAAGGGCAGGGCTTCCCCACCCTCCCTGGACCGAGGCTGAGAAGTGCTTGGAAGGTGCCCTCTGGCACCAAGCTGGGGGGCAGGGTGCTGGGGGCCATCCTGGCTCAGCAGGTGTTCGCTTGGGGCTTCCAGGTAGCAGTTTCCTCCAGGTCTGGGCTGGGCCTCCAAGGGCTCTGGGGCCAGATGTCCCCACTTCCTGGCCCACAAAGGGGTGATGAGGCAGGAGTGGCCCCCAGACCAGGCCCCTGTGACCTGCTGCCCAGCGCAGGTGTTCTGACGGTTGTGGGGCCCCTCTGGCTGATGGCTTCTCACCACCCTGCCTGCACCGAGGCCCCCAAACTCCTCAGGCAGGCACTTCAGGCTGGAGAAATGGGGTGCAGAGGGCTCAGGCCAGCACCTGCATTTGGAACCCCTGCTCTCCCAGTGACTCGGGGGGAGCCAGACCCTAGGCTGACTAGGAAACAGGGCCCGGAAGGTAGGCGTGCAGGGCTCCAGGGAGGGGACAGAACAAAGGCACTGAGGGGCCTGAAGGCAGAGAAAGGTCCTACTGTGTGTGGGGTCAGGCCCTCAGGGCAGCCACCTGCTGATGGGCTCAGTGCTGACGCTGTGGGCATGGGTGCTGGGTCACGGGATCAGCCCTCAGAGGAGCTGGGGTTGGCACTGGGGTCTGCATGACCAAGGCTGGAGCAGGAAGGGCCGTGGTGGGGACAGGCGGCCAGAGGTGGCCTGGACTGTCAGCGGGCAGGGGGCCGGACCACGACTCGGGTGTCTTCCAGCTGGGGGAGCTGCCTTGGTGAGCCCCCCCTACTCTAGCGCACAGGCTTCCCGTGAAGGGGGACAGGGGCGTGGTGGCCCCAAAGCCACAAGCGCGCCCACCCCCACTCTGACCTCTCCAGGGGCACTTGCGGTGGTGAGGCCACCAGGCCGGCTTAGAGGATGGCGACCCAGCCAAATCCAAGCTCCAGCACCTCCGCACAGCCAGCTGCATGTGACCGACCCCCGTTTTGTCCAGTCCGACAGGACGCTGGTGCAGTGAAGTGAGACCAGAGCGTCCAGAATGGGACTCAGGAAAGGCCAGGCAAGGTACAGAGCCCGGCGGGGTGTGTGTGTAGGGCCAGGGCAGCGCTGAGGGCAGCTTCGGGAGCTCCTGAATGGTAGCAGGTGATGGGAAGCCGAGATGGTGGTGTGAGCCTTAGGATTCTTTCCTGTTTTTTTGTCTTTTTAGGGCCACACCCACAGCACATGGAGGTTCCCAGGCTAGGGGTCTAAACGGAGCTGTAGCCGCCGGCCTACACCACAGCCACAGCCACAGCCATGCAGGGTCCCTAACCCACTGAAGCAAAGCCAGGGATCGAACCCGCAACCTCCTGGTTCCTAGTTGGATTCATTAACCACTGCGCCACAATGGGAGCTTCCACAGGTTCATTTTTAGTGACAGCACAGACCTGGACCTATCTCAGGGCAGCTGCAAAGGAAGGGAATGAGGCAGGCAGGGCGGGGGCTCCAGGCGGGGGGCCACTGTCAGGCCTGGAAGTGGCAGAGGCCAGGGAGGGACGCTGGGCCCTGGAGGGGCCCCCAGCCACGTCTTGGCCGCAGAGGGACAGGTGCAGGGCACGGGCAGCACGGGAGCCCCGTTTGACAGTCAGGGCTGCTCAACAGGTGTGGGGCAGGTGGGGCCAGGGGCCGCGTGGCTCCCGGAGGCACTTCCTGGAGAGAAAGGCGACTCGCACCCGCAGGTCCTGCGGCCGCCGGGCTCAGCGTGGCCTCCCGCTGCCTGCTCACTCCTGTGCCACTGTGGCCAGGAGCGAGGGGAGCAGAGTCCTGTGCAGTCGGGGTGACAGCCCCGTTGGTGAGGACACAGCCAGTGTCACCTGCCTAGCTGTCCCCGTCCCTGCTCCCAGCAGAGGCCCGCAGAGCACCTGGGTGGGGCAGTCAGGGAGCAGGCACGGCTGTTACATGGCTGGACGGCCCTAGTCCTCAGGGCTTCTCCGCAGGGAGCAGGGCACTGTGAGGGCGGGGCAGTGCTGGGGTCTGAACCCAGAGCCCTCTGGGGCATTTTAGGGCCTCGCCCCGGGGAAGGCTCCGGGAGCAGCTGCCGGGGAAGGCCTGCTGCGCCACAGGCTCTTCCCCTGTGTTCCCGGCTCCGGGCACCAGAGCTGGGCCACCTGCTTGGGTGGGCTGCCCTGGTCTTCGGTTCTGGGGCCTCAGCTGAATATAGGAGCGGGGGCTGGGGGGGGCGGTGGCTGGAGCCGGAAGGGGCAAGGTGAGTGCGTGGTGAGCCCTGGACTGGGCAGGCCCTGCGGTGGCAGGTCGGGGCCAGGGGCGGGTGAGTGTGTCCTGCCTGGGGGAGGGGTGGGCACCCCTCCCCCGCTCAGCCTCCCAGAGGACGCCCTGGGAGGGCGGCATGTGGGGCCCACACTGCAGCCCTGGAGAGAAAGCTGGACTTCTGGACGGACTGCCTGCCTGCAGAGCCCGAGGTCCCCACCCGGCTAAGCTGGCCTCTTACCCTGTCCACGGCCACCTTCATGGCCTCCTGCAGCCCAAAGAGCTTCCCGGCCACCAGGTAAACCCCGCCTGTCCACACGGCACAGGCCTCGTGCACCCAGTGCTCCTGGGTGTCCCCGCCAGCCTCCGCGGGAGGCTCCTTGCTGCACTCGTGCCTGCGGCTCTTGTCAGCCGGGGCGGCCTCCTCGCCGCCGTCCCCCCGACCGTCACAGCAGTAGCAACTCTGCAGCCGCCGGGACAGGCCCCGGGCGCTGGTGCGCAGGGAGCCCTGCTTGGCTGGGTCAGCTGGGCCGCCGTCAGGCCTGGGGGGCTTCCCGGTGGCGGCAGCGGTGGTGGCAGAGGTGGCGGCTGGGCACTCGAGGCCTTTGAGTGTCCTCTCCAGAGGCAGCGCGGCCTCCTCACAGGTGCCCTCTGGCCGCACCTTCTCCTTGAGTTTTGGCTTCTTTTTGGGGAGGCAGTGTTCGGGGTAGTAGGGCCCGCAGAGGTCCCCGAGGTCCTTGAAGTTGGCTGGGTTTTGGCAGAGGCAGCAAACAAGGCAAGAGGTACTCAGGGCCTTGGAGACCACGGGCCCCAGATGCATGGTGGAGGAGAGGGGCAGGCAGGGCCGCGGCTGCAGGCCGGAGCCGCCAGGGAGCGTGGGGAGGGAGGCCCCGGTCGCGTCCAAGGCGAAGGAGCAGGAGGAGGAGGAGGAGGTGGAGGAGGAAGGCTTCCGGTGGGGCTGGGGCTCCTCGCCCGGGGAGTTGATGACAGTGCACACGGTGGTGAACGCGTCCCGCTTCTCCACCCGCACGAAGGGCGAGAAGGCGGGGGAGCGGCTGTCGGCCCGCAGCCGCTTGCAGGAGGAAATGTACTTGAGGCGGATTTCAGGCTCTGCGGGATCCAGGGGCAGCACCTGCTGCTGCCGCCGCCGCTTGGCACGCCCCTTACAGGGCGAGGAGGAGGCGGCGGCGTTCTTGGCCCGGCCCCGCGTGAGGCGCTTCCGCTTAGAATAGCTGCTATAGTTGGCGTGGCCCGGCTGCTTCTGTGCCCTGGTCTGGGGCTGGCAGGGCCGGCCCTCAGGGGGCTGGGAGGCCAGGCCCAGCTCCTCTGTCTTTGGCTTCTTGCCGCCTCCGCCGGAGCTGTCCTCGCTGCCCCCCTGCGTGCCGTTGGCCCTGTCTCGGGGAGCCAGGAGCAGAGCCGGGCCGAGATGGGGCTGCTTCTCCAGGGAGCCTTTGGGGAGGCCCGGGGCTCCCGCCCTGCCTTTCCGGCTCCTCTTCTTGGGCGCCAGGGAAGCGCCCCCGGGCAGCAGGGCCTCTGGGGACGGGAAGGCCTCTGTTTTGAAACAGTCCGTCGAGGACAGTTGCTTACTGTTCACGAGTTTGCCTTTTAAGGATCTGTTGGTCGGATTTCTGCACAACGGCTCGGCCCCCGGCGCTGCTGGGAACTTCTGCCCGGGGCCCAGGGTCAGGAGCCCCTCCTCGGCCGCCAGGGGGCTGCCCCCCGCGCCCTTGAGCGCCCGCTCCTTCTCGGGGGGCGCTGGGCTCAGAGGAGTCCCGGGAGGGCCCCCCGCCGCCTTGCACGCAAACTTCTTGAGGCTGGGGGAGGTGATCTTCTGCACGATGGCCTCGAGCTTGAGGCCCCGGCCCTTCCGGGGCGGCAGCACCTTGGTCTTCGGGGCCCCCTGGAAGGACGCCCGCGAGGCCAGCTTCAGGCAGGCGTCGGGGGTCTCGGGGGGCAGTGGCTTCCCCGGGGGCTCCCCGTTGCCCTTGGGGGGCTTGGCCTTCTTGGGGGAAGCCACCCTCTTGAAGAGAGGGGGGGACCCCTCGGCCCCCGCCTCCTTGGCATCCCCGGCTCCGCCGCGTAAGGCCAGGCTGCGCTTCTTGGTGGGCACGGGTGCCATGAAGGCCGACTTCCTCTTGAGGGCGTGGAGCGGCCGATCGGAGGGCTTGCCGCCGGCGCCCGGCTTGGGGACCCGGGCCCGCTGGCTGGCCCTGGCCTCCTTCTGGGGGCTGCCGGCGGCCTTGAACGCGGCGGGCAGGTGGTGGTTGGCCAGCAGCTTCTTGGCGGCGCGGCAGTTGGGGAGCCGGCTCTCCGAGGGCCGCCGCCGCTTGGAGTGGAAGGCCTCCTGGGTCCGGGTGCGGGACCGGAGCGTCATGGAGCGCTGGTCTGTGCCCGGCGCGTCCGGCGAGTCTGTCTCCTTGGTCTTGGAGCCCATGGGGCTGCTGTCGGAGGCCACGGGCAGGGCGGCGGGGTTACTGGGGCTGGACGCGGCCTTGGGCGAGGGCTTCCCCACCCGCTTGCCCGACTTGAAGGCGGCTCGCTGCTTGCCCCCGAGCTTGTCTGGGGGGGCGGGGGTGGTGGGCAGGCCTGGGGGGCCGGGCGTGCGGGGCTCGCTCAGGGCCGTGAAGGAGCGGGTGCACATCCTGGGGAGCCCTTCCGAGGCCCCCCGGCCCGGGGCCCCTGCCCCGTCCGTCTGGCCCTGGGGGGGCCCCGTGCACGACTCGGGGAGCAGCAGGTCTTTGGGCAGCGCCGGCGCCCGGCACGGGGAGTCCTCGGCCTCGGGCAGCCCCCGCTGCACCCGCCGGCTCCGTAAGCTCTTGCCACGGGGCACAGGCTCCTTCTTGGCGATGGGCGCCTCGGGCCCAGCAGGCTTGTTGGGCATCTGGGCCAGAGGGGCGTCGGGGGCCAGGGAGGAGGGATCCCCCGGAGCCAGCGCCGCATCGGGCCCCTCCTCCCCTGGCTTCATGTGGGACAGGGAGGCCTCAAACCAGCTCTGGACCTTGGACTCGGCACCCACGGTGGGGCCCAGCAGGATGACGGACTCCCCAGAGAGGGGGCAGGGGGAGCCCCAGCCGGCCTTGGGGTCCAGCACCTCCTCCACCTCCTCCTTGCCGCACAGCAGCGAGGCCTTCGGCGACAGCGGGTCCTGCACGCCCGGCCTCTGCTCAGGGCTGCCCAGGAGCTGGCACAGGGAGGAGTACTCCTCGGCCTCCAGGTCCTCCTTCCTGCCCGGCGGTGGCGGCAGCAGCGGGAGGTCCCCGAAGTCGGCGGCGGAGCAGCAGTGCCTGCCGTCGTCCAGCCACCGGTCGGCCTTGCCCCCCTCGGGGCACTGCAGCAGCCCGCCCGCCTCCTCCTTCACCCCGCCCGCCTCCTCCTGCTTGGAGCCCCGTGGCCCCGCGGCCTTCTCCCCCGGGGGCTCCTCCTCCGGGAAGCCCAGGCAGGCCGAGGCCTCGCGGGCGCTCTCCTGGCCGACACTGTCCACGGCCTTCCCGCCCTGCTCCAGCCCCCTGCCGAGCTCGCCGGGGTGCAGCCCCCAGCGGGGACAGGCGTCCCCCAGGTTCTCCTCGGGCCAGGCGAAGGGATTGGCGCCGTCGGCCGAGCTGGCGGCCGTCGCGTCGGGGAAGCAGTCGAAGGCGGCCGCGGTGGGGTCCGAGGCGCCAGCTCCGAGGGTGGGCTTGGTGCCAAAGGAGAGGGGGCCCGCCGTCTTCTTGGGGTCAGGGGTGGCAAAGGCCACGGGGGCGTTTTCGAACAGCCCCGGGCTGAAGTCCTTGGCGCTGCCAGCCTTGTCCAGCTGCAAGGGCTCGGGCAGGGCCTCCGGCTCCCCTGGCCGCGGCCACGTGCCCTTGGCCACGGGGTCCAGACAGGCGCTGTGGTTCTCCAGCGAGAAGGCCGTCTTGCCGGCGTCCGTGGCCAGGCCGGGCGCCTCGGCCCAGGCCTTCTCGGCTTTCTCGCCGATGGCCTCCTGCAGCCCCAGGATCTCGGAGGCCAGGTCTTCCTGCGCCAGGGCGCTGAGCAGCAGCCGCGGGCAGTCCCGCTCGCCGGCCACCAGCTTGGAGAAGCTGTCGAGCGGCAGGCTGCTGTGCAGGCTCTGGAAGGAGTCGTCGGACTTGGTGGACATGTCGTCGGGGGAGGTCACGGAGCAGGTGGACACGGACTCGGGCGTGGCCTTGGAGCCGCCGCGGACCCGGGCGGGGCTGCCGCGGGCCTGGCTGCAGTAGAGGAAGCCCCGCTCCAGCGGGTCCTCGGAGCCGCTCAGGTAGTCGGCCTCGGGCGGCTCGGCGTGCGTGGACTGCGGCGTGCTGCTCAGCGGCTCCGAGAGCGGCGTGCCCACCGGCTCGGCCGCGTAGCCGCCGCCCTCGGGGCTGCAGTGCTGGCTCTTGAGCGGCTCCGGGGCCCGGGACACCAGGCCCTTGACGCCCTTCTTCGGGGGCCCGGCCGCCTTGGACAGCAGCAGCTGCTGGACCGTGTTGGAGATGTTCTCCACCTGCGAGGTCAGCGCCGTGAGGCTCTGCAGGCTGAGGTCCGACAGCAGGGCGTCGGGCAGCTTGTCCTTCTGCAGGGCCTTGCAGGTGGCCGCCTGGGCGTCCACGGAGCCGGCGGCGTCCGTGGGGGAGGGGTTGAGCAGGGGCATGAAGTGGCTGTGGTCGGGGAGGCCGGCGGGGAAGGCGCCGCTGCCCAGCGGCTGCTGGCCGTAGGGGAAGGTCTCCAGGTTGGGCATCAGCGGCGACGGGGTGGAGCTGTACGAAGGGGAGCGGCCCACGGAGCGCGCGGGCGAGTGGCCGGAGCCGGGGCTGAAGGTCTGGTAGTACTGCTCCGGGGTCCTGACGGCCGTGTCCGGCGGGCAGTAGCCCGGGCCCTGCTGCCCGTAGTGTTGGTACTTGGCCAGGTTCGGGTAGTGCAGCGTTTCCTGGGCGTGGTGGCGGCTCTGAAGGGCCTGCTGCTGCTGCTGCTGCTGCTGTTGCTGCTGCTGCTTCTGCGGCTCGTAGCTGAGGCGGCTGGACGGGTAAGCGTGGAGGCTCTGGACCCGCTGGCCGGGGCCCAGGCTGGCGCTGGCAGTCAGGGGCCGGTCGTGGGGCTGCGCGGACGGCGCCGTGCAGCCCTTGTAGGAGTGGGCCCCCTGCCCGGCGGAGGAGTAGGTGGAGGCGGCTGGGAAGGACTGGGAGTGCTGGGGGAAGGGGCCGCCCCGGGGAAAGGGCAGAGGCGAGGCCATGTCGTTCTGTGGCTTCTGCCTTTGGAGCTTGGGGTACGCGGGGGGCTGCGGGGGCTGCGGCAGCTGCGGCTGCTGGACGTGGAGCGGGTGAGTCCGAAAGGGCAGCTGGGCGCCCTGCTCCGCGTACTGCCGGCCGGGGGGCACCACCGTCTTTTTCATCAGGTTCTCGTCATATTTGCCCACCCCCCCGGGCAGGGGCTGCAGCTGGGGGGGTGGCGGCTGGGGGGTCCCCCAGGCCTGCAGGCTGTCCTCGCCCGAGTAGCGGCCCGGGTACGGGCCGCTGTCCTGGACGGCGTAGCCCGCGAAGGCCGGCCTCCCCTGCAGGGCCTGCTGCGAGGAGAGGCCTTTGCCGGCGCGCGCGGCGCTGGCGGGCGTCGGGGCGCCGCCCTCGTAGCCCGGGTACGGCTGCGGGTTGTAATAGTCCTTGGCCAGCAGGCGCTGCCGGTCGCAGCTCAGCCCGGCCTGGCTCGGCTGCCTGTAGTTCTCCAGGCGAGACGTCGGCTGTGAGGTCTGCGGGTAGCTCTGTTGTTTGCCATGGAAACCACACCTTTCTCGAAAAGACTGCATGACTCGGGCTGGTTATCTGGGCGAAGAGAAAGGGCAGAGGGAGAACGTTCAGACGGCCGCTTCCTTGCCGTGGAACGCCCGCCTCCCCAGCAGCCCTGCTGCCCTTCCCCGCAGCTCTCTCCACGGCGGCCTCCGCGCGGCCTGAGCCTCCCTCCCCGCCAGCTGTGCCCTTAGTGACCACCTCTGACCACCTCTGTGTCCGGGGGCGGTCGGCTGTAGAGGAGGGAGGGGCCGCCCGGCTCCCCAGCGCCAGCTCCCCGGGGAGTCTGCCCCCCCTTTCCTGACGGCTCAGCATCGCTCATCAGGGCACTTCCTGCTCCCCTGTCCCCTGGGGCTGCTGGATCCTGTCATCTAGTCCCAGCACAGCCGTGTTCAAGCGTGACCCAGCGTGCGGGGGACTGGGGAGGGCTCGCCCCTGTCCCGGGAGCCACTCACCGAGGCCTGGAACGTACGCGCGCGCGCGCGCGCACACACACACACACACACACACACACTCGCGTGCACACCTCTTCCATCACTGCCCTGCCATCTGGAATCTGTTCCTTCCAGCAGACGATTAGGGCCGCTGAGCCTCTGGAGGCATAAAACGTCCCCTTCTCTGACTCCCAGGAACACACAACGGCAGCACCTGCCTCCTGTTTTTGATACCGTAGGTGCCTGAGCAGGTTACGAGGCCCAGAGTGAGGCGGCGGGAGCTGAGGGGTGGGAGCTGCAGGCCCTCTGAGCCTGAAGCCGCCCTGGCCCTCTTGGTCGGCCCCTCCTGCCTCCACCGGGTCAGAGTGAGGCTGAGAGCCCATCTGCTTATGATTTTAAGGGCTGGGGCGGGCACGTGGGGTCCAACCTCGCCAAAGCAGGATCCTGGGTCAGGCAGTGACCCTGGGGTGGGGTGGGGTGGGGTGGGGGCCCTTCAGGGCAGAACAACTGGCTTCACATCAGAGGTGGCTGCAGCATCCGGGCTGTGTTCCCCCAAGACCCTCCCAGCGGAGAACAGAGCAAGGAGGCTCCAGGCTCGGGCATCAGAGCCAGGGCTGGGCGCCGGCTCTCCCCACAGCTGCTTGCCGCCGCTGCTAGGCTCCGCTCGGCCTGCACAGCCCAGGCCCTCACCCTCCAGTGTCTGGTCCCGACCCAGAAGCGGAACAGGAGTTACCTGGTGGTGCCGTGGGTTAAGGACCTGGAGTTGCCACTGCTGTGGCTCAGGTTCGGCCCTCGGGCTGCAACTTTACATGTGGTGGGGGAAGGGGTGGCTTGCCACCGCTAGGAGCTTCTAGAGCAATGGGAGGGGCCGAAAACAAACAAGGGGGTCCAGAGGAGAGGGAGCAGGCACAGCAGCGAGCAGGGAGGGGCCTCTCCAGCAGGTCCGGCTCAGCCCCTTCACCCTGAGATCCCACCTCGAGGACATGGGGTTGGGGGGTGGCTGACGAGGGAGGGAACCCGAGCGGAGAGCCTCCCTCTGCCCCCAGTGGTCAGCTGGCCCAGCCTCAGGGCCCGAAGCACGGTGGCCCTGGAGAGGAACCAGTGTCCCCCCAGGAGGGCCCAGGGCCCAGTTCGACGCAGGCACCCAGTCCGAGGCGCCCCACCCTCTGACCCCCTTCAGTCCATCCCGGACTTGGACCAAACACCAGAGAGGTGCCCGCTGTGACCCAAAGGCCCCAGAGGCGCCTCCTGACCCCACCTCCAGTCCGGGCTCCCCTGCGCCCTTGGCAGCGCCACGCTGCCCGGCCCGGGGCTGGCGAGCCGAGGCCACCTCCACTCAGGGCTGCTCCTGCTGCAGCAGGCGCCGCAGCGGCCTCGGACCTGGAGGACCTGTTCCAGGCGGAGGGCACCGCGCCCTGCCCTGCCCTGCCCTCCCCGCCCGGGCCGTGTTTATGAGCCCGGAATTCGCAAACCCAGGCCCACTCTGAAGGCTGCGCCTCGTATATCTGCACAAATTACATTTCGGCTTTTATTAGTCCCAGACCGCGCTCGTTTCCTGCCGAGTGTCCTGTGGATGTCATTACCATTGCTACGGCTTTTTTTATTTTTTTTTTCGCATCCTCCAAAACGCATTACCAGAAACATTATTTAAAAACAGGGAGCGCTACGACCCGTGCCCCTCCCTGTTGAAGCGGCCCAGCTGCCGCATCTTTTAATTTCGCGAGCGGGGTTCAGCGGGTTTTCCGACACGGGAGCAGCTGGACGCGGAGAGCATCCATCGCGGAGACGAGACGGTGCCGTTAAGAGCCGCAAGCCCCGTGCCCGCTGGAGGCGGCAAAAATGCTCACGGCGGCACCACCCTCCAACTCAGGCGTGGGGGCGGGGGAGCCGGCGCAAAGATACAGCATCAAAGGCCACTGCTCCGGCCCACAGCTCACCAGCTCTGCCAGGAGAAGATGGGGCTGTGCCACTAGAAGAGCTGCCTCAGGCTCTCTCCTTATGATTTCTTTGCAGAAGGACAGGAGGAGAGACACTGACAAGGGGGCTGGGGTGGGGGTGGGAAGAGGCCCCTTCTGTAGAGGGACGGTGACCTCTGAAGCTGGGGAGGAGGGGGGGCAGAGGGCACAGGCTGAGGGTTTGGCTGGCTCTGCTGCAGGGAGAAGGGGAGGGCGCCCAGGAGCCCACCTTCCTGGGACTCCTGGTCCAGCCCAGGGTCCCCCCCCTCCTCCCCCTGGACTTGTTCAAGGCCACAGCTGTCAAGCTCTCACCAAGCCAGGAGGGACCCTGGAAAGAAGCCAGGAGAAAGTCAGGCCCATGCACCAGACCGTCCACACTCGCCTGGGGGGGCACCTGCAGGCTGGCCGACCCAGGCCGCAGGACCAGGGAGAAACTGCACAAAGCAGGGCCAGGCCCCATCCATCCGGCACCCCCAGCAGCCACCGCGTCAGTGCCCCCAGCTCATCGCTGGCAGCCCCCAAAGGCCTTCTTCTTAGGGCCCAGAGTAGGGGGGCAGCTTGAGCCTCGGCACCTCCCTGCCTTGACTGTTACGGAGAAAGGTGGGGGGAGCTCAGTGGGCCAGGACCTGGTGTGAGGCCACCCACAGGGAAGGGCTGCCAGCAAAGGTGGGTTGTAGGCCCCCCGCTGCAACTCCTGAGGCCGCGCGCAGAAGCCGGCTCAGGCCCTGCCTTTATTCCAGGAGCCAAGCACGCTTGGGACACCCACGCACAGGCGACCGCAGAGAACACGCACCGGGCCCAGAGCCGCTCATTCCCCAGGGGCTCCGGTCCCCGCCCCCCGACTCCCCGGGGGGCTTCGGCAGGGAGCTGTTCCCAGAGACAGGGGCGAGAAGGTGGGCGCTCCCAGCAGCAGCTCTGGGGCCCAGCCGTGGTTCCATCCCACCCACTTACCCAAGGATGTGTGATGACCTGGTTTCCTCGTTTGTAGACGCAGGGGGAAAAAAATGTAGAGCCCAACAAGGAAGGAGGGGAAAGTCACCCAGCTCAGGCGCTGGGGATGGGGGTGTCCCGGCGTGGGGGGGGGGCGTGGGAACGCTTTGGGCCTCCCCATGTGCTGGGGAGGGGGGGACAAGGAGTAAATATGAGACCGGGAGTAAGACGAGAACGTGTTTCTCAAATCATCGGCTGCTCTGTGGGGTCCACGGGCTTCCCTGCCCCTCAGCCTCTGGGCCCTGCGCCAGGACGGCCTGCTTGGGACAGAGGGGGGCCGTCCTGGGGCCTAAGGAAGAATAAGGAGAATAAGGCAGCCCCGCCCCCCAGGATGGCCGCCCTACATGGGCGACACCACCACACACTTAGCAGCAGCCCCCTCCTTCCTGGGGCCACGGGCGAACCCCTAAAGGCCCCCCAGCCCTTCCGCAGGGCCTGGGGGGGGTCTCGGGGCCCTTTGGAGGGTGCTAGGGGATGGGGGTGCAGAAGTGTCTGGAGGCTTCAGACGTTTGCGAAGCCTTCCCTCCACGTCCACGAACGCGGCCTCCCCCCAAGGGCCAAGACAGTCGAGCCCCTGCCCCCCCCTCAGGCCCCGCCCCCCAGGAGGCCACGAGGCCGCGCCCCCTGACCGCACTTCCGGCGGGAGTGGCGTCACGTGCCGGATCCCACAGCTGAGCCAAACTCTCCGCTCCGTCCGACCCTAAGCTATGCCGCCCCCGCCCCGTCTCGGCGCAGTTTCCGGGACGCGAGCACCAGCGGGTCCAAGGGGCCCCAGGAGCCAGGGCTGAGGGGCAGACGGACAGCCAGAGCCCCTCCGCTCTGGGAAGGGTGGGTGGCAAGAAGGAACACGGCAGCAGCCGGCGGCTGGCATTCAAGAGCCTCCTGGTGCGGGGGGGCGGGGGGGAGGATCGCTTATTACCAGCTCCATGCTCATCAGTCTGTGTGGACAGTAATTGCTTTTCCATCATTTGACTCACCACTCAGCGAAAGGCACCGCCACCCTGTCAAAACGAGAGAAAGAAGGCGGGCTGCGGCTGCTGCGCAGAACAAGGGGCTGCCCAGAGGCGGGCATGGGGGCCTGTGGGGGCCCATGGGGGGCCCCCAGTCTGCTCTAGAGGAGACGGTACAGTGGAGACAACGAAGGATCTGTCTTCTGGCTGCAACGGGAGGCAGAGAACACCCGGCCCAGCCTGGTCCCCAGGGCTTCCCCAGGTGCCAAGCTGGTGGTCCGCCCGGCCCCTCTCTGAGCCCCAGGGCCTTTGCACTGCCTTTCCTCTGCTGGGACTACCCTTTCAGACACCTGCAGGGCCCCCTGGCCTCCAAGTCTTTGTTCGTGTCACCCAGGGAGCAACCCTAACCACCGAGTTTGAAATCCGTATGTCTCCTAACTCCGCCTCCGAGGCAATAGGCCCCATGGCTGGCTGACTGGATTTTTCGTTTTGGCCAAGCCCATGGCATGCATAAGTTCCCTGGTAGAGGGATCGAACCTGTGCCACAGCAGTGACACTGCCAGATCCTTAACCCACTGAGCCACAAGGGAACTCCTGGTTGGCTTTATCACTGCCTCGCCCCTTAGAGAAAGTAAGGTCCACGAGAGTAGGCATTTCTTGCCTGCTTTGTTCACAGCCATGCATCCCCCCAAGTCCCATATGTGCTGTTTGCTGCATGTCGTTGTTTAAAATGTCACGTTAACCTACTACGAAAACAGATACTGATTTCTCGAGGATTGGGACAGGATGGTGGCGTAGGACTTAAGCTCACTTCCTCTCAAGAAAACACCAAAATTACACCTAACTGCTGAACAACCATCAATCAAACAGACTGTAACTACCAAAAAGTATATCCTACACCCAAAGACAAAGAAGCCACATCTTGATGGTAGGAGGGGGCGCTTCTGTGATATAAGCAATCACACCCCCGCTGGGGGGCGGGGGGGGTGACCCGCAGACTGGAAAGGAACTGTCACAGAGACGCTCCTCCAGGAGGGAGAGCTCCGAGCCCCACGTCAGGTTCCCCAGCCCAGGGGCCTGGCACGGGGAGGCGGAGCCCCGGAGCACTGGGCGTTGAGGGCCAGCGGGCGTGTGCACAGGAGCTCCACGGGGGCAGGGGGCAGACTCCACTCTTGCGGGGCCCACACAGGACTGCATGTGCCCTGGGTCCCGGGGCACAGCAGGGGCTCCATTTCTGGTCAGATGTACTGCGGGTCTTGGGAAAGCAGGGGGCGGCTGTGGCTCCCTGTGGGGACAGGACACTGGAGGCGGAGGTCCCAGGAATAGTCATAGGCCTGAGCTGCCCTGGAGGTGGCCATTTTGGAGAAACCTGGCACCGCCCATCAGGGCTGAGATGCCCCAGGCCAGACAGCCAGACCCATCAGCAAAAAAGGCGCCTACAGTCCTCCCAGGCACACAGCCACCTCCAGTCACACCCAGAGACAAAAACCCCACCCACCAGAGGGACGAGACTCAGCTCCACCTTCCAGTGGGCTGGCACCGTCCCTCCCACCAAGAAGCCGGCTGCAAACCCCAGTACCCTCTTCACTCACCAGGGGGGCAGGCACCAGAAGCAAGACAGGCTACCACCCTCCAGCCTGCAAAAAGGAGACCAGATGACAAGCTATGCAAAATGAGAAGGCAGAGGAACATAAGCCAGGTGAGAGAACTAGAAAAAAACCCAGCAAAACAGCTAAGTGACCTGAGATGAGCAGCCTCCATGGAAAAAAAAAAAAAAAAAGATTTCAGAATAATGAGAGCAAAGATGACCCAAGATCTTGGGGAAAACGCTGGCGGCAAGGACTGATAAATTAGAAGAAAATGTGAATAAAGACACGGGGACTTAGTGATTAAACAAGCAGAGATCCAAACCTCAGTAACCGAAATTAAAAATTCACTAGAAGGAACCAAGAGCAGATTACGGGAGGCAGAGGAACGAGGAAGCTGGTGGAAACTGCTGATGCAGAAAAGCAAGCAGAATGAAATGAGAGCCTCGGAAACTCTGGGACAACCTTAAACCCACCGCCGCTCGCAGTACAGCAGCGCCGCAGGAGGACAGAGAGAGAGGCCAGCGAAGGCATTTGAGGCCCTGAGAGCGGACAACTTCCCCAACACGGGAAAGGCATCACCCTCTCGAACCGAACCGAGGAGGCACAGCAGGTACCGTCAAAGTGAACCCAAGCGGGACCACTCCGCGACACCCATTATTAACCAAATCGACCGGAGTCAAAGCCAAAAAGAAAACACGGAAAGCAGCCAGAGAAAAGCAACAGATACCACACAAGGGAACCCCAGGCGGTTTGCCCGCTGATTTTCCGCAGAAACTACAAGTCAGAAGAGAGGGCTGGACACACTTGAAGTGAGGAAAGGAAAATACCTCCAGCCAAGATGACTCTACCCAGCAAAGCTCTCATTCACATTTGAAGGAGAAATCAAGAGCTTCACAGACAACCCAAAGCACCACTAAAGCAGCTTCACAACAGCTACGGAAGGGACTTATTAGCTGGACGGGAAAAAAAGGCCACAACCAGCAACGAGAGAATTACGGGAGTTCCCCTTGTGGCTCCGTGGTAATGAATCCGGCCAGTGTCCATGAGGCTGTGGGTTCAGTCCCTGGCCTCGCTCAGTGGGTTAAGGATCCGGCGTTGCTGTGAAGGTCGCAGACGAGGCTCAGATCGCGAGCAGCTGAGCTCCGATTCGACCCCTAGCCCGGGAGCCTCCATGTGCCTCAGGTGCAGCCCTAAAAAACAAACAAGCAAGCAAGCAAGAAAATTACAAATGAGAAAGGTCACCAGTAAAGGCAGGAAATCATGCACATGCAGATACAGTATCGAACCCCAGCGATACGAGACGAGGGTACAAATGGACTACTGGAAATGCATTTGCCACTGAAAGACCAGCAACTTCAAACAATCGTGTATATGTACAGACTCCAATCATCAAAACTCTGTGAAAACACCCAGAATGCAGTCGCCTGGAGGTACAGAGCACACCTGGGTGAGGGCGAGGGGCTGGTGGCCACGACTCTTCCTGTTCACTAGACACAGAGGCATTCCCTTGGGCCTGGCTGCTGGGCACCTATCCAGGGGGTAGGAAACTGCTCGGGCGGACTGCTGCCTGTGGGCCCCGAGGCCGGGGGCCTCTAAGTGCCTTACAGAAAGAGGCCTCTCTTGTTTAAAAAAAAGTTACCCACTAGAGTTCCTGTCGTGGCGCAGTGGAAACGAATCTGACGGGAAATCATGAGGTTGTGGGTTCGATCCCTGGTTTCACTCGGTGGGTGAAGGATCCGGCGTTGCCGTGAACTGTGGTGTGGGTTGCAGACACGGCTTGGATCCCGCACTGCTGTGGCTTGCAGCTACAGCTCCGATTTGACCCCTGGCCTGGGACCCTCCATATGCCGTGGGAGCAGCCCTAGAAAAGGCAAAAAGACCAAAAAAATAAAATAAAAATTTTAAGTAAAAAATAAAAAGTTATCCACTAAGAGTTTAACACCCCACAGTTCCAGGTAACGGCTGTGTCGGCTACACTTGAGCCAAGCTCCCTGGTGTCCCACGCACGTGGAATGTGGCCTGTGTGCGGCGGGGCCTTGCCAGGCACCTGCTGCGAAGGAGGGAGGGCAGGAGCCCCGAGAACCTTCCCTGGCCTCTGGGAGAAGAGGCCTGGGTGAGCAGCGAGGCTGTGGGGGGCGGGGAGGATGAGCCCTGCAGAAAGGGGGAGCAGAGACGAGAGACGTGCGGGTTAGAGCTGGGTGGCCTGAGGCCCAGAGGAACTCACAGCCCTCCTTAGAGCCTCCGCGCCAGGCACCGAAGGTGGAGACTCTGCCACCCCTCCCCAAGCCTCTGGGTCCCTGCAGGGCTCCCTGGTGGCAGTCATCACAGTGCTAATTACATAATTAATGGCCTAATGAGCTGCCTCACCAGGATGTTGCCTGGGGGAGGCAGGGGCTTCATCTCTTGGGTCTTAGGCACTAAGCCTAGAAACCACCCCAGGAGGTGCCCTTTTGGAGCTGCCTGGAAGGAAGGCCAGGATGGGCAAGGGTGTGCAGCCTAACCCTCACCACAGCCCGAGGGATGCTTAGAGGCCCGGAGGCCAGGGCAGCGCAGCAGCCAACCAACCAGGAAGAGAAGACAAAGCCTCTCTGTCTGCCCTGGCCCACAGCGCCTTGGGTCACAGCCCTTCGGTCCCTGAGCCCGGCTCACGCATCAAACCGGCTTCTCCTTCGAGTCCAGTCTGCGCAACGGCCGACACAGCGGCAAGAGCAGCGCGGCTCCTGCGCCCACAGACACGCCGGCAGCCACTGGGGGCTCGGCAGGTGCGGCGAGGAGGTGGTCTGGGCAGGCTGCAAAGAGGAGGCCCTCCCTCTCGGAGGAGGGGGGCCCACCCGACGGGGGCGCCGCCCCTCCCCCACCTCTGCTGGCCCGGCTGCTGCTGCCACCGGTCCGATGCCCTCTGTCCTCAGGGCGCCCAGCCCTGGCAGTCCTGCAAAGTCACCCCCACTCGTTAGCTGCCTGGCGTCCCTGCTCCTGGGCAAGGGCCACTCCCCCCCACTCTGCGGGGCCCCCGGTCCGTGGCCCGAGCTGGAGTGGGGTCTCTGACTTGTTTCTCGTCTTCGGGGTGACCGCATCCCCCCCCCACCTCGACGTGGCCAATCAGGCCGGCGGCTGTGGGCCAGGAACCGCCAGAAGTCACTGTCTGCAGGCCGTCTTGGGGGTCAAACCTCGTCCTCCTCCTCCTTCGGCGGGCGGTCAAGAGAAGCCCGGACAGGGACAAGGACTTGTCCGGGAGGTGCAGCAGGACTGCGAAGCCCCCACAGCTCCGGGCCCCAGAAGGCCCCTCTGCCAACCAGCAAATACACTCAGAGCTCGGGGCCAAAACGGGGGCAGATCCTCGCTCCTGACACCCGGCCTCCCCCGGAGCCTCCCCTCCCGTCGTCGCCGCCTCGGACACCCCGGCCCAGCCCCGCTCCATCCGGGGGAGCCGCGGGCCCGGCGCCCCCGCCCAGGGGAGGAAGCCGCCTGTCAGGCCGCCACGGCGTGTCAAATCCTCTCGCTGCCTAATTGTGAGACGGCGGCGTTTAAAGCAACGCTTTGCTGGCCGCCTGCCACACCGCAAACGGCTCGGTATAATTTTATTATTAAGGGAGAGAAAAGAGGGAGGGGGCCGGGCCGGGGGGCAGTCGCGGGTCCGAGTCAGCCGCGGGGGGGAATGCGGCTCCGGGCGAGCACCGCCGGCTCTCGGGTTGGCCCGCCGACTCCGTTCATTGCGCATTCAGTCTCTACTTAGGGCAACCGAAACCAAGCGGGCCCGGGTCCGACGATTAGGGTCCGCGACTGGGCCATGAACCCTTCCACCCCCGCCCGCCCCCGCCGCCCCGGGCGCGGTGCGGGACGGGGGCGGGGGGCGCAGCGCCGGCGGCGGGGTGAACGCGGCGCGGGAGCTGGGCGCCGGCCGAGCGGGGGATGGGGAGCGGCGCGGGGCGTGCGGGGGTGTTTTGCGGCCCCGCCGCCCCCCCGCAACAGATGTCTCAGCCGTGTAAGACAAAGGCAGTGCGCCTGCCGCTGCCGGCAGAAAATCCGCAGGACTCCCTCAGGGGCAGGTAAAATTTCACCTTCTATTTGGGGCCCCCCCCCGCCCGGTTTCCCGGCCGCTGCGCCAATCCGGAACGCGCCACCAAAGACGCCGCGGCGCCGCCGCCCAACCCGCTGACCCCAGCAAGGTCGCGGCGACCTCGGGCTCCTCCAGCCGCGATCCCGCCCTCGGAGGCGCCGGGAGCGAGAAAGGGGCGCTCTTCTCGCCACGAGGCGGAGGCGGCGCCGGACGCTGCGCGCCTCCCTCCTGCCCGCGGTGGGACCCCGGGGGCTGCGCCCCCCCGCCCCCATCATTCATCTCCCCGATTCCCGCTGTAGCCGCCCTCGGAAGTCAGCCGAGTGAAGCAGCTGTTCCTTGCACACTCCACTTGACCAAAGATGATGATAAATGAGGCCCGGGCTGCGTCGGGGACGCGGCGGCGGCGGCGGCGGCCGCGAGGGGCGCGCAGGGCGGGGCGGGCGGCCCGCACCCCCTCCCCGCGCCTCGGGAAGGGCGAGGACGCGGAGGACGGAGGCCGACGGGCAGAATCAAAGGCCCGCGCGGCCCCGGCGCGGGCGGAGAGGTGTGCCCGGAGCCCCAGAGCGCGGGCAGCCGCCCCCCCGCCGCGGAGCCGCCGCCCCGCTCCCGCCCCGCGCGCCCCGGCCCCCGGTGCCTCGGTCCCCACCGCGCCCTTGCCCCCACCCGCGCGCCCCAAACCCATTAACGCTCGTAAATAATGCAGAACGGAGCGCTTCCCTCCGCCGCGGGAGGCTGCGGGCGGGGCCGTCGCCAGCTGCGCCGGGTCCCGCGGAGGGGGCGCCCCGGCCGGGCGCGGGGGCTCGGGGCGCGCGGCCCCGCACACGTGCCGCCGCGGCGCGCAGGCGGGCGGGCAGCCCGCCCGCCGAGGAGGGGGAATCCCGCTCTGCCCTCCCCAACGCCACCTCCCCTGGAGTCCTCTGGCACCGAACGAGGCGAGAGAGCGCGCGCGAGCTTCCCAGCCGGAGAGGGTTATTTTTAACCTGCCCCCCTTTCCCTACCCGCCTCTCGGGTTTGCGCGCCCGCCCCAGCCGCCGAGGACGCGGGCTCCTCACCTCGTTCGGCGGCTCCGGACTCCAAGCGCCTCCCCCGGCCCGCGGCCCCCGCCCCTGCGCGGGCATCGCGCGTTTAAATCTCCGCCTGGAAAGGCCCGATTAGGAGCCGCGTGCTTCTCGGCGAATATTGGAACCGGGTGTGGTGGGGGCGGGGAGCCCGCGCACTCTTCCCGCGCCTCCCTCCGCGCTCCCTCCGCACACCGAGGGCGGCCGGGCCGGGCCGGGCGCCGAGCCCCCCTTCGGCCTTCGCCCTGCTCGCCTCCACGCCCGCCCTTCCTCAGTCGGAGACGAAGCGGGAGCTTCTAACGCACGGACCCTCCGGCAGCGGCGGCGCCAAGTGGGGCGCTGCCTCCCCCAGCAGCCTCTCCAAACAAACACGCCATTTAAACCGGCGACTTCAAGGCAGCCCGCCGCGCGCGCCGGGGGCCTCTCCCCAGCCGCCCCTCCCCCTGCAGGCCCGGCCGCTCGGACCCCCGCCCCCGGCCTGAAGTTCACGTCCACTCCCGCTTGCGACCCTGCTCTCCGAGAGGCCACCCACCCAAACCCCAGCCTGCCCTTCCCCGAAAAGGAGGCGGCGGCTGAGCCCAGGAACCCTCGGGGGCTTCGACCGGCTCAGTCACTTGACATTTTCCAGACTCTGCTCAGACCCAGCCCTGGAGACCCACGGGCCTAGATGCCCTGACCCCCTCCCTCCTGAATGAGGTGGGGGGCCCTGGGACCCCTGCTGCCCAGAGCAGGGGCTGGAGGAAGCTGGGGAGAGGGGAGAGGGCCTTCTGGCGCCAGGCCTGGTGGTGGAAGAGCCCGGCCCCAGCTCGGCTGGAGGGCCGGGGAGGGCTGGGCCCCCACCCCAAGAAAACAGCCTCTGGCCAGGTCGCAGGCGCAGAGGTAAGAAGCCCCCCCCCCTCAGCTGGGGGGGAGCGTGGCTGCTACACCTGTGAGGACAGCTGGTCTGGTGACACTCTGGCCACCCTGGCCTGGAGAGGAAACAGCTTGTGGGGGGAAGAAGGGGGCCCCCCGAGCCCATGCAGGGCCTGGGGGACAGAGGGCTTCTCCCCCAAACTGGCCTGGGCCTCCCTCAGATCTTGAGCTCTCGGTGGCCCTCGGACCGTGGAAGGGAGTGGGTGTCACGGTAGCAGCGTGTGCCAGCACGTTTGGGTCCCTCCTGTGGCCAGAGGGCCTGGGGGGGGGGTTCGCTTCTCACCCTCTGTCCGCCCCGCTAGGAGCTGATGTCACCACCCCTCGTGTCACAGAGCGGGGAAGGGGCCGTCATGGGGCCCCTCTCGGCTCCCACCCACCCTGCCCCCCCTGTGCGTGGGCCTCTCCCTGCTAGAGGTGGCCTTGGGCTCCCGGGTGCGAGGCTGGCAGTGAGGCCCAGGGCTGCCCCTTTGGAAATTTCAGAAAATTGGGTGAAAAGAAGGGCGGGGGTGGGGGATGGAAACGCTATAAAATCCGTTTGTGATGATCACTGTACAACTGTGACAAAATTCTAAAAATAAAGACGAATAAATAAAAATTTTTAAAAAGGGCAGGGGCTTGGCGGGGTGGGGAGCTGGAAAGAAATCACCCACCCACCACCACCGACTTCCCCCGACCCACCACCCAAGGCACCAGGCCTCTACCGAGGGTCCTAGGGGAGGCCTCACCTGTCGCCCAAATAAATTGTGACGAAAAAAACGGCAACCTCACTCAGGGCCTGGCGGCTCTGGGCAGCTATATCCCCCACCCCAACCAACAGCCAGCTCCTGCTGTGATCTCCCCCCCCCCGCCTCCCCCGCCTCCCCCGTCTCCAGACCAGGTGGGGGGGCTGCCAGATAACAGCTGGGGCCAACTGGTCCTCCTGCCCCCCATTTCCAGGCATGGCCTAGATGGACGGCCTGCTGCCCCCCAGCTCTCCCCTGTGGGGGTGGGTCCCGGCTAGTCCCCTAAACCTGGAAAACCTGGAGACTGGTGACCAGAAGCACTGGCCTTTGGGGGCAGTAAACCACCAGCCCCCGGGCAGAAGCTGATCCGGAGGCGGCCCAGGGCCACTGTTCCGGGACAGAAAACATTTGCCTTTGGTTGTCGGCCGCCACCTCCTCCTGGCGGGCTGGGTCCCCTCCACGCAGCCCGGGACGTGGAGGTAGGTGCTTGAGCGTAAAAACAAGGCGAGAGCAGCTGAGTCCAGCGTCCCGCCGCTCTCAACAGCCCTGTTTCTCTCCCAGGGCGAACAGCAGATGCCCGTCTGTGTTCTGGGCACTGGTTTTCCTGCGGCTGGAGGTGGCGTCCCTGTTCCCAGGCCCAGCCCCTCGGGCCTCGCCTCCAACTAAACAGACCCTTCCAGATGCATCCCTCCACCCCTGGCCTCCAGCTCGCAGCGTCTCCCAGCTGTACACAGTTAACCCGGCTGGACCCAGCCTTGTTCTGGAATGTTGCAGCCCCCCGTGCCCCCCAGGCTGGCCTGCGTGCCATGACCAGCACTTTCCTTCCAAGACGGGGGCTCTCGCACCCTGGCGGCGTCACACCACCAGGCCAGCCAATGCGCCCCATGTGGCTTTGGGCTCCCCAAGGCTGTGGCCTGCCCGCACTCCGTCCCCACCCTGACCAGGGCCCAGGGCACCTGCCAGCTCTGTGCACAGTCTGCTGGGCAGCCTTGGGCGGTGCACTGCCCCTCTCTGAGGCGAACATTCCTCAGCTGTGACCTGCTCTGACACCACCCGACAGGTACCAGCGAGGCTGAGAGCCACGCGGTGCTTGGGGCCTGGTGGGAGGCTCGCGAAGGGCAGCAGCTTCCAGAGCCCCGGCACCGTTCACACCCCCTTGGCCGATCAAGTTCAGCTGCACGCCAGGCCCCTGGGCTGGCCCCACAACTGCCCATTTCACAGCTGATGGCACTGAAAGCAGATGCCACACCTCTGAGGCAGGGCCGGGGCTCACCCTAAAACCCCCACGCGCCACCCCCAGAGCTGTCCCACCTCTGAGCCTTCCCTTCAGGGACACACCCCCTCCCCCCGTGCCCCTGTTTGGGCACCACGAGTACAGGCGCGGACACGGCCGGCTGGCTGCAGCGCCCGGGCTCTCTGGAGAGTTCTCTGGCGAGATGGACCCACATGAAAACTAGAAGTGCCTTCTGACCCAGCAGTCCTACCCCTGCCAGGCCCAGTGTTCTCTGCGCTAGGAGCTGAACTGCAGTGTCATGCCCAGGAGCCAAAGACCAGAGGGCCCCTAAATGTCCGCCTGGGGCGGGGGGCAGGAAACACAGGTTTCTTTTGTTTTTTTTGCTTTCTTGGGCTGCACCTGCAGCATATGGAAGTTCCTAGGCTAAGGGGTGCATCGGAGCTGCAGCTGCCCGTGTACGCCACTGCCACAGCCACGCCAGATTCCTAACCCGCTGCTGGGGGCCTGGGATCGAACCCACATCTTCATGCACACTAGTCAGGTTCATAAGCCACAGAGCCACAACAGGAACTTCCTGGATGGGGGGACACGTCAGAGGAATTCCATGTCGTGGGGTGGGGGCGAGAGAGGGCTTCGTGTGTGACCGGGTGCAGCCTTCAAGCTGGGCCAGAGAAACCCAGGGCAGAAAGTCTGCAAAGACGCCCCCCTTGTTTAAGCGAAGGATATACAGTCCTTTTTTTCTTTAACCATCGCGTGTGACACCTACTTAAGGTTCTAAAACACATCCCAGGGATAAACACCGCCCTCGGGGCGGCGTAGGCGGCTGAAGGGTGTGCCTGGCCTGGGGCTCTGGGCTGGCGTGGGCACTTTCCAGCTGATGGACTGAAGAAGGCCAGTGGCCGTGAGTAGGAGTGGGCAGCGCAGGGGGTTACCCCCCACTTCACCAGGTCAGGGGGCATCATGTACCCATGTAAGCCGGGTCCTCGCTTCCAGGTGCACAGTCTGGAGGACACACAAGCCAGGACCGGGTTAAATTTGTTTTTTGCTTTTTTGGTGGTTTTGTTTGTTTGTTTTGCTTTTTAGAGCCACACCCACAGCATATGGAGGTTCCCAGGCTAGGGGTCAAATCAGAGCTACAGCTGGCAGCCTACACCACAGCCGCAACACCTGGGGTTACGAGCCGCGTCTGCGACCTACACCACAGCTCACGGCGATGCTGGATCCTTAACCCACTGAGTGAAGCCAGGGATCAAACCCACAGCCTCATGATTCCCAGTCAGATTCGTTTCCACTGCACCACGATGGGAACTCCGGACCGGGTGAAATGTGCACAGTGGGGCAGCCACTGCCACCGGGGCCAGGCTCCAGGGGCTGCTCCTGGACTGTGGGGCATCAAACTTCCCTCTGTTTCTACCAGCACCGCGCGCATCCAGACAAAGGCCACACGTCGTAAGGCTTCAAGGCAGAGGCCACCCTGGGCTGGGCTGTGACGGTGCGGCTGCCCCGGGGTGGGGCCCGGGGCGCCGGCAGCTCAGCTGTGAGCAGGAGCGGGGGCCGGTCCCTCAGAGGGCGGTGCCTTCAGGGACAGTGCCTGGCAGAGAAGGGCCCAGTAAGCAAGCTGTTATTTCTCCAAGATAAATATTTATATAATTCTTTGTAACAGAGGCAAGGTTCAGGAAAATCCCTGACTGGTTCTCGAGCGGGCTGCAGAGCTGGGCCAGGGAGGTGCGGGGGCCCCTTGGAGGGAGAGGAGTCTGGCTGCGGCCTCCGGAGCAGCTGGTGCCTGCCCGGGTGGCGGACACGCTGTCCTGGCACAGAGGCCCACGGGCAGTGGCCAGAGCAGGGCCCAGATGACTGTGTGCCCTCGCTGGCGCGCTGGGCCACTGGAGGCCCCGGGCCCGTGGAGAGAGGGCGCAGGCTGGGCTCTGCCACACCAGCCTCCCCGCGTCTCTGCAAAGAGCATCGCGCTCCCGAGGTCGTGGCTGACGTGCTGTGTGACCTCAGGCGAGTCACCCCACGTCTTGGGGCCACCATGTCCTGGCCCATCAAGCGAGGGGAGCGCTAGGTGGTTGCGCCACGAGGCTGAGCAGGGAGCCGAGGGGAGACAGACGTGAAACTGCCCTGTCACCGTCATCTTCACGGCCGTGCGGCGCGGGCTACGCGAGCCGAGCCGGGTTCGAGGAAGCCGTCCACGCACTTGAACTCCTCTTACAGCAACAGGGGCGCAAGTGCGTCGGGGCTCCCGTCCGGCGCCACGCGGCTTGCGAGAGGCAGAAGCACCACGACAGGCGGACAGCGGGAGGCCTCCTGTTGTCGCTCCAGGTCCCGGCTGTGGGTCAATCCGAGGATGGGCAGCTTCGAAGCCGGAGCCCAGGGGCAGCTCGGGCCCGTCCGGGAGGGCGCGCACGGGGCGAGGCGCTCCCCCAGGCGCTGGGATGTCAATTCCTCATCTCCCGGGTGCCCCCCTCGTGCTGGGCCTGCTTTCCTGTCACCTCTCGTCAATCCCCAGAGCAACAGTCAGGCGCACAGGCGCCCCTGACACCCACGACCAAGGCCTGGCGGCAACGGGAGATGCATCAATTATCGGACCTCAGCTCTCCGCTCCGAGGCTGTGCCTCAGGGCCAGAACCCTGGCCACCTGCCCCCTCTGAGGGCTGCAGGGCCTCCGGGGAAGGCGGCCTGGCCCGCCCTGTCCCTGGAGCACCTGCTGGGCTGCCTCCAGGCCTCCGCCTCCCCCGATGGGCGCTGGGCAGGCCATTTCAGACAGAGTAACTGAGGCCCGCTGAGGCGTGGGGACCTGGCCTGGGTTCAGAACCCGGCTTCCTGGTGCCTCTGGGCTCTGCTCACAGACCACAGGTCCCCCCACCTGCCTTGGGCCGCCTGCCCATCCTCCGCCCTCCGGCCAGTCATTCAGCAGCACTGGCACCGCACACGCGCCCGGGGCTGAGCAGCCAGAGGCCACCCTGGGCTTCAGGGCCTCGCGTAGGCAGAGTGGAGCCGGAGCACAGGCAGGGCCCTCGGCCGCTCCTGAGCAGGACCTGGGGCTGGGACCTCGGGAGGAATGCCCCCAGGGAGCCCTCGGGGACATGAGGTCGGAGGAGAGGCCCCGGAGGCAGTGGCAGGCGGCGGTGGCTCAGGAGGGGAACTGAGGGGTGAGAGGGGGGCAGGGCCAGGAGGCCTGAGGTCAAGGAACCAGTGCCAAAGGCAGTGGGGAGCCACAGAAGCCAAGCAAGGGACACAGCGTGCAGTCACGGAGCACGGACTGGTGAGGGGCCAGGGCGGATGCAGAGGCCGGGAGCAGGGCTCGGCGGCCAACCCCAAATGCCAGTGGGAGAAGGGGGGCGGCCCTGGGGGCACCAGAGCCATGTGCCCGAGCCACCAGGCAGCGCCACCCTTTTGGGGCCCGAGGGGCTGCTTCTGCCATGCCCCCCACCGCCTCGGCCGGCCTCCGCTCCCACCCACAGGCCCCGCCAGCCCCCTTCTCGCTCCCTGTCTCACTGCGGGGCCAGGGTGACAGGGAGGCCAGGTGGTGGTGGCCTCCCTACCCCAGCGGAGGCCTCCCTGGCACTGCTGTCTGGGTGCGGGCGGGACGCAGGGGACCAGGGAGGGCGTGAGATTCCCGTGGGAAAGGGTGGCTCTAGCAGCGGCTCCTCCAGCGGCTCTAACAGTGGCTAAGCTCCGGGCGGCTCGGCGGGCACCCCCGCCAGCCCCAGACACAAAGGCTGCTGGCAGTGGCCGGGCCCTGCAGACAGTGAGGGAGCCCCAGGCGGCCGAGCCGGGCCGCCTTCCGCTGCGGCTCCGCCTCTATTCCCGTGGCCCCTTCGCAGGCGGACTTGACCCTTACCAAGGGCACAGGCCCTCGGGTCCACGCAACATCCCGCACGGCTCCCGGAGCCCCACTGTCGCCTCCCTCCGCCCCAAAGATTTTGTCTCCCAAACAAGCGGCGCCTAGAGATCACCGCGCATCCTCTCTCAGGGGTGCA
Organism: Sus scrofa; assembly: GCF_054392235.1. NCBI lineage: Eukaryota > Metazoa > Chordata > Mammalia > Artiodactyla > Suidae > Sus > Sus scrofa. The sequence continues at coordinate 66,161,345 of NC_139394.1, forward strand.
GGAGAGCAGCCGATGGGGCCTTTGATGGGCGTGAGTGAGCCAGGGGTCGGGGCCTCGTGTTTCTCGACCGAGTGAGCGAATGAATGGACGCGGGGGATGGAACTGCAGCCCCAAGCAGAGCCACTGCTGCCTTTTTTTAGCCTGAGCAAAGGACATCTCCCCAAGGCTTTGAAGAACACGGCTCGTGATTCCCAGGGTCCCCTCTGTGACCACCCTTCAAGATGCCTGGGCTGTGAAACCAAGGTGCCCGGGACCTGCCTCCCCATGCTGGCCATCCCAGGGCCTCCTGAGCTCACCCTGAAGCCCCCTTTCCTGGCCCTGGCCCTGCCTAGGGCTCCCAGAGACCCCCAGGAGTTCCCCTGACCCGTCAGTGTCCCCAGGCCCAGGGTCCCGGGGAGCCTCCTGCTGGGGGTCGGACGGGCACGCGAGGAGAGAGGGTACGTGCCCGAGGAACCCGCCCGGCGGCTTTGCAGAGCCAGAGAGCAGGACGCGTGTCATCGGTGAGGACAGCGGGATGGCTTTTAAGGTGAAACGCACACTCGCTCATGACATCAGCACCAAGGGCGAAAATGAAGACGGCAGGGTGTGTGAGCGCCCACAAACCGTCAGGGCAGGCGCCGCCCCCGCCCTCGGGCCTGGCTCGGGCCCCTTGGCCAGCCTGGGCATCCCGTCCCCCGCTGCAGGGTCGGTGTGCGGCTGGGGCCTGGGAGCAGAACCGGCAGGGAGCCCGGGCGTGGAGGCAGCATCTTCTTAATCTCTCTCCTTTTATAACGTCTGTCTCTTCTGTGCTCGTGCAAGGATCCCAGCTCAGCCGCCAGCGTCTCTTCCCCGGGCTGAGCCGTCTCCTTGCAGCTAATGCCTGACAGCTCTGTTTATGTCTCCCCATAATTCTCCAGTTTTATGTTTTTTTTTTTCGGGGCCATTAAGCTCCGAGCCACGAGCTCCTTCCCCTGCCCCCGCCCGCCTTTGTCCTTGAGGCCTGGCCGCCCCGCCGCCCTCTGGGAAAAGGGCTGTCCTCCCCAGCAGGTGGACAAGGACCCGGGCTGGAGCCCTTCCTCAGGGCAGCCCCTAACACCAGGCCCCTGTCCTCTCATCACAGGTCTCAGCCCGCTTGTCCCCAGGGAGGCAAGAGGCACCAGAGCCTGGAGGGCTGGGCAAGGCCACTCTGGCTGGCGCCTAGAGTCCGGCTTCTCTTCCCTGGTGATGGCTGCTCCCCCAGGCCACTCCCCAGGACAAAGACCCCCTGCCCCTCGCCCCGCAGCTCCAGAACCCCCAGCTCCAGCATATCCACGGCCTGCTGAGACCCCTCCTCTCTACGGACCCTGGCCTCTGCCCCTGTCTCCCCGCAGCCCAGCTTTGCGGAGGCCCCCACGTCCTCAGGGTCCCCCCACCACCGACAACCACAGCCTGGAGGTGGCCTCGTGTCACCTCCAGGCTGGTTTCCCAGTTCCCAGCCTCTGCTCCATGCGACGGCTCACAAGCGCTGCCCTGGGTGGCCCCTTGCTGTAGGACCTTCCATGGCTCCCCATTACTGTCAGCTACTCGAGTCCTGGCCCAGGGAGGCGCCCAGGACCCTGCAGCCCCTGCTGCAGGCCTCAGTGTCCCGGGCAGCGGCGGCCCCAGCGCCAGGCCGGCTCCCAGCCCTGGGTGACCTCCCCCTTTGCCTCTGCAGGTCAAACCAAGGCTGCGGGGGCCTCCGCGGGCCTGCCCTGACCGCCCCAGCGAGGGCAGAGCCGCCCTGGCCTCTGGATGCCCAGGAACCTCTCTCTGGGTGCCCTAACCCTCTCTATGCAGCCCCTGGTCGCCCCAGACCCGACGCCCGCCTTTCTGTGTGCCCTGGGTGGACAGGTGTGCCTCTCAGAGCCCCAGCGTCCCCCCCGCAGCATGGAACAGTGGTCCCCGTCCTGTGGGCCCAGCAGGGGCCACCCTAGGCCAGAGTCACCCAACCACGGCCGACCTGGGATCTTGCAAGGGAGGGCATCCCTCTGACGCCCCCTCTCTTCCTGGGGACATGGCTCTCCAGGGGTGACGCAGCAGGAGGCGTGCCCCCAGGTCCTGCTCCTCTGGGAGCCCTCACCTCCCGGGGCAGCGTCATTCCTCCCCTGCCTTCTCGAATCTCCGCTCTTGCCTTCTGCTGAGCTGCCTCTGCAGCCAGAGGCCCCCGGCCCGCCCTGGATGCCCTTCCCTGCACGTGCAGGCGGCCGGGCCACGCTCCTGCATTGTCTCCAGGCTCTGGACAGGTGGCCCGCGTCCCCAAGGAGAAGGAGGGAAGCCGGCCACGGCGCGTCTCCGCCAGCACCGAGGTCTGCCCTCTCCTGCACAGGGCCTCGGCTTCAGTCAATTCCAGCCCAGGGGTCCCGCGTCTCCCTCCTGTCCGGCCGCAGCACGGCAGGGCCCCAGCCCCCAGCCAGACTCCCCGCCCTTGACAGATGTCGCTGCCGCACAGGCAGCCCCTGGCCTGAGCCTCCATGTGACCCCGGCTGGGTTCTCTTCCAAGCTGGGGGCAGCCTGGACCCCTGCCCCTCACAGACAGCCCGACGTGGGGGCAGCCAGGCCACCCTCTTGTCAAGAGCAGTGCAAGCTTCCTAACTTGAGGGGCCCAGTGCAGGATGAAAGAGGGATCCTGCTCCGAAAGCTGTCTCAGGACGGTGACAGAGCAGCCTAGACCAAGCCCGGGGCTTTCTGAGCTCGGGCCCATGCAGCCGGCACCGGCCGAGGAGGTCAGCAGGCCAGCTGTCCCACCCTGCACTGTTCCCAGGTCCCCGGCTCTGCTACAACCTGCAGGAAGATCAGAATACAGTCCACGAGTCACACCCAGGAGGGAGAGATGCGACGACAGCTGTGCTGACCCAGCACTTCCTAGGTGCGAAGTATCCTGCACGGACTCAGTCGCAGACCGTCGCAGCCACCAGAACTGCTTCCGAGGGCTTCCGCCAGGCAACAGGGTGGGAGCACTGGAGGCAGGGGGGAGCAGTGGAGGCAGGATGAGCGCGACTGCAGGGCTGAGGCTCCCAAATGAACCACGCGCCAGGTGAGAGACCCCGAGATCGGTCTGAACAGAGCCGGAGAAGCCACCCTAACCTCTTCCCCCAGAGATGCAGAAACCAAGGCTCAGAAAGGGTGCCCAGCCCCGTGAGATCACACAGCACAGCAGGGCCCCCAACAAAGCAGCCCTGTTTCCAATGACCCAGGCAAATGCGCGTGATTTGGCAATTTGGCACCTAAGGAAAAGGGCAGGAAGCAAAAGCCAGTAGACGGACACACACACACACACACACACACACACACACACACACGCGCGCGCACACTTTGGTGCCTTCTCATCAGAGGGCCTGGCGGTGACTTCTCTACGTTTTCAGTTATTTCCTGTATCTTTTCCGGTAAGCTGATGTTTTTCAAAAGACCAATAGTGACATTCCCGTCGTGGTGCAGCGGAAACGAATCCGACTGGGAACCATGAGGCTGCAGGTTCGATCCCTGGCCTCGCTCAGTGGGTTAAGGATCTGGTGTTGCCGTGAGCTGTGGTGTAGGTGGCAGATGTGGCTCAGATCCCATGTTGCTGTGGCTGTGGTGGAGGCCAGCAGCGGTAGCTCCGATTGGACCCCTAGCCTGAGAACCTCCATGTGTTGCAGGTGTGGCCCTAAAAAAGCCAAAAAAAACAAAAAAACAAAAAAGAAAAAAAAAAAGACCCATGGTTGGGAGTTTGCGGAATGACTGAGGTGGGGGTCTGTGGAATTGAGTCCTGCTTAGTAGAGTTTCCACAGATACGGAGCAGAAGTTACAGGCTTCCCAAGCCCCAGAGTGTCACCAGGCCTCCCCACCCCTCACCTCCAGGGGTTCGGGGCCCCGGGGCGCCCCTGGACATCCCTGCCTGGCTTTGAAGTCTGAGTGCTTGGACAGCGTGGGCCCGGCTGCACGTGCTTGCAGGGGCTCGCGGGTCAGGAAGCAGGTGCCAGCGAGGGCCGGCGCCCTCCTGCTGGACCCCCTCTGGTCCCCACCGGTCCCCACCTCTGTCTGTCCCTCCCACATCCCAGAGGCCTCCCTGGAACTCCACCACCTCCCCTCTCCTGCCCACAGCCTGCGGACCCCCACCGCCCACCATCCACAGGCTCCACCCCCTCTGCGAGGCCACCCTGCTACCCTCTGTGGCCTCGGGGGGCAGGGCCAGACGCCCGCCTCCACGCCTCTGCAGGCCCTGCGGCACCTCCCACCCCCCAACCCAGAGCGTGAGCTCTGTACCCGGCCACACACGGCTGCTGGGCCATGATTGGGACGGTGTCACCCTGGGTCACCCCCCGCCAGCCCCTGGGCCTAGGCAGTGCCCAGGGAACCCCCGACACCGCTCTGCCCGCGGAGGTGGGGCTGGTTGAGACCCTCACAGCCCGCGCGGATGCCGACAGCGCCGAGCCTCCTGCCCCCAGAGCCCCCGGGTCTCTGGCCTGAGAAGAGCTGACAGCTCCTTAATAAAAGCCGGCCACAGGCGCGCCTGAGTGACACCGCGCCTGGCCGGCGAGAGGCGGCGGCTCACATCAAAGCCTCGTTTTTCTCCTTCCTGTAAAGGCACTGAAGCAATTTACATAAAGAGCCCCACATGCGTCTGCGACAAAGATGCGTTTCTTTTCACGCCTGGCCTCCTCCCCCCCCCCCCCCCCGTCTTCCCCAGATGCCCCCACGGGCGCCTGGCCCACGTCCCTGAGCCAGGGGCTCAGGGCCCACCCCGTGCCCAGGTCACCCAGACATGGGACCAGGGGATGCCAGCCAAAAGGACAACTGAGCCGCGTCTATGGGAACGGAAAACTGAGACCCACCGACCCTGAAGGGCTCGGGGGGAGCTGAGGGTCTCGGCAGAGCCCTGCTCCGGCCACCAATAGATAGAGGGGTCTCGGCAAGGGGGCTTCACGGCTAAGCGCCCAGGTGCGAGGCGCCAGCAGGCCAGTCACCTGGCAGCACTGCAGCCCTCATGGCTCTCCTGAGAGAGGGTGGCCCCTCCAGGTGAAGTACCCATCTTCCCACAGCCAGAGCCTGGCCCCCAGTTCTCCTGCCTCACTTTGGGCAACAAATCACCTTCTCCAGGCCCCGCTATTAAGTAAGGCCACCCGAGGGAGTTCCTGTCGTGGCGCAGCGGAAACGACTCTGACTAGGAATCACGAGGTTGCGGGTTCGATCCCTGGCCTCACTCCGTGGGTTAAGGATCCGGCGTTGCCGTGAGCTGTGGTGTAGGTTGCAGACGTGGCTCGGACCCCAGTTGCTGCGGCTGTGGTGTAGGCTGGTAGGTACAGCTCCGATTGGACCCCGAGCCTGGGAACCTCCCCATGCCGTGGGTGTGGCCCTAAAAAACAAAAAAACAAAGAAAGAGATGCCACCCGAGAGGGGACCCCGTGAGCCTGGACCCTCGCCCACACCCCCAGGTCGGGGAGCAGGGTGGGGCTCAGACGGTCCCAGCTGCCCCAGAAGCCCCCATGCCGACCCCCGTGGGGCCTCGGTCTACCCAGGTGTCAGCCGGGCTCGGGGTGCTCCCCGCATGTGCGCCTGGCACATGTGACCTGGGCCTCAGGCCACACGGCCGCCCCTGCCTGCGCACGAGCACACCCTGTCACGGTCACCCACGGAACACGTGCCCCGCGGCTCTGGGCCCTGCTTCAGGACTGACTCTACGTGACCTTCGAACTCCAGGTCCCAAGGGAGGCCAGACGGCAGGGGGTGTTTCTCGATCCCAGGCTGAGGGGGCCCAGAGCCCTGCCTCGCCTGGCTCCAACCACTGCCTGGGTCCCCCCATCCCGTGTCCAGGGGTCCTTCTTAAACACCCTGAGAACACGGTGATTCCACCTCTAGACACACAGACACGCCCGTGCCCCGCCCGGCACCACGGCCCGTGCACCTGACCCGCCGGGCTCAGTCACAGGACCGCGAGCTGCCCGGGGTTCTGAGAGGACCGGCCCGCAGCAAGGAAGGCACCACGCTGGCCGCGTGCCCCTGGCGAGTCTCAGAGCTGGACCCCCGAGGCTGCTCGGAAGGAGGTCACACGTTGCTACGCGGATCCCGGGGGACGGCGACCCAGGACACGGGGACGTGGGACACGGGGTGGGGGAGGCTTTCTCCAGCTGTGCGAGCGACTGGTTTTATCCTTCGCTTGCAATCCGTGCCCGTCTCTGCTCGTGATCAGTGACCAGAAAGCAGAACCGACTCGGCCCCCCACACAAGGCCTCCGGACACACTCACGGTGCCAGGCAGGGGTGAGCCCCTAAATGGGATGATCTTCGGGGGATGCTCGTCACGCGGCAACCCTGCCCGTGCTGACTCCCACACCAGGCTTTCCGGGCCCTCCGTGGCCAGTCCCTGCGAGCTCTCTGGCTCTGTGACATAGAAAACACTCTGGCCACGAGTCTCTGCCCCAGGCATGCCGGGACCTCGGGTGCCTCCGTATCCTGGCCCCCAGAGGCTGCGGCGCCCCCCCCCCCCCCGGCCGAGCGCAGGACTCTCCCAGACCTGCCGGCTGGTCAGCATGCTCAGCACACGGCTCGTCTTAAACCCGCCTCCCTCCCCCTGCTGCTAAGGGCTGCCTCGCCCCCAGCGGGCCTGGCTGGCTGGGGAGTGGGGGGTGCAAGGAAGGACCTGGAGGCGCTCGGGGGCCACAGTGCTGCCGGTTAGCCCACTTGGATGATAGGGCGTGGAGTCCCGGGGGAGAACTTCTTTCCAGAAAGGCCTCCGTCTGAGACCACGTGTGAGATGACTCAGCTCAGCACGGCCTCAGGTTCCTGGCTACGAACTCCCAGCGTGGCAGGGACCCTCCTGGAGCAGCGGGGTTGCGGAGCGGCCCACCATGGGGGGCGGGGCAGGGGGCCTCAGCTCCAGTCCCTCAGCTCCAGAGCCAAAGGGGGGCAGGAGTCTGGGGCATCAAGGAGCGAATCAGCCACCCTGTGCCCAGGGGCTCTTTAGTTCCACTGAGTTGTCCCACCTGCCCCTTCCGAGCCCCCATCCAGAGCAGGGGTCAGGGGGAAGAAAGGTCACAGCAGTGTCCACAGCTGGGAGGGCTCCGAGCAGGCATCTTGTCCCGTGTGTGTTACACAGGAATGCCCAGAAGTTCGGAGAGGGTGGGCGAGTTGCTCAAGGTCACTCAGGGAAGCTAGTGCTGGGGGCATGCTCACCTGCCCGGGTGGGGCCTCGCTGGCAGAGGGAAGACCGTGCCCGTGGATCAGCCTGGCACCTGAGTTCAGCCCACACTGCCCTACATGGGGCACCACCCTCTCCCTCACGGTCTCCAGCCACCGCGGCGCCCTGACCCCCAGGCCTTTGCACATGCCAATCCCTCTCCCTGGATCACCATCCTCCTGGGTCTTCTCATTGCCAAAAGCCACCACCTCCAGGAGGCCCTCGCTGATTGCTGGCCTCACTTTCATCACCCTCTGAAATCATCTCCCTGGTGTATTTGTTGACTCACTTCTGTCTGCCCCATGGACGGTGAGCTCTGAGAGTGCAGGGTCCCTCTGTCTGGTGGGCACCCGCCTGCTGAATGGCCAGGCTGAGGCTGCTTCCAGGTCCCAGGCTGCCCTCACGCTCAGAAAGTCCTGATTCAGCCTGCGGGCCCCCGGCCGCCATGGGGCTCCCTGCCCTCACTCTGCACGGCCAGCCCTCCTCCCAGAGGCCACTCCGCCCCTCCTGCCCCTCCGTCGTTCCCTACTCTGTCCCCTGCTAGGACCCCTCCTGGCCTGTCTCCCCAGCCTGCCACTCAAGAGTGCCCTCCGCCCACCTTCCCAGCTCCCAAACCTCACGCCCAGCAGTCCTAGAGCATGGGAGCTACCTGCACCCACCAGGTCTCTGGTGCTCCCTCTTGCACGATTTTAGGGTGGTGCCTCCTTGGGGTCACCAGGAAAATGCGCAAGGTCACCTCCTCTTGGACTGGGTCCCCCCCACCCCGCCTACTGTACCATCAGTCCGCCCACGAGGATCCGTAGCATCTGCCTCCCGGGGAGCCCCCAGCACCTGTCGCGTGGGAGGTGCTCCGAGAACGCCAGTGGTGTGGCCGGTGAGCGACCAGGGCCAAGCGGTTCCAGAGGCTGAAGCTGGCAGCTGAACACAAGCCAGGGACCTAAGTGACGACGAGGACTCCGCCCTGGGTCCCCTGGGCACCAAGACGACAGCAGCAGCTTTCGTCTGCTCCCGGCGCGCCAGGCACTCACGCGTGGGTCGCCTCTCCCAGCCCTCAGGGCAGAACCAGAGCCGCTATTATCCTCAAAGTAGAGACGAGGACGCCAAGCACAGAGAGGGCCAGGAACCAGCCCAAGGTCACACAGCCAGGACACGGAGGGGCTGTGACTCACACCCGCGTCTATTCGACTCCCAAACACATGGCTTCAGCCTCGAGGAGCTCTGGGGGCTGCGGGGAGGGGGCCTCTGCCGGGTTCCCTGCCACACTCCCAGCACCGTCCAGCTGCAGCTCTGCCTTGGTGCCGGGCTGGCCCTGCATGAAGGCACCCCAACCCCTTTGGCTGCGGGGTGGGGACCCTCGCGGGAGCCTCTGTCGGCTTGGCTTGGGTGGGCGCGGCAGGCTGTGCCACCACTGACAGCGGAGGAAAGCCAGGCCTGGCCAGGTAAGCGACATCCCCTGCTCAGCTGGGTTCCAGCCCTGTCCCTGAGAAGCTGCGTGACTTCTGGGTGACAGCTGGGGCCCATGTTGGTATGGGACGCTGGAAGGGTCATCCAGGAGCTCCTGGAAGGCCAAGGGACCTGGACTGGGTCAAACTCTGGGGGACGGTCTGGTGCCTTTGGGCCGGATGCTAAGCCCGCCCTGGGTCCCTGGACCCCCACCGTCCACACTTCCACCACTGCAGTGCGGAACAGACACCCACATCCTGGGCGCGGACCCGTCTCTCCCAGGCCTGGCAGCCTGTCCACGCAGCGCTGACCCGGAGGCCCCCAGCAGCCACGTCAGATGAGCGAACAGATCGTTGGGCGCTACTTCCCGCCGTAACGTTCCGCGGTCCACCTCCTCCAGGAAGCCCTCCCTGAGCAGTCTCTCCGTCTCCCATGGTCACCAGGTACCCTTACGACGTCACCCAAAACTCAGCTTAGCCCCAGATCCAGGTCACAGCATCCCTGTGGGCTCCCCCCAACCTCTGCTCCCTCACCGTTGGGGACAGAGCACACACTCCCCACAGCTCTTCACGCAGCAGCAGGACAGCCACAGCCTCTGACATTCTAGGTCAGCCGGGCCCCCTCTGGCGGCTCAGCTCTTGGCAAACTCCCCCCGGGAACGTGGGGGTACAGGCAGCTACTCCCAACGCACTCAGCGAGAAAAGCAGGTCACCAGGGGGGCCGGCACGGGGTGCGGTTTCTAAAAACACACAACCATGCCCAGTTCTGGAGCAGCTGCGCCCAAGATGTGGCCGGGTTGCTGGTGGGTGGTGAGATCCCGGGGGCCTGACTTTCCCGGGAAGGCTGTCTGCTTGTCGCGTTTTCCACAATGAACGGATGTCACCTGTCATGGGGCGGGGGGCAAGTCTGCCAGCCAAGGCCTACACTGGGCTGGGCCGAGGTCTGTGTCCCGGTCTGCGCCCCGCTTTCCAGGTCAGCAGAGAGCGGGCGACACGACGCCTCCTGGGTGGGCCCTGGGGCCTGAGGGCTTCTCCAGACCCTCAGCGGCCCCAGGAGCCTCCCCCACCCCCGTGCTGGTCCCTGTGGGGCTGCACTGGTCTGGAGATGGCACGGTCCCCACGCAGGGGCCACAGGCTCAACGGGGGCTGAGCACACAGCCAATGAGGAATAAGAGCCGGTGGAAAGTGGCCGCCTCCCCCACCCGGGGCAGGGGTTCTCCCCTCTCCCGGCCGACGAGGCCTGATTCCTATGCTTGTGGGTGTTCGCCGACCCCCAGCTCAGGGTCCCTAAACCCCGTGACCAGAGACAGTATCCGTGGCTCTTCTGCAAACCTGCCGGCACAAACCCAGTTTAAAACCTTCCACGGCCCCCAGCTGAGCATCCAAGGTCTTGCGCCGGCTGCCCCTCCGTGTTTACCCCTCCCCCTCCAGAGCGGGTCCGTCGAGAACCACCTGCCAACGGGGCGCCTCACCTCCTGGGCCTCTGCATGTGCTAGTCTTGGTCCAGAACGGGCCGACCTGCCCCGAGGCATCTTCCGCAACCCTGCCAGGCGCCGGCCCCCCGGGAGAGGGCTTGCTGACCGCCGGCCCGCCCCCCTCCCGAGTCCTCTTGTGCCTACGTGGGTGACCACCTCAAAACGCGATGAGAGCTCCGCGCGCCTGTCTCCTACCAGATCGGCCGCGTGATGGGGACGGGGCCTCTTGTCTTTGCTTTTCCTCCCTGGTGCCCAGATCCTGCCTGCAGACAAACAGGCACAGAGCATCTAGCTGACAGGTGGGCGAGTCAGTAAACAACACCTGCACGACGCTTCCCAGTTTCCGAGGCCTCTTCCTGTCCCCCGGCTCCCTGGGCTCCCGCACCAGCGCAGCGGGGAGCAGAGGCCCGGAGCCCACTGCTGCCCACGGCCACCGCCCCCGAAGGGCCTGGGCCGGAGCTGGTCTGGCGGGAGCCTCCAGCAGGCTCCCCACGAGCAGCCTGGACCCCCTCTCAGCAGGACGCCAACTGTCCCCTCTGCCAGCAGGGCTCCCTCCCACCCAAGCCCGGGGAGGGTCAGGCAGGTGCCCCGGTGGCAGCCCGGCTGGGTCCAGGCTCGGAGGTGGCCGCCATCCCGCCCAGAGCCGTGGGATGTGCCCGCCGGAGCTGCAGCCCCACCAGCCACTCTTGGTAACAGTTGCTAAGTAAAACGCTCGGAGGGGGAATTTACTGTCAGCGTTAATAATAGATGAAGGTTTCAGAATTTTTGATGCCTTACGTTCTAAGCCGTTTGATTTATAATGTCTCTGGAAAGGGAGAGATGGGGGGGGCGGAGGAGGCCTGGGCTCGGCTCATCCCCCGCCCCCGGCCAGGCGCCAGGGCCCCGGGGCTCCAGAGCGCCAGGGCCCCGGGGCCTGCGGATGCCCCGCGCTGCCCCGGCCCGCTGCCCGAGGAGAGACGAGGTGCCGGCCCCTCCCGCCCGCCCGCCCCGCTCGTCTGGATGGATTCCCGCTGCTCCTTTTAGCGCGAGCAGGTGGATCTCAAGTTGGCGCCGGAAGCGGCCCTGATGAGCGCCCGCGGCGGGGGCTGCGAGGGGCTGATTTCCAGGCCCCACGGAGGCAAAACGCAAGCCCAACGCCCCTTCTGCTGCAAGTGGCGGCTGGTGTCGGGTTGGGGGAGAGCCTCCGTGGACAGCAGGCCGTCCGAGGGGCTGGGGCGGAGGAGCGGGCCGAGGGCCGGGGGGTGTGCTCGTGGGAGGCCAGCGGGACAGGCCACCGCTGGGGCCAGGTCACCCCCGGCCTGCCGATCCGCCGTTCTGGAGGAGGGTGCCGGCCCCTGCCGCTCCTCCCACGTGGCCCCTCGGTCCAGGCCAGGAAATCTTCCAGATTCTACAGCCAGACAGGCGCTCTCCTCTCCAGGTGCCCAAGACCCGTCCTTGGGCCGGGCACCCCAATGCCCAGACTGCAGCCCCTCCCCTCAACAGCTGTCCCCAGAGTCACGCCATCTCCCACTCCTGTGCCCCACTGCCAACACCTTCTGGGGCTGCACGTGGGGCCCACAAACTCTAAAGGGCTGTGGGCACAGTGCTAAGAGCGATGGCAGCAGCACCGACCTGGTGGGCGACTGCAGCCTGGGGCGGGGGGCAGCCCCTCTCAGAGGCCTGCTCCCACCTCCACCGCAGCCCCCGCCACCTGCTTCCTCACCAGGTCGCCGCCCTGCCGCAGCACACAGTAGGTGCACACGGGGTGTTTGCAGGCTTCGCGGACAACGGGATGAGGCAGGGAACCCGGGATGAGGCAGGGAACCCGGCCTGTGGGTGCTACTGTGGCTCCCCGACCCCCGGCGGCTGCGTCCGTGCTCTGGCACCCCCGAATCCCTACGCCGGGCCCGAGCGGACACTTGAGGGGCCAGACACAGACCCACCTGCGCCCAGAGGCCGGGCTGCCCCAGCGAGGACTGCAACGTCAAGGCTGCTCCCGAGGACAGCGGAGCCCCTGCCTGTGCGGCCAGGCCCTGCACCTGCATCGAGAAACAGGCCCCTGGAGGGGAGCCCCCTGCCCTGCCCGCAGGGTCGCGCTCCCCCACCTCGGCCCTGCAGGCATTCTGAGCATCACCCACTCACGCATCCACTCCGTCCCCAGGAGCGGAGCTGGCTCTATGGGGACGTGCTGGGGTCACCCCAGGAGACACACTGATTATTATCTAACCCGAGCCTGGGGAGGGCCGGGGGCGCAGGTGCAGAGCCCAGGCTGGGAGGGCGGGGCGGGGGAGGAGGGTCCGGGGATGCCCCGCTCCCGGCTCAGGTGAGGGGGGCCCTGCTTACTGGGGCCTGAGGACGCTGCCCAGGGAGGGGCTGACAAGTCATGGACGGCCAGTGTTTCCAGGCTCCCCGTTTCCCAGGGGCAGGGGCTGCGCAGGAGCCTCTGTCCAGCCTGGGGGCGGGAAGGACCTTGCTCCTTTGAGGGTCTGAGGGGCTCCAGGAGAGAGAGACCCCGGGTGGCGAGCTCTGCCCTGGCGCCCAGGCCCTGCTGCCCTGCAGTCAGGCTGAGCCGGGACGGGCAGTCAATGAGGGTGGCCAGCAGGCCGGGCCTTGGCAAACAGGAAATGCCAACTCACCCCTGAGCCAGCTCCAGGGCCAACTCCCCTTGGCTTCTCTGTCCACCCAGGTCCACCGTCTGCTCCGCAGCGCCCCCCCGCCCTCCTCCTCGACCCCAGTTCGGGTCTCCGCCTGTGGTGGTCTAGGAGCAAAGATACCCACCCAACCAGCCATTCATCACCCATTCATCCAATGCTGTATTGCACACCCTGTGCCCGGCTCCACGTCTAGGACTCGCGGTCCAGCGCTGGGTGCCACCAGGCTGAGGGGAGATGGTACATCCACAGCCCTGCCGAACAAGGGGGCAGCACTGTGACAGGAAAGCCCAGAGGCCGCTAAACCTGCCCAAGGGTCAGGTGGGGGGGCACTTCCCCGAGGCAGTGACATGATGTGAGGGGCGTGGGGTACGGCCGGGCTACTTCCGCCCTATCGTCGGCCTTCTCTGGGTCCCACCCACAGCCCACAGCTCCTGTTCAGCAAGTCCCCAGACAGGTGGGCCTTCTCCACTCTACATGACCCCCTCTCAGAGCCTCAGTTTTCCTGCTCTATAAAATGGCCCAATGTATTACGCACATCAACTGGATAAACATGGTCCAGCGTCATGGACCACGTTCTTGTCCCAAGTGAGACCTGTGGGCAGCCCCCAACCACCGCCCAACGTAAGCCCAGGACTCTGGGAGCACCAGGAAACAAGTGTTAGCGGAAGGAGGCTGCCAGGTCATTCCTCATGCCTTTAATAATGGAATTTACGGGAGGCCAGCTCATCAGTGATAACGCACATCATTTCTGTAACTTCATTAGTGCTGCTAAGCTGAGTGACCATGAGAAGCGGGAGGGCAGGCGAAGAAAGGGGGTGAGGGCATGCCATAGGATGCCTACGCATAAGATAGGAAAAGACTCCCCAGATGCCAAGCTGCACAGCTTGTCCAGTGGAATGTAGGCTGAATTTCTGCCAGGAACCCTTGTGCAGTGTACAACCTAAACAACTGTACACTGTGCCCTAGGTTCAGGTGAGTGTCAGCATGGAGGCCTTTCCACAAATATATCTCTGCAGCCTTTCAGACCACCCAGGCTAGGTGCAAGAACTTCCTAAAATCAAATGCAAAGTGTGTGTGTGTGTGTGTGTGTGTGTGTGTGTGTGTATACACACAAGCACATTTTTCTAACGAGAGTGCAAAGGTTTTTTTCCAGTTTGTGTGGGGTACAGAGTCTCCCCAGTCTAGACCTGGGTCTGGGCACCAGGTCTGGGATGGAGAGTGGTAGAGGAGTCAGTACAATCTGGGGACACAAACATTTGTCATTTGGTTTCTCAAAAATGAGACTTAAGGTTGTGAGTATCTGAAACCACAGGCTTGAAAATGGGCAGATGCCTGGTTGCACTTCTGAACACCTGTGGTTTCGGGGTGGCCTGAGCTTAGAAATCTGCTGGTACCAACTCCAGAGCGGTTTATCCAGCCCACTAAGCTCCGAAGCTGCGATTTAATACATGCTTACTATGGGCTTTGCCGGGCGTTGTACTTTTTCTTTCGGTGTTGGTGGCAAACAATGTATGTGTCCCAGAGCTACCTAAACCCCAAAAGGGTTACCAGAGGCTAAGAAGTTCTGTCACCTCCACCCCCTCAAGCCAAGGAGGGCACAGTGAGCCGATGGCACAGCCTCCCAGGGTCTCTGTCTGCAAGGCACGCTCTGAAGTCCACGCCAGCCCGTTTCTGCAGCATGCCTGCCTCCGGAGGCAGGGCTAGCCCCACGGCTCCCCATTTGGCCAGACAGTGGGCCATTCACCACCGGCACACACCAAACCAGGCTCCTCTGGCCTGGGGTCCAGGCCAGATGCTCACCCCACGGCCTGGCCTTGGACATAAACACTTCTGTGTCTGACAGTGAAGGGGCATCTGTCTTTTTCTCCTAAGGTCCAGCGTCCAGCACTCAGCCTGCCAAGGAGGCCTTGGGGGCAGCCAGATGAATGGATTCATTCACCAGTACAAACTGAGCACCTACTGTGTGCCGGGTCACAGGCAGGTCCCTGATGGTGTCTGGTGTGGGAAGATGCACAAACAAAGGTATGAGTGCAGGGGAGACAAGGCATAAGCAGAGCGGGAACACGTTCTGTGCGGGAAGCGCCCCAACGAGGGGTGAGGAACTGGCCCGCAAAAGGGACTCAGGAACGGAGGTACGAAGGCCCTGTGGCGGGGAGGACCCAAGGGCTGACCACCAAGCGTGTGCACCAAGACTAGGACGCCCGGCCAGTGGGGCCTCGCACTGCCAGACCCGGATACCCGAAGGAACTACCAGAGGCAGAGCAGCCGAGGCGGCCTTTGTTGGAGGGGGGAATCCATCCGCTTTCAACCCCAACCACGCCCCCAAGCGGCCGTCCCGGAAGCCCAGCCCCTTCCAGCCGCGCGCGCCCGAGGGGCGACACGCACCGCCCACTTCCGGGCGAGCTACCCACCCGCCCCCCACCGAGTACTGGCCAATCAGGGGCGGCGGCTGAGCGGGGCGGGGCCTGCGCGAACACAAAAGGCCGGAAGCCCACGCAGGCTCTGCCGCTGTAACCATGACTACCCGCGCCCTCGCGCCGCCCCGCGCGCAGACGGGGACGCGCCCGCGGCCTGGAGGACGGGGGCGTGGGCCGGCGAAGGACCCGACGCGGCGCCCCGCCCCCACCCTCGACTGAGCAAGGGGGTCAAGGGCTGAATTCGCCCATCAATTCAACATTTATTGAGCGCCTACTATGTGCAGGGGCCAAAGATCCGCCACCGAGCAGGCCGGACGCAAGACAAAATCCGCCGCGGGTGGCTCATCTGGGAGGGAGGGTGCAGAAGTGGGCGAGCCAATGCGCACAAGCTAATAAATCCCACAGGACGTTACAGGTGACCGAGCGCTGCTTTGGGAAGACAGATTGGAGTCAGGAGAGTGGGGAATGTCAGGGTCTGCCGCTGTACACGGGGTGATCCGGCGCATCAGCAAGAAGTGACACTTGAGCGAAGGCACTGGAGCCAGAGGAACAGCCTGTGCGAAGGCCCTGAGCACATAAGCGAGCCGGAGAGTAGAGGGACCAGGCCTGGGAGGGGAGAGCGCGGGGCCTCCGCAGGGGCTCAGCCCATCAGTAGCCACGCCTTCCCCTTCTCTCCTTTTTCTTTTCCGCTCTTTCCTCCTTTCTCTGGCCTCCTCTCCACCACTGGGAGACACTCCTTCAACTCAGAGTTGCAAGGACCTGGGTCACTGGTCTGGGCAACAGACTTGACTCTGGGGCTGAGGCAGAGGCAGGAGTGGGCAGCCAGGCTCTCCCAGCCTTTGCCCAAGCTGTGGCTTTTGACTGGTGTGCCGTGCCCTGCCCACCTCTCAATCTGACAGACTCTCTTCTTAGCCTTCGAGGCCCAATAAAATGTCACCTCCGCCTCCGGGAAGGCCAGGATACCTGGCACGAGGAAGCACCCCTCCCTGGAGCAACCCTCCAGAGGCCCTGTCACAGCTGATACCTTCCTGCAAGCTTGCCCTCCAGGGGCCCGTCCTTTCTCTGCACCGGCTGAGAGGCAGGGCCAACTGCCAAGAAGAAAGGCCAGCGCAAAAGCCCACCTCAATCACAGGGGCAGGGAAGACAAAACCCGTGGTACCCTCCCCCCCCCCACCGCCCCCATGAGTCCTACCTTAATCTCCAGGCACAGGAGTCCCCCAAGGGGCCCAGAGCTGGTGATACAGAAAGGAACAGAAGCCCTACAAAGACAGACCTGCTTCTAGGTGTGGATAGGCCCTCAGGCAAAGGGGAAGCCAGACCTGTGGCTCAGCCTGTCTCTCAGTGCCCATGTGCCCGATATGCAAGAATGACAGGTGGGATTTAGGAAGCAGGGCGGGGCAGCACTTGACAACATGGGTTTTCGGGTCCACTCTGGCCCTACCAGGCATTGGTGCCTCAGCTGGCTCGTGTAAACCAACAGTGACACCTGTCTTCTGAGGCTGCTGTTAAACCTACAGTGATGAAAGCCACTCCATGAAATCAACAAAACCTGCATCCTCTCCAGCCAGGGGGGCGGTCACATGACTGAGCTGTAACCAGCGGCGTGCGAGTGCAGGCGAGGTGCCCCTTCCAGGCCGGGGACCAAGCCCAGGCCACGGGGAAAGCAAAGCCACATCACCACGTGGGAGACGTCACCTGCGGGCCAGAAACGCCTGCCGCCCACCCATGAAGAACGAACTTCTGGAAATGTTAGGGTTTGTCTGTTACTGCAACCAGCCTTACCCCAGCCAGCTCAGGGACTGCTTACCCAGTACGTGCTGAGGGCAGGGGGCTGGGGCAGGAAGGCGCCCCTGACGTGCCACCCAAAAGAGAAGGGAGAGAAGTGGGAGACAGCATGGCTGCGGGTCCTGGGGCCTGTGGGGACCCACAGGGGAAGCCAGACTGGTCTGTCTTCACCACCTGCCCTTTTTCATCTATACACCACCCTCTCCTGGGGCCCTTCTGGATCTCAGAGGCAAGAGCAGCACCCGCGGTGCTCCTGGCTGCTCTTGCATCCTGATATTCCCGGGGGGCAGGCATGCCCTCTGCCAGCCACCTGTGCGGGCGGGGGACCCGGGCTCAGGGCGGAGAGGCAGAGCTGCTGCTGTCAAGGCTCCTGCCACAAAGGCTAACATCAAGGACCACCTCCAGTCGGGAGAGCTCTCAGGCTGCGGCGGAAGTGCAGGCTCTCAGGGGAGGCAGGCAGGACTGTCCCTGGAGGCAGCTCAGGGAGCTGGTGCTAAGAGCAGGAACTCTGTGCTGACGGGCAGCTGCTGGCCGCCATTCAGCCTCCTCCCTTCTGGACAGAGAAACACACGGGCAGTGGAGGATTTGGGGGGGGTCCCTGGGGCTGGTGTGCTGAGCATTTATTTCCCTGACGCTCCACGCCAGCTTGGCTGCTGCCTCCCGAGATAGGGAGCAGGAGATGCAGTCTGGGCGGCGTGCCTGCCACCAGGGAGGCAGGGGGTGCTGGCAGGGGCTGAGCCCCCAGTGACGTGCAGCGGGACCCCCTCCCTCCCACACCTGCCTTGGCTCCCTAGCTCTCTGCTGCCGGCATTCAAGGCTCTCCACGACCCCCGGCCCGCCTCTACACCGCGGCTGCTCCCACTGCCATGCTTTGCATTCACTGTTCCTTCTGCCAGGCGTGCCAGACTCACCTCCCGTCCCCTTAGATCGCTTCTGTCACCTTTTCAAGGGCCGCTTGGAGTTCTAAACCTGGCTGAGTGCGCTGGCCAAGCAACCTCCCCTCGGATTCTAGCTTACTCATTGAGAACACGTGGAAGCTATTTCTCACCCCACAGGGATGTTGGTGCCAGTTAAACACGACAACGTATGGGAAAAGCACCTGACGGCATATGGCACAAAGTCGTTTTTTAAAAAATGCACCTCCTCCCCCCCAAACACCAACCAATCTTCTCGCGGTAGCACCTCCTACTCCAGGAAGCCTTCCGTGACCACGCCCCTTGGTGTGGCTTAAGCACCTTCTTGTTGGCCCCTCAATTGCTGTGCAACCCCTGGCGTGACACCACGTGGGACAGCAATGACTCATCTGGGTAACGGCCCAGCCCCCTGGGCTGTGACTTTCCCGGGGCGGGGGGTTGGGTGCCAGGCTACACGGTCAACGTCAGATAAAGAAACGGAAAGCAGGGTGGAGGGCACAGGCCCAGCCTCGGCCTCCTCACCTGTCTCGCCCCTGGGAGGTGAGGGGACAAGTCTCCAACGCCCGGGACCCCAGGCGCCTCAGCCTCCGTGCCCAGGACCAGCCTGCCAGGCTGTCCTCCATCAGCTGCCCTCCAGCTCTGCCCAGAGCAGGGGGGACCGCAGCCCAGGCCCCACACGGATGGCAGTTCCAGGGAGGGGACAGCCCCCTCCCTCACCCTCTGCCAAGCCGCCGGTCAGCCAGTGACCGAGCGCCAGGCAGCCGGCCTGAGCTCAGGGCTGGCTGGAGAGGCGGTGATAAAACATCCCAGTGGCCTCCGGAGCTTAGGGAGGTGGGGGGTGGGGGTCCCCAAATGGGTGCGGCTCTCTAGTTCTTCTGAAAACCCAGGGGTACTGTGCATTTACCCAAACGGGGCCAAACCGACCTAAACCCAGCCGGGCCCCGCTCTGGGCCAGAAGGCTGCCAGCTCGAGGCCCCGGGGTCGGGCTCCCGCACCCGAAGCCCAGGCAGGCAGTTGTGGACGGCTTTGATTAATAAGAAATGGGGGCAATGAATTAATCATTGCGGAGTAAATGCAGCTTGTTTGGCAGCCGTAGCTTTCAAAAACACGGCTCCTGTGTGTGCGAGAACTCGGGGGGGGGGTCCCTCAATGAACACATATGGAGCTCTGGGGGAGGCTGGAGTGTCAGCTCCAGGGGCCCCTGTGCTTGGGGGGGGCGGGGGCCGCAGAGGGACAGCGCGGGCGGCGGTGGCAGGCGGGGGAGGCGGGCAGAGACGGCGGGGCCCGGGGGGGGGGGGGCTCCGGCTCTGCTGCCCGCCCCCCTCTGAAAGGAGCGGCAGGAACAGATGTTTCCTTGAATCAGGAAAATAACGTCGGCGCCCAGATGGGCTGCGTCACGGAAGCGCGTCCTCTCCCTCCCTCCCTTTGTGACAAGGTCTCTCTTTCTGGGGAGCAGCAGAGGGTGGTGGGTGGGGCGGTGGCACCAGAGGGGCACCTCGGGGGGGGGGGGGGAGGGCACGCAGGTCCCGCCCACTGCTGTCAGGGTACCAGGTGGTGGTGAGGGCATCTGCCTGGGGGGGGAGCAAGCCCCAGGACCACAGCACCTGCAGCTATGCCACAGGGCAGCTCTCACCCAGCCTGGTGCCCTCAAGCCCCCTCAGCACAGAGCACTCCAGGCTTCCCGGGACCCGCTGCTCCCGAAGGCTTGCAGGTGCCTGGGAAGCCCGCGCCCTCCTGAACCCCTGTCTCCCAGCTTGCCCCTTGCCCCTGACCTGCCCCCATCAGCCCCCCAGCCAGTCTCCCCAGCAGGGCGAGGGCACCTCCTAAAGGCAGGGCCCAGGCCGCGTCACCCACACACAGTAGGTGCTCAATGGGGGGGGGGTTGTGCAAATACAAAAATTAAAAAAGAATCAAAAGGCCCACAGTAAAAGTAGTGATTGTGGGGAAGCCTGGGAGGAACTTGATGTGCCTCTGTTGCTTTTCCTTTTTCCCTTTTCTTTTTTTTTCTTTTTGTCTTTTAGGGCCGCTTCTTCAGCATATGGAGGTTCCCAGGCTAGGGGTCTAATCGGAGCTGTAGCCGCCGGCCCACACCACAGCCACAGCAATGCTGGATCCTTAACCCACTGAGCAAAGCCAGGGATCGAACCCCCGACCTCATGGTTCCTAGTTGGATTTGTTTCTGCTGCGCAATGACGGGAACTCCCCCCGTTTTTTTCTTTTTAAGGCTGCACCTGCGGCATATGGCGGTTCCCAGGCTAGGGCTCTAATCGGAGCTGTAGCTGCCGGCCTGCACCACAGCCACAGCAACACGGGATCCGAGCCACATCTGCGACCCACACCACAGCTCACGGCAACGCCAGATCCTTAACCCACAGAGCGAGGCCAGGGATCGAACCCGTGTCCTCATGGACACCATGTTGGGTTCTTAACTGGCTGAGCCCCACAGGAACTCTGCTTTTCCTCTTTCTATTCACAACCAGCTTTCTTCTCCCTAAAAAAATACAAATACATGTAATATACATATAATACACACAGTAAATACACTAAATATCTGTAATATAGTCAGTACATATTTATATAAATATACGTAAATATATTAAATGTATGTTTCACATATTAAAATGAGTATATATAATATACATGTGTATACATGTATATATTTTTTTAATGTAAAGCGCACTGCAGCCTCCCCATGGGAGATCACCTGTCCTGGGCAGGGCCTCGTCCCCCTTGTCCCCTGCCACCCTTCTCACAGCCGCCCTGGGTGTGTGGGCAGCTCGGCCCACTTCACAGAGCAGATGGGCCGGCATCTGCACCCCCACGAAGCCCAGCCTGTGCCACCCCGGACGGCCCTGGGCCTCACCCAGCCAGGCTGGCATCAATAAGAAAGGGGCCAGTCCTGGGAACACGTGGGAGCCCAGGCGGGCGTGCGTCCACGGGCCGCCCTCTGCACGGCCACACATCTTGGTGAGCTGTGTCTTCGGCACCCCGTGCCCGGCACCATGCAGGGGACACAGTGACGGGCCCCACTGCCCGTTCCCACTCCCGACTCCCCTCCCCGCCCAGCTGGGGCGCTGCCCAGAGGAGTCCTGAGGACCAACGAGGGGCACCGTGGTTCAGGCGGGCTGAGGACTGGGGCGGTGTGCCGGGCATTTCTGGGTGTCTCTGCCCGAGTGCCCAGCCACACGAGCCCCAGGCTGCTCCCAAGTGTGCTGGCTGAAGAGCAGCAGCCCGGCACCTGAGCGGGCCGTGGGGCAGGGGACAGCCCCGGGGAGAGCCCTGAGCGGGAGATGTGCCACCCACCCACATGCCCTGGCATTGCCAGCGCCCTGAGCCAGTCTGACAGCATCTGGGCACCAGCAGTGATGAGCCGCCAGGGCTGGGGCCGCCGCGGGGCTCCTGGATGTCCCTCCAGGGCCTCCTCACCCCTCTGGCATTGTGGTGGGATCGCTGGGCCTGGCAGCCTGGCACACAGAAGGGACACGAGAAACCTTTGGGGCACGCAACTGAGTAACATTCCCTCCAAATCGCACAGCCTGCCATTTATCAAGGGCTCTGCCTACAGGACCGAGTTTAAAACTGGGACCGGAATGAAACCTGTAACAGCGGACAAGCTGTCCACGTGCCCACCCTGCACAGACAGGGCACTTCCATAAACACCTCCCGTGCGCCTCCTGTGCCCCTGGCTGGAGCCCCACGGGGCTGCAAGCAGGCTGCATGGAAGGGCGCGGTGCAGCTAAATCCCAAGCAGACGAGAAACACCCAAATGTCCCAGGGACGGGAGGAAGCGCCAAGGATGCCCCCGCCCAGGGGCGTCGGGGGCGGGGGTTACTGTGGGAGCAGGAACTTCCAACTCAGGTTCCTGCTGTGGCTCAGTGGTAACGAACCTGAACCTGACTAGGAACCACGAGGATGTGGATTTGATCCCTGGCCTCGCTCAGTGGGTTAAGGGTCTGGCGTTGCCATGAGCTGTGGTGGAGGTCACAGACACGGCTCGGATCTGGTGTTGCTGTGGCTGTGGTGTAGACCGCCAGCTGCAGCTGTGATTCAACCCCTAGCCTGGGAACTTCCATGTGCCTTGGGTGCGGTCCTAAAGAGACAAAAAAAAAAAAAATATCTTCCAACTTCACACGCTTCTGTTAGGTCTTTTGTGTGTGTGTCTTTTTCTTTTTTTGCTTTTTAGGGCCACACCCGCAGCATATGGAGGTTCCCAGCCTAGGGGTCCAATCGGAGCTGTCGCTGCTGGCCTCCACCACAGCCTCAGCCACGCCAGATCCAAGCCGCATCTGGGAGCTACACCACAGCTCACGGCAACGCCGGGTCCTTTAACCCCCTGAGCGAGGCCCGGGATCAAACCCGCAAGCTCAAGGTTCCCAGTCGGATTCCTTTCCACTGCGCCACGAAGGGAACTCCTACTATGTCTTTTTTTAAAAACAATGAATGCATGTTGTTTTTTTTAAAGGTATGATTTTTGGCAAAGTTTCTGGTGAGTCAGTGCCAGGGGTTTGGGGGATGCGGGGCTGGCAAGGCCCTCCAGGTAGGTGACTTCAGACTCAAGGGAGCACGTGTGCACATGTGCACCGTTTCAGGCAACAAAGATCTGACCCTCTGAGCAGCCTGCCAGCTACCCCGGGGCCTCAGCGAAGAGCGTCCGTCCCTTCCTTCCTTCATTCCAGCAGAAGAGTCACCAAACATCCGCCTGAGTCTCAGGGCCCCTGCCAGCCTGGACTGCGGCCGAGGCTGGGCCAGGGTACACGGGCACTGTCTGCCCTCTGCTGTGTGCCCCAGCGCCCCTGCCCCCCTGGCCCTGGACAACGCCACATGGGGTCGCAGGAGCCCACCGCCCACCCCCCAGGCTGGCAGGCGCCCCAGATGGGAACTATGGTCTCTGGGAGAGACAGTGACGGGAGCCAGTTCCTGCCTTTTCAGCAAACGTGATTCCTTTTTATTAGAAAATTAAAGGCTGGGACCAGCTTGCCAAAAGCCAAAAGAGCTGAAATGTGCTTTCCTAAGATATGCAGCGTCGGAGGAAACGGATTTGCTCGTCTGCCTCCTTTGCCGCCGCCATCTCCCTCTGGCCAGCCCGCCCCGGGCACCGGGCACCGGGCACAGGCTTGGCCAAGGCGGCAGGCCCAGCACCTGGATGGGGGAGCGGGCCTCTGCTCCCCGGCCCAGGGCAGGAACCGGGGACTCCGTGTGGAGCCCCACTCCGAGGTTTCAGCCTTTCCAGCATTCCCCGAGGATGCTCTAGCTCCCCTGAGAGGCAGAGGCACCCGTGGCCTCTGCTAAGCTGAGGGTGTCAGGAGAGAAAGGCAGCAAAAATAAAGGACTGGGCTCCCGACGAACAAGCACATCCACCGGGAGACGCGGGGACCCGGGGGCCCGGGAGCGGCGGCGGCTCCAGGCAGGAGGCGGCAGCCAGGGGGAGCGGGTGGAGTCGCCAGTCCCTCGCCGCCGCCACACAAAAAGCAACTCCTCAGAGCCGCCCAGGGAGTTCTCGCCTATTGAAAAGTCCTTGAATCTTCCCTTTCTGCCGCAGAACTCGGAACAAGGGCCCCGGCTTGTTAATGGGGTGACGGAGGGGCCGGGAGGGAGGGTCCTCAGGACAGGAAGGGGGCCGTGCCCGCCCCGCGAGTCCTCGGCGCCCGTAACTACGGTAACTACGGTAACTCGGAATGGGCTTTGCGCCCCCTCTCTCCTTTCCTTTCTTTTTTCTCTGGTCAGAGGCTCCCTTCCTGGTGCACAGGGAACCTCGGAGGGCGGTGGAGGAAGACAGGAGTGACATGTGTGAGCATGTGTGTGTGTGTGCGCGCGTGTGCGTGCGCGTGTGCGCAGGCGTGTGCCGAATGCTAAGATGGTGACCAGGCGCTGGATGCGCCAGCGGGTGGGGGAGGGGTGGCTGTCGCAGGTACGTCGCCCCGGCCCCCTCCCCGCGGTCCTCGCCCTCCCCGCTGCCTCTCTCCCCGTTCAAGGGCGAATCCAGCCCCTGACTCCCTCCGGCAGCAACAAAAGGCAGATGGAGTTCCCTTCCACCTGCTCTGATTGAAGCCTCTGCGGCGGCCGGTCTGGCAGAGCCGGCTTTGTTCTGGGGACAACCAAGGTGGGGGGCTGCCCGGGGCCTGCGGAGTGGGTCACACATAAAGACAAAAGCAGCTCTGTCCCACAGGCCCGGGCTCCCTGGGTCTCTCACCTGGGAAGCACGGCCCGGAAGGCGCAGCCAAAGGTCTGCCGGGTCCGGTCATTCCTGGCCCTGCCGCCACGTGGCTAGGGGGCCCGGGGCAAGGTCTTTCGCGCCTGCGTCCGGCCTGGTGGCCTCACTCGACAACCCATGGGACAACCTATAACCCAAAGGAAGCCCCTGGCACAGGTCAGCCTCTTCCCCACCTGGCCAGCGCCACAGCCGACAGGCAGGAGCCGCTTTTCCACGGGGGCGGGGGGCGACGACCATGACGACAGTGACACCAGCTCTCCAGGGGCGGCTCTGCAGGGCCCAAGACCTCTGGGGGGGCTTCGGAGGAAGAGGGCCCATCTTTGACCCTGGGACGCAGGGTTTCTCTGGATGGAGGAGGAGCTGGGAGTCCTGGCCAGGCGCCTCCCAGAAGGAGGCCATGGAGCAGCTGGGGCAGGCAGGGCCCTGGCATGGACGCCAAAGATCACTTGTGGCCACAGGAGCCCACGGGCCCAATGTGGCGGTCCCATCGCGAACGACGGACCCCCAAGCCTGAGCCCACAGCCCGTAGAAGAACAGGGCCCAGGTCCTCTGGACACTGATGCCTGATCCCTGGCCACCCCCTCAGAAGGGGGCTCAGCCTGGCCTGTGAGTCCTGGGGAAGGGGGGGCTGCGGCACTGGGTGGCAGCGCTCCCCCTCAGTGGTGAGGTGACTCAGCTCAGCCGGCTCCGCGTTCGGGGGAGGAGCTGCCCTGTCTGCACCCAAGGTGCGGTGGTGGCTGGGCAGGCTGGCTGGGCTGGCACCTGGGACTCACGGGGACCAGAGCCCTGCTCAGGGTGGGTGGGCTTAAGGCCTCAAAATCCCCAGGCAGGGGGAGGCTGGTGGGAGGCAGTGGAGGTCACGGGAAGAGGGCAGGGGCAGCGCCCCCAGCTGTGCAGGTGGACAGGCCACAGCCCAGGCACCAGCCCGCTGTCCCAGCGGGGTCAGGCCCAGGCCCCCTGCTCCCAATGGCCCTTCTAGGGAGCACTTCCCGCATGTGCGAGCCCGTGTGCGTGTGCGGGGATGTATGTGTGTGGGTGTGTGCGTGGGTGTGTATGTGGGTGTGTGCACACGCGTGTGTAGGATGCAGTGGCCTCCAGGGCCCTCTCCGTCCCCACTCTAAAGGGCCGCACGCTCTCTTGTCACAACCTGGC
This sequence comes from Sus scrofa, assembly GCF_054392235.1. Lineage (NCBI taxonomy): Eukaryota > Metazoa > Chordata > Mammalia > Artiodactyla > Suidae > Sus > Sus scrofa. The sequence goes on from NC_139394.1 coordinate 66,186,523, forward strand.
TTCTCAGACTGAGGAGGCCTGCACAGGCATTTTGGGGGGCCGGGAAAGACCCCCCAGCCACACCCCAACCCCAGCTGCGGCCACTCCCCTGCAGTGGGGAGGGCGCCCCTGCACTCCGCCCCCAAGGATGCCCACAAACCCCACTTTCCGGAGGGGAGACTGAGACCCACGGGCCCCCAGATGCCAGGGGCCGGGTCGGCCTGCGTCGCATCTGGACAGATGTGCTCAGAAGCTCCGAGATGCGGGCCCATGGGAGCCCTCGGCCTTTCCCTGCTTCCTACTGGCCTGGGGCCCTCTGTGTCCACCAGCAGACGGGCCACAGGAGGCGGCAGGGACCACCCAGGCGGAGAGAGGGGGAGTGTGTGTGCGTGTGTGTGTGCGCGCGCGCGCGCTGACCCAGCCCAGACGCTCCGCCCAGCTGACCGCAGCTGGGCAAACACGCTCCTCAGTGGCCCCCCAGCCACAGCCCACCCTGCCCGGCCAGCACCTCACCCAGTCCAGGGTCCGGGGCCACCCCTCAGACCCCGCCAGATGCGGAGGCTGTGCTTCTCTGGGCAGCCCACTGCCCTGCTACCCCAGGCACAGAAGCCCCCCCCCCCCCCCCCCCCCGTGCAGGGCCCCTCCAGCATCCAGCCTTTCCCCCAGACGGTCAGAGGTGAGGGGGCCACTTCCTAAAGGCTGAGACCCCGACTCTCTGAACGGCAGCCCCCCACCAGCACCAGGGTGCGCCCCCCGGCTTGGAGGCTCCCTCCTCCTAGGGGGCAGCTCCCTGCCCTCTCCCACCGCAGCCAGGCCCAGGCGAGGGTCCTAGGCCCGCCGGGCACTCCTCAGGCAGGATCCCTGAGGCTGAAGTTCAATGAAGGAAGAGGAGCAATTACTCTGGGGGGCCAGGCCAGCTCAAGCGGTGACACATCCTCCAACTTTGCTTCCCTGGAGTTGGGGGAGGTGGCTGGGGGACCCCGGGGGTCTGCCTGGGCTGGGCAGGGACTGGCCTTCCCCCATTTTTAACCTCACACCCCGCAACCCTCCTGCTGAAACAAGGCCGGCCTTGGAGCTGCTCCCCGACGGGCAGGTGTGGGGCTGGGGGCGGCGAGAGGGCTCCTGGCAGGGGCTGAGGGCAGGCCTTGGACGGCTCCCAGGAAGCCGAGTCAGCTTGGAGGGTGCCATTTAGCTACAGCCTGTGCCTGCAGCAAGCCTGGGGGCTGCGGGACCCCACAGCAGGGCCAGAAGCCCCCAGCCTCCCTCAGGGCAGGGTGGGCCTGAGCAGGAGGCCGTTCGCACAAAACCAGGGTCACAGGTGGGGACGTCCCTTCCCGCCCCCGAGACCCTCCGTCCCTTCCTCCAGCGGTAGCCTCGACCACGCCACCCTCATCTCCAGAACACACCCCTGCTCCGAGAATGACCCGTTTCCTCTCCAGAAATCCTGCCTTTCATCCAGCACGGTTCCATCTCCTTTCCAGAAATACTCCCTCTCGTCTTCAAACATAAGCTCCAGAAAGGCCAGCACCCTCTCCGCTCTATAAAGGCTCCATCTTCGCTCCCAAAATGCTCCATTTCCAGAAATATCACATCCTCTCTCCAGAGAGGTTCCATTTCAGCTCCCAAAATACCTCCGATCCAGAAGCGCCCTATTTTATGTCCAGAAATACTCTAGCACCGTCTTCAAAAACATTCCACTTCCAGAAGGGCTACAGTTTATCTCTAGAAGTGGTCTGTCTCCAGAAACGTCTCACCTCGACCAATGCCTGGAATCCAGAAAGGCCTCATCAGTGCTCCAAAAATGCCCCGGTTTCATCTCCAAAAAAGCCTCTCCTCCAGAAAACTCCCCCTCTTGTCTCTAGAAACACCCTCGCACAGTCTCCAGAAACGGAATAGCTTGTTTCTTTCTTTTTCTTTTTCTTTTTCTTTTTTTTTTTTTTTTTTTTTTTGGCTTTTTAGGGCTGCTCCCGTGGCATAGGGAGGTTCCCAGGCTAGAGGTCTAATCGTAGCTGTAGCCGCCAGTCTATACCACGGCCACAGCCACACCAGATCCGAGCCGCGTCTGCGACCTACACCACAGCTCATGGCAATGCTGACTCCTTAACCCCCTGAGCGAGGCCAGGGATCGAGCCCGCAACCTCATGGTTCCTAGTCGGATCCGTTTCCACTGAGCCACGAAGGGAGCTCCCAGAACGGCTCATTTCGAACGGCACTCCGTCTCTGGAAACCTTGCATCTCACGTCTAGTGATGCCCACGGTGTGTCCGCAGAGGCCTGCTCATCTGGTCCAGACACCACAGAAACACGGGAATCCACCTCGTGTGGGATTTCTCGGGGAGAAGCTGAGCAGTGGCCAGGCGGGCTCCTCTCCCTCCTCTTCCCTTGTCCCTACGGTCCCCTGGGGACCTCCGGCCATCTGCGGGGCCCACTCTTGTCCCAGGAGCAAGGATGAACTAAGACCTGGGCTGGCAGGGGTCGAAGTCCCTGGAAGGGGAAACGGATGGCTGGCGTCGGGGTGATGGGCACCTCCGGGGTCCGAGCCAGGGCCAGGGGCAGTGGGAGGCCTGGGCGGGGAGGCCTGGCCCAGGAAGGTTGGGTTGGCCCAGGGAGAGCCAAGGCGTGGCCCCCAGACATGCCCACACCACAAACATGTCCACCGGGCCCGGTCACACCCTCCGTCGGGGCGGACGCAGGGCACAGAAACGCCCCCTCCCCACCTCCCCGAGAGCCACACATGCACGGCGTCCAGGCCACCCCAGCACCCGCAGCTCCGCAGCCGCCTGCGTGCACGGAACACACGCTCTCACCCTCCTCCACGCTCCCCGACTCTGAGCCGGGTCCGGGGACACTGAGGGGCGGCCTCCTAACCACCCTGTGTCCCCTGGGGAAATCCCCGGGCCCAGGACTCTGGGGACCACGGAGGAGCCCACGGCATAGAGGAGCGCACACGGGGCGACCGGCTGGCACACCCACGGAGCTCCCTCCCTCGGGAGCGGCCCTGGCTCTTCTGGGTCCTCTCGCGACGACAGAAAGCTCCTCGCGGGGTGGAGCCGCAACTTGGCAAAGTCGCCTCCGTCCACACAGGTCGGCGCTGCTCTCTGGAGAGGGTGTGGCATTTGGGCACGTGCCCGCGCGTGCCCCCACATGCAGACACACAGGCAGGCAGCTAACACGCTTCCAGGCCCTCGACTGGCCACGGGCAGGGAGGAGGCGGCCCTGGGACCCGGGCGGGCGTTCTCAGCGCCTCCAGGCTGGCGGGGGGGGGCTCCCCTGGGAGGATAATTACCCTTTATTAAGCCTCCCGATTTAGACTCAGCCTCAATTAACTGGAACCTCCCAAGCCCCCTTTTCTGATCCTTCGGGGCCAAGGGCAGACGGGCCCAACCCCCCCACCCCGCACGGGCCAGCTCCTGCCCAGAAAAGGTGCCCCCAGCCCTTGTCCCGGACACTCTAGGTACCCCTCCCCAGCAGCGCACGAGGGGCGGGGACCCCAGGGCTCCCAGCTTTCTGGAGACGCCCTGCATTGGTATTCTCGTCCCTCGCAGCCCAAATTACACGGCCTCTCCTGGGACCCTTTCATTGCACGCTGTCGCTCCAGCAAAAGGTTATGCACGAGAACATCGAAATCCCTCCCGCATATTAACGAAAAGGCGTCTTTTAAATGCGCAGGGAAAAGCGGCCAATTTTACAGTATCTGAGATGCGGACGGGCGGGCGCTGGGCCCTGGGCAGGGCGTGGAGGACAGGGGGCTGTGGCATGTCCTGTCTCCTCTCCCTGGGGCCCTGACCGCGGGGCAGCTGCCCGGCACCTCTCCTCCTCCCCAGGCGGGTCCCCACCTGTGCACCCTTCCTTTCATTTTATTTTTGGGGGCGTCTGGAGCATGGCTGGAAAACACCTTCAAAACCCAGTTTGAATCAGCTTCTCAGTTCCGGCAGCTTCCAGATGCGTTTCAAAGATATTTCAAATCTGCCCAAGATCAATGCAAGCTGGGGTGCCGGGACGGGAACCCCGGTGCGAGTGGGGGTGCCAGGGGACAAACCGGACAGAGCGGGGACCGCAGAGACGCAGGCGGCCCCGTCTCAGCTCCACCTGCGGGGGCTGACGGGCCTGCGGGCGGCACTACGACCCTCCAGCTAGAAGAGAAGCCCGAAGTGGGATGTTTATACGAAATCCCATGTTATTTTTTAAACCCTGTGCTGGCCAAACAGCGCCCATCTAAGGGCCTCAGCCAGCGACAGCCCCGCGCAGGAGCACAGAGGAGAGCAGTCTGCTCAGAGGCGGTGGGGGCTGGGGGTGGGGGCAGGACGTCGGAAGCGGAGACCGCTGGGGTGCTCCTCTGTCAGCTGGGGGTGACAGCCAGGCCCCCCAACACGAGAGACTCAGCGGGACCACAGGATGAAGCGGGGGGGGGAGGGAGGACGAGGTCCCCCAGGTCGGTCCCCTCCTGGGTCAGGCCAGGCCCGAGATGATGTGAGCCCCGCGCAGCTGCCCAGGTGCCCAAGGAGGGCGCCCCTGCCTCCCATCACAGCCGCTCCCTCCGGTCACCGCAACGGGACCCCCGATGCCGGGAACCCTGTGGGGAAGCCCGTCCTGCCAGGCCCACAGTCATCCCAGCCTGGCTTCTTACGGGTCCTGGCGGCCTTGACCCACAGGGGCCTGCTTCCTCCAAGCCTCGGCTTCTTCATCCGTAAAGTGCACATGACAGGAAATACCTAAGTGCTCGGGGCCCAGTGGCAGGAGGCTTGCAGAGGAAGCTCAACAGCAGGTTCCGGGCATCCTTCCCGCGTCTCCCGCCCTCCCCACCCCTCCCCCTGCTCTGTGCTGGGCTTTCTTTCAGGGGATTAGCATCTTCTGGGCTTTCTCCTTCCTTTTGGGCCACACCCACGGCGCATGGAAGTTCCCGGGCCAGGGATGGACGAGCCACCTGAGCCGCAGCCGCAACCTGCGTCCCAACTGCGGCTACTCAAAGTCTTAACCCACTGCGACGGGCTGGGGATCGAACTCCTGCCTCTGCAGAGACAACGTGGGATCTTTAACCTCCTGGCCACAGCAGGAACTTCCTGCTGAGCTATAATTACTGGTCCCAGGACCACCCTCCCCCCAGGAGGGAGTGAAGTCTGAGGGCCCTGCTCCCTCTGGAGTGCCAGGCAGCTCGGAGGGGCGGGAGGGGCGGGGTGCTGTCCAGTCCACGCAGCACGAGTAAGGATCAGCAGAGTCAGAGTTCTCGGCAGGGGCAGAGGGCTACTCCCTGATGGGTCTCGCTGCCCCAGGGGATCCCGGCTGGTCCCTGCCTCTCCCCACGTCAACCCCAGCGTCCCCACCTCCAAGCCTTGGCGCCAGCCGTGCGCCTGGTGCCGAGCAGCCACCTTCAGAATAAACCCTTCACAGCAGTCAAGGCCCAGGGTCTCTCGGCCTCTGTGCCACCTCCGCCACCTGCCCTGCAGAGCCTCTGGTCCCTTCCTGCTCCAGGCCTGCTTCGGGGTACACCCGCGCCCCTCCTCCTCCTCCAGGAAGCCCACCGTGACTCTCTGGGGCAGGGCCTGGGTGTGCTGTCAGCCGCGTGGGAAGGAAATGAGCCTGACCTGTGACCCCCGGTGCCCATCAGATGCCCACCCAGCCCAGCAGCGGGGGCAGCTGGGAACGCGGCTGTTCGTGCAGGAAGACAGGCAGGCTGACCGTTCCGTCGGGGCCCAGCAGCCCCGTGGGTGAGCCTTCTGCTCCCACACCCTCACCCCTAAGCGAACAAGGCCAGGCGGGTGCAGACATGCACGAGGCTGGCACCAGGCACAGACCGAGGGTCAAGGCCGGACACAGAGGCCAGTTACTACGACCCCTGGGTTACAGCTTTCGAGCCAAGAGGCTGCACACTGGGGCCTGGGGCCTGGATCTGACCGCTGGTGAGTTGCTGGATTAGGGAACAGCACACCCAAACCTGGAGATGTCACGTAAGCACCCAGGTCCTGGGTCCCTAGGTGGCGGGACAGGACACCTGACTGTGTCCCCCGTCCCACCTGGTAGAGCTGAGCTGCCGCCCCCGAGGGCCTCACCCTCATTAGCTTTGCCCACTGCCATGCAGGACCCAGTGCCCTGCAGACACCAGCTCCCCTCCAGTCCCTCCTCCAAGGCCACCCACGTGCGTGTAAGGGGCCCCAGCACGGTGACCCTCGGCGGCATCTAAGGCCCCAGGAAATTTCGGGAAGGCAGACCCCACACGGGTCAAGATACCCCTGGGCAGTGCAGCCAGCAGGACAGCCGGGGCGGGCAGGTTCCCAGATGCCCTCACTCTGCTGCGAGGGGCTCCCCAGGGAGCAGCGGGCTCCGGCCTTCCTCTCTGCTGGCGCTGCCCCCGGGAACGGACAGAGCCCCTTTCTGGTCCCCTCACCCCCTCGAATTCCTCACGACACCCTTTCTGGCCTCAGAACCCTCCCCTCAGTCAAGCTCCTGCTAAGAACGTGGGACCCAGTCAAGCAGGAAGATCCCCTCCCTTTTTCCGGACACTCTACCTTTGATAATGTAGCCTCAGGTGGGCCCAATGAACTTCTTTGTCCCCCGGAGGCTCCTCCCGAGACTCGGACATTGGTCCCCTCCACCCCAGAGCGTCTCCTAGAAAGCAGTGTCGGTGGCAGTGCGTCTGCCTCCCAACCCAGCAAACCTGGGCCCCTGCCATGGCAACACATAGGTGCCCTGGACAGACAACTGTACAGACAATGACTCGCTGTGCATCGGATGCCACCGGTCATTTGTACCAACTTGCCCTCGTCTCCCTCACCTTCCAGACAGTCCAGTCGGGGAAAAGTTACGTCCCCCACCGCACAGAGGGGAAACTGAGGAAGCGCGAAAGGCCCGTGATGGTGGCCAGGGCTGGCGGAGCGTGCGGCGGGGCGGCGGGCCCTCTTCTCGACGGTCGGGTCCCCACAAGTGCGAGGTGAACCGTTCGCCCGAGCATCGCCCACTGGGTGAACCTTGACACGTGACTCTGGACTGCGGGCTGCGGGGCACCTGGTTGTCACTTGTTCCATGACTGCTGGGCTTGCGGGGTGACTGGGGGTGAGCCAACCAGGCCGGGCAGAGTGTGACCTGGCGCAGACGTTTCCACAATGGTCTCAGCAGCCTAGGTCCAGGAATGTGGGTACACGGTGGCCAGCAGGGCCCAGGGGCCCAGGGAGCTTAGGGGGAACAGGCCCTGACCATGCTTCAGACCAGAGCTGCCCGGGGCTGTCGAGTCGTCTGCCACCCCCAGGACGGACATGAGCTGGACCCGGGAGGCTGGACCTCAGAACCGAAGGGTCTCAGGATGCCGCGAGAAGGACGAGGCCGCCCATGGGCACCCAGCTACCCAGGGGGCCTGCAGAAGGCGAAGCCCCCACCGGGGGCGTCTGGGAGGCAGCTGGGAACTAGGAAGAGGGGTCTGGGCCTTGGGGTGAGAGGACTGGGTCCCGACCCCCTGGTTCTATGACCTCAAGCACGTCTCTTCTCTATAAAACCCAAACCACAAACACAGCATCTGTGCAAACAGGCCCAGGCCCCGGCACATGAGCAGGGCGCATGGGCGCCATCCAGACACCAGACACCAGACACGCACACACACACAAGCACAAAGACACAGCACAGAAACGCCCACATGCCCACACTCACGAGGACTGCTCTTAACCTTGACCTTCTGGACGGGGCTCCTTGGACCTCAGGGAACATACCCAGGGGTGGGGGGGGGAGGCGTCTGCAGAATTCAAAGGAGAAGCCCAAACCTGCGCGGGCACAACCCCCAGCACCTCGCCACCTGCTCCCGCGGTGCGCTCCCCTCCGAGGCGGGGTCTGGCGCTGGCTCTGGCCCGCGTGGGACCCGGGCCCCACCCTCCATCCCCTGCCCTCAGCCCCGGCCTTCCCTGGCGGGGGGATGTGAGCAGGAATGGCTCAATCAGGATATAATCGTTTTTAATTAACGTGCGGATCATTTCACAGGCTGGTCTCCTTGGAGACCAGAGGGAAGACCGTCTTTTAAGATTTTCCCTTCCCTCCCCGCCCCCCGCCCCCCCCCCAGTTGAAGGCCGCCCCCCCACCCCCACCAGACCCAACCTTGAAAGCAGCACAAAAGCCTGCCGCCTGCATCCCTCGCGGGGCCATTAGGAGGAAAGGGTGCGTTCACACGCAGATAAACACGCACGTGCTCAAGCGCGGGGGCACGCGGCCCGTCCCCGGAAGGGCACAAGTGGGACCAGAGACCCAGGGACACGGCCCACACAGGGACACTCACACTGATTTATGCGCACACAGGGGCTCGAGAAAAGCACACATACAGTGCGGGCCCGCAGACGTGGACACACGCATCTAGGCCGGCAGGCACGCAGACCCCCCCCCGAAGACACGAACAGGAGCGGACACACAGACACACGCACACGCAGGCGCACACACAAAGGGGTCCAGGCCCCCAGACCCCACAGAAATGCCCGAATGCCCACCCGCAGGAGGGCTGCTCAGACAGCAGGACAGAGCTCCCTGTCCTCTGGGGGGGAGTCAGAACCACATCCCCGCCCCCACACACGCCCCCGGGCCCTGGCTTCTGTCCTCAGGTGGCCCTGCCACCTAGCCCACGGGAACCCATGAACAGAGAAGTCACCTCCCAGCTCTTGTGCCCTTGCCACCCACCTGATGGAGCCCCCTGATCCCCAGAGCCCCCCAAACAGCTGTTCCACGCAGCCCTGCCCGAGCCCACCCCCAGGACACACACTGGGGGGGACCCCACCACCACCACCACCACGCCTCTGGGTGCCCGAGGAGGCTGGGGAGCTTCCTGTCTCGTTTTCATTTTAAAAGGGTCCTTTCCTTCCTTCCCCCCCCCACCCCCCGCTTTTCCAGCCCCATCTTTCCTTCTCTCCCCTCCCTCTCCCCCTCCCTCTCGGCCCCTCTCACCAGGGGCCGCCTGGGGTCCAGCTGAGCCAGAGGCAGAGCAGGAGAGGAGCTGGTCCTGCCCCCGCCCCCGAACAGCCCGGAGCTCACGCCAGGGGCACGAGCTGGGGTCCCCTGACATGTGCAGTCCTGCACCTGCTCTGGGTCCTCGGCTTTTCCTCCAGGAAAATGGGTCGGCTGAGAGACAGGGGGGATCGTGAGGCGGGGCATCAGGGAATCCGCTGGCCCAGCGCAGGCTGGCATCCTGGGCGGCCCCAGACGCAGTGGACATCACGGACGCAGCCAGCGTATGTGACACGCAGGCGCCGAGGAGCCCATCTGGCCGCTCCAGCCGGCGCCACCGGGCGCATGGGGCCAGGGGCTTCTCCTCTCAGTGCCCCCGTCTGTAAAGTGGGCAAGGTCAGCCTACAAGACCCCAAGGGACTCCTCCCGGATGCGGAGACCAAGAGGTTCTTGGCTCTACGAGGCCCAGCGGCTGCTGTGTGACCCTGGGACTCACTTCCCTCTCTGGGCTCCCGTTTCCTCCTCTGTCAAAGGCTGCGGGGGGAGGGGGGGGTCAGACAAGCGATGTATCGCCAAGGTGCTTTCAGTTCTGAAAGAAGGTTCTAGATCGTGGGGAGGGAGGAGAACAGCGTCCCACTTATCAGGGAAAACAACGAGGCGCCCGTTTCCTCCACTGCAGGCAGGAGCAGCGTCTTAGGAGGACATGGTCTCAGACGCCAGAAAAGCTTTCGACGCAAATAAGCCCAGCGCCTCCCTCATCAGGGGACATCCAGAACATGGAACAAAGGGGGACTATTAAGCGAATGGTGGCGCATCCACCCAATTGGAAAAGCCTGAAGACCTGAACTGCCGTGTTTGGGGAGAGTTGGTTACAAAACAGGAAAAAAAAGGGGGGGGGCCGTCAGCACCAGCAAGGAGAGCAGGACCCAGTCTGAATACAGAGAGTATGCCCACAAGTCTGCAAAAACCAACCCACCCCCCACCCCCGGTCGAAAAAGACGGCGGGGAAAGGCATCAAAATAGTCCCAGTGTCACAGCCCAGACTGTCAGGACCTTTTGCATTTTCTCCGTCTTTCAGATTTTCTATTCAACCTCTCCTAAGACAGACATGTTATAAAAGTCTTTTTTTTGTTTAAAGGAAAACAAGGACTACATGCCTCCAATTGAGAAACTTTCTCTTTTCATTCATTTCATTCATTCATGACGGATTCATTCACGCCCGTCTGTCCGGCCGAAGCCAAGTGCCCAGCGTGTGCCAGGCCCCGGGCTGTCACCTGCAGGAAACCGGTGGGGAAGGGAGGACGGCCCCTCCAGGAACTGCACCACGAGGCTTGTGCCATAAAGAGCGGAGCGCAACCCTGCCCCAGCTGCCAGGGTCTAACGCCCCTTAACTGCCGCCTCCAGCTGGGAGTGGGGAGTGGGACCAAGTGGCCACCCCACCCCCAGGGCGATTCCCCTCGGGGCTCTGGCATATGCAACCTCTCCTCCCTTGGGGCCACACGGCCACTGTCTGGCTTCATCACCTTCTCTGGGCTCGGATTTCCACCCCCCCAGGGTCCCCGAACGAGGCACCACCCCCCCAGGTCAGAGCGCCTGGTTGGGAATGCGGCCGTGAACAGGGTCCAAGTGTCCACACTGCGTCCTGCTGTGTAGGGGCTGACAGGTTTCTGGGAGGGTTAACTCCTTCTACGCCTGGGCCCAGCCACAGAACAGCTCCCCTCTCCCCCAGGAACCTGTTCCATCAGGAGAAGCATTCCCATCACCTGACCGGGCTGGCGGGGGCCCTAGGGCCCTGGGCCAGGCCCCCGACCCCAGGAGGAGGAAGGGGGGAGCCTCCCTTAGCCCCCTAGGCTGCTGCCCAGAGCCCAACTAAGGCTGATGGCCACCGACTCTCCTCCAGCCCCACGGGCCTTGACCCCTTCCACCCCGCCCCCTCCTCCTGCCGAAGGAGCAGGGGAGGGCGCGCTGCAGGCTGACAGCCTCTGACCCCGCGGCCCCCACGGTGACTTGAGCCCCCCCCCCCCAGGACTGCGGTCCCCAGAAATTCTCCGGGCTAGCCCTCCCTCTGCAGGGCCCAGGCGGGAAACGAGAAGTTCCCACCCCCTCCTCCCCTCCCCCAGCCCCGAGGGGAGGGGCGAGGGTCCGGATCTCCGGGTCAGGGAGCAGCGTCTGCTGTGGATCGCAGGAGACAAACACGCCGTCACACACACACACACGCACACACACACACATCACCCTCGGGATCACCTCTGAAGCCCGCATTGTACCGGAGGGGAGGCGGCGGGTGGGGGGCCTCTACGTGCCTGGAGTCACCAGCCAATCACCAAGCCGGAGAGAGGCTGGAACCCACGACCCGGGCCCCCGACCCAAGCCTCTGGCCTCCACCGCACACCCCACCCCGCCTAGCCCTTCCGACGTCAACATCTCTAACCCAAACAAGGCCCTCCCCCGAAGGAGTTCCCCTCCCCCTCCCCCTGGCCGGGGTCCGCAGCCCCCGGAGGGACCGAGTCGCGACCACCACCACCACCCCCACCACCACCCCCGCCGCCAACCGCACAGGCGCGAGGTTTCATTGTCAGCCTGGCCACTGGGGCGCGCGCGAGGCGGGGGTGCAGGGCAGGGGGACTGTCTCGGCCGGTGGGGAGGGGTCTCCAGGGGAAGTGTTTGCAGCAGCTCCTCCCGCTCGGTCCAGATCCGGAAGCCGCAGGGAGAGGAGGAAGGCGGGGGTGGGGAGAGCGCGACCTCGGCGCCCGCGGGCGATGAGGAGGGGCCGCGGCGGCCGGAGGAAGCGCCCGAGGCGTCGGGGGCGCCGAGTCCCCCGGGAGGCTGCGCTCTCGGGAAGTTTCCCACCGGTTGCCCGGAGCAGGACAGGGCGCGCGCGCGGCCCTCCCCGCCTGACCAGCTCCGGGGCGCAGACTGCGAACTTGAGCAAAACTCCTTCCTTCTCTGCGTCCCTCCCCTCGGTCCGCGGCCACCAGCCCCGCCATCTCGACCCCCAGCCTTCAAGCCAGTGCCACGGTCGCCAAGACCCCTCGCCAATGTATCGTGGAGGAAACGGGGGGGGCGGAATCCCCAGCACAACCAAACTGCGGTCAAAAGAAAAAAAAAAAAAAAGGGAAAGAAAGAAATTCCTCCTCCTGAGACCGATTCCCTCAACCGGTGTGGAAAACCCCAAACAAGCAGATCTGCAACTCCAGCCAAGATCGCGGCGGCGCACGGCGGGAGGGGTGCCGGTGGCGGGCGGCGACCCCCGCCGGCAGCCCCGGGAGCCCTCGCGCCCAGATCGGCCCCCCGAAGACACAAAGCTCCGCCGCCAACAATACCTGCGGGCTCCTCCTGGGTCTCCCGGGCGCCGGCGCTGCGCGTCTCGCCGCCTCCCTTCCCCGCGCCGCCTCTCCTCCTCCGCTCGCGCGCGCTCTCCCCTCGTCTCTTCCAGAACGCGGCGGCCGGATGAGATCCTTGGGAGAAAAAAATGTGAGCGCTCGCACGATTCCTTTCTCTCCGCCCGCCGCTCTCGGCGGCCCGGGGCTCGCTCCTTTCTCCCCCGCGCTCCCGCGCGCGCCGCGCCTCTCGCGCCCCGCGTTTCCTTCTCAGCAGCCCCTGCGAGCGCCCTCAGTAGCCATTATTCACGGGCCACCGGGGGACAGGAGGAAGAGACCGCCCCGTGGCCGCATCCACTCGGCGAGCGCGATGCGGGCGCGGGGCGCGCGCGGGGAGGGGCGCGCGATGAGGGGGCTTGGCTGCGCGCAGCCCGCGCCCCAGACGCGGGGGAGGGGAGGAGGAGGAGGGGGGAGAGAGGGAGGAGGCGGGGGAGGAGTGGGAGCTGGCGAAGGGGGCGGGAGGAGGGGGCGCCGGGGAGACGCTCCCGCGGCTCTCGCCGCGGGGGCCGGGGTCACCGGCTGGGAGGCTCCGAGGCGCTTAGGAACTGGAGTGGGGGGGGGTGCGTGTCTCCGTGCGCGCGCCCGCGCGCGCGCCACAGATGGCTGGGGAGGGAAGGAACGCTTTAATATTTTCCCAGTGACTTACGAGCCCGTGGGTGAGCTCCTGGATGCGCGTTTTAGTCCGTGTGTGTATCCGTGTGGCTGTGTATTTTCTGATCCGCCTTCCGTGCGAATGTCACGGGGTTTGGGGGTCTGCCGAGAGCTTGTGAATGTGCTGAGTCTCGGGGGGACCGAGTGATGCGGTGCCTGCGTGGGGTTGTTTGTGTGCAATTGTTTATAGGGGGTTGTGGGACTGCGCCTGTGTGGGCCGTGTCTGCATGAGATTGTGCGCGTATGGGGTTGTGACTGCGGGGGCCCGAGTGTGTCTGCGGGGTGTCGGGGGCTTGTTGGCGTGGGGCTGCAGGGGCAGTGAGCCCGCGCAGGGCTGTGGTGCGACTGCAGGCGGTCTCGTGTGCGGCTGGTGGGGCTGTGTTCTGCCTGCGGGGCCGAGGCCTGGCGGGGGGGGGGGGGGGTCCGCGTGGCGTCGGGGCGCAGCGCGACGAGTAGAGGCGGAGGAGAGAAGGCGGGGATCAGAGGAGAGAAGGCGGGGATCAGAGGACCTGCATCCCGCGCCCCCTCCGCACCGGAGGCGCAGCTTGGGAGTACCCGGCACTGGCCCGCCCCGCGGTCCTAGAAGCACCGGGTTTGGAGGCCCTGCCGGGCCTGGGAGACGCCTGCGGGCTGGGGGCCGCGAGAACCGAGGCCCGGAGATCCGGAAGCAGGCCAGAAGTGCGCAGCGAGGGCCGCCCGCAGAGGCGGGTCGCGGTCCGGAGACAGCGGAGGACCCGGCGCAGACAAAGAGAAGCCGGGCCGGGGCCTCGAGGCGGGACCGTACCTCAGGTTCCCCCGCGGCCGAGGGGCGGCCCCTCCTCGCCCCAGTCCCGAGGCCGCCGGAACGGCTCGGGAGCCCCAGGGACGCGGAATTACGCGCCCCGGGCGGGGCCTCGGTGGCGGGGCGGGTGAGCGTAGCCGGCGGGCGCCGCGCCCCGGGGCTGTGATTGAGCGCCCCGCAGGCCCGCCCCTCTCCAGGCGGCTCACCGCCCACGCTGCCATTCATTCATTCATCCGTCCTCTCTCCATCCGCCCACCTTCTCCCCATACACGTGTCCGGCCTGTCGTCCGTCCACGCGATTATCGCGCCAGCTGGCTCTCTCGTGCTTGCCAGTCTGTCCTTGTCGCCCTCCTCGCCTCCCCCAGACCCCTGTCTGGCAGGAGGGGAGGAGCGCGCCCCACGATCTCGATGACTGCCCGACCCGTCCCCACTCCCCACTACCCGCTTCCCACGTCTGTGCCCACCCCGCCTTCCCTGAGACCTGGTGACTCCTGGGGGCCTGCTCAGCCCAGCCTCCGCCGGCCTTGGCGGAGGGAGTTAGGAAACGGTTGCTATGGTCCTGGGCTGAAGGCAGTGCAGGTCCTGGAGACACAGCAGCCACCAGAACCCCAGGGGCCAAAGCAGTCACTCCCAAGCCTGCCACTGGTAGGGTGTCAACGGGGGACCTAAGAAACAGGTTCCCTGGCCTCTAGCCCAGACCTCATCACTCTGAGTGCCCAGAGCCTTCGCCCACGTTGTGCCCTCCGGGAATCAGCATCTCACAGCCAGGCTCGGGAACCTCTTAACAGCCTACCCAGTCCTGAGTGTGGCCACCTGGGGCATCCAGCAGGCCTCTTGCCCCAAAATGGACCCTAAACCTGCTCTCTGGCTGCCCAGGCTCACCCGGTAAGGCTGCAGCAAAAACAGGCTACCAGCAGGCCCTGAGCAGCAGACACCTCTCTGGCCTCTAGCTTCCCATCTTTAAAATGCAGACTGACTCGTGTCCTTCTATTACCTGGGCCTGGGAACTGGGGCTGCTCCGTGGCGAGGCAGCCGAACAAACCAGAAGTCTACCGTATGCACCATTAGGCAAAGTGCCCCAATGCTGCTGGGACCTCCGACCCAGCCGCAGCACCACCTGCCCCTCCGCCTCAGACCATCCTTGTCACATCCTGACTCAGCCAGCTCCTCCAGGCAGCCACCCATAGGCCAGGCGGGAGGACAGGAGTGGATGCCCCTTCCCCCCGGGGTAGGCGCAGGCTCCCCCCCTGGTTCTGAGTGATCTGAAGAAGCGGCCCTCCCAGCAGCAAGACTCCCAGTCAGCTCCCCCCATCTCACCACCGTCCCCTTGCCGTCCCTTGTTCACCAAGCATATTCTCACCCCAGGGCCTTTGCACTTGCTGGTCCTTCTGCCTGGAATGCCCCCGCCTTTCGCACGTACCATCTGACTCACTGATTTAGGTGTTCTGCAGGCATTTTTGTCTTTTTGCTCACTAGCGTCCACAGGAATGGTACCTGGTACACATTCGGTAAGCATTTGCTGAGTGAGCGTGACCCAGCCCAGGGCTTTCTCCACGGTCCCTGGGTCCCTCTGGAGAACGATGGGGCGGGGTGAAGAATATCAGAGCAAGGACAGGTCATATGACCCATCCAAGGTCACTCCACAAGGGCCTTTCAGGAAGCACCTGTTCTGAGGATCTGGAGGGAGGGGACGGTGGAGGCGTGGCTCAACCCAACGAAGGACAGAAACCCCCTACCAGCAGGGGCCCCTCCGGCGGTGATGCATGCGGGGTCGTGAGGACAGCCCCCAGGGCGGGGATCTGCCCACCTCTGCAGATCCGAGCCATCCGAGGACTTGTCAAGAACACACAGCAGGACAGTCTGGTCCCCACCTGATGGAAGCTTCGAGACCCTGGCTCAGTGCCAGGCCCAGAGGAGGCACTCGATACGCTTTTCGCAAAGCAAAGAATGAAGCGGCAGCACCAGAATGCAGACCTAGGCCTGCGTGGCCCCCAACCCCTGGCTGGGCCCCCCGGGTCCTACCGGCAGGATTCCGCAGGATGGCGGCGGCAGCAGGTGGCACAGGGCGGGTCTCCGTCCACATGGAGCGAACAGCCGCTCCCTGCCCCAGCTGGGGTCTGACTCCATGCCCACCGTGAGTCCTGCTCCCCTCACTTGGCTGGCAGGGAGCCCTGTGAGCCAGGGCCGGGGGTGTTCGGTCTCAAAGGGCCCATGCCTCCTGGGGATGCGGGGCTGGTTCAGAGCCCGGGCTGCACTGCGCCCCTTGGCTTGGCCAGCACTATCTGAACAGCCGCTTTCCTGCCAAGCCGGTGTCCACATGCCTTCTAGGGGCCAAGGAGGGAGCCCCAGGCCACCAATGCGGTCAGCGGGGCTGCCAGGTGCTGCGCTCACGTGAACACTGGGCCAGGGGCCATGCTGGCACGAGGCAGAGAAGAGGGTGGAGGATGCCTCCCGCCAGGCCCGGTGGGTTCTACCGAGACTCAGAGGTCACGTTCAAGTTCAGCCCTGGTCTGGTGACCCCCAGGCCCTCCTGGCCTTGGGGGGGCTCTAATCCCCTACGAAAGGACAGGATGCCAGGCTCCTGGCCGGCAGGTGTACAGGCCAGAGGTCAGAGCAGGGCCAGCAAGTTTGAATCTGCATCTTTCCCTCTCATCGGTTCCTCCCACCGCCCCATTTCAGAGACGGGGGTCCCTGAGGCCCTGCGGGCTGACCAGCCCACCATCACACGACTGAAATGGAGCAGAGATTGTCACCCAACCGCTTGGCCAACACTCCCTGAGCACCTGCTATGTTCCAGGTGACAGGAGGCGGGGCTAAGAACAAGACAAGGCTTCCCTCCGCACAAGTCCCAACACAGTCACGAAACTGAATGCGAGTTACATGGGCCATGACGTCAGGCGACCCGTGCTGTGATGGACGGCCAAAGCCGGAGGGGGTGGGGGGCGCTGGGAGCATCGGGGGCGCCTTCCCCATGAGATGGCCTGGGAACTGGCCCTTGAAACAGGGGAGAACAGACCTAGACTCAGAAGTGAGGCACGCAGCTCCCAAACTGCAGAGGCCCGGAGCCCGAGCAGGCCAGCATTTTCCAGGGACGCCAAGGCCGGCGGCTGGCATGGAGTAAGAGAGGCGGGAACCGAGAGGTGACAGAGGGCCACCCACCGGCCCTGGTGCAGCTCTGTAAGGACTGGCTCTCCCAGGTCGTGGGAAGAGGAGTCTGCAGGGCTCTGAGCAGGGGCGGCAGGGACCCCATCGGGCTCTCGCAGGGGTGGGGCCAGGGCAGGAGCAGGTTTGAGGTGGAGGCCTGGCCAGGGCAGGAACCAGGGAGAGCTGCCAGGACGGGGACAGCGCGTTTATCTTGGGGACGGGGCTGACAAGATCATCCGATGCGTCGGGCCAAGCAGCGAAGAGGGCTGAGCTGCTGTGGTCAGCCACTCGTCTGCCACTCGTGCCAGTGGGTGCCTCCTGCCCCCATGACGGGTCCATGACAGCTGCGGAAGGGGCCCGTTGTCAGCGGGCGTGCAGGAGTCGAGCCTGCCTGGGTCAGCACCCGGCCTCACTTCTCCCTTTGCACGTGGGTCCCTCCCCACCACAGCCCCGTCCTTGTGTTTCAGGAGCGCTCACCACGTGCCAGGCCTCGTCCGGGTGCCAGGGAGACAGCAGAACAAGACAGACCTGGGCCTGGCCCCCATAGGCCCGCGTGGCCTCCGAACAGCACCAGCCCTCAAAGCCACCCACGCCCAGCACCCCGAGCCTGGCGCACAGAGTGGGCTGAGGGCAAAAACCCACAAGAAGTCTTTTTCTTTGAAAGGAAAGAACTTGATGGCTGGTGGGGGACAAAGCGGGCAGCATTACAAACAGCCGAGTTCCCTGAAGTTTTTGGCACATTTTGTTTGTACACCCCTCCCCCATCCCAGGGGCCAGCCGGCGAGGTCACAGGGCATCGCATCTGGGGCCTCCCAAGAGGGTGCCACCGCGTCAGGGCAGCGGCCCGCCTCCCTGGGGGCCGTTCACCAGAGCCTGCTGGAGGCCAGGCCCAGCCCACTTCTTGTTCCACCTTCCTCTGACCTAGGTGACTTTTTTTTTTTTTTTGCTTTTTTAGGGCCTCACCCCCGCGGCATATGGAGGTTCCCGGGCGAGGGGTCGAATCAGAGCTGCAGCTGCCAGCCTGCACCACAGCCACAGCAACGCCAAATCTGAGCCGTGTCTGCGACCCACACCACAGCTCACAGCAATGCTGGATCCTTCACCCACTGAGCAAGGCCAGGGATCGAACCCACATCATCATGGATCCTAGTCAGATTCGTTTCTGCTGAGCCTCGACGGGAACTCTCTGCTGTCTGTGGCTTTCTCTGCCATCTGTCTGTCTGTCCGTCCTTCCTTTCTAGACTGTGGGAGGCCACGTGACAAGATCACACAGCTCCAGACTCAGGCAGGGCAGAAGCACCTGCTAGGGAGCCTTCTTCCCTGGGTGGGTGGCCTCACCTGGACGTGCCTGACCTCTGGCTCTCACGCACCTGTCGGCAGCCCACGCACGCCTGTGACCTTCCTCTCTCAGCTCCTGAAGATACTGAGCCGGGTCCCTGAACTTGGAGGGCAGGGCCTGGTCACTGAGGGCAGAGGCTGGTGGCTGCAGGCAGGGCTCGGGCAAATGAGTGGCACAAGGAAGAGGGAAGGAAGACAGAGACGAGGAAGTGGGGACAGGGGACAGAGGGCGGGGAAGGGAGCAGGGTGAGAGAGGGAGCAGAACGGAGGGCCGAGGGGTGGCGAGCACGGGGGCCGGCGGCAGGGGTCTCCCAGCGCCTCACCTGCTCTGCATTCCCTCAAAAGGTCCTGGGTCCAGAGGGCAGCCTGGTCCTGGCTATGACCAAGGCCACCTGCTCTTGGCACTTCTGGTCTGGCCATGGGAGCAGCTCCTGGCAGCCCCTTGCCCTGGCTGGCACCTAGCACGGCCCCACCCAGGGGCAGGGGGGCCGCAGTGGGGCTGAGGCCTCACCCGTGCTCTGCACCAGTGGCTCCAGACAGACTGACCCTTGACCCCAGGCACAGTGCAAGCACCCCGACCCAACCCCGCCAGAGACGGACACTCGCCCTCGGCCAAGAATGGACTTCTGATCCCAGCCACAGTCTCTGGCCCCAGCCTGACACTGGCCCTGCTACAGACCGACCTCTGACCCCAGCCCCAGCCTCAGCCTGAACCCTGATGCTGGCAGAGGCTCACAGTGGTGACCATTTCGTGGACACGTCCCTCTGGGGACCGTGTGAGAAGCAGGGCCGTTCACCTGCGGGTAAGAAGCTCCATCGACGCCGCCGTGGCGCACACGGAGACCTCGGGGCCTGCAGTGACTGGCGAGGGCCCAGGGCGCTTGTGTGCAGGCTGGACGTTCACATGCAGCCAGGCCCGGGGTGCAGCCCCAACAGGGGCAAATGGGCACGCGGAGCCCCACAGGTGTGCTGAGATGCACAGGCCAAGCAGGCCCACGCATGCACACACACACACATGCACACACACGCCCTGCCCTTCTCCCTGGACCACAGCCCCTCCAGCCCAGCCCAGAGGCTCCCCAGGCACCAGGAATGACAAGAGGGTTCCTAAGGGAAGCCAGCAGGAGGGCGAGTGCTGCCCCCTCCCCCAAACCCACTGCAGATCGGAGGCAGCCAGGACACGCAGGAACACAAAGTGCCCCCGTCAGACACACTCGTGTGCTTCTATGTGTGCAGGGAGGTGTGTACGGGGCGTGTGCACACATGCAAGGCCACAGAGCAAGGCCACGCAGACCCCTCTGCAAGAGAGCAGTGCACAGCCACACACCCGCCGCCACGTCACTGTCCCGACTCGAGTTTGCGGCTGTCTACACCAGGTGGCTAACCACTCCTCGGGTGACCCTCCAGCCTCTTCCCAGCTCAGCCCCCCTCAACTTAGTGGCTCCAGGATTCTGGCCCAGGGGCCCTCCTGGCCCCCAGCCCCCAGCCTCAGGCATGGGAGGCCCACCAGCGTCCTGCTGACCACGTCCCACAAGGACCCGGGCTGGCTGTGAACCCGTGGGCTTCGGCACGACTGGGCCATCCCTCCGGAGGGAGACAGCCCCCTGCTCCAGCTTCTCCTGGGGACACGCAACTCGGAAGCAAGAATCCAGGATGGCCTGAGTCTGCAGACATGGCCTCTGGAAGGGTGAGAGGATGGAGAAGAAACTGCTGATCAGAAAGGAGAGGGGGCAGTTCCCGTCGTGGCGCAGATTAACGAATCTGCCTAGGAACCATGAGGTTGCGGGTTCAATTCCTGGCCTCGCTCCGTGGGTTAAGGGTCTGACATTGCCGTGAGCTGTGGTGTAGGTCGCAGTCGCAGCTCGGATCCCGCGTGGCTGTGGCTGTGGTGCAGGCCGGCCGCTGTAGCTCTGATTCGACCCCTAGCCTGGGAACATCCATATGCCACGGGGGCGGCCCTAGAAAAAGGGAAAAAAAAGAAAGAAAGAAAGAAAGGAGAGTGGGGATGGGAGGGGGTCTGTGGAGGGGGCTGCGGAGACTATTCTGGTGCTTCTCCTTCTGGTTTGGCTGCACCCCAAATTCCCCCGTGTGGGCAGGGGGCCGCCGTGCTGACTCGCCAGCACGCCCCTGGAGTGGCCCCACAGCCTTGAGGCAGGTGTTCTTGGTCCATCTTAGAGGCACAAGGAGTGGGACCAGCCGGTACCACCCCAGTGTCCCCAGCACATCCCAAGGAGCTGTCTTGGTCCCCCGTTCTGCCCAGGACCCAGCTCAGAGCAGTCCACCCAGCCGGACCCTGGCTGCAGACGCCCGCTGGGCTCTCCAGGAATTGCTGGCGCTAAAGTCATGATCCCAGCCTCCCAGATGAACCAGTGTAAGTCCAGCTCTGGGACACCCCGGCTGTGCGTCCCCAGGCAGCTCCGCACCCTCTCTGGGCCTGGTCTCCAAGCTGGGAGAAGGGATGGGGCGCCTGCTTATCTCATGGGGCAGGGGGCTGGACGGCAGACTTCTAAGCGGCAAATCTCTCTCCCTAAACTTAGCAAAAAGCTCACCGTGGAAACCAGGAGACCCCACCCCACCCGGCGCGAGAACCTTCACGGGACAGGCTGACGCGGCCCGGAGCCAAGGCGCCCCCAGCCCGCGGGTGTTTCCAGCTGCGGCCCCGCACTCCCCGGGGGCCCCTGCCAGTCAGCTTGCTGCGAGGCCCGCGCCCCCCCAACACGGGTGGGGGACTGCGCTGCTCGGCCACGGTCTTTCCACCTTTAAAACAGGACCAACCGGACCCGGCATCTGAAGTCAGTGCGGGACTCGCCCGCCTCACGCGCTCAGGGTTCTTCCCTCCAGACGCCGAGCTTTCCCCGTCTGGGGCACGGATCCAAGTCCAGCTCCACGGCTGAGCTCCTGGGGCGAAGGCCCACCCACACTCCGGCCCCGATCCGCGTGGCCACCGACGCCCGCTCCGGGCGGCCAACCCCCCACGGCCAGTCCCAGCCTCCCAAGGGCCAAGCGCCGGGCAGGGAGGAGGCTGGGAGCCCCAAGCCACAGACCCTGAAACTGGGGCGCAGAGAGGGAGCTGAGGGGGGTAGAAGCAACGGGAAGCCAGATTTCACCTCCATATAAGGAAGAGCCAGCCCACAGCAGAGCGGCCCAGGAATGGAATGAACAGGCCGCCTTGGGAGGTGGTGAGCGGCCTGTGGCCGAAGGCATGCAAGCAGGAGAAGGGGTCTGGGGGCAGGAGGTCACACAGGCGCTCGGACGCAGGCCAGGGCGGGGCCGAGGGGTCTCTGGTCCTGCGACTTGACCAAGGCCATGTGAGCAAGCGTGGACTTCCAGAAGGTCGGAGCTGGGGGCCAGAGCTGCCACGTGAAAGCCTTCAGACCGAGGACAGCCCCCGACAGGCTGGAGCGAGGGCCCAGCCCCCCCACCCATCCCCCACTCCCCCATCACAAAGCACTTAATTTTTTTTTTTTTTTTTTTTTTTGGTCCTTTTAGAGCCGCACCTGTAGCATATGGAGGTTCCCAGGCTCGGGGCTGAATCGGAGCTGCAGCCGCCGGGCCTACACCACAGCCACAGCAACATGGGATCTGAGCCGTGTCTGTGAC
This sequence comes from Sus scrofa, assembly GCF_054392235.1. NCBI lineage: Eukaryota > Metazoa > Chordata > Mammalia > Artiodactyla > Suidae > Sus > Sus scrofa. Next base: position 66,208,302 of record NC_139394.1, read on the forward strand.
CTTCACCACAGCTCACGGCAACGCCGGATCCTTAACTCACTGAGCGAGGCCAGGGATCGAACCTATGTCCTCATGGATACTAGCTGGGTTCCTTACTGCTGTGCCACCACGGGAACTTCCGAAGCACTTAATTTCTAGAAGACAATTCCTACTTTTAGTTTTAGGAGTTGGAAAGAATACAAAAGAAGAAAGAAAAAAAGATCCAGGGTCCCTTTTGCCCTGGGCCCGTCGCCACTATCACTTCTTCCCAATCTTCTCCGTGCGCGTCGCTTGCGGTTAGAAATCCCAGCATGCGCTAAACTTCCTCAAAATGGAAATACAATTTACCCTTGCAAATTTTTTTTTTTTTTTTTGGTCTTTTTGCCATTTCTTGGGCCGCTCCTGCAGCATACGGAGGTTCCCAGGCTAGGGGTCCAATCGGAACTGTAGCCGCTGGCCTACGCCACAGCCACAGCAACACGGGATCCAAGCCGCGTCTGCAACCTACACCTCAGCTCACAGCAACGCTGGATCCTTAACCCACTGAGCGAGGCCAGGGATGGAACCCACAACCTCATGGTTCCTAGTCGGATTCGTTAACCACTGAGCCACGACGGGAATTCCTACCCTTGCAAATTTTTAAAAAATTGTTTTTTGGCCACACCTGAGATATGCAGAAGTTCCCAGGCCAGGGATGGAACCCGCTCTACGGCAGCGACCTGAGCCTCAGCAGTGACATCAGGTCCTTAACCTGCTGAGGCTCCAAGGAACTCCAAACATTCACCCTTTCAAGAAGTTTTTGTAAACGCACAGACCTGTGCCAGCAGCCCTATTTTCAGAGCCTTTTCGTCAAAAAGAAACCAGTACTAGTCGTTCCCACTGCAGCTCAGCAGGTTATGAGCCGGACTAGTGCCCACGAGGTGTGGGTTCAGTTCCTGGCCTCACTCAATGCTGGGTTAAGGATCCAGCACGGCTGTGGCTGTGGCGCAGGCCCGCAGCTGCAGCTCGGATCCCACCCCCCGCCCAGGAACTTCCATATGCCACGGGTGCAGCCCTAAAAAGAAAAAAGAATCCAGCACCCATTAGCAGTGACCCCCACTCTCGCCCACACCGCAGCCCATCAACCCCTGGTCTGCCCCCCACCTTCACGGACTCGTGTGTCATCGTCGGCTCCTCCTGGCCTCCTCGAACCCACCCCAGCCACCTCCAGCCCTGCGGGAGCCAGAAGGAGCCTGCAAAAGCCAAGTCAGGCCACGTCCCACCCGCCCTCGGAATGCTCCATCCATGGCTCTCGGCGCACACGAGTCTCAACCACACTTGTCCGGGGAGCCACGGTCCCCTGTGCCATCAGCCATCTACCGCGTTCCAGCTCCTCTTGCACCATCCTCCTGGCTCCCTCTGTGCCAGCCACACTGGCCTCATCAGGCAGGTCCTGCCTCAGGGCCTTTGCACCGCCTGCTCCTCCCACCCGGACCACGCTTCTCCCACGCTTCTCTCCAGCTCTGCTTTCTTCGTCCTCAGAACACGTCACCTGACAGCCCTTTGGTCTCCGCTTCTCCTCCGCTCAAGAGGCAGCTCGCACCTTGCACGGGGCTGCAGCTCCGAAGCATCTGGGCCGTTTCCAATAAGACGAGCTACGTGAAAGGAGCCCAGGCGGAGCGCGAGCAGCCCCGGAACGGACGCCGTGACCCGGTGGCCCTCACCTGCGGGTCCTCGCCCTGCAAACCGCTCGGTGCCAGGAGAGCTCACTCACACGTCCACATCGCAGCTTCTCTTACAAACACAGCTCCGCTCATCCAGGGCCACGCGGCCAGGGCCGCGCACAGACACGGAGGGCCGGCCAGGCCTTGCCGCCCTGGGGCGCTGTCTGAGCTGCAGCCCAACCCCCCCGCCCCCCCAGCTCCCCACCCCCTGCTCTCACATGTGGCCCTACATCCGCTAAGAGGCTCCGCCCTACCCACCCCCTCGGGACCCCCACCCCTCTCCACCTGAACCAAGGGAACCGGGGGCGGCCTCCCCACCCTCCTCCCTGCCCTTGACCGTATCCGGCACAGCACGCTGGGCCATAGGAGGCTTCCTTAGCGGGCCCACCCTGGGGGATCTACGCCAAGGAGGGGCCTGGAAGGGTCCGGCTGGGGTCACATCAGCACCCACATTTAGCCACCACTTGCTGTGCTCCAGGGCGCAGGGAAGCACGGCCTGGGGAAGGCCCGGGGGACGGGGGGCCAGAGAAGAGGTGGGAGGGCTGCAGCCTGGACCTGTGCTGCAGTTAGGCCCATGTTCGAGCATGCGTGGGCGTGTGTGCACGTGTGTGTGTGTGTGTGTGTGTGTGTGTGATCACACAGACGATGCCGGGCTCTACCGTGGGCAGTGCCCAGTCCCCCCAGGGCCTCAGTGTCCCCGCCTGCACACAGGGTCCCCCCGATGACCAGCCCCTCTGGCCCCACAACTCCGGCCCGCCTCCCCACCCTGAGAGGTTTTCCGGGTACTGCGGCCCTGCCTTCTCATCCATCAGGATTTTGCTGCATTCCTGTGAGTCATTCTCCAAACAAACCCGCGTGAGGGAAGGAGGGGGAGGGAGGGGAGGCTGGATGCAAAGGGCGCCCTGCCTGTCCCCCTCCGCCTGTCCCCCTCTGCCGCCCTCCGCGCCCCAGGGGTGCGCTGGCGTAAAAGGCTGGTCAGCCGTGCCATGGACTTGCTGGGTGACCCTGGACAAGGCCCTTGCCCTCTCTAGACCTCTGGACAAAACGGGCCTGAAGGTCCCCACCGACAGGACGCACAGGCTTCCGAGGAGCCTGTGGGTCTCAAAAGATGCAGAGCCTGGGGCTGTGTGCCTGGGTCCTGGAGGCAGCCCCTTCCCACTTCCTGTCTGTGTGCCCCCCTAGGAAGTGGGGAGGGGGCTGAGGCGCGGGGCCGGGCCGGGAGGAGGGTCTCTGGGCAGACCCCAGCGCTGAGGCTCGCCTCGGCCCGTGGACCTCTGGCCGTGTCTGTGTGCACGCGTGTGTCTGTGCCGCCTGTGCCTGCCCATGTGTGTGCACGTGTGTGAGCAGAGCGGCTTACCCCCAAGAGTCGGCAGCCCCTGAGTCACCGTCACTGCGACCGCCCGGTGGCGCATCCAGTGGCCCAAGTGCCTTTGCACATGTGTCTCCAGGGCTCCAGGGTCTGCAGAGCCCCCGTGACCTGTATGTGGTCACGTGGCCAAGCTGCTGACGTGTGTGTGTGTGTGTGAGAGAGAGAGAGAGAAACACAGGTTCTGGGGGGTGTGAGAAGAGTGCCCACGAGTGTGAGCGGCGGCTCTGCCACAGCGGGCTGACGTGCGGTGAGTGTGCCCGGGATCTCCAGCTCCTGGAACTGCCCGGCCTCCTCCACACGCAGGTGCCACCCCTTAGCTGCACCCGCACCTGTGCCCCAGGCGCAGGGCTTGCCTCCGGGACCCCTGAGATTCGGAGCCAAGCGCTGGCCATCGACCCAGCAAAGCACAGACACGCAGCTCTTTGGACCTGGAGCCTGGGCAGGTCCCACCTCCCCAAGGCCCACAGGTGAGGCCTGGCCGCCCCCGTCTGGCCCAGAGCAGGGAGGTCGGGGGAGGCCAGGGGCCTGGAAGGGCGTGGGGGGCAGAGCCGGGGCTGGGCAGGACGGAGACCCTGCGGACAGCCGGGTGGCGCTCAGCCAGGGCTCCAGGATGCTTACAGCTGGAGGGAGCAGGGCGACCAGAGCCCCTGGAGGCCTGGGTGGCGAGGAGAGTGGGGCGGAGAAGGGGCTCTGAGCGTGCAGGACACTGAAGCAGGGGGAGACGGAGAGGAACGGCCCCACGGGACAGCCCCCGCCCTGCAGCCCCCAGCTCCAAGCCACCCGAGCTGGGACGGAGTCCTCCCAGGTGGGGGTGAGGGGCTGGCGCCAAGGGCCGTCTGTAAGGGTCACCCCGATAGGGGGATGGTCCCGGCGGCTGCCCCCGCTGCTCATGCAGCCCCTCCCCGGCCGCAGTGTGCTCACCTGTGAAGGGGGCCCCCAGCCCACGCCGCACCTAAGAGGGGGGAGGCCCGTGGGGCTCTGTGCCTGCAGCGGGGGGCAGGGGGGTTGGGTTCACCTCTACACCCGCGGCTGCCACGCTGGGCCGCTTGGTGCTTCCGCACGGGCCGAAGGATCCAGCGCAGACAGCACGGGCTCCGGGAGCGCTGGCCCCCAGCGGGGACAGGACACGGTCTCCAGACTCGGGGCCCTTGCCTGGACCTCTCACCTGGTCCGGAGCCTCTCAGTTACGGGAAGGGAGGTGCGGGTGGGGAGGGCCGCCGCTGAAGGAGGGGACATGGGGACGCGGAGCCCCCCGGAGGCTCTACTGCGACAAGCCGTGAGCTGCTGGGGACATCACAGCAGCAGGCATGCAGGACGTGGAAGAGAAGGACCCACCTATCCCAGCAGGGGCTCCGGATTCCACCAGGTCCCCCAGCCAGAGGGGTGGCAGGACACGTGACAGCCGAGCCCTTCAACGCAGGAGCAGCCACAGGCGTGCTCATCAAGGGGTCCCCTCCGGAGGGGCCCCCCACCTGGGCTGCAGGTCATGTACCCTAGGAGAGGACCCAGAGCCACAGGCCGAGCAGTCCTGGGGGGATGGGGCCAAGGGAGCCGAGAGGAGGGGGCAGAGAAGCTGGGGGGGGAGCCTGAGAGGATGAGCACCCAGGGCTCTATTCTGGGCGATGGGGCGAAACGTGTCCCTGCCTCCGGGCCTTGGCACGGCCCTTTCCTCGACGCGCGGTGCCCAGATGTCCCCAAGGCTCCCCCACCTCCGTCGGGTCCCCTGCTCAGGGAGCCTTTCTCAACTCCCCAGTTGAAAGCCGTGAACGTCTCCCGGCCTCCTGAGCCGCAGCCCCGCGTGATTTTTTCTCACTGTCATTTCCCACCTTCTTCCCTCCAGCAGCAGCAGTGCCGGCTCCCCCAGAAGAGACGCTCCACCAGGGCAGGGCTCTGCCTGCTCCATCGACCTTGTTCGTCCACCCAGAACAGCTCCCGGCACGCAGCAGGGACCCCCAGAAACACATGTGGAGCGAGTGAAGCACCCCGCTTTCTGAGACAGGAAAGCCTCCATTCCAATGGGGAAACCTTGGAGTTCCCGTCGTGGCGCAGGGGTTAACGAATCCGACTGGGAACCATGAGGTTGTGGGTTCGATCCCTGGCCTTGCTTAGTGGGTTCAGGATCCGGCGTTGCCGTGAGCTGTGGTGTAGGTTGCAGACGCGGCTCGGATCCCGCGTTGCTGTGGCTCTGGTGTAGGCCGGTGGCTACAGCTCCGATTCAACCCCTCGCCTGGGAACCTCCATATGCCGCGGGAGCAGCCCTAGAAAAGGCAAAAAGACAAGACCAAAAAAAAAAAAAAAAAAAGGGAAATCTTTAAAAACGTTTCAAGTTTCTTTCCTCCTGAGACATGCTGGAAAGAAAGCCACGCCGCCTCCCAGCTCAGACTCACCCCCAAAGCCAAGGTTTGACCTGGGGCGCGAGGGGTGGTCATCCTTCTCCTTCCATCATGACCAGCCTGCACCCTGGACGTCGCACCGGCAAGGCCCGCACTGATCCCCCGCGCTCCCTGTCACCGTGCAGGGCGCCCCCATCCGCCCACGGCTCCCCGGGACCCCGTGTGGCCCTCGCCCACCTCAGCCCTCGTCCCGGCCCCCTACCTGCTCTCCCCCTCCAACTGGCCTCAACTTGTGGCCCAGAGCGCTGGGCCAAAAGCCAAAGTCTCCCTCCAGCCTGGCCCTTATCTGCGCAGGCCTGCGGCTGGAGCAGGACCGATGCCCGCATCCCAGCTCCGAGCCCGGCAGGGGAGGGGCCCAGTCCCCTCCGAGGGCCAATTCCAGCTCCCCCTGCTCTGAGGCCTCCCTCGGGCCAATGAGACAGGTGCTCCAGGGACACCTGCCGCAGGAATGAACAAGGTGAACCACTCAGCAGAAGGAGAATGCACGGGTGAGAGTCTGAGGGCAGCGACCTGGGCACCGCGCATGGCATCAGTAAAGCTCTTCCCTCTGCCGCGCCTCCTCCACGGCTCCCAGGCCTCCCTACGCACTCCTGGGGGTCACGATGACGCTGCTGTAACAAAACCCCTAAAACAACAGAGGTTTACGCTCATTCTCAACACAGGTTGGCGGGGAGCCTCCTGCTCCGGGAGTCACACCTGGGCCGAGGGAAAGAGGCTGGCAGGTGGCCCTGGCAGCAAGGCCCAGCCAGGCGGATAGTCTCATTGGCCAGAACCAGTCACATGACACCCCCAACCACACCTGTCCGGGCAGCTACCCCCAGGCCCTTGGGGGGCAAGGAACTAAAGTCCGGACCCCAAGCTCTAAGACCCCCAGCTGCTGCGGGTGGGGGTGGGAGGAACCTTCCACAACCACGAACCCCGTGCACAGCTCACAGCCCCAGTCATCAGGCGGCCGCATCCACGAAGCACCGGCTACACGTCGCCCACCTTGCAAAGGACCCCACCCCCACCCCCGGTGGGCACAGTCCAGTGGAAACGCCACTGCCCTGGTGGTGCAGCCCTGCCCTGCGGGATCCCAGTTGGCAGCGATGCACAGACCCACATCCCAGCGAGGGACTAGCCCGCGGCATCACTCCAGCGCCTCCAGCTGCGCCGCGAGGTGGGAGCAGACCCACCGCGTGGGCCGTAGCAAGAGCTTCACGCAGAGCCCGGCGCACAGGAGGCGCTCCGCCCGTGTGAGCAGAACCCCAGGCGTGCCGGCAGACCTCCTCCAGTTTCCACCACCTGCCGGGCTGGGACGCCTCCTGACGCCCCTGGCAGCCTGCCCGCGCGCCTCCATCCGGTCAGCAAGGACATCTGGGCCAGGATGGAGCAGGTCAGGTGTGCTGGGACCCCAGGAAACCAGAAGAGGCCCACCCAGCAGGCCCAACCGCCCCCGAGCCACACAGGGTCACGGCCAAGGCCCACCACCGCCACCTCCGTGCGCACACACAGCGGGCCCACGATAAGCACCAAGGGGTGTGCTGGCGGATGGGCCAGGCTGAGGCCTGAGACAGGTGCGCTGAGTGCAGAGGGACTGGCTCTGGCCCTCTAGGTAGCACGGCGCCACTCAAGCTGCTGGATGGCAAAGGGACCTCTGCCCGGGCCTCCAGGCTCAGGCCTCACCACTGGCGGTGAGCTCACGCCTTCTGTGGCTGTCCCCGGCCCCAGCTCAGGCGGTGCTCTGCCCCAGGCCGAGTGAGGCCCCTCCTGACCTTCCTGGGCTCGGCCCAAAGAGCCTCTCTGCTTCCTCTCAATTGGTCCTTTCATTTACTTTTTTACTTTATGGATTTTTGGTCTTTTAGTCTTTTTACGGCCACACCCGTGGCACATGGAGGTTCCCAGGCTAGGGGTTGAATCAGAGCTACAACCGCCAGCCTATGCCACAGTCACAGCCATGCGGGATCCAAGTCATGTCTGCCACCTACACCACAGTGCGAGGCAGCATCAGACCCTTAACCCACTGAGCGAGGCCAGGGATGGAACCCGCGTCCTCGTGGATGCTAGTCAGGTTCACCAACCGCTGCGCCGCGACGGGGACTCAATTAGTCCTTTTACACGAGAGCATAATATTCTTGGCACGGCAGAGCCCCAACCTGACCCCCTTGACGCTGGGCGGTGGGGGGCCTCTGCTCCTGAGATGGCATGGAGTGCGGAGGCGGGAGCCCACGCGGGAGACCAGGGTGGTGTAAACCAGACGGGGGCTGGAGGGCAGAGCGGAGCGGCTGTGCAGACAGGGAGGGGCAGGGGAGGGCATCTTGGGGAGACTGCTGGCCGGTCCCTCTCTCTCCTTCCCTCTGAGGGAGAGGAGAGGCTGGAGGGAGGGACCCCTGGCCTGAGGCCCCTCCCCCAGGCCCGGGCCATCCCCAGGGGGCCTCGAGGAACTGGGTGGGGGGGCAGGACACACCCAGACTCTGCTCACCCTGGGTGGCCCTGCCCCCAACACAGGGACCAGACTGTGGGGGTGGGGGGAGCGGAGAACAAAGAAGCTCGCCCAGGAGGAGCAGGGAGGGGTTTTTTTGGGGGGGAACCTTTGTTCAGGCAGGGGAACAGCTTCCAAAAGGCAAGGAGGGAGGCCCCGGCCACGCAGAGGCAACATGGACCACCGTCCAGCGCCTGGCGCGCATCACTGCTCGCGCGGAGAGATGCCCGGGCAGGGCAGCAGCAGGCCCCGCGGGGCCTTGAGTGCCGAGCGCACTGGAATCAGTTACGGGAACCTGCAAGACGGACACACCCAGCGGCTCAGCGTGGTACCCCGCCTCCATCCAGCCCCACGGCACCCTTTCTGAGTCAGTGGTCTCTCGGACACAGGCCCAACTGCCCCCTGCCAGGCAGGTGCGATTAAACCCACGTGGCCATGAAGCATAAAGGCAGCTCATTAGCATGAGAACAAGAAGCCGCTGGTGGGCGCAGGGGGTGGGGGCGGCCGCTGAGTCCCAACAAGAGCCAGGTTGGCAGGCCAGCCAGAGTGTGGGACCCCACTGACAAGCCCCAGCCACAGGGGCCCCCGCCTGGGATAAGGGTGGGCCTGGACCTGACCCCGGGGCCCAGTCCAGGTCCCAAGCCTCGGTCTTCGGATGGCGAGGGAGGAAGTGGAACAGAGAGGGCAGGTGCCTCTCCCCCGAAGCCACGGCTGGGGACACAGGCCTGGAGGCGGGTGTGACCCACGGGGTCCCCAGCGAGGGCGCCGGAACCCAGGTCGCCGCCTGCAGGTGGCTCATTTACTCAACAACAGCAGCAGCCAACGCGCGAGCAGCTAAAATTCTCCCGCTGAATCCCCCCAGCGCATCCAGGAGCCGGTGTCTCCTTACTATCGCTTTTATTTGGTTTGATTTGGCTTTTTTAATTTATCTACTTTTGTATTTTTAGGGCCGCACCCGCGCACGTGGAGGTTCCCAGGCTGGGGGCTGAACTGGCGCTGCAGCTGCAGGCCTGCACCTCGGCCACGCCGGATCCTTACCCCACTGAGCGAGGCCAGGGGTCAAACCCGCGTCCTCACGGGTCCCAGTCGTCACCTGTGAGCCTCGACGGGACGTCCGGGTCCTGGCCACTGTGACGCCCCTTCTGCAGAGAAGGAAACTGAGGCTTGGACGGGAGCGGGATTCGCCCGGCAGTCTGGCTCCGGGGCTGGGCTCGCAACCAGGAAGCCACACCACCAAGTGCGACACGGCCAGGAGGACACGCGGGGTGGGGGGGGTGCTGTGGCTACGAGGAGCTGTGCCATGCCACCCCCGCCGGCTGGTCGAGCTGTGGCCGGCGCCACCACCGTGGCCTTGAGGGAAGCAGACACAATAAGCCAGGTGAGCTGTGAACGAGAACTGGGGGTGGAATCTCACCTCCCCCGGGATCACTCCCCGGCAATTCGTTTGCCCCCCACCCCCAAACACGGGCGGGCTCTCAATACGATCCGTGGGTCAGACGTGGCAGGATCACAGCCAGTGTGGCCTGCGGTCTAAGGCGCAGCCCGGTGCCTGGCAATAAACAGGCGTCCGGGACTCTCGGGGGCAGGTGAACCAACGAAGAGATGCTCCCTCTGCTGCGGACACAGTGGGGCCTGAGAGCAGACAGACTAAGGCAGAAAGGCAGGTGGGGCCTGAGGCAGTGCAGAGCGAGGCTCCTGGCGTCCCCCGGGGCAGTGCCCCTGGCATTCCAAAGTCAAGGCTGTTGCCAACAGATGTCTCGAGGGCCCTGGCGGCAGGGGTGGGGGGGCAAAGAACTCGGGAAGAGGTGACACACACTGGCCTGCGTTCCATGCAGAGGTGACAGAGCTGGAAGGAAACGTCCCGTCCTGGGGAGCCCAGAGAAGGTGGGCGGTGGCCGGGGCCACAGAGCAAGGATCTGGCTCTCCTGACTCACTCATGTCCCAGCTGAGCCTGTCCGGCGCCCAGAGCAGCCGCCAGCCGAGGCCCAGGCCTCCCGCTCCGTCCAGGGGAGAAACCGCAAGCCTGCGCTCTGCTCTCTAAGCGCCTGACAGGCAGGCCTGCCCTTCGGGGATGCGTGTGAGGCCGGAAACTTATTTATTCCTGTCCTTCCCGGGCCCCAGCTCCCCAGGGCAGGGCTCAGGAATGCTCAGATCACGGCTGATTTCACTCCTGGCACAGGAGGCCACGAACACACCTATGGGCCCGAGGTATTACTGCTGCCAACAGCAACGCCAAAGGAAGCGGTGTGCCAGGGCGGCCCCGCGCCCCCAGCCCAGCAGGCTCAGGGGCCTGGATGGACCGGGCAGCAGGAGAGCGGCGCCCCCTGCCCAGCCTGACGCCACCCCCGCAGCCGCAAAGGTCTCTGTCCCTCGGGCCTGGGCAGCCACATTAGAACCGTAGTGACAGACACACGAGCTGCTGGGGGGCGGGGGGGGTGTTGAGGAAAACCCAACACCCCTGGGTGGTGTCTGGGCTGTGGGGGGGGGTGCTGCTTCTAGAGGAGGGACAGAGACGCCCCCAGAGCAGCCTCGACCCCTCATTCCTCACCATCTTGCTGCCACCTCTGGGCTGGATCAACATGCGTGACCCCTGCCTCCTCCGTGCCAGGGCCTCTGTGCAGGCGCACGGCTGGGCCCAGAGCCTGGCACAGAAGGGCAAGCTGAGGCCCAGGCAGGGGCTGCGGAGCGGAGGGCTGGGGCCCGGCTTGGTCGCCACAGGCTGTGTGCCCTGGGCCTCAGTTTCCCATCCGGGCATCACGGGCCGGGGCCACCTTGACCCGAGTTCCCTCCGGTCTGAGCCGCCGGGCAGGGAAGGTCAGGTCCCACCGGACGCAGTGGGGGGTTGTCAGCGGGCCTTCAGTCCCCGAAGGTTGTCAGCGGCCACGCAGGGTCACAGGACTCGGTGCCCAGGGCGAGGGGAGGGCAGATGCCAACAACTCAGCCAGCGGCCACCGCCTGGGCCACAGATGTGAAGCCCTGCAGCCACTTCCCGTGTGTGCAGAGACAAGCCTCCCACACAGGACTTACACACGAACCCGACACACTCAGGTCCCACCCACAAACACAGCCCCCACCGCGTCGGGGATCCCACCACCCACAAGCACGCAGGACATGCTCACAAAACCCACACCCTCCACCCTGTCTCCCAGCCGAGACACGTGCACACACGGGCGCCCACCCAGATACAGAGTCAGACACGTGCCTGGATGCAGTGACCACGGAAGAACCATCACCCTCCACGTACAGAAGCCCCCAAAGACAGACAAACCCACGCCGCGCACACACAGGCCTGGGAAAACACACAGACACACCCTCGTCTTGCCACCGGATTCAACTCCACACGGCGGGCGGTGCCCAGCCGGGACGAGCGACTCCAGATGAATAAATCATGTTCAGAGCATCAATCTCAGCCCCAACCTGGCTGCCTCCTGCTACAGGTAAAGCGAAACAGGTCTTAAATATTTTATAACTGAGTAAACCTGCTAAGAGAACACAATTTACAGGGCTGTTGGCTACAGGTGCACAGCACCGCCCCCCCACCCCCAGGCCTACCCCAGGCTCTTTTCATCTCAGGAGCACAAGCTGGTGACAGCAGGTGGTGGCCAGTGGGCTCTCTGGTCCCCCTCCCCCCCGCCGCCCCCAGGCCTACCCCAGGCTGTTACTCCCGGGGAGAGGGGCACCTGTGATTCTTCCACGCTAAATCCAGCTGCTACTCAGGGGCCAGGCCCTGTGCTTTCTTGGAGGCCTTTTTTCTTTTTTGGCTTTTTAGGGCTTTACCCATGGCATAGAGAGGTTCCGAAGTTAGGGGCTGAATCAGAGCTACAGCTGCCGGTCTACACCACAGCCACAGCAACGCAGGATCCGAGTCCCATCTGCAACCTACACCACGGTTCACGGCAACACCAGATCCTTAACCCACTGAGTGAGGCCAGGGATCGAACCTGCGTCCTCATGGATCCTGGTCGGGTTCATTAACCACTGTGCCAGGACGGGAACTCCTCGGATGCCTTTTAAAAGCCCATCCATCCCTGGCAATGGTAATTTCCAAGGTCTGTTTCACGCAAGGCTGGGGTGTGTCAAAGTCGAACCACCCCGGGGTGGCAAAGAGAGGCAGCTGGGACAATGGGGGCAAGGGCGGCTTTAGCGAGGCTTGAGAGGCAGCTGGGCAGAGAGGTGGAGGGACTAGGGAGCCCAGGGAAGCAGAAATCTGCTCCCAGGAGGTGGAGAGGGAGCAGAAATCGGGTCACAGGACTGACAGGGGGGCTTTGAGTCTGAGCATGGCTGGGCCAAGGAGGCCCTGGATGAGGCTGAGGTCTGGGACTTCAGTGCAGCCTTGCTGCTGGAGCCGGGATCTCACGGGGGCCACAAGCCTCCAATGTCCCTACGGAGGCGGGTGGCCCCGGCCCCAGCTGCTGATCAGAGTGAGCATCAGAGGTGAGGGACAGGATAAGCACGGCCAGGAAGCTACCGTCCAGACCGTTTCTTTCTGAAGCTCTCCCAAGACAGTTCGAGCTCTCTGCAGACTCAGAGACTGAAGGACAAGGAGCAGGTCACACAACACTAAGGGAGAAAGGCAGGACATCGAGTGGCAGGCGCAGGACCACTCCAAACTTAAAGCAAAGACCCCATGAACGGAAGGCAAAGAAAATTCAAATGTGCTACCTTTGGAGACTGGGAGTCTGGGTGAACTGCTTTCAATTTGCCGTATTTTCCGAAAGTCTATAATAAGCCTGCCCTCCTTTTATAGTGAGAAAAATAGCTATTAAAACCACAAAGAGGGAGTTTCCGTCGTGGTGCAGTGGAAACGAATCCGACTAGGAACCATCAGGTTGCGGGTTCGATCCCTGGCCTCACTCAGTGGGTTAAGGAACCAGCATTGCCATGAGCGGCGGCATAGGTCGCAGATGTGGCTCCGATCTGGCGTGGCTGTGGCTGTGGTGTAGGCCGGCAGCTGTAGCTCCGATTTGACCCTTAGCCTGGGAACCTCCATATGCTGCAGGTGCAGCCCTAAAAAGACAAAAAAAAACAACCCACAAGAGGAGTTCCTGTCGAGGTGCAGCGGAAACAAGTCTGACTAGGAACCAGGAGGTGGCAGGTTCGATCCCTAGCCTCGCTCAGTGGGTTAACGATCCAGCGTGGTTGTGGTGTAGGCTGGCAGCTGTAGCTCGGATAGGATCCCTAGCCTGGCAACCTCCACATGCTGATGGTGTGGCCCTAAAAAGCAAAAAAAGAAAAAACCCAAAGGGCCTTACACAAACCAGACGTGTAGGATGACTCCATATCTTATATTATTACATCTGTCGTATGTTGTTTATCAAATGTCTAGAGAAAAACCATTACCCTGGTAGTGGATTTTCAAGGGGGGAGTTTACTTGTCTTCCCGCAGTGTGAGCCTTTTCTAAAAACATTTACGGCCTGGTGATTTCGCTGAAAACAGGAGGCTCGGGCTGAGGAGTTCCTGTGGACATCCGGCCGGAGTGTCCCTCCCCTGCCGCTGAAGCCCGTTCTCACCCTGGGATCCCAGCGAGCGTGCCCCGGGCAAGGGCAGCCGCCCCACGGACGGCGCAGGGCCCCCTTCCGGCCTGCTCCGTCCAGGTAGGAGCAGGCGGAGGTCAGCTGAGTGCAGGAGGGACTGGGGGGAGGAGGGGCCGGCGGAGGGCGGAAGGGGTGCCAAGCAGGGGGACGGGGGAGGGCGGAGCCAAGCCCAGGCCTGGCCCGACAGCAACGCGGGAGGAACCGCCGCAGCCTCCCGGGCCCGACACGGGCGCGGAGCCCCGCCGAGGGCAACCCAGCGGAAGCCCCGCCCCGCGCCCCGCTTCCCGGAAGCCGCGGGCCCTGGGGGCGTGGCCTAGAGTCCCCGCCCAGAGCCCCGGTTCCCAGAAGCCGCCGGCTGGCCCACCGAGGGGCGGGGCCTGGGAGGCTCGCGCCGCGGCCGCGCGGGGCACGCCGGGACGGGCGCTGCCATGGCGACGCAGCGGCCGCCCCGCCCCCGCCCCCGCCCCGCGGCCCCAGCGAGTCGCGGTCGCGGCCCCCGCCGGGCTCGTCCGGTCGCCTGCGCTGAGGCCCCGGCGCGGCGGCGGTGGGGTCGCCGCCGGGGAGCGGGAGGGAGCCAGGAAACGCGAGCGTTTGCCCTCCCGAGGTCGGGGAGGAGAGGAAATGGCTCCGGAGGTGATCCTGCAGCTGCCTCCACGTCTGGCCTGCTGGCTCCTACCAAGCCCTCCCCGCGGCGGGGCTGCCGCGCCTGAACTAGCAGGTCGGCTGAGGCTGCCCCGCTAGCACCCGGGACTTGACCCCCCCAAAATGGCCTCTCCACTCCAGTACCATGCACCCCGGCCTCTCCATAGCCAGGCATCTGCTCCTGGACAGTGCGAACCCTTCAGCTCGGCTGCCGTCCAGGCCCCCCGCACTGCCCTCCTAGGAGACCCAGGCAAGCTGGCAGCTCCCCGCACAGACCCTGACCCCTTCTTGGCCTGCGTCCCCCCAGAGGGTGAGGGCTCACAGGCCAGTCCTACGTGTGAGTGGCTCTGCCCTGCCCGGCTAGGGGGCAAACAAGCCCAGATCTGTGAAGGATTGAAGAGGCAGGGCTGGGATTTGGCCAGACTGGCTCCAGACGCCTGTCCACACACAGTGGCACTCCTCCCTTGCTTTCTGACCACCCAGACTGGGCTGGTCCAGCCGCCTACCTCTGCCTAGAGCACCGGCCTGGCCTCCGTCGCCTCCTCCTCCTCCCCCCTCGCCACCAGCCGTCTTCTCTTCCCAGCCGCCAATCTGCAGACACACAAAGCCCTGTTTGTTTGCTTTCTCTGCTGCTCCCCTGGATCTGATGTCTTTCTCTGCTACCTGCCGGCCTGGCTTCCTCTCCAAGCCGCCTGCACAGCCTGCTCAAGGGAAGGAGGGGCGGCCATACAGCAAGCCCTGCCTCAAGGCCACCCTGTCTTTCCTAGAATCCACCTCCTTAGCGCTGGGGGCACCCAGCCAGGGCATCAGAACTGACGACAGCTTTGCAGCCCCCTCACGGCATCATAGAACGTAGGGTGCCTTCTGGGTAGAGCAGGGGGGATGTCTGTGGCCAGCGGCTTGGGACAGGGACCGGCTTGGGACAGGGACCGGGGAGGGGAGCCAGAGAGGTCCAGCCAACTGCCGCCCCCTTTTGTGAGCAAGGCTTGTTTTGTCTGTCCATCAGCAAGCCTGCCCCCACTTCCCCGCAAGCCAAGGGCCACCAGAGGATAAGGCAATGAACGGGACCAGGAAGGCCCAATTCAAGAGGCAGAGGGACACCCCCGTTTCATGGCCTTCACCCACCATGCCTCTTTCTGAGCCAGGGACACCAGGGGCTGGGACGAGGGCTCAGGCTGGGAGCCTCACTTGGCAGGCCTCGGGCAGACCTCTGCACCGCAAGTACACGCGGCTGTGTCTTGGGAAGCCCGCTCAGCCCGAGCCGAAACGGGCAAAGAAAAATAAACACCCGCATTCCACAGCAGCTTCTCTACCTGCAGAGTGGGGGCCGCCCGCTCTCCCCGTTCAAATAAAGAAACCCAACACTGATACTGCACAGAGATACCGCGTCTTGCCTGCTTCCTCCTACCCAGGGCTCTTTTATGGCGCCCTGCCTCGCTGGGTGGCCCAGGCAGGTCCTGCCCAGGCCTCCCCTCCTCCCCTTCCTGTCCCTTTCCACAGAGAGCTTAACCCTTCCAGTAACTCCAGGATAAAGGTGTGGCTAGACCCACCTGACAGATGAAAGGAGAAAGCGACAGAGACTAAAACTGCACCAGTCAGAACTCAAGCCCACGTCTGACCCCCGGCCCTAAAAACTTTCCACCAGGTCACCATATGTCGTCACAGCCAGAGACCATCTGCTGAAGGGGTGAGTGACCACCACGAGGAGGTGGGTGATGACAAGGCAGGGCCTGGCTTTGGTGCCCAACCGATGCGGTTTCCAGTCTCGGCTCTGCACTCGGTTGCTGTGTGACCTCGAGCAGGTCACTTAACGTCTCTGTGCTCGGTTTCCTTGAGAATCTGAATGGGACAATTAATAAGGCTTAGAGAGGACTCCCCAGTGCCCAGCATGATCGCCAGCACTCATTAAGTGATGGCTCTTCTCCGTGATCCCCTTCAGCATTCAGAGCCAAGCGGTCACCCATTAGAGGGACCAGGCCTCGCCGGCCACCGCTGCTGCTTTCGTGCATCTGGCCCTGCGGCCAGCACCCCTAGTCACCACCTCAAGCCCTCTGGAACGCTCAGGCGGAGGCCGAGGGCTCCAGGGCTGGGCTCCCCAGGTTCCTGGTCTGCCTGGGAGACCAGGACCTCTCTGTGTAATTAGCCAGGGCGAGGGCCCCAGGGGTCAGTGTCACCCCAAGGGAACAAAGCCAGCTCCGTCCACATCCTGCTGGACTCGAGAAGCGAGAGCCACTCAACGAGTCTGATTTGGCAAAACGTCTGTTTTTGTAAGATGCTATTTCAGGCCGCGGTGGGGATGTCTGTGCTCGGCCCTAAAGCCGATTCCTTCATCTCCCCATCCCAGTCGCTCGGTGCTCGAAACGAAAACAGGGTTCTTCGCTCTGCGCGTTCCTTCCTGCTTCTCTTCCCACCTATCAGCCGCGTGCAGAGGAGGGAAGGGGAGCAGGGCCGGGGCCCCTCGGAGGGGCAGCCCTCCCCCCGCCCCCCAGGCCTCCGCAGGGCCCCCGGAACTCGGCGGCAGAGAGGGCCTGGGCCTTATGTGCCGGAAGCCCCTGAGGCCAGGTCACCGTCTGCAGAGGCGCAAGGGTGGCTGCCCTTCCCACCACACCCCTGGCCCTGGCCCTTCTGCTTCTGAGCTCAGCTGGGGCTCTGCACCCCCCCACCCCCGCCTGGAAGCCCCCCCGACCCCGCCCCAGGCCTCCCCTCAGAGCCTGAGCCCCGCCTGGGGCTCAGCACAGCACCTTCCCAGCTGCAACAGTCAAAACTAAGTCCACAGCTACGCGAGCCTTTCTTAAACGTCTGCTCAGCTGCCAGACTCGAAGCTTTGAGGGGCAGGGGCGGTGGCCCGACAGGCAGCCCTGTTTCTCCAGAGCAAACTGGCTCAAGCCCTCAGCACTGTGGACGTTTGGGGCCAGACGATCTGTTGTGGGGGCGTCCTGTGCACCCCGGCGCGTAGAGCGGTACCCACTAGACGCCAGCACCTCCCCAGTGGATACAACCAAACATGTCTTCAGGCAGGGAGTTCCCATCGCAGCTCAGCCTTAACAAACCTGACTGGTATCCATGAGTAAGCAGGTTCGATTCCTGGCCCTGCTCAGTGGGTTAAAGGATCCGGTTTGGCCATAAGCTGTGGTGTGGGTCGCAGCTCGGACCCTGGGTTG
Source organism: Sus scrofa (assembly GCF_054392235.1). Lineage (NCBI taxonomy): Eukaryota > Metazoa > Chordata > Mammalia > Artiodactyla > Suidae > Sus > Sus scrofa. The sequence goes on from NC_139394.1 coordinate 66,225,545, forward strand.
CCGTGGCTGTGGTGTAGGCCGGAGGCTGTAGCTCCGATTCAACCCCTAGCTGGGAACCTCCATATGACACAGGTGCAGCCCTTAAAAAAAAAAGTCGCCAGACACGGCCAGGGTCCCCTGAGGGACAGAATTACCCCCACTTGAACGCCACTGTTTTGAGGCCCCCCCCATGAATAAATGCCTAACTCTGCCTTTCTCCCCCAACGGAACAGGTGGTTTTTATTTTAATCTCTTTTCCTCTTATCATAATCATGTATACATTTCATTTTCCCTGTCAGACCAGAAGCTTCCAGAAGTCAAGCCCATTTGACCTCAGCTGTACAAGGGTGATGGCCTGGCACCACTCTCCGCAGAAATAATTTTCAAGGCAGCAGGAAGCACCTGACTAAACCCCGCCTCCATTCCCACTCACCGCCTCCCCCCCGGGGGGGGGGGGGTCATGGTGTGACTTTGCAACAGTAGCTAGGCTGGTCTGGGCCTCAGTGTCTCTGTAGTCCAAATTGTAACAACCCTCCATCCTGCTGGGCTAGTGCAAGGCACACAGCTTCACACCTCTGAGATGCTCCGGCCCCCACGAAGAACTCTTTCAGCTGGCTCTTAATTTACACTTTCTGGAGTTCCTGTCCCGTCGCATGGGAAACAAGTAAGACTAGGAACCATGAGGACACAGGTTCGATCCCTGGCCTTGCTCAGTGGGTGAAGGATCTGGCGTTGCCATGGGCTGTGGAGTGCGTCGCAGATGCGGCTCGGATCCTGCATGGCTGTGGCGCAGGCTGGCGGCTGTAGCTCCGATTTGACCCCTAGCCCAGGGAACTTCCATATGCCGCGATTGCAGCCCTAAAAAGAAAAAAAAAAAATGTACATTTTCTGAGAATTAGCATTACCAACAGGCACCATTTACTAAGCACTTTGCTATGTGCCAAGAACAGCTGATGCTTTGCAGGCATCATCTCATTCAATCCTCTTAAAAAGGAGGCACTTTTATTCTCACTGTCTGGTAAACGAGAAAGAGGCTCAGAGAGCTGGAGGACCTGCCCAGGGACACCCAGAGACGGGCTGGTGGCTTCTGAAGACTGAGGGTGTCCATCAGAAGGCTTTCGGCTTCAATTCCTTTTTCTTATCTTTTTTTTAATTTTTCTGGCCCCACCCCCAGCACATGGAAGTTCCCAGGCCAGGAACTGAATCTGAGCCGCAGCTGCCGCTGTGGCAGTGCTGGATCCTTTAACCCACTGTGGCCGGGGAGTGAACCCCAAAGCAACCTGAGCCGCTGCAGTCAGATGCTTAACCCACTGCACCTCGGCAAAAACTTCTAAATCCTTTTTTGTTGCTGTTGTTCTTTTTGCTTTCTGGGGCCGCACCCGCAGCACATGGAGGTTCCCAGGCTAGGGGTCCAATCGGAGCTACAGCAGCCGGCCTCCACCAGAGGCACAGCAACGGGGGACCCAAGCCATGTCTGCAACCTACACCGCAGCTCAGGGCAACACCGGATCCTTAACCCGCTGCTTGGGGCCAGGGATGGAGCCCGCATCCTCTCGGATACCAGTCACGTTCATTTCCACGAGCCACAACGGGAACTCCAAAATGCCTCATTTCTCGATACGGAAATTCCTTTTTTGCCGCCTGAAGCCCGCCTGCTGCCAGGCAGTTAGACCTTCCCAGGTGGACAGGCCTCACCCACGTGGCTCCTGCGGCAGAGACCCCCAGCCAGGGCTCCGCGGAAGGTCCGCCACTCCCTTCCCGGGTGTCACCCCTCTTCCCCAGGAAGGTCCTGGCTGCACGGGCCTAGGGACCTGCCCCAGCGCCGAGCGAGCGGGCGGTGACTCTCCCGGGCAGGAATAAGGAGGACAGGAGGGGCCGTCCCCTGGCCCGTCCCAGTGCTTCTGGGTGGCCGTGCAAACAGGCGCTGCCTACCTCGCTCAGAGGAACGACGCAAGTGCCAGAAGCAGGGTGGGAACTCAGGCAGGGGACCTCCGAGACACACGCCGCCGCCGCATCCCCTCTGCTGCGTTAGAAACGGCGCCTGTCACCGCTGTGGGCCAGACCCTGGCGCACGCAGTGGGGACCCCGGACGGGATTGACGAACAAACGCACCAAGAAATGAGTGATTTCTCCTCATGCCGGCCCTCGAGTCCACCCACAACACCCTGGCAAAGCCCCTCTGGGGCAGAAACCCGGGCCAGAGAACGAATTTTCTTTTTTTCTTTTGTCCTTTTGCCATGTCTTGGGCCACTCGTACGGCATGTGGAGGTTCCCAGGCCAGGGGTCGAATCGGAGCCACTGCCGCCTGCCTACACCGCAGGCCACAGCAACAAAGGATCCGAGCCGCATCCGTGACCTACACCACAGCTCACGGCAACGCTGGATCCTGAACCCACTGAGCAAGGCCAGGGATCGAACCCGCCAGCTCATGGTTCCTCGTCAGATTTGCTCACCACTGCGCCACGTGGGGAACTCCCAGAGAACGAATTCTCACCTGCCCCCTGGGTAACCAAGCCCCACGAAATCCAGCACCTCCGCCTGGCTGGGCACGGAACAGGCCCCACGCGCCTTGCTGAGGCCGCTGGCATTGCAAGGAGGCTGGATCGGAGCGGGAACAGCGACCTCCTCCTGCAATGTCCTTCGGCCTCATCTGCGGAGCCCCCGCGCCGGCAGCCAGGAGGGGGCCGAGGCTGGGCCCATGCGAAAGGCGCGGGGCCGGGGCCCTGAGAGGATGGCAGCACCCGGGTTTGATCGCGGGCCGGCCCGAGGTTCTGATGCCACGCTCAGGGCTTTCCAGCTCCCGAGTCGCATCTCATAGCCACGACGGACCCCGTTCCGACGGGGTGGCGTGGGGGGGGGATGACGTGCTCAAGGGGCAGAGCCTTTCCCAAGGCAGCGGCTGCGCCTCAAACCCTGTCCTGACTCCAAACCCAGGGCTGCTCCACTGCTCCCCGTCCCACCCGGACCGAGGCCCAGCCTCCAGGCAGGGGACCCCGGAGGAAAAGCAGCCTGTGCGGTGGAGGGACCCCCCAGCGCCCCCACTGGGCCCCTTCCCCGCTGGACATCCCTGGTCCCCCGGCTCCCAGCATCTCATCCATCGCTGGGCCCCACGAGCCCAGGGCCGGGAGGGAGCCTGGTGGAGAGTGCCTGCTGGGGGAGGGAGGCCTGGGGCTGCTGCCCACCGCCCCCATCCTTCCCTTCCCACGCCCTTGCCCGCGTCCCTCTCTCCTCCCGCCTCCCTCTGCCCCCACCCCGGGTCCCCTCACACACACGCACGCACGCACGCTATTCACACGGATTCTAGAACCAGCAGAGCAAAAGCTCTCTGGCAGCAGAGCCTGCCTGCGCCGCCAGCCCCTGGCACCCACTCTGGTGTCACATTCCAGTCTCAGATCCCAGTGACCCGCCCAGGCGCAGGGCACAGTTCTGCCTCAATCCGCGGGGAAACAGGACCAGCCAGTTTCTCCTCGGCCCCCACAGGGAGCAGCCTGGGGCCACAGACGGACACGGCCCCCTGAGGGCGCCCCCAGAATCACCAAGATCCGACAGGGGCCCCAGAAGCCGCGCCCGCCCCATCTCCTCCTCCTCCTCCTCGTCTGGCCCTTCCTGCCAGGAGGACCAGGGGGCACCCCGAGGCCCCGGCCTTGCCCTTGGAGCAGGGGCCGCAGGGAGGAGGCTCTGGCCTCCCGGGGAGAACAGACGCTGTCGGAATTTGGTGACAAACGCCGAGCCTCAGCCTAGACAGAGGGGGATGACTCAATTCTACCGTGGAGGTCAGAGGAGGAGGAGACAGGACGTCTGTCTCGGTCTCGGGAGGCAGCCCAGGTGGAAGGGGCGGCGCGGGCAAAGGCACCGAGGCAGGCAGTCCGGGGCTCTGCTGCAGCAGGAGGGGAAGGGGCCTGGCTGGGGGCGGAACAGGCCCCGGCGGCCGGACCTCCCTTCAGAGGGCAGCGGGGGCCCTGGAGGGTTGCTGGGGGCCTGAGAAACATCCCTCTGCAGTGTGACCCACACAGGGAGGGGGCAGCACGGAGGCAGGGAGGCCAGGAGGAGGCCCAGGCCTCAGCCTGCCTCTCCCGCCACCACCACCATTCTTCCAGAGCCCACGCCTCCCTCTTGGCCGAGGGACACAGGCCATATCCTTCGTTGCCGCTTCCCTCGGCCAGGCAGGCCCCTTGTTCTCACCTACCTGTGCTGCCAGCCCCGCATCACGAAGCCCCGCCTCCACAGAGCCCCAACCCAGGCCAAGAACGGGCACACTCACCCCTGGATCCTAAAGCTCAGGCCACGTGTCCCACCCATTCCAGAACTGACCCGTAAGGTCCCCTCTGCTCCTCTTTGGGTGGCCAGGTCCCCACCGCATAGCCACCAGCACTTCCACAGGAGGACCTGCTTCCTGCCAAGACCTGGCACGAGCTCCCACTCGTCCCCTCGGTGCCATCTGGGTCTCAGTCCCCTGCTGGGCTGTGACCTTGCAGGCAGGTGCATTAAGCACCAGACTCCAAAACGGTGGCCCTTGCAAACGACCTGGGGGGCCAGCGAGCCCAGGTGCCCCTCCCGCGGAAACGCTGCCCTGCATGCAGGGCTCCCCCTGCCCCTGCCTGCACAGCCCGGCGCCAGGCCGCTATTAAAGCAACGAGGTGCCAACGTGGACTGCCATGGAAAGACAGTGGCAAGAATAATGGTGACAGCGGCAGCTGGCACTAATTGGGACAAACGCTTTCTTTTTTGCTTTTTAGGGCCGCAACACCGGATCCTTAACCCACTGAGGGATCAAAGCCACAACCTCATGGTTCCTGGTCAGATGCGCTGCTGCGGCGGCGGCGGCGCCACGACGGGGACTCCAGGGACAAAGACTTCTCTTGGCTTCGAAGGTTTCCGTGGCTGGCCCCGGTGTACACATGGCACACTCAGGCCCAGACAGGGAGTAACTCATTCAGTGGCCCAGCCAGGAGTCCCCAATGGCCTCCCCAAGACGACAGGCGAGGAGAAGGGGGGCTGAGGCCTGAGAGCCCCGGGTGTGGTGTCACCTGGGACAAAAAGGAACCATGTCTTTGGATGTGTGATGCACGGACACACAAAGGCCCAGCAAGCCGGCTCACGGCGTTGCCTTGTGCTTTTATTCCATGTGCTTCTGGGTTGTTTTCATTTTTCACAATGAGAACAAATCCATGTGTTACCTAAATAACTGAAAAACAGAAACCGTCAGGGCCGCAGTGAACGTTTACTGAAAGAATGGAAGGCAGGATCATTTTCTTTCTTTTTCTTGCTTTTTAGGGCTGCACCCGCGGCCTATGGAGGTTCCCAGGCTAGGGGTCCCATCGGCGCTACAGTTACCAGCCTCCACCACCGCTCACAGCAACGCTGGATCCTTGACCCACTGAGCGAGGCCGGGGATGGAACCCACAACCTCACGGATCCTAGTCGGATGCGTTTCCGCTGCGCCACAACAGGAACTCCGAGGCAGGATCATTTTCTAGGCCTGTTTTTTTCAAACCCTCTGTAGGACCTATTAGTGGCTGGTGAAATCAATTTAGTGGGTCGCAGCAAGCAATTTTTGAAAAAAATCTAATAGACCAGAACAGAAAGGACCAGATCAGGGGACAAGACAGGGTAGACGGGTTCGCTAAACCTGTGTTTCAGTTACACACAGCGGATGCAAATGGAAGTGTCACCTAAAACCTATTTCTCACTTTAGGTCACAGGTGACTTTGGAAGCCGTGGTCTCATCATGCTGAGTGTCCTTGCGGCTCTACGGGTTAAGGCCTTGCATTGTCACTGCAGCGGCTCAGGTCACTGCCGTGGCTCGGGTTTGATGGCTGGCCCAGTGAGTTCCCCATGCCATGGGCGCCACCAAAAAAAAAAAAAAAAAAAAAGAGTCTAAGGAGAATTGAGCAGGGGCCCTGCCTATGGGGCCCTCCTGGTCTCCAGGGAGGGAAAGACGCTTGCCAGGAAGGTGACCTCCTTCTGTTTAGAAGCTAGACAGGCGCCTGGCTGTGGGCTTCTGGGCCTCCACCACCCCCTGGCACACTCGCCCTCCTTCCAAGGCTTCTGGCTGTGAGAGCCCTTGCCAGAGGTTTGGGGTCGAGCCTCCCCCAAACCAGAATGTCTGTGTCTTCTCCTCTGAGTCACCCAGAAGGCCACTTCTCCTAAGGATTCCCTGCAGGAAGCTCCGGGGGCCCTCAGACCCCCGGCTGTCATGGGGGAGGGGTGGGAAACGAAGATTGCGTTCCAGCTTCCAGATCCTGAGGCCACGTCCCAGGGAAGCCTCTGGAAATGCAGCTGTGTGGTCAGTCGGGAGGGGCCTCCGCTGAGTCTGCATCGAGGGCTGCCCCCACCCAGGGTGCGCCCGACCCTGGGCAGAGCCAGGTCTGAACAGAGCCTGGGGCGGGAGAGGAGCAGAGCCGCGGCCTGGGGCGCCCACGGCGCTGGCGCCTCCACATCCGAGCTCGCCTACCCCCCCCCCCCGCCCCGCTCCCCTCCCAGGGCAGCAGACGACTGAGAGAAGATAAAATAAAAAGTAATTCCCCTGCTCTGACGTCAGCGCGAGGTCTTAACAGCCCAGCAGCGGCATGAAACTGGATTGCAACCAGATGCAATGCCCTTGAATCCCCACCACGCCGCTGCGTTGCGCGACAGACGGGGCGCGGGGGGGGGGGCGGATGCGGAGAACGGCACGGGTCCCGCGTGGGTCCGCATCGGCGCCTGCCGAGGCCCCGGGCGGCTCGGGGCCCGGGTCGCCGTTCCGGCGCTGCCTCCCCTCCCCCAGCCCCCCAAGAGCGCATTGTTACACTCGGCGGCCTCGGTTCAGGGCAGAGACCCCGGCGCCCGCGCCTCGGGGGCTCCCTGGAGGCGGGCACGGCTCGGGCCGCGCTCCGGCCCCGGCCCCGGCCCCCGGCGTGGATTGGGGGCGGACCGAGAGCCCAAGAAGGGAAACCGCTCGCTGGGAAAACAGGCGCCCAGGAAGCTGGGGCCGCCGCGGCCTCGGGCCTGCCTGGTGTTTCGCTTCCCCTCCGCCCCTCCGCGGCGGGCCCTGGCGACCAAGTCTCCAAATGTCACCCCCGCGTCCTGCCACCCCGTCGCCCCCGCTCGACGCCGCCGCCCGGCGCCCGGCCCCCGCGTCCTCCCCCCCCCCCGGGTCCCCTGCCTCCCGGGAGCGGGTCATGCCCTCGGCCGGCGCGCCGCCGTCCGGGGACGCGGGACTCGCGTGGCCGGAGCCCCCACCGTGACGTCACCCCTGAAAGGCCCGCGCGCCCGGGGCCTGGCCGCGTCCGGGCTCCCCGGCCTCCGGGGCCTCTTCCTGCCGGGTCGCGCGGCCTGCGCACAGGCCGCGGGCGCCGCTGCCCATTTGGGGGTCCGGCCGAGAGCCCCGCGCGCCGCACCTCCCGGCACGGCCCTCGAGGCGCGGGCTCCCACGCCGTGGCCCCGCCAGGCCCCGAGTCCCCCCCGGAGAAGTCGGCTCCCCGCCCCCCCCCCGACGCACTCACAAAGCTCGCCTCCGGCCCCCGCGCCGTGCGAATGCCCGGTCCCCACCCCGCGCTCGGCGGACCCCCCGCGCCACCGTGCGCGCACTGCCCCCGCACGCCCGACCCTCGCTCCTCGCGCCCCACGCCATGCACCGGCCCCGGCCCGCGGCGCGGGGCGCCCCCACCCGCAGCTCCCGGGACGGCCCTCCGGTAACCTGGCGCCCCCCGCACACAAAGCGACTTCCTCGCGGCCCCCCGCGCGCCCGCCCCGGCGCTGGGTGCTCACCTCGGCGCGCGCTCACTCGGGGGCCCGGGCTCTGGAGCTGTGACTTCGCGGCCCGGAGGCCCGGGCGGCCATGGGGGTCGGGGCGCGGCGGCCCGGCCGGCCCGCGGCCAGGCAGGAAGGAGGGTGGGCCGCGGCGCCCCCTCCTCGCGCCCGCGCTCGGGCGGCGGGCAGGGCGGCCTGCTCGGCGCGCTCTCGCCCGGGCCGCGCCTCGCTCCGCACCTCGCCTTCCGAGCGCAGCCGCGGGCGGGGGCGGCGCCCGGGGCGCGGGGAGCGAGCCCTGGCCGCGCACCGCCGGGCCTGCTGGCGTCGCAGGGCCGCGGGGAAATGCGGTCCCCTCCGCGCAGGAAGAGCGGTCGGCGGGCGGCGCGCGGGGGGAGAAGGCGGCGAGAGCGCGGGGAGAAAAGTTCCCGGCCGCCTGGCTGCGCTCGCTCGCCGCCCGGGCGCCAGGTGGGCCTCGCGCCCCGACAGCGCCCCCTGGCGGCGCGCGCTCGCCCGCGGGCCTGGGGGGAGGGGGCTCGGCGGGGGACCCCGGGGAGGCCTCAAGGTCTCGGCGGCCTGGGGTCGGGGCTGGAACCTCCGGCGGAGGTGGCGGCCCTGCCCCGGCCGGCCGGCCGGCCGGCCGTCCAGCGCTCCCGCCCTCCGGCCGGGTCCGCGGCCCTCCGTGCCCTCCGCTTTGCAGTCTGGGAAGCACTGCGACCTCTAAACTCAAGAGGCTGCGAACAGATTTCCTCGCTTGCTGGCACCTTGCTGGGCGCAGACGCAGCAGAGACAAGCGGTCCCTGCCATCACGGAGCTGGCATCCTGGCGGGAAGAGACAGACAGCATACAAATGCTTGCACACATCACGAAGATAATTCCAGGGAGTGATGCGTGCTAGGAAGAAAAGAAGCAGGTGAAGGGAGGAATAGGGGCTACCAAGCTGAGTGGGGCGGGGAGGAGGCCCGGGGAACGGACTGGCAGGAAGGAACCCTCCTGGCAGAGCCAGGAACAGCATTCCTGGCAGAAGGAAGCGCAAGTGCAAAGGCCCTGAGGCAGGAGAGAGCTTATTGGCAACCAGAGGACAGGCAGTGGGCACACCACGCAAAGGACCAAGGTTTTCAAGGCTACCCCAGGGCCCCGGGAGGAATCTGGATGCAGTTCTAGTGCCCCTGGCTCAGCCTAAGGGGAGGATTGTTGAATGAATGAGTGAACTTCCGGACACATGACAGTCCCCCTCCAAGGCCTCGCTCAGCCAGCTCAGGCAGAAGACCCTCCACCCCACCCACCACCCTCAGGGCACATTGGGTCCTATGAGTCGGGGAGGGGTGTCAAGGCATCGATGCTCTCAGGGGACCTGGGGCTGGCCGTGAGGTCCCCTGGACATCAGCCTCCTTCCCTTAAGGTAAGGCGGCATGTGGCCACGGTGGCTTTACTCCGTGACAGGGACTGTCCCCTGCTACAGGTTACTGCCTCTGATCCTGGAACCCCTCACAATTTACTTATGGGGAGACTGAGGCACAGGTGCCCAAGTCATCTGTTCAGGGTCTCAGGCTAAAGTGACCCAGCCGAGACCTGCCTCCAGAGCGCTTCCCACCAGCTCGGCCACCCACCTCCGAGGGCAGGTCAAGAGCCGACGGAAGCAGGGTCAGGGTGGACGGCGCTCTCTCAATCTAGTTCGAAACACCTGTTGTGGGGGAGACAGACCCGGTTTCTAAGTCTGGCTCCTCTGTGCCAGCTGGGAGGCTTTGGAAAAACTAGTTACCCTGCTGAGACTCCGTTTCCTCATCTGCAAAATGGGGATAATAGTAGCACCTACTTCCTGAGTTCCTGGGAGGCCCAGAGGAGGCAGGTGTGCTGCGAGTTTCACCTGGAGGCAGGGACCGCTGTTTGTGCTTTAGATCACAGGCTGGAGGAGAGGGACTGGCCCTTTCATTCCCCCAGGCTCTCTGTCCCTTTCCACCCCCTGCTGTCTCCACTCTCCTGCCCTCCCTGCCTCCCCCCCCACCCCGCCCCAGGAGAATCCAGGGAAGGCCTGGCACCAGGAGCCGATTTGACCCCTAGCCTGGAAACCTCCATATACCGCGGGTGCGGCCCTAAAAAAAAGAGAAAGAAAGAAAAGAAAGATTTTGAAGTTGAAATACCTGCAAGGGGAGTTCCCATCGTGGTGCAGTGGAAAAAATCCAACTAGGAACCACGAGGTTTTGGATTCGATCCCTGGCCTCGATCAGTGGGTTAAGGATCCGGCGTTGCTATGAGCTGTGGTGTAGGTCACAGAGGCACAGAGGAGCCAGACTTAGAAACCGGGTCTGTCTCCCCCACAGCAGGTGTTTCGAACTAGATTGAGAGAGCGCCGTCCACCCTGACCGTGCTTCCGTCGGCTCTTGACCTGCCCTGGGAGGTGGGTGGCTGAGCTGGTGGGAATCAGACCAGTGTGGCTGGGGCTGTGGTGTAGGCTGGGCGGCTGCTACTCTGATTCAACCCCTAGCCTTGGAACCTCCACGTGCCGCAGGTGTGGCCCCCAAAAAGACAAAAGAAAAAAAGAAATACCTTCAAGGAATCTCAATTCTTGCGGCCCTTCCACAACCCACACCTGTACTGAAGTCCCTGACTGCCCCCAAAGGCATTGAGTCTGAGGCTCAGCCCTGCAGCCCTGGCCTTGGCCTGGCACCCCATCTGTTTTCTCACAGGTCCTGCCTGGGGGGGGGACAGAGATTCCCGTGGGCTGGAAGACAGGGAAGGGATGGATCTACCTCGGGACGCAGTCCTGTCCCCTGAGGGACAGCCAGGCGATGGCTTGCCCACCAGAAGGCGACACCCCCGGTTCAGGACCCCCGGTGCTCACACAGGAGGCGTGAGACTGGGCTGCAAGGGCTGCGGGGGTGTCCCAGGGCCCAGCCTGCCTCCCACAGCGGGACCGCAGGCGGCTCCCGGCCATCCTGAGTCTCCGTTTCTGCCAGGGGCACAGCCACGCGCACCTTAGGGCCCTCGGGGCTCCCCTCACCCTGTGAATGAGGCCCATCGGGCACCCCCAGCCCCACGAGGAAGGTGGAAAGGGGTGAATCACCCATCTGCGTGGGTCTCCAGGATGGAGGGCACGGCCACGAGGCCGCCTTGGGCCTCCGACCTTCAGCCGAGAGAGAAGGAGGAGACCACAGCCCTGCCCAGCTCTGCGGGGTTGGGGGCTTCCTCCCGAGCCAGGGGCGGCCCCCACCCCAGGGGGTCCCAGACCAGCCAGTCCACGCCACAGTAGCATCGCTCATTCGAGGCACAGGAATTGAGCCACAGCCATTCCAGACGCTTCTCCAGGACTGACGGGAGCCAGGCTCCCACCCAGCACCCGCCGTGGGATCGAGACAGACTCTGGACCCATGCTGGTGGCCTCATGATTCCAAAAAAAAAGCCGCTGTGGCCACTGAGCCCCTCGCAACTGGGAATCAGCCTTTCTTAGTGACTGAAGAAAAACATTTAGTGGCAATTTCATTTTTGGTTTTTGTTTTGTTTTGTTTTAGGGCCACAGCCATGGCATATGGAAGTTCCCAGGCTAGGGGTGCTTTCGGAGCTGCAGTTGCCAGCCTGCACCACAGCGCACAGCAACACTGGATCCTTAACCCACGGAGCAGGGCCAGGGATGGAACCCGACTCCTCCTGGATACTAGTCGGGTTTGTAACCTGCTGAGCCACCGTGGGAGCTCTGGAATTTCATTTTGAAACAAATGAAGCTGAGGCTACAAAAATATCTACGTTTTATCTCCCATGCATCAAAGTTTAGGAGAATGCGCTAATTTTTACACTAAGGTGCTAATACTTGGAACGCAGAGAAACCGACAGCACCAGGCGGGGTTTTGCCACAGGGACGCACTGTGCCCACGAGCCCCAGCCACCCCAAGGCCTCGTCCCTGTGTTCCTCTGGCCACTGACATCTGGGACATTAAATCACTTTGGGGTGTTTGGTTTTTGTTTTGTTTTTGCGTTTGTTTGTTTGTTTTTGGCCATGCCCATGACTCATGTCATGTGGAAGTTCCCCAGGCCAAGGATGGAACCCAAGCCACAGCAGTGACAGCGCCAGATCCTTAACCTGCAGAGTCACTGAGGAACTCCGGGGAATTTTTTTTTTTTTTTTTTTTGGTCTTTTTTGTCTTTTAGGGCTGCACCCACGGCACATGGAGGTTCCCAGGCTAGGGGTCGAATCAGAGCTGGAGCCACCGGCCTCCACCGCAGCCACAGCCATGCCGGATCTGAGCCGCATCTGCGGCCTACACCACAGCTCACGGCAACACCGGATCCTTAACCCACCGAGCCATGCCAGGGATTGAACCCGTGTCCTCATGGATGCTCTTCGGGTTCGTTAACTGCTGAGCCACGAAGGGAACTCCAGGAAATTTACTTTTAAAACTAATATTTAAATTGAAATATAGCGCACGTACTGAAACGAACACAAAGCCTAAAGTGTGTGGTCTTATTACGAGTAGCACTGGGGGACAAAGTTCACCACCGTGGATCTCTGTTACAGAACCTTTGCTCCCCGTCACACATCTGGTCTTTTTTGTTTTTGTTTTGTCTTTTTGTCTTTTCTAGGGCCGCTCCCACGGCATGTGGAGGTTCCCAAGCTAAGGGTCGAATCAGAGCTGTAGCCACCGGCCTACGCCACAGCCACTGCCACATGGGATCCGAGCCGCGTCTGCCACCTACACCACAGCTCACGGCAATGCCGGATCCTTAACCCACGGAGCCCGGCCAGGGATCGAACCCACAACCTCGTGGTTCCTAGTCAGATTCATTAACCACTGTGCCACAACAGGAACTCCTCACCTGGTCTTTTGGCGGTAATAAGACCTTGATTTTCCTGGTGGGAACATTGCTTCCCCACGTGGTTCAGCCTGGGCCAACTACCTCTGGGATGCAGAGATGTTCATATGACTCTGGTTTAAGCAATCAAAGTGCCCCGTTTACCAGGCCACGGTGACTGGTTCAGGGGTGGCCGCGAGACCTAAGCCCATGGCAGCTTTTGCAGGAAACTTGGAGCTTTGCCGGAACCTCCAGGGACTGTTAAGCAAGCTGGTTGTGGGCCTGAGAAGAAAGCCATTGTGTAGGAGAGCAGTGTCAAAACACACACAGAGCTGCTCCCATTGTGGCTTAGTGAGTTACGGACCCGACTAGCATCCAGGAGGACTCGGGTTCGATCAGTGGGTTAAGGATGCGACGCGGCCGTGAGCTGTCATGTAGGTCACAGACGAAGCTCAGATCCCACGTTGCTGTGGCTGTGCTGTAGGCTGGCACCTGCAGCTCTGATTCAACCCCTGGCCTGGGAACTTCCATACGCTCTGGGTGTGACCCTAAAAAGACAAAATAAACAAGCACAAAAACATGGAGACACCAGCTGGGCACCTGGATCCAGCTATGCCTGAAGCTTAGCTACACACAAGACAATAAGTTTACCCATTTGCATAAGCCAGCTGAAGTTTTCCCTGTCATGTGTCACAAAGAGAACTGGAGCTGTTTTACTTGAAGAAGAAAAATCAGGGTAAAGAGGGCAGGACCGCGGGTTCCTCAGAGATCTGAAGGGCTGCCCTGGCCTGTGGAGTCACATGCAGATGGTGTGTTTCCAGTGAGTGGAAGGACCTGGAGCAGCACTTTGACCCCTTGTGAGCAAGACCTTTCCCACAATAGAGCTGTGCACCATACCCTGCCTCGGGGCAGAGGAGGGTCCCTTCCCGGGGGTGTGCAAACAGGCCTGTCGAGTTGAGGGGACTTGGGCTGGCCTCAGGACCGTAATCCTGTCCTCCCGTGCCTCATATCCGCTTTAGTGGGAGGCTTCAGATTATCAGGGACTCCCAACTCTTTTCTTTGTTTGGTGGTCCCCGCGGCATGTGAAATTTCCCTGGCCAGGGATCGAACCTGTGCCAGGGCAGTGAGAACACTGGATCTTGCTAGGCCACCAGGGAACTCCCTCTCCCTTCCTTTCCTTTCTTTCTTTCTTTTTTTTTTTTTTTTTTTTTTTGTCTTTTTGCCATTTCTTGGGCCGCTCCCGTGGCATATGGAGGTTCCCAGGCTAGGGGTCAAATTGGAGCTGTAGACGCCAGCCTACGCCACAGCCACAGCCACACGGGATCCAAGCCGCGTCTGTGACCCACACCACGGCTCAAGGCAATGCCAGATCCTTAACCCACTGAGCAAGGGCAGGGATCGAACCTGCCACCTCATGGTTCCTAGTTGGATTTGTTAACCACTGCACCGCGATGGGAACTCCTCCTTTCCTTTCTCTTAGTAAATAAAAAAGAATTCCAGGAGTTCTCTTGTGGCTCAGCAGCCTAAGGACCCAACATTGTCATCGCTGTGGCTCAGGTAACTGCTGTGGCACAGGTTTGATCCCTTGCCCAGGAACTTCTCTATGCTTCAGGTGCGGCCGAAAAGAAAAAAAAAAGCAGTACAAAAGCAGTCCCCAAAGAGTTTTTCTCTTGTTTATATAAAAGCCCTTCCATTCCCTCCGGTCCGGCCCCCAGGCCCCAGCCGCCTCCCTCCCCTGTTCCTGGTCCAGTCCTCCGTCTGCACAGTGAGAAGCAGTGTCAGGCTGTGAGGACCGAGGGGAGATAAGGCACTTCAAGCAGTCAGCACATCGCCTGGCAGGGGTGAGAGCTCTTGCTAGCGCTAGTGACAGTCGTTGTCATTGAGGGGTTGCCCCGAGCTCCCCCCGCCCCGCTCACCCACCTCATCTAGGCTGGCATGAAATCCTGGCAGCTCTACCCTCTGCCCCGCCCTTGGTCACAGCCTCTGGAACTGGTCTCCTTGCCCCGTCCACCCTCTGCAGAGTGGCCCTTCTGGCATGCCCCTCCCAGCTTGCACCCCCACGTGCACCCCCAGGCTGGCCTGGCCTGTGCCCATCCTCTCCTGCTTGGCCCTGCAGGATGGCTCCCACATCCCTCAGTGGCCTTGTCCCTTGTTTTCTGAGCATCCGACACACGCTTAACTGTGCTGGGACACCCTTCCCTCCTTGCCCTTTCTAGCTACTCCATCCGCGCCTTTCCAGGCCTGACTCGAGAGTGGCCTCTTCCAGGAAGCCCTCCCAGACCACCTCTGGTGACCCGAGGCCCTGGCTCCCTCTCTCCCAGGGCCATTCTTGGTCTTGCTCCAGGGCAGGATCTTCAAGGCTCAGCAGGTTGTTTTTGCGCGTCATTGCTAAGACAATACCGCTTATATCGCCAAGCTTTTGGCACCTGCCACCGGGCTTAAGCCTCCCAAGGGCCCTGGGAGGGAGGAGGGAGGGCTTGCATTTCCTGTGGCTGCCCGGACAAGGCCACGCACCTGCCATCTCAAGATTCCTTCCTAGGGTCCTGGAAGTCAGGAGTCCCACGCAGCCTCCCTGGGTGACATCCATCACGTGCTGGCTGGCCACTCCTTCTGAGGCTCAGGGGACAATCGTGTCCTGCCTTTTTCTGACTCCAGAGGCCGTCTGGTCCCTTGGCTTGCGGCCCCTCCTGAGTCCCTGCTGCCTTCTGCCCCCGGAGCCACCTCCCCTCCTCTTCTGTGGTGGCACTCCCCTGCTTCTCTCTTCAAAGGACGCTGGTGATGACACCTAAGCCACCTGGAGGAGCCAGGGTCACCTCCTCGTCCCAGGACCTTTACCTTAATCACAGCTGCGAAGCCCCTTCTGCCATCCGAGGTCCCATTCACAGGGGCTGGGGTTGGGGTGCGGCTACTTTGAAGCTGTTACTCAGTGGCAGAGCTGGGACTCACCCCAGGTGCCCTGCCTTCCACCCTGGGGGTTTGTGGCCTGGCTGACCGCGTGGGCCGGGGCGCCCGAGGTGGAAGAGGAAGGCAAGGACCGGGCTGCGGGAAGGCGGGAGGAGAGTCCATGTGGCTCGGTGGGGTGGGGGCAGAGCGCAGGTTCCGGGGACCCACAGGGCATCCCTGTCCACAACCCGCGGGGCATCCCTGTCCATGACAGGCCATGTGGAGCCACAGCCAGGCAGCCTCAGCAGAGAGCGGGCCACGGCTGCCTCCACCCCACATCTGGTACGGGCCGGTCCTGGACGAGGGTCCTTCCAGAGAACGTGCCCAGCATCTCAGACCCGATGGTTCCCCGGCTCTAGTGGGGCCTTTACAGCCACAGCCGCACGTGGCCCTTCTCTGTGGATGGGCAGGTTGAGGCGCATCAACGCGGCTGGCATTTCTTGGCCGCGGCCGAGCCCCGTGCGCCCTACTGTGCAGCCTCATGTGCGGCTCGCAGAGGCCCCGGGAAAGGGACAGGACCCCCCCGCCCCGACTGGAATAATGGTCACAGACACTGCAGGCAGTCCTGGCACGGGGACAGGGCCCAAACTGGCCTTCAGAGCTGCACTGGGGTGCGGTGCGGAAGCAGAGGGCCCCAAGGTCAGGGGTGGGTGGAGCCAGGAGCCCCCGGCCCCGCCTTCGCCGGCCTGCAACCTGGCAGCTCGGCGGCCACAGGCAGCAGAATGCGTGTCCTGAGCTGCGGGAAGGGGACGAGGGAGTGGGGGCCCTGGGGGGGCGGGGCGGGGGGCGGGCCAGGAGGGGAGGGGGAGGTCCGGTCGCCATAGCAACGGAGCAGGCTCGGCGCTCAGGCCCGGCTGCCCCTGGGGAAGGAGATAAAACGTTTTCTATCGATTTCTGTCTGGAAAGTCATCGGTGGTGAGCTCCTTCAGCCAAGATGGGGCTGGGGGCCCGGCTGGTGGGAGCGGGTCCGCGGGGCCCGCGCTGGGGCCCAGAGAGCTCAGGTCGGATGGGGAGGCGACAGGCGCATCAGGGGCGGGGCTGGGCAGGAGCCACATCCTCGCTTGGACCTCCCACCTCGGTGTCCCCTTCTGCTCCGCCCGTGGAGCCCACGTGCCTGGGCTGCCTGCTCGCTTCCCTGGGCCCCGTGGCAGGAGGCGCGGGGCCAGGCCTGGCTGGCGTGCCCACGACAGAGCTGCTGTCCTCTGGGCCTTGTCCTTTCTCTCCCAGGGACTTGGCTGGAAGCCAGGGGCCCCACACCTGGCACCCATGTAGCCTGGAGCGGCGACGCGTGTCCTGCTGACGGGTCCAGTGTCACCAGAGCCAGTTTCTGCCAGTTCCTGCCAGGCCGGGGGGCTGCGGGGAGAGGGGAGGAGGCCCCCTGTGCCTTCCCCACGCTCATTCCTTTCTCCCCGAACCCAGGCCCCTCGCCCCTGCATCTGGGGGGCTCCCACCAGCCGGTGACCACAGGCCCACGAGGCTGTGACATCGGTACCCGAGGGCATCTGCATATTAATGGAGATTCAATGCCCCACTCGGCTACTGACACCCGGTCTGATCAGGCACCTCTAGGGCTGTAGGCGAACACGGTTCAATCTTGCTTTTGTCCCAGCCACGCACACGCGTGTGGACACAGCCCTGCCTGTGGGCGTTCTCCTCCCAAGCTCCCCGAAAGCGTGGGGGTAACGACCTCCTGTGCCCTCCGGTCTGAGGCCAGGAGGGAATTTTCTCCAGGGAAGACCTTGGCTCGATGTCGGCTCCACCCCGACCTGCAGAGGGGCTGTGGGGAGGTCAGGTCCCCCCCGGCGGCCTTGGGGTCCACTAAGCCTGTAAGACGTAAATCTGGTGCTCTGGGGGCCACCCAGGCCCGGGAAAGCTGAGAATAAAGGAAACCTGGCCGAAGAGGAAACCCAGGGAGTTCCCTGTTGTGGCTCAGTGATAACGAACCCCACTAGGATCCACCAGGACACGGGTTCCATCCCTGGCCTTGATCTGTGGGTTAAGGATCTGGGGTTGCCGTGAGCTGTGGTGTAGGTTGCAGATGCGGCTCGGATCCCGTGTTGCTGTGGCTGTGGTGTAGGCCGGCAGCTGCAGCTCCGATTCGACCCCTCGCCTGGGCACCTCCATATGTGTGGCCCTAAAAAGCGGGGGGTGGGGGAGTGATGACAAGGAAACCCAGAGGAAAGCTCCCAGTGATGTGTGAGAGCTGGATCCAGCTGCTCCTGAGGCTAGTGTCTGCCCAGCCATATCCTATAATTTTTTGATCATTTGAACTCAAAGATTAATGAGAGCCCATCTCATTGGACCCATTGCCCCCCATGCTCGGTTCTTTTCTGTAGCCACTCTGACAGCTTCTGTTTGAATGCCACCCCTGATGGGGATCTCACTACCCCCCGCGGGAGCTCCACAAGGGCAGAACCAACCCTGGCACTAGTGAGAGCTGATAATGGATTGTACCTTCTGGAAGGACGCGCACAGAGAGACGAGACAAGGGTGGCCAAGCTGCTGCCAGAGAGGCTGTGCTGGCTGAGGTGGAGCCCGGGGCGGTGGTCCAACTTTCAGTCCTGCTGGCAGCCTGCTGTGTCACCCTGAGAAAGAGACTTTCCCTCCCTCAGCCTCAGTGTGCCACCTGCAGGATGGGTTCCCTGGCAGCACTCATCCAGGGAGGACACTGAGACTTGGGAGAAAGGGCTGGGCCCATGCCACGCCCACACAGACCCTGGGCAGCCTGGACCTGCTGCACATAAGGAAGCACAGGTTCCAGGCACGTCTGAGAGGTCAGCTGGCGACCTGGAAGGGCTGGCACCAGGGGCCTGCGAGGAGGCCTGGCCACCCCTGCTCCAGGAAGCCGTGGTGGTGACACGCAGCTGCTCCGATGCTGGTGTCACAGTAGCGCAGGCCCGCTGGCACCCTGGGTGGGCACCTGGGCCTGCGTTTGGGGATGCGGGTGTGCGTGGTTTGTGTTTCTGCGTGTGCACGGAATCCCTGGGTGTGCCTGGCCGAGCGCCTGCGGGGGTGCGTGTGGGTGGGATTCCTGCGCACGGCTGTGCTGCGTGACCCTGCGGGTGGCGTGTGTGCATCGCGTCGCTGGGCCGCTGGCCCTGGGGCAGGTGTCTGACCACAGCCCTGGGCGGGTGCCCCTTCCTCAGGCGCGGCTTCCTCCTCCGTGAGCGCAGCTGGTTGTGAAAGGCAGTCACGCTGCTGCTTCACATAATCCCGACAGGAGTCCCGGAATGGCAGTTGCTCACCCCACACGTGTTTACTGAGAGCTGACCGTGTGTGTGTCAGGCCCTGGGGACACAACGGCGATCAAAGTCCTTCCCTTTGGCAAAATCTCCAGTCTGGCGGGAGACCTTCGGTACACAGGTCGGTCAGTAATTCTTTTCTGATGGCCGCCCCCTGGGCCAGGGATTGAATCCGAGCTGCTGCGGTAGCAACACTGGATCCTTTACCCCACTGAGCTGGGCCAGTGATGGAATCCACAGCAACCTGAGCTGTTGCCATCAGAGTCTTAGCCCACGGTGCCACAGCGGAAACTCCACAGGTCAGCCAATAAGAGCACAGTGACACCAGGGCACCGTGGCATGGCAGGTGGTCAGGGAGGGGCCTGTGAGCAGAGGCCAGAGGAAGGAGGGACAGTCGTGAGAAGAATATGCAAGTGCAAAGGCCCTGGGGTTCGAGGGCCAGGGGCCAACGTGCTGGAGCGTGCGTGGGCTCCACAGCAAGGGGGCTGCCAGGTCACAAGTGGCGGGAGGGAGGGCAGGGGCAGGGGCTGTCCACAGGGCCAGGCCGTCCAAGGTTGGATGCCAGGCCGGGAAGAGGGGTAGTTAAGGCCAAGGAAGCCCAGACAGCTCTTCACCTTGGAAAGGCCCAGGGGGCCTGGGGACTGGTGTGCAAGATGCCCGGGGGGTGGGGTGGCCGAGAGATGGGTGACAAAGGGTACTGATGGCCAATAGCGCCCCACCCCCGCCTCCAGCTCTCGTCCCAAGGGACGCTGCTCTGGCCCCCTCTGCACGCTCTGCTCAGCGACACAAACAGAAAACACTGACCCCTCGCTTGGTAAGAGAACAAACAACCCAATGAAGATGAGCCGCCGTCGGAAGAGAAGCTTCCCCGAAAAGGCACAGAGGGGCAGCCGGCACAGGAAACGGGAGGCCAGCCACGGCCGCCAGGACGGGCGCCAGGGACAAACGGTGCCACCCGGGTCTGGGGAGGATCCGGGACACGGGACGCCGCGAACACTCACAGGAGGCCCTGGGAGTGTACGATGCACCGTCACTTCGGCAAACAGTCTGGCTGGCAGTTTCTTATACAGTTAAATATACACTTTCCATACGATCCAGCCTCTCCGCGGCTAGGTGTTTACCCGAGAGAAACGAAAACATATGTCTGCCCATATGCTTGCGGCAGTTGTACTTGCAATCGCCCCAAACTGAAAACAACCCAAATGTTCGTCAACTGATGCGCCGAGACGCAGCACGTGACAGCCGCACAATGAAATATTACTCAGCAATAAAAAGGAAAGCCTCGCAGGCACAGCCGGGACTCTCAGGTGCATCGTCCTGAGACGGAGGAGCCAGATCGCCAGGCGGCAACTGCGTGATTCTATTTGGGTGGCCTGCTGGGGACCCCGAAATCACAGGGACAGAACGGGGACTGGCCGGTGGCTGCCAGGGACTGGGGGTGGGGAAGGGCTGACCCCAGGGGGCCCGCAGGAAGTTTCGGGGCTGAGGTAAAGGTGCTGTGTCGTGACCGTGTGGTGGTTCCACGGTCTTATAGATTTGCCAAAACTCATAGAAGGGGACACTAAAAACAGATGCATTTGACTGTATGCAAATGATACTGCACTTATGCGGCCACAAAGCCTGGGGCTGACACGGGGCCACCCTTCGCTAGAGCTCCGCAGGGAGCTCGGGCCGCACCTCGGGGCCTGGGCTTTGGTCGGGCTCTGCGCAGACGGGGTCTGCAGGAAAATGTCTGAGTGATCAGTTTGGGAACCACCCCCTCCCCAGATCGAGGGCCCTTGTTCTCCGCGGCTGAGGAACCACAGGGCACGGATCTCAGGGACGCGCCGAGGAGGCGCGTGCGTGTGCGTGTGCGTGTGCGTGTGGACCTCTGCAGCGTGTGGCTTCTGGGGCCATCAAGGGTGCTCTGGTCCCCCTCCCAGCACCAGCCAGAGTGGCAGAGATGCTCTCTTTGCTTTGAAGTCAGGGTGACAGGTCACTTGGTCTGGCCAATGAAATGTCAGTGCAAGTAAGGACACCACCTCCAGGAAGCAGCTTCAAGAACAGGATTGCAGCTCTCCCCTTTCTCTTTGCCCAGACCTGCCCACCCTCACCGAGGCCGCGCTTCCGTGGGTCAGCCTGGGTCCCGGGGTGACGGACGAGGGGCGTCTCCCGGTCCCCGGGGCCTTTCTCCTGCTCTCATCCTCTTGACAGCAGCTTTCACAGCAGAGGTTTTAGAGTCTAATGAGGTCCAGCTCATCCAGTCTTTCTTGGATGGATCCTGACTTGCTGCTGCAGCTAAAAAGTCCTCGCTCTTGGAGTTCCCGTCGTGGCTCGGTGGTAATGAACCTGACTATTATCCATGAGGACATGGGTTCAATCCCTGGCTTTGCTCAGTGGGTTAAGGATCCGGCGTTGTCGTGAGCTCTGGTGTAGGTCGCAGTCGCGGCTTGGGTCCCGTGTTGCTGTGGCTGTGGCGTAGGCTGGTGGCTATAGCTTTGATTGGACCCCTAGCCTGGGAACCTCCATATGCTGCCGGTGTGGCCCTAAAAACACACACACAAAAAGTCGTTGCTCAACTTCTGTTCTTTTAAGGCTTAAAAGCCACTGAGATTTTGCACCCTTTGCCACTGCAGCATAACCTCAGATGGAATTGTCGTTTGGCCTGAAGAATCTGGCTCCAGGATGGGCGTCCATGTCTGCTACAACCCAGATGGTGGGGGAACCAGGGACCCCCCCAAAGCCAGTCAGGACATGGCTGCTTCCTCAGCAGCCTCTTAACACTCACAGACCTGGAGCCTGGGCAGCCCCAGCAGCAGCCCCCACCCCCGCCGACCAGGGAAGGAGGAGCCCCTCCCTCGTGGTGGCCTTTCTGGTCTGGGGTCAGCACATCGGAGGGGCCAGAGCAACTGGGAATCCAGCCTGGCTGCAAGAGCACTGCGGGGTCATGGGCTCACTCTCCAGGGAGGCAGAGGAGGTGGGCCTGCATTGGCCTGTGGTCACACTGTGGCGGGGGGAGGGGGCACCCCTGTAGAACAGAAGAGGCAGACAGTGAGGCTGGGGGGCGCTGGCGGGAGGGGAGAGGAGGCTGCGTGGGGGCAGGGGGTGGGGCAACGTAAGAGGGAGCTGACGGGGAGGGCAGGGTGACAGCTGGCACTGGAGGGGGCAGGGACGTGGATTATTGTTTGATCCTGGCTATGGTGCGTTGACGCGTGTCCCCCAAATTCACGTCTGCCTGGCCCCTCAGAATGTGACTGCGTTTGGAGTCAGGTCTCCGCAGGTGCAATTAGGTAAGGACCTCACGCTGAAATCATTGCGGATCTAAGATGAGCCCTAAACCCAGTGATTGGCGTCCTCCTAAGGTGTGGCTGGGAGACAGGGACACCTGGAAGGCCCTCACTCCTGGTCACAGCCCGGTCAGTGACCCTGGGAGCAGAGGCCACCTGCCTGCGTGGCTGAATTGAGGGCAACTGAAGGGAACTGATCAATTCTTCCAGAATCCTAGCTTCTGAGGCCCAGGCATTCCTGTAAGGGAACAGAATCGAGTCCAAATGAGGCTTAAGCGCTTCGGCAGGGGCCCGGCAGTGCGGGGACACAGTGTGGCCTGCAGAGCTCGCTGGCCCTTTACAGAGGTTTGCGACCCCCGCTGTGACTGGCCATCCTCACCGGGCCCCTCCTGAGGGGAAAGGGGCCAGGACAGAGGGCATCAACCGGGCCACCGCAGGAAAGACGGGTGCGGCTGCTCTGGGCCACTCACCGAGGCGGGGGAGGGGGCTGCGTGGGACTCATGGGTCAGAGGCGCCTCTGGGCTCCGGGTCTGTCCAGACTGGGACTGAACCCTGGGGACCTAGAGGTGTCCGCGTTGGAGGAAGGTCCCGGAAGCCCCCCTGGAAGGAAGAAAAGAGGAACCAGCCGCGAGAATCGTGGCCCAAGTGGGGTGGGGGGCGCGCGAGGGAGGCGGTGCCCCGGGGCGGGGCCGGCGGCGGGAAATGCGCGTCGTGCCTCTGCCTCCCGCCAGGTGGCGCTGCTCCCCCGGCCTTGACGCCTTCGCGCCCTTTCTAAAGCGCTGGCGACAGGCGGAGACCCCAGGCGCGCCAAGTCCTAGCCGACCTGCATCCCAGCAAGAGCCACCTCCTCCTCCACGTCCCCGACGGACCCTATGGGAAACCAGGCTTCTGGAAAAAGTACTGCTTCGTCCCCTCAGGGTTTGCCTTCCTTACTTGCTCTGTGGGTAAAATAGAGATGCTTCAGTCTCTCCAAAGCAGCAAGTGTAGGGCATGAAGCCTTCATCCAAACAGAGCATTTCCACCATGACCATGACTGCCAGGCATCCCTGTGCAGGTTGTGCACCGCCTCAAGGACGGCAGACACGTCCAAGACTGTGCAAATGTACCCCTGCTGGGTTGCACAGTGCTCACCCTGTGCAACTGTGCATGGTGGCCCTGAGCCTCGGAAACATCTCCACTAGGTACTCAGGTGAGTGTACGCAAGGTGAGTGGCCCCCTGAAGCTGAGCGTGGGCAGGTGTGCTTACCTTCTTGTTGATATACACCCCACAAAAAGGACCTGGAGCCGCCCCTCCCCCCACGCCCCAGCATTGTGTGTGACCTCCTCCTCCCAGCCATAGAGGTGGGTTGTGGCTCAGTGGGTTGAAGACCTGACATTGTCTCTGAGAATGCGGGTTCAGATGCTGGCCTCTCTCAGTGGGTTAAGGATCCGGTGTTGCTGTGGTTGTGGCAAATGCCGCAGCTGCTGCTCAGATCCAACCCCTAGCCTCGGAGCTTCCATATGCTGCAGGTGTGGCTGTAAAAAGACAAAAAAAAAAAAAAAAAAAAAAACCACTTCTTTTGTTTCTTAGAGAAGGTCAGCCCAGAGCTGCGGCAGCTTCACACCTGGAGATGGTTTGGAAGTGCGGGGTCAAAGGGCAGCTGGTGGGAGGGGTGATAATGGCCTGGAAACGGCACGTGGGGCTGAGAAACCAGCTTCTGGTGTTGGGCTCAGGCTTTTTAGGGACCATCTTATCACAACGACCCCCTGAGGACGGAAGCAGTATCAGCATTTGACAGACCAAGGCTTCAAGGGGTTTACCCCAATCACAGAGGGCTGCCTGGGGCCGGCGTCCTGCTGTGCTTTTTCCCTGTGCTAATGTATGGAGCTTTCCCAGTGAGCCCAGGAGGAAGGAACAGCCGCCTTTCCTGTTCTATAGATGAGGAAACTGAGGCTCGACGAGGTCAAGTGCAGCCAGGGAATGACAAGCTGGGAAACGCAGCGCTCGCGTTCTGGGCTTCATTTGCTGGCATTACCGTTACCCCCGAGAGCCTCGGTGTCCCTGCCTGTGGCTGGGGGAGGTGCCAACTTCCTCGGGCTGGCTGGAGGCTCCAACAAGACCCGACCAGCCTGCTGTGGCATGCTCTCCTCGGGACCTGGTGCGCAGCAGGGGCCTGGCCCGCGCTGGCTGTCCTCCCCCCGTTCCTAGTCCCTGGACGCGTCCTCTGCTTCCCACATTTGGCTAAACCTCTGCCTGGGAACCCATCTTCCTGCCTCTGGCTATTTTTAGTGCCATTTCCTTGGAATTCTGGATTCCGGAGGCCCTGGTGGTGGGGAGAGCAGGGCTTCTCAGATGGGAGTAATTGGGATTCCTGTGTTTATTCTGCAGAAAGCACTGACCCAGCTGCTGCCTTTGCTGGGCCAGTGACTCATGGGTTCTCCTCCATCTCCTGGGGACAGAGGCCAGTGTTGCTGAGTGACTGGGATGGTTTCTGCTGGGAGAGGCCTCTGGACAGGGGGTAGTGGACAGGCCAAGGCTTCCTGGGAAAAGGTACCTGGATGGAGCTGTGGGTGGGTGTGGCAGGGTGGGCAGAGGGCCAGGAACTTTCCCGCAGTCGTATCCCCACAGAGCTCAGGCCCACGGAAGACCAGGCCTGGGGACCCTCTTTGCCCGAGGAGAAGGGGATTTCTGGCAACAGCCCCAGAAATAGGACTGGATATTGAGGCAGACAGGTGTTTGCCTCTTTTAATATCTATAAAACCTCAATCAGGAGTTCCCGTCGTGGCTCAGCGGTTAATGAACCTGACTAGGAACCATGAGGGTGTGGGTTCGATCCCTGGCCTGGCTCAGTGGGTTGAGGATCCAGTGTTACCATGAGCTGTGGTGTAGGTCACAGATGCGGCTCGGATCTGGTGTTGCTGTGGCTGTGGTGTAGGCCTACAGCAGTAGCTCCGATTCGACCCCTAGCCTGGGAACCTCCATGTGCCGGAGGTGCAGCCCTAGAAGAGACAAAACCAAAACCAAAACCAAAAACCTCAATCAATTTGTGCTATAGTGTTCTAAGCCAGTC
Source organism: Sus scrofa (assembly GCF_054392235.1). Classification (NCBI taxonomy): domain Eukaryota; kingdom Metazoa; phylum Chordata; class Mammalia; order Artiodactyla; family Suidae; genus Sus; species Sus scrofa. The sequence goes on from NC_139394.1 coordinate 66,250,538, forward strand.
ATCATCATTTGGTTGTCAAATTTCCCGTGGCTCATACTGGTCATGTGGTCTAGTCCTGGTCAATCAGTCCTCAAATGGGGGCATTTCGGGGAAGCTTTTGCTCTCCTGATGAAAAGAGGCAGGTGCAGCAGTGTGGCTCTTGCCCTTTCCCCTACTTTTGGCTTGTCTGGAACCTGGGTGTGATCACAAGAGCTATGGCAGCCACTTTGGGTCTATGAGGCCAAAGCATTAATGCTGGAAGATGAATTAAATTAGGGATGGTGAATTAGGGATCCTTGGTGCTAGGACCTGCCTGCCTCTAGTTGTGTTATTTGGAAAAAAAGAACTTCCTATTGATTTATCCAAACCTCTGTTGGTAGCATTTTGTGGGGTTTTTTGCAGGTAAACATGTTTCTAACAAATACAGACATGAAGGCAGGGTGGGCGGCTGTGAGGATCACCCCTACTCAGAGGTCCACAAACCGCTCCTGGGACTCAGTGACATCCAGGGAATCAGGCCCAGACCCTCCCCTCAGGGGGTCCCAGTCCACCAAAAAAGGTGACCAGTTGGGTAACTGCTATGAACGGTTGCCAGCTCCCAGGATGCAGGAAATCTCTTTTCCTTGCGAACCAGACCGAACCCTACTTGCAGGCCCACGTGCCGGGGCTGGGAAACAGCACAGGCCTGGGTCGGGGGAGGTGGGGTTGCTCAGCGTCACTCCTGGCCTTGGGGCTTCAGCTGCGAACAGCCCAGGGGCCTGGCCCTGCGGGCGCGCTGTCCCCGCAGATTGGGTCCGGGTCCCCGGGGGGGTCTGGCTCCCACCAGGCCTCTCCGGGCCTCCCCCCCCCGCAGACTCTGGGAGCAGGGGGTCTGCTCTGCGGGAGGGCGGCGCGGGGCGGGGCACGGGGCGGGGCAGCGCCTCCGCTCGCTCATTGGCTGGGACGCGTCACGTGGCCGTGGCCCAAGCCCCGGGGTCTCCCAGCGGGACCGCCCTCTCCCCACTCTCACCTGGGCCTCCGCCCAGCCTGGGGCCGTGGTTCCCGACCTCGGCGCTGTCCCCTTTGGCGCGGGATGGTCTTGGCTGAGGGGCTAGCCTGCGCGGTGTGGGAGGCTGAAGGGCCTCTCGGCTTCTCCACTCCCCCATCAGTAGCAGCTCCCAGCTCCGACCACCCCAGAGGGCTCCACACGATGCCCAGACCCTGGGGAAGTGGGTATGTGGCAAGATCTCGCCGGTTGAAAACCCTGGATTGGTGGAGGGGAGAGGGGGCGCTCGTTGTGTCCCGCAGAAAAGAACAGCAGGATGGCAACTCGTTTCCCAGTCAGGGAAGGTGATGACTGAATGGCATGGACGGTGTGATGGGGTCCCCGTGGGGCTGGCGGTGTCTCAAAGGCAGGACCAATGAACGGGTCGGCTCTGCCCAGAGGGTGGGGAGCTTGGCAAGGAGGAGACCCCTCCACGAGGTCCAGTCTTGAAGGCTGGGGGGGTTTGCCAAAGGGCACAGGGCTGGGGTCTGGGCGGGTTTGTAAGGATCACAGGTGCATTCTGGGAGCTGGAGGGATTGATGCAGTTGCAGTGAGAGTGGGTCCTGGGGTGCCGCCTCCCATGGGAAGCCGCCTGCACGGTGGGTCTGGTCCCCTTCTCTGTGCCCATTGTCTGCTGCTCGCCCACTGTACTGCTGGTCACCCTGTGATGGCTTGCGTCCCCTCAGAGCCCTATCTTGTCCTCTGTATCCTGGTCCCTAGGATAGGAGGTGCTCAGAAAGAATGCGTGAATCAAGAAATGAAGGAGTTCCCGTCGTGGCGCAGTGGTTAACGAATCTGACTAGGAACCATGAGGTTGCAGGTTCGGTCCCTGGCCTTGCTCAGTGGGTTAACGATCCGGCGTTGCTGTGAGCTGTGGTGTAGGTTGCAGACATGGCTCGGATCCTGCGTGGCTGTGGCTCTGGTGTAGGCTGGCAACTACAGCTCCAATTCGACCCCTAGCCTGGGAACCTCCATATGCCGCAGGAGCGGCCCAAGAAATGGCAAAAAGACAAAAAAAAAAAAAAAAAAAGAAATGAAGGAGCTGATTCCTGGAGGGTCTCCCCCGCCAGCCTGAGGGTAGGGCGTTGGGCCTGGACATTAGACGCCATAGTAGGGCTCTGAGCAGGAGTCACCTGCTGCTGAGGGAGGACGCCTTGGAAAGGGCGGCGGTGGCGGGGAGGCCAGCTGCCTTGGTGGTTCAGGTGGGAGCTGATGGGGCCTGAGTAGAGCCACTTCGCAGGGACAGTTATGAGAGCCCAGACGGTTAGTTGTGGCTGGGAGGGAGGGAGAGGGACAGAAGGAGAGGGAGGGCGGAGGGAGAGGGAGGGGTGCCCAAGGCAGGGTGCCTGGGAAGGAGTCTGGAAGAGAGGCCTCAGGAGAAATGGAAAATTAGGACTCATTCATGTGTAGTGATTGGCAGGAATAGCACGCACAGAAGTCTATTTTTGAGAAGCCGGCTGTAGCTATTTCTGCATCACATGAGCTAGCAGCAGCACGGACGCTTAGAGGAAGAGCAGCTCTTATCTGGAAAAACACTTTCAAGAGCTCGTGATGGAGTGACAGGCCTTGGGTCTGCCTGGAAGGGACCTCCCAGGGGAAGCAGTGCTGGCCTGCCTGGGGATGGGGGCTGGAAAGGCTGTGTGGGGGCCCCAACAGGGACTCCTGGGCAGCAAGGCTGACAGTCCTGAGAACTGAGGGGTCCCACCTTCCATGTTAATGATTCCTCAGGGGCAATTACCCTTTATCTTTTTTTTGTCCTTCTTTTAAAGCCTGCACCCGTGGCATATGGGGGTTCCCAGGCTAGAGGTTACACTGGTGCTCTAGCCACTGGCCTTCGCCACAGCCATGGTAACATCAGATCCGACCTGCACCACAGCGCACGGCAATGCTGGATCCTTAGCCCACTGAGCGAGGCTAGGGATGGAACCCGCGTCCTCATAGATGCTTGTCAGATTCGTTTCCACGAGGCACGCCGGGAACTCCAACCCTTTATCTTAGAATGCAAAAATAAAAAGCAAGTAACCCAGTTAAAAACAGGCAAAGGATCTGAACAGACATTTCTGCCAAGGAGACATACAGATGGCGAGTAGCTCAGGCAGAGATGCTCAAAAGGGCTGGCAACAGGGAAATCAAATCGAAACCACAAGGAGACGCCGCCTCACACCTGTGACAACGGCTGTCATCAAAAAAAAAAAAAACAAAAAACCAGAAAAGGGAGTTCCCGTCGTGGCGCAGTGGTTAACGAATCTGACTAGGAACCACGAGGTTGCCGGTTCGATCCCTGGCCTCGCTCAGTGGGTCAAGGATCCAGCGTTGCCGTGAGCTGTGGTGTAGGTCGCTCCGATTCAACCCCTAGCGTAGGAACCTCAGCCCAAGAAATGGCAAAAAGACAAAAACAAAAAACAAAAAAACAAAACAAAACAAAAAAACAGGGAGTTCCTGTCCTGGCTCAGTGGTTCAAACCCAGCTAGCATCCATGAGGATTCGGGTTTGATCCCTGGCCTCTCTCAGGGTTAAGGATCCAGTGTTTCTGTGGCTGTGGTGCAGGCCGGCAGCTACAGCTCCGATTGCGCCCCTAGCCTGGGAACCTCCATATGCTGCAAGTGTGGCCCTAAAAACAACAACAACAAAAACCAGCAAGTAAAAAAACCAACAAAAAGCCCCTAAAGTAGGTATGGATGGTGTGGAGAGACTGGAGCCCCGTGTGCTGCCTGCAGGGCCGGGAAATGGCTCAGCCCCGGAATCCAGTCTGGAGGGTCCCACGTGACTCAGCAGTTTCGCTGCTAGAGACGCCCCAGGGGAGAGGAAAAGTGTGACCATGAACAGTCCCTGGACCTGAGGGCCCCCGCCTCCAGGAGGGAGGTGCCCCCGCGGTATCCATGGGCACATGATCCGGGGGACAAGCGGGGTCCCACCACAGGATGAGGCGTCTTCCCGGGAGACAAAGGACCGGCGTCCTGCCACCTGCTGCAGGGTGGGAGCCTCGGGACGCGGGACACGGAGGGTGTTGCTCAGAGAGGAGCCAGATACAAGCCGAGTGTCTCCTGATGCTTTCCCAGGAAGCTCCCAGGACGTGCGCACCCGGGGAGGCAGAAGGGAGCATGCCGGTCGCCAGGGTCGGGGGCAGGATGGAGGGAGCGCTGGGCGGTCGCCGTTTCCCCGCGGATGGTGCCGATGGGGCGGGCGGACGCTATCAACATAGGCTAAACCCTCCGAACTGTAAAGTTTGGTGAAAATGGTGCATTTTATTCATTTCTTAATTTTGCTTTTGAGGGCCACCCCTGCGGCATATGGAGGTTCCCAGGCCAGGGGTCGAATGAGAGCTGTAGCCGCCAGCCTGCGCCACAGCGCCACAGGATCCAAGCCGCGTCTGTGACCCACACCACAGCTTAGGGCAATGCTGGATCCTTACCCCACTGAGCGAGGCCAGGGATCGAACCTGCAACCTCATGGTTCCTGGTCAGATTTGCTAACCACGGAGCCCCGATTTTTTCTATTAACCTTAAAGTACTCTGGGAGGGTCTCGTGGGCACACCAAGGGGCTGGGCCCAGGGCGGGGCTGAAGGAGGGGCAGACTGTTGGGAGGGGCCGGCTTTGCGTTTCCTGAGGCCTGTGGGTCACTGTGACCAGGCAAGGCCAGGCCTCCCCCCTTCGGGTGCTACTGGACGATGTGGGATCGGGGAGGGGCAGCTCTGGAGCGCAACAGGTGCTCCTGGGGGCCACCCCTTAGCTGAGGTGGAAACTCATTAACCTCTGAGAGTCCTCGACAGACAGCAGTGTTCTGTGTTTTTGTTGTCTTTTTAGGGCTGCACTGGCGGTTTTTGCTGCCAAAAAAAACTTAAAAAGAAGTTCAAGTGATTTTTCTAAGACTAAGTCTCATGGTCTTTCTGAAAGAAGACCCAAGAGGCATACTGGTCAACCTTGCCAATAAAACACTATTCTAATGAAAAAGAAAATCACAGATAATGCGGAAAAACGAGGTAAATAAGGGATGATTATTGAACAATTAAAGTCTGGACAGTGTCTGGAAAGGTGAGTCTGCAGCACAGGCCCCGTGGGCCGTGGGGCTGAGCTTCTGGACCTGATGAGGGAATAGCCCTAAACAAGGCTGCACACCTGGAGCTGCCCCAGGGCCAAGTGCCTGCACCTGCTCCGGCCGCCCGCCTGCGGGGCAGCCTTCACTCGGCTTGAAGTCTTGCTGATGATGCGCTGGCTCCTGGAGCTCAGGCCCGGGGCTGCGGGTGTCCCCAGGGGCTCAGCCCCTCCCAGTCCCCGCAGCCCTCTGACCATCGAAGCTCCACCCAGCCTGCTCCTCCGCCCCGGACACCTGGGGTTAGACCGGAAAGGCTGTGTCTCCGGGGGTCTCTTTGCCCCTCCCCCACCCCTCCAGCCAGCTGGGTCCATGGCCACCTGGCTCGGGTAGAAGCACCTGTTTCCTAGCTTAGTCCCAACGTGTTTGGAGAATAGAAAATGTCTCCACCTCTGAAATCTGCTGAGGTTTGCTTTACAGCCGGCAGAGGGTGCGTTTTGGCAAATGCTCGGCGCAACCTCATAGGAATGGATGTCCTGCTGTCAGTGGAGGAGGTTTTGTGGGGATCGAATCCCAGGCAGGCTGCCCTCACTTTTCTCACAGCTACCAAGATACATATGTTAATCCCCCGAGATAGTTCCATGCTACAAACGGCTAATGTTTGTTCAGCTTTTTCAGCGCCCTTCACCCCCGAGTGCCCAGGCTGGCCTCACAGGATCATCTTCCGCCAGCCCGGGGATGGATTTGTTGTCTGAAAACACACGGCGTGTGCAAAGGTCCTGAGGTGAGTGTGTGTCCGAGCTACTCCAGGCACAGCCAAGAGGCCGGCGGGAGGTCCTGTGGGTGGTGGGCGGGGGCAGGGAGACCTGTCACATCCGGGCACTTGCTGGCGCTTCCTGGGTCTGGACCACTGTGCCAGTGAGTCACTTCGTCCAGAAACAGAGGACACTGGAAAGGCCTCCCCACCAGCCCCCAGCTGATGGAGGGGTTTCCTCTTTGCCAGCAGCTCTGCCCTGCCCCAGCTCCCATGTGGCTCCTGCTGAACCTGCCCTGGGCAGGGTGGGGGCAGTTGGGCTGCCTGGAGGAGGGGCTGCTGGGCATCGTGGCCCTGGTTTTAAAGAACTCCTGATGACCTGGTTTCTCTGGCTGCCCAGCCCTCCCCCTGTGTCTGCCCAGGAACTCTGGTCCCTGAGTTACCACCCTGCTCTCCTGGGCCCCGTGCTGGGTGGGTCCTAAACCCAGGGTCCATGGGTGTCAGGCGTGGGACCCTCACAGGCGAGTCTCCCTAGGTGGGGGACCTCGGCAGGCAGCCGTCGGGAACCTGCAGCGTGCAGGGTGTCTGGTGCACCTGTAGCCTCACTGCAGCCTCACTCCGGAGATTCTGCACCTCTTTTATGAGAGTAGACTCAGCGGTAGGGAAAGTGTAGGTTTTCCCCAAGGCCACCCAATAATAAATGTTCATTTTTAGTAATAAAAGCCCTTTTGGTGATGGCTGGGAGCCAGGCAGCCAGATCCGGTGACACAGGGGAGGGAGGGAGGGCGGGAGCTGGAGAAGGCAAAGAAGAAATGGCTGCTGGCTTTGATCCTCTCTAGCAAAGGTCAAACTCCCAGCGGAGAGGTCACCTGGAGATGTTTGCCCTGGAGCCGACAGGAGACATTCTGATAAATGGCTCCGGGAATCTGAAGAGCTATGAGGCTGGGGCAGAGAGAGATAACCCTGTTTGTTAAAGCTTCGGGAAGGGGGACTTTGGGAGCAAACATCCTGCCCACCAGAGCAGCAGCTGCCTCAGAAGTGACTCTTCTGTTTGCTGGGGATGCCGCAGAGCACTCTCGGGAGAGAGGCTGGCTGGGTGGCGTCCCTGCAAGCTCAGGCCCGGGTGTGTTCAAAGCACCAGGCGAACACTTCTGCCCCCAAATATCTTTGGCGGCAGGTTTTGTGCTCACGCTGGAAGCGGGGTCTCGCTTTTGTGGTCAGCGTGTGCCCCTTGCGGGGGTGCGGGATGGCAGTGGACTCTTCCGGTTGCATCAGCTCTGGTGACCTCTGACATTTACCTTTCTTCGTTCCCAGACAAACCACACACAAAACCCAATTTCTCTGGCTTAATAAAAGAACGGGCGTAGGCAGGGAGAAAACGGGCCTGGGTGGGTGGTGCTGGCTGGGGGCCCTTCCCCCTTGGCAGGCCCCCCAGAATTGGCTCTGGTTCTGCCTGGACTCCCTGAGCGGGAGCATGACGAGCGGTGGTCAGTGGGCACACCGGTCCTGCAGCGCCTGCCGTGCGCGCAGCCCAGTCATGCCCAGTGGTTGTTAAGCACTTCCCACTGGTCCGCGTGATGGGTTTTACCAACAGGTATTTCCTTTTCACTTTCGAGGACACGAAAGTTGTCTGCAGTCCGAGAGCCAGTGCTCGCCCCCAGGCCAGTGTCCTTCCTGTCTCACCGTGGGCCTGCCTATCCTAGGGATGCTGCGGAGGCCACCGCAGGGGCCCGCACACCGGGTCTGCTCACAAATGCTCCAGACCGGCCGGTGCTGAGGGCCAAGGGGTGAGAAGTGGGCTTGAATCAGGGAGAGCTGGCTTTACAGAGGGGCTGCCTGGGCTCCCATCCCAGACAAGGGAATCTCCATTTCCCAGGTACATGGCACCTAGCTCAAAGGGGCTGTCTTGGGACCAAACCATCCAAAATCCCACCTACTTTTCTTTTCCTTTTTTTTTTTTTTTTTTTTTTTTTTTGTCTTTTTAGGGCTACACCCGCGGCATGTGGAGGTTCTCAGGCTAGGGGTCCAATCGGAGCTGTACCGCCAGCGTATGCCAGAGCCACAGCATCGCGGGATCCAAGCCACGACTGCAACCTACACCACAGTTCACGGCAACGCCGGATCCCTAACCCACTGAGCGAGGCCAGGGATCGAACCCGCAACCTCGTGATTCCTAGTCGGATTCCTTTCCCCTGCGCCGCGACGGGAACTCCCCACCTACTTTTCCGAACTCCGTCGTTCCCCCTATCTCCCGTCCACCACTACTCCAGCCTTTTCCGGATTCCAGAAGGACCCCTCCGGTCTCCAGGTACCTGCACAGGTGGTCTCTCTTCCTGCCCCTGCAGTTTGCATGTCTGGCACCTCCTGCACTCAGGCCTCCCTCTGAGACCTTCCCGAAGCATTCCAGGGCAGGGGCCCCGGTGACCATCCGACCCAGCCCCCTCCCCCCAACACACCCCGCTTTTCCTGCTAGACGCTCTTCCCCCAGGCGACAACGAGGGCAGCCCCGGTGAGTGCTCGAGGGGGAGTGGAGGAGGGTCGCCAACCGCGGGGCGGGAGCTGCGGGGAGTGCCCGCCCCCAGGCACAGGCAGCCTCAGGAGGGGCGGGGGGCCGAGCCGGCCAAAGTCCAGGTCCGCAGGGGCTGCGCAGAGCGCTACTTAAGCCTACGACCCGCCGCCGCCGGCCTCTAGCCCGCCGCCGGCCAAGGACAGGGACACCAGGTCAGTTGGCAGGACAGGTGGGGAGCCGGGGGCCGAGGGGACACCGAGCCCGGCGGCCTCGAGGCCGCCGCGGGACTGGCGGGCGCCGCAGCGCGCGGCCCTGGGATTTGTAGTAGGTCTCGGTTCCGCGAGAGGCTTGCGCGAGCCCGGGAGCGCGGCCCTGCGCGGAAACGGGGACTACATTTCCCAGAAGGCCAAGGAATCGGGGGTCATCGGGAAAGCGCCCCGCCGGCGGCGCTTCATGGGCCGCCATGGGGGCCGGTTCTGCGGGCCGGGGGCTCCCGCGAGGCCCGCGCGGCAACCCCTGCAAGGCGGCCCGCGGCCGGGGGCTCCGGCGAGCGAGGACCATGCGGGACCCGGGGGCGGCGCCCGACTGCTGCGGGGGCTTCGGCAACCTGGACCTCAGGCAGGTACCGACCGCGCCGGCCGCTGGGCGGGAGAGGGCTCGCCAGGCCCTCCAGGTCCGCGGCTGGCCTCGCTGCCTCCGACTCCTGGGGGCGGGGCTGCCGTTACCAGGCGACGGGGCGGGGCGGGGCGGGGGCGGGGCTTCCGTTACCAGGCAACGGGGCGGGGCGGGGCGGGGCTGCGCGAGCCCTTGCGGGGAGGCGGCGCCCGGAGCCGCTGGAGCAGCCCCTTCTCTTCCGAGACCCGCACGAGAGGGGCGGCGCGGGGGGGGCCGGTGCCGGGGGCCCGCCGCCCCCGCGCTGTCCCGCCCGCGCTCGGAGCCGCCTCTGAGCCACTTCCTTCACCTGTCAGCGTCAGCGTCCTCCGTGGAGTCCCCAGAGGTCTCAGCTCCAGTCCAGTCCCCAGCCCAGCGGGTCCCGATTTAGAGCCAGGTGCAGAGACCTGGGACAAAAACCTCAGAGTTGAGCTCTGTTTCATTTGGGGGCCTTACTGAGGACTGTAGCCCAGGAAGCAGCCCCTCAGCAGCTCTGAGGGTCTGTCGGGAGAAGTAAGGGAGGGGCCGGGATCTCTAGGAGTTTTTGCTGGGACCCCCCCCCCCCCCAGGGCAATCCCACATCAGAAGATGACTGCTGGGAGTTCCTGGGGTGGCCTAGCGGGGTAAAAACCGACACAGTGTTTGTGAAGATGTGGGTTGAACCCCTGGCCTCGCTCAGTGGGTTGAGGTCCAGCCTTGCCGCAAGCTGCAGCATAGGTCGCGGGTGTGGCTCCGATCCCACGTTGCTGTGGTTGTGGGGTAGGCCAGCAGCTGCGTCTCAGATGAGACCCCTCGCCTGGGAACTTCCATGTGCCACAGGAGCTGCTGCATAAAGAAAAAAAGATGACTGCTAGGCACCCAAAAAACCAGACACGTCACTCACGATTCGAGCGCTTTTCTTTGCACAGGAAAATGCACGAGCCTGGGCTCCCTGAAATTCTTGCTTAGATTTGCATCTTAACTGTCGAGGGCCAGTGTCCAGTTCTTCCTCCGTTCCGAGTCCCCTCGGGCCACGTGGCTGGATGGGGGCGACATTCTTTGTTTTCTGGAATGGGCAGGTGACATTCTTCGTCCATTTCAGTGTTGGAGGTGGGCTCTCACTGGCCTTTCACTCCAGGGAGCCTGGAAACAAAATTCTGTTGGAGATAAGGCTGGCTCGCCTTTTCGGAGGAGCTGGTGCGGGGGTGGGGGGTGGGATTGAGATCCGGACACGCCGGTTCCCCTTCTGAGCAGGGGCCTCTTCTCTGAGATCAGATCCGATTGGGAAGGTGCGGGGTCGGGGTGGGGAGCAGCAGAGCAAAGCCTCGGAGGGGGGTGTTGTTGGAGAACCAGGTGAAGCCTCGCATCTGTCCAGAGTGCAGGCCTGTCCCGGGGCACAGGCGGGACAGAGAGAGGAAGAGACATTATTTCAGTGAGCTGCTGAGGTGGAACTCAGAGGGCGCTGGGGCACAGCGCCCAGCTCAGCCACCTTCAGAGGCGGCCGCCTGGCGGGTGTGGGCCCAGCGCCAGGGATCCATCCGCCCCAACCATTGATCCTTAGCTCCTACACGTAAATGGCCATTAGCTCCCTGGACGCGCGGGGTTGGTGGCAGGAGCCACAGCAGGTCTCAGCTGAAGGGCGCTTAGGGTGGCAAAGGGGACCCTCAGCGTTCCTGCCTGGGGGAGGGGTCCCTGTTCACTGGGGGTGGGCCCAGCTGCAGGGTTGGGGTCCTGCCCCCGGATCTGAAGGAGGCCTGTGCTCTGGACCTGGAAGGTGGGGGTGGGCGTGGCTGGGGCCAGGGGGCATTTCCCGGGTGTGGGGGAGGCCTTTGCTGTTCTTTCTCCCTTCCTGCCCCCCCTGCCCCAGGGGGTGGGGTGGGGTGGCTGTGCACTTGGAGAGGGCTGGCATCCTGCTGGGGGACAGGTCAGGGTGACCCCAGCTAACATTCCATTTTTCCTTGCTGCCCTCGTGGGTAGGTACAGTTAAGCTTCTTGTTGCCAACAACATCCAGTGCTCTGTGGTGTACGTGGCAGCTCTCCCTCCTCCTCAGGCGCGGTCTCTGGGTTTGAAAGCTGTCCTTCCCAGCCTGACTGAGCGGGAAGCTTTCTCCCCCCCACCCCACCCCCAGGCGCCTGAGCCGGGGGACAGCCCGGCCGGGCCAGCGCTGTCTGTGTGATGGGGAGTAATGGGTCCCGTTTAGAAGTTCCTTTACTGGCCGCGGTTTAAAAAGAGGAAGTCACGGGGTTCCCTGGTGGCTAAGCAGGTTAAGGCTCCGATATGGTCACTGCCACGGCTCAGGTTGCTGCTGTGTCGCTGGTTTGAATCCTGGCCCAGGAACTTCAACATGCTGTGGCCAAAAACAAACAAAAGAAATTGGCGAAGTTACTTTTTTTTTTTGTCATTTTAGGGCCATACCCATGGTACGTGGAGGTTCCCAGGCTAGGGGTTGAATTGGAGCTGTAGCTGCTGGCCTACACCACAGCCCCAGCCACACTAGATCTGAGCCGTGTCTGTGACCTACACCACAGCTCACGGCAACGCCAGATCCTTAACCCACGGAGCCCAGCCAGGGATTGAACCCGCAACCTCATGGTTCCCAGTCGGATTCATTTCCACTGCGTCACGAGGGGAACTCCAGGTGAAGTTACTTTTCACAGTGTATTTTATTTACCCCAATATGTAAAATGTCATTTTGTCACATGGCACCACCTGTCCAGCAGCCGCACGTGTGCTGATGTGTAGCGTGGGCCCGGTGCCCTTCACCAGCTTCTGGGCCCACTGCAGCTGGGAGAGAAGCTGGTTTTGTTTTTAGCTTAAAGGTCCCTGCTGGGCGAGGAGCCTCCGACCAAGGCCCCCCTGCCTTGCTGTCCTCCTGCTGGGGGGCAGGGTGCTTGAACTTGGCGGCCATTTGGGAGGAAACCACCGGAGGCCAATCTCGGGGCCCGGGAGAGATGGGTCTGCACGAGCGGTTCTTTTTTTTTTTTGGCTGCATCTGTGGCGTGTGGGATCCCAGGCCGGGGACTGAGCCTGTGCTGCCGCAGCGCCCAAGCCATTGCAGTGGCCATACTGGATCCTTCGTCTGCTGCGCCACAAGAAAACTAACAGAAGTTTTTAAAACTCTTGGTGTTTTCACGTGAGTTAATATAAACGTCAGGCCATTTCCTTGGGTGACTTACTCTCTAGGACACAATTTTTTTTTCCCTCTTGGGCCGTGCCTGCAGCATGTGGACGTTTCCGGGCAAGGGATGGAATCGGAGCTGCAGGTGCAGCAATGCGAGGTCATTAACCTGCTGTGCTCCAGTGGGAACTCCCTCGAGGACACAAGTCTTGTCTTCAGTGTTTGGGGTTAGAGTCCAGACTGGGGGCAAATCATGTGAACTTGCTAAACCTCAGTTTCTTCTGCCTCTGTTGTGTGGTCGTGGGGCTTTTTCTCCTCTGGCTGGCAGTAGGGTGTTATGTTGACGTGTCAAACCAGCCCTGTCTTCCTGGGGTGACCCCCACTTGGTCTCCTTGCGCATCTTGCCGGATTTGATTTGCTGTCATTTTTTTTTTTTTTTTGTCTTTTTCCGGCCGCACCTGTGGCATAGGGAGGTTCCGGGCTAGGGGTTGAATCAGAGCTGTAGCCGCCGGCCTCCACCACAGCCGCAGCAACATGGGATCCGAGCCGCATCTTCGACCGACACCCCAGCTCGTGGCCACGCTGGATTGTTCACCCACTGAGCGAGGCCCGGGATCGAACCTGCATCCGCATGGATGTCAGCTGGGTTTGTTAACTGCTGAGCCACGGCGGGAACTCCGTGGACTGCGTCCTCTCGAGTGAGTTTTGGTGGCTGCCTTTCCAGGACTGGGCGGTTTCATCTGAGCTGTGGGCCCGGGGGGTCGGCTCGTTCTCGGCGCTGCCTCCTGACGGTGGTGTCTGGGAGGCAGCGGGTCAGCCGGAGGCCTCTCCTCTTCCTGGCACTTTGTCGCCTCTCTCTTTTCCCTTGGACGGTGTGGTGAGGCGTTCATTGATTTTATGTTTTCCCAAAGAACAAACTTTGGCTTGGATTTTTTTCCCTTTATTTTTCTATTTTCAGTTTGATTGATTTTTACTCTTTCGCAGTTTCTCTTTCTCTCTCTGCTTGCTTTGGGTTCGTTTTCCTCTGTTCTCCGGTTTCACAAAAAGGCAAAGCTTCGATTACTGACCTGAGACTTTTTTCTTCGTGAAGATAAGCCACACTTTCCTCCCAGCCTTTGCCTTTACTGTTAGCTCCTTTTTTTCATTTTCGTTCAGTTCAAGGTATGTCAGAATTTTCCTTCAAACTCCTTTGGCCTGTGGATTACTTGGAAGTGTTGTTTTTTCAAATATCTTTTTCTGTAATTGATTTCTAGTTTGAGTCGGTTATGGTTCGAGAACTACATACTTTTCTTTTTTCTTTTTTCTTGATTTTTAGGGCCGCATATGGAGGTTCCCAGGCTAGGGGTTCAATCGGAGCTACAGCTGCTGGCCTCCACCACAGCCACAGCCACGCCAGATCGGAGCTGCATCTGCGACCGACACCACAGCTCACGGCGACGCCGATGGATGCTTAACCCACTGAGCGAGACCAGGGATTGAACCCACATCCTCATGAATCCTAGTTGGGCTCATTAACTGCTGAGCCACGAAGGGACCTCTTCTCTTTTTTGGCCACATCTGCAGCATGCAGACGTTCCTGGGCCAGGGATCGAACCTGTGCCGCAGCAGTGACAATACCAGATCCTTAAGCCCGCTGAGCCACAAGAGAACTCCCAAGAACATACATAATTTTAAACTTTCTCTTATGGGCACTTGAGAGGGACCTGCCTATTGCTGTCATGTGTGAGCCTCAGTTTTTTAATCTGAGGAATGGGCATGCCTCCCAGGGTTGCGGGTAGACTCAGCCGCAGAGTCAAAACAACTGCCTTGCATCCCTCCCCTCATCCTCTGATGGTCAAAAGGGAGGCGCTGCCACCGCGGTTTGCACCGGACAGAGGGCGGCAGGCAGGACAGAGCGGGGCAGGCGAGGCCAGCGTGGGGCGGCCCCTGCACAGCCCCGGGCCAGGGCGCTGCCGGCTGGCTCCCAGCATCTCACGCAGAAGGCGTCCTTGGAGGAACGGGCTCCAGCACCGGTTACTGGGCCCCGGAGGGTGAATGCAGAAGGGTCTTGGGCTCACAGGCCCCCCGGGAAGGGCACACTTTGGTGGGAGGGGGGCACACAGCCCTCAGCCTCATGCACGCTCCTTGAGGTGACAAGGGAAGTGCCAACATTGTCCGGGGCAGGTCACGGATTTGGGGACAGCTGCCGGTTCTGTTTATTGTGGGAAAGCTGGGTTTTCTATCGCGCCGACTCTGCCTCCAGACCTTTCCAGGGCTGGCTCGCGCTCCCTCCCAGTGGGGGGCTGGGTTCCTCTTGTCTTTCCTGGGGGTCTGTCTGTGGACTTGGATTGAGACGCAATGGGGGGCCCTCTGCCCCTGGTAGGGTCGCATCCGCTGTCGCCTCCATCCCTGGCCAGTCCTCTCACCCGAGGGTGGGAGCACCCAGCCCACAGACTCTTCTGAGCCTGGAGCCCCCCTCCTTGAGGTCGTGGCGGCCTTAGTACAAAACTTCAGAAAAGGGGAGTTCCCGTCGTGGCGCAGCGGAAACCAACCTGACTAGGATCCATGAGGTTGCGGGTTCGATCCCTGGCCTCGCTCAGTGGGGTAAGGATCTGGCGTGGCCGTGAGCTGTGATGTGGGTCGCAGATGCGGCTCGGATCCCGAGTTGCTGGGGCTGTGGTGTAGGCCGGCGGCTACAGCTCCGATTTGACTCCTAGCTCGGGAACCTCCATGTGCTGCGGGAGCGGCCCTAAAAAGACCAACCCTCGCCCCCCCCCAAAAAAACCCCAAAAACCTTCTTGGTGGCCAGTCCTTCTCGGGTCTGTGCCAGGCACACCACTCTCCCGAAGGTCCAGGGAAATGTGTCCTGAGTCCAGGGAGTGGCGGGGCCTCTGCGGAGCCACCCCCAGCCCCCGCCCGCTGCTGTTAGTGCTACGTGGCTCCCACTTGTGGTCGATGCGACTTTGACTCCCTGGGTCCCTGCTGTTTGTTTGGATGGCACAACGTGGCCCTGGCTGCGGTGAGGAGCCTGCAGCGTCCAGTCCCCCAGCGTGGTGGCCTCTGCGGGCCTCAGCAGCTGAGCCCCCGCGGGAGTGCGGTGCCCGGGCTGCAGTCGGGAGCGCCTGTCCTGTCCTGCTCCGTCGCTGGGCCTCGGAGGGGCTCTGGCCTTGGAATTTAATAAGGTGGGGGGCTCTCCCCAAAGTGGAGGTGTCCACAGGTGTGCAGGGTGGTGGGGCACTGAGGTCCCCCTGCTCTGCTCTCCTGGGCGTTGGGTGGGGGCCCCTTTCCCGTGGGTTTTGGGGGTCGGCCCCCAGGAGGAGAGGACCTTCAGGCCTCGGCCACACCTGACCTGTTAGTCATTCTTTCCTGCTCGCAGGCCCTTCTCCAGGCAACACAAATCCCCTCAAGGTGATACTTCCAGGTTGACAGGCCGACCGAGGGCTCAGGGGCCCGGGATGGGGAGGGGGGGACTCTGGGGGCCGAGGGTCCAGTTTTGACCGGGTCAGCCCTAACTGGGAGACCTGGCTGCTGGCATCCTGAGCCACGGTTGCTGATTAAGCCTCCTGTGCCTCCGTTTCCCCTCGTCCCTGCGCTGCTGAAGGTGAAGGAGCGTGTTTCTCCCGGCTCGTTTGCCGGCCTCCCCGGGAGGGTTCAGGACTTAGCCCTGCCCCAGGCCTGAATCTGGAACGTGGAATCTGGAATCCAGAGGGGCCCCTGGCTCACTCAGCTCCCTGCAGACAGGGGCGCTCATCTTCAGGGCTATTGCCTGAGGCGAGGCGTGAGGACCTGAAGCAGATGCGCATGGCAAGGGCTCAGCCGCAGACCCCGCTGGGGTAGGGTCTCGGGGCGCTTGGGGTCCGAGTGGAGAGCTTAAGCGAGGTCAGTGTTCCCCCCGGGACCCTTTGGGGAAGTAGAGCCAGGCAGTCTCCAGTTCCCTGGCTGACTCTCTTTCCTGAGGGGCCGGGCCACCTGGACCCCAGCTGAGTAGGGACGGCCACCCCCAGCCCAGAAGGTCCCGTGCCCTTGCTGGCTCCCTCCTCCTGCCCTGCCCCCCAGGGTCACCCAAGGGCAGCAGCCACAGCCCAGGGCCCGTGCGGTTGACCCGGGGCTGTGGGTTCCCGCCCTGCAGAGGCCCCTCCGCAGCCCATGGCTCCTGGTGAGAAGCGAGGGAGCGTGAGGCCGCGATCCGCCGGCCACCTCGGTGTGCCTCTCCGCCACGTGGGGCCGCCAGGGTGACGACCTTTGGCTCACAGGGTTGGTGAGATGATTGCGGGACGGGATTACCTCTCTGCTCCGCACGTACAGGCCGCAGCCACCTGGGGCCCTGGCAGCTGGGGGCCTTGGCTTCCCCAGGGACGCACGCCTGCTGCGCCCGCCCAAGGCGGGAGAATTCCGGTTCCCAGGAGCCACCCCTCGGCCGGAACGCTCCTTAAAAGGGAGTCTGGCTGACACTGAAACTCGTGTCTGCAGAGAGGCCACATACATTCTAGAGAACTGTCGTTGTCGCAAAAGCCCGCAAGTGATGGGAAGCATGTTTTGTGCGCTGGCAAATGCGGGGGGCGCAGGCAGGCGGGAAGCGTGGTTTGTGGAGGTGGTGAGGGCTGGAGTTCCGGGAGGCTCTTCCCGGCACACAGCTGCCCCGCCGTGCACCCGGCCCTGGCCTGACCAGGGAGGCTGAGCTGCCTTGAGCGGACCCCACTCCCAGTTCCTAAGAGACTGAGGGCCCACCCCCCGCTCCTGCGGGGGCTCGCGAATGTGCTTGACCTCTCAGCCTAAAAGGCGCCGGAAAAACAAATACTCCTGAAGCTCAGTGCCTGCGCAGCTGGTGAGTCGCTGGCCTCAGAAGCAGAGGGACCTGCTGGCCTCCAGGCTGCTGCCTGCAGGACCCCACACGGCCGCCTGCTCTGCCCCCACCCCCCGCCTTGGTCAGAGGCCCAAGTGGATCAGGGTGCCAGGAGCCACATGTACCTTCAGCCCCACGATTTGATGACACGAGGGCCCCCGTTGGCCCCCAGACACTGATGATGACACGAGGGCCCCCGTTGGCCCCCAGACACTGATGGTGACACGAAGGCCCCCACTGGCCCCCAGACACTGATGGTGACACGAGGGCCCCCATTGGCCCCCAGACACTGATGGTGACACGAAGGCCCCCACTGGCCCCCAGACACTGATGGTGACACGAGGGCCCCCACTGGCCCCCAGACACTGATGGTGACACGAGGGCCCCCGTTGGCCCCCAGACACTGATGGTGACACGAGGGCCCCCATTGGCCCCCAGACACTGATGATGACACGAGGGCCCCCATTGGCCCACAGACGTTTGGTCTTTGTGCAGAAGAGGAGACGGGGAGTGGCTCCTGTCTGAGGAGGGACAATTATAAGACAGGGACAGGTAACCACGTGCTTGTGGTGTGTCCTTGAGATACGCTAAGGATGCAAAGGAGGGGGCCCTGGGTCTTGAGGAGTGAATAGGAGTTTGAGGGATAGGGTTTATTTCAGAAGCCCTTTGAAAGGGCGTTGAATGCCATGTGGGTGATGGGTGGCAGGAAGGGTGGCGGGTGAGGTGGATGGAGGGGACACCGCCGCCTGCCCGTGAGTGTTGGCGAGGGTGAGGGGACCTGGGGGGGCAGGGGGGGCAGGAAGCTCGGAAAACCGGCTCCATCATGAAGGTGTGGACGCCTGGAGCAGTTTCGCACGGGGGACCGTGGGGTGGCCACCAGATTGGACTTGAGAGGAGCGAGGGGCTGGTGGCGAGGCAGGTTTCGGCTGGGAGCTGAGATGGCCCAGGGGGAAGGGCGGGGACCAGTGAGACGGAGCCGGCCGCCACCTGCCTTCACAGCGAGGCTGTCCTGGACCCCAGCCTGCTCCACAGGTGGCCGGGTAGGACCCAAGTGGGAGGCCAGTCACCCCTCGTTCTCATAGTGGATGGGGCTTAGCAGCCAGAGGTGCTTTAATCATTTCGGTGGATCCACCCCCGTTCTGTAGGTTTTGGGGATGGGCCTGGGTCTCCCACAGGCTGGCAAGCCAGTCCGTCCTCAGGGCTCCACTCTCCCGGCCGTAGCCTGAGCCTGGGCAGGTGCCACCTGGCGCAGATGGAGAGAGGCTGGCGGGAGCACACAGGGTGACCTTGGCTGTGGTCCATGGGGCGAGGCCCTGCGTCCAGCCTCACTCTCCGCAGAGGTCACGGAGGGCTCTTCCCTGTGTCTGTCCATCGGTCCTGTGCCTGGGCCCATTTGCCCAGCGTTCATGTAACTGCACCTTTCTTCTGTCACGTGCTGCTGTCCCCCAGCTCCGCCCTGGGCCCCGCAGAGGTGAAGCTTTGCCTCTGGGGAGAGCAGGCTGAGCGGGAGCGGGGGCCCACAGGCCAGGCATCCTCTGTGCTCTGCGACTTGCCGAATCTGCCGCGGCCACCTCGGGCAGCGGTCAGGCTGAGCCATGTGGGTAGCCGTCCCTTTGCAGGGACCCCAGGGCTGGGGGCCTGTGGGGCAGACCACCTGGGCACCGTCTCCTGAACTCTATCCCCAAAACAAACGAAACCCCAAACCCCAGCAGAGTGGACACCGTGGGAAAGACCAGAACTCTGATGACTTAGACTTGCCTTCCACGCGATGCTTTTTTTTGGTCATGTTGTAGCATTTCCTCATATATTTGAGGAAAAGAAAAGGAAAAAAAATATAGAAAGCCTGACACACATAAACACATTTATTACTAAAGCGTAGCCCAGTTTTAGTAACAATTCGTAAATTTACAATTCTGCTTACTCTAGAATCATCCCTTAAGGGTTTGTTGGGTTTTTTTCTTTGTGTTTTTTTTATTTCCCCAATACATTATTTTTTTTTTCTGCTGTATAGCGTGGTGACCCAGTCACACATACATGTATACATTCTTTTCTCTCACATTATCAGGCTCTATCATAAGTGACTAGACAGAGTTCCCAGTGCCACACAGCAGGATCTCATTGCTAATCCATTCCAAAGGCAATAGTCTGCATCCATTAACCCCAAATTCCCAATCCGTCCCACTCCTTCCCCCTTGGCCACCACAAGTCTGTTCGCCACTATTTTCTTTTCTGTGGAAAGGTGCATTTGTGCCGTATATTAGATTCCAGATATGAGTGATGTCACATGGTATTTGTCTCTCTTTCTGACTTATTTCACCTAGTATGAGAGTCTCTAGTTCCATCCATGTTGCTGCAAATTGCATTGTTTTGTTCTTTTTTATGGCTGAGTAGTATTCCATCGTGTGTGTATACCACATCTTCTTAATCCACTCATCTGTCGATGGCCATTCGGGTTGATTCCATGTCTTGGCTCTTGTGAGTAGAGCTGCAGTGAACATGCAGGTGCATATGTCTTTTTCAAGGAAAGTTTCGTCTGGATAGGTGCCCAGGAGTGGCATTGCTGGGTCAGGTGGTAGTTCTGTGTATGGTTTTCTAAGGTACCTCCATACTGTTCTCCAGAGCAACTGTACCAGTTTCCATTCCCACCAACAGTGCAGGAGGGCTTCCTTTTCTCCACCCTGGAGACCTGTTTGTTGTGTGTGGACGTATTAATGACGGCCATTCTGACTGGTATGAGGCGCTGTGTCGTGGTGGTTTTGATTGGCATGTCTCTAATAATCAGGGATGCTGAGCATTTTTTCACGTGCTTGCTGGCCATGTCCACTCGGTTCTGAATTGCGGTCAGGCGCCTCGAGGCTCTAAAAAGAGCAAGAAAATGCCAAGAGTGATGCGATTCTCTCTGTGAGCAAAGACTCGCTGTGCGGAGAGTCGGAGGCACCTCGTCTTCTTTAAAGAAAGGACAGCCTGGGAGGCGTCCAGCTGTTCCCTCCTCTTGTCCTTGGAGGTGGACGTCCCAGTTCTGTCCCCACGCACACCTGGGCCGTGTCTGGAGCTGGTTTGGGTTGTCACAACCGGGGTGGGCTGCCAGCCTGGAGAGGATGGAGGCTGCAAATGGTGCCCAGCCCGAGGGTGCGTGGCACAGGGGCGGGGGTGAAGCGGGCCCCGGACGCGGGGCGCTCGAGCCCATCCCCTGCACACAGGAGCGGCGCTCGGTGCCAAGCGACGGGTGTTGTTTCCTGCAGACGCGCCAGGTGCTGGGCTTCTGCGGCTTCCTTCCTGGCCTGTTGGACGTGTGGGATGTGGCGGGTGGACACACGCCTAGCGTATTGAAATTCCGTCGTCGAGCTGCTTTGGGGACGGCGCGTCTGCCTGACCCTGCTCCTGTAGCAGACCCCCGTGTCCTGTCTTTTCAAGGCACGCGTGCCAGAAGGGACAGCTTTGCACACGAGTGTGAATTCTCGGGCAGGTGTGGGGGCGGGGATGCTGGTGGTGGGACCCTTACCAGCACTCAGGGCCAGTCTGGCAGGGGGCTGGAGGCCATGGCTGCACCTTGCTGGCTCTTTGAGGCTGAGCTGAGCAGTGTCCCCCAGATGTCAGCCCTTGGGTCTCCTCTGGGGCCTCTGAACATGCCTGCAGGGTCCTGTAACCCAGGCCCAGGCCGCGGTGGGGTCCCTGCCCGTCAGTGTGCTGGCCACTCACCCGCAGTCACAGGCCTCCTCGCGGTGCTTCCGCCGTGGGCCTGACCGCCCTCCGACGGGAACGACACGGCCGGTTGGGTTTCGACTTTGATCTTGGCTTTTGTGAGATTACACCGGAGTCACCTTCGCTGGACCTGGCTGTGCCCGAGCCGCCCGGCCTGTTCCCGGAGGGTAACTTTGTTTCTGAGCTCTGGGGGCTGCCGTCTCTTGGGCCCCGTGTCTGGGCCGGGCGGGTCTTGCGCTGACACCGGCCCTGTCCCCACAGGCAGACCTCTGCGTTATGACCAGGTTGCTGGGCTACGTGGACCCCTCTGATGCCCGCTTCGTGGCTGCGGTTCTCACCATCGCTTTCAATCCACTCTTCTGGAATGTGGTAAGTGCCCTCACGCCAACGCCGACGGCTGGACGGCTCTTCCCTCCCCTCCCCCGTCTCTGGTGGGAGCGCCGCCTCTGCTTCCCGGTCGGGGTCGGCACCCAGTTGGAGGACGCTGGCCGGGGGCCCCCCTCACTGTGAGGGTCCCACCACGTCTTGGCATCGGCAGATAGCCCTGGGCTTCGGCGGGGCTGCCCATGGGTGCCTGGCAGGGTTGCAGTGAGGTGGGCGGTCTTGGTAGGGGTTGGCTCCCCTCCTGCCACACAGCCAGGCTGCCTTCTTAGGACTCCCCCCCGACGCCCAGCCTGGTCGGCTGCCCTGGGCTGCAGTGTGCTGAGCAAGGGGGAGCCAACAGGAAGTGAAACAGGGGGCAGAGCGGCACCCAGGCCCTCTGTGGGTGCAGAGCTGGGCGGAGGATGGGGGGCTGGGGGGCCGGCCTGCTGGGGAGCACGGCAGCCTTTCTCTGAGACACCCCTCCCCCGCCGAGACGTGGGGTCCACCGTGTGGCATCTCTGGGGGGTGGGGAGGGGCGCCCCCAGGCTCCTGCCCCGCCTGCCGACGCTGAGCGGAGGACGCCCTGCGAGCTCGGCCGGGCTCGGCGTCCGCACACGCTGTTCCGAAGCGGTCGCGGGTAATCGCTTGCTCCCGGGCAGGACAGGACGTGTTTGCATCGTCGTCGCTTCATCTGGGGACAGCAGGGTGGGGGCGGGGCGCTCCCGTCAAAGCGGCCGAGGTCAGCGCTGTCCCTCCCGACAGACCGCGCTCCTTTCGGGGCTGGACACGCCGCCTTTGCCGTGCGCTCCGCTGGTTTCCTGTGCTGCTGTCGCGAATCGCCGCGCCCTGGGCGTTTAGAACAGCAGGACCGTATCCCACCCGGCTCTGGGGGCCAGAACCCGGAGTCGGCACCACGGGGCCGAAATCCAGGTGCCCCCAGCTCCAGGGGACCTGGCCCAGCTTCCGGTGGCAGCACCTTCCTTGGCTCCTGGCCGCGTCCCCCCATCTTCAAGGCCAGCGTCTTCACACCCCCTCTGCCTCAGGGGGACAGGAGAACTCCCCCGCTGAGCCCGGCCACCTCCCACGTCAAGACCCTGAACTCGGGCTGCTGGGCGTGGGCGGGTAAGCTCCACGGGTTCTGAGGTCAGACGTGGACACCACTTGAGACCGATTCCAGCTGCACCCTTTCCTTTTCATCGTGTGGGGCTGGGGGAGGAGAAGGTGCCCCGGGGGGACACAGCTCTTGCTGGGCGCCAGGACGGCGCCCTGCTTGGGGCCTGCGTCTGCTTCGCCCTGGCCGTGGTCAGCAGGACGCGGCTCGTGACGGTTCTGGCCCCTCCGTCTGTGACCGTTTGCCCGTCCTGACCCTGCAGAGAGGGACTTGCCTCTGGGCACAGACGGGCAGGAGCCGCCCCGGCCTGTCCGGCTCTCCTGTGTTCAGAGGACGGAGCTGCTCGTGAGCTTCGGCGGCGCAGCTGTCAAAGGCAGCTTGCTTGTCACCGATGTCCAGGAGGGTTGGGACACACCCGCAGATCGAGTGCCCAGGGTGGTAGCCAGCGTGACCGTGTGGTCAACCCTCCGCCCGGGGAGGGGCGCGATTGAAGGCCTGCCCGGCCAGCAGGTAAACGTGGGGCTTCCGGGCAGCTGGTGTCTTCTGCGTAGAGGGTTCCACCCGTCCAGGCCAGCCCAGCTCTCACGCCCGCGCCCCTGCTCTTCAGCCCGAGGACTCCTCAGGAACCCCCACCCCTGTCTGCAGGGAGCCTCCCCAGGGCGGCTCCTCCTTTTCAGGAAATGGGGTGCCCCGGTCCGTCTGGGGGCGCGCTGGCAGGGGTGTGTTTTGCCCTGGTGGCTGTGGGCCCTTGAGGGACGAGGCCAGTAGGTGGCGCTGTGGGGCAGGCCAGGGGGCAGGGCAGGGGGCTCCCCCCCAACCCCAGTTTGTGTGCCCTTGTGCTCTGTGGCCTGAAGGTTGCCCATCTGGCTGCCCAGGCCCCTCCTGCCTACAGGGAATCACTGAGCACCTGAGGGAGGCCCGCCTGCCCTGTGCTCACCCCCAGGGCTTGGTTTCTGTGAGGGGAGGCCCCGCAGGCAGGCTCTGAAACGCTGGCCCACCTGCCTGACCCAGGTGGCCCTGGGCAGCGGGGGAGAGGACGGCTGGCTAGAGCTGGAGCCATCTGACTGCGGTCCAGACGTGGGCTCTGCTTAAGGAATCAGGCCGGGGCCCACAGGGGGTCTCGTGGCGCCAAGGCTCGGGGGCTACACAGGGTCTGAGGTGTTGCTGGGCTTCTGGAGGAGCGGGGCTGGGGGATGAGGTGGCGGCCAGGCCGGCTGGTCCCTGAGGGAGGTCCCTGAGTGCTGGCCAGCAGTGAGGTGTGTGTGAGAGGGGCACACGCGTGTGTACGGGCGTGCAGGGCACTTGGGCTGGGCTTAGACCAGGCTGTCTGACGCCCTGGGTCCTGTCTGGCTCGAAGGGCTTGGCTGCGAACCCCCACTGAGCTCTGAGCTGAGTTTCGGGACCAGCAACGTTCTCTGCAGGCAGGTGGGCTCGCCGGCCTCCCGTGGTGTTCCCGGCAGATCGGGCCTCCCGGCCCCGTCTTGCTGACCCTGTGGCCTTGAGGTTAGATGCGTGACCTGGGCCCACACACACCTCGTGGGGCGTCTGCTGTGACCCCTGGAGCTCTGGCGTCTAACCTCCGCCGTCCTCGTGCCATCCCCGCGTGCCCCGTGCCTTTGCTCCCTCCCTGCCTCCGCGACCCGCAGGTCTGTGGTCTGTTCTTTGTGAGGGTTTTTTTTTTTTTTTTTGGTCTTTTTAGGGCTGAACCCGCAGCACATGGAAGTTCCCAGGCTAGGGGTCTCATCAGAGCTACAGCCACAGCAATGAGGGATCTGACCCGTGTCTGCAACCGACACCACAGCTCGAGGGCAACGCCAGATCCTTAACCCACTGAGCAAGGCCAGGGATCAAACCCACATCCTTATGGGTACTAGTTCCTTAACGGCTGAGCCACCTCGGAAACTCCCTCTTTGTGAGTTTGTGTTTCACCTCCTGGATAAAACCAAGGGCCTGGGAGGTGAGGGTGGGGCTGTGGGCAGGGCCTGGGGTGAGGGAGGGGCCTGGGGGCGGGGCCTGCGAGGGTGGGGGCCTGGGAGGTAGGGGCAGGGCCAGCCTGGTGTCATCATGGGTGAGCCCTGGGTGTCCTGGGGCGGGGTGTGTGCTGTAGTGGGGGTGGGTGCGGGCCAGGCAAGGGTGCCGCCCTTTTACCAGCCTGGCTCTGTTGTTGGCTTTGCCCATCCCTGGTCTTTTGAGAGCAGCCAAGATTCCATCGAAGACTTCCAAGGCTTGGGTTTTTGTCTCGTTTTACTGCTACCTTTGACCTGGGCCTCCCGCTGCCTCAGCTCAGGTGTGGAGGAATGGCCTTTACCTGCTTTCCCCAAGGGTGTGAAAGTGTCCAGAATGCCTGGGCCAGGAGGGGGCCGTGGGAGCTGCCTGGTTGCAGGCGTCCAGAGGGCTCGTGCATTCGCACAGAGGCCCGGGCCTTTTCTCTCCAGCCGCTTCCTGCGCTGTTGGCCGAGTGCTGCCCCTGGTCCCAGCATCGCAGCCCAGAAAAGTCCCGCGGCCTGGGGGTGCGCCTTGGAGCGTTTCTGTAGCTGGTTTCTCGCTTCCAGGAGTCAGGCATCAGCCAGGGAGAGGTTTTGAGGCACAGGAGGTGATGGCTGTGCTGGGGGTGGGTCTTGGGGGGGCCACGCAGCACCTGGGCACGGTGTCGGCGCTCCAGGTCGCCAGGGCCCATGCTGGTGGGTGTCAGTGCCCTTGCAGCACAACATTTGGGCTGACCCCAGCTGGCCACGAGGTTCTCCCACCGTCCAGGGCTGGGTCCGCAGGCAGAGGGGCCGGCGGGGAGGGCCTGGCTCCTCGGCCGCCCTGACTGGACGGGCTCCCCTCCTTCGGGGGTTATCCTGCGGCCCAGATGGGAAAACAGCGTGGGAAGCGTACACTGTCCAGACCTGCTCTAGGCCCGTGACCCCCAGGGCGGCCGGCAGGGGCTCTGCGCTGCGGGGCTCGGCTGCTTGATTCCTGATAAGGGCGTATCTTTCCTCAAACCCCGAAGGGCTGTGGTTGTCTGGGGAGGTGGGGGCGGATCTAATCCCTGCGTGCGGAGACCCACAGGCTCTGGGAGCGTCCAGCTTGGCCGTCACCCGCAGAGCTGTGGGTCCCCGGTCTCCTCCCCCTGCTCTTCCCCCGTTGGATCCTGTGGTAGGCTGGTGAGCTGCAGGGGGGCCTGTGCTCTGAGTTCTGCGGGCCCCTCCAGCAAGGTAACGCCACCTGAGGAGGGTCCCGCAGCCCCGGGTGTGCAGCCCGGTGATGAGCTGGGCCTGCGATCGGTGTCGGGGGCGGGGGCCTCTTGTGGGGCTGACGCCACCCCCAGGGGGCCCGTGTTCATCGCTTGGTGGGGTTGGAGAAAGCACACGTTACCGTCAGTTTCAGTTGCTCGTGAAGTTTTGGTCGCCTTTTAATGGCCCTTCTCCCCAGGGGGCCCTGCGCCTCTCCGTCCAGAATCCTGAGCTGTCCCGCATTCTGGCGGCGAGCTTGGTGGGAAGTGGGGCCGGGTGGTGGCCAGACGGGACAGAGGCGATGCGGAGAGCGGGTTTGCTCTGCCCAGCAGGAGGCTGCCACCTGCGGACACCCACAAAACGCCCCATGGACCCAGGCCAGTCCAGGGGTCCCCCCTCCCGCCTGTGCGCGGCCTGGCCGCCCCCGAGCACCTGGTCGGGTTACCGGGGCCCCAGCAGCCAGGCGGGGTCTGTGCTGAGGGCGGCTCAGAGCCCCTGGGGCCCACAGAGGAAGGGCTGCCTTGGGAAGGCCTGAGCTGTGAGACGGGTTCCTGCGCGGAAGGCACGTCTGAGTTATGTCCCCCAGTGGCCTGTCCACGCCGCCTCTGGGACCCTCCTGCCTGCGTGCAGCGCCACCTTGCCCACCACGTTGCCACGGGGAAGAGAGGTGACCTTGGCGAGCTTGGGGAACCCCTAAGGGTGGGCTGTCTGGCTGCCCGGCCTGGCTTTCCCTGTCGCCTCAGGAAAGGCGCTCGGCCTCAGTTGTCCCCATGGGGGACACGAGCGCCCTGTAGCGTCGGGGCGTGCGGGAGGAGGAAGGGCTCTGAGATGGTGCCGGCAGAGCTGCCCTGCCGGGACCACCTCTGTCCTGCGGGTCTCGGGCGGGGTGGCCGGGCGTGGGTGGCCCATCCAGGTCAGCCAGCTGATGGGTGTGGGGCCCCACCCTGTGTCTCTCCCAGCCTCTGGCGGACGGTGCATTGCGCTGCAGCAAGGGGGCAGCACGGCCCTGGTGCTGGGGCAGGGCATTCTTGACGACGACTGGCGGGGGCATCATTGTCACCACCACCACTGAAGGGATTCGATGCATAGGTTCCTGGGGCAGGGGTGGGGTGGGGTGAGGTGGGGGTGGGGGTGTCAACCCTAGGTTTTCCAGAAGCAGCAACTGCAGTCCAGAGAGGTGGCGTGAGAGCAGAGCTGGCCTGGCAGTGGGGGCTTCTGTGCATCACCCGCCCTCTACCCTACTCCTGAGGACCTGCCTGGTGCAGACACAGCCCTAAGTGGCAGCCTGGACCTGGGCCCTTCCTGCTGGAGGAAGGGCCCCTCACAGCACTGGGCCCAGCCCTGCAGCCTGGTGCTGTGACCCGTGCTGGTGTCCCGGGGTGTGAACCCCGCCCCCCCTGTGTCAATGTTATGACCGAGCATGGACTTCCTATAGGCGGGGATGCATGTGGCCCCTGCAAGGGGCAGCCACCTGGAATGGATGCTTTGGGGCCGCGTGGCCCCTGGAGCTAGTGAAGCTGGCCTGGGCAGGATACGCTTCTGAGCATGCGAGCCTGGGCTGCTGCTGCTGTCGCCTCCTGGCTGGGACCTGGGTGGGAGTTTTGGCTTCTCTGAGCCTCAGTTTTCTCATCTGCAAAACAGGCACAGGAGTCAGGGCCCCGAGGTTCAGGCAGAACCTTGCCTGGAGCCTCCTGTCTCCGGCGCCCTGGCCACTCCCTGTGGCCAGGCTGCCCAGGTGGTGATGCAGTCCTGCCGTGGACAGGCTCCACTTGCCTGCCTAACTTGGGCCAGGCCTGTACCCTGCTGGCAGCACCCAACCTGCCGGAAGAGGTGCTGCACCGTTTGCTGTGCTCAGATGCACAGTGGTGCCTCGGAAGCCCGTGGCGGTCGGCTGTAGCGGGGTGCGGGGTACGTAGGTGTTGGTCCCACGGATTGTCAGGCTGCTCGGGAAGGACAGAGGCCAGTTGGCACCTCAGCCGGTGGCGGAGGTGAAGGGAGGGTCCCCCAAGCCGTCTCCTTTTCCAACAGCCAAACCCCTGCACGAGCTTCCCCTGAGAAGCCACCAGGGATGAGGTAGGGTGTGGGCAGAAGCTCCAGCACTGTTGGCTGCAGGGCCGCGGCCCGAGGTCCTCCACGAGGCTGACTCGGTGGGACGAGCCGGGCAGGGCCCTTCCTGGGAGCCCTGTGGGCGTGACGGGTACGGAATCCACAGCCCCGACTCACACGATGCCCTTCTGGTTCCTTCAAGGGACCCGGAGAATCAACCACGGAGACCACCGGGCCATCCTGGGTGAGGAGAAGGGGGCGCCGCTCCCTGCCTTCCCATAGCCCGGCCCCCAGGCCACCCAGCTGCCGGGGGAGAGGGGCCTGGCTGCGCGCTCTCTCTGGGGGCTGTTGGAGCCCTGACCCCGATCTCTGGCCCAGGTCTGCATGTGACCCGCACAGAGGGCAGCTCTGGCTGCTTGGTCCCAAGGACGCGTGGGGACTCGAAGCCTTTCTAACCCCTGCCCTCCAGGCACCTTCACACTTAAATTTCTGGAAGTGGTGTGGGGGCTGGGACCCCGAAGGGACCTGGTGGCCGGGCAGGGGCTCCTCTGGCCACGCAGGGCTGGAGCGGTGTGTTCAGAAGGCCCTGTTCCCTGAGTGCGGATTTGACACCTTCCCCGGCCGGTGCCCCCCCCGCCCCCCGCCCCCTACGGGGAGCTCGGAAAGTGAGGGGTGAGACCCAGTGCTCTAATTTTAGACCTTGGGTGTCTGTGTCAAAACAGCAGCAGGATAATTAAAAAGAAAGAGCGAGGACAGCCGGGTCTCCGCCCTCGTGAGCTGTGAGGCCAGCACGTTTCCTTGGGGAGGGTCACCCCGGGGGGAGGGCCGCCCGGCGGAGCCCCCAGACCCTCCGGTGTCCGGGGTAGGGGCGGAGCTCAGCAGGCAGGTCTCCTGACAGCAAGTCCCGGAGCGGGCTCACCCAGCCCCGCCAGGGAGGAACTGCTTTGCACCAGTGAACCTGCCGGTTGTTAGGGAAGCTTCATCGTTGCTCAGGCCCCGCCTCCTGGGGACCTTGGGGTGCCCTGTGCTTGTCCAGCGGCTCTGGCCACCCCCCCGGCGGCCATCGCGTCCCCTGCCCGCATCTGCCTCCCGACCGGCCCCTTACCTGCTCTTCCCTGCTGGGCAGGATGGTGGCCAGTGAGCCTCCGCCTGGGGCGAGGGCCATGGTTCCTACACGGCCTGGGGCCTCAGAGCAGCTGCTTGGCCCTCGTCACCTCACGAGCTCCCCCCGGGCCCCCGCCGTCTGCCCCCGCCCCGGCCGGGTCCCTCGATTGCAGTCTCTGCAGTTACGACCCTCAAAGCTTAGATGTGGGCAGTGCCTGCGCCCGACACAGCTTGAGACGGGCCAGAGGTGGCCAGTGAGAGGGCCTCGCGGATGCCTCCCTGGGCCCCGGGCCCTCCGCCCGGGAGCTTCCGTGACCCCCTCCCGCTCCCACAGCCGTTCCTTGGTCGAAGCGAAGGCTGCTGCTTGGGGAGGAGCAGCGCCTGGCGCGTGCAGGGGAGAGGGGCTCCTTGCTGCCCTCCGAGTGGCTCGGTGGGCTCTGGTTGACCCTTCGGCCTCGTGTGGACGTCCTGTCCCGCCCTCGGGGCTCAGCGGGGCCGAGCATCTCGTTTCAGACTTTGCCCCGTAAACAGCCCTAAAGCAAACGTGCTTGTCCAGCTTATCTGCTCGCAGGGCACGTCCCGGATCTGCTGGACCTGGCGCCTCCGGGTCACAGGACGGTGTGGCCGGGGTGGGGGTGGGCGGGGAGGCCAGCGGGGCGGCTCGTGCGTGACGTGTGGCCTGAGAGCCACGGGAATCCCTGATGGGTCCCGGCTGGGTGTCTGCAAAGCAGCTGCTCAGGGAGCCGTGGGGTCCCCGGGGAGACAGCGCTGCCGGCAGGGAGCGTGCTGTTCTGTCTCCATCCTTGGGGGACAGAGAGCCACAGACACCCCCCAGGTCCCCGCAGTGTTCCCGCGGGGGGTGATTAGCACAGAACACGGTATCTTGAGCCAGGCTGTACCCAGCGAGGAGAGACTGTTCCCAGCACGGCTCTGCCATGGGGTTGGGTTTCCATCAGGATGCAGCCCTTTGTGTTGCTGCTGCTGCTGGGGGGGCGGTGGGGGGGGGGCAGCTGCCTCCGGCCCCGCGCTGCCCTCCATGTTGTCGCAGCCTCTGGGATGGCTCAGGCCATGGCTATGTGGCTGTGACCTGGACGTGCCTCCCTCCCAGTCCTCAGACCTGGAAGGACAGCACGGCTTCTGCCCAAGGAAGGGGGTGCTGGCCTGAGGCTCACGGGGACCCCTTGCTGTCTTCGCAGCCTTGATGGGAACCTACTAGGGTTCAAAGCAAAAGGTAAAAGGTTATTTAAAAAAGGCCACGGCTGCTGTCGCTGTAGAGGGTTGGACCCGCCACGAGGTCAGGGAAACTTCTGGACAATGCCACTGATTTGGGTGCATGTGGCCTGTGGCACCTCTGCATCCCTTTGCCCGCCGGGCCTCCCGCCCATCTTCTGGGCCTGTGGCCCCCGTAGAGCCCTCAGGGACTCTCCCCTCCTCGCGGCCCCAGCCTCATACCTGCTGACCCCCGGGCGCAAGCCCCTGAGTCTGGTCTGCGGATGTCGGGGCTGCTCAGCTGGGCTGCTGTGGCTGGTGGGCGCTGGCTGCGTGGACGGAACCGCCGCCGTCTGCGCGGTGTGGCTGCCTCTGTCCGTCGGCCCCTGGACTCGTGCGTCTTTCCTTCCCTGGCTCTTCGGTTCCGCCTTCTCCCCCACATGAGGCTTCCTTCATCCCAGCGACCACGCTGTCCCTCCAGCTGCCTCGGGCAACCTCTGGTGGGCACAGCTTTCCTGCCGAATACCACGCCTGAGGTCCCGAAGGGAACCTGGCCTCCGGGGCCACACTCGGTCTGGCAGGACGGGCGCCCGGGGCCTTGCAGGTCACACGTTCCTGCTGGATGATCCACCTCTGTAGGGGCCTCCTCTGCAGCCCTCAGGGAGCCCACCCCATGCCCCCAGTGCCCGTTCTCTGGCCATCACATCCCCAGCACGGCCGGCCCACACTGGAGGCCCTGCGGGCAGAGGCTATGCTGGTCCGGTCCCCTTGGTGCCCAGTGCAGCGCGGGGAGCCCGGCCTCGGCTGGTCTGTGTGTACTGCCTGCGGGCCCTGGCAGCTGCGCTCGCCCCGAGGGCGTCGTGCCTGCCCTCAGCACCCGGAGCAGGAGGGCGCTCAGCCCTGGCCCTCAAAACCACCGCCCCTCAGCCTCAGTGGGGGGCCAGGCTCCATCCTGCTGGTCACCCCGCCGCCCCTGGCCCCCTCATTTCTGTCCTTAAAACAGCCCGGTGGATGGGCCAGGGTGGGGAAGCTGCAGAATGAACAGTCAGCCTCACGACCCCAGCGGCTGCGAGGATGACACGCGCCTCTGGGCGCAGCCTCGAGGCCGTTCCCCAAACTCACGGGGACTCAGGCCGGCCTCCAGGTTGTGAGCCGAGGACCCCGGGCCAGCTCAGCACCCTCCAGAGTGGGAGCCCCTGACCCTCTTCCACACCGAGAGCCTGCTGCCAGTTCCCACCCTGTGCCCCCGGATGCACAGCGGGGTGCCCTCCCCCAGACCTCAGAGCCCCCCGGGGTTTAAATCTGTCAGCTCCCCGCCCCGAGCCTGGCCATGTGCAAAGGGCCCCGCCTGCTTCTGTGCACAAGACCTCGGCGCTCCCGCGAGGCCTGGCCGTTGAAAGTGCGCCTGGCTGCTGGGCATGCCTGCCCCATGCTGTCACTCCCCTGCCCTGTGGACGTGGCTTCCCATGAGCCACGCACGGGCAGGGGTGGCTGTGGGCCTGGGCGCTTAGCCGCTCTGGATTCAGCCCGTGTCCAAGTGCAGGTTCGGCGAGGACCCCCCTTGGTGTCCCTTGGCGGCTCGAGTGGGCGGCCTGGGTCCCACTGAGACCTTTCCAGGGCTCAGGAGATGCCACGGGGGGCAGAGCCCAGCCACGTGGCCTGGGGGCTTGGAGACCCCTGGGGACGGGAGGCTCTTGGCAGAGGGAATTCAGTCGGCACACTCTAAGTACGAGGAACAGTGGCGAGAACGGCACCGTGTCACCTGGGCCCCAGGACACCCTGCACAGTTCCTGTCCCCGCAGCCCCGTGTTGTTGCGTCTTCAGAGCCGAGGACGTTTCCTGCCTCAGCACAGCCTCATTATCACGGGAGAACATTGAGAGCAAAAGTTTGGAGCAAGAGCAGGGCTTGTTCTGGGTTCTGGGTCGGAATGCGTGGGTGAGTCACTGGCTGCGGCCACCCCAGCGCCACGGGGGACATCCCGGCTCTGCTGTCAGGGGTCTGGAGGACATGAGGCCAGGACCCTGGACCCGGGACGCCGGGGAGGAGCCGCCAGAGGCAGGCGAGGGGCAGAGGAGAGCCCCTCCAGGTGGCAGGAACGTGCAGAAGCTGTGGCGTCCGGGTGGGTGGACGTGCTGGAGGTGTGAGGTGTGCGTGGGTCTGTGGGTGGCCTGGTCACATTGGACCCTTACGGGGCGACCCGCGTGGCTGGGCTCCATCTCAGTGGCCCCTGCCGACCTGTCCACCGTGCCCAGGAGAGGTCAGGGACCCAGCGACGTGCAGCCCACGTGGGAAGCTGAGGACGCCCCGTGGCCCTGAGGACTGGGAAGTGCCCTGTGGGGCTGACGAGGGCTGGGGGCCCAGGCCCCCCAGGAGCAGCGCCTCCCTCCGCTGCCCACCCTGCAGGCAGCGCAGGTGCGGGAGTTGGGGCGGCCGTGGCTGAAGGGTTCAAACTGCACTCCTGCCTTTCTTCCCCGAAAGACAGCCCCACCTAAGCGCGCGGCCTGCCCTGGCCAGCTGTGTCCTGTTGTCCAGCCCGCGCCCAGAGGCTGGTGATGGCCAAGGGACAGGCCCCTCCCAGCTGCTGACGCATGACAGGCGCGTCATTGGAGGTACGCTGGGGTGAGCGCCCTTGGTCACCTGAGCTGGCGACCTCTCCCAAGCCTGGCCCGGCAGACTGTCACCCCAGTCCATGGAGACGGGCCTCTTTCTGGATGACCTGCGAGGGAGCCCGATTAGGCGAAGCATACATCTCAGCGCAGCGCTGGCCGACGGGGGACGGGGCAGCCGCAGCCTGGCTCCGGCTCTGCCCATCTGGTGGCCGCCGATGGGCCCCACGGCCCCGTGACACCTCGAGGCCGCACCGGCGCCTGGCCGTGCCCGCCCTTCTGTGCAGGGGTCCGCAGGAGCCCTGCAGCCCTGGGAGGTCCCGGCCCTGTCACTGTGCCTTGGGCAGGTCTGTCCGTTTCACCTGGAAAGCAGCTGCGGGAGTATTTGTCTGTCGCCTGCTGCTGCCTCCCTGATGCAGCCCAGGTCTCGGCTGACCTTTCCAGCCCAGTCAGTGGCCTCCTGGCAGTTGCCACCACCGTCTACCGTCCGGGACTGGGGACCAGACCCCAAGGGACGGAAGCTGGCCACACCTCACCGCTGCTGCGGTCTGGGGTCCCAGGGCCGGTGAGCGGACAGGTGGCGCAGTGGGTAACGGGACCGCCGCAGAGGCCCTGGCTCCTCGCTGTCAGCGCCGCGTCCTGCCGCGCCTCGACTGTGGGACGTGTCCCCGAGGGTCCCCTGCCGTCTCCTGGTTTGTCTTTCCTGCCCACCCTCCTGGGGGTCGCACCGCAGGGTGGGGGGGGCCTGGGCGCTCAGACCACTGAGGGCCTGTCTGCCTCCAGCCCAGCAGACGCGCATGCGCACGGCACCCCTCGGCTGGGGTGCAGGAACCAGCCGGGATCCGTCCCTGCGCTGCCCACCCCGTCTGCTCTCAGGGTCTCCGTGCAGAGGCAGGGCGAAGCCGGCATGCTTGCCCGTGTACAGCCGGGGCGGAAACCAGGCTGGGGGCCTCGGGGGGCTTCCATGGCAACGAGTGTGCTGTGTCTCGATGAGACAGCTGCCCCGTGACCGTGCGTGTGGTCAGAGCTCACTTTGCATTAAAACGGGTACATTTTCAGCACATGTGAATTTCGCTTTTACCTCTAAATCTGCCCTCACATCACCTCCCTGCTAACAGAAGCCAGTCTAACCTCAGAGGGAAAAAGGAGGAGCAGCTGGCGGCGGCGGTGCTGGTACTGAGTTGGTGCTGGGCGCGTCCCTGCCCGACCCCCCCCCCCCCGCCCCGCGCTGCCAGGGAAGGCCCGGCCGTGTTCGGAACCCACATGTCTGGACAGCCGCCAGCCCAGCCCGGCAGGTCCGAATTTCCCCTCTGAGGCTGGAGTTCACGTCAATATTGACCAGGAAGGCAGCCCGCGTTTTTTGCGCTGTATTGGGTTATAGTTGAGGAGCCGCGCACTCCTGGGCTGTGGCTTCTTCAGGTGGCCTGGTTTTATTTAGAGCTTAAAGCTGCGTGTGGCCCACACACTGTCGGTGCCATAGGAGACCGCATTCGGGTCCGTCCCGAGCGGGTCTTCAGCGGAGAACCCGCTCTCCTTCCCCTGCAGTGACTCCTGACAAAAACCTGAGAGCAGTGTCGGGTCTGCTTGGTGAGGCCTGTCACTGGACACGCCGGCCCGCTGAGAGGCCACGTGGCTTCCTTCAAGGTGGGCACGGCGCCCGCCTCGGCCACCGCACTGCCCGTCCCGGGGCCAGGGAGAGAGAGCAGGTCACACTGGACGGTCTGCGTGACGGGTCCTCCCGAGGGACGTGCCAGCCGCGAGCCCCTGGGCCCTGCCCCGACTCCCGCAGGGCAGGCTGCACCGGCTTCCACCCAGGCCCCCGCCTGACCCGCTTCTGAGTTGGCAAATGTGCCCGAGC
The DNA here is from genome assembly GCF_054392235.1 of Sus scrofa. Taxonomy (NCBI): domain Eukaryota; kingdom Metazoa; phylum Chordata; class Mammalia; order Artiodactyla; family Suidae; genus Sus; species Sus scrofa. The sequence continues at coordinate 66,284,623 of NC_139394.1, forward strand.
CGCCTGTGAGGCTGGGGGCAGAAGGACCCTCCCCGGCCCCTAGCCCCCTTTCGGGGCTCCCAGGGGTGGGGCCTGTTCCGAGGCCCCCGCTGCAGAGCCAGGGCTGCAGGGCTGTCTGTCTGCCCCCTGGGCGGCGGCTCCGTGGGGGCCGGGCCTCTGAGCCCCTTTCCTTCCCCCATCTTGTCCTTCTACCACTGCCCCCAAAGGCAGGACAGGGGGCCACCAGGCAGAGCGTGACCGATGGACAGACGCGGTGTACAAACAGCGGGCCTGTTGGGGGCCAGTGCTGGGGGGGGAGGGCACCCTGTGTGGGCGGAGCCTGGGGGCGGGTGGGCGGGCGGGGTGGGGGGGGCAGCAGTGGGCGAGGAGGAGCGCGGGACCCGGGGGCGGGAGTGGGATGGGCTGCCTGGCGCCCCCTCAGCTGGACCCCAAGCTTTGCCTCTCCTTCCTTATTTAACGTAGGTGGTTTGTGGCTGCACGGGAGGCGTGTGGAGAGTCCCAGGGCTGGAGGTACCTTTGTGGCGCAGCGGAAACCCACCCAGCGAGCATCCGTGAGGACGCAGTTCCACAGAGGGCCTCGCTCAGAGGGTGAAGGATCCCGCGTTGCCGTGAGCCGGGGTGTAGGTGGCAGACGCGGCTCGGATCCGTGATGCTCCGGCTGTGGTGGAGGCCGGCAGCTGTAGCTGCGGTTAGACCCCTAGCCTGGGACCCTCCGTCTGCTGCTGGTGCAGCGGTAATGAAGACAGAAAGACAAAAAACGTCTGTGTATATTTTAAAACATCTTTATCATGTTAAATGTACATAGAATTTGCCATCTTAGCGTTTCTGTGACAGCAGGTCTTGGGCATGTTGCCTGCGCCCAGGCTCACGCTCCTGCCCGGCCCCCACTCCAGCCAGCGGGTGGGTCAGGAGTTCCCCAAGCCCACTGTTGGCCTCCGGGGGAGGGGGTGGGCGGGGCCGAGGGGCCTGGGGGGCGTTTGTGCTGGCAGAGGGCGGTACCCCTCCCCAGGAGGTGACCGCCGTCTTGGTCGGTTTGCTCTCTGGTGGTGCTCGTCACGGTGTATCTAAGACCTGAGCGTGTGACTCAGGGTCTCGCAGGTTCTCCAGCATGTTTCATAGCCGCGGGCTTATGCTTCGATTTACAACCCGCCCGGTGTTCATGGTTGTATGTGGTCTGAATTACCGGCTCTAACACGGGCTCTAGCAGCAGCTCACTATTATTTTGTGTGCGACACCCGGTGCCATGATCCCCTTTCTCCTCTGAACAAGCTGCCGTTGCACTTGTCACAGCCCCGGGTCCCTCCCACGTGGGGTGAGCTCTGGGCTCTGTCTGTCTGTCTGTCTGTCCGCAGTGCTGAGCTCTGGGCGGTGACACAGCCCCAGCCGTCGGCCCCGCCTTGTTCTTCTTTTTCAGTTGTTCCGTCATTCTAAGTTCTTGGCGTTTCCGTGCGCATCTTACGCTGGCGACCGAAGGCCGGCTGGGGTTTTGGTTGGGGCAGCGCCGAGCCTACAGACTCGGTGGGAGAAGGACGTCTGGGTGAATTCCGAGTTTTCGGACCGTGGGCCTGGGCGTCTCTCTGTTTATCCTCGAGTCCTCAGGCCGTCTTCACCGTGAAAACCTCACTTGCTCACGATTCTCTTCCTTTCAGCACGTTGTTGGATTCCATTCGCTCCTTTGTTAACGTGTCGTCTGAAGCTTTTGCATTTTGTTCGGAGGGCGCACTTCCCTCTCGTTTTCTTGTGATGTTTTCGTGGCGGCATCAGGGAATGCGGGCCTCCCTGAGCGAGCTGGGGCGCTCCCTTTCCACTTTCGGGCATCGTCTGTTCATGCTTGGCTTTACGTCTGCCTTAAACGTTTGTGCTGCCCTCTGGACTGGAGCTTTGTTTGTGCCACTACGTTAAAATACGTTGAAGGATGTAGTGCTGGCCAGGCTCTCTGCTTGTTTTTCTGAGCGAGCTTTGGTGATTTGTGCTTTTTAGCTTTTTTTTTTTTTTTTTTTTTTTTTTGTCTTTTTGCCATTTCTGGGGCCGCTCCCGCGGCATATGGAGGTTCCCAGGCTAGGGGTCCAATCAGAGCTGTAGCCACCGGCCTACGCCAGAGCCACAGCAACGCGGGATCTGAGCCATGTCTGCGACCTACACCACAGCTCACAGTAACGCCGGATTGTCAACCCACTGAGCAAGGGCAGGGACCGAACCCGCAACCTCATGGTTCCTAGTCAGATTCGTTAACCACTGCGCCACGACGGGAACTCCCCTCTTTCTTTTTTAACTGAGATAAAATACGACAGAAATGTTTCCCTCGTGACCATTTTTAAGCGTACGGTTCAGGGGTATGAAATGCATTCTCATCATGTGCAACCCTTGCCACCGTCCACCCCCATAACTCCTGGTGTCTTACAGAACCGCACCTCCATAGACATTAAACCCAACTCCCCAGCCCTTGGCAGACACCCTTCTGTTTCTGTCTTCGAGATTTTGACGACTCGGAGCGCCGCGCAGGAGTGGAATCACGCAGTGTTTGCCGTTCTGCGATTGGCTTCACTTAGCACCATGTCCTCAAGGCTCGTCCACACTGTATCTTGTGCGTTTTTTCTAAGCTACCAAACGCACGGGCACTTCTACCCTTCACCATCTCCAGACTCTGGTGATGCCGTCTGGATGGCGAGAACCTGGGGCTTCTTCCTGAGCAGTCCGGCCCGAGGTTTAATCTGCTCGTCTGGCTTCACTGGCTCTGCTCTGCTGTTCGCCTGTCCTCTGGCCAGATGTTCCGCTGACATGGGTCTCCTTCTCTCCTTTGTCTAGTTTCTTGTGGGAGCTGAGCCCCGTGGCGGACCTTCCTTCTTTCGCTCCTGTGGGCGTTGACGGCCATAAGCCCCCAGCTCCGCCGCCGCAGCGGCAGCCCACACACGCGGGCACACACGCGGGTACGTTGTGCTTTCATTCTCATTCCATTCAGGGTCCCCCTAGTTTCCCTTTGACCTCTTCTTTCTCCCCTGAGTTGGCTTTTGGAAATGCGATACTTAGTTTCTAAATGTTTGGGGATTTCTGGTCAGATCTTTCTGTTATTAGTGGTCCGAGAATACACTTTGTGTCGCCTGGAATTCTTCTGACTTAGTTTTTGTGCCTCCTTCTGTCTCCGGCAGTGTGGTCTGTCTTGGTAAGTGTCCCATGTTACTTGAAACTAGCTCGTTTGGGGCTCTTTTTCTTGTATGGTTGTACCTGCCGCACATGGCAGTTCCCAGGCGTGGGATCAGCGTGGAGCTGCCGCTGCCGGCCTGCACCGCAGCCACCGCAGTGCCAGTTCCAAGCCACATCTGCGGCAGCCCACGCTGCCGCCTGCAGCAGCGCTGGATCCCTAACCCACTGAGGGAGGCCCCGGACTGAACCTGCGTCCTCAGGGAGATGAGTCAGGTTCTTAACCTGCTGAGCCACAGTGGGAGCTCATTTTGTGCTGCTGTCGAGGGGAGTCCTTTACAGGGTCGGTCGACCACGTCGGTTGATAGTATTCAAGTCTGGATCTTGTTCTATCCATGCTGAGAGAGGGGTATTGAAATACTGTCTCTCTTTTGCAGATGGATCCGTTTTATTTCAGATGCTGTCAGATCAGGTGTGGGGTGCGTGGGTATTTAGAATGGTCATGTCCTCTTCGTAAATTATAGTCTTCTTTATTCTGGTAATAATACTTGCTCTGAAATCTGCTTGGTCTGAAATTCATACAACCCCGTGGCCTCCTTCGGACCCGTGTTGGCAGCATGTCGCCTTTAGCTGATGTGCACTCGTGTCAGTGAAGTGTCTCTCGCAGCCAGTGTGCCGTCGGATCCGGCTCTTTCAACCCAGGCTGATGCTCTCCGTGCTTTACCTGAGCTGCTGGCCGTCAGCATTCAGTGACACCGACACGGTTATAGGGTTAAGTCAGCGTCCTGTACTCCTTCGTGCCAGTGTCTGGAAAGCGCTTATCCGGTTCCCGGTAGTTTCTGGCGAGAGGCTAAACCCCATCCATCTTGGTAGCAGTAGAACAGACGAGAACCACACCACTCTGTGCTCAGCCCGTGTTCAGTGTCGTCTGAAGTCTCAGAGGTGCCTTGTTACAGCTGGTGTGTTTGAATCAGGGGCCAGATAAGGTCCCACACTGCGCTGCGTTGACAAGGTGGCCGGACCCGCCTCACCCAAAGCTGCGTCCCGTCCCTTCTCCCCCCCTTATTTATTGAGGAAAGGGAGCCGTTTGTCCCGTAGGAGTTTCCGCGTTCGAGCGAGTGTATCTTGTGATGCTTTTTAAGACATTCCCCTCGTTTCCTGAGCCTGAGGCTGGATGTAAAGACCTCTTGGCGAGTGTCTGTGTGCAGGTGGCGTTGGTGGACTTGCCCATGTGTGACTCTGTGCCCTGCACGACGGCTGGTGCTCCGCCTCTTACGCCCGTCCCAGCGCGTCGGGAGGCGCTTCTCTGCGTGACCCTCGAGGTCACGTCCTCTGTCCTGTCCTTGGTGATGGCGTCGCCTGGGCCCTTACTTCATTTGGGGGTGTTTCCATTTCGTTGTTCCTCCTGACTTGTCGGCCGTGGTTTGGTTCCCCTGAAACACAGCGCGTTAGCAATGGCGGGTAAGCGCTGCATTCCCCCCTTTTTAAAACTGCGCCCCTTTAAGTGTTGCTTTTGAGCCTGACGTTTTCCCTGGGGCGCTGACATTTCCAGAGGCTTCTGTTATCGGGCTCAACATCTTGCGTGTTTCCTATTCTAGACCTGGACTTGGCCTCTGGACCAGGAGCTCTGGTGCCTTCAGTGGCAAATGCTGTGTAGACACCACAGTCTGGGTGCCAGGGGCGCCCAGTGAACCTGGAGTGGCCCCTTCCTGGGGGGAAACGTAGGCAAGACTGTCTTTGGCAGATCACAGCCATGTCCCATGGGATCTGTCTCCTGGAGAAACGGAAATGAAAACGAAAATAAACAAATGGGACCTAACTGAACTTGAACGTTTTTGCACGGGAGTTCCCGTTGCGGCTCAGTGGTAATGAACCCAACTGGTTTCCATGAAGACGCAGGTTTGAATCCGGTGTTGCCATGACCCGTGGTGCAGGTCCCAGACATGGCTCGGATCCTGCGTGGCTGTGGCTGTGGTGTAGGCTGGTAGCTGTAGCTCCAATTTGACCCCTAGCCTGGGAACTTCCATGTACTGCGGCTGTGGACAAAAAAAAAAAAAGTTATTGCTCATAAACAATGAAGGGACAGCTACAGATTGGGAGAAGACATGTGCACGTGACAGCAGCAACAAGCGGTTAGTCTCTCAGACCTACAAATAGCTCATACAGCTCAACATCAAAAGCAGACAACCAGGAGTTCCCTGGTGGTTCAGTAGGTTAAGGACCCAGCATTGTCACTGCTGTGGCTCGGTTTGGTACTGTGGTGCGAGTTGAACCCCTGCCCCAGGAACTTCCCACATGCTGTAGGTGCAGCAAAAAACCCCAAACAAACCCTAAAAAAACAAACAGCTCAATCAAAAAAAAGAGAAGACCCAAATAGATCTAAATAGTCTAAAGGGCCTCTGAAGGAAAGGCGTCCCCTCTCCCCAGAGAGAGAGGGCCCAGCCCTGGAGTTCAGACACCTGAGTCCTCAGGTCGTTTTTGGGCTCGGCTTGGTCCCCACAGCTGCCCAGGCATGTCCTGGAGGTGGGAGGACCATGGGGTCTGGCCAGTTAGGGCCCTGGGCACCCAGGGGATGGCCTTGGCATGTCATGAGCAAAGCGTCAGCCAGGGTAGGTAGGGAAGCTCAGATACACCAGGGATTGGGTTTTGAAGAATCGGCTTTGTCCAGCTAGGGTGCGTCCGCGGTCGACCGCACACGCCGTGATGCAGTTTGGGTCCTGACCAAGGCGTGTGCCTGCCACCGCCACCCTCCCCAGCTCAGCAACCTCTGCTTGCCGCTGTGGGTGGGCCCTGCCGCCCAGGCCTCCTCCAGGATGGAGGTGGGCGGGCGGCTCCCTGCGCTCCGCCTGAAGGCCCTCTGGGTGGACGGCGCGGTGGCCAGGGGTCCCCTTCAGCGGGCGGCCCGCTGAGGCCGAAGGTGGAAGGCGCCTGCTCCCGCTGCGCCGCGCTGGACGGCTGGGCCACCGCTCCAGGGGGATCCCTGCCCCCCCCGCCCCCGCCCCCCCTCCCCTCGCGGGACAGGCTGGGCACGTCTGAGGGGGGCTGATGCTCCCAGGGGGCGTGAGGGTGTGAGGCCCTTGGTGACTCGATCAGATTTGAAAGCATCAGCTCGTTGGTTGGGAGGGAAAGCCAGTGGTGATTCTGTAGAGCTGTGTCTTCAAGCCCCAGAAGCAAGGGGAGCGGAAGGAAGGCCAGCGGGCGGGGGGCTCTGGGCAGCAGGGCGAGCCGAGGGCCCGAGGGGCCTCCCGCTGCCCCTCTCTGGCCGAGACCCCGCCGGGCCTGGCCTCTTCACGCGCTCCTGGCCCCCGGTCCCACCCGCTCCCAGGCTTGTTCTGCACGTTGAGCTCCGGTGAAAGCACCGAGACCGGGAGCTGCCGCGTCGGTGCTTGTTGCATTGGTGGCATCGGCCTCTTCGGCCCGCCCCCTCCCCTGGCCCTGCGGCTTGAGTCCGGGGTGCACGTTTGCAGCCAGCTCGTTCCCCTGGCCCAGCACTTGGTCCACTTTGGCGCCACGGCCGGTCACCCTGCAAGAGCCCTTGGTCCAGCGGCCTGGAGGGGACGTCCCCCGGACCCCCGGAAGGGGTGCGTGTGATGCGCTTGTTGTGTTTGGTGGAAGAGGTTGCTTCTAGGAGGACCCTGTGGTCCATCCGCCCAGGCCTGGCCCGGGCGCCGGGCTGAGGCCGAGGATCCTCCCTCCCTCCCTGGGACAGGGGTTCGGGCCTCAGGGCAGAGGCGGACCCCCCGCCCCGCAGGCGTCTCACGGGGCTTCTCTCTCTGCAGGTCGCCAGATGGGAACACAAGACCCGCAAGCTGAGCAGGGCCTTCGGGTCACCCCGCCTGGCCTGCTACACCCTGGGCGGCGCCATCCTGCTCCTCAACTTACTGCGCTCCCACTGGTAAGGCCCTGGCAGGGGAGGGCCGGCCAGGTGGGTATCGGGTCTGAACACATGGGCTGCAGCGCCCCCCGCCCCCCGCGCCGGGGCCAGGAGACTCCTGTCGGCAGAGGAGGCCCAGCCCCCGCAAGGGGTGCACGAGGCTTAGGGTATGTGGGGGTCGGGCGTCAGGTGGCAGCTGGGATGTGGACGAGCAGGAGCCCTGAGGTGCTGGGGGGCCTCCCCCGCCCCCCGCCCCAACCAATAGAGCTCCCCAGGAGCAGGCCTGCAGTGAGCTTGCGGGGCAAGGGCAGGGGGACCCAGGTGGGCCCTGAGGTGCTGCACACAAGCCCCGCCCAGTCGCCTGTGAAGACCCGGGTGGGGGCGGGGGCCCAGTCCCGGCCGCCCAGTTCCCGTGGGGTGGACCTGCGGCCAGTGGGGGCCTGGGGGCCGGAGGAGGTCTCCAGCCTCCAGCGTCTTCGAAGGGCCCCCAGGGCAACCTCGCTCCTTCGGGTGGTGACCCCGTGTTCACAGGGCAGCTCACCCCCAGGGGAGGGAAGACAGGGCTGTGCCGGGGCGGGTGCGGGGGGCGGGGGGGTGCCTGGAAGGCGACGTGATCCTCGGACACGGTCAGTGCAGCGTCAGAGCCCTAAGTTCCAGGTGACTTTCCAGGGGGTCACAGGAGAACTTGGGTACATGCTTACTTCAGTGGGTATTAGAGGAAGTTTCTGTGTGGTGCAGGGAGTTAAGGATCCAGCATTGCCGCAGCTGAGGCTCGGGTCCCAACTGGGGCACAGGTTCGATCCCTGGCCCAGAAACTTCACGTGCCAGAGGTGCAGCAACCCCCCCCCCCACAAGTAAGCCCATTGGGTGCCTACTGTTGTGGGTAGTTCTGCTTGGTGTGGGCTGAGGTGTGAAGAGGGAGGGGTCACCAAACTGAGACAGTGTGGCTGTGGCCGCATTGTCCCACCCCCACCCCCTGCATGGTCCGTAATGCACTGACGGCCAAGAAGCTGGGGGCCTGCAGGTGAGCCCCACCTGGAGCAGGCAGTCAGCCTCTCCCTGCTGCCCGCGCACCCTGCCCCTTCCAGCATCTGCCAAAGCTGCCTGCTCCGTGGCCTCAGCTGCTGGGTCCCAGGGCTGCCCAGAGGCCAGGCCGGAGGCGTGGTAAGCTGGCACAACACTGGGTGTGCACGACCCTGAGCCAGTCCCGGCGGCTCAGCCTGGACTGCAGGTGACCCTGAGCCCAGGCAGCAGTGGGGCTGGGGTGGGGGGAGAGCCGGGGGTGTGGGCGGCGTGACCGGTGGCCAGGTGTGCCCTGACACACGTGTGCCCGTTTGACAGGTCACCGTGCAGCGTCCTGTTTGCTGTTCACACAGACCCTTCCATCTTCCTCCTGTCCCCCTCCCTCACTTTGGGGGGGAGGGAGGGGGGCCGCTTTTCCTCGGGTTGATGAATAGGCGCTGTACCCCGTCCTGCCTGGCGGTGCCGCTGCCAGGGAGATGCTGGGGGCGGGGGGCGGGGGGCTCTGCTCTCCAAGGGCTGAACGGAGCTGGGGAGGCTTGCAGGGAGGCGGCTTTACCATCACCTAGGTACCAGGGGGGCGAATGAATGGTGCTTCTGCTGGAAGGAGCCTGGCAAGCGGCGGAGGGCGGTGGGCGGCCGGTGGACTGCGCCGCTGGGAAGTACCTGGCACAGGGCGAGTGCGGGTGGCTGCCCCACCTGATGATCGGAGCGTCGGGCGTGTGGAGGGGGCGTGCTTCTGGAACATACGGGCACTTGCTCCTGCGCCCGCCTGCTCTGAGGCGTCCCCGCCGGTGCGGCGCCCCGTGGGGCCCGAGGCTCGAGGGCAGTTGGAGGGCCGGGCCGCTAAACCCTCAGGCCGCCTCCCCGCTCTCCTGCCGCGCACTGAGCTCGAGAGCCCGCGCTGGCTGCGCCGGGGGCCGGGGCCGGGGGCGGGAAGGGCAGGGGCCCCGGCGGGGTGCTGACGGGTCCCCGCGCCCCCTGCCGCGCAGCTTCACGCAGGCCATGCTGAGCCAGCCCCAGATGGAGAGCCTGGGCGGCCCCACGGGCTACCGCCTGGGCCTGGCGCTCCTGGGCGTGGGCAGCGTCTTCGTACTTTCCAGTTTCCTGGCGCTGGGCTTCACCGGGACCTTCCTAGGTAAGATCCCCGAGGCGGGGCCGTGGCAGGCGGGGAGCCGGGCCGGACAGCGCCGCGGCGGAGGGGGCGGAGGGACCCGAGGGGCCCGGCGGCTCAGGGACGGAGGGCACAGCGGCCACTTCCCTCCCACGAGTCACCCCAAGGCGGGTTTCCGTGCCACTGCCTGAAGGTCCGCCGGGAAAAGACTCCCGCAGCCTCGCGCTCTGTCCCCAGGCGGCGGTGACGCCACTGCCCCTGCCCTACTTGAGCCTCGGGGCCCGAGGGACGTCCAGGAGGGGGCGGGCCCGGCCGTGGCCTCAGCCCGCACGCTGTGCCCGGGTGACGCTGTGGCCAGGCCTGCGCTGGCGCCTGCGTCCCTGGGCCTCTCGGGATGCGGGGGAAGGCGGGCTCTGACCGGAAGGGAGGCGGCCGAGGGACAGGCCCTCTGTCGGAGCCGCAGGGCGGCAGCGGCGGCCGGGTGGGTGGGGCTCCCTCCGACCCCGGGCCCCGCCGCCTCGTCCACAGGCGACTACTTCGGGATCCTCATGGAGGCGAGAGTGACCCGGTTCCCGTTCAGCGTCCTGGACAACCCCATGTACTGGGGCAGCACGGCCGTCTACCTGGGCTGGGCCCTCATGTGAGTGCCCGCGTCGCCGGGGGGCCCACGGACACCGCCCTCCCTCAACCCCAGGGAACGGAGACACCCTCGGCCGGGTTGTCCCTCTCCAGAGGGGGCTCCCTGGACAACCCCATGTACTGGGGCAGCACGGCCGTCTACCTGGGCTGGGCCCTCATGTGAGTGCCCGCGTCGCCGGGGGGCCCACGGACACCGCCCTCCCTCAACCCCAGGGAACGGAGACACCCTCGGCCGGGTTGTCCCCTCTCCAGAGGGGGCTCCCTGGACAACCCCATGTACTGGGGCAGCACGGCCGTCTACCTGGGCTGGGCCCTCATGTGAGTGCCCGCGTCGCCGGGGAGCCCACGGACACCGCCCTCCCTCAACCCCAGGGAACGGAGACACCCTCGGCCGGGTTGTCCCCTCTCCAGAGGGGGGCTCCCGGGGGGCACGCGGGGCTCGAGACAGCAGGCCTGTGGGCCTGGCTGGGGCTCATGGGCACGGAGTTTCTTGAGATTTTCAGGAGTCACAAAATACTCTTTTGAATTTGTTGTTGTTGTTGTTGTTTTGCCTTTTCTGGGGCCGCTCCCGCGGCATATGGAGGTTCCCAGGCTAGGGGTCGAATCAGAGATGGAGCCTCCGGCCTACGCCACAGCCACAGCCACAGCCACAGCCACAGCCACGCAGGATCTGAGCTGTGTCTGCCACCTACACCACAGCTCATGGCAGTGCCGGATCCTTAACCCACTGAGCAAGGCCAGGGATCGAACCCTCAACCTCATGGTTCCTAGTCGCATTCGTTAACCAGTGCGCCATGACGGGAACTCCTCTTTTGAACTATTTAAAAATGTGAAAACGACCCTTGGCGCTGGAGGCTGCTGGCCCTGGGCTGGAACGTCCGGCCAGAAGGCCCGAGGGCCAGCGGGGAGCTGCTCTGTGCGCCCAGCCAGGCCGCAGGGGTCCGTGCCCCACAGACCATGTGCCTGTGTCGCCGGGCAAATGGCCCCCGGGTCACCGAGGCCGGCACAGGGAGCAGCACGGGCTTCCCTGCGCCCTCCACAGCCGTCCCGTTTGTCCACTTTCTGCATCGGCTCTTCTTCCATGGAAGGCGGGGCTTTGCTGCACCTGCAGCGCGAAGGAGTTCCCGGGCCAGGGACGGAACCCTCGCCAGCACAGTGACACCACCCACTGAGCCACCAGAGAACTCCCCCGAGAAAGTCCTTCCCTTCCGTAGAAAGTGTTCTTTTTTTAACACTTGAAAACGTGCCTGGAAGGTTGCAGGTGCTCCAGAGAAGGCGGCAGGACCCAAAGAACAAGTCTCCGTGGAGCCCCACCCAGAGCAAGAGTCCCCTCCAGGCAGCCCGGTATCCAGGCCTGGGCTTTGAGTGACACCTGTGGGTCTGGCTGGGACCCCAGCCCAACTTCGGACCCACCTGCCTTCAGCCCAGCCCCTCACCTGGTCTCTGGCAGCGGCAGCCAGCAGTGGGGGGGCAGGCTCTGCACCCCGACACACCCACTCCCGAGCAGCTCCCACCTGAGACTGGCAGGGTGGAGCCCATGCAGGTCCCCCCTGCAGCCCCTGCCAGCACACCCACTGTTCCCTCCCACCCACCTTCTGGACCCAACTTCAGGTGCCCCTCCTCCAGGAAGCCCGCCCTGCACACACTCGCCGCCAGCACACAGTCTGTGCTCTGCTCAGACTGGGCTCCGGGCTGGAGGCCACCCGTGGGTCCTCCGTGGGCCCAGCAGGGCCCGACACCCGGGAGTGAGAGGCCAGCCCCTCAGGAACACGTGAGACCTCGGGCGGCGGGGCTCCCGCAAGCCCCTCAGTCATCAGCCCTGCGCCGATGAGGAGGGGTCAGCTGTGCTGGGGACGGAGCCCTTGGTCCGAGCCCTCGTTAGAGGAGCCGTCACCCGGGCTGCCCGACGCTGAGCCAGCACGGCCGCCCCCGGGCCTCCGCAGCCCATCTGTCCCCCTCCTGGGCCCCGATGGGGCTTCCTGCTGCCCAAGCAACCTGCCCTTGGGGGCCCCGGAGGCCCAGGGACAGGGGGATTCCGGGGGACACATTAGCCTGAGTGAGCCACCCCCTCCCCAAGATGTACGGCGGGGTCCCTGGGACCAGCTCGAGGCCAGCTCTGGGCGGCGGCATGCGGGTCACCCCAACCTCAGTTTCCTCATCTCCAGGTGGGCAGCCACAGCCACACGGTGCTCAGGTGTGGCAGCACTTGGCTTTTCTAAGAGCCGGACCCGTGGCGTATGGAGGTTCCCAGGAGGCTAGGGGTCAATTGGTAGCCACAGCTGCTGCCTGCCTGCGCCACAGCCACGGCCACGCCAGATCCGAGCTGCGCCTGCGACCTGGCCCTGCCGGATCTCCGACCCACAGAGCGAGGCCAAGGATCAAACCCGCATCCCCATGGATGCTAGTCAGCTGTGTTTCCGCTGAGCCACGACGGGAACGCCTGGAGGCACTGTGCAAGGGGAGCCTTGGCATGGCCACAACGCAGAGGCTGCCTGGTTCCGCCCCAGGCCCTTGCCGGGCTGACCTGGGCTTGGCCAGGTCGGCGGCAGCAGCTGGCCTCTGTGGCTCCAGGTTAACTTGGCTTCCCAGGGCCGGGGTCGTCAGCTTAGGGGTACTGTGGCCCCAGCCCTGGGGTCTCCCTGGCTACGGTGGGGAGGCTCTGGTCATTCCAGGAGGTAGGGAGCAGAGCCTCAGGAGGGCAGATGTCACTTCAGCCCCAAAGTGCCCATGGCCTTGGCATCGCCATATGGCAGTGCCAAGGGCCAGGTGGCTCACTCCAGCTTCGAGGTTGACTGAACGGAGCCCACGGAATGGGAAGTGGGGTTTTCGTCCCTGTCCCCGGATCCCCTAGACAGTGTGAGGCCCTGAGTGGAGGGAGGAGGCAGGGCAGAAGGTCCCCGAAAGGTATGCGCCCCTCTGCCCAGGGCCCCTGGCCTACTGCCTCATGAAGGAGGTGGTGCTGGGGGCACAGAGCCTCCAGGGGGCCGTGCCCGCAACCGGTCCTGGGCTCCTGTCCCTCCCCGACTGTCTGGACGCAGGGGACCAGCCCCTGCGGTGTCACTGCAGAGAGCCCGTGAAGGGTCCACTGGACACGCCACCTGGCTGGGGGGCCCCGGGCCCATTTCTAGGAAACAGCCTGAGAAAAGGACACTGGCCACGCGGGTGACTTGGGGAGGCTGGTTATTCCTTCCTCCCCTGTCACTCCTGCTCTGCCCTGAGCTCCCGGCCGGGCTGGAGCACCTGGGCCTCGGGTCAGGCCCGACCTGGGGACCCCCGTCCCAGAGAAGGCCGGGGGGGCGTCACCGCCGGGCCTGCCCCTGACCGGGCGTCTCTCCACAGGCACGCCAGCCCCACCGGCCTGCTGCTGACGCTGGTGGTGGCTGCCATCTACAAGCTCGCCATCCTGTTCGAGGAGTGAGTAGGCGGCATCCCGGGCCCGGGGCTGTGTCCGCTGTCAGAGTGACCCGGCCGCCAGGCCACGCCCGACGGGAAGCCTAGAGCGGGCACAGGGTGGCCCGAGGGCTGGGCGGGCAGTGCTGGACCCTCCTGGTCCCACACGGACCGCTCCCTCGGCCCACCTCGGGTTAGGGGGCCCGGCTGTCAAGCTCGAGACCAGCTGACCAGAGCCCCTCCCGCCTGCAGGCCCTTCACCGCCGAGATCTACCGGCAGAGAGGCTCCCAGGCCCGCAAGAGAAGCTGACGGCGCCCCCGGCCCTGAGCACCCCGCCCTGCGAGAAGGAGAGGGCGCCAGGCACAGGCGTCCAGTGCCTTGGAAACGGCCTCTGGGGCCCTGGACGGGCGCCGTGTGGTCCCCGAGCCCCCTGCCCTGCTGCCGCCACGTCCTGACTCGCCAATAAAGGCGCCTAACACCAAGCCCCACCGTCTCTGTCTGTCCGGGTCGGCGAGGGGGGCCCTGAGCTGGGAGGGGCACCTCTATCCACACTGGACGGTGCCCTGCACAGGCCCTGTGGCCTCCGGTGCCACCCACCTCCCCCCACTTCTGCTCCTGGGAGCCAGCCCCGCCTCAGGGAGGTGACGTCCCAGCCCTGCATGCCAAGGGTTTCCCAGCCAGGGAAGATGACCGCAGCAGGGTGCCACATATGACGCCCAGGGTATTAGGAGCAATAAGAAAGTGCCCTGGTGGTCAGGGAGGGCCTCTCTAAAGAGGTGACATTGAGCTGAGACCCAGGGTCCAGAGGCACAGGAAGGGCCGGCACAGAGGCCCGGGGGGGGGGGGGGGGGCAGGGGCGGGGAGCCCCGAGGGCTGAGCTGGCCCCTCAGGGTCAGGCCACCAGGTCCAGCCCAGGTGAGCCTGTCTTGGAGACAGGTCACCTTTGTCAGGTGATCTGAGGGTTTTCAGCCAAGTCCAGGGTGCCTCCCGCCACCAGGACCCAGGACCCTGCGCCCTGCACCCTGCGAGGGGACCCTGCGCATGCGCACACCCCAGAGGGCGTCGCCGGCCCCGGGAGGATGAAGGGCCCGCTGGTTTCTCAGTTGCCAGCAATGCTGACGCCCCGGTGCGAGGGGAAGGGGCTGCTCTGCCCTGGCTGCCTTGCCACCCCCGAGCCGAGTCACCCATAGGGTGGCAGCAGAGAGCCTGGGTGACACCTCTGTCCCAGCCTGAGCCCTTGCCTCCCTTTTCCCCTCCGAGAGGGGTGGGGGCGGCTTCCTGGGAGGGAGGACCTGGCCCAAGCCCCTCCCCGCGCCTCCGCTCCCTGTGACTTTTCCCTCCAGAGCCCTGGTGGACCTCGAGGCCACAATGAGCGGCCGTGGGACCACGCAGGGCAGGCTGAGCCCTGGGACCGAGCCAGCGCCTCGGGCCGGCCCCGCCCTCCCCGCCTCTCCACGGGAGACAGGTGGGCCCGGCCACACCTGTGCACGCGGCTTCCCAGCCCCCGGGTCCTTACCTGGGAGGTGGTGACCCAGGACTGGCCGCCTTGGGCACACGGAGCTGCAGGCAGTGCTGGCCACGGAGCCCCTCCAGGCTGCCCTCTGGTTTCTGGAATCCAGCGCGGCTCCGGGCGCAGGAGGCCACGGGAGACCTCGAGGCAGAGCTTGCCCAATGCCCCTCTGCACACAGACCTCCAGGGGCAGGAGGCTGGCCCCGCCAGGCCCCTCTGCACACACACACACACAGCTTTCCAGGACCTGCGGGCCCCCGCAGCCCCAGCCACCCCTCTCTCAGGGCAGGACGGAGCACCTCCAGGCATCCGACCCACGGCGCACGCAGCGCGGGAGGCGGGGCCGGGGGCGCAGCGGCCGCTGTGATGAGAACAGCTCGCAGCTGAGCGGGAAACCGCCAAGAGGCTGGCTGAGGAAGGGAGCGGGTCAGAGGGCAAAGTGTCCTCTTCAGGCGGTGGCTGTGGGCCGGGGGAGCTGGGGCCCAGGCCGTGTCCACAGGTCCCCTGATGGGGCCTGACCCACTTCCCAAACACAACTTCCAAGGACCTTCCAAACCACCCTTTGCCTGCAGTCCAGGCGGTGGTGGACATTTCCTGCCCTGGGGCCAGTTGCCCAACGCCAACCAACCCCCAAACATTTGGCCGAATCGTTTAAGACCTTCTCATTCCGCTGGAAGCTGGAAGGGTGAGAGCTGCCGCACCGCGCGGCCGTGCTGTCTGCAGGCAGGTGCACCTCCTAGATGCCCCAACACGGAGGGATCCTTGTAACATATAAACCCGGACAACCCAAAACAGCGGTGGAGGGCGGTCCAGGCGGCAGTGTTGGGAATGGGGGCACACGTCGCCCCTCCCCGGTGTGGGCCCTGGGTGTCCACAGCTGCCCCAGGGGGTTGCACGTTGTCCACCTGAGGCTGGCCTGGTGTTGGCAGGAAGGCCTCCTCAAAAAAGGACAAAGGGCTTCTGGTAACTGGGTCGCAGGCTGGGCCGGGGGCCCTGTGTGCTGGGTGGAGGCCTCCCGGGGTAAGCTCAGTCCCTTGGGCATGGGCGCGCCGGGGTCCTGCTTCCAGTCCCTTTCTGAACAGGTTCGCATGTTTAAAAACACGAGTGTGTATTATTTTCTAAGAAAGGAAGCAAGGCACCCAGCCAGCAGCGGCCCCTCCTCCTGCTTCCTCCGAGTGAGGCCGGGCACATGGCAGCGGCGGGGGGAGGGGGGGGGAGTTGGGGGAGCAGGGAGGGCAGCACTGGGAGGAAGAACGAACGACAGGTGTGCCCAGGGCTGAATGAACTTGGCTGACTTGGGAGAACCAGTCTGTGCGAGGGGACATGCCTATGTGCTGGGAATCAGGAGTGGGAAGCCAGGCTGGGCTCAGGACCCGCTGCTGTCACCAGCGGGAAGGGGCCAAGGGGAGTGAGGTCAGCCCAGCCTAGACATCTGACCTGCAGCGGGGAGGGAGGCTCTGAGATAGGCTGCGTCTCTCCCCAGGGAAGCTGTTTGCACGCTCGCTCGGGCCTCTGCTGTCAAGGTGGGCCTCCTAGTGCACCCGGCGGAGGAGGGATTCTGCGTGGGACCCACCCGCCCCGTCCACAGGGCGCCTTCGTGGGAGGCTGAGAAAGGGCCCTTTATTGAATGCACCGCAAGGGTCCTCAGCAGCCCTGAGCGGGGCACACACCGCCTCCCTGCCCCCCCCCCCCCAGGCAAAAGCCGCCTGGGACGCTTTGGGCTGCACGGGTGAGTTCTCAGAGCTGGTGAGAAGGCGCACGGCGCGCCAGTCCCCTGCTTGGCACCTGGCAAAGACCCGCCATCAGGCTGCCCAGTGTTTGGGAAGCTGCAGCCCAGAGAAAGTGCGTGTGCGCGGCGAGGGCAGGAGTGCCGCGGTCTGGGGGCGCTCCTCGCCCCAGGTCGGAGGTACAGCCAGAGCGGCGTCCCCGATGCCCTCGCAGCCGCTGAGCCCGCGCAGCCGAGAGGCGCAGAGTCCCGCGCGCTGGGTAGGCAGACCCTGGACCGTTCCCCTCCCGAGCCTGCGGGAAGGAGCAAGCGGCGGCCCGCGGACTGGAGGGAGGGCGCGGTGGGGACCCGCGGCCGTGACGCACGGAGGCGGGGCGGGGGCGGGGGCGGGCGCGGGGCGGTCCTGCGGGCTGCATATAAAGACAGGCGCCGGGCGGAGCGCGCCGGAGGCAGAGCCGGAGCCGGGGCTTTTGTCCAGGAGCTGGAGCCAAAGAGGTGCAGCCGCAGCCGCAGCCGCAGCCCGGAGCCCGGAGCCCGAGCCCAACCGCCCCAGCCACCGACTGCGCGTCTTGCGGCCCCGAGCCCGACCCCGCCGTCCCTCTGCCCCATGAAACTGGCCGCGATGATCAAGAAGATGCGCCCGAGCGACTCGGAGCTGAGTATCCCGGCCAAGCACTGCTACCGCATGGTGGTCCTCGGCTCGCCCAAGGTGGGCAAGACGGCCATCGTGTCGCGCTTCCTCACGGGCCGCTTCGAGGACGCCTACACGCCCACCGTCGAGGACTTCCACCGCAAGTTCTACCGCATTCGCGGCGAAGTCTACCAGCTGGACATCCTCGACACGTCCGGCAACCACCCGTTCCCCGCCATGCGGCGCCTCTCCATCCTCACAGGTGGGCCCGGGCGCCGGGCAGCGGGCGGGGGCGGGAGCGCGCCGCCGGAGCGGCGGGGACTCTCGTCGGCGCCCCGGCCCGCGGCGGCGGCGGCCCCAAAGCGCGCCTAGGGGCCCCCCCGGCAGCCGCCCTCACCCTCCCCTTCTGCTTTGGCCCCCGCAGGAGACGTGTTCATCCTGGTGTTCAGTCTGGACAACCGCGACTCTTTCGAGGAGGTGCAGAGGCTCAAGCAGCAGATCCTCGACACCAAGTCCTGCCTCAAGAACAAGACCAAGAAGAACGTGGACGTGCCCCTGGTCATCTGCGGCAACAAAGGGGACCGGGACTTCCACCGCGAGGTGGAGCGGCGCGAGATCGAGCAGCTGGTGGGCGCCGACTCCCGGTGCTGCGCCTACTTCGAGATCTCGGCCAAGAGGAACAGCAGCCTGGACCAGATGTTCCGCGCGCTCTTCGCCATGGCCAAGCTGCCGTGCGAGATGAGCCCGGACCTGCACCGCCGCGTGTCGGTGCAGCACTGCGACGCGCTGCACAAGAAGGCGCTGCGGGGCAAGAGGCTGCGGGGGGCGGGCGGCGACCCGAGCGAGGCGGTCGGCATCGTGGCGCCCTGGGCGCGCCGGCCGAGCGTGCACAGCGACCTCGTGTACATCCGCGAGAAGGCCGGCGGCGACGGCCCGGCCAAGGACAAGGAGCGCTGCGTCATCAGCTAGGAGCCGCCGCCCGCGCGCGGCCGCACAATCTTGGGAGGCCTTTCTGTCCAAGAGTCAAGGGTCCGGGCCGCCCGGGCCGTGGGCCAGAGCCGCCCGTGCGCGCAGAGGGGCGGCTCCCCTCCCCGCGCCCCGGGGAGACTCAGAGGAACCGAGAAGGGACCGTGGTCTGCTCGGGAGGGAAGGAGGGCGAGCTGGCTGAGGCGGGACTCGCCCGCTTCGGACCCCCGTTGGCGCCGGCCGCCCCCACCACCCGGGGATGCTTCCCCGGCAGCCGCGTCTCACAGAGACCTAAACATGGGGGAGGGGGACTCACGCCGCCACCGGGGGGCCTTGGGAAAGCGTCCCGCCTGGAGCAGCGGAGGATGGGCACTAGCTGGCCTGTGATTGGCGGTTGCCATGACAGCCGGCGAAGCTGAGGGTGGGGTCACATCCTAGTGACTCGTTTACGCGTGTGCCACGGCACGAAGCAAAACAGAACACACAACCTGCACTTTAATGGTAGTTCTGGTGTCACTGTGGACAGGAACAGAATCTTCCCCAGGCGTCTGTACTGTGTGAGAGACAGGCTAAAGGTGTTCTTACTGGTTTTTTAATATAAGAAAATAAAACACTTTAAAATGGAAAATCACGCTGCTTCTTTTAGAAATGGCTGGAAGCGGGAGGGGCGAGAAGGGAGCGGCCAGTGAGGCTCTACTTCCGTGGAATTATGGAAAATTATCCCGGCCTCCTGAAAGTAGCTTCAGCCTCCCTAGGGGAGAAGCTTCCCCCAAAGCTCCAGCTGACTGCAAGCCCTCCAGCTTGGGGGGGGGGGGGCTGTTCCTTAGGAAGCCAGGACAAGAACAGGGGATTTCAGGGTCCTTCTGGGGGCTGCATCTTTCTGGCCGTTTCCCCACTTGCTTTTCCAGGGGCCCAGCCCCAAGGGCCTCTGGATCTGCCAGTGTGGTCCTACACTCAGCACAGGCCCAGGGCAAAAAAAGGTCGCCGACCTGCACCTGGCCCTTTTCATGCAGAACCCTCGGCCTGAGTTGGCTGCAGGGTCTGCCACGCAGCATTCTGGACCATCACAGTCAGTGGCCTGGCCACTCTAGCTCCAGCACCTTCTCGGGGTCGAGGGGACCCAGCTCCGTCTAGCACTGGCGCCCCTGAGAGTTTGGGGCAAGCCCCCGATTCTCTGATACAGAGAGCAGGTCACTGCTGCGTGGGGACCCTGGGCGGGCCAGGAGTGATGTCTCAGTGGCCCTTTGGGTCCACACTGTCCCGGGGAGGACTTCGACCCTGCTCTGGGAGACAGCTCCCTGCCAGACGGAACCCACCTCCGCCACGAGGGGCGGCCCAGGGGGCTGACTGCAGGCAGGATGACCCACCAGGCCAACGACACCCCTGGGGACAGGTGCCCCACGTTCAGGCTGGGGGAGGAGGTGCAGGTGGAGGTTCTCCCCACGCGTCTGTCTCCTCTGAGCGACATGAACCTTTTGGCCAACTGCCCAAAGGCACCGGCTCACCGTGAACCTCTGAGGACAAACCCCAGACGTCTGACAACAGAGCACAGTTCTTTAATCACATTCTTGAAAAGTGCCACAAGTCACACCACTGGGGCACAGGAGAGGTTCCGTCCCCCTCCACACGCGGGGAGCCCGAGTCTCTGTAGCCTCAGGAAGACCGGGCCATCCAGCGTCGCTGGGCTTCGGGTCCCGGGGCATTTGATCAGAGCCTTAAAGCCAGCCCCCCGCTGCTCTGAAACTCCGAGGAGCTAAGCGATTCAGTTAGTGACCGTCCCACGCAGACCCGTCTACCAGGACACGCCCGCTTCAACCGACACCAGAACCTCCTGTGCGCACGCCGCTCCCTGTGGACCCTGCCCAAAACCGCTTCAACCAACACTGCTGCCACAGAGGCCGATCAGCTGCATCTGCAGGCCCGCAGGTGGGTCGGCATGGGTTGGGGTTGAGCCCCTCTCTCGATGTAGACGCTACCCGGGGCACTTCTCGGCTCCGCTTTGCGAGGCGGGAAGAGGCTGCTCGTGCGAACGCCACGGCCGCCTGCAAGGAACACAGGCTCACAGCCGCCTCGGCTGCACGACTCCAGGTCCGGCTCTCCCACCCAGGGACCTTCCGAACTGTCACTCAGAGCTGCCCTTCTCCGAGGGCGCAGCACGTCCACCTGTTTGCTGCAGTGAAGGCTGGTGGCTGCCTCCTCAGAGAGGAGGTCAGAGGGAAACTCGTTCCTAGACCAGGGGACAAGGACTCTGAGAGGCAGGAAGAGCGGGTGTGCCCGCCAGGAGACCACAGCCGAGGTGACCACGTGGGCTGAGGTGGCCTGCCACTCTTGGGCATTAAATAGCTCAACGAGCTGACTGCAGGGGATATGGGACAAAGAGGCAAGGACGCGTGAGTGGCAGAGACCCCGGAGAGGGGCCACCGTCCTACAGATAGTGGCACCCAAGCCTCAGACAAAAGGAGACGACGACTCCAGGGCAGGAAGCCGCCGCCGAGTCTTTCGGGGCCTTCTAGCGTCTCAACCCTGGCGCCCAAGCGCAGGCCCAGCTGTCCAGGGAGTTCTGTGCAGGCTGCTGTTTCCAGAACGGGCTCCTGGAACAGCCACCGTCTCAGGGCAGGGCAGGAGGGCAGAGGGCTGCTGCCGCCTTCCTGCTGTGCCCTCGGGTCTGCCAGCTGGGCCCGCAGGCACGGCAGAGCCCCCTGCCCGTACCCGGCCTGGGGAAGCTTTCTTCCTTCCACCTGCAGGCACCCATGCGTCCGGACACATGGGACACGCCACCCAGGGACGCCAGGCTCCTTGGTCAGCGCAGGCGCAGCGCAGCAAGCCCACAGGAGCCCTCCCAGGGTGGAGACGGGAGGCCCCTCGGCTACTCCTTGGGGATCTCAAACATGCACAGGCTCTTGTACTTCTGCAGCAGCTGGCTCTTGGTGCGGACTTGCTCCCGGAGGCTCAGCAGCTGCTGCTGCTGCTGCTCGGGGCTCAGGTGGATGCCGGGCATGGCGCTGACGGCCTTGCGCATCTCCTGAAACTTGGTCTTGAGGGCGTTCAGGTCCTGGTGCACGTCAGGGCCGTCCTTGTCCATGCTGCCAGGGAGAGGGCAGAGGTTAGCGCCGCAGCCTGGGTGGCCCTCCGTAACCGCCCCCCGCCCCAGCGCAGGGCTCCCACATCAGCCCGTTGGGCTGTGCGCCCCAAGGGCGGAGGGCAGGGCAGGGCCTTGGCAGAGCAGCAGCTGCCCGGCCAGCCCCCCGCCCCCCGCGTGCCCGCAGTTCGCGGAGCCCCCCTGCAGCACCGCACCCCCAGCCCGGGCCCGGCACGGAAGCAACATTCGCTCAAAGAGTGAACGCCCGGCAAACACGCGCCGAAGTGTCTGCCGAATGAAGAAAAAGCCATTACAACAGTAGGTGACAAACGGCAAGCAAAATTTGCTGAAATACCATATTTCTTCTAATTTGAGACGTTCTAGGCCGATCAGGAGACTTTATCGACGAGCCAGAGATAGTTTTAGCTCATTTTCTGATGCTTGAACCTGTTTCCATAAAGGCTGATTTCCACAGAATTTTATTATTACATAATAAATTTTATTATTTTTTTCTTTTTTTATTCTTTTTAGCGTCACAGAAGCAGCATATGGAAGTTCCCAGGCTGGAGGTCGAATCGGAGCTGCTGGAACTGCTGGCCTACACCACAGCCACACTGGATCCGAGCCGGGTCTGCAACCAACACCACAGCTCATGGCAACCCCAGATCCTTAACCCACCGAGTGAGGCCAGGGATCGAACCTGCGTCCTCACGGATACCAGTCAGGTTGGCTGCCGCTGAGCCACGACAGGAACGCCCATAAATTTTAAATTAGTTACAGGTGCTGGAACTTTGCAGCAGCATGTGTGCTCTCCTGCACACTCGCAAACACTCCTGGCCTTCAGGTCATCTCGCCTGAAAGGCGGGTCACACGCTTCACCTCACAGCCACTGCTCGCCACCCAGAGACCCGTGCCCCCGTCACTGCTAAATTCAAAGCAAACAAGAACCAACCCTTCCGCTAAGTTCAAGGGGACAGCCTGTCAGTGACTCGCATGCATTTTTTAAAAGTTAGTCACTAGATGGATACGCCTTGAAAACAGGCAGTAGGGACAAAAATCCTAAAGCCGATTGTAGGCTTTTTTTTTTTTCTTTTTTTCTTTTTTTTTTTTTTGTCTTTTGTCCTTTCAGGGCCGCGGGTGCGGCATACGGAGGTTCCCAGACTAGGAGTCGAGTTGGAGCTGTTGCTGCCGGCCTACCCCACAGTCACAGCCACGCCGGATCCTTAACCCACTGAGCGAGGCCAGGGATCGAACCCACAACCTCATGGTTCCGCGATGGACTCGTTTCCCCTGCGCCAGGACGGGAACTCCTGTAGGCGGTTTTAAGAGTCACCCGCTGAGGCGTGAGGGGGAGAACCGTCAGGGATCGTGTCTTTCTTTCCATGGACGTTCTTCCCTGAGGGGACACCGCCGCCCAGATGGCGCTGCTCCACGTCAATCACCACCGCTTCTCCGCGGACGCGGACGGGACGGCCGCCTTTCCTGGTGACCCGCCGCTCGAGGCCCCTTCCTGGCAAACGAGATGCCTGCTCACTCTTTATCAAAAGCTGGAAGCAAGAGCTGGAGAGTCAGACGTTTACTCCAGGGAGCGAACAGCCAGCCAAACACCTGCCATCTGAGGCCCTGGATGTACAGGCAGCATCCCTGGCACGGCTCCGGCACCTCACCCCCGCTTCCAGGGGACGGCTGATACTCTGAGTCTTAGGACTCAGCTGGGACCTGCGACTCTGGACAGACGCCATCTGGGCTTCTGCAGCTGGGCGGCACCGCGGGGCCTGGGGTCTGGCTGACCGGCCTTGACACCCTGTGTGGCACTGCCAGTGTCTGAGGGAGGCCAAGGTGGCACCACGGCTCAGATCCTAGGCGGGGAACGCCAGGCGGCGAGTCCCCTGGTCCCCCTCGTTCCTCCCCGATTACAAGGCACTTCTTTCCATGATGCGGCTTCTGCGGGCACCAGGAAAGGCCCCTCAGAGCCGGGATGGGGAGCGCTTCTCACGGGCACAAAACTGAGATTGTTCTTCTCCCCAGTCTTCAAAAAGAACACAACGTGTGGTTTTAATCATTAGTCAACCATGGGAAGACACCAAGGGGGACAAGAGCGCTGTGGCCCTGGACACAGGGGGGATCTCGGGGGCGTCTTCCTGGGCCAAGGGGGGGGCGGTGGCAGAGGGACGGCCCCACCCGCCAGGCCCGTGGCCTTGAGTGAGGGCTGGAGGCCGGAGCTGGGGAACTCGGCACACAGGCTGGGGGTCAAGGAGCAGATGAGGCCGAAATGCTGGGCGCCCAACGCCTCTGGGCCAGGCTGCCAGGAAAGAGCCTGGCACGGGTTCACGAGAGGGGGCGGGAGGGGACCAGCCCGCTGAGCTGCTGAAACGCCCGACTCCGGAGCCGGTGCTGCAGCAAGAGCCCAGCGGGGAAGGGGTCGAGCCCGCGGAGCTCAGCGTGGCGGCGGCGGCGGGGGGCGGCCCGGGCTGCGGCAGAGCTGCCCTCACGCTCTCCGTCCGCGCAAATTCCCGAAGCATCGTGGAACTAAAAGTAAAGAGTGACCCCGAAAAGGTCTGAGGAAAAAGGGACCAGTTCCTACCATTTATTTATTTATTTATTTTTATTTCCTTTGGTCTTTTTGTCCTTTTAGGGCCTCACCCGTGGCATGTGGAGGTTCCCAGGCTAGGGGTCTAATCAGAGCTGCAGCCACCGGTCTACACCACAGCCACACATCTGAGTCCCGTCTCTTACCTACCCCACGGCTCACGCAGCACCAGATCCTTAACCCACTGAGCAAGGCCAGGGATCGAACCCGCCACCTCATGGATGCTGGGCGGGTTCACAAACCCCTGAGCCACGATGGGAACTCCAGTTTCTACCATGTATTAGAGTGGAAAGGCCCTTCTAACGAGGACCAGAACTCAGAAGCCATAAGGAAAAGCCTATCTGCCTACACAAAATGACACGCTTCTGAATGACCAAAAAAATCCACAAACAGCTAAAAGAAAAAATACCAACAATCAGAAACAAAGTCAAGAGAAAAGCAACAACGGGGGAAGATTTCATTTACCTGAGAGACGCAGGCACACCTTCCTTACCGGACAAGGCGCTCTCGGAAAGCGGTGTGACCGAGTAGAAAAATGGGCAGTTTGCAGGGAAAAAATACACGACATAGCAAGTTGCACACGAAGACACGCTTTCCCTGATGTGACAAAGGCCCAGATGAGTGCAGTCCATCACCGCTGACCCGCGGCATCAGCCCAGGGGGACAGGCGAGTGGTAACAGCAGGTGTGCGGGACACAGATTCCCCGTGCGGCTGGGGAAGCACGAACGGCCGTGGACGTGACCACACGTCCATCCTACAGCCACCGTGAGAATCAGGCTGGACGCGATTCTCAAGGTCACCAGACAGGTCACCAGATGGCGCCGACGAGGAGGCTGACTGCGGCGAGACGGCAGGTGCCAAACGCCGAGACGGCGCCGACGGTGCCTTTAGGTAGGAAAGAGTTTACCTAAAGGACTGCTCGGGTCCTGAAAGAGAAGGCGATGCGGTTTGGGGCCCAGGCGGGGGCCGGAGGGGAGCTCCCTGGCCGTCTTGCCTCTTCAGGCTTGCGGGCTACATCCACAGCTGCAATTTTTCTATTACTTTCTGGGGGCTGATTTACGGCCCTTTCAGTTAGCCGAAGCCATCCACCTACAGCGCGGTGTCTGGAGAAGGATGGAGGCACGCGGCACCCTCGATTCAGCGAGAAGGATCACAACGACAGACGCACAGACGCAGCCTGGACTCCAGCAAGCCCTCTGCTGAGGACGCGCCTCGTCTAAACTCTCAGATACAAGGAGCTTACCAGGCACTGCTGCTAAAGGGAAAATGAGGAAAACCCACACACATTTATGCTGCAGCCGCCTTACTGGGGAGGTCCCACGTGCGAGCGTGGAAAAGAGTCCGGCTCAGATCAGCATGTGACCAAAACACCCGTGCCATGTGACCCCAATGGTCTGATGGTGGGAAAAGACGTGCTTGTGTGAGTTACTAGAAAGGCACGTACAGTGTCACCAGCCTGATGGCAACTCGAGGGGACCGGCTCCTCTTGGCATTTCACAAGGCTCAGAATCTGCAGCTGCTACTGCTTTTTTTTTTTTTTTGCTCCTCAGGGGACGCAACTGCAGCACAAGGAAGCTCCCAGCCTAGGGGTCAAATCGGAGCCACAGCCACAGCAACGGCGGATCCTTAACCCACTGAGCGAGGCCAGGGATCGAACCCACATCCTCATGGAGCCTAGTCGGGTTCGTGAACCACTGCGCCACGAGGGGAACCTCCTTTTTATTAGGAGTTTTCTTCACATGCCCGGTGGCTGCGGCTGTTCGGTCATCCATCTCAGAGTCCAGCGCTCCCTGGGTTCCATGTACAAAGCACTGCTCTCACTGCGTTGGATGGAAGAGGAGAAAGACGAGGTCGAACGAACGAACGAGAAAATGTTGACTGTTACGACCTGGCTCAGACGAACGGCGAGAGAAGATACAATTACTTTATGCTCCATTAGTAAAAAGCAGGCCATAAATAAATACTGGGGAACATATATTTTTTTTAAGTGAAAAGGCTGAGCGGACACTGCGTGAGTGATGTACCGCCTTCTCAGGATGAACCAGCTTCTTTCCTGGGGAGCCCCCACGTCTCTGGGGTGTCAGGTCAGACAGCCTGTCAATCTAGAAGCCGGGGCTGGGTCTCGGGTCTGTCTGAGGACTTGCTCTCAAGCGCTCTTCTTAGGTTGGCCTCTCCCTCCAGCTCCCGAAATGGGCAAGTGTCCCCCCTCCAGAGACCCTGTGCATTATTCTTTCCTAAAAACAAACCTTGGGAAAGTGTGAGCCTTTAATTATCCACCGAGACAGAAGGGGGACCACCTGTGGGCCTGGGGTCTCGAGAGGACTCAGGGGATCCGCTCCTAAACAGCCGTCCAAGCAGCCCTCCCATCCTCAGTCCCGTCACCCTCAATCACCTCTCACCGGAGGCCCTTGGCCCTGCCGCCTCCTGAGATCCGGAAGGGGCCGCGGCCAGAGGCAGCTGCTCCCGGCCGCTTCCTCGGGCTGGGAGGTGGACTAGCCCCCGGCCCCCCCCTACGGCAATCATCCCCTCTCGTGTCCTTTTCAGTTTTACGCTTAAAAGACACTCCTCACTGTCCACTCAGAGGGGACAGAGCAGGTCACACACGGGACGGACACAATGTCTTTCACAGAATGTTCTTGAGAACACCCCACAACAACCTTACGATTTCGGTGTTATTGCTCCCGGTTCACGAGAGAAAAAGATTCAGAGAGGCCGTTTGACCGAGGCCGCCCCACCAGCACACTACAAAGCTACCTCGGAAGCCCTTCTCTGAGGTTCATTGCTATTATTCACCTCTTAGCGACACGAAAAATTACAGCCTAGAAAGGCTCTGTATTTACCAAGATTACAAGGCAAGCAAGCATTAAGACTATCTCATCTCGGAGTTCCCACCGTGGCACAGCGGAAACGAATCCGACGAGAAACCCACTGGCCTCGCTCAGTGGGTTAAGGATCTGTGCCGTGAGCTGCGGTGTAGGTTACAGATGCGGCGCAGATCCTGAGTTGCTGTGGCTGTGGTGTAGGCCGGCGGCTGTAACTCCGATTGGACACCTAGCCTGGGAACCTCCATATGCCACGGGTGTGGCCCTAAAAAGAAAAAAAAAAAAGAGAGAGAGACCATCTCACCTCGCAGCCCATGCTCTCTCTAGTGCACCTCAAGGATCCGTCTTTAAGGCCAGCCCAACCCGAGGGTCCTATCAGGATGCCAGAGTGTGTACACTGTGTGTTTTAATTTTCCAAAAACCAGAACAGATAAATCTGGGTTCATCTGGACAACGCCCTTCCAACCCAGCACCGCCCTGGGACTGCAGGGCGTGCAGGTGGGTTGGGTTTCCTATGTCACTGCTGCCTACGAGTGCTACTTGCTGATCACAGGCTCACGAGAAGAGTCGGCCTCACCAGATAAACAGTATGTTCACACCAAACGAAGCCAAGTTCTAATGTGAGAAAAAAAAAGGCTTTGCAGTTGTCTGAAAAGTGGTGGAAGCGTCAGAGCGTCCCAGGCAGTGACTCTCTTCCACCTAAACTCAAAACAAGCTGGGCCACTGACAACACTTCGCTGTTGTGAGCGGCAATTTCATTTCAGCAAAACATCCAAGAGGATGCTGAGGTCCACCTGAGTGTTAGAGCAGAAGGAACATTGTTTTAATTTGCTTTGTTTTGGGTTTTAATGGCTAAACAGACGTGATAAGCTGAGGGGTTTACACCTTGTTACCATGGGGACATAAATAACAGTAAAAACCATTTGGGCAAATGTGGGGACCCTGGCGATTTTGGTGGGGTTTTCCCCCCTCTTTAAGGGTCAGTCTGAAAAACCGGGTCCCCTGAAGACCGGCCTAAAGGAGACATCACCCCTGCGGCATCCTGTTGGGAACTGTGAGTGCGACGGGCTGTCTAGCGGCCATTCCCTGCCATGGCCTTATCATCACCCCTAGAATCTCTTCGCGTTATGGGTTATTCCCGTTCACGACTCTGTTCCTTCTAACTGGTGAGCAACGTGGGCGTGAACCGTATGCCCTTTCAAGTGTACATCCCCTGGCGCTTAGCAGTGTGCCACCCGCGAAACATGACCCACATCTGCTGGAAAAGACACCGAAGCGAGCGTTCTGTCCTTCATTACGTGTGAGAAAACAGCCCCGAGAAGCCTGGCTGGCTCCGGCCACAGGGACGCTGCACCTGTGCACGTGGTGTCCAGGTCGGCTTCGTTTCGAGGACTCCGCCCGGCCAGCACGGGGCCTGGCAGCCCTGAGCTCAGCGTCCGCTCAACTCGGGGGGAGGCTCGCGGTGGTCTTCGCGAGGCCGCCTCCCCGGGACCGGCGGCGCCCCGGAGCTCGGCCCGCGACGGACAGCGGGGGCGCACTCGCGGGCACCCCGGGCTCTTACCACTTGATGACGTTGTGAACCAGCGGGAGGAAGGAGCAGTTCTCCTCCGCCTTCACGACGGCCGGGGACGGAGGCCTCGGCGCGGGCTGCGGCTGCGGCGCGGAGACCGGCGTCGGCAGCTGCGGCGTCGGCAGCGGTTTCGTTTCGGGCATCGGCGGCTCGGTTGGCGGCGGCAGGGCATCCTCGGCCTGCCGGCCGGCGGGCACCCCCACTGAAGCCATGGCGCCCCGCGTTTCCGCGGCGGGTCGGCTGGGCCGCGGCTCAGCGCGCCGAACGCGTCGCGGACTCTGCACGTCACCACCGTGCGCCGCGGGGCGGGACCCAGAGGGAGGCTGGGAGCGCGCGCCCGGGGACGCGGGGCGGGGCCTGGGCGTCCGTTACTAGGCAACGGGCGGCCGGCCGGGCTAGGGTGCCCTGCTTTGGGTTGTGCGTTGAGGCAGCTAAATTGTTAATAGAAATAGATATATGTCAGAAATAACATTTTATTCCTATTCGCGTTACAAAGAGGATCCAAAATCAACAAGTGCGGAAGACTTGAGATAAATAAGGCCTCTTGAAGAGCGGAGGCCCCTGCCCAGCACCTGCTGGGGTCAGGCCCTGGGCCAGCGGGCGTGGAGAGAATCCCGGCGGAGGGACCCACGGTTCCCACCCGCGCAGAGGCCTTCAGGGGAGAGGCCCTGCGCCCGCCCTAAGGACGCAGGAACAAAGAAGCTGCGACGAACTAAGTCAATACTTAATATGCATCTTCTCCATGACTGCTGTACTGCCTGCGGGGAGGGGTGGGAGTTGTCCCAACTTCCACACGAGGCTGAAGGGGGTTAGTGCCAGGAATAAACATGTCCTAGGAGAAGTCAGCGGCACGTACTCTCCTCACCTGTGGGCCCCAGCTCCTTAAGCCTCCAGGGCTCAGCGTCCTCACCCCAAAAGCCTTATATAGTTCAGGAGCCTAAACTGCTTCCCACCTTCCCACACGTGGCCGGCCTCCAAGCTCGCGTTTGCAGGGGCACTCACTCCCTGGGATCTCAGGCCAAAGCCAGGGGAACTCTGGTGGGTTTGTGGTTATGCTCCTCAAGACAAGTCCTCCCTGGCTGTGTAATAAATTCCTGGGCGATGAGAACACACGTTCTGAGCTTCGCTGGTGAGTGGAAGCCCTGCCCTTCCTCAGAGCTTTAGAGACACAAGGAGACTGCAGTCAGGTGCCAAGATGAGAAGCAGCATTGAAGAGCAAGGCGGCCGTCCTAAGGAAAACGTCACTGCAAATATTTCTAGATGCATCCAGAGGGGTCTGTGAAGGCAAGTCCTGGGGAGGCTTGGAGTGGGTGCTTTGGGCCTCAACACTGCTTTCTTGTAAGAACTACCCAGAGAACCCCTGAGGGAGCGCATGGAGGGGGAGGTGAGGACTGCTGCCCAGGGGCCTCTCCGCCCAAAGGAAGTGCCAGGGTCCTGGTGGAGAACCGGAAGGAGGACCAGAGGCACTGAAGGGGCTTCCGTGCCTGGAGTCCTCTGGGGAGGTACGGAGGCTGTACCGGTAAGAGGAATGACCACAGCTACTCTGCATCAAATAGATACAGGGGACAGAGCAGAGTCATCTCACTTAATCACCGCAGAAAGCTCTGGAAGGTGGATGTTCGTGTCCCATTTTATCAGTGTGAAGACGCTGGCCCCAGGGTCACACAGCTGTCTGACCCCAAGCCTATGGTCTGCAGCAACCCAGGGGAGACCGCGGGTCCCTCCCAGTTCTATGATTCTGAGAGTCAACATGTTAAAGGGAGGTTTTTATCCAGAATTTGAGAAGAATCCAATGATCATCAGTAATATCCCCAAGGCAATGGCTCATCCCCCCCGCCCCCCCGGTGTGTTTATAGCTTCATCACCAGCCTCACCAGCCTCAGCTTTATCGTTGGCAGAATAATGAGGACATCTCTTTAAAAAAAAAAAAAGGGAGAGATAGAAAAAAAAACACTTGAGGTATAAATAGATATGACTAAAGAAAATAAATTGAAAACATAGGAGGCATGAACCAGTAGGACGCATTGACGATCTGCCCTGAAAATAGTTCATACAATTAAGTAAAGAGTAAAGATGACCTCAGACCCTTGCAAGCGGATGTCAGAACAATCCTGCCTGTGCTGGCTTCATTAAAGCTGAAGTGACCACAAATGCGTGCCTGCTCAGAGCTGCTCCATGAAGTGTCAGAAGAAAAAAAAAAAGGGCAGAAGCTCCACTGATGTGTAAGGACTGAGTGGTGCTGTCGTCTGCAGGGGAGGCTTTCTGCTGGCTGCACTCACGGGGGCTCTACCCACGTCTGGGAGCCGCCCACCCCGCCTCTTGGAAGTTGCGTGACTTTGGACAACTACACATAAGTCACCTAGAAAAGTACCCAGGGGCAGTAGGTGCCACTTCTTACTACCCAGAATTCAGGCTCCTTCACCAGTGAACAAAACCCGGACTTGGGGCATCGAAGAGGAGCAGCTGTATCAGCATCTCCAGCAGAAGATAACTTGCGTCGCTTTCAGCGTTCTAGCAGCCGCTGACGTCATCCGGTTTACAAACCCGACTAGGATCCATGGGGACTGGGGTTCGATCCCTGGCCTCGCTCAGTGGGTTGGGGATCCAGCGTTGCCCTCAGCTGTAGTCCAATCAGAGCTGCAGCTGCACAACAGCCGCAGCAATGCCAGATCAGCGTCAGCAACCTACCCCACAGCTCATGGCAACGCCGGATCCTTAATCCACTGAGCGAGGCCAGGGATCGAACCTGCGTCCTCATAGATACCAGTCAGATTCGTTTCTGCTGTGCCACAATGGGAACTCCCTCCTGAGCAGATCATAAGAGGACTTGAAGCGAACAGGAAAAAGACCAACCGTTGCCAGGCAGGGGAGGCCAGGCTCCGTTCTCTCTGACTGTGGGACCTGGGGCAGCCCATCTAACCTTTCCTGCCTTAGTTTCCTCATCTGCGAAATGGAATTGTAACAACACCTCCCTAAGGGGGCTGAGTCAATGTGGGGAGAGGGCTTCAACCTGCCTGACAGGTAGTAAGCTCTGAGGAAGCTTTACCTTCTACTAACATTTTTTCCATTTCTCAAAAACAAACACAACCAAACCCTCCTTCTGCAACGAATTGTTACTGCGAGAACACACAGAAGAACCAGGCTGCTCCCCCACTCGAACTTTCTGATGCTTTCAGGGGCCCTGCAGCACGAATATCTAGCGACATGCTCCTGCTACGTTCCCTCTCTGTGACGCCCCAAGATAGTCACTTCCCTGTCACCTAAACATCATGCTGGTTGCTAATCCGACCATGTCATTGAATGATGGGGCTTTTTCTTCAAAGCTGCTTCCTTCCACCTGATTCATCCCTTTCTTTCATTAACTGGAGCCTCAGGCGGGTCGGAAAAGCTACAGGATACTTTGACGGTAAGAAAAAACCAAACAGGCAGCACTGACTGTTCCGGCCCAAGGTCTCGAGAGAAACAGGCTCCCTCAGCCGCGACTCACGACTTGACCCCCCCCCCCCCCCCCGCACAAAAGCCCGCCCCCGGGTCCAGCCCGGCATCGCCTTTCCTCTCTCCCAGCTCACTTTGATTTTCTTCTTTTTATGGCTTTCAACCATCGGCCCCTTTGCCCTAAGACACTCCGTTCTCAAGTCTCTTATTTGAATGTTTCATTCTTCAGAAGCCCTCATTTGGGGGCGTTTCAGCTCACAAGTGTGACCGACCACATTTCTGTCAGCCTCTTTTTTTGGTTCCAGACTCCTCCATCAGCTTTGTTTTTTTGTTTTGTTTTGTTTTTTTTTTTTTTGGCTATTTAGGGCCATACGTGCGGCATTTGGAGGTTCCCAGGCTAGCTGCCGGCCTCCACCACAGCGACAACAAGGCCAGATCCGAGCCGCATCTGCGGCCTACACCACAGCTCACAGTGCCACTGGATCATTAACCCACTGAGCGGAGCCAGGGTGCGAACCCGCATCCTCGTGGGTACGAGTCGGTTCCACGACGAGAACTACCCCCATCAGCTTTGACAGCATAAAAAGGAGAGGCATCATTCCAGGAGCCAGTTTTTGTCTAAAATGGTTATTATTCTGGTGGTTTATATCATCTGATTGCCACACTAAATCATTTTTAATCAGATTATTTTTAGCCGGATTTTTTCTGTCAACCAGCTGCTTCCCAGCAGCCTCAGCCTTAACCCCTCCTGTTAACCCTTTCTCTCCCCTTCCTTCCTCCCCTCTTCTGGAATTTACTGTTTCCCTTATTGGATACATTGGAAGCCTTTGACTCGTGAGTCCCAACTCCAGCCGCAGGATTATAGCCAAAAATCCGTGTGCAGCAGAGAGCCGGGAGCAGGGGCCACCGTGTGAGGCTGGCCCTCCTGCTCTGGCCCGGGGCTGGGTTTCCAGGCCCCT
Source organism: Sus scrofa (assembly GCF_054392235.1). Taxonomy (NCBI): domain Eukaryota; kingdom Metazoa; phylum Chordata; class Mammalia; order Artiodactyla; family Suidae; genus Sus; species Sus scrofa. The sequence goes on from NC_139394.1 coordinate 66,317,088, forward strand.
GGGGATGGGAGGAGGTGGCCGTAACTGCAGACATTGAGAATGTCCCCAAACTGTAGAGGCCAACAAGCCCCACCGGAACCCCGGGGGCCTCGCTGACAGGGACCAGCAGCATCTGCCCCACTTCTGTCCCCTCCTCACAAGTCCTGGCAAATGCGGTTCCGTGAACGCAAACATTTCCTGCGAATCTTTGGCTCGGACCCCGTGTGATCCTGGGAACCGCTACCACCCCCAGCCCGTCCCCACACCGTGTTCTGGCACCAAGTCTGCCCCAGGATCGGCTCCAAGACGGGGTGGGAGGGGGACGCTCCAGGCCCAACCACAGAGGACAGCACCAGAGGGTCCCGGGCGGGTCCCCCAGGAAGGGACGCAGGGGCCTGGGGAGGCCTGTCGGTGCAGGACCCAGGGTCAGCAAGCGATGCAGACACGAGGAAGAAAGCAGAACCCACAGGGGACAGGCCACTCGGTGGCAACGGGCTCTGCAGCCCATCCCAGATTCCTCCCCGGCATCTCGGCAGGACTCAAATCCACAGGCAGCCGAGTTGCTGCTTTTCCTGCCCCGGGGGAGATTCAGGGCTGGGTGAGCACGGTTGAGTGTGGCCGCGGCACAGACAGGAAAGAGCACACACGGGTGCCCCATCTCTGGGAGCCAGCGCTGGTTTGGATGAGTCGACTTTTCAGGTGGTCTTGGTGACACTTGACGAGGGGGACCTGTGTCACGGCCTGGCCAGGGAGAGGGGACAGGGTGGGAGACTGTCCCCTCCGAGCGGACCCAGGAGCTCCCTGCCCATCTTTTGATGGCAGCCACGCTTATGGAAAAGCCAGCAGCAGACTGGAGGGCTCCTGGGGGACAGCACTGGCCTTGGACAGGGGGCTGGCGCTGCTGGTTTCCTGGCGAAAGCCGGGCTTTCCTGCAGGGAGAATCGGCAGGCCAGGGAAAGATGCAAAGTTACCATCAGGCAGCGAGAGGAGTCAAGGAGCCGCAGGAGCCCCTGGGCGTGTGGCCTCAGCCCTCAGGACCACCGCTGAACTGTGCCCCTAAGGGACAGGCCTGGAGAAGAGGCTCCAGCCCCACATCCACCATGTGCCAGCTCCAGGGCCTCGGGGCAGTAACTCCACCACCGCGTAGGGGGCATCTGCCTGGTACCCGCCCCTCCAGACGCCTGCAGGTGAGAGAACATCCTGGGGGGGTCGGGGTGGGGGCGGTATGATTCCTGCCCACTTTTGCAGGAGGTTTCCTGTTCTTGCGCTGTCTGCAGTTACGCAACTTGGGAGCTGACCCTACATGGTGCAAATTAGCCAGCGGAGCAGGAAAAGCAAGTCAGAAATCAGAGCAGATAGAAGCCCTTTCTTGCCTCCTCTTATCGGCACTTCCTGAATCTCAGCTCTGTTTCTGGTGTCACAGCCAGGCTTCCCATCCCGTCATCAGGTCATCAGTGTAACACCGCCCTGGGGACCAGAGGGTAAGCGTCAGGCCAGGCACTCAAGGCAGGAGGTGAGGGCGAAAGGACTGGGGTTTGGCTCAGGAAGTGATGAGTCCTGGGGACCGGGGAGGAACAAGGCTGTCTGGCCTTAGCTAAGAATTGATTTCCCCAGAGGGGACCCGGGTTTACCCTCCATTCACGCAGGCAGAGGCCACGGCGTCGGGTCCGAATGACGTGGGCCCTTCCCCGGGGTTGGGAGGTTAGGCCTCCCCTGCGGTTGGGGTGGGAGCTCCAGCTCTGTCCAAATGGCCTTGGCAGGAACATGAGCGAGAAGCAGCGGGGCCGTCCTCCACCACCCAGCTCTCCTGCAGGGACCATCCCCTCGAGTCTGCGGGGGTGTCGTTAGGGTGAGAAGACCAGGCCATGCTCCTTGGGCCGGGAGGTGGTGGTGGGGTGGGGTGGGGGGAGACTGAGAGGGGGGGACAAAGGCTGACATGATCCAAAGTGCAATGTGCACATTTCTTGTAGAAACATTTTTTTAGGGCCGCACCCAGAGCATATTCAAGTTCCCAGACCAGGGGTGAAAGGGAGCTACAGCTGCCGGCCTGCACCACAGCCACAGCCACACCAGATCTGAGCCACATCTGTAACCCACGCCGCAGCTCACGGATCCCCGACCTACTACTGAGTGAGGCAAGGGATCGACGAAACCCACATCCTCAGGGATACTAGTTGGGTTCCTTCCTGCTGTGCCCAAGCAGCAACTCCCCAAAACACTTGTGTTCTTTTTTGGCTCAGATGTCATCCATTGCCCACATAGATGCTCCCCAGGCTCCAGCCCTTGGGGGTGAAGCGCGACAGAGCTGAACTAGTCACTGTCACCGGTCCCTTGGCCGCTGACAGGCCTGGAGGTGGCCACGTGACCCATATCTGGTCACTGATATGCCAGCATAAGTCCGGTGAGCGGAGCTTGCAGGAAGACCTCCGTTCTTCTGGGAAAAGGGATCCTAAACGTGGCTGGGCTGCTAGTTCCTCCGTTCTTTCTCCTCCGAAGGCAGCGTAATGCCTGGAGGTGTGTAGCCAGACTGAGATAAAGGCCACAACATACAAAGGCGACAAAAGGCAGATAAAGAGCTCCGGTCCCTGAGAGCAGCCTTCCGCAGCTGCACAGGCCAACCCCTAGCCCCTAGATGCATCCTGAATCAAAATTTCCTTAAGGAATTTTTTAACTGATAAAAACAATATTTTAAAGCCTACTAACAACCCCCCCTCCGCGCCCCATATTCCGTGAAGGAGCTTTTGGAAAGTGCAAAAAACACACAAAAGAAAAGAAAAACTCTCTTTAAACACCCAGATCTCCAAATTTAACCTTTTATTGTCTGTCTTCTCCTACATTTTAAATGTGTACAGGGAGTTCTTGTTATGGGGCAGGGGAAACCAATCTGACTGCTCTCCGTGAGGATGTGGGTTTGATCCCTGGCCTCACTTGGTGGCTCAGGGATCCTGTGTTGCCCTGAGCTGTGGCGTAGGTCGCAGATGTGGCTCGGATCCCGTGTTGCTGTGGCTGTGGTGTAGGCTGACAGCTGTAGTTCTGATTTCAGCCCCTAGTCTGGGAACTTCCATATGTCGCAGGTGTGGACCTAAAAAGCAAAATAAAGTAACAATTTAAAAAAGTGTATGTGTTCTTTTAAGCAAATTTGGGATCATCTTGCTTTGTAATCTGTTTTTTTCCTCTTAACAATTTGTGGTGTGAGCTAGTATTTCTTTATAACTTGGGTTTTTTTTGGCAAGAAATAGATTTATTCAGATAGGACACCTGTAAGAGGTGGAAGGAGACTCCGCCCCCAGGATGCAGTGGGCTGCAGTTTATCCACGGGGAGTGGGGGTCAGAAGAGACCGCCTCTTCCTCCTTAGTATCTGGTGAGGTGTATATTCAAATCATCAGAAGGGCGGTCCTTGGTTTGTTTTGTTTTTGTTTTTGTTTTTGTCTTTTCGCCATTTCTTGGGCCGCTCCCGCGGCATATGGAGGTTCCAGGCGAGGGGTCGAATTGGAGCTGTAGCCACTGCAACGCGGGATCCGAGCCTCGTCTGCAACCCACACCACAGCTCACGGCAACGCCGGATCCTCAACCCACTGAGCAAGGACAGGGATCGAACCCGCAACCTCATGGTTCCTAGTCAGATTCGTTAACCACTGCGCCACGACGGGAACTCCTTGGTCCTTGGTTTTTAATAAAAGGATGCCTGCAAAACAAGGAAACAAAGAGCAAAACCGAAAAAATCCACCTCACCTAAGCCCAAGAGAGAAAGAGCCAGTTCCTACAAAAGGGCAATAATCGCTGAGATTGTTTGTGGGGCCGGCACCCCGAGAAGCCTCGCGTGGATTCTGGAATCATGGTGATGGCGGAGAACCTTTGGGGACCATTTTTATTGAAATGAAGCCGTTTTCGCTTCTTCTGGGATCCCCATTTTCTAAGCTGATCTGGAATCTCATTTCAGTCTCTTTGTCATTTTTAAAAGGAAAATTGTTTATTCTCGGCTCCGCCATCCCTTTCTGCCAGCGGGCACAGGCACTAGGTCCAAAGGGTGACAATTTCTTTGTGCACCACGCCGGGCTCTCCCCTGAGCAGAGCCGTCCCGCTTGCACGCCTGGGAGCAGCGCCCAGCGAGCCAGCCCTTGGATGGTGCAGCCTCTTGCCTCTGCCCGAGGACCGGTGTTGCCTCCGAGTTGGGGGCAGACCTGTCCCTCCTGGCACGCTCTTCCGTCCCCGATGAAGCCTCATTGAGTCTAACAGCTGGCAGGCAGCCTGGTGTTACCTAGAAGGTCACTGGAGAGGGACGAGGGACAGAGCCACCCCACGGCAGCCACACGCAGCCTCCCCCTCGGGCTCAGCCAACCCTGCGAAGGGCTTGAAGGGCACCGTGTACAAAACAAACGTGGAAACACAGCTCTGCCAGGTGAATTTGCGATCCAAACACACGCCCCCGCGGGAAAGGGAAGATTAGGAATTACGCTCAAGGGCAGGGTGTTTCTTTCTGGAATTAAAAACAAGCCATTGGAATTCCCGAATAGGCCACCGAGAGGTCGGTTACCAGGGTTACCAGATAAAACCCTGGGTTTTGAAACGGGAGCACGTGGTCCAGCAGGCAGGCGGGTCCTGCGCCAGCCGAGGGCTGGCTGGCGCATCTTCAGTGTGGTTGGCGGTGGCCAGGTGTCTGGATGCAGGGATGTCGCGGTAAACGCGACCGGTCCCTGTGCTCCTGGCGCTCGGTGGCCGGGCTGAGGCCGCGGGCTACTTGGCTTCCACAGGTAAAATCTCTGATGGCTATTTTGACTATGAGTATCGCGTACAAACAGAAGGCTTGTGAGACATAAAAGGTCCAGCCCGATAGATTTTCACAAAGCAAACACACCTCCATCGGGACACAGAACTCGGCATCTGGGAGCCACTCGCTGCCCTTCCAGCCACAGCCCCACCCCAGAGTCACCGCCTTTGATACCCTCGTATCCGCCTGTCTGCTTTTGAACTTTCTTTCTTTTTTCTTTTTTAGCGCCACAGTGGCAGCATATGCAAGTTCCCAGGCCAGGGGTCGAATCAGAGCTACAGCCTCCACCACAGTCACAGCCACGCCAGGTCCTTAACCCACGGAGCGAGGCCAGGGATCAAACCTGCTTTCCTTAGGGAGACTAGTCGGGCGCGTGTCTGCTGCACCACAACAGGAACTCCTGCTTTGGAACTTGTAATAAGTGAAATCCTAAAGCCGGTGTTTTGGGGTTTTTCCCCCCTGGCTTTTCCGTTCCTTGTGTTTGTGAGACCCTCCGGAATCGGGGCGAGGAGCTGTGGTCAGCACTGGGGTAAAGTAACCTGCTGGGTGACAGTCCCTCTGTGGGTCACTCCTAAGGAGGATGCTGGGGGTGGGCTGTTGCAGACAGAACTCCCTCGACCCCAGCGGCAGGCCTGGGCACACGGTCCCTGGGCCACAGGTGTGTCTCCGCAGACGCTGCCCGGCACCTTCCCAACCAGGTATTCCCACCACACGCCTGGGGTGCTGCTGATGTAGCCACTGTAGGTGTGTCCTTGCATTGTTACTGGCTGGTGTAGGTCAGAGGAGCAGTTTGTGGTGTCCTGAACTAGCTGCCGCTGTCGCCCCTGCCCCGCACGGCTTTCTTACTGTGACTTTGACCTTCTGCCCATCGAGACATGGGATCTGTGTTCTCTCCCTGGAGCCTGGGTGGGCTTCAGACTCCCCCGGGTCTGAGTATGGCTGAGTGACGCCGCATAGCTTCTGAGGCCATCACGGATTTGATACATCCCAGAAATAAACCCAGATGACCCCTGACGGGGTGACACGGCCACTCACTGGTGTTGGGAACCTGAGTGTCTGCAGGCAAAAGAATGAAGCTGGACCCTCGTCTTTTATCACATAAAAAACACCTCCAGGAGTTCCCGTCATGGCTCAGTGGTTAATGAATCTGACTAGGAACCATGAGGACGCAGGTTCGATCCCCGGCCTCGCTCCGTGGGTTAAGGATCCGGCGTTGCTGTGAGCTGTGGTCTAGGTCGCAGACGCGGTTCGAATCCTGCGTTGCTGTAGCTGTGGTGCAGGCCGGCGGCTACAGCTCCGTTTCAACCCTTAGCTCCTGGGAACCTCCAGATGCCGCGGGTGGGGGCCCTAAACAAACAAACGAACAAAAAGCCCTCCAAATGGATGAAAGACCCAGACGTAAGATCTAGAACTACAGAACCGCTAGGAAACATGGAGGGAAAGCGTCACAGCGCTGGATTTAGCAGCGATTTCTCGGATCTGGCACCAAAATCCCAGGGAACAAAAGCAAAAATTGACAAAATCTACATCGACCTCAACACCTGTGCACTCAGGAGCACAATCAACAGGACATCAACAATCTCTCTGACGGGAGAAAATACTCGTGAAGCATATATCTGATGCAGGGTTACTACCCAGAGCATGCAAAGACTTCCTACACCTCGACGACAAAAATCTACTAAGCTGATTAGAGACGGGCGAAGGGCTCCAAAGGCGACGTGCAGGTGCCAATGAGCACGGAAAAGACGCTCAGCATCACTAAGTATGGAGAACTCAAATCAAAGCACCCCCAGGGCGGCTGCTCTTTATTTAACCTGGAGAAGCGCTGGCAAAGATGCGGAGAGCCCAGGACGCTTGCGCACTCTGGGTAGGATCTGCAAAATCACGAGCCACTAAGGAAAACAGCACGGACGATCCTCCCAAAATGACAAAGAGAACTACCTGATGACCTGGCGATTCCACTTCTGGTTAAATATCCAAAGGAATTGAAAACAAGGTCTTGAAGAAATATCTGCCTGCCCACGAGCCTAACACTATTATTCAATATAGCCGAGGGGGAGTTCCCACTGTGGCTTAGCAGTAAGGAACCTGACTGGTATCCGTGAGGACGCAGGTTCGATCCCTGGCCTTACTTCGTGGGTTAAGGATCCGGTGCTCCCTTGCGCTGTGGTGTAGGCCACAGACACAGCTCAGATCCTGTGTTGCTCTGGTTGTGGCCTAGGCTGGTGGCTACAGCTCTGAGTTGACCTCTAGCCTGGGAACCTCCTTATGCCGCAGGTGTGGCCCTAAAAGACAAACAAAACAAAATAGCCAAGGGGCAGAAGCAGCTCCAATGTCCGCCTGTGGATGAATGCATAGCAGAAAACAGACATGCTGTGGAACGTTCCTCAGCTTGAAAAGAAAGACGTCGTGGGGGGAACTTAAACGCGTGTTTTTTTTTTTTTTCTTTTTTTGGGGGGGGCCCCACTTGCGGCACATGGAGGTTCCTGGGTTAGGGGTCTCATTGGAGCTGCAGCTGCCGGCCTCCACCACAGCCACAGCCACGCCGGATCCGAGCCGAGTCTGCGACCTACACCACAGCTCACGGCAATGCTGAGTCCTTAACCCCCTGCGCGAGGCCAAGGATTGAACCCGCAACCTCGTGGTTCCTAGTTGGATTCGTTTCCACTGCGCCGCACCACGACGGGAACTCCTTAAACGCGTATTTTTAAGGGAAAGAAATCAAGTCGAAAACACTGCATGTGGCGGGTCCTGACTCTAGGACATTCTGGAAGAGACAAATCTATGAAGACAGGAAAAGGCCGGCTGTGCCGGGGCGGAGGCGGGAGGAAGAGCTGGAGCAGAGGCACTGCGGGAAGTGGGGATCCCTGTGTGACTCCGCAGGGGCGGCCCCGCGTCCTGACGCATTTGTCCACGCCCACAGAGCGAGCAGCACCGGGAGCGAGCTGCGGCGGTTTGCGGTTTGGAGACCTCGAGGCGCTGGTGCAGGGCCCTCGGTGGTGTGCGCATCCCAGCCCCGGCTGCTGGGCCCATCCCGCCGCCTGCCGCGGGGCCTGGCCCACGGGGTCCAGGAGCACCCCGCAGGGATTACTTTCTGCTGCGGAGCTTTGTGGGGGTTTGTTTCCAGCCACAGTGGCTGGAACAGGTGTCTCAGAAATCACAGGTGCCCAGGCGGTGCCTCCCTCACTCTGTGCAGGGTTTTAGGAAAAGGCCACGAAGGCAGGTGGTGGGAGACGAGCCTGTCGCTTCTGTCTGTTCACAGTTTCCAAGGACAAATCCTGGGTCTGGGTATTAAGTTATATTCCCTCCCCAACCCCGAGGCCCCCGGAGCTCACAGCCTAGGAACTTACGCAAGCCGTGGGCACAGCCAATAAAAGAACCCCAGGTCTTTCTCCCTCACACCTTTTTTTTTTGGCCACACCTGCAGCACGTGGGAGTGCCCTGGCCAGGAATCAAACCCACCGTAGTGGCCCAGGCCACAGCCCTGACAATGCCAGATCCTTGAGCCACGGCACCATATACGGGTCAGGTTCCTTACCACTGAGCCCCAACCAGACTCTTCCCCACCACCCACTTTTGAACTTGGTTACAGCTGTACATCTTCTCAAATGTTTCGGCTAGGTCTGACTCTGAATTTTTAGTTGACGCTTTGAATTTGCCAGGCAGTCAAGCACACGGCCAGCAAAGAATGATGGATTTGTCTTTTCTTCCTAATTCTTATCACACATGTACTAGCGTTTCTGGTCCTGCTGGTTGGCTGGGACCTCCTGAAAAATGATGGGTCATAGCTGCTGTAGCTATGGATTGTTCTTTTTTTTTTTAAATTACTCAGTGAATTTTATGACATTGATGGTTGTACAACCATCATCACAGTCCAATTTTACAGCCTTGTTCTTGACTCAGGGAGAATACGCTGAATGACTGTTCGGTGGGAGATTTGCTGTAGGTTTTTGGCAAACACTGGAAGTTAAGGACACGTCCATCTACTTTAAGTGATTATCTTGTTCGTGCTTTTCCAATGAAATTCGTTCATTGTCTGCAGTTCGAGAGACCATCTCTTGACCAGAAATGACCCAGAGTCTACGGCTGCTGATCGGGTTGGGAAGGACAGGTGGCCACTCAACCAAATTCTGCCTGAGCTGGAATCCTCCGATGCCCACGGAGCCTGAGGAGCGGCTGGAAGGCCCAGCGGGGAAACCCTTGGGGGCATTGCCTCTGCTGCCTCGAGTAAGTTCCCATCAGGGACCTCTGACCCGCAGCCTCTCCGTCTGCGAAATGATGGACTGGGTTTCCGGCCATACAGCCCTTGGCTATGAACCTCTGAGGTGACACAGGGACAATGAACCGGAAGGCAATACACATTCAACCCCCAAACGGTTGTGTTTTTTAGTGTCATTAACTGGCCTTTCCATAAAGAGGGGCGCGTGCGGTGGGGCGTGTGTTTTCACCGCAAAAGCTCGGCACAGCCTTCTGTGTTCGGGCTGGGGAGGAAGGACCTGGGAAAAGTGGATTTGACGGACGAGTCTGGAGGATTATTGACGTGCGTGTCTTCCGCTGACCTTCTGGGGCCCCGCTGGGATGTCTCTCCATCCTCTTTGGGGGCTTCGGTCAGTTTCTCCCCCCGGTCCAGCCGCCAGCAAAGGGCAGGGTCCCTCCCGCCCCGCCCCCGCCCGGACGTCTTACGAGCCAGGGTCCATGGGACAGCCTGGGGCAGCAGAAAATTATTCTGAAAACTCGATCAGGAAATATTTGCTCCAGTCCTCCAGCTGCCTCGCACAGAAAGGTCCTGACCAAAGGCTCAGAGACGCTGAAGGTGGGCAGACTGGGCTCCCGGCCCCGCGCTGGACCACTTACCAGCTGTGCGAGCATCTCCTCATGAAAGAACCTGGGATAGAAAAACATACCTGCCTCCGAGGGCTTGTGAACAACAGCTGAGTTACTCCGTGAAAGAGCCTGGCGCAGAGTAAGCGCTCAATAAACGTCAGCAGAGGCGATGGTGAGGTGGCGGAGGAGGGGACAGTGATGGCGGCAGTGACGGTGACGCTGGCGATGGAGGTGACGCTGGCAATGGAGGTGACGCTGGTGGTTGTAGTGATTGTTTTGTGCTGGTCTCAGCCCATCCACAGCGACGCTCTCGGCGAGGAATGCCCGAGGCACTCACTTTGGCCCGTACTACTTGCAGGGAGCCCCCGGAAACGCGTCCCCTTTTGACAATAATATTGTGGCTGGATCAGCCCTGTGGTTCTAATTATGATTGCAACAACCTGAGCAATAACCATCAGGGAACTTTGAAAAAACAATGTTTAGGAGTTCCCATTGTGGCGCAGTGGTTAACACATCCAACTAGGAACCCTGAGGTTGCGGGTTCGATCCCTGGCCGTGCTCAGTGGGTGAAGGATCCGGCGTTGCTGTGAGCTGTGGTGTGGGTCGCAGACACGGCTCAGATCCCGCGTTGCTGTGGCTGTGGTGTAGGCCGGCAGCTGCAGCTCCAATTAGACCCCTACCTGGGAACCTCCATATGCCACGGCAGCAGCCCTAGAAATGGCAAAAAAACCAAAAAAAAAAAAAAAAAAAAAAAAAGAAAGAAAGAAAGAAAGAAAGAAAAACCAGTGTTTAATACTGACAATCCTGGAAGGTAATGGCACATCCGGGGCCAGCCAGCGAGGTCAGAGGGCACAAGGGCAGGGACCTGCCGTTCTGCCTCTGCTGGGGTGGGCGGTGGGCTCCCTGGGATTTTGCTGGTTTGCTCTTTGCTGATGAATTTAAAACTCAAGAGCAAGAATTAGGGTGCTAGAAGGGAAGGCAGGATTACCCGTTAGCTATCTGGGTCACCTAGGGCTCCTAAAAAGGGACCTCATGGGTGGGTGGCCTGGCTCTTGCTCTGCGTGTGGAGCGAGTAACTGTGTCACCCAGCTGGCAGCATGTTTATCGGAGATGGACGTCTCTGCAGTGAATGCCCGGCCATCCGAAGCTTATTGTCAGGTGTTGACACGACAGCGACAGGGGTGGCCTCCTTCGGGTTGTTTCTCATCCGTCTCTGAGGCCCCGACAGGAGGCCCTCTGTGAAATCTTCTATTATTCATAGAATCAGCCCAAAGATATTAGCAGCAGGATGTGTCAGCAGCACCCTGGGGTCCCCCTTCCAGGCGCAGTTTAGCTTTTGTGGCTCACTCAGGCCGCAGAGCGCGGCCAGGCCTGCGTTCTCCATGGTTTGCGGCCCCACGGGTGCTGGAATGAGCCGCGGTGTCGCGATCGGGCAGGGTCACCCGCTCCTCTGGGCCAGAGCCGTGACCCAGGGGCCCCTCCGTCTCTCCAAAGGCGGGTCCCCTCCGTGCACTCACGCCCCTAGTGAACCGGCAGGTTGACCCCCAGGAAGCCCAGGTACCATCGGCTTCAGAGGCAGGCACTTTGCTGTTTGCAGTCACACGGCTGCTGTCCTGGCGGCTTCACTCCTCGCCAAAGGCCTGGCTCCTGGAAGCACCTGTGTGGTCGCATGAACTGGCCTACAGCTTGACTTTGTGGTCCTCGCGGGGGTGCTGCGAGCTGGGGCAGGGGCCGAGGGTCAGCGGGCTGAGCTGCAGCGACCCGAGTCCTGTGACGGCTGATGTTGGCCGGGCACGGCTCTCACCACCCCTCCATCCTCTTTTCCCGTGTCCAGCCCTGTGGACAGCGCTGCAGCTGGTCCCCACATCGGCGCCAACGCTGGGCTGCTGGAAACGGGCTGCTCCTCCTGCTGGTGTGCGCACTTCCCGGGACTCATGGCTCCCGCCCGGGCGCCTGTTCCTCCAGGGCTTCCAGGTGCTTCTCCGCACCTGCTCCCAGTACGTACATGATGCTCAACCCAGTAGCTGACGTGCTACCCAGTCGCTGCCTCACTCGCTCCCCACGCCAACCTCCCAAGCGGCCCATCAACACGTAAGTATCAGCACTAAGCGCTCAGGACTGTTCTAGACGCACGGAGGCCACTGAGAACAAGACAAACGGTCCAGCTCCTGGAGCTGCTTCTCTTGCGGGGCCGAGAGCCCAGGAGAGCAGGTGGCCCTGGACCAGGCCCTTCCCCACGCAGGGGCTCTGCCCTTGGGCAGCGGCAGAGCTTGGATGGGGGTGGGGGAGACGCACAGGGATGCTCGGGCAGTGGGCTGCTTCCCGCCCGCCGGGGGCCCACAAACAGCGGCGCGCGCAACAGCCCTGGGAAGAGGTGGGCGGAAGAGGGGACTCAGGAACTGACCTGAATCCACAGAAATGAGCCCTCCTGGCTGCCCCCTTCTGTGGAGAAAAAATGAGGACAAGTCTTTCTAAAGATTTGCCTCACTCTGCAAAATCCCGTGGAATTAGTATTGTCTGTAATTCGGGCAGTTCCAGGCTCCGGGCTCAGCAATCATTCGCGTGTGAATAAGGCCCATTTAGCTGGGCCCCCGCTTCGAGGTCCAGGTGAAACTGGGTTTCTGAGGCTGCGAGAAGCACCCAGGCGGACAGGCTCCTCCAGCCTGACCCAGTTAGCAGAGCGGGGCAGGTGCAGATTTCCCCCCCCCCCCCCCCGCCGAGAACCCCAGGGCACCCTGTGTGTGGGAACCCGTACCCACACAGGAAAGCCAAACGAGAAAAGGGGAGAGCCCCCCACCCCCACCCCAATTCCAGGCTATGGTGGAAGGTTCTCCAGACCCGGTCAACAGACCTGCCTATGTTGGGAGCTCCCGCCATGGCACAGTGGGTTAAGCGTCCCACCGCTGCAGCTCGGGTCACCATAGAGGCGCAGGTTCGACCCCAGCCTGGCGCAGTGGGTTAAAGGATCCCGCGTTGCCGCAGCTGCGGTTCGGATTCATTCCCTGGCGCGGGAACTGCCACATGCCGCAAGTGTGATCATGAATAAAGAACCCGCACTATCTCAAAAGCCCAAAGAGGGACCAGTCGGCTCTGCAGTGTTGCAAGTCCTTGCCTGGAGGCGGAGGTGGCAGCAGGACTAGAGTCTGAGGTCGAGCTTGCGGGGGTCGGGCGTGGGGGGACCTGGGCTTGACCACGAGCTCCTGCTAAGTCAGCAGCAGGCACATTATGAATCCCTAGGCAAATGGATTGTCTACAAAACTACCTAGATTGACTTCCCTAAAATTTACATTCCGGGCAAATGTGCTGCCTGCCACGCGGGGATACAGCAGGGAGCGGGAAGGCGGTTGCGAAGGCTCGGCCTTTGCAAGACTTCTGACCGGGGAGGAGAGGGGAGTTCCCGGTGAGGCGTAGCGGAAAGGAGTCCCGCTAGTAGCCGGGAGGATGTGGTTTTAATCCCTGGCCCTGCTCTGGGTTGGGGATCCAGCATTTCCTTGAGCTGTGGGGTGGGTCGCAGATGTGGCTCGGATCCCATGTTGTGGCTGTGGTGTAGGCTGGCATCTATAGCTCTGATTCGAGCCTGGGAACTTCCAGGTGCTGAGGGTGCAGCCCTAAAAAGCCAAATAAATAAATAAATAAATAAAAGAAAGGGGAAGAGAGAGACCGCAGGAAAGTGAAACAGCGTCAGATGGTGGAAGTGTCAGCTTTGATGTCCAAATGCACCCTCAGGGCAGAGACTGCCCAGTTGTCCCCGATAGCGGTGTTGCCCCATAACAGTAGAAACCCAGGTTTTACCTGCATGCATGGTCACTTGGAAGAGAGACTTCATTTTCCCAACCTCTATGTCTGCTAGGTGAAGCAATCGACTAAGTTGTGGCCAATGGGATGTTCCCTAGCCTGGGAACCTCCATATAACCACTGAAATCATATATAAAATTTGAGGATGTGTCCTTAACGGCACAGGGCATGACCTTCCTCCTTTTTGCTGCCCGGAATGTAGATGTAATGGTTGGAGCTCCAGCAGCTCTCTTGGACCATGAAGGAAAAATAAACCATTTTGTTTAATCTACGGTTCTTCAGGGTTTTATATCTGTTATGCTCTCTGGCCCATGGCCAGAGAAGAGCCCAGAAGGTGGTGCCTGCTGGTGGGCGGCCTGAGCAACGGGCGGCCCTGTGACTCGTCTGAACGGAGGAATAGGCCAGAGGGCTGGGCTTGTGCACAGAGGTCCCTCCTGGGGAGGGGCCCCAGCCTCTCCACCACTGCACCCACAAACAGCATTTGAATCAGGCTCACTTCTCCATAAATCCAGGGGTCAGGGCCCCAGAGGCCCAGGAGCAGACACAGAGGAGTGAGGTCACAGGCTGCTGAGACCTGTTTGAAAACCTTGGGCTTAGGTGTTACAACCTGTCACATTTCATAGCTGAGGAAAAGGAGACTCAGAAGGTTTGTGGTTTTTTTTTTTTTTTTTTTTTCTTTTTTCTTTTAGGGTCACACCCGCGGTATATGGAGGTTCCCAGGCTAAGGGTCCAATCAGAGCTGTAGCCACCGGCCTACACCTCAGCCACAGCCAGGCCAGATCTGAGCCGCATCTGCGACCTACACCACAGCTCACAGCAACGCCGGATCCTTAACCCACTGAGCGAGGCCAGGGATCGAACCTGCGTCCTCATGGGTACTAGTCAGGTTCGTTTCTGCTGAGCCACGACGGGAGCTCCAAGACTCAGAAGGTTTGAACCACTTGCCCCAAATTACACAGTTCTCAGGAGGATCCAATGAGTTCAGATTAGGTTCAGCTGTGAATAACCCGTGGCGAGCAGGCCTGAGAAGCACTCCGGCCACGTGTACCTGTGGTCAGAAATTCGGGCCCAAGCCGGGGACGCCCTTTCTCCACCGGCCACTGCGGAGCCCCCCTCGTGTGCGGGGAGCCCAAGCTCTCAGAGAGGGCCCTCGCCTTGCAGATCCCCCGGGCAGACTGGTCCTCCCTGAGGGAAGCCGGGTGCCCGCTGATACCACGAACCTGCCTGGAATGGAGCGAGCAGGGATGCTTTGCCCTTCCCTCCGAGCCTCTCCAGCTTCTCCGAGGGAGCAGGTGTTCACTGGTAAGGCTGCACCAAGAGGGTGGTGGGGGCGACACACGTCCCTGACCCAGTGCCTAAGAGGGCAGCTCTGCTGCTCCTTAGCTGTGTGACCTTGGGCGAGTGGCTGAACCTCGCTGAGCCTCAGGTTCCTGCTCTGTAAACTGGGGATAATGATAGTGTCTAGTCCCCTGCAACCACCCCGCTGGTGGGGGGTGCTGCCCAGATGCCCCAGGGGCTCCAATGTGCTGCTCCAGGGTGGGGCCCAAGCTCCCAGTTGATTCCAAGGTGAGCAAGTGTTGAGAACGACTGCCCGGGAATCTTTATTTTTTTTTTATTTTTTATTTTTTTGTCTTTTGTCTTTTGTCTTTTTGTCTGTTGTTGTTGTTGTTGTTGCTATTTCTTGGGCCGCTCCCGCGGCATATGGAGGTTCCCAGGCTAGGGGTTGAATCGGAGCTGTAGCCACTGGCCTACGCCAGAGCCACAGCAACGCGGGATCCGAGCCGCGTCTGCAACCTACACCACAGCTCACGGCAACACCGGATCCTTAACCACTGAGCAAGGGCAGGGACCGAACCCGCAACCTCATGGTTCCTAGTCGGATTCGTTAACCACTGCGCCATGACGGGAACTCCGGAATCTTTATATTTGAATCCTCAAAACTGGTTAAAGGGAAATGGTGAATTGACCTGATAGCCCCGGAGCCTTCAGCGTTTCTGTCCCTCCAAATCCGGGGCTGGTAGACCTTGCTTTAGATGAATGGAAATACGGTTCTGAGGCTCAGCAGACTCAGCCAGGGGCCCCGCTGAAGGACACGAGGTGTTAAGAGCGCTTAGGCAGTTCAAACGTGACTCAGTTCGCTGTATCCTAACTGCCTTCAATAATTTCCAAGTGAGGTGCGTCAGGAAAAAACAACAGGGTGTGTTTGAACGTGGGGGCGGGTGGGGGGGGCGGCCCGGCTGGTTCTGACGGCTGGTGACCAGCTGGCCCTGCAGGACTGGTGCGAGGGCTGGACTGTGCTTGGGTTTCATGGAGCATTAAAAAGAAATAAGGAAATGAGCGGGAAAGTCAGCTAATTCTGGGAACAGAGCTGAGGTTGCTGGAACTGGGGAGGGGCCAGGTCACGGCTCCTCCTCCAGTCACTTCTGGCCGTTCCCTCCTGCCCACGGTCTGGGAAGTCACGTGCGTGGCCAGAGCTTCCTGCAGCTACCAAAATAAATCGCCACAACTGGAAGCTTCCAAGGTCATGGTTTACTCCATGTCCTAAGTCAAGGCGTTGGGGCCCTGCTCCCCCCGCAAAGCTCCCTTTCTGCCTCTGCTGGCTCTGGGGGGGCGGCCACAGCGCTGCCCCGCCCGTGTATCTGTCGCCACTGGATTTAAGACCCACTCGGATCATCCATGGTGACCCCATCCTAACATCCCTCTTTCTTTTTTCTTTTTTTTTTTTTTGTTTTTTGTCTTTTTGCTATTTCTTGGGCCGCTCCCGCGGCATATGGAGGTTCCCAGGCTAGGGGTTGAATCGGAGCTGTAGCCACCGGCCTACGCCAGAGCCACAGCAACGCAGGATCCGAGCCGCGTCTGCAACCTACACCACAGCTCACAGTAACACCGGATCGTCAACCCACTGAGGAAGGGCAGGGACTGAACCCACAACCTCATGGTTCCTAGTTGGATTCGTTAACCACTGCGCCACGACGGGAATTCCCCTCTGCATTTCTAACGGGTCCCAGTGACACCCACACTGCTGGCCCAGGGCCCACACTTTTAGAAGCAAGGCAGTGGTGAATGTGAGAAGCACTGGGTCCCCGCCCCCCGGACCCCACACAGGAGCCCATTCTGTCTAGACTGCAGTGACGGTGACAAATGGGCCTGAGCCCCAGTCTGCTCCCCGCGAGAGCCACCCTGGGAGTCCTGGAGCCCATGGCTCCCCTGCCTTGGTGAGCAATTCCAACAGAGCCAGTCACCTTCCAGGAAACGCCTGCAGCCTCCCCACCCCCAACCCCCTCCTTTTGCCCTTGGCCTCCTCGCCCACTGGGGGGGTGCCCCTGGTGAGGGCACATGGGGCACCCCTCCCTCCAGCCAGCCTGGGGTGCAGCCAGGTTGACAGGCACAGGGGTGACAAGGACAGCAAGGCCACCAGGAGCATGGAGGAGGTGGCTGGTATTTGAAGTGGCTTCCAGAAAACCGTGTTGTTCCCCCACTGTGTGAGCAGAGCGCTCTGGGCGCTGTGGCCCGTGCATGCTGTCCTTGCCAGCGGCACAGCGAGGCCGGGGGTGGGGGAACCCCCACCCACACCCCCGGGCCGAGCAGGAGCTGAGGCCAGGCTGAGCTGAATGCAGCCTGGGCCCTGCTCCCCAGCTGGCAGACGGCGGGTCGGAGCCGCCCGGCCCGGCCCTGCTTGTTTTCCAGCCTCGAGGTCGCGTGCGCGGGTGAGAGGAGAGTGTAACGTATCCTCGTGAAAGAGCTTGCACGCCCTTTACCCTGACCCCGACCGTGTCCGCCTCCGAGCCCTCAGTGTGACGTGAGCGGGGCCAGCGACGATATTATCTGTGGCAGCTGAATTCCTTGAGGGGAAAGTCACTTCCAGCAGGATTCGCCTGTGCGCGGTCCCCCCCCCCCAATCATTAGGCCCGATGCCTGGCTGCTGAGGTCGACACTGACCTCCCAGGAATGTCTGCAAGCCCGACGGCAGCTTACCCTCTGCTCCCCGCCTGCCTCCCCCAAGAGGAAGTGGCTGTTTTAGGCACGGAGAGAGCGGGGAGACGGACTTTCCCCAAAGGCAGCGGTGCCTGACTCCAGGCTCGGTGGCTCCCTGGACAAGGCCCTGGGTGCCCGGCGCATCCTTAGACGGCTTATGGGGAAGGGAGGGGGCAGGGACACCACGCCTGGTGACTAGCGAGCCCGATGGGTGACAGGCACGGAGAGGAGGCCGGTCCACAGGAGGAATTACTTCCGGAGGAGGAGTGATGAGCTCCCTGTCGCAGAGGTATGCGAGCAGAGATGGAGGAGGGTGCAGGAAGGCACGTGGGCTCGCCCTGCTTTCAAACTGGTCTCCCTTGCGGCCCCGTTTCCTCTGGGACAGTGTCTCTCTGTGCACCTGGCCCTGGGGCTGCCCTGCCTCCTGGACACGAGGGAGGAGCAGGAGGTGGAGCCCGGCCAGCGGCCACAAGAGCCAGGGGAAGCCGGGTTTTCTGCAGGTGGTGGGGGGGAGAACTTGGGAGAATTTCCCAGAAGCACTTGTGGGGGGTGGGGGGTGGGGACCTTCGGGGGAGGAAGAGGACACGGGGGGTCAGGAACCTGTGGGGGTTGGGGGGCGCTCCTCAGTGGGGGGAGGGTTTGCAGACAGGTGCCCAGGAGCTTCGCGGGACCAGGCAGGAGGTGCCTGGGGACTGTGCCGTTGTGGAGCCCTGCCTGGTGACAGCAGCTGCCATGTAGGAGGTCCCTAAGCCCCAGCTCGCTGGCTGGGACAGGCCGTGCTTCCGCCGGAGGCCCCCGGAGGGGTTCAGGACGGGGGACCCACTGGTCCCCCTCAGACATCACACCTGTTCTGCGGTCGCCGTGGCGTGTGCCACAGTTGCCCTTGGCAAGGCAGAAGGCACTTTCCGGGTCAGTCGTCGTCCCTTCCCCTGCGTCATGCAGGGGGCGAAGCTGCCAGGCAGCGTATGGCAAACTCCTTCTGGAGACAGGAGCTGCCCGGTGGTGTCGGCGCCAGCCCACCCGGACCTGGAGGGTTTGTAACCTTTGCTGCCACTTTCCAAAGGACTCTGTCGCCGTTAAGTGAGGAGGCCATGCAGGCCTGCATCCGTCACCCTCGCTGTGCAACAAGCCGCCCCACACTTAGTAGCTTGACACAGCCAAGAACGTCTACCACCTCCCAGGGTTGCTGTGGGTCAGCGGGTCAGGAGCCATGAGCTGGTGGTTGTGCGATGGCAGCCAGGGTGGCGCCGGGGCTGGAGGGTCCAGAGGCCCAAGGAAAGCAGGGCAGAAGCTGGGCACCTTCGTGGCCCAGCCTTGGGGTCGTATCTCCGCCTTATTGGTTCCGGTCCCCCCCACCCAACAGGCAGGATGTGAACGCAAGTCAGCTGAAGATCACAGCTGCCTCGGAGCTGCCGCCCCGGAGCCACGGGGTCGGCCACGCGGGGTCACCTGCTCGACGTTCGCGTGGTTTGATTCGAGAACAATTGGCAGCACCTCTCTTTGCACTGCCAGAAAGTAGGCTGACCCTTCCAAGAGTGAGATGTCAGGCCCGCCCTGCTGAGACCCATGGGTGAAGGGCCGGCACAGAATCTGCTCAGCCTGGGTCCCTGGGAGTCTCGGGGGTAGACAGTCCTGTCTGCTGCAATGCTCACTTGCCCCACGTGGGTCCCCTGGGGTTGCAGCCACACCCTCCTCCAGCTGCTGGGGCGAGTGTGGGACCCAGGTCTTACCAGCCACGGTGCCCACTTCCCTGCCCAGAATTATGGGTCCAAGGAGAGGGGAGTGACCGAGCACGGCCGTGGGAACCCCTCTGTGAAGTCCAGTGTGTGCACTCTGGAAGAGGGCATCTCTCTCTTTTTTGCTTTTTTTAGGACTGCACCTGTGGCACATGGAGGTTCCCAGGCTAGGGGTAGAATCAGAGCTACAACCGCCAGCCTACGCCACAGCCATGCCAGATCTGAGCCTCATCTGCGACCCACACCACAGCTCACAGCAACGCAGGATCCTAAACCCACTGAGCAAGGCCAGGGATCGAACCCGCAACCTCATGGTTCCTAGTCAGATTTGTTTCTATTGCACAACAGGAAATCTGAGAGCAGCTCTCTCTTAATCTTCAGTCACTAGTGAGGGCTTACAGTGTAGCCTGCAGCTGCCAGAGAATGAAGACGGAAAGGAGAGGGACTCCTGGGGAAGGGTTCTAGCACCTGGATCCAGCTATGACTGAAGCTGGCAGCGTCCAACTGCACTCTCCCCAGTTACATGAGATGGTAAACGTCCTTTCAGGGAGTTGCTTGTCTGCTTGTTTTAATTCACATGAAGGGGAAATTCCAGCATCACCACTAGAAAATAAAGGGTTTGTGACAATAACGAGCAAATAAGAAGCACACAAAACAGCCCTTCCTCCACCACTCAGGGAAAGAAGCTAACAAAAACGAGGAGCAAACCGACTGCAGTTTGTCTCCTGGCTTGTACCAAATGTCCTTGTCAAGCTGATTCTGGCCGGGATGGATCTGGAGTCCCAGCTGTCCTCAAAGGCTGTGTTTCCTGTTTTCACAGGCAGCTCCTGCCCGGGCATTTACCAGGAAACAGTTAAAAATGGCTTCTGAAATGGGCCGAGACGCAGACGGCTTGTTCTTTTAATAAGAGCCAGGACTGAGTGAGTCCTGACTACGCACGGGCATCGGGCCAAGCACTTTACCTGAAATATTTCCTTCGGTCGCCAGGCCCAGGAGGCAGTTTCTATTATTGCCTTCATTGTACAGGTGATAAGATCGAGGCCCAGAGTCGGTAACTTTCCCAAAGGGCCGCCACCAACGCATGATACTCGCTTCTTCCCCCCAAACGTGGACACACCTGCTCTCTTATCGGCCGCTGCCTGGTCTGGCCAAGGGCCCCAAACCAAAACACGGTGTTGGCTTAGTCCACTGGCCGTTATCACCCCAAGGAGCCCAAGCGATGTCCTGCGGAGGAAGCCCGGGGGGCTCTGTGGGAGCTGGGCGTCCAGTGCCCAGTCGGGCATTTCTTGGGCACCTGTGCATGTCTAATCGTGTTTTCTGTGTCAGAAGGGCGGGCTGTGCTCATCAGAAGCCCATTAGGACGCTGGCCAAGGGGTTGTTTGTGATTTCAGGGCCATTGAGCAAAATACAGGGTGAGGGTTTTGGCTCCGGGTGGCCCCCCGCGGCATCGGGGCGGCAGTCGCCCCGCCCCACTCCTCTGTTTTCCTCAAGCTTCTGTTTATTTTACTCCTGCAGACAGAAGCCAAAGTGAATATACAGCTCCCAGTGGACGTGGGCAGCAATTTTCTTGGTCCTTCCAGGAGCAGGGCAGGCAGGACTCGCCCCTTTCTGCGGGGATCAAGCTGAAAGCAAAGACCTTCACCTGTCAGCACCTGGTCGGTGGCGGCCGCCAACAAGCCCACAGCCTGTGTCAGGCACCTGCCTGAGATGCTGTGCGTCCCCCCCCCAAAAACTCTCGTCAAAGCTGCCTCAGCTGCGGGGGAAATGCGGGTACTTGGCGGACCAGGCCTTGGGGAGGGTGGCCTCGCGGGCAGGGCAGGCACAGGTGGGCCCACAACCCACTAGGCACTGATAACATGCTTCCCTGGGAATTGGGGCCACACAGGAAAGGAGAGCAGAATGCGGTCTCCCCAGGAGCCGGGCCACGTGGTGAAGCAGCGCAGAGTGGCCCCCGTGGCGGAAGGGGGACGGTGCCCTGTGCCCGCGCCGAGCCTCAGGACTGTGCCATTTGGGGAATCAGAGAGGGCAGTGGTCCTGGGAGAGGCCGGGGCCCCACGGGGGACCCCCTGTGTCGGCGTGTGGATGCTGGGGGCCTGAAGGCACCCACCCCTCTGCCTGTGTCAGGCCCCGTGAGAGCCGACGCTGAGATCTGGCCCCCATCCCCACACCTGTCCTCTCCTCCGCCTGGGATCAGCCCTGCTGCCCAGGCTGAGTCTGAGCCACAGGCTCCTACACACCCCACAGGGCCCGCCAGCCCAATCCGAGGGGAGGGAGGTGGCGGCCTCCCTCTGGGAGGCGCTGTGCAGGCAGAGACCGCCGTGGCCCCCGCACACCCCGTGGCCGCCCTGGGCCTGCTGCTGACCCACAGAAACGTTTGTCACACTTGGACCTACAGGAAGAGCAGAGGCTGAGCGCTCCTAGGAGGCGGTGACCTCTGGACAGGCCTGCGCCTCCATCCTGGGCTCCCAGCACGTCCCCTCCACGGGGCCCTGACTCATGGACAGGCTCCGCCGTGAAGAGCAGGCGTGGGAGCCCGGCACGTCCGTGCGGGCACACTCTGCTCTCAGCGAGCCTCGGGCACGTCGGGCCACTCTCCGACCCCGTCCCATCTGACAGGACTGCCTTCCTGCAGGGCCATGTGGGAATCGCAGCTGTTCAAACGCGGCACCAAAATCGCGGCTCCATCGGCAACACGGGTCCCGAATCTCTTCCTGGTCCGCGCCTCCAGTGTCACTCCCGGGACCCCGCCTGTCCCTGCGTCCTCCCTTGCCCCCACGGGCCGCACCACACCCAGCAGCCCCTGGGGCTCAGAGCCCCCCCACCCCCAGTGACGTCCTGGGTCCCCTGGGCCAGACCCACAGTCCTTGCCGTCCCCCAAAGGCCCCACCTGCACAGTTTCCCGTGGCTGTGCCCTCCGCTCCCATGTCCCTCTCACTCCACTTAGCCCCACTGGCTCCCTGGTGATTTTTCCAAACAAGTCGGCCTCACTCCCACCTCAGGGCCTTTGCACTTGCTGTTCCCCCTGCCTGGAATGCCGTTCCTCCAGAATCTCAGTTGCCCCCTCTCCCCACATCCTGTTTGCTCAAACGCTGCCTCCTCCGTGAACTGTTCAAAGTGCAAGCACGGGGCCGTGAGTTCTAACCAAAGGTGGATTGAAGCACACACAGCCTTTGGGGGCAGAGTTAGCTCTTGGAGCAGAAAGGGGACCAGGCTTATCGAAATCCAAGACCTAAGACCATAGAGAACCTTGTGCTCCAAAGGCTGAAGGGCCAGCCGGACTGCAGGGCAAATGCCTCTCCAGGAAAGCTTTGAAAACAAGAACTAAACCTTAACAGCCTGTCTCGGGCCCTGGACGCTTCACCTGTCCTCTCAGGGCACCCCAAGCCTTCCTACTCCCGTGTGGCCCCAGACGCCTGGGAGCACCGGGCTCCCTGACACCAGCCACCACCCTGCCAAGTGGCTGCTCCCTCTACCCAGCAGAGCGCCCCGCAGGGAGGCTCTGGAGGTTTCCGGCATGGGCTCCCAGAAACCCTAACAGCACGGTTTCCTGCAGAGCCCGAAGAGAAGCCCAGGCGGCAGGGCTGTGGTGACTAACTCCTGGCTTTTTGTTCTTGTTCCTTCGCATAGAAATCACACCGTGGTTTGTAACAAATTCGGTTTCTATTCCCGCCCCCGAAATGCAAAGCAGAACACAATAGGGAGTGTACCTGTTCTCCTAGCGGATAGCAGCCCGAACGCCGGGAGCCCTGGTGCAGGGCCAGGCTCTGTCTGCAGCCCTGCAGTGGCGAGCCCTGCCATGCCCAGCTCGTGACCTCAGGACCACGCCGAGACCACGCCGTGCAGCCTGCGCGCCTCACGTTTGCGAAGCATTCCTGGATTCCTCATGCGCTCCCCGTGACTCAGCATCCGCCTCATTTGAACTAAAGCTGTTTTAAACCCAGGACACCTGGAAAGCTGCCTCAGCTAAGACGTCCTGCTTGGATCCCCCCGCAGACCCGGGGTCGCTGGCAGGGAGTCCACCCTGCAACGTGAATCACCATTTAAAATCAGGATTTCACCTAAAACCGTGGCAGACACGCATGGTTCCCCATCCAGGATCTATTTCCCCTTATTTTTTGGTTATGAATCCTGATTTTAGACAGGGCAGAGATGTACCAGCTAAAAGACTACATTTCCCAGCCTCCCTTGTGGCAAAGGAAGACCGTGGGATTCCCCATAAGGTGGAAGTGGAGTGTTTTTTGTCACTTCCCTCCTCTCGGCTTCCTCCTTGGGAACTAGGATGAGTGGCTGGCGCTCCAGCAGCCACCCTGATCTACGAGTTCACCTTGACGATGGAAAGCACGTGCTGGGATGATGCAGGAGGAAGGGAAGAAGCCCGAGTCTCCTTGGTGACTCCACGAAGCCAGGAAACTACAGCTGAACTACCTGCCTCCTGACTTTGTTTCTATGTGGCTAAAAAAAAAACAGTCAGCTGCTTCCTTACGTGAACCACCGTACTGGTGGGTGTTTTCTCTTTCACGTAGCGGATCTAGTCCTGAGACACTGCTTCTCCTGAAAAATCACAGTATCTAGTAAGCTGGATATTTACTTTATAACAAGTCTGTAACAGCGTTATTGAGCTGTAACTCACACACCACACAATCCCTCCTTTGCAGGGGAGCCCAGAGCCGAGCCGCCAGCCCCGCCGTTCACTTCCAGGACAATTTCGCCGCCCTGGCAGGGACCTTATTCCGGAGCAGTCACGCCTCGCTCCCCCGCCGCCTGGCACAACCCACCCTCTGTCTCCGGGTGACATCTCCTGCCTGTGGCCACCCCTCCTGCTCGGCACGGCACTTTCCGGGCTGCTCCACGCGGCTCCTCTCCACGGCGGGCTGGTCTCTTGCCTCCGGATTCCTCCACATCCGGGCACTCCTGCTGGGCTGCCACCAGCTGGACTGAGTCCCAGCCCAGGCCAGACGGGGTGCAGCTCCCCGACCTCCCAGCTGGGCCCCTCACCAGGCTCATGCGGGTGGCCGATGCCATCGCACTTGCAAGCCTGTCTCCCCGCAGATGAAGGGACCGAGGACAGCCCAGCTCCTCCGCGCCCTCTGCGGCTGGCTGGTGTCCCCTCACAGGGCAGGAGGGAGGCAGGTGCTCAGGGCCTCTCTTCCCCCCCATCACGTCACACACTGAGAGCTGTGTGATAGATGGGGATTTGAGTCTCTGTTCAATGCCATTAACGGATGGCACAAGAAGTGGCAGCTTTAGGGCAGTTCCAAAATGTTTTCTTTCATTATTTTTATGATCCGGGAACCGCCCCACACAAGAGAGCTGGAATCCTCTGGTCTTGATCCTCGGGAGGAAACTGTGACAGGAGAGGGGCAGGCGTCCTCCCCGCTTTCCAAACGAGACCGGGCTCCGCTGGACTGCGGACTGGCCCAGAGTCCCCACCAGGGCCCGGCCCACCCCGTGCTGCTCCGAGGGTCTGTCGCACAGAACAGCGGGAAACGAGCATTCAATCATCGTCGTCTTCAAGGTCTGGGCACCCCCAGATCCGTGACCAAGGGCAGGGGGGGGTTACACCCTCCAGAAACTTCTTGAGGGTCCGCGGGGCCGGGAGGCAGGCAGAGGGCCCACCCTGGCGCCCAGCCCTCCTGGGAGCTGTGCCAAGGCCTCTCGGGGGAAGTGAAAGCCTTGGTTCAGCCTGAGCCAGGCGTCCCGTCCCCTCTGAGCCTCGGCCCAGGCAGCTGAGTCTCGTGGCGGGACTAGCACTACCCCCTCTGCCTCTTCCGTCCGGTCTCTCCTGGGCAGATGGACGGCCACCTTGTCTCGGGCTGGCGATCTGGGCCAGGCTTGTTGGGATGTAGCCGTACAAACCAGTGCTTTGCAATTTTTCCTTCCCAAGCCTGAGAAATGCCAACAGCTGGCTGCTTTGTCCTCTTTGGGAGGCCGCGGAACGCTCCCAGGTGGGGGTGGGGCAGCGCTTAGGCGGCTGATGCCGCTCGATGCTGAGCCCAGCTGTCGCCCATCTTGTCACCTGCAGGGCATAAACCCAAGGTGGGAGAGGGGAAAACAACCCCGCTTGGGCCCAACCTTAGAGGAGGCGCCCGGTGGGCAAGGCCGAGTGGGAGAGAAAGGCTGACTGGGACCTGGTCCCCCCAGGATCTCGGGGCGCCGATGCTGGGAAACACGGACCGTGGCCGCGAATGCAGGAGTGCAGAGTGTGACTGCGGGGGAAGAGCTGTCCGTTGCAGGGCATGAAGGAAGGCTTCCTGGAGGAGGTGCCCTTGGAGCTGGTCCGGAAGTTGGGGGGAGGGGTTCCGCAGGGTATTCTGGAATGAAGAAGGAGCTTAAGCCAGAGCAAGCGCCGACTCCTACTGAGAAAGGACTGTGGGAGAGAAACTGGGGGGCAAGAAAATCCTGGGGAACAGGGGCAGTGAAGCAGCTCCTGGGCTCACACACGCGGCTCTCAGAGGGCGCACCTTTCACCCGCTCCTGGTTCAGACAAGATTCAGACCCGCGGATGCTCACCTGCCGGGGGAGCCAGTGGTGAGCCCGGCTCAGCATTGCCTTTCTCCCCGGGACCCAGGACCCAGCCATGACCAGGCCTGGAGGCCTCCACGGGCAGCGGGTGGTCAGCAGAGCGCCTCCTGTGGCCTCTCGAGTGGCCCGGGCCTCCTCATGGTGGTGGCCGGAGCCAACAGCAGTGTCCCAGGAGGGCTGGGTGGGGAGTCCCTGGGCCTGGTGGCAGTGCAGCCGGACTCAGGGACGGAGCACAGACCACCTCTTCATGTCAGAAGCTGCGAGTCCGGGATTTTGGAAGACACCGAGGTTGCACGCCCGGGCTGCACGCACGCGGCTCTCAGGTGTTGCTGAGTCTCTGCGCGCTGCTGTCAGTGTGGACAGGGTGCCTTGTGTCTCCTGGCCTTTGCTGACCGTGTGAACACATACAGGTGAGGCTGGGCTGCTCCTTTGGCGCCGCAAGGATGGCAGAGGCTGCAGGACTGGGAGTGACTGCTATTCCGGATGTTGCTGCAGAAGGTGGGGGATGGGGCACAGGTGAGCCCCCAGGAGCGGGGCTCTGGGAAGCACCCTGATCAGAGCAGGAGGCCCAAGTCCTGCCTGCTGCTGGCGGTGGGCACATCCTGGAGCCCTGGAGGCCTGGGGCCCTCGTCAGCTCTAAGATGCTCAGTGTTTCCTGAGCGACGCGGGTCCTTGGCCCCAGAGGTACCCACGTGCTCGCGTTTGGGTCTGTTAGACCCTGGGGGCGTCACGAAGCGGGGTCCTGGGCACAGGCGGGGAAACCGAGGCTCTCCTGGCCCCTTGCTGGGGCGCCACCCTGAGGCGGGAGGAGGGTGTTGGGAGAGTCCCCCAGGCACCAGACCCGGCGTGGGGTGAACAGACATCAACCCGGCAACCTCACTGGACCCCTGAGCCGGAGGAAGCTGCGTCCCAGTGAATTGATTCACAGGGAGGAAGAGGCGTGTGCGGGGCACTCACCTCCTCCCGCCTCGCACGCGCCCTCCCGGCCCCAGAGCAGCGGATCCACAGCCCAGAGACGTGTGGCAGGATGGGGAGGGCGTTTCTCCCTGGGGCGGTGGCACAGGGCAGGTAAGTGCGCCCCCCACCACCTTAGGGCTTTCCGCCAGAACCTGTGACCGTGGCTGCCTCAGGACTGGCTCTACATCAGGGCCGTGGCGGGTGGACGGCTGTGCCCTGCTTTTTCTCTCTTCTTCCCCAAGATATGTTTGGCAACTGCGTCTGAGGCCTCCAGCTGCACCTGGGCACAGCGTGTCCCCGTGGACACCAGAGGTTGCCAGATAAGCATGGGGTGAACTCGGATCCGCACCAGCTGACACGAAACCTCCCTTGACACGGCCAAGTTACGTCACCCGGACCAGCAGGTGCCCCCAGACAGCACGGGGCCTGGGAGGGACTCCGCCTCTGCTGGCACCTCCGCTCCGTGGCCCTGCTTTCCTGCTTCCCCGAGGTTCCCTGCAAGATTCTGCTGGAAGAGGCAGTTCTAAGAGGGGAGGGGTGCAAACCACCCGGCTGCCACCCAGTCACACTGCTGGACGGGAGAGGACGCGGCTCAGAGAGGGGACAGCATTGCTCAGGGTCCCCGCCCGTCTGCACAGACCCAAGAGGCACCCCCCACCCCAGCTCAACTCCTTCCATCTGACCGACTCTGACCTGGCTGCGGGCACCCTGGCTGCGGGCAGACTGCACCTGGCAGAGTTGTCTCCCAGAGAGACCAGCAGGGTGTCCATTGTCCGTAGGGGCCCCATCCTTCCCCCAGGCCCCCTGTCCAGTCTTTCCAGAACCCAGGACTCTGGGTTCCTGATTCGCTCCTCCCCCAGGTGCCAAGCTGGGACAGTGGTAACAGCCGCGCTCCCAGCACGGAGCCTGACTTCCCGAATCTCTGAGCGAGCGGCTCAGACACACCTGTGTGAGCTCCCGGTCCCCTTTCCCGGCCTTGGGGGAGGGGGGTCCTCAAACGAGTGGGAGGAAGGAAGGGAGGGAGGGCGGGGGTGGGGACAGTCAGAAGGCTCAAGGGGCAGACGCCTGCTCCTTCCAGGCTGGGAAACTGAGGCCCAAGAACCCACCACCATGCTCCAGGACGTGCGCAAGAAGCCGCCTCCGACACCTCTGCCTCCTTGCCCCCGACCCAGGCTGTTTGGGGTCAGCAGGGGAGGTGGGCTCCAAGTGGGCTTGAGGCCCCAGAGCTTCGCCCACCTCCGCAGCTGCCTGGACCCTCGGTCCGTCCGTTTGTGTGAAAATGGGAAAGACGGCCCCCACCTCCCCGGCAGTTGGGAAATTCAACTCCAGGCACAGGTCGCAGGTCGTGCCAGACCCTGCAGCCCCCCGCCTGAGTCCTGGTCTTGGCTGGCATCATGGTCACCACCCTGAAAGGCCTGATGCTGCCTGACCTGGCACCACCCAGCCGCCCTGGGAGCAGATCTTACAGCCTCGCACTCAACAGGGCCGGCGGTGGGGGGCCGCTGCCGTCAGGGTCCGGCAGGAGTCAGGGCGCTCACAGGAGGGTGTGTGAGGCTGACTGGTGACACACCAGAGGAAACATGCCCCAGGGCTGGCACCACCCCGGGCCTGAAAGGCAAGAGGAAGGGGCAGACCCTGGAGCCCAGGAAGAGCAGTCACACAGCCCACCTGGCAGGGAGAGGCCCCCCACTCCCTCCTCCTGCTGGTCAAAGCCGGAGGGCACCCAGAGCAGGGGGCTCCCAGCAGGCCAGCCCTGGGGGCCCGGGAGGGGCAGCAGCCGGCTGTCACCTGCTCCTGGCTCTGGGGGTCCTTTAACTTCACTGCCTGCTGGAGCAGGTGGCTTTGCCCAGCTGCCAAGGCCCTGGCTTGACCTTCTCTACCCCCTCTCCTTCTCCCCCTCAAGCTCCTGTTTGGAATCTGAAAAGGTAACTGGAAGGCAGCTGCTGCCAAATTGCCCCCTGGGCTCAGAGAGGGGAGGAAGCTGTGAGGCTGAGCTCTCACCCGCCACTGAGCGACAGAGCAGGCAGGGGCTGCAAACACCCCCCAGGCCCCCTGGACCCGGCTTCCACTGCCGCCCCCACCAATGCACCTGAGGCTGAGTGCGGATACAGGACGTCCATTTGCCCAGGTATATTTTCAGAACCTCAGTCGTTCCTATTCTCGGCGCTCAGGCCTCTTTTCCAGCTTTTCCAGCTGCTTCGGATAAATGATCAAAGCTGGAAGTCCAGCTAGACAGGGGTGGCTCCAGGCCGGGGCCTATATTCCCTTCACACAGAGGGTGGGGCTCACTCCTGCCTTTGCTCACCTCCACGGTGTCCAGTCCCAGCTCAGAGTGCAGACCAGATGCTCCGGGCAGAGGTGGCCCCTGGGGTGTGAGTGTGGGGACCCCCCTCTTCCAGGGCACAGGTGACCACAGCATGAACCAGCCTGCACGGCTCTGGGCCTTTGCACGACATCCCCAGCCTTGCCCTGCCTCGGGTCCCCCATCCCACATTCACAAGCTGATCTTGGTCGATGTCTCCAAGAGCCCCCCACCCCCAGGGCTACCATGTACAGCTGTGTGGGCCGTGCACTGCCCAAAGCATCACGCCCAGGGCTCCAGTGGTTGAAAGGCAGCCCCCACTCTGCCCTCCAATCCTGCATCTCTGGATGGCATCCACCTGCAGGGGGTGCATTTTTACCTTTGTACACTGGCACCTGTGGGCAGATGGCAGCCCCTGGCATGGGTGGGCTGTGCCCTCACGCTCTCCCCCTGGCACCAGGCAGCTCTGCGTTCCCCTCATTCACACGTGACCTTCCCTCTCACCTCTGCGTGACCTGGGCTCCAAATGGACGGACAGATCACCCCCACCCCCTCAAGATGACTCTCTGCCCCCCAGCCCCCACCCCCGGCCTCCGGCCTTATCCACCCCCTCCAAGGGTTCTAGGCCCGAGCACCCTCGAGGTTTTCAGGAGGATGCACTTCCACTGGCTCCTGAGAGCTCCCCCACCTACTCCAGGCCCAGGAGGTGCAGCTCAGACCCCGACAGGGCCCTCCCCCACCCCTGCTTCTCCCAGGGGCTGTTTGCCAGGGGTGGGCCCTGCAGGTCCCCGACAAGCTCAGAATGCCTGCGCGCCTGTCCCTGAGCAGAGGGCCTGTGTAAACACCCCCATCCAGACCTCAGACACCCACGTGCACGCAGCTGTGCTCATGCAAGTGTGCTCATGCAGGTGTGTACCCAGGGCCTAGTCCTTCCTTGCCTTCGGGGAAGGGCGTCTATGGATAAACCTGGCGTTTGTGGGTCGTGGGGGAGGTCAAGCCGCCTCTGTACCTGCCTCTGGGCCCCGCCCAGTGACGAGGCACCGTCTGTTGCAGCAGCTCGTCCCGGGTGGTCTTCCAGGGCCTGAGGACCCTGGGGGGCGGCGCAGGCAGGGGAGTGAGACGGGGCGAGGCCGCATCACTGGGCTCCCCTCGGCCATCCGCTGCTGGCAGCCTCTCCCCGCCCAGGAGGACGTTCCTGGCCTTCGGCTTCTTTGAAACCCCCTAGGTCCTCCCTTCACGTCTGGCCTTTCCTTTGTCGGCCGAGGTGAGCCCTCTCTCCTCGAGCTGTGGGGACATAAGGAGAAGATAGGGCAATACAGCTGTCCCCAGCCAGGCTGCTCCCAGGGACAGAAGAATCGCCCACAGACTGCGCTCCAGGGAAGCCCCTCGGGTGTGGACACAACCTAACCTAAACTTTCCGGCCACAAGGGTGGCCTGGGAAGGTCCAAGCGGAACTGTCCACCCCCAGGAGGCGACTTGAGAAACCGCCCAGGCGGCCTTGGCCGCGGTCATGCCGGTCCAGTCACAGCGCCGAAGCCAGAGGCCCCGAAAGAAGGAACGGCCAAGCTGGACTTCAGCAAAATCAAACCTGGGCCGAAGACCACGGGAGGACAGAGGTGGGCTCAGCCGGAGGGAGGTGTGCACGGAACACACGGGACCAAGTTCTTTTTCTCAGTGCGACTGGGCGGCTGTAAGAGCAGCGTCACTGGGCGGCTTCCGACGGCAGGGCCTCATGGCTCACGGGCCGGAGGCTGGAAATCTGAGGTCGAGGGCCATGCGGCCGCGTGAAATCGGGGCCACAGGCCTCTCCCTGTGCCCTCCCGCCCTGGAAGCGCCGGGGAGCGGGCTGGGGTCTCTGTCAGAAGCACCCGATCACCATGAGGGCCCCACCACCGTGACCTCAGCATCCCCCCTCTGCTGCCATCACCTTAAAGTCAGGGCTCGACATACGAATTGTGGGGGGAGAGGGGGCCATGGAAACAGCCAGACCATAACAAACTCTTATGCAAAACACACAAGGACTCTTGGCGTCCTCGTCGTGGCGCAGTGGTTAACGAACGCGATGAGTATCCATGAGGTTGCGGGTTCGATCCCTGGCCTCGCTCAGTGGGTGAAGGATCTGGTGTTGCCGTGAGCTGCGGTGTAGGTCGCAGACACGGCTCGGGTCCCGCATTGCGGCGGCTGTGGCGTAGGCTGGCGGCAACAGCTCCGATTCAACCCCTAGCCTGGGAACCTTGGGGGCAGCCCCCCGCCAAAAAAGACAACAAATATATACATACAAATACTCTTAAAATGCAACAAGAAACCAAACCGACTAAGAAGCGGGCCAGTGATCTTAACAGACACGCCCTCAGAGGAGACAGCGTGAAGGCCACCGTGAAAAGTTGCTCCACGTTATAGGTCGTCAGGTAAACGCAGATTGAAACGCCTGCGAGACCAGCAAACTCCGGAACCCGGATGCCCCGCGCACTGGCGGGGACGTGGGGCCCCAGAAGCGCATGTTCACCGCCAGGGGTGCGCGACACGGGGCCGCCGCCTGGGGGGACAGATGGGCGTTTTCTCGCAGTTAAACACGCTCTTGGCCACAGGAGCAGCTCGGCTCCCCTGATCCTTGGCACTCACCCCCTAGAGCTGAAAACGTGGTGCTGACGCTGACACTCGGAGCTGGGGTGTCCTCACAGTCTCTCTGGGAGGGGCAGCCCTTGGCCAGCGCCCAGAGGCCAGCGCCCAGAGGCCAGCACCCACAGGCCAGCGCCCAGAGGCCAGCGCCCAGAGGCAGGTGGAATGCGTGCTGCTGCTGCACCCGTTTTGCGGACGAGGCTCAGGGTGTGGGGACACTTGCTTGTCCAAGGGCACACACAGCACCCAGAAGCAGGATCTGAACCCTGAGCCAAGGGCGGAGGGGCTGCATGTGGGGTGTGCCGTGGCCCAAGCAGCCCCCGTCTGGCCCTGAGCAGGGACAGGGGCCTGGCCAGCCGTCAGCGCTGACGTTGACAACTGCACTCATGTTCCTGCACCCAGGGAGCCTTTCACTGAGTCTCTTGGCACCGCCCAGCCTTGAGATGATGGCAATGAGCCCCAGGCCGGGTATCGGCTGTGGGGGAGGTGAAGCTTTGGCACCAAGGCTCACGGCGCACGGCCCCCCTCCCCCTCCCTCCCTCCCCGCTGTGCTCCCCCCGCAGCCAGGGTCAGACAGTGCTCTGGGGGGGCCCTCTCTGGCCCCTGAGCTGGGAACTCCATCCAGCCAGCAGTTGCAGGGGGCTCATCCCTGTCCAGACTGAGACCGGCTTTCCCTCCTACCCCATCCCCACAGCCTGAGCAGACGCACCGTTTGCCCCCTGAGGCATAGACACCGTGAGAGTCCTGCTCCCCCCAGGACAGAGCTGAGCCAGGACTCCAACCTGGAGTCCCGACTCCAAGGCCTGGCCCCTTCTTCCCCGCTGGGGCCTCTGAGAGGGGCGGTCAGGAGATGGAGGGCCAGGGAGAGTGGGTAGGGACCTGGCCCTGGGGGCCTGGCTGCTCAGCTCAGTGTCTTCAGCTGTAAAATGGAAATACTTGTTCACAGATTTCAGAGCAGCGCTAATCCCAACATCCAAAAACGGAGACAAGCCAGGGTCCATCGGCCGATGCTGGGTGAACAAGGCGTGGTCAGGGCAACAGTGGCTCCACTGAGCCCCAGAAAGAAGGAAGCCCGGATGCCAGGAGAAGGAGCCTGGCAAACACAGTGTCAGTGAGAGATGCCAGTCACGGGGGCCACCGACTGTATGATTGCGTTGACATGAAATACCCAGAACAGGCAAACCCACTTAAAGAGAGAGCCGGCTGCCGCGGGCAGGGCACTGGGAGAGGGGCCTAAGCGGGGCCGGTGTCCCTCGAAGACGATGAATGGTCTAAAACGGATCACGCTGGTGGCTGCCCAGCTCCGTGAATATACCAAAAGCTGTTGATTTGCACACTTTAAGTGGGTGGATTGTGTGGCTTGGGACTTACTTCTCTCTAGAGCTGTTATGAAATGGAAATGCTGTTAATAACACCTGCCTCTTGGTGATGAAATGAGGCGACACAGGCACCAGGCCTGGCACACAGCGACCCTCGGCCGGAGCACCTGCAGGCTCGCGGCTGGGTGTGGTCCAGCGGCGGCAGCAGCCCTGCATTTCTAGCAGGGTCTTGGGCTGCCCCGGTGCCTCAGCATCCAGGTTTTAGCAGCTGCCCAGGTGGGTCCTGGGCAGGTAAATTTGGAAAGCACCAAACATCTAGGATACCTCTGCCATCACACCAGGGCACACTCTCAAACTGAGAGAGCCCATCAGAATCCCGGAGGCTGGGGCCCACCTGCAGACTTTCTGATGATTCTAGGCTCTGGGGCTGCCCTGAGAATATGCATCCTAACGCCTCCCCAGGTGCTGCTGCTGCTGGTCCAGTGCCCTCACCTCCCTGGGGACCGAGTGAAGGCCTGAAGGACACTGGGTATGACCAGGGCCTCACGTCACATGCGGTCCAGGCTTGGACCCCGAGAGCCCCACTTCCAGCCCCTTCCCAGGCCTGACCACCCCCGCCCGAGGAGGGGAGGCAGGCCACCCTGCAGAGCAACCGCTCTGGGTTCCAAATAGGAAAGGGATTGGGGTGGGCGGAGGCCCTGGGACAGAGCGAACCAGAACGGGCTGGGCCGGCACCTGCCGCCTCCACGCGCTGCCTGCTGAGCGTCTCAGTGGCCCTCGGCCGCCTCGCAACCCACTCGTTAAAACCTCCCACTAGGAAATGCTCTCTCGCCTGGATTGTTGGGATTTTTTCCTCTTAATGGAACAATTTCTATGAAGCAGATTCTAAACAGAGCCCTTGAAGGCAGGATATGATTTAAGCCAACCTGACTCTACGGGGCGTGGGGCCGGAGGCGGACTCTGTGCTAACTGCATCTTGGCCACTAGGAGTCCACTCTGCAGCTGCGGGCGTGACCGCTGCAGCTGTCCTTGACCGGTTCCTCTGACCGGTTCCTCCCGGGCCTGACCACTGGCTCACTGTCGTCTGCCCCGCCCCCCTATCTGGAAGATCAGTGGCCCTGACGTCCAGGGCTGGAGACCTGCTCCGAGACCCTGTCACTGCTGGTTCGTGCAGGCCTCTCTCGGGCCACGCCCCTTCCCTGGGGAGCTGCTGGCTTCCTGGAAGGCTCAGAGGACATAGCCAGGGGCTGGGAGGGGGGTGACAGGCGGGAGCATGGGGTCTTTTCTGTAAACGAATGAAGACCAGGCTTGGCAGCAGAGACCCCCTCATGCACGCAGCCCCTTGGGGCAATTTTGGAAAGACGTCTTTCCCCCAAGTGCGGCTGGTGGGACCAGTACAGGCCATCTCGGCTCCCCTTGTCCCTGGGCCAGGCAACTTGTGCAGTGCACCATCTGAACAACGGTACTGGGAGCCTGTGGGCACGCCTGCCTCTCCTCCTTGGCACCATGCCAGTACAACACATGGGCAAACAGGGACCATCAGCTCATCACGTGCTCCTGTCAACCACATGCTGGGGAAACAGCCGAGAAAGGTCTGCTTCGCAGACCTTAAGCCCAACCTAACCCTTAACCCTTAACCCTGGCGGCCACCTCCCCCAGCTCTGCAGCGTCTCATGTGGGTCATGAGCCTACTGCCAGGGGCTCCGGGCTGCACGTTTCTGTCTTACTCTGGGAAGGACTTCAACGTGCCAGTCAGCCAAGGAGTGCCAGTGTCAGCCACACAGAGGGAAGGCGAGCCATTCCGGCCACCATGGGGGAGCAGGTAAGGAGCCTGGCGTGTGAGAGGAGGCCTCCGTGCAGGATTCGCACCCAGGCCTGGATCGTGCCTCCCCCTCCACCGCTGCAGGGCAGGGCTCTTAAATCGCCCAAGTCAAGGGAGAGTCACCTCATCCAAGCTCCTTTCTCACATGGCGGCAACTGTGGCACAGGAGGGGCAGTAGCCTGGCAGGGACCCCCGGGGGCGAGTGGGGATGCGGGGCCCGCGTGGGGTCCGGAGCTCCCGGCCCCGAGACGGGGCTGGGGCAGGGATAGGATGCCGTTCAGTCAGACGGGACGCAGGTGTCATCCTGCTTTCCCAACAAAACAGCTGGCACTCGGCTTTTACATCTTTAAATTCGGGTGTCTTTTTCAATGTTTTCGTCAGCCAGCTGTAAAAATAGAGCTGCACAGACGCAGGCAGGGCTAAGCCGGGAGCCAGCCTGAATATTCAGCTGAAGGGCGCGGAGCTCAGGAAAGCGTGAAGCCTGGTGAGTTAACCAGTGCCCCTGAGCTGGGCCAGTTGCTGGTTCCGTTTCCACTTCCCGTGCTTCCTCCCAGGCCTGGGAGCCGGAGGAGGGGAGCCGCTGCGGAAGGGGCGTAGGCTGGGTCTCTGGGTCCCAGCAGGAGTGGACTTGCCTCTTCCAGGAAGCCCTCCAGCTTTCCAAGAAGGTGCTTCACCTCCCAGAAGAGCCATGGAGACCTACGTTCTCTTTCTCCCCGTCTGGGTCCTTAAAATACACCCTTTGCAGCTGGAAGCCCGCCTGGGGGTGGCCCTACCCATCCCAGGAGTTCCAGGTGAAAGCAAGGACACAGGTCCTCCATCTCACCTCATCCTGGTTTTCATCTCTGTGAGGTGGGCGGGGTGATCCCAGCATCTAGGTATTTATCTTCCTGCAGAGGCTCACCTGGCGTGACCAGTCCCGAGCCGGGCGCAGGTGTCGCTGAGCCAGGCGGGCAGGGACCTGGAACTGGAGGCCAGCGGCCTGAAGACCATGAGCTGAGGCTGGGGCAGGTGG
This sequence comes from Sus scrofa, assembly GCF_054392235.1. Lineage (NCBI taxonomy): Eukaryota > Metazoa > Chordata > Mammalia > Artiodactyla > Suidae > Sus > Sus scrofa. Next base: position 66,352,719 of record NC_139394.1, read on the forward strand.
AGGCCCTACCCGCTCCAGTCCCTGCCTACACTCGCAGCGACTCCGGCCGTGCTCTAGCCCCCCTGCCCAGTCCTCAAATGCTCTCTCTCTCTCTCTCCCACCACACCTACCACTTTTTCTGGTCTCTGTTGTTTTTTTTTTTCTTTTCGTTTTTTGTCTTTTTAGGGCTGCTCCCATGGCATATGGAGGTTCCCAGGCTAGGGGTCGAATGGAGCCCTTCATCAGGGGAGGACTGGCTGCCAGGTTGGGTGTGTGCATGGTGCGTGGGCACTACTTCCTACCTCCACCCCCTGCCTGGGTGCCCCCATTGCACTGTGGGTTCTACACGCGCCCAGCCGCCAGGTCTGTGGTGATACAAACGACGTGATGGAGAAAGCGCAGGTACACATTCAGGCCAATTAATGGCATAGGAACAAAACCATAGTCTCTCAGCCGTGGCTCTAACTCCCCTGGGGTCGGCTCAGCAGGTCCTTTAGGGCCGCAGCCGTCCGGCAAGGCAGGGTCTAAAGACCAGCCCTGCAGGGAACCTCGCTCCGACCCTCCCCCGCAAGAGCCACCCTGGCTCCGGCCTGTCTGTGCTGGAGGCAGAGCTGTAACCCATGACCTTCTTCTCCCAAAGTTAGGGCCTTGCTGCTGTTCCCGGGTGCCCAGGGTTCTGCTTCAGCCCTGAGGAGAAGGCCTGCCTGTTTCAAACCCTCACTCCACCACCTCCGAGCTGTGTGCTCCTGAGCCGGTTGCTGAACCTCTCTGAGCCTTCATTTTCACATCCGCACATGGGGACCGTATGAGTATCTGCATCACAGGCTTGCTCTGAGGGTTAGACAGGGTGAACTGGGCAGTGAGACCACTGCCCATGGAAGATGTGCCAGCCTCACCCTCGAGCAGTGCGGCATGGCCACGTGGTGGAATGTCCCTGGGTGGTAAAAGAACGACACTCTGACACCTGCTAGAGCACGGATGCACCACAAACAGCTTCTAACCGGCTCAACAGGCCTGGTTCTACTCCCACGAAACGTCCAGAACAGGCCAATCTGTGGAGACAGAAAGCGGGCTGGTGGAGGGTTGGGGGAGGAGAGTGGGTTTGACAGAGCGGGGAAGTGCTGGAACGGTGGATGCTGTGGCTCATGGCCAACAAATGCCCCGGGGAATGTGGGGCCCTTCCCTCTTCTCCCGACTCTCTTTCCACTTCCCGTGCCAGGGGAAGGTACCCCCCACCCCCACAACACACACACACAAGGGTGTCGGTTCAGGCAGTTAGTGCCAAGGAGGTTGGCAGAGGGCAGGCCCGGGACCGGGCAGCCCTTGCTCAGGTCAGAGGTCAGGAGCTCAAAACTGCAGGGTCCAGGAGGTCTGGGTCGAGGGGGTGGGGACGAACCTTCAGCTTGCCCAGGAGTGAGAGCAGGAGCCCTGCCAGGCCCCCAGGCATCCCAGTGCCAGGGCGCAAATTCCCCTGTGTGTCGGCCAGGACGTGCACCTCTGGTTTGCATGGAGCCCTGTGAAGGAGGGAGCCAGAAGGCGAGGCTGGGCCCACCAAGGGGTCCCCAGGAGAACAGGGACCCTTGGGGTCTCCAGCACCCATGTCCTCCCTGGCAGTGCCCTCCTGGGCTGCCCACCTCTCCCTCCTGGTCAGTCCCTGGGGCCTGAGCTGCCCCCAGCTCTGCTCTTCCAGGCACCATCCACTCAGCGGTCAGAGGCTGGCCGGGACCTGGCACAGGAGTTCTGAACCAGGAGGCAGGTCGGGTCCAGGTGACTGGCTCCCTGGGCCAAAAGTGACAGCAGCCAGAGCTGGTCCTCTGGCACCATCTGGTGTCCATCTGTGTGAACTGCAGCTCCCGCACCACCGGCCCCTCGTCCTTCAGGCAGGTGGAGCTGGGCAAGCAGGCGGCTCTCCCGGCTTCTCCACCTTGAATTCCGGATGACTTCCGGTGTCCTTAGGCCGCAGCCTCTGGGGCCAAACCAGCTTTGCCCAATGTAATCAATGATGTTTTTCCAAAACTTCACCCCACTTGCCTACAGTGCCAAGGATGTTGGCCCGTCCTTGAGTCACTTCGTTCCATCTAGTCCTGTAAGGAGCACCGCCTTGTGAGCCTGCAGGCCTGGCTCTCCCACTCCGAGGCCCAGGCCCAGCACAGGGCCGCTCTGCATAAAAACCTGCGAATGCTTCTGCTGCCCAGACCTGCCCTTCATTCCTGCAGACAGCACTGGGCTGGGAGCCAGTGGCCCGACTCCCCACAGGAAGGTCAGAGGTCAGTGGGTGCAGAAAATCCTCCAAGTGGAAAGCAGAAGCCAGACGCAGGAGAGAGGCACCCCAAGATCGGGGGTGGGGGGGACGGTCGGGCACAGACCAAGGCCGGCCAGGACCCGCCGACACTCCTGACCCTCGAGTAGAATGATGGCTGGGTTGCCTGGAGGTCGTGAAGGGGTGGGTGTTCGAGGTCTGTGGCTGGAGACAGGTTTCCTGCTGGCCAGGCAGGCTGGACACAGGGTCCAAACGTGCCCGCAGGAGGCGCTGGACCGGGCGGGCAGCGGGGAGCTCACGGAACCTGCCCGTCCTTCGCCGCAGGTGCCTCTGTCCCACTAATCACCCGCATCTCTGTCGCGCAGGCGCGCGCACGCAGGCGCCACGCGCACGCGCACGCCCATGTCTATTTCACCGCGCGATCCCGCACCTGGTGCCCGAGTCCGGACCTGCCTGGCGTCAGAGGCTCCGGAGACCTCGCCCCGACTCCTCCTCCGCCGCCCAGCGCCAGCTTGTTTCACCGAGTAAGTCCCTTTCCTCCTGGAATAAACGTCCCTATTTCCTGCAGGCCTTGTGGTGGAGGCTCACAGCTCTGGAAATGGCTCAGGGAGACGTGGCTTTGCCCAGGCCCCACCCTCCAGGCTCCGGGCTCTCTGCCCCGCTCACTGCCCGGCTGCCTGCTGGCTCTTCCTTGCAGGCTCTGGGGGCTGAGCTCCGACCCCAGCCCTGCTTGCTGGGTGGCCCCAGCTCACCCATGACCCTCTCTGAGCTCTGGCTTCCTGGGCTGGTCGTGGGCAGGACCGAGCATGTAAATACACCGGAGCAGAGGGCAGGTTCCTGACATTACTCGCTACAGCTGGTCACTGTTTGGACAGAAGGACAGTCTCTTCCCAGCCGAATGGTCTTTGGTGACTAACTCAGGTCCTTCCCGGGAGCCTTCCGTTCACGGCGCCCACTCCCTGGGGGGCTGACACCCTCTGAGGAGGGTCTCCCTCGTGGTTGTCCCTGGCGAGGCTTGGTCATGTCGCCCGGTTTCCCGCCAGGCCCTGCGGTGGGGGTGGTGAGAGTCCAGCACCCTCATCCATCCTCAGCACCCCTTTCACGGCACCCGAGGCCCCTGAGTTCTTTCCCTCCACCCCCAGAGGGAGAGGGGGGCCTTGGGGGCCCGCTCCGGCCTTGGCCTTGCTGTGTGGGAGCTGCCTCCTCGGCCAGCTGGGGTCTCTGCTGGAATGTCCAGCCTCTTTCTCGCCCTTTGCGGGACCTGGCCCACCCTCACTCCGCTCTCTCTAGGGGGGCAGTCCCCCACCAGCCAGCACCTCCATCTTCACCCCACGGGCTCCGGCCCCCCCTTCCCTGGGGCACCGAGACTCTGGCCCAAGGCTGGCAGTGAAGGGTGTCTCTCCCCCAGGTCCCCTGCCTGGGGCTGGAAACAGAAGGCCCATCAGCCAGCCCCCTGGCTTCTGGGACCTGTGTTCCGCTTTCTCTGTCTCCCCTCCAGACCAAGGCGCAGGCCGAGCCCAGACTCTGCTTTGTGCTGGACAGCTGAGCCCGCAGGGGATTCTGGGTCAGGGAACCGTGACAGAGCGCGGCTGCACCACCGCCTGGCACCACCAGCTGGCATGCCCTCAGCCCACCGGGTGTGTGGGGGCAGACACGAGAGGTGGTTACGAGGCCGGGCAGGTGCTTGTCAGCGTGCAGGAGGCAGCAAGGGCTACAGAAGGTCATTCCCGGGGTTGTGAGGTTGGGATGGGTCCCCTCTGGGCCACTGTGACCCAGAAAAGTGAAGAAACCATCCCGAGTCTTTCTGCCCCAAAGCCTGGCTGGCCTGGGGCCACTGCTCCTTCCAGAGGCAGTGTTTTCAAAGGGGTCCGTCTCCACTGAGCTGAGGCCTGCAGAGGCAGCTGGAGGAGGACAGGGACCCGGCTGACCCGTTGCCCACACCCCCACCTCCAATGGGGGAGGAGGGGCCGTAAATGGCTCAGAAGCAAAACATGTGCCTCTCAAGTTTGAAGAAACTCACCTTCATGTAAATCAGGTGTCCTGCTGGACCCAAAGGAGCCCTAAAGCTCCGGTCCCGGATGCCGCCACCTGGGGCTCCCTGCACCCCTCCCGCTGCCCCAGGGCCGCGGCCAGGAGGCCTCTCCCCTCCGCCACCCAGACCTCCGGCGGTACTACCTGGGGGGAGGGGCGCCACCTGCGTGGCGGGTCCACACCCTGCAGTGTGACCAGACTCTCGCCCCTGCCTGTGGTGGCCTCTGCTCCTTAAACTCATCAGGCAGCCGGAAGAGGCTGCTGCCTCAGGGCGAGTGATTCCAGCTGAGGGCAAATGAGGTGGGTCCTTTAAGATCTAGGGCAGCGATGGCCTGCAAGGCAGGTCTCCGAGGAGTCAGCCTCCCCAGGACTGGGAACCTGTGCCCTTGCCTGGGCCTGGCTGGAAGCAGACCGGAGTCAGGCCCCGCCTGGGCGGGAGCGGGTGCGAGGGAGGGGCTCTGTGCTGCGTGGGCCCCACCCCCACCCCCGCCTTGCACCAGAGGCCAGGAGTGCAGGTCAGGGGGTCTCAGTGCCCCCAGAAGAGCACTGTCCCCCTGTGGCTGAGGGTCCGGTCCCCCGACGTGGGGTCCCAAAGCCCACCTGGGGAACAGCTATCCCGGCAGGGCTGGCACACGCTGGCCAGTGACTGCCCCCCCCAGGGAGTGGGGAGGGGTGGCCTCCCCACTGAGGTCTCTGCCTGAAGTGCCCCCTGCCCCAGCCGTATGTGGCTGAGAGGACCTGTCAGCGGCAGCAGGAGCCCCAGGACTGAAGCCAGGCCAGAGTGGGCTGTGGCTCCCAGCAGGCAGAGGCCGGGGTCCCAGGAAGTCCGGGGCTGGGCTCCACGGTTTGGCGGCTGGCAGCAGGCGGGGAGCGCAGAGGGAGCCCAGGAGAAAGGTGATGCCCAGCAAGGTGCCTGGGACACACTCTGCCGTCCCTCCTGGGAGCAGCACCCAAGTCCTGCTTCTCCCAGACCACAGGTGGGGATGCCCAGGACTCCTGCAGACTCTGCCCTGCTCAGGCCAGGCGGCCTCTGGACGCAGCCCCGACACACTCCTAGTCAGGACTCACCTGCCGTGTCACTCACCCTTCCTCCTGCCCCCCCGACCCCGGGGCCAGGGTGCCCATCGCAGAGGCTGAGGGCCGGCCAGGGGGTCCCTGGAGAGCAGCAGGGGAGCAGGAAGTGGGCCAGGAAGCCTGGGGGTGGTGGCCGGTTAGAGGGCTGCTTCCCAGAGCAGAGGCCCTGACAGCCTGCTCCCCCGACTTGGCTCCTGGGCTCCTGTAGGAATGGCCCTGTGGTGGGGGACCGGTGGGGCTGCAGGCCTGGGGGCAGCTTCAGGAATCCAGCACCAGTCAGCTCGGGGGGCGGGCCCAGGGGACACGGTGGCCGCCAGCTCCACCACCTCAGGGCCTGTCCCCTCGCCCGCCCCCCAGAGCACCCAGGTGCCTGGTGAAGCTGCGGCCCCGTCCCAGCCTTGCACCCCTGCAGGGACAGGCCAGAGCTGGAGGACCTTGCGGCAGGGGCTGGAGACCAGTGTTTATTGTTCGCGCCTCCAGCAAACGTCCACATCTGAAGGGGGGGGGGTCCGCTGTGCGGTGGGGGCAGAGCCCTCTGGGCAAAGGCAGGGCCTGGGGTGGCCCCAGCCCAGGGCCTGGCGTGACCTGGAACTCGCTCGGTGTCCGCGGAGCCCAGGGCGGGTGGCAGGGGCTGTGGTGAGGGTGTGATGCTCAGCCCTGCGCTGCCTCTCGGACCAGGTGGCCGCTGGCACCCTCTGTGGACGGCTGTGGGGCGGGGACGGGGACTTCCCTGAGGGAGGGGCCTGGAGCCCCTGGTGACAGCCTGGCCAGGCCCGGCCGCCGTGCCCCGTGCAGGACCCTGGGCCAGCCCTGCCCCGAGATCCGTGTAAGGCCCTGAGGGGGGACGCCGGGGGTCAGCGCAGCTCAGCGGGGCCGCTTGCTGTCCAGGATGGCCCTCCAGTCGTCTGCCCACGAGTGTAGCCTGCGGCTGGGGGGCTGCAGCTGCATGTGCCTGTTGTGACAGGCAGTGAAGAGGACGTGTTCCCAGCTGGGGTTGGGCTCGGCCCCTGTGGAGGGAAAGCAGCATCTCAGTCCTGCCCGGAGCGTCCTCAGCCTGCGGCTCGCGCCTGAGACCAGGGCCCCCGCCCCCACCACACAGCAGGTGCGCGTCCTGCCAGGCCTCCGCTGGAGGCGGAGCCCCGCCGACACCCTGCCCTCCCTCCCCCGAGCCTGCGCTTGGCATGGGCCCCACAAGCCCCCGAGCTTAAACCCCTCGTGTCCATGTGCCCACACTGGCACTGCCCGTGGTGATCCTGCCCATCATGTTTGGGCCTCTCCCCCGCTTCCCACGGAAGCAGAGTGTGCCCCTGGCCCCTCAGGGTCACAGCTCCCTCTGCCCACACTGTGCCCAGACCCTCCTTGGGAAACCATATGGTTTGGGAGGTCAGGGGTCGGCACCCCTGTACCCGTGGACTCCAGGTACTGACCGGTGTCGAGATGGGCGTGTTTTCCAAGCCAGCTCCAAAGTCATTAGGGAGGAACGCTATGTTCCCACTGGAGGGTCCACAAAAATAGGATTTAGCCCCCAAATGACTGGTGGCTGTGGGCAGGGGAGAGTCTGCCAGAGTCCACCAGCAAAACGAGGAGAGCAGAACCCGGAGACAGAGAAACTCAGCTCTGACTCATGTGGTTTGAACTCCTGGATCCAGCTGTGTCTGAAGCCCTCTAGCTCCGCTTTTCAGTTCAGTGAACCAGTAAGTTTGCTCTCTGCTTTTTAAGCCAATTCAAGGTTGGTTGGTGTGTTTGGAGGGATGGGGACACCCATAAGCCAAAGGGACAAATACAGCTCCAAAAGCACCTTCCCCCCGAGAAACCAGGCTCGGCTTTGCTGCTCTACATCTTAGGTTCGGTCCAAATTCCTTTTGGAAAAAAGGTTCTGTTGCTGAAAACAAACGTTTGGAAGCCAGAGTCTGGCCCACATTTTACGGGCGGGCCAGGCATCCAGGGCCGGGACCCGCGTGTCTGGACCCCCAGCGCTGCCCCTTCTGAGGCCGGCCGCCAAGCATCGTCCCCCCAGAGGGAAGAGGCTCCGTGCCAGGCTCAAGGCCAGACAGGACGCCTAGCACACATCTGGCGACTGGGGTGGGGAGCCCCTGGGTTGGGGCTCGCGGTCTGGCCCCCCACGCCTGCCCCTCCCCCTCTGCGGGCCACTCGCCTGTAATGTCCAGCCGGTCGTCTATGAGCAGGTCGGCAGAGACCACGGTCTTGTCTCTGGTCAGCACGATCTGCTCCAGAAAGTCGGAGCCCAAGTGCTTCTCCACCCAGGCGTACTGGAACGAGACGGCAGAGCGGGAAGAGGCCGTGGGGCCTGGGAGAGGGGCCTCTGCCAGGGAGGCCGCCCCCCTGGGGACACCGCAGGCTTGCCCGTCCCCACGGCTACACAGCAGCAGAATCACGGCTCCAGGGGACGCCCCAGCTCAGCCCGCCCAGCCCCCACGCCTGCTCCCAAGGGTGCAGGTGCGGGGCTCCTGGGAAATGAGAGGGGGACGGAGCCCAAAGCAGGGGACGCCCTCCAGCCGTCCTCCTGGCCACCCGCTGAGCTGTCCTCAGGAAGCAGCAGGTGGCGGCTGCGTCTGCATATTTGCGGTGCAGGGAGCAGGGCTGGAGCCCCCACACTCCTTTCTCCTCAGTGGTCTCGCCCAGCAAAGGACCCCAGCAAGTAAGCACGATGCCCTCTTCTTAGAAAGACCCCAACACAGAACAACACACTGTCCCCAGGCCGGGCTGGCTCGGCCGCCTGGACTGCCCACCCGGCCAGGGCGAGGGCCAGTGCGGGCCTCTGAAGGGGGCAGGGCAGCCCTGGCATGGCCACACGGAGGTGGGCTGGCTGGGGCTCCACGTCTGCCCTCATCACCCCCCATTTAAGCTTCATGACATCCCATGAAGTGGATTCAGGCCCCGGATTCATCCAGTTTCGTTAAAATCCACGAAGGATGCCTAGAGGAACACGTGGCCTACAGCGAGGACTCCATCGACGTGGCCGTAGCTAAACCTTAATAGCCCCAGATAGCACATCAGAAACTACGAGGGAGGAGTTCCCGTCGTGGCGCAGTGGTTAACGAATCCGACTAGGGACCATGAGGTTGCGGGTTCGGTCCCTGCCCTTGCTCAGTGGGTTGACAACCTGGCGTTGCCGTGAGCTGTGGTGTAGGTCGCAGACGCGGCTCGGATCCCGCGTTGCTGTGGCTCTGGCGTAGGCCGGTGGCTACAGCTCCGATTCCACCCCTAGCCTGGGAACCTCCATATGCCGCGGGAGCGGCCCAAGAAATAGCAACAACAACAAAAAGACAAAAAAAAAAAACAAACAAACAAAAAAAAAAAGAAACTACGAGGGAGTCCCCATCGTGGCTCAGTGCCTAACGAACTAGCATCCATGAGGACGAGGGTTCGATCCCTGGCTCAGGATCCGGCATTGCTGTGAACCTCCGTGTAGGTCGCAGACACGGCTCGGATCTGGCACTGCCGTGGCTGTGGCGTAGGCCGGCGGCTACCGTTCTCATTGACTGGGAACCTCCATATGCCTGGGGACCTCGCTACGCCTCGGGTGTGGCCCTAAAAAGACAAAAGATAAGAAAAAGAAAAAAAAGAGAGAAACTGCTACAACTAGCAGTTTAGCAAAGTGGCAGGTCGCCGGGTCAATGTACATTCTCCAGGTTTGGACAAACGGAGACACACGTCCACTGGCAGGTGTCACACTGTGCAGCCCCCATGTTAACAGGTTTTGCTCTCTTTTTAGGCCGTGCCCGAGGAATGTGGACATTCAGGGCCAGGGATCGGACCTGGGCCACAGCAATGACAACGCCGGATCCTTAACTCGCCGCGCCACCAAGGAACCCCATGAGCCACAACACCGGGTGGAATCTGCGGATGCAGAACTGCAGACCCCGACGGCTGATGGTAAAGTCACGCGGATTTTCAACTCTGTGCAGGTCAGTGTCCCTGAGCCCTGTGCTGGTCACGGGTCAGCTGTGTTTTGGCGGCGCTAAGAGCCCCCCAAGCTCTGCCCAGCTCCCCGCCCAACCCTGGGAAGTCGCTCGTCTTTTACTGTCTGCGCAGTAACCCCTTCTCCCCAAAGGCACAGTTTTCCGAGCTTCACTGTGAGGGAGAAGCTGGGAAACCCACAGGTCGGTCACACGCACGGAGCCCGGATAGCTGAGCCGCGGGAGAGGGTTCCGGGCGGTGGCCTGGTCTCTGAACGGACGGCGGTGGCAACTCTCTTAACGGAGGTCCGTTTCCCTGATTTGAAGTTATATCTCAACAAACCTGAGGAGGAGTTCCCACTGTGGCGCAGTGGTTAACGAATCCGACTAGGAACCATGAGGTTGCAGGTTCGATCCCTGGCCTCGCTCAGTGGGTTAAGGACCCGGCGTTGCCGCGAGCTGTGGTGTAGGTGGCAGACACAGCTCCGATTAGACCCCTGGCCTGGGAACCTCCATATGCCGCGGGAGCAGCCCTAGAAAAGGCAAAAAAAAAAAAAAAAAAAAGAAAAAAAAGAGCAAAAAACCCCCCCCAAAACAAACTTGATACAACAAATAGCCTGGGCACTGTTGAAAGGCTTCTGAGATTTCTGCCAGAGGGCCAGCCAGCCAGGCCTGGTCAGTTCATGTCCCGCAGTCGTGTCTGCAGCTGCTGGTAACTCCAAACCTTTGCCATCACTAGTTCTCAGCACTTTTAAATGACTGTCACCCCCAGAGGAAGAGGCCTCCTCTAGCTGAGTTTCTTTACCCGTGCGGTTAAGGGATCTCGCGCTACCGCCCTGTTCTCAGGGAACTTTCTGTTCACGTCTGCAGCATCTTTTCCACGGGTGTTTGCCGTTTCTCCAGCGTGGTCGGGGTCCTTTAAATCACCCCGCGGTGGCTATTTGGTGCACGTGGGCCTCTGTCACTGTCTCGGCCACGGCCCTCAACCGTCCCGCCTGCATCACTGCAGCGGTGTCTGCGTGGGCTCCAGGCTGGGGGGTGTCCCACCACTGCCCCGCACCCTGCCACAAGGAACCTCCAGAAACACTGATGGGATTTACAACAGCTTTGCTTAAAACCCTTAAAAGGCCTCTGGGTGCCTGTAGCTTTTGTAAAGGCCCTTCCTGCTCCCTCTGCCTCCCCCCCTCCGGTCCCCTCCCCCACCCCTTCGTCTTTGTTCCCCGGGTTCCCACTCGGAGCTCCCAGGGCTTTGCTTTCTCGTTTTCGTGACTTGGCTCACTTCTTACTTTCCCCAAGGGGTCCGCTCTGGCTTCCTCCCTGTGTGGCCAAAGAGCCTGTGACAGCGTGATAGCCTCTCTTCCTGCCACACTGTCATCAGCTCCTGAAAGCAGAGAGGGCATTTTTTTTTTTTTAGCCGGGGAGGCCTAGCGTTGTAGCAGGAGCCCAGCAAATGTTTGCTGAATGACTGCCAACCAGAAAGCATTTACTTTTTTATTGCAAGAGTAACGGCTTACCAAAGAAAACTTGGGGGAGTTCCCATTGTGGCTCAGCGGGTTAAGGACCTGACGTTTGATGTCTCTGTGAGGATGCGGGTTCAATCCCTGGCCTCAGTGGGTTAAGGATCCAGCGTTGCCGTAAGCTGTGGTGTAGGTTGCAGATGTGGCTCCGATCTGGCATTGCTGTGGCTGTGGCGTGGGACACAGCTGCAGCTCCAGTTCAGCCCCTGGCCTGGGAACTTCCATATGCTGCAGGTGTGGCTGTAAAAAAAAAAAAATAATAATTCGAAAATCAGGGAAATTTAGAGAAACAGCTATAGTTGGCAGAATTTCCTTCCTTCCTTTTTTTTTTTAATTGATCACTTTTTAAAACATTATAATTAAACTGTACAGGCAATTTTGCACATAATTTATTTTTCCAGGATCCAAGAATGCAAAAAAACCCAATCAACCATAAAACGCTGTGAGGGTCCCAGCCCTCCCCCAACACCCTTCCCCAGGCCCCGGGGGAAGCGAGAGAGGCCCAGCAGCGGGCGACTGACTTACCTTCTCGAAGGGACAGTACTTGTACATCTTGATGGGGCTCGTGCAGATAAAGACCTCGGTGCTGGGGAAGAAGGGGAAGGGGAGGCTGAGCGGCCATGCCACCCCCAGAGCCCAGCCCGACCCCAGAGCCCCGCAGAGACCCCAGCCCGGCCAGGACCCCAGCTTGGGGGCAGACCCCGAAGGTCAGCAGAGCCAGCGAGGTGCCGCACCTGGGCTGCGACAGGAAATGCTCCAGAGAGAGGTGGCACCAGTGAGGAGGCCCTGCAGGACCAGAGCCGGGCATCCCAGCACACACGTGGCTCTGTGCCGGGCCGGCCCGAGGGGCCCCAGAGCCCTCCTCGCCCCCGACCCCAGCCCGGCGCCTGGCAGCAGAGCCAGCTGGTCCCCATGGCGCATCGAGCTGGCATCTGCCTCCGGAACCTGTATCTCTTGTCTCATGAGGCCTAGCTCGGGGGAGACGCAGCTTCCTGGTCCTTCTCTCTGGCAAGTCAGTCCTGGGAGGCCAACGTCCGGTCGAGGGCCCTGGCCCGAGGACATGTGCCTCCCAGCCACCCCCGTGTCCCCAGCCTCAGCAACGTCCGTGCCAACCTCGCGGGGCGGGTCCCTGACACTCAGCCTCTCCTGCCTTCTCCCTCCAGCCCTGAAACCCGGCCTTCCGCCTGCCCCCCAGCCCAGTGTTTCAGGGACAGGGGTGACAGGAGCCTCCCCCACCAGACGTTTCTCTAGGCAGCCGTGGCCACGGCCACCCACTGCTGCCACCTCCTCTGGCTACTCCTGCCCGGACCCGATCTCTGCTCGCTCACAGCCCCGCACACCCCACCTCCTGGGCCACCTCAACTCCTCCCATCTGGAGCCCAGAGACGCCCGAGCCCTGGGCCCTCAGGTCACCGCAGCCGTTGCGCCCGGCCCCACAGCCACCCCTCCCCACACCGGCCTCACCCACGTGCCTGCTCAGCTGTGTCACCAGACTGAGGAGGCACCTGCCCGCTGTCCCCCAGGCACCAGGCTTGCGTCCTCCGTGGCCGACTGACACCTCCACGCAGACATCTCACCCGCATCTCACACTCGGCATTCGACCCGCCCCCCCCAAACCTGTGCTGCCTTGAGTTAAAGGCTTTACTCCGTGTATCCCGCTGCTCCAGCCCAAAGCCTAAAAATCACCCCTCTCCCGCCTTTCCTCCGCCCACAGTAGCCACCGCCAGCCCATGGCACGGCCTCCAGCTAGGTTTTGGCTATTGTCACATGTCAAGGGCTCCTTTCAAGGACAGCTCACGGTGCTGGTGACTGGGGCACCTGAAGTGGGGTACACCATGCGAGGTGCTGTGGGGAACCTCTGCTCAGAGCACAGTGTGTGTCACCAAGGAGCCAGCAGAGCTCTCAGCACACCTGGCTTTGGCCTCGCTGCTCCGCTGCTGCACAGAAACCCGTGCACAGGAACCAAGGTGTGTACTGCAGCCCCGCTGCACAGGGAAAGCCGAGAAATGACTTAAGTGCCTACGTGGAAATCATTAAGAAATTGAGGATATTGGAGTTCCCGTCGGGGCGCAGTGGAAACAAATCTGACCAGCATCCATGAGGACGCAGGTTCGGTCCCTGACCTCGCTCCATGGGTTAAGGATCTGGTGTTGCCGTGAGCTGTGGTGAAGGTCGCAGACGTGGCTCGGATCCTGTGTTGCTGTGGCTGTGGTGTAGGCTGGTAGCCACAGCTCCCATTCGACCCCGAGCCTGGGAACTTTCATATGCCACGGACATGGCCATAAAAAGACAAAAAGACCAAAAAAAAAGAAAAAGAAAAAGAAAGAAAATTATGATATACATGCGTGATAAAATACTCTGCATTGTTTAAAAAGAATGTGAGTTCTGTACTGTTAATATGTAAAAATACCTAACATGTTGTTAAACTACAGAGTAACACACAGGACCGCGTTCCTGTTTGTTTGTTTGCTTGTTTTAAACCCCAGCAACTATTATGTGAATATTGACTCAGAAGATAGCTGAGTGTGTGCCACACGGGACTGATCCACGGCTGTAACCGAGAGAACCCCCAGCCCCAGGGGCCAGCACTGGAAAGAGGAGACGGAAACACAGAGTGTCAGCTCCGAGCACACGGCAGGGCGATGGGCTGCGTGACTCCGCCGGGACACGGCCCCCGTGGCTGCAGGCAGGGAGGGCTTCTCTGAGGCGGTGACTCCTAAGCTGCTCAGAGTTGAGGATGAAAGTGATGCGGCCGCTTGAGGAAGGAGGGGACGAGGGTCCCCAGAGGATGGGAGGACAGGGGCCGTCAGACCCGGCGGGTGCAGAGGCCCGGAGGGCGCAGGCCGGGCGCTCAGGGCTCCCCTGCGGTGCGTCGGAGGCGGGGAGTCTTGGGAGGATCAATGGCCCGACGAGGCGGTTTAAAAACATCGCCCTGGCTGCTGGGTGGACCGTGAATGGGCAAATCTCTACAAATGTGCAGGAAACGCATCTTGAAAGGTCTGCAAGTGCACACCCCCAAATTTTCTAATGAAGGCGGGAGGGCGGAGGGCAAGAGCAGGGGAGAACAGGCAACACACAGCTCTTCATGCGTCGTCACGATTTTTTTTTGAGTTGCTCCTCAGAATACCCTCCCGCGGTCACTGAGTCACTGAATAACGAGACGGCGGCGCTCCTTCCCACAGAAGATGCTCCGAGCACGGCGGCCTCGGCCTCGGCCAGACCCTCTCCCTCTCCCTCCCCTCGGCCGCCGCCCCTCGTCCACCATGAACTTGCCCTCGGGGACGAGCCAGGTCCGGACGCACAGCACCCGGTACGAGGCCTCGCGGGGCGCAGGTGCCTCGGCTCCAGGCGCGCAGCTGGCCGCGTGGCTACTGACCAGCCCCCTCTCTCTGTCCTCGCTTGAGGCGCTGACCGCCCCGAGGGACTGTCCCCCCAGCCAGGTGCCTAAAGGGAGGCGAAGGACCAATGCCGTTCGCCGAGTGGAATTTCTGCAAACGCACGCACGGGGAAGCTGTGCAAAGATGCTCCAGGCCCGAGCACACGGGAACAGAACTGCACCCTCTGCCCCTGACGAATCCCAACGCACCTACGCACACGGAAAGCTCTGGAAAGTCGCACGGGAAAGAAAGCTCTCCTGGGTGTTCGCCACACTGCTCGGGTCAAAGAACACTCTTCTCCTGCAAGCCGGTCAAACCCGCAAGAGGACAGCGGGGCTGACGCGCTGTGCGCGGCCGCCGGAGGACTGCCGCATTGTCCCCCCTTGCGGATGAAGAAACTGAGAAACCCAGAAAGATCTGTGACCTGCCCAGCGGCGGAGGGGTGGATTCTGGAGAAGCAGTCCCACCCCAGTTCTGACCAAGCCTTGACGGCCTTGCTCTCCAGCTCCCCAGAACGTGGCCCAGGGAATGCGCATCCAGACCACAAATGGAGCTTTTCACGGCGTGGGCGCCAAGGCACACACGATTCTTGGCTTCACCAGGCGCCTGCTGCTGCTGGAAGAAGCCCTCCAATGCTCCTCCAGTGCTGATCAAGTTCAAATCCTAGACCAGAACAAAACAGGCTACCTGCCGGGCCTGGACTCAAGTCGAAGATGCATTACCAACCAAACAAGCCTGCAAGTCAGCTCAAACTCTGAGCAGTTGGGGTTTCTCCGATGCCTATTCATCAGGCTAGAGCTCTGAAAGCTGACAACGGGGGAGGCAGTTATGTGTCACGTGAAGGCCGAGTCGCACCCTATGTTTGACCTGTCACCGAGGTTGCTAAATTCAAGCAAAACTGTGGCCCATAAAAGTTATACCAGCCTAGCAGCTCGCTGGTGGCCCAGTGGGTGAAAGACCTGGTGTGGCCACTGCTGTGGCTCAGGTTCCACCTTTGGCCCAGGAACGTCCACATGCCTCGGGTGTGGCCAAAAAATTTTTTTTGTTAAAGAAGAAAAAGTTATTGAGTTCCCGTCGTGGCTCAGCGGTCACCAAACCCGACTAGGATCCACGAGGATGCGGGTTCGATCCCTGGCCTCGCTCAGTGGGTTAGGGATCTGCCAAGTTGCCTTGAATTGTGGTGTAGGTCGCAGATGCGGCTTGGATCTGGTGTTGCCGTGGCTGTGGTGCAGGCTGGCAGCTGTAGCTCCGATTCCACCCCTAGCCTGGGGGCTTCCATATGCTGAGGGTGAGGCCCTAAAAAGAAACAAAACAAAACAAAACAAAAAACTTATACAAACCTAGAAATAAATCCCACCCTTTATGGTCAATTGACTTTTGACAAGGAAGCCGAAAACCACTCAATGGAGCAAAGAAGAGTCATTTCAAAAATGGGGACAGCTGCCTTTTCCTCACGCCATGTGCAAAATTAACTCAAAAGGATCACAGACCTAAACATAAGAGCTAAAACTCTAAAACTCTTAGAAATAAATCTTTGTAACCTGGATTAGGCCAAGAATCCTTCGCTGTGGCACCAAACACACAAGTGACAAAAGAAGCAGAGAGAGAAACTGAGCTGTATCAGACTAAAAACCTTGTTTCCAAAGGTACCATCAGAGACACAAACACCACCCACAGACCGAGAGGGTCCAGCTGCAGGTCACACGTCTCGCGGGGACGCGTTATCCAGGATATAGACGGCACTCGTGCAAGTTAACAATTAAAAAAAGACAGATAACCCATTTGGAAAAAACTAGCCAATGATGTGAATACATGTTTCTCCAGAAAAGATCTAGAAGTATTTAAAGAGGTCCCCAGAGCACATGCTCCACACCACGAGTCATCACAGAAACGCAAGTCAAAGCCTCGGCGAGCTCCACGCCACGCCCACTGGGATGGCTGGGATGGGAAGGACCAAAACCAGGGGTTCCCGTCGTGGCGCAGTGGAAACGCATCTGACTAGGAACCCAGAGGTGGTGGGTTCGATCCCTGGCCTCTTTCAGTGGGTTGAGGATCTGATGTTGCTGTGGCTGTGGTGTAGATCGGCAGCTCTAGCTCCGATTAGAAGACCCCTCGCCTGGGAACCTCCATATGCCACAGGTGTAGCCCTGAAAAAAAAAAAAAAAAGGGCCATAACCTTTTGGGTTTGGGGAGACAGTGAGACCTTCGAATGTTGCCTGTGGGACGGGAAAATGGTGCAGTGTTTTGGAAACTAGTTTGGCTTTACCACATGACCCAGGAGTTCCACCCCCAGATAAATACCAGGGAAACGGACACATGCAGCCACAAAAACCCGTATGTGTTGCTCACATCTAAAAAGTGGAGACACCCCGTGTCCATCAGCTGAGCAGATGGACAAAACGTGGCCTCTCCAGCGGAGGGAGCGCGAGCCAGCAGGGACAAGGAGTGAAGGGCAATTCAAGCTGCAGTGCACACGAACCTTTGCAAACATTAGGCTGAGTGAAAGCAGCCACAGAAGACCACACCCTGGATGAGACGGACATAAAACAGGCAGGACAGGCACAGCCACGGACACAGCAAGTGGGTTGACGTTGCCGGGACCACGGCGGGAGGGCAGCATGGACAGTGACTGTTCAGGGTCCAGGGTTTCTTGCTGGGAGAGGGCGATGCTCTGAGGTTGACAATGGTGATGCCCAACAGCCCTGTGGGCACCTGACAGCTATGCACCTGTGCCCTTTAAATGGGTGGTCCCATGGGACTTGTACCTCAACGAAGCTTTTTTTTTTTTTTTGTCTTTTGTCTTTTGAGGGCCCCACCTGCGGCTTATGGAGGCTCCCAGGCCAGGGGTCCAATCGGAGCTGTAGCCACCAGCCTACACCACAGCCACAGCAACACAGGATCCGAGCCGTGTCTGCGACCTGCACCACAGCTTGCGGCAACGCCAGATCCTTAACCCACTGAGCGAGGCCAAGGATCGAACCCACATCCTCATGGATGCTAGTCAGGTTTGTTAACCGCTGAGCCACAACGGGAACTCCAACAAGGCTATTTTTTCAAGTCCTCGGGGAAGCACTGTAAGTGCTGCTGGGCTGTGTGGGGGGGGTGTGCACTAGTCATGGAGTGGGGGCAGCAGACATCTCCCTCCCCGCTGCCTCCCAGGGCCGCCCCCTTTCCCAACAGCCCCCCCCCTTCACACACCCGGCTCTCAGTGCAGCACCCATCACAAGCCAAGGGGGGTCTGCATGTGCGTGAGACTCTGTTTACCACCTGCCCTCTGGCTGGACCGCACACTCCTCGCAAGCAGGGAGCGCGGCTGTTTGCATGTGTCGCTGGGGCCCAGCGGCGTCTACAGAGTCCTTTCCCGGATGTTTGCAGGATAAACTCTGAACACCCACGGCACCGGGTCAAGTTGCATTTGACGTTGTCTCGGGTTCCTGCATCCAAACATCTTAACAGCCCAGGGACCGGCGAGGACGGAAAAGCACGGCCGGTGCCTGGGAGCAGCCCGAGGGACAGAGGTGAGCAGAGGTGACGGCGGGAAGAGGCAGGGACACCGGCCGGAGACAGACTCACCTCTCCAGGTTGGCCATCTGCTTCACAGCTTCCACAGCCCCGGGGAGAGGCTCGAGGTCAAAGAAGAAATTCTCCGACTCCCATATGCTGATGGCCTTCTCCTGAGATGACGAGACAGGCAGGTGACGTCCAGGGTCCCGCACACCCTGCCTGCCCCCTGCTCCTCACCCCCCGACACCCCCACATCCCCAAGGACAGAGCTGGTGTGGGTTCCAGCCCCTCTCCAGGAGGAACTGGGCTTCTGCAAGGACCCCGCAGGAACCAGCCCAGGGGCCGGGGGCTGTGGATTCTGGAGCCGGCTCTGCCGGAGGCCGGGCTGGAGTCGGCAGACACAGAAGCCGACCATTGTGAACCGGCTCAATTCCAACAGCTAGAGGCACCTGCAGACCCGGTCTTGCCCCCACCCTGAGCACACAGGATGGGCGCCGGCGGAGGCCCATGGGCAGAGATCCGGGCTCCCTGGATCAGCCAGGACAGCTCTTTCTCTGTGCTATGCCCTGATGCCAATCAAGACATTGCTTAAAAATGGAGTTCCCGTCGTGGTGCAGGGGAAACGAACCCAACCAGGAACCGTGAGGTTGCGGGCTCGATCCCTGGCCTCACTCAGTGGGTTAAGGATTCAGCGTTGTTGCTGTGAGCTGTGGTGTAGGTCACAGACACGGCTTGGATCCTGTGGTGTAGGCTGGCAATTGTAGCTCTGATTAGACCCCTAGCCCGGGAACCTGCATGTGCGGTGGGTGCAGCCCTAAAAAGCAAAAAAAAAAAATTCTGCTGCTTTTAAAGTTTAAAAGCCAAAAACCCAGGCCCTCACTTTACATGTGAGAAAACTGAGGCTCAGCATGGGGCAGGGATTTACTTGCTGTCCCACAGCAAAACGGTGGCTCCCAGCTGCCAGGCTAGGCGTGTCCACCTGAGGATGCCGGCCAAATTCAAGTCTGCAGGAGGCCACACCCTTCCAGGGCCACAAGGATGCTCTCAGAACTTGGCCTCGGGGCCTCTGTCTTGCAGGGCGGAAAGGCTTGAGGCGGCATCAGAAACCCTATCTCGTGTGGTCAGCCCCGTGTCCAGAGTGCCCCCCCCCCCGGGTGACCAGCGCCCCAGCCTCCCTCCCCCCAGCCTGCCCTGAGACCCTAGTCAAGGCGCTCCCTCTCTCTGGGGTCAGTTCAACTGTCCTCCCTGTGTAAGATTCTAAGTCAGTTACAAGGAGCGCTTCCTTCCCTCCGCCCTGCTCACATGGTGGCCCGTGAAGATAAAAGGGGACACAGACAGAGCGGACAGGGTAAAGCAGAGATGCCTCCACGTGTGGGCTGGGGGCCTGGCTGAGTGCTCCCAACCACAGAGGCTGGGCCAGCTCTGCAAGGGGACACTCGGGGGTGTCCCTGTGAGCGGTGCTGGGGGTAAAAGGCGCAGGCGGCTCTGTTAAAGCCCCGTGGCCGGCCGTGTTCCCAGGAGCTCTGCTCCCAGGAGTTCTGTTACTTGGAAGACAGTAACTGGTCCCCCGAGACCCCGAGTCCGCACACTGGCATAACAGCCCGCAGGGCTGCTATCCTTTGAGAGCTGGGGGTGGCTTGGCCTCGTCCCACTGAGCAGGCCTGGAGGAAATGAGGGTCTATGAAGGACACACGGGGCGGGAGGACGCTCCTGGGCCTGCCACCACCACAGCGGGGGGGGTTCTTCTCCAGGTTTAAGTTATGATGAGGCGTCAGGGCTGCGGGAAGTCAGCACCCCGGCCTCGAGGAAGGTGGCCTTCTGAAGAGCAGGGGCCTTAATGAAGAGAAGGGCCCAGGTTAGAGCAGGACGGAGGGCAGGACTTTAGGGGGTGGAAGGACCTTGGCAGGCAGGCAGGCTGTTCGGGTCCCGCCTGACCCTTACGGGCTGTGACTGGGGACAGGACAGGTCCTCAGGAGAGAGATGATAACATCTGCCTCCCTGAGGAGACAAAGTGGCCACCCGGGTTACAAAATAGGCCCGAGCAGCGCCATCCACTCCCCTGGCAGCCCCCTCAGGTGGCCAACTGAGAGACAGCAGCACACACTGGCCCTTTAAGCCGGGTCTTGGCAAAACCCGTTCCTTCCATCAAGCAGTTTCAATTCACACGTCAAGCTCTCTGTCTAGGAACCTGCCTGGATATGCTCCCTCCACCCACCGCAGACCCAGAGAAGCGCACTGCACTGCACCGCACGGGTGGCGGGAGGTGTGCTGAGCTCAGGTACTCAGGTGGGCTGGGGTGGGGGGGGCAGTGCATAAGCCAAGGAGTTGATCTGGACCCACCAGACACGGACTCCCTCTGTCCTGGCGGGAAGGCTCACAACCTCTCTGGGCCTCAGTACTACTGGCAGCCACGCTTGTGGTGGAGAAGGGCAAAAAGAATACGGTAATAGATGTTCAGCAAATCACAAGGAGGAAGAAACGGGAATGGGACCTGATGCCAAGTCCACCAAAAACGAAAAAGTCAGTTGGCGATGGAGCGTTAGAGAGGTTACACGTTCCGTTCTCCTGAATTTGGGGAAGCCCTCGATGACAGCCAACAGCTACAGAGCGCTGGGTCCCCCAGGACCCGGTGCTACCAGAGGACCACCCAGGGCGCGGGCGGCGACCCCCCAGGGCCACGTGGGCCGGGGCGGGGATGCTCACGCTCAGCCCGGGCTGCAGGCGGCCGTACTGCTCCGACACCCAGAAGCCGCGCCGGTCCTCCAGCGCGATGAAGGGCTGGTCGGGGAAGCGCGCTCGGAACTTCCTGAGGAAGCCGCCCTCGAAGTCGGCCAGCACGCCGTCCATGTCTACCAGCACCCGGAGAGCGCGGCCCCCAGGCCCGCCCGACGCCCAGCGCCTCCCCGCAGGCCCCGCGGGCCGGGTCGCGCCGCGGGGCCTCCTCGCGCACCAGCCGCGCAGCCGGATCATGGCCCTTGCCGGGCGCTCGCCGCGGGCACCGGGGACATGACGGCGGGAGGAGACACCGTTCGCCGGGGGCGCGGGATGCGGAGGATGCACACCAGGCAGGGTGCGCGCGGGATGCGGGATTGCGCGCAGGGCGGGGTGCGCGCGGGGGTACAGGGGTGTGCGGGGCCGGGGGCGCGCGGGGTACAGGGGTGTGCGGGGCCGGGGGCGCGCGGGATGCGCGGGGCGCGCGGGGCGCGCGGGGCGCGAGCGCGCAGGCTCCGGCCCCAGAGCGAGGCTGCGGCCTTCCTGTCCTTAAAGGGACACGCGCCGGCGGAGGCGGGCCGGAGGGGCGGGGCTTGGAGGACAGCCCTGGGCCCCGGGATCTCCGCTCGCCCCTTCTCCCAGGACCCGGGACCTGGGCTCGCCCTTCCCAGGAGGGCCAGGCCAGTCTGTCTCCGAGGCTTTTACTGGGCGCTGACGGAGTCCGCAGCATGGACAAAGCCCTGCCGGCCTGAAACTTACATCTTAAAAGGGGAGACGGACAAAAAGCACAAAAACCTACAAAAGAGACCAAACAGCCTGAGGCAGTGACAGTGGAGGAACGAATCCAGGGTTGCGCACCCTGAACGCCGCCTGCTTTTCAGTGGGATGTGGGGAGAGGCTGACGGAAGAACAGACAAACGCCTTGCAAGTATCCAAAGCTGGAAGGAAACCGGTGACTTTGAAATGAACCCGTCTGCAAATGTGGCTATGTACCCCGACAGAGCTTGCTTCCCCCCCCCAAAAAAAACCCCTAAAGCAGGATGATGCAAGAATGAGTGGTCAGGGAAGGGCCCTCGAAGGAGCTGACGCTGCGGCGGAGGCACAATGATGAGAAAGGGGTGCCGAGGCCGGGGCCCCGCAAAAGCCCGAGGCAGGGCCGACACCGCGCTCTCCGGGTCTGCAGTATTGCGCTCAGGCTTGCTCCCCGGTGCTCTGCCTCCGTGGCTCCCAAGTAGCCAGCAAGCCCCCTCCCTCGTGGAACTGACATTTTCGGGTCTTTGTGCAAATGTGTGAAGGAAGGGCAGGTGGGCCATCCTGAGGTCAGAGAAGCAGAGTGGCACAGCTGCGGGGTCCCTCTGACCTGGGCCCCAACCCAGGCCCGCGGCAGGTCCTCAGCACCCGGGCACGACCTGTTCTTCTCCCGGCAGCTCTGGGATGCAGGGCTGGAGACAAGGTGTGCCTGGTCCCGTATCCAGAACAAATGCGGGAATGCGTGACTGTGACCCCTGGCCCTGACTTTGTCACCTGGCGTCCTTTTCGCCCTATTCATTTTCATTACATCAGCATGCTTTTCTCCCTAGCTTCATCGTGACAATTGTCATACACAGATGTGACAGAGCTGTGGAGTGAAGACACTTGTGCCGCCCCCTGGAGGCTCCAGTTGATGGTCGGCTGTATTTGCTTTAATTTCAGGGCTTCCTCTGTCCGTCCACCCTCCTGCCCGGACAGCTGATGCCTTGACGCATTTCACTGCAGACAGCCGTTCGCTTCGCCCCTGAACACATCTGCCCAGGGCGTTTTGAGTCCAATATATTTAAAGGTTAGTTTTACAGGGAGTTCCCGCCGTGGCACAGTGGTTAGCGAACCCGACTAGGAACCATGAGGTTGCGGGTTCCATCCCTGGCCTCGATCAGTGGGTTAAGGATCCGGCATTGCTGCGAGCTGCGGTGTAGGTCACAGATGAAGCTCTGATTCGACCCCTAGCCTGGGACCCTGCATATGCCACAGGTGTGACCCTTAAAAAAAAAAAAGTTTCTGCTTTGTTTATTGATGTGCCCTCAGTGCCCAGAACAGCCCTGGCACAGAGCATGTGCTCAAAAAATTCATTCCTCGGAGTTCCCATCAGGGCTCAGTGGTTGACGACTGAATATCCATGAGGATTTGGGTTTGATCCCCGGCCCTGCTCAGTGGGTTAAGGGTCTGGCGTTGCTGTGAGCTGTGGTGTAGATCGAAGAGGAGGCTTGGATCCCGTGTGGCTGTGGCTGTGGTGTAGACCAGCAGCTGCAGCTCTGATTAGACCCTCAGCCGAGGAACGTTCACATGCCGCGGGTGCGGCCCTAAAAAGCAAAAGAAAGGAAGGAAGGAAGGAATTCATTCTGCGTTTACTCCACAAGCAGCTTTGAGTGCCTTGAGCAGCACAGACATTATTCATCCCAAAGATACGGTTACTTGACAGCTGATAAAATTGAGACTAAGCGGCAAGACGTCACCATGTCTGGAGCAGCTGGTCTCCAAAGCCAAAGGCAGCGGACACGCGTGGGTGCCCCACTCTGCCCCGAGCCCCCCCAGCCCCCCCAGGCACCTCGTCCCACAGGGTCTTCACACAATTACCATGAGGAGGCGGATGTTAATCTGCTTATGCAGAGGACACATCCAGCACAGACAGAGGAATGACGTGCATTTTAGTGTGGTTGTTTTATTTATCTGTTTTTGGCTGCATCCACAGCATACAGAAGTCCCTGGGCCAGGGATTGAGACTGCACCATGGCAGTGACCCGAGCCACAGCTCAGTCTGGTGGCAACACCAGATCCCTAATCCACTGAACCACAAGGAAACACCTGGCATGGTCTTCCGTCCTCCCTCCCTCCCTCTCTCTCTCTCTTTCTTTCTCTCTTTGTTTTTTTTTTTGGCTGCCCTATAGCATATGGAGTTCCCAGGCAAGGGATCAGACCCGAGCCATAGTCACGACCTAAGCCACAGCTGTGGCAACACTGGATCCTTAACCCACCGTGCCAAGCTGGGGATCGAGCCTGCATCCTAGCGATCCCGAGAGGCTGCCAATCCCATTGCACCACAGCGGACACTCTGTGGTCATTTTAAACAACAGTTCTGACCCTTCTGTCTTCAAGAGGTGGGGCTGGGTTCCCTTCCCTTTGGCTGTGGAGTTGATTTAGTTTTTCCCTTCTGATGAGCAGAGCAGTGCAAGCCATGGTCTTGGCCTTCCAAGGGCAGGTCAGGCCAGGCTTGGGCCCTCCTGGCTCTCTCTGGCTCAGGTCACTCACCCCTCCACGTCTGAGGAGGCTCAGGTAGCCCTATGGAGAGTCCCCCAGATGGGGCACTCAGGCCTCCCACTGATAAGCAGAGGGGAACTGAGACCTCCATGCTCCATGGCACCTGTGAGGTGGCATCTGGATACAGGTCTGCCAGCCTCATCATGCTTTCAGATGAGGCAGCTTTGGCTGACTTCTAGGCCCTGGCTCAGGACACCCCCTCGGCTGCTCTCACCTGGTACCCAGGAGCTGTGAGATAACAGGTGTTTGTTGTATCAAGCCTCTACCTTTTCTGGGGATCTTTTCACGTCCACAGACACCAGCGCACAAGGTCACCGGGAAGTGTCAGGACTGAGACAGAGGGCAGCCTGTCTGACTCTAAGTGTCTCCGTGTCACCGTGATAACCTGTCTTCCCCTGAGCCTGAGCGACCCATGCCTGCCAGGCCCCTGAGAGGGTGTCTGTGTCCTGGGCACTCGGCCGGGGGCTGGCTCCCCATCCTGGCCCTGGGAGGCAGCGACGGGGCCCAGACTCTGGGGCTCATCTGCCGGGGTTTTAATCGCTGCCGTTTTTCAGTCGCGACACTGACACGTGTCTTCACACTCCGCTTGGCTTCCATGTCCTTGTTTGTCAGCTGGAGGTGACAGTAGCATCTGCCTCTCAGGGTTGTGATGGAATCACACGAGTTCTGACACTTAGAGCACGTAGGACTGAGTCTTGCCGGCAGCAGACACTCCGTACAGGTCAGCTGAATTGCCTGAGTGTTGTCTTCTATCAGCTGTGACGACGCACACACACCACACACAGAGCACTGCCTGTTACCTGTGAGATACACGCCATCGCCTCCCAGGGCGGAGGCAGCTCAGAGAGGTGGATGGACCTCTCCTAGGTCACACAGCTGGCATTAGCTCAGTTGCCCAAGTGACTTCAAACCAATCCTTCCCAACATGTGACCCTCCGGCCTCTGCGTTAACGCAGGTATTCAGCTAACCGGTTCTGGTGGGCAGAGAAGTGATACACTGAGGGCCTACTGTGTGCCAGGCACTGCACGAAGGGCTTTCCAGAAGCCTCTTTCTTCACCTACATGCCGAAGCAGCAATTCGCTCAGATTAGCACACAAAAGGCACATAAAAAATTCTTGTTGGAGTTCCCGTCCTGGCTCACTGATTAACGAATCTGACTAGGAACTGTGAGGTTTGGGGTTCGATCCCTGGCCTTGCTCAGTGGGTTAAGGATCCAGCGTTGCCGTGAGCTGTGGTGTAGGCTGCAGATGTGGCTTGGATCCCGTGTTGCTGTGGCTCTCGTGTAGGCTGGCGGCTACAGCTCTGATTCGACCCCTAGCCTGGGAACCTCCACATGCCATGGGAGCGGCCCTAGCAAAGGCAAAAAGACCAAAAAAAAAAAAAAAAAAAAAAAGTTCTTGTTGAACTGAAAATAGCCCAAAGC
The DNA here is from genome assembly GCF_054392235.1 of Sus scrofa. Lineage (NCBI taxonomy): Eukaryota > Metazoa > Chordata > Mammalia > Artiodactyla > Suidae > Sus > Sus scrofa. The sequence goes on from NC_139394.1 coordinate 66,377,808, forward strand.
ACACAGAAACTGGTGTTTCTGATAAACTGAATTATTCTGCCCTAATGCCCAAGGTCCCCAGCTCCTGACCGAGGCTGCTGCTGCGTGGACCCAGGGCCTCTTCCATCGTCCAGGCTGGCACTTCGGCACCTCTACCAGCCAAGGTGGAGGTGACAGGAGAAGAAAGCTTAGCATCAACCAGTGGAGGGCAGGACCACACCGGCTGTTCTTGCTCTCTCTGGAGGGCAGGGCTGCTGGTCTTCGGCCCTGGCCCTGCGCTGGTCTATACAGAGGGTGTGTGAGCCTGAGGGCCTTTCAGGTGCCTGCTGGCCTTGCTCTCAAGACCTGAGGCCCCAGCCTTTCACTTGTTTTCATGGCTCTCCCTGCACAACCGACCTCTCTGCTTGCAGCCCTGGGTACACCTGAGTCACCAGTGTACCCGTGCAGGATGCTGCCTCCCGTCCACTGACTGTGGGCACCTCCTTCAGATGTTGCCAGCCAGCAGGGGGCTGTGCTGACCCAGCACCAAGTGAGCAGGGGCCCTGGGAAGAGGTGCTGGTGGTACCAGGGGCTCCAGGAGCACATGGTTTGTCACGGGCTGCCCCAGGGCGGGGGTTGGGGGGGGGGAGTTCGGCCCAGGGTGGGAAGCCAGGACCAGCATCCCCGGCCCCCTCTCTGCATGTCCTCGTGCGTTCCCAGTTCTAGAAGCTCATTCCCATTTCTCCTGGTATCTGGGACCCTCCTGTCATCGAGTTCTCTCCACGAAGGCCTTGCAGCAAACCTCAGACAGAGGTTTTGCCTTTGGCTTAGAGAGGAAAAATTTGGAATTTAGAAATCTCAACCAAAAAGCTGACTTTGAGTCAAATAACTTTTTTGTTCAAACTGCCGCTATCTGGAGTTCCCGTCCTGGCGCAGCAGAAACAAATCAGAGTAGGAACCATGAGGTTGCAGGTTCAGTCCCTGGCCTCGCTCAGTGGGCTAACGATCTGGTGTTGCCGTGAGCTATGGTGTAGGTCGCAGACACAGCTCGGATCCTTGAGTTGCTGTGGCTGTGGTGTGGGCCGGCAGCTGCAGCTCCAATTCAACCCCTAGCCTGGGAACCTCCATACACTGCAGGTGCGGCCTTGAAACAAAACACCGTTTACCTGGTGTGGTCCCTGCCTGTCTTTCCACCCCCGTCGCACTGCCCTCTCCAACCACTGTCATCTCCTGTCCTCCTCCCTCTCATGTGCTCTCCCCCAGTGCAGGGAAAGCACACACGCTCCTCCCACTTAGGGAAATCCCTACTCGTTCTTCAGAGATCAGTCTGTGTCCTTTCCTCCAAACGAAAAAAAGGTCCCTGTCATTCCCTGGGTAGGTCAGTTTCCTTGTGTTTTTGTTTTCTTGTATTTTGCTTTTTTATTTTTTTATTTTTTGGCTTTTTAGGGCCCTAGCTGTGGCATATGGAAGTTCCCAGGCTAGGGGTCGAATCAGAGCTGCAGCTGCCGGCCTACACCACAGCTCACAGCAATGCCAGATCCTTAACCCGCTGAGCAAGGCCAGGGATCCAATCATGTCCTCAGGGATACTAGTCAGGTTTGTAACCGCTGAGCCCCAAGCTCCCTTGTTGTATCATCTTCTAGAACCTTGTTTCATTCCTTCAGAGCACTGGTCTCTTTGCTAGGGTCTCTATTTGCTTGCTGGCTGCAAGGCCCGTGGATTATGAGGATTCTTGTGTCCAGTGTATCTCTAGCGCCTGGCACAGAACACTGCAGATGCTCAGGAAATAAATGTGCGTTGGAGGAAGTTTAAAAGGTATGTTTCTTTACTCATTCCCTATCACGCACCAAATCCTGTGCTAAATCCTCAGGGGGAACAGGGGTGGGTAAGACAGGTATCCGACCTCAAGGAACTTCACGCCCTGTATGAGCCACGGACACGGGGTGGGTTCGGAACACATTTCCGCAAGAGTGCAAGTGACAGGAACAAAGCGCTCTGAGAACCAGCGGAGGAGGGACGGGTCCATGCAGGCCATTCCGCGTCTACGCTGAGTGAAGACTCACGTCTCTAGGTGTTGGGCGCGGCTCGAAGTGCCCTACGGGGTGGTGCATCGTGAGCCTTTTACAGATGGGAAACGAGGGAAAGCAGCCGAGGAATTCGCCCAAAGTCACGCGGCAACTAAGTGGTAAAAGAGGGAGGTGAGCCCAGGCTGCCTGCCCGGCCGGAGTCACAGGAAAAGCCTCAGGGAGGAATGGCGGCCTGAAGGATCCAGGCAGGTGGAAAGCGGCGGCTCCTTCCCAGCGAAACCCGGAAAGAGGGCGCCTAGCTCTGGATTGCGCTCCTTCGCTCGTCCGCCGTCCCATCACCGACGCGGAGCGGTTTCACCTGCGCACCGGCGAGACGGAAGGGAAGGCGAGCCGCGTCCCGCGCGGCCGCACCGGAAGCGGCTCCATGGAAACAGCGCCCCGGGCGAGGCGAGATCTCGCGGGGCCGGGGCGGCGGAAGTGACGTCACCGCATCGAGGCCCTCGGTGGGTCGCCGGCCCTCGTCCCGCGCGCGCCGTCTCCGCTGCCGGGCCGCCGGGAACATGGCCTCCGCCCTGGAGCAGTTCGTCAACAGCGTCCGCCAGCTCTCCGCCCAAGGTGAGGCGGTGGGCGCGGGCCGGCGCCCGGGGCTCGGCCGGGGTCGCGGCGCTCGGCGTCGGGGCTGACAGGCGCGCGAGCCGGGGGCCCCTCCGCCTTCACGCCGACCCCCGCCGTCGGAGTCCGGCCCCCTCCTCCATCCCCCGCCGCCGGGGCCCCGACCTCGCGGCTCCCCGCAGCCCCTTCCGACCCGGCCGCGCAGCCCGCCCTCTTGCGCCTCGGGGCGCCCGACCCTCGGGGGCTCTGGCTCCAGGTTCCCTCCCGGGGGCGGGGTCGTGACCGTTGTTCCTTTGCCTCTAATTTTCACGCCGTTGGTTCGTTCATCTCGTCCCCTGAGTATCGAGCCCTGGCCGGGAATTAAAGTAATTGGCCGCTGCTGTGAGGTCCTTTGCCTCACGTTGCTTGTTGGTGAAATAGCCCCTCTCCGCTGAGTTGTTAGGGCTGAGTGGGAGGAACCGTTCAAACTGTAGCAGCGCCCGTGACCTTGGACAGGCACCCCTCCTCTGCTGAGTGTTGTCCCCGTGTGTACGCAGGGCAGGTGCTGTCCAGCTCGCCGTCCCGAGGTTAGCTGAGCTGTGGCGCGCTGCTCAGCGCGCTCTTCTGTTTCTTTCCCTCGTTACTGGTAGGAGTTAGGTTGGTAGTTAAGGCACAGCCTGGGAGCCACCCATTCGCTCATTTGTGCCCAGACCTTAGTTTCTGCTTCCCGCGGTGCAGGGTGCCTAGACGCCTTGCCTTGGAGTCCTGTTTCAGTCACTCTGTGCCAGCCGCCTAATTTCCCTGGGCCAGTTTTCTTATTTGCAAAACAGAACTCAGGCGGTGGTTGTGAGCAGCACGCGGGGGGGCAGGCAGCTGCGAGCTTTGCACACACGCTCTGTGCAGTTGCTGCTGTAGGAGCAGTTGGCCAGGCAGGGGCACCTTCTGTGCCTCTTTGCCGAATAGCAAACGTGAATGCCTTTCTGTTTACTCTTATTCAGGATTTTCTGACGGGGACCTTAAGTGAAGGGAATGTGTCAGCTTTCTCTGGCCACTCGTCTGGCTGGGCAGATTTCACATGCTGCTCATGACACTCAGGTCTGCTCTCCCTGCTTCACTGCCTCACTGCCATGTGGCTTCATGGCGACCCAGCATTTCTCTTAGGTCTCAACTCAGGATTGCTTAGTTAACTAGGGGAAATAATGGACTTGAAGTCCTTGTTTCGGAGTTCCCGTCGTGGCTCAGTGGTTGACGAATCCGACTGGGAACCTTGAGGTTGTGGGTTCGATCCCTGGCCTCGCTCAGTGGGTTGAGGATCCGGCGTTACTGTAAGCTGTGGTGCAGATTGCAGACACGGCTCGGATCCCGAGTTGTTGTGGCTCTGGTGTAGGCCGGCGGCTACAGCTCCGATTGAACCCCTAGCCTGGGAACCTCCATATGCCGCGGGAGCGGCCCTAGAAATGGCAAAAAGACAAAAAAAGAAAAAAGAAATCCTTGTTTCTGGGTGATTCAAATCATTGCGAGCATATGTGAATTAGTGGGGGTTTTTAAAGTGGTGGATTGTTTAACTGGAAGAAGCTGCCTCATTTCTGCCAGTGAGATCGCTAATAGGATTATGATGAGTTGGGAGTTCCCTTTGTGGTGTGGCGGAAATGAATCCTTAGTATCCAGGAGGATGCAGGTTCTATCCTGGGCTCCGCTCAGTGGGTTAAGGATCCCGAGTTGCCGTGAGCTGTGGTGTAGGTCGCAGACACGGCTCCGAAGCCTCGTTGACTGGCTGTGGTGGAGGCCGGCAGCTGCAGCTTGGATGCGACCCCTGGCATGGGAACTTCCATATATATGTGCGGGCGTCCCCCCTCAAAAAAAAATGACAGTGAGTTATCTCCCAGTTCATCTTGTATTGTTACCTTTGGTTTTGTGTTTGCTTTTTTTTAAGGGCATATGCACGTTCCCAGGCTAGGGGTCGAATCAGAGCTGCAGCTGCCAATCTGCACCACAGCTCACAGCAGTGCCAGATCCTTAGCCCACTGAGTGAGGCCAGGGATCGAACCTGAATCCTCTTAGAAACTAGTCAGATTCGTTACTGCTGAGCCACAACGGGATCTCCTTGCGTTTTTATCTTGGAAGATGATGCCGAGAGAGATCACGGACTTTTTGTTTTGCAGTGAGTGTGATAATAATGGAATGTTTCCTTTATTTTTGGTAAAAATTTAAAAGTATCGTAAGAAGTTCTAGAAGGTATCAAAGTAACTACAGTCACTTGGATTTTAAGCATTATACTATCGAAGTGTTTTTTTAAATGGGAAAAGTCACTCAGCTACTAAGTAGAAATAGCTGGTCTGGGTAGCTTGAAGTTCAGAGTCCAAGACAACTATTGCAGGAGGACGTTTAGGAGGTTAATGCTCACAGACGTATGTGTACCCTGCATTGTCACCAGAAAGCCAGCTGCTGGGATTCGGGAGCCCACAGCCTGGCCCTGGGGTCTGTCAGCAGGATACCCCGCCGAAACCGATGCGCCTGCGCCATCGCTGAGCGTTAGGGACGCGCAGAGCCAGCCCCAGTGAGAGCACCTTACACCTGTCAGAATGGCAGCCCTCACGACCGCCAATGACACGTGCTGGCGAGGATGTGGAGAAGGGGGGCTCTTGGTGGGAAGGAAATCAGTGCAGCCAGGTCACCACAGGGAGTGGTGTGGGGCTTCCTCAGAAAACTGGGAACAGAGCAGGCGTTCCATTGGGCCGTCTCACTCCCAGATGTGCGTATGTGTACACACGCGCGCGCACACACACACACACACGTGTATGTATATGTATATACACACGCATAGTTGGAAGGAAACAAAGCACTGACTTGGAAAGCTCCCTGCACCCCAGGGTCACAGCAGCAGCATGTATAGTCGCCGAGGCAGGGGAGCCACCTCAGCGTCTGTCCACAAACGGATAGAGGCGATGGGTGCGCAGATAGTGGGACACTGCTCGGCCGTCAGATGATGCAATTTCGCTGCTTGCAACAACGTGGATGGACCTTGAGGGTATTGTGTTTAGTGAAATAAAGGCAGAGAAAGTCAAACACTGTATGTTATCACTTATATGTGGAATCTAAAAAATAAGACCAACCAGTGACTAAAAAAAATCGAGCACCTGACATACAAACTGTTGGCTACCAGTTGCCAAATTTTGACACACACATACAAGTACAAATACAAATTTTGTATTTGTATTGACATACAAGCAGACTCTTGGCTACCAGTTGCCGGGGGTGGGGGCGGGTAGGAGCAGGGGATTAAGGCGTAGGGAGCACTACACCACACATCCGTAAATAAGCTGCACGCATATATTGTATAGCACCGGGAATATAGCCCAAATCAACCGTATCTCAAAAAAGAAAATTCCGGAATTCCCTGGTGGCTCAGTGGGTTAAGGAGCCGGTGCTGTCACTGCTGTGGTGCCGGTTGATCTCTGGCCCAGGAACTTTCACATGCGGTGGACGTGGCTACAGAGAAAAGAAAGAGAATTCCGTGGAGGGGAATCAGTGAGTCAAATTGTGGGCCAGTTAGATCCTGTGCCTTGGTTGCTAAGGCAGGAGGTTGTGGTTTGGGGAAGGATCAGTGGACCAGTTAGGAAACGGACTCGTTTGCAAGCTGCTCGTTGATCGATTGGCTGCTAAGCAAGCTCTGTGTTCTGAGGCTGGAGGTGAAGCTCTGCACCTGACCTGACCTTGAATTACCTGCTGGGACCATCCCAGGTGACGTGCAGAGAGGACGGGTAGCTGGGAGTAGCTGGAGCTGCGGCCGGGCCACCCAGGCCAACAGACGAGCGCTGTGGACGCTGGGGGAGGTGGGCAGGGAGCACGCAGCTCGGAAAGCAGCACGCGCGGGGCATGAGGCGAGGATGCGGGTGCCCAAGGGGAGTGCCCACAGGCGCCAGTACACAGTGCGGGCTGGCAGGCACAGGGGAGGAGGCAGATCCTTTAGAAGCTGGCGAGGCAGGCCCGGCAAGAAACAGTGGGCGTCTGAACTGAGGCGGAGGAGAGGGAGGAGTGGGGCTGAGGCCTGGTGGCGCTTTGGGTGCGAGGAGGGTGCGGTGACAGAGCGGTGGGGAGCAGGGCTGGAGGGACAGGGGGAGTGGGGCTGAGGCCGCAGACGAGGCCGTTTCCCGCCCGCACCCTCTGGGCGCTCATCCGCCGTCGGGAGGAGCAGGAGCCGTCCGGAGGCACCTGCGGGTCTGGGGTGGGACGGCCCGCGTTGGGTTCGTGCCGCAGCTGAGCCGCGGTGTCACTCCTGTTTTCCAGGGCAGATGACTCAGCTCTGTGAACTGATCAACAAGAGCGGGGAGCTCCTTGCGAAGAACTTATCCCACCTGGACACCGTGCTCGGGGCCCTGGACGTACAGGAGCACTCCTTGGGCGTCCTTGCCGTCCTGTAAGGGCATCGTCCTCTGGGCTGGCGCTTGCTCACGCCGGACCCCGCGCTTTCTGGCCTGCCTCTCTCGCTGTGGGAAGTAACCTGTGTGAACAGCATTGAGCTCCTTTGCACAACCGAAGTCACACTGTGGTCATCCCAGCTAATCATTGCTTTTACATCTTGTTCTGGGTGGTTTGTTTGGTTTGGTTTTTTTCTGCTTTTTAGGGCTGCTCCCGCGGCATATGGAGGTTCCCAGGCTAGGGGTCGAATCAGAGCTGTAGCCGCCAGCCTACGCCACAGCCACAGCAACTCGCTATCTGAGCCGAATCTGCGACCTACTCCACAGCTCACGGCAACGCCAGATCCTCAACCCACTGAGCGAGGCCAGGGATCGAACCTGCAACCTCATGGTTCCCAGTCAGATTCGTTAACCACTGTGCCACGAGGGGAACTCCCTTGAATTTTATTTTAAAAAAAACGAATGGCCATCTCAGCTGCGGGTGCTGTAGTTTGCACTTACCTGAACACGTAGATTCCCGTGGGCCTTGGGATCGCCACATTTTCTGAGAACAGAGGGACGGTGGCGGGCAGGCCTGGGGACGGCCCTGAGTGAGGGCGGCGAGCCAGCGCAGCCTTGCTTTGAACTCCTTCACCCAAGTTTATGCTCTGTCCCCCACTGTTTGTTACATCGAAGTGCAGTTGATATACAGGTTTAAGCTTTTCTTAGACCAAATTAAGTGACGTTATTTCAGTTTGTCTGTCGAACTCTTGCGACTGTGTGTATTTGATGGTTGAATTCTCTTCTCTTGATGCTTCAGTCTTGTGATTTCTTGCTTGGCATGAAAGCCGAGATACTTTAAATAGACTGAGGAGCAGTGGACCTCGAGTGAGGGTCCAGCCTCGCTTGCTCGGGGACCCCCGAGACAGGTGCGTCCACTGTCCCAGCACGAGGTCTGGCCTGTGGGCTGCGGGACGGAGGCTTCCGGCCACGCGTTCCTTTTTTGAGCACAGACAGTCAACAAACAAGTCGAAGGTTCTCATGTTTACTCCCCAGATGCACCCGCCCCATCTCAGGGACTCAGGAGCTGCCGCAGCCACGGCTCTGGACAGCGCAGGCGTGGGGCAGGCCCTGCGGTGAGAGGCTCTGCTGGCTGGGGCTGCTGCCGAGGGGTCACCTCTGTTTTCTGCTGAGAAGATGAGAGAGCGTGATGTATACGTGTCGACTTACACACGCGTGTCTGTCAAGTGAGGCGATGCGCGTGGAAGCGTTTTGAGGCTCCGGGGTGTTTTACGTTGTATGTGAGTTAAAGGAAACCTGGGAAGAGCCCCATCTTGTTTGTGAGGCCCCCTCCCCGGAGCCTGAGTCTCTGTTCTGCCAGATGCCAGGCATGGGGCCCTGAGCTGCTTATTCTTTCTTTTTTTTAGGGCCACACCCGCGGCACATGGAGGTTCCCAGGCTAGGGGTCTGATCACAGCTATAGCTGCCGGCCTGCACCACAGCCACAGCCACGCCAGATCCGAGCCGTGTCTGCGACCTGCACCACCGCTCACGGCAACGCTGGATCCTTGACCCACTGAGCGGGACCAGGGATCGAACCTGCAACCTCATGGTTCCTAGTCGGGTTTGCTAACCACCGAGCCCCAGTGGGAACTCCCCAAAGAAAATTATTCTTAAGAATGTTTGGCGATTCCTGGTGGTGCAGGAGGCTGAGGCTCCGGTGGCGTTGCTGCCATGGCGCAGGTTCAGTGCCTGGCCCTGGAGTGTCCGTGAGCCACGGGCTCGGCCAGAAACAACCTGGTTGAAGGTTGGGTGGGTGCTTGATGAGTGTTGGATGACCTGGTACGTGGCTTCACGTCAGGGAGTTTTCTTTTTCGAAAGTTCTCTTTTGAGCGTGTTTGTTGCAGCCCCCGCGCGCGCGCGCATGCCTTCCGTGTCTTGATCACGCCCAGAGCCGGGCCAGGCCCGTGTCCCGGGCTCGGGGTCTTCACTGCCTTGGCCGTCCCAGCGCGTCGGAGGCAGGATCGGCCCGGGCGCACGTCGCCTCCACGAGCTGCCGTCGAGCCGGCGGGGCGAGTCGCCTCTCTTCTCTGCTTCAGGTTCGTGAAGTTTTCCATGCCCAGCGCGCCCGACTTCGAGACGCTCTTCTCGCAGGCTCAGCTCTTCATCAGCGCCTGCAACGGCGAGCACATCCGCTACGCCACGGACACTTGTAAGCGCCGCCGCCTTTCCTCCCTGGGCGGCTGGGTCCCGCTCTCGTCGCCGTTCTCACTGTGTGGTTGTTGTTGTTTCCAGTCGCCGGGCTCTGCCACCAGCTGACCAATGCGCTCGTGGAAAGAAAACAGGTAAGGGTGCTCCTCGCGTCCCGGGGTCCCGCCTGCCTCCGGCGGCGCCAGCCCGCGTCGTGGGGGTGGCAGCTCGGGGCTGAGCGTCTCTCCCTGGAGAGCGAGGTCGGTGCGGGGGTTCCGCGGGCCGTGCGGAAGCTCCAGGCCTTTGCCGAGGGGGCCGCCCCGACGCAAGCAGCAGCAGCTGCTGCCGGAGTTGACAGCTGCCACTCCAGTGCCCTTTATGTCGTAAAAGGCCACTTTTTACTGTGTTCCGCCTTTTAACTTGCGGTGCTGAGACCCTCTCTGGATAGCGGAGTGAGTGGCCTCCGATGCCCCTGCCCCGGACCCCCGGGCGGGTGCCCTCACCTGCTCGTCCTGCTGGCCTTTCTCTCCTGAGCCGATGGAAGAAGGTTGCAGCCCTGGCGCCCCCGCCCTGAAGCTGCCATGACTGTTTCCCAAAGCTCAGGACGGTCTCTCCACGACCTCGGGTGGACACGGACGGAACCTTGACCGAGCCTGCCCTTGGTCAGAGTCTGCCCGTCGTTTCACTGACGTCCTTTATAGCAAAGGAACATCTCGGACCACAGGTTGGATTATGTTATCCTGTCTCCTTCGCCCCTTTTATTTATTTCTTTTTCTCTTTTTAGGGCCGCACCCTCGGCATGTGGAGGTTCTCAGGCTTGGGGTCGAACAGGAGCTGCAGCCACCGCCACAGCCACACCAACCCGAGCCGCATCTGCAACCTACACCACAGCTCACGGCAACCCTGGATCCTTAACCCACTGAGTGAGCCCCGAATCGAACCTGCGTCCTCATAGATACTGGTTGGATGTGTTTCCGCTGAGCTACGACAGGATAGTCCCTTTTAATCTGATAACGTCTTTGTTTTTTGTGGTTTCGACACCAGTTATAACTTGAATGTTTGAAGTTGAGCTTTAATGCTTGTGGTGTGACGAGACTGGAAGCTTGGAGCCAGTTGGTGTTTCGTAGGAGTGACACATGATTGTGCTTTGAGAGAGACGATTAGAACAACTCGATGAGGCTTTACTGAAGAAGACATGTTGGTGACGCCAGGGTCTTGTGGTCACGCCTCCTCCCCGGCGGCCCGTTGTACCTGCTTGATTCTCGGTCTTGTTATTCCTGGTCTGGGCAGGAAAGCGGACTGTTCGCATCTTGTGGTCTCACTGTGAACGGTCAGTCACTGTCAGGCACGGGATGCTGTTGGAGAGAGTGTACAGGCCGGGACTGCCCCGTGGGCAAGTGCCGGCTGCCCCGTGGGCAAGTGCCGGCTGCTCCGTGGGCAAGTGCCGGCTGCCCCGTGGGCAAGTGCCAGCATCCTGACCCACAGTTATGTTTCCTAAGCGTGGGTCTCATCTCTTGTAAATAATTGGGAAATTTCTGGAGTTCCTGCTGCAGCACAGTGGGGTCTGAGGCATCTTGGGAGCCCTGGGACCCAGGTTCGATCGCCAGCCTAGCACAGTGGGTCGAGGGTCTGGTTGCCACAGCCGTGGCTTGGGTTGAAACTGTGGTTCGGATGTGATCCCTGGCCCGGGAACCTCACTTGCCGCAGGGCGGCCAGAGAAACAAAGCAAAACAATAACCTGGAAATTTTTAACTGTAACCAACTGTTGAGTGTGGTACGGCTTTTGACTATTGACCTCCATTAATTTTGAAGCTTCGTGATTTTAAACAGTTGTGCTGAATTACTTTATTTTTATTTACATATTTATATTTTGTCTTGTTTTTTAGGGCTGCACCCACGGCATGTGGAGGTTCCCAGGCTAGGGGTCCAATCAGAGCTGCAGCCGCCTGCCTACACCACAGCCGCAGCAACACCAGATCCAAGCCGTGTCTGCGACCTACACCACAGCTCACTGCAAGGCCGGATCCTTAACCCACTGAGCGGGGCCAGAGAGCGAACCTGCAACCTCAATGATTCCTTGTCAGATTCATTTCCGCTGAGCCACGACGGGAACTCCCGTGCTGAATTACTTTAAGAAAACAGTCTCTGGGCGTTCTCGTTGTGGCTCAGTGGTTAACGGATCCGACTGGGAACCATGAGGTTGCAGGTTCGATCCCTGGCCTTGCCCAGTGGGTTAAGGATCCGGCGTTGCCGTGAGCTGGGGTGTGGGTTGAAGATGCGGCTTAGATCTGTGTGGCCGTGGCTGCGGTGTAGGCCTGGGAACCTCCATATGCCGCGGGGGCGGCCCTAGAAATGGCAAAAGGACCAAAAAAAAAGACCTTTTCTGACTCAATAGGGACAGAACTTGCTGTTGTTGCTCAGAGGAACCGCCAGCCGTGCTGCTTTGGTTTGTAAGTGGCAGCCTGGGTCCGCGGTGCTGACAGCAGTGTTGTCCCGGCAGCCCCTGCGCGGCATCGGCGTCCTCAAGCAGGCCATAGACAAGATGCAGATGAGCGCCAACCAGCTGACCTCAGTCCACGCCGACCTCTGCCAGGTGAGCCGCCCGGACGTCGCCGGTGGCGGGGTGGGCGAGGACGGTGGGAGTCCGCAGGGGTGCGTGTTGCCAGGAAGCGAGTCTTCAGGCTGCGGCAGGTACCTGTGGACAGACGCTCAGCCGCTCAGCCAGGACCCAGTCGAGCGTGGGGTGCTGGTGACCCACGCTGTTTTCTTGTGAGGGGCTCTGGCCCCGAGGATAAACATGGTGACTTCCTACGCTGTGACGCCAATCCTGAGGGCAGAGGGCAGAGGGCAGGGGTGTAGGGAGGCCTCCCCCCACCCCGCTCTCAGCCCCAACCCCCGCTCCCCAGCCCCCTCTCCTCGCCACCCCTACCCCCTCTCTCCAGGGTGAACCCCAGATGTTGCCTGCCTGTGCCCTGGGCCTTCCCCTGGCACGGCCGCCTGCTGCTGCCCTGGGGCACCGTCCCTACCCTTAGCTGGGGGTCCAAGGTGGAAAAGGAGGAACTGAGGAGAAACCTGGCTGTTCTCACTCCACCCGCTCGGCAGAGGCGCGGTCAGTGTGGACCATCCCGCCTCCTCGCGGCGGCGTCTGTTACGAGGAAGGGCTGCGCGCTCTGAGCGCTGAAGGGAATGAGTGGCGCCTGGGCGCTTACATTCTCTTCATCGGTGGAGCGGGAGCCCCGACCTGACTGTTGGGAGTTGCGGGCTCCGGGGCGGCTCCTCCCGCTGGCACGGTGACTGGGCCCCTGTTCCCCCAGCTCTGCCTGCTGGCCAAGTGCTTCAAGCCCGCCCTCCCGTACCTCGACGTGGACATGGTGGACATCTGCAAGGAGAACGGGGCCTACGACGCCAGGCACTTTCTCTGCTACTACTACTACGGCGGCATGGTCTACACCGGCCTGAAGAACTTCGAGAGGGCGCTCTACTTCTACGAGCAGGTGGGCGCCCCGAGGGCCCTCGAGGGGCCGGGCCTGCCCTGCTGCCCACAGGGCTCCGCCTGCAGCAGGCAGACGCTCTTGGGGCCCGCGTCCCCGGGCATCCAGGAGTGGACGTGACGCCTCCCTCCCACCCTTGGGTCTGGAGGCCCGCTTAGGGTCTAAGGCGGGGTGCAGTATGGGCTCAGACCCGAGCCGTGAGAGGAGTTTGCCTGATGTTCCTAAGTCCTGCCTCATTCAGAGCGCATGTGACGGTGATGAGACGCTCCTAGCCTTGGGGAGCTCACATTACTGGGGGTGCCAGGGTAAACACCCACGCCCACACCTGTCACTGGGCAGTGCCTGGGCAAGTGGGGTTGTCGAGCACGGCTGGGGGCCTAGGGGCAGTGACAGCACTGGAGGAAGCAACGAATCAGGTGAGACCTTCCAGGCGACTTTACGTTGGAGCATAGTCACCAATGTCAGTTCTTCAGAAACCTGCAAACACGCACTGCACAGCCACCGAGTGCCAGCCTGTAGGCCAGGAGCCGGCCGATGGGCGCCCGGGTGGCCCTGAGGTACCGCCCCGGGCACTGGACGGTGTGCCGAGCGCTCAGAGCAGGCTTCTCTCCGAGTATCTGACGTGTAAAAACACCGCCTCTCGCGTTTCCAGATGGAGACTCTTACCTGAAAACCCACTTATTTCCTCTTTCACCCGAGTGACAAGCACTGGCCCGTCTCCTTCATGTCAGTGTGGGGTTTTTGTTTTTATTTTCTTTTGTCTTTTGTCTTCTCAGGGCCACACCCAAGGCCTATGGAGGTTCCCAGCTCCGAATTGAAGCTACAGCTGCCAGCCTACACCACAGCGACAGGGGATCCAAGCCGCATCTGCGGCCTACACCATAGCTCATGGCAACGCCGGGTCCTTAACCCATTGAACGAGGCCAGGGATTGCATCCCCAACCTCGTGGTTCCTCGTTGGGTTAGTTAACCACTGAGCCACGACGGGAACTCCTCGATGTGGGTTTTGTTTTTTTTTTTTTTTTGCTTTTTTAGGGCTGCACCCATGGCATGTGGGAGTTCCCAGACTAGGGGTCAGATCAGAGCTGCAGCTGCCGGCCTACACCACAGCCACAACAACGCGGGATCTGAGCTGCATCTGGGATCTACACCACAGCTCATGGCAACGCCTGATCCTTAACCCACTGATTGAGGCCAGGGATCGAACCCGCATCCTCACAGATGCCAGTCAGGTTCGTTAATTGCTGAGCCACGACGGGAACTCCGGGCGCGATTGTTTTGAATTCTTAAGCTTCAGGAATCCAGGTGAGGGGGGTGGAAAGACAGCTACAGAGTGGGAGGCGCTGTCTGCACGTCGCATTTCTGATCAGAGGCTGACATCTGGGTGAACAAAATGCAACAGTTCGAAACTAAACTTTTAACACGGGCCGTGGACGTTTCTCCAGAGATGTGCGGGTGGCCAGCAGCGCGAGTTATCAGGGAAATGCAGATCCGGGCGCCCTGCCCCAGGGCAGCTGGCCTCAAAGGCAGGCGCTGTCGTGAGGGAGCCCTGGAGAGGTGGGCGGTCGGCTCCCCATCCCTGCCCGCGGGGACGGCCGGTGCTCTGGCTCCTCATAGGCAAAACCTGAAACTGCTGCAGGACCCAGCATGTCCACCCCTGGGAAGCCGCCCAGGGGTCCGCTCGGAATCGGACGGGAATGTTCCCAGCAGCCTGGGTCTCCACCCAGCCCGGCCCTGGAGCCGCTGCAGACGGGCGTGCCCGGAGAACGTGGGGCGAAGCCGCTCACAGAAGGGCCTGCAGTGCCGAGCGCGTGACACGTCCACTGGGGTGTGGAGTAGAGGGAGCTTGTCTGGGGCTGGGCTCTCCTTTCAGGGCTGTGAACGTGTCTGCGCTGGGGCAGCGGTGACAGTGGCACAGCCTGGTGAACTCACCAGAACCCGGTGAGCGGGACGCCTCCAGAGCGGGACGCCGCCGTCGCGGTCACGGGAGGTGCTGTGTGCCCCGCCGCGGCCCTCACCGCGCTCTCCCCGCCAGGCCATCACCACCCCCGCCATGGCCGTCAGCCACATCATGCTGGAGTCGTACAAGAAGTACATCCTGGTGTCTCTGATCCTGCTCGGCAAGGTGCAGCAGCTTCCGAAGTACACGTCGCAGATCGTGGGCAGGTTCATCAAGGTGAGTGTCCAGGGAGAACGGCTGTCCTCCCGGCTTTCTCAGGGCGGCTCCCAGGCGAGGGGTGGAGTCGGAGCTGCAGCTGCCGGCCTCCACCCCAGCCACAGCAGCGCCGGATCCGAGCCGCATCTGCGACCTACACCACAGCTCACGGCGACGCCAGATCCTTAACCCACTGAGCAAGGCCGGGGATCGAACCCGCAACCTCATGGTTCCTCGTCGGATTCGTTAACCACTGCGCCACGACGGGAACTCCCGCGAACTGCTTCCTTAGAGGACGTGTTGTGTCTGTGAGACCCTCTGCTTCGTCTGGAGGGTCCGAAGTCACAGGCGTTCACTGGACGCCGGGAGGCTGGATTCCAGCCCGCGCACCCCGCTCGCTACTCTGCCGCCCGCTGTGCTCTGGGCGATTAGAGCTTTAGGTGTTTGAGGGCCTGTGCGGTTGGTCGTCTTCCTCCCACTTGAGCCGAGATGCTCGTGGCCCCCGCCTCTGCTCCCCCAGCCCCGCTCCTGGGCCTCCTGCTCCCGGAGCTTCCGTCTGTTCCCTGAGGACCAGCCTTGGGAGCACAGGAAGCAGTGACCTTTTTATGCTGACCTTCCTGTACAGAACTCAGAACTTCAGGAGATGACTTTAAAGCCTTGGTGATGAGAAGGCCTCTGCGCCCCTCGTGTCCTTGGCTGAAGAGCCCGCGTTTCGGGGTGGGGAGAGGCCCTGGGACCCCACGGGAGGGAGGGCGGGGCTGGGGCCCGCCTGCGCGGCCTGTCGCAGGGGGAGTGCTTCTGTCCGCTGGGCCCTCGTGACTCGAGGGCGTCGGGGATGGTGCCCAGGTCGATTCTGACCTGAATCCACGTGCGCCCGTGCCCTCGGGCCCACTCACCTCCTCAGGGCCCCGCCCCCGGTTCTGCCATTGAAACAGGGCACCTAAAGCGGCTCGGCCCCAAGCAAGCCCTCCGCCCAGCCGCCTCGTTCCCGGCTTCTTACCCGAAGCCCGGCCTCTCCGCGGCACCTGGTGAGGCGCGTGTGAGCAGGTCGGGCCAAGAAGGGTGGCGGAGGCCTCTGTCGCAAAGGGGTTCCTGGAGCTGCTGCTGGAGAAGCCCCGCGGGCCGTGACGGAAGCCGCACACTGTGTGCTGCTGGGCAGCGGTTTGCTTTGTGCTGCAAAGTAGATTATTGACCGCAGACTGCTCCACAGCGAGAGTCTCCTTGGTCTGCAAACGAGGCGTTTGCTCTGGGTGCATCGTCGTCCGTTTGCGGACAGTGAGCACTGGTGAATGGACCCGCTCTGATTACGGGCCGTCAGGTGTTGCTGTGCTTCCTGTGAAGGGTTCGTGGCTCTAACCCTTGAATCTGGCTGTTTCCCCCCTTCGGGCCTGCAGCCTCTCAGCAACGCGTACCACGAGCTGGCACAAGTTTACTCGACCAACAGCCCCTCGGAGCTCCGTACCCTGGTGAACAAGCACAGCGAGACCTTCGTGCGCGACAGCAACATGGGGCTGGTGAAGCAGTGCCTGTCCTCGCTGTACAAGAAGAACATCCAGCGGCTCACCAAGGTGCGCGCCCCCGGCCCCAGCCCCAACCCCGGCCCCGACCCCGGCCGGCGGCCGGCGGTCCTCTCGTCCCGCCTGCTGCCGAGGGCCGGGCCGGGCTGAGGACGGCCGAGTCCTCAGAGGGTGCGGTCGGTACCCGTGGGTCTCTCGGGGGCAGGTTCGGGGTGTTTGGAAGAGGGAGGGAGACGACCGGGGCAGAGATGACGCGGAGCCCGTGAGCGGCCCTGGGGCTGACCTCTGACCCGTGACCTGAGAGCGGGCAGTAGGTGAGCCTTTTGAGATGAAAGTAATGCTGGTGGGTTGATTGTGGAGAACATGCTCATCATCGAGTGTTGAAACGGGCAGGACGACGCGAGGAGGGAAAGCCTGTGTGGGCCGCGGGCAGCTGTGGGGGTCGGCGGGGGGGGGGGTGCTGACACCCCGCCCGGCCCGTGTGGGCGGCGGGCACAGGCGCAGAGCAGCGGGGCGGGGGTTGTCTTGTAGTCGACCTGGCTCGGGTCCGGGGACGCAGCGGGAACCGGGGGGGTGGGGGGGGGGGCAGCCGGAGAAGCGGGGGGGCAGGGGGCAGGGGCGGGCGATTGGGAAGGAGCAGCCTTCCGCTGGCTCCAGGGAGGCTGCCCCAGCCTCCGGACCAACAGCAGGCAGCAGAGAGGCTGTGAAATTACTTTGTAAGAGGAAAAGGAGGAACAGGAAAGACAGAGAACTTGGAGCCGTCAGAAGCAAATGTCCCCTGTCCGCCCCGGGAGAGCCAGCTTGACCCACAGGCTGCGAAGAGCGGACCTGAGGTTCAGGGTCGCCAGCAGCCTCACCGCCCGCGTTCTCCGTGCGGTCCGGGTGCCAGCACAGCCCCTCTGAGCTCCCGTCTCACCGTCAGGAGGAGCCGTAGGCAGACCGCTGCACCGGGGGCACCGTTGCTGGGGTGCAGGTAGAAACGAGACCCCAGCGGGGATGGGAGACAGTGCTCGTCCTGAAATGTGTTCAGCGGCGACTGTCAGCAGACGTGAAAGGAGGGCCCCGGGGCCGGAGCGGGGTCGCTGCAGGGGGCCTCTGCTGCCACCTTGCAGGGTGGCAGCCACGCTCGATGACGCGGGAGTGAGCGCACCGCTGGCCCCGAGAGGTCCGTGTGGGACACGGTTTTCTGTGTTGGGTCCGAGAAGTCCAGAGTGGGAGCTGGGCCCAGCTGGCCTGAGGGGCCTGGCCAGTCCGTCCAGGCCGCCGTCCATGTGCCGATGAGCACTTGGCAGGGCCTGGGGAGGCCACCGCGGCTGCTGGTGGGCAGGGACGGTGCCAGGTCACGGAAGGGAGCCGGGGTCTCTGAGCCAGGTTAGGGGTCTTCCTCGAGAGGCCTCAGCGGGTGCCGGGTGCCTGCCTGTCTTGTGGCATTGCTGGCCGCAGGGCAGCCGGGGCCGAGGGGCTCTCGTGGGGTGTCGGATCTGCTGCTGCATTTCCATGTCTCAGTGGGCATCTTCTGGATTCCTCGCCTGTTTCCACAGCCGCGTGGGGTGCTGGTCTGGGCCTTGCCTCTCCCCTGTTCTTCAGCTTGTCGCCATGGCAGCGGGAGCCTGTGTCATGTGACCGCACTGCACTCCCTGGTCGTAATTCACTCGGCCGGCCCTTGGGTGGACGTTCCCGTGAGGGTCCACTTATTTTTGAAGAGGAAAAAGGATGGTTCTGCGTATTCAGAAATGTTGGCTTTTGTGCTGAAGTCCTTAGATCTTTCCTAGAATTAACAGTAGTTTTCATTGGGTGGGGCTCTGCTACCCCGTCTGAACTAAAGGACATCTAGGTTTTTTTGGTCATTGGCTTATCAAGAATTTTCTTTCTTTTTCTTTAAATTTTTTTGTCTTCTCAGGGCCACAGCTGTGGCATGTGGAGGTTCCCAGGCTAGGGGTCAAATCGGAGCTGGAGCTGCTGGCCTGCACCACAGCCACAGCCACTCGGGGTCCGAGCCGTGTCTGTGACCCACCCTGAAGCTCAGGGCACTGCCGGGTCTCTAACCTACGGAGCGAGGCCGGGGATCAAAGCCGTGTCCCCATGGGTCCTCCTGAGCCACAGCAGGAACGCCGTGTCAAGACCTTCCAGCATCAGAGCCTGCTCTGAAAACGCCGCGGTTGTGGATACTGCCAGCTGCCCTGAGAAAAAGAGCTCCTTTAACCTGTTCCTTAACGGGGCGTTTGCACCACGTCCCTGGCAGGCCAGTGGTCACCAGCGATTGCCCTTAACTCCCCTCATCCTGCCTTTGCCTTTCGAAGGATGAATGTGATTTTTTTTCGGTTTCCTGTTGTTTACTAGATGGCACAGAATTCGCAGGTACAGAGCTTGCCGTCCATGTCGCACGCCTCGGCCACAGGGTTTCTTTGCCCAGAGGCAGCCCGGCGCCACCCGGCACCTGGGTGTGTCCCCCCCCCCCCCCCCCCCCCCCCCCCCGAGAGTGTCTGCGCCCGCGAGCACACCCGTTGCCGTGCGGTACTGGCGCACGGATGCGCTCTCGCACGGATGCGGGCGGGCTTGCTGCAGATTATGTTCGGTGGCACACATGCCCCGCGCCTCATCCCTTGCAGCTCTTGCAAAGCATCCTTGCCTTAGGGCGTCTTTACAGGCGTGGGCGGAGCTGTGCTGCGCTGCCCTTGGCCAGCCTGCCGCTGGACGTCGTGGTGGCTCTGGCCTCTGCTGTCGCAGACAGCGCCCCGCGAGTGGCTTGCGTGACGTTGACCTCGGTCGGCGTCGTCCGGAAAACCGACCCTGAGCCCTTCGTTCCTCCATTTCGCGTCACCGTCACAACGAGAATCACCTTAGGCGATAACGAAGAGCAGGTTCTCACGACTCAGTGGAACTCTGCGCACTTAGCGAAGGTTCTGTCCTCGGTGCTCCTGTCTCCATTAATTGTCTCCTGCATTTCAGACGTTTTTAACGCTGTCGCTACAAGACATGGCAAGTCGAGTGCAGTTGTCCGGGCCGCAGGAGGCAGAGAAGTACGTCCTGCACATGGTGAGTGCGGTTCTGGCTTTCGGAAGTTAGCGAGTGGGGTTGGTCCTTCTGAAGGTGGCCGGTGTTCGTTTTGGGGGGACGCTGACGTGGACTCCCTGCCGCTTTGGGGTCTTCCAGCCCCGGGGACTTGTGTGATGGATGTGGTTGCGTCCTGCTTGTGCTCCTCGTCTGTGGTGTCGTCGTAAACTTCGTTTAAACACTCGTGGATGGGGCAGATGCCTGAGGAGGAGGGGCTCTGGCTCTTGCTGCCGAACGCCGGGGGATTCAGGCTCGGGGCGGCGCGTGGTTGTAGCTCGGTCATCCTCAGGCTGCTCGTTCTCCTCAGATGGGCACTGGGGTGTGCCCAGTCCTGGTTGTGATGGGCAGCCTCTTCACTACCACCCGGCTGCCTGCTGGCGCATAAACAGCGCCCTCCTTTCTAAGGCCGGCGGTGATGGGCAGTCTGGGCAGCTCAGCTGCACCGTGACAAGTGGACCGGTCACTGTCTCCTGCCAACGGCTTTGTTAGGAGTAGCAGTACCAGGCCGGGATTTTTTAATTGGCGTCTCACTGTGTAACTTCATGGACAGGCTTTGGCTTGAGGATCCACCAGACAAACCCCTGGCTGTTGATGCAAATGAAGCTCACAGACCCGGAAGTTGCCTTGGAATCAGCGTTGGCAGAAAAAGCACCAGAAGGTGATGTTTGTGGCCGTGGAAGAAAGATGTGTCAGGGTCTCACATTTTACATGCAGATGTGTGGAGCTCCCATTGTGGCTCAGCTAATAGCCGTTGAGAACCCAGCTAATATCCATGAGGACACAGGTTCGATTCCTGGCCTTGCTCAGTGGGTTAAGGATCCGGTGTTGCTGTGGCTGTGATGGAGGCCGGTGACTGTAGCTTTGATTCGACTCCTAGCCTGGGAACCTCCCTATGCCGCGGGTGCAGCCCTAAAAATAAAACAAATAAATTGCAAGGGCAGTGTAAACTGCATTGCACTGAAATGGTTTAAAGATGCAACCCAGTCACCTACGGTCAACCAATCTATGACAAAGGGGGCAAGAACACACAGGGGAAGAAAAATAGTGTGTTCAGTAGATGGTGCTGGCAAAACTGGAAAGTTCCATGTGAAAGAATGAAATTAGAACCTTGTCTAACACCGTACGCAAAAATAAACTCAGAGTGGATTCAAGACCTCAAGGGAAGGCCAGCTGCTATCCGACTCCTAGAGGAAGACGGCAGAAGGCTCTTGGACATGAATCGCAGCAAGGTCTCGTTTGATCCACCTGCTGCAGTGATGACAGTAAAGACACAGAGAAACCAGTGGGACCTAATTAAACTCAAAAGCTTTTGCCCTGCAAAGGAAGCCATTAAAAAAATGAAAAGACAAGCCACAGAATGAGAGAAAATCTGCAAATGATGCAACAGACAAGGGCCTAATCTCCCTATACACAGATACCGCATACAGTTCAACAGCAAAACAACAACCCAAATGAAAAGTTGTCCACTTTTCATCTGGAAACCGTAAGTTTTTCGATGACCTAAGTAGACATTTCTCCAAAGAAGGCATACAGATGGCCAGCAGGCACGTGAAGAAAGGCTCAAGATCACTCATTACTAGAGCAATGCCAGTCGGAGCTCCAGTGAGGTACCACCCCACACCGGTCAGAATGGCCATCATCAGCAAGTCCACAAATAGCACATGCTGGAGGGTGTGGAGAAAAGGGAGCCTCCTGCCCTGCCGGTGGGCATGTCAGTTGCTGCAGCCCCCGTGGAGACCAGTAGGAGATAGCTCGGAAAACGCGGTGTGGAACGCGTGTGAGCCCGAAGCCCCACTCTTGGGCGGCTGTCAGGACAGAAGGCCCACGGAAAAGGTCGATGCCCCCGCCCGTTTCTTCGTCCTAGTTCGTCCTAGCACCGTATCCACAACAACAGCCGAGGCGTGGAGACGAGCCAGGTGTCCACTGACAGGACTGGAGTGAGGGATGGAGGTACACACGACGGAACAGGCCTCAGGCATCAGAAAGAGAAACGAAACGTGGATGGAGCTAGAGTCTCCTACTAGGCGAAGTCCGTCAGAGAGAGGCAGACACCCTGCGACAGCACTTACTCGCGGTGCCTGGGACCTGGCTCCGAGGAGCCCGTCCGCAGACCAGGCCAGGCCAGGCCAGGCCAGGCCAGGGCCAAGGAGAGCAGGCTCGGTTCCGGGGCGCGGGGGGGGAGTGTATGGACCGGCACTTCGGGGCTTTTGGTGGGGTTTTTTTTTTTAGTTTCAATTACTCAATGAATTTTATTTACATTTATAGGTGTACAATGATCATCACAAGCCAATTTTATAGCGTTTCCATCCCAAACCCTCAGTGGATCCCCCCACCCCCAGCTTGTCTCACTGGGAAACCAGAGGTTTTTCAGTCTGTGCGTCCGTATCTGTTCTGCAGAGAGGTTCATTGTGCCCTTTTTTATTTATTTATGTATTTATTTATTTTTACTCAATGACTTTCATTACGTTTATAGGTGTACAGTGAGCATCACAAGCCAATTTTATAGCGTTTCCATCCCACACCCCCAGCCCATCCCCCCACCCCCAACCCGTCTCCTTCGGAAACCAGAAGTTTTTCAAAGTCTGTTGCGTCCGTGTCTGTTCTGCAAAGAAGTCCATTGTGCCCTTTTTTCAGATTCCACATGGAAGGGACAGCATGTGGCGTTGGAGTCTCACTGTCTGACTGACTTCACTTGGCTTGGTAGTTTCTAGGTCCATCCATGTTGCTGCAAATGCCGTTATTTCTTTCCTTTTAAAGAAAGGAGTAACTGGTGGGGTTTTGTTTGTTTCTTAGGGCCGCGTGTAGGGCATATGGAAGTTCCCGGGCTAGGGGTTGAATTGGAGCCGCAGCTGCTGGCCTGCACCACAGCCACAGCCATGCAGGATCCGAGCCTCGTCTACAGCCTACACCACAGCTCATGGCAACGCTGGGTGCTAAACCCACTGAGTGAGGCCAGGAATGGAACCCGCATCCTCATGGATACTAGTTGGGTTCATTACTGCTGAGCCACGATGGGAACTCCAGTTCGGGGGTTTTGGATGCAAACTGTTGTATCTTGAATGTGGGCAGTGGGGCTCTACTGTACAGCACAGGGAGCTGTGTGATCGGGAGACTTTGCTGTACAACAGAAATTGAAGAAACTGCAGATCAACTGTATCTTAGTTAAAAAAAAGTTTTTTTCTCAAGATTAAAAAAACAAAATGGTGCAGAGGCTGGTGGCTCAGCAGGTTAAGGATCCGGGAACTTCCACATGCCCCAGGTTTGGCCAAAAAAACCCCCAGAAAACAAAAGACAAGGGGACTTGGCAAACATCACATTGTAGAAGCAAGACACAAAAGAGCGCGTGGTGTGTGATTGCGTTTCCGACACATCATGGTTGCGCTCAGCCGCAGAGAGACGAGTGGTGGCTGGGGGTGGGCTGGGGGTGGGTGGGGGTCCCTTCCAGGGGCGGTGGAGCCTTTGGAAGCCCCGTAGGTGCGGGGCCTCCCGCGCGTCATTTAATCTGCCGAACTGACGGCTCTGAAGTGGATCATTTCCCGCTTGTGAGTTTCTCTCGGTGAAGTAATTCCGGGGCGAGGCGAGTGCCTGCGAGCGTTGCACCCCGTGGCACCTGGAGGGGGCCTCAGCCGTCCCAGGTGTTCCACGGGCGCTTGTTGACTAAACAGATGGCGCGGAGAAGCACACGCAGGGGTTTTACTTATTTTCTGTGCTGTCCGCTGGTGTCCGTGTCGAAGCGCCGCGGCTCCCAGTGCTCAGGCCTAAACTGCGTCCTGCCCTCTCTCTGGTAGATCGAGGACGGAGAAATCTTCGCCAGCATCAACCAGAAGGATGGGATGGTCAGTTTCCACGACAACCCTGAGAAGTACAACAACCCCGCCATGCTGCAGAGTATCGACCAAGAGGTAGATGCCAGCCCGGCTTCTGGGACCGGTGCTTCTGATTTTGTCTTCCTTTATGTATTTGTGTATTTCTTGTCTCTTCTGGGGCCGCACCCATGGCACATGGAGGTTCCCAGGCTAGGGGTTGAATCTGAGCTACCGCCACCGGCCTACGCCACAGCCACAGCCACGCGGGATCCGAGCCGCATCTTCGACCTGCACCACAGCTCACGGCACTGCCGGGTCTTAACGTCCTCAACCCACTGAGCAAGGCCAGGGATCGAACTCACAGCCTCGTGGTTCCTCGTCAGATTCGTTAACCACTGCGCCACGACGGGAACTCCCGGTTGTGATTTTATATTTGAAACACCGCCTCTGTGTTCCAGGGTAATTTTAGTTTTAAATGCGGCTCCTTTCTCAGAATGTCCTATTTCCCAGAAAGTCCAATTCAAAACGGACGGCTTCAGACTCTTTCAGGTTGTGTGTTACACTGAAGTGGTGGGTTAGACTGCTCGCCTCGCTCACCAGAGCCTCCTTCCACCCTCAGGACACCTGAAGGGGCTTACAGTTTGCACAGGGTGTTACTGCTAAGTTATACTGTCCACCCTCGACTCTTGGTAAAATGCTTCTGGGGCTCCCCGTCTCAAGTCAGGAGGCCCTCCCTCCGTGGGGCGGGGGCAGCTGGAGGAGGCTGGGGAGCCGGGGCCCCTGCCCCGCGGAGCTGGTGCGGCGCCAGGGCCACTCTGGGTTCCGGGCTGGCGTCGGGACCGGGCGGCAGCCTGTGCTTCTCAGCTCCGCCCGGGGACAGGATTGACGCCGCGGAGGAGGCTCAGAACCCGGAAGGCGGTGCTTCACGGCTCCCTGTGGCGCCCCAACCCCGTTGGCAGTTCACAGGTTTTGAGAAACCTGAAAACGGGAAGGTTTTTTTGGTAACTCGTTGGGTGGCAGATGTCACCTGGACTGACACTTAGTGTGACTGTTTCCAGGTTCCACTGCAGGGTGCTCGTGTGTGGGGGGGCGCTGCCAGAGAGCCTCCTGGGCTGGGAGGCGACACGCACTCCCTCTGCAGTTAGCTTTCTGGATCCAGAAAATTCTGGCTGCAGAGCCCGAGGGGCCCCGGCGCTGTGGCCCTGTGGCTGCCGCGTTGACAGTCTGGCAAAAGGGATGCGCCTGCCCAAGCTGCCCACTGAGCCCGCGCAAACCCGCCCTCTGTGCAGATGCTGAAGTGCATAGAGCTGGACGAGCGGCTGAAGGCCATGGACCAGGAGATCACTGTGAACCCCCAGTTCGTGCAGAAGGTGCCTGGGCCCCCTTAGCGGGAGGTGGGCTGGGTGGAGGAGGAGCGGTCCCCACACCGGGAGTGTGAGCTTGGCTCCAGACTGAGCATTTAGTCCCGAGTTTCTGAAAAGCGCGGGGGCGAAGCTCACGAGACATACTCGCTGGGAGCGCTTTCAGACTCCAGGCTGGAAGTGAGTTTAGCGATGGGGTTCCTGGCATTGCCTCCGCCGGGGTAGGGGGGGAACGGGGCGCGGGGCAGGTGAGAGACCGTGCCTGCCTCCCTCCCTCCCAGAGCATGGGCTCGCAGGAAGACGATTCGGGAAACAAACCGTCCAGCTACTCGTGAAGCCAGCGTCCGTCCGGGTTGAAGAGCAGCCGTGGCCCTGGCCGAGGCAAGTGGGGTGAGGCCGGCAGGGAGGAGCAGCCTGCCTCGCCCGGACCTGGAGACCGGCCGTCGCGTTTGGCAGCTCCAGTCCCGTGTGCTTTGGGAAGGCGTCCTCTCTGCAGACAAAGGATAACCTGTCAACCGTGCAAGGCCGGCCTGGGTTTATTTACCCTCAGGTCAATGTCATGGCATTAAATCCACCTTTCTGTTTAAATTATTGGAACACTGATGTGTCTTCTGTATCACTTTTTTTCCTCCGAGAAGTTTCTGCAGAACGCGTTCGTTGTGCGTCGAGGTAGGTCTTCGGAACTACAAGCTTTGCACCTCAGGTTGCTGTCGGTTGTGTCAAAGGAAAAATAAAGCTGGGCGAGTCCCTCGGGCAGGAACCAGTGCCTCGTGGTTAGAAGCGACTGCGCTGGAACCCGAGCGACGCTGCCGTGCCCCTTCTAACGCGGGCGAGTGCTGCCCTCTTTGTCGTCTTGAGCAGGGCGCTTTTGTGAGACAGGTGCCGGCTTTCCCCTCTTTTTCTTCAGAGGCGTCTTCTGATCATCCGCACATTCGCATTTTGACTATGTGTCGGGCTCCTCCTCTGCAGACTCTGAAACGCATCTGACTCAGGGTCACTGACCTCGCCCCGGAATGGTGTGGACGCTTGGTAAAGTGTGGTCAGATTAACCCGAAATTTGCAGTCACATTTTCATGCCTAAAAAGTTGCCCTAGGAGTTCCCTGGTGGCTTAGCGGGTTAAGGACCTGGCGTCACTCCTATGGCATGGGTTTGATCCCTGGCCCGAGGAAGGGAGTCTGCATGCCGTGGGCAAGGCCAGAAAAGTGGGTTTTTTGCTGTGGACCCTTGTGACAAGGACTGCTTTGCTGTAGAAACGCAGCCGCAGACCGCCGGCTCCGTAAATGCCTGGGTGAGGCCAGGTTCCAGCACAGCTTAGGGACAGACAGGCGCGGCCTGGCTGTGAGCCCGCCTCGGGACTTGGCTCTCCAAGTGAGCTGCGTCATTTTCACCTGTACACCTGCCTGTTCTTGGGAGAGAGGAAACGTTTCTTCCGTCAGTGTGGCAAACTACAGCCCCTGAGTTGTTTTGTAAAAAACAATTGGACAATTTCTGAGTTACCTGTACCTGAATTAAAATTGCCTAAAATGTGTTTGAGGGGCCTGGTGGCTGCCGGCCATGAGTGTTTATAAGGAAAGGGCAACTCTGTGGGCTTCTGATGCGGATACTTAGTTTTTTCCCAAAACAGGGTTCATCGAGACACCGCATCATTTTGACGCGGAACTCCCCACGCGCCCCGGCCATTGCAGTGCCCGGGGGGGGGGGGGCCTCCCACGTCCTCTCTGGTGGTGGGGCCCTAGCTCTGCAGAGCCAGGGAGTGGGGCGCAGGCCCCGGCGGCAGGGCTCCCACATGCACAGGTGGGGACCCCCTAAATCTGCTCATCCCTTGGTGAGTCTTTGCCTTTTCTAATACGTGACTAGTGCATCCGCTAGATTGTTCTGTGAAACCGGTGGGTGGTCTCTCTCTCGACAGGCGTTACTCTTGGAAGTTTTCAGTCAGGGAGGCAGGTGGCCTCATTTGTTACAGGAAGTGACACTGAGACTCCCACCTGCTGCGCCTGAGGAGTGCCTGCTCTGGCTCTGCCTGTGCCTGTGCCGAGTCACAGCCTTAGCTGCTCCTTCGAGGTGGTTCTCAGCGGCAGGTTGTTCTCTGAACACGTGCACCTACGAAGACCTGGAGCGTCGCGAGGGTGCGTTTGCGCCTAGGGAGTTAGGGCAGGTTCCGAGTCCCGAGGGTGTGGCCCGGGCCTGGCGTTCGTAGTGGACTCACTGGTCCTCAGTTGTTAGTAGATGCTCTGGATCCTGAGTGCTCCTGTGGCTCAGCAGGTGACGGATCCAGCGTTGTCACGGCTCTGGCCCAGGAGCTTCTGTGTGCCGTGGGCGTGGCCGAGCAAGTAGAAAATACTTGCTGTGGATGAATGAGAGACACTCAGAGTTCAGTACGTGGTGTGTGTGTGTGTTTCTGTCTGTGCCCGGCGAGCCCCCAGACGGTGTTCAGCCTCCAGTGTCGAATGTCTCAGGGGAACTTGGCCCAGAGTCTCCAGTTTGGGATGAACTGGTGTAAAGAAACATCTCGGAGTTCCCGCTTTTGAAATGGCGGCAGGTGTTTCGGAGCCAAAGACTGGCAGACGGGCCGCGAAGGGCTGGAGCTTCTCTGCCCTGCACAGAGTGCAGCACGCCTTCCTCGCTTTGTTCAGGACATGAGAATCGCGGATGGAATATGACCATGTGAAAGATACCCCTGGCCGCAGTAACGGGAGGTGCCTCTATAATCCGGCCGGCAACAAACACGCTTTTCCAGCACCTGATTTGGCAGAGGGTCTTAAGAAGTGAAGTCAGCTTGTGAGCCACGATGCTCACGGGGACTCCCCTGTTCAAATTCCGCCACGGGTCAGTTTCTGATTCTCTCCTATCCCTTCCTTTCAGAAATTCAGTTTGGGATTTGTAAATTTTTTTTTTTTTTTGTCTTTTTGTCTTTGTCTTTGTTGTTGTTGTTGTTGTTGTTGCTATTTCTTGGGCCGCTCCCGCGGCATATGGAGGTTCCCAGGCTAGGGGTCGAATCGGAGCTGCAGCCACCGGCCTACGCCAGAGCCACAGCAACGCGGGATCCGAGCCGCATCTGCAGCCTACACCACAGTTCACGGCAACGCCGGATCGTTAACCCACTGAGCAAGGGCAGGGACTGAACCTGCAACCTCATGGTTCCTAGTCGGATTCGTTAACCACTGCGCCACGACGGGAACTCCCTTTTTTTTTTTTTTTTTTTTTGCCACACTCAAGGCATAGGGCAGTTCCCAGGCCAGGGGCTGAAACGGAGCCACAGTGGGACCTACGCTACATCGGTGGCAACACTGGATCTTTAACCGACTGCCACGATGGGAGCTCCTGGATTTGTAAATTCTGAGTTTCTGGGTTGCACCATGAAAGCAGTGAATTTGTAGAAGAAAACTGTTATTTGCATGTAAGTTCGAGCAGTTGCAAAGAGCCCAGAGTAAATAAATGGTAAATGAGGTACTTGTGAACAGGAAGATGGGGCAGGTACTCTTTGTAGGCACTTAAGTTATTTAATGGTGACATTGCTGCACAAAGACAAAATCCCATCTGTAGCCTTTCCTAAATCAGAAGCTGAAACCAGAGCACTCAGGCTAATTGTAAAAGGCATTTAATAAGCCTCCATCCTCCAAGGACTGCTTATTATTATCATTAGACTGAAAAACAACCAGTTGGGATTTAACAAGCAGCTGGTATTGGATTAAAATACCAACAAGCTATCATATGGATTTAATTGGGGAGGAGAGGTAATTTTAAACAGTTTTCTTAAACCGCTCTGATAAAAAAAATGCAAAATAAACACTCGTTTTGTTTTAAGAGATAATATTGAATGACTAGTTCTTGCCTTGCAACTGGCCGGATACTTACATGCATTTGTCTGATAGCCCAAACCTCTGCAGGACGTACAAGTCTTGTGTGAGTTCCACCTTCTGACATATGACCCATTACTTGCTTGCTGTTAAGCATAACTGAAAACCCAGGAAATACTGTTGTTGCTGGAAGAGGTGAAAGCTTGGATTACTATTTATAACAGGGGATCTATTATAATACTTTTTAAAAAATGACGTGATTAGACGTATTCAGTCGAGGAGTTCCCAGCGTGACTCTTGTGACTCAGCTTGTGACTTGGGGATTAATGAACCCGACTAGCATCCATGAGGACTCGGGTTCAATTCCTGGCCTTGCTCAGTGGGTTAAGGATCGGGCGTTGCTGTGAGCTGCAGTGCAGGTCAGAAGCCGCTGGGCTCCCACTTGGCTGTGGCTGTGGCGCAGGCCAGCAGCTGCACATCTGATTCAGCTCCTAGCCTGGGGACTTCCATATACTGCGAGTGCAGCCCTAAAAAGACCAAAACACAACAAAACACTAAAAATTGTGAAAGAACATTTGTCTTCCTGGTTGAAGCAGCAGGATATGCAGTGGGATTTCTTCCCTTTAAGATGTTAAGCTCCCTTTAAATAAAAGCAGCATGGCAGCAAAGTTTGGGAAGGTTGTGTTAAGTTCTTTACTAGTGTGGAAATCAGTTGGTCAGATTTATATTCAGAATTGCTGCTGTGTCATTTTCAGGGTGAGTTTTGTTTACTGTGACAGATGTGGGAAATTTTTCTGTTAGAAATTGAAAGGCCACAGACTAGGAGGCCGCAGTCATTTCTTGCACCTTTCCACTAAGGCTTTCAAAAAGCATTTCACAAACTCTGTAAAACTCAGGCGTTGATGACAGAAGTAAACCTAGAACTCCAAATCAGTATATCCCTGTGGGGGTTTTGTTGTTGTTGTTACTGCCCCCCCCCCCCCGCCCCATTTTAGGGCTGCAGGTGCGGAATACGAGGTTCCCAGGCTAGGGGCCGAATCCAAGCTCTAGCCGGTGGCCTACACCACAGCCACCGAAAAGCCAGATCACAGCCACCTCTGCGACCTACAGGAATCCGAACCCGCGTCCTAATGGCTTTGTTTCTTTCTTTGTTTCCGCTGAGCTGCGATAGGAACTCCTGTGTTACTGTTTGCTTCGGAAATTATTTTTTGACTTATCAGCCAGTATGCTAAGTTCTTGGCTGTCCAATATCAAGAGGAACTGGATTGCTAGGACTAGTTAATAATATAGGGGCAATAACTGGCCTCAAAACTCCATCCCCTGTAGTCCTTAATCTTCTACCACAAGGTGCCCATCTGCGCTTTCCTCGGCTCAGAAGTGACTCCCGTGATTTGTTTTTTTGCCGCGCTTCTGGCACGCGGAAGTTCCTGGGCCGGCAATCGATCCCATAGCTACGGCAGCGAGGCGAACCGCTTCAGTGACAACACCGGATCCTTAATTGCCTGAGCCACCAGGGAACTCTCAGACCCGGTGATTTTACCCTTGGTCTAGGGCGGTCCATTGACACTCCCTCACTCTAGGCCGCCTGGCATAAGGCACTGAAGCCTTTCGGACTGACCACTATACAGTCTGAACAAAAGACGCCCAGGTTTTAGAAGATTATCTCTGGATAACCACAGTTTTTAAAGTTTGGCGCACACGCTTTCCCGTCCCACTTTCCCGGCGGCGCGGGCTTTTTGCGTCACCCGACGGCCTTCTCCCTCGACGTCGCCCTCTGTTTACGTCAGCTGGCGGACGGCCCCATGCTCGCACGCCCCACCGAAGACCGGTTCAATCGGAAATTTAATAAAAACTAATGGTGCAAGCAAAGGGAATTACAGCGCCCTTTATGGAATCGCGACATTCCCTTTTTTGTTTCTTTGGTGTGCACTGGGAATCCTAGGATAGCTATATTTTTCAAGTTTTTTTTAAAAGGTTCTTTAAATTGAAGTACCCCTCTCTCCTGTAATGGTTTCCTCCGACATCCCCCGCCCCTCCGTCTGAGCGGGCGGAACCACTCCGGAATTTTCAGAGGGTTAGCGGGCTGGGGGTAGTGGCGACGGCGTTCTGCTGGACTTCGGAGCCGCCGGGCTCTCCGGGCCTTCCCGGGGTGCGGCTCCGCGCGTTTCCTCCGCGGCCTGGGCGGTGGTACGGCCATCACCCCCTCCGCGAATCGGCCATGATACAGTCCGCGCCCCCACCCGCGGCTTGGGCGGTGGTGTGGCCCACGCCCCCACCGCCTCTGGGACGGGTGGCACGCACCGCACCCCCTCCGCCAGGCGGGCCATGGTACGGCCCGAGCCCCCACTAAACCTCTGGGCGTTGGTACGGCCCGCACCCCCACCCGCGGCCGGGGCAGTGGTACGGCCCGGGCGAGTCACGCGCCTGGGGGCGGGCGCCGTGCAGCCGCGGGGGAGGAGGTGACGGCGCGGCCCCGGACCCCGAGGGCAGCCCCAGGGGCTTCGGGACTCCGCCGGCGTCTGGCGTCGCCCTGGTCTGTCCGGTTAGTTGACCCGCGGGTTCGGGGCAAGGGGAGGGAGCCGGCCGGCGAGGCCGGGCTGAGGGGCGCGTCGGCGTCGCCGCCCCCGCCCGGGGTCCCGCGGGCCCTGGAGGTGAGGGGCCGTCGGGTGTGGCGGGTGCGGTCCGGCGCGCCCGGTCGGGGGAGGCAGGTTCGGCCCGGGGGTGGGTCGCGGCGGCCCCGGGGGGCCGGGGGCCGGGAGGAGTCCCCGCGGGAGGCGATGGGTCGCCAGCCGGGGGACACCGGGCACAATCCGCGGGGGCCGTCGGGGCCGTCGGGGCGGACGTGTCGGGGGCACCAGCCTGTCGGGGGTTGAGTGCCGGTGCCCGCGACGCCGCGTGTGTCCCCTGTGTGTACAGCGAGGCTGCGGGCCGGCAGCCGCCCTGCGCCGGGTCCTCGCAGCGTCGGCCCTCTGCGGCGGCTGCAGTTAACCCCGGGCCTGGGGCGCACCCCGGGAGGGCAGCGTCGTCCCGCGCGCCGGCCCCGGCGGGAGGGCGGGGGTTGAGCTTCTGCGTGGAGTGTGAAGGGGAGGAGGCCGTCGGGCGGGCGGACGTTTCTGCCTTTTGCTCGGATCCTGGAAAGCCCGGGCGCCCGGCGGAGACGGGGGTGGGGTGGGGGGTCCATAGAGAGCTGCCCGCTGTTCCGGCCCCGGCGGCGGTTCCCTCCCCGCGGTGAGGCTTGGCCTGTGCAGCTCAGCTTCGGGCGGCGCCCAGGGGCTTCGGGCGGCGCCCAGGGGCTTCGGTGCCTCCTGGCCGTCGCCCGGCCGGGCCTGGAGACGGGCCTTTTCCCGCTTCCACAGGCGGCGGGCTCGCAGGCTTTGCCCTGGGCTGCCTCACTGCCCTGCGGTGGCTCCTGGGCCGGGGCCCCCGGGGACCAAAGAGAGGTCAGGCGGGAGTGTTTTTCACCTAAAGATTGACAAGGGGGACTTCCCTGCGGCCTCCGTCGCTGTCGCCACTGCGGCCCAGGTCACTGCTGCGGTTCAGGTTCAGCCTCTGGCTGGCGAACTTCTGCGTGCCAGCGGTGTGGCCGCAGAGAAGCAAGAGATGAAAAGCTAAGAGGAGTCGCCCGTTTTGATTGCGGATGCTGGATGCTGGGAAGGAGCTGAGCAAGGTCGCCTCAGCTCTCCCTTCCCAGAGCGGTCTGCGGTCTGAAGGGTGAAAGTGGGGGATGCGGCCGCTGCCCCCTTATGACCAGGACTAGCAAGGAGCAGCGAGGACTTTGTGTCTCTAAGCATCTTACGTTTGAGAAGGTCCCTTAAGTTTATTGCAAGAGATCGTTTGTGAAAAGTTGCTGTAGAGGCGTGAACTCAGGCCCGTCTTTGACCCCAGTGTCCCTTCTCCGTCAGCGGCTGCTTGAAAAGTGAGAACCACGGGAATCGCCAAGTCCTTTTTGGGGACATCCTAGTTTCACGTTGGCTGTGAGCCCCTTGAGTTGTTGCTTGTTGCTGTTAGAACCTGCTGTGACTTTTTTTTCCCTTTATCTAGAAACCCTCAGGTCCCAGAGCTGAAGAAAGACTGCTGTTGGGAAGCGGCCTGTCTCGCTTTGGCCTAGGCGCCATGCGCGTCCCGTGACTGCCAAGCACGGAGGTTGGTACTGCTGCTCTGCAGACGGGGTGAACCTCGGCCAGGTGCTGCCGCGGTGTGCGCCTCTCACTGGCGAAGGTCT
Source organism: Sus scrofa (assembly GCF_054392235.1). NCBI lineage: Eukaryota > Metazoa > Chordata > Mammalia > Artiodactyla > Suidae > Sus > Sus scrofa. The sequence continues at coordinate 66,410,375 of NC_139394.1, forward strand.
CACTTGTCTTTTTTCGTCTCTCACAGGAAAATAGGGTCTTTTCCAAGCTTGATGCCTTTGATTACTTTGGGTCTAGGTATCTCTCCTTTTGAGGTTTTTTTTTTAGGGGTCGAATCAGATCTACAGCTGCCAGTCTACACCACAGGCACAGCAACGCAGATTCCGCGCCGAGTCTGCAACCTACATCACAGCTCATGGCAACCCACTGAGTGAGGCAGGGATTGAACCCACGTCCTCGTGGTACTAGTCTGGTTTGTTACTGCTGAGCCACGGCGGGAGCTCCTCCTTCCGAGGTTCTCACTCCGTCGTGTTGCCTGGCTCCTTCTTCCACAGTGGGTTTTTTTTTTTTTTTCCCCCATGCCCACGGCCTGTGGATGTTCCTGGGCCAGGGATTAAACCTGTGCCACAGCAGCAAGCCAAGCTGCCGCAGTGACAACGCCGGATCTCCAACTTGCCGCACCATAAAAACTCTCACAGTAGGCGTTTCAGCCATTTACTTCAACCACGTCGCGTTTACCTTTTTTTTTTTTGGTCTTTTTAAATTTTTTTAAAGCTGTGCCCGCGGCATATGGAGGTTCCTGGGCTAGGGTCGAATCAGAGCTGTGGCTGCCTGCCTACGTCACAGCAACGCGGGATCTGTGCTGTATCTGTGACCTACACCACAGCTCATGGCAATGCTGGATCCCTAACCCACTGAGCGAGGCCAGGGATTGAACCTGCAACTTCACGGTTCCGAGTCGGATTCGTGAACCACTGAGCCGTGATGGGAACTCCGCCCTTAGCCTTTTAAATCTGGTTTGTTCAGCTTCTATGACTCCAGTTCTGCTCCTTGGTGTCCTCCAAGCCGGTGCCCCTCACTCTCGTGTCTGCAGACCCCACAGTGACCCTTCCCCCCTCTGTGGCAACAGCAGTCCTTTCTGCTCGGCTCCTGAGTTCCTGTCTTTCTCCAGCGGCAGCGAGCGGGTGTCGACTGTGTGGGGGACCTGTTACGGAGGAGAGGAGCCCTCCCCTGTCGGGGAAGGGGGACGGGCGAGCCGGGCCCTGGGGCCGATGAGGGGCTCCTCCGAGCAGGGCCCTGCGGCGGGGGGAGGCTGAGGGGTGACCGGCTGGGGTCCGTGGGGAGGGTCCTGGCCCTTTACCCTCGGCGCTGCCCTCTGGTCCTGCAGCCCAGACTCTCCCTGACCTCGGGGTCCTCCGGCTAAACGTCCTTCTGTCGACTGTCTCCCCCCCACCCCCCTGCCGTCCAGGCCGGGGCCTGACTTGCTGCCCGCGGGGCCGCCTCCTCAGAGGCCTGTCTCGTGGTGGGTCCTGCGGTTCCTGCTGTTTGACAGGCGCGGGCCAGTCGGCCCAGCGGGCAGCTGCGAAGCAGGTGGGCAGGTGGGCAGGTGGGCAGGCCGGAGAGCGGCCCTGAGCTCCCAGCAGCAGGAGGGCGACGCCGGCCCCACCGTGCGCGCTCAGGCCGCTTGGTGCCTTGGCTCGGTCGGCCCTCTGCGGGGGCCTGGCCGCTGGGCGACGCGCGCAGGGAGCCTGCCCTTGGAGTCCGTGGTGGGGGTGGTGTCCCCAAGAGAAGAGGGCCGGCGCCCGGGACTCTCTCAGACGCCGGGCGCCTGAACGGTTACCAGTGGAGCAGGGCTGTCTGGGGCACTTCCTGTGGTGACAGAAATGGTCCCCAGTCCACCCTGTTCCCTTAAAACGGTGGCCGTGAGCCCTGCGCGCCTGTGAGACGAGGACAGGGATGCTCGGGAGGGCGAAGCTCCCACTCCCGTCTCAGACGCCTGGGCCCAGAGAGTCCTCGTCCCTCCTCGCGCCTGGCTTCCAGGCCCTGCTGTGTCACACGTGGCAGTTACACTGGGCCGTCACTCCCCCTCTGGGCCTCCTCTGCCCTTGGAGGCCCGCTGGGTGCCCTGCTCCCCCCGCTGCTCCGCCAGGGCCCTGCTGTCCTCGCGGTCACTTTCTGCGCACGGGGTTTCTGCTCTGCTGCCCTGCCTGTCGTCTGTCCCCTCGACGAGCCCTTCTTCTCCTGCGTCTAAGCTCTGGGGGCCCAGGTCCCATCGAGGTGCCCCCCGAATAGCCCACCCAGCTCCACGTCACCTGCCTTCCTGGTCCAGCCGCCCCGTCTCCGCGCGCCCCAGCCCCGCTCTGCCCCCCCCACCCCCAGGATCCGAGTAAAGTTTGCCCTGATCCCGTTTCTTACCGGAACCCAGCGGGGGCGCTCTGATCTCTGAGAAAGCGTTGCGGGTGTCGTGTGGCCCAGAGGGTCCCTGGAGTCCTAGTGTCCCGCCCCGGCCCCGCTTGGGCAGCCCCCACACCCCTGGGGGCCCTTCTGTCTAAACTCCTCCCGCCCCCCGCAGGGATCCTGGACCAGCGGGCCTGCCCTTCTGACGCGCTCACCGCCCGTGTGCCCCCAGGAGGTGAGCTCCGAGGGGCGGCTGCGCCGGGCGGGTTCCCGGGGCCTGGGCCGCAGCGTCTGGTTCCCGCTGGGGGTCTGTCCTCGGCGGCCGGCTCGGCCTCCGTCCTCGCAGCAGGGACTCCCCGTGCTCCGGGGCCGGCAGTGCCGTCGGGTGGAGGTGGCGGCCAGCGCGCGGTGTTGCCCTCTCCCCACAGGCCTCGCGCCCTCCCCCGGACGCCATGAACGCCATCGTCGCGCTCTGCCACTTCTGCGAGCTCCACGGCCCCCGCACTCTCTTCTGCACGGAGGTGCTGCACGCGCCGCTTCCGCAGGGGGCCGGGAGCGGGGACGGCGCCGGCCAGGGCGACCAGGCCGAGGAGGAGGAGGGCGGCATTCAGATGAGCAGCCGCGTCCGCGCGCACAGTCCGGCGGAAGGGGCCAGCGCGGAGTCCAGCAGCCCGGGGCCCAAGAAGTCAGACATGTGCGAGGCGAGTGTCCCCCGGCTTCGGGCGCCTGTTCTCGGCAGGGGCTCGTGGGGCCCGGCAGCACGGCCCTGGGCCCTCGCGCTCGCTGCTCCCCTCTCCGTCCTCTCCTGTCGCGTGAGCTCTCGTGTTTGCGCCCTGCCCTGGCAGAGCGGTTGCCAGCCCCCCACACACGCGCGTTCGCACACTGCGCCTCTCGAGCCTCTGGCCCTGGACCCTGTTGTCAGGGGAGTGTTCTCCTCCCGGGTCTGCCCAGCCGGGCGGGCCTCTCGGTGCAGCTTCGGGGCTGTGGATTGGAGGTCACGTGTTCTCGCCAAGCCGCGGCTCCTCGCCAAGGACCTGGGTCGGGAGTCGCGGTTGGGCGGGGGTGGACCTGTCAGTGCCGTGTGAGCAGCACGCCAGCCGCCCTGGCTTGGTTGTGCCGAGGAGCAGATGGCGTGACGGGGTGGGTTGATGCATTGCTGGAAAGCACGGGGGATCTGGGGGAGGGAGCAGGAGGTGACCGAGTGTGTCCCCCGGGGCGGGGTCTGGGCTGGAAGAGTCGTGGAGGACTCCGAGCCCTTGGGCTGGAATGGCCTCGGGGGGTCCTGCACAGCACTGGCCACCACCCCCGTGCTGGTGGCTTTGTTTTATTGACTTTGTGTTTTAGGGCTGCACCCACGGCGCGTGGAAGTTCTCAGGCGGGAGGTCCCATCGGAGTTGAGGGAACTCCGTGCGGGTGGCTGTGGAGGGCGCCAGCTGGACCACGCAGAGGGTCTGGGTGTGTGTCCCCGGACAGCCACGCCGATGCCACGGTCCGGTGGCTTCTTGAGGCCCCAGCGACATAGTCGTGCTGGGACCCAGGACAGGCTGGCACATCTGCCAGCCGCTCCTCGGCGCTGCCCTGCAGGGGGGGGGTTCTGGGTCACGCGCCCAGGGCTCGCCCTGCTCCTCGATGCTGGTGGGTCGGGTCTGCTGCCCTTCGTTCCCTCCACGTCCTGCTGCTTCCTGGTAGGAAGCGGTGGGGTCTTCGGCTGGTGGGGCCGCAGGACCCGGTGACCGCCCCATGAGGGCAGCTCGTCTCCTGCGCCACGCTTGCGCGAGCGGCAGGGCGCATAGCTTGTTCCCCCACCAACCGGCCTCCCCTGCTTTCTCGCGGGCAGGGCTGCCGGTCCCTTGCCGCCGGCCACCCCGGCTACATCAGCCACGACAAGGAGACCTCCATCAAGTACGTCAGTCACCAGCACCCCAACCACCCCCAACTCTTCAGCATCGTCCGCCAGGCCTGCGTGCGGAGCCTGAGCTGTGAGGTGAGCGGCCCGGGCCCCTCCCGCTCCCCGGGCCCCGGGCCCTGGGGCCAGCGCCGCCTCCGTGACCAGCGGAGGGCGGCTGGTGGTGCTGCCAGACAAAGCCGGCCGGGCCGAGCGGGCGCGGGCGGCCTCGGGGCTCCGCGTGCGCCCTGCCCTGGTGGAGGCTGGCCCGTGGCCAGCTTGGCGCTTGAAGCCCCCGGCCCTCAGGGAGCGGCTGTTCACGGACGCGCTGCTCACGTCCGGTGTCGCTTCCCCGCCTCGTCCCCGTCAGTCGCTGTGTGCTCTCCGAGCCGCCTGGCGCGGGTCGGGACGTCTCAGATACGCAGCTGCCGATGTCGTGTTCCCGCCTTAGCCTGTGTCCTCGTCACAGAGGATGCAGTCTGGGGGCAGCCGCTCCTTGTCGCGGGGTACCCCTGCTGAGAAACACCAGGCTCCCTCGCTGCTGGTCCTGGGCGCCGTGTGCCCGCCTTGCTGCCCCCTGTTCCCCTGCTCAGGGTGGGTGTGTGCTGGGCGGGGTGTCGGGAGCGAGGCCCACGTCTCCTCCAAGTCTTGTCACACGGTCGTCGCTGCGCGGCTGTGTAGACCTGCCAGCACTCCAGGGTGGCCCCGCGGGGCGAGGTTGCGACCTTGCGTCGTGGTTTATGGCTCGAGGTGGGGGGAGGCGGGAGCCCGCCGGCCCTCGCGGTTCTCAGGGTCGCATGTCACCTCTAGGAGGCCCCTTTCCTCTGTCCCCTCGCCCTTCCCGCTCTCCGCGGGGTTCGCCGAGGACGGCGCCCCGGAGCAGGTGTCCCCGTCCCGCAGGTCTGCCCCGGGCGCGAAGGCCCCATCTTCTTCGGGGACGAGCAGCACGGCTTCGTGTTCAGCCACACCTTCTTCATCAAGGACAGCCTGGCCCGCGGCTTCCAGCGCTGGTACAGCATCATCGCCATCATGATGGACCGCATCTACCTCATCAACTCCTGGCCCTTCCTGCTGGGCAGGGTCCGAGGGATCATCGACGAGCTGCAGGGCAAGGCCCTCAAGGTGACCGGGGCCGGGGCTCCGGCCGAGGCGCGGGGCGCCTCCTCCTCCACGGGCTCTCGAGTCTCTGGTTCTGGTCCCTGGACTCTGACTTTGCTGCAGGCGGAGCTCTGGTCTTGTCCCCGCTGGCTTTGCCGTCTCTGGCCGTGACCTTGGCGGCCTGTGTGCCCGAGGTTGCAGAGCCACGGCCAAGGTGCACCTGCGGCGGCAGGGCTGCAGCTCAGGACAGGCCGGTGGCGCTCTGATAACAAGCTCGAGTCTCATTGATGTTCTGCAGCCGTCGGCCAGGAGGGGGGCGGGGGGGGCGCGGGCAGCGGGGCAGATGGTCGATGGTCGGCTCGGCCGAAGTCCTGCTGCTTCTGCCTGCTGCCAGGCTCGGGGTGGGGTGGAGGCCTCGCGCCTCTGGCCCCTCCTTTCCCTGGGCGGTCACGTGTTCCACCTTTGCAGCTCTGAGCAGGGGGAGCCTCCCCGGCCCGTGAGGGGGGGACCCTTGCAGGGGCGGCTGCAGGAGAGCTTCCCGGCCGAGCCTCGTCTCCGGCGCCCGTGGGCAGAGCTGCTGTGCTCGCCAGGGTCTGGCAGCCGCCTCCAGGCTGGGGTGCCAGCTGCGCCCGGGCGCCCAGCCGGCTCTGACCCTCCCTGTGCGTGTCAGGTGTTCGAGGCGGAGCAGTTTGGGTGCCCCCAGCGCGCGCAGAGGATGAACACGGCCTTCACGCCGTTCCTGCACCAGAGGAACGGCAATGCCGCCCGCTCGCTGACCTCCCTGACCGACGACGACAGCCTCTGGGCCTGCCTGCACACCTCCTTCGCCTGGTAACGCGCCCCGCACAGCTGGCGGGGGGGCTGTGCTCTGGTTTGGGGGGCCGGGTCGCATTTAGGTGGGACTGGTTTCCCGATGTGTTTTGTGTTTGAGCAGCCACACCTGTGGCACTTGGCAGTTCACGGGCCAGGGACTGAACTGTAGCCTCGGCCCTGCTGAGTCCCTGCATCCGCTGCCCCAGGCCCGGGATCAGCCCCAGGCTCCACAGCATCCCCGGCCGCTGCGGCCCAGCGGGAGCTCCCTAGTGGATTTTTCAAAGTGATGTTTCTGTGCCAGGACGAGCAGTCTCCCCTTTCTCGTAAACAGCGGGGCGCGTTGGTCTTGCACAGCCTGGGGGTCTGCACTTGCCAGGAGCCCCGCCTGGTCTCAGCGGAGTTGCTTTCTCTCGAGGCTGGCGTGTCGTCGCCGGCTGTGTGGGGCAGTTGGATGGGACCTGCTTGCTCTTAGGACCGACCCCAGCAGCCCCCTGTGCTTCGTGCATGCGCTGTTTGTCACCAGTGTGCCCCTGTCGCTAGGCGCTGCCTGGCGGGAGGAGAAGGCTTGTCCCCTTCTTTTAGAGGGGGAAGCGTCGCCAGATTTGGGGGCGTGTTTGGAGACCACCCCGGTCTGTTTTCGGGCCGCAGGGGGTTTCTCCTCCTCCCGCTGCAGGCTGCGCTCCTTCCAGGGACCCCCCCACCCCCGACCTGCATCCGTGTGCAGCGTCCCCGTCAGGGCCTGGTGTGGAGGCTCCTCTCACGTAGACCCCTGAGTGCAGCTCCCGAGAACCTGCACACTAAGGCGGGAGCACCTGGCGTACAGTTCCTCCTGTCTTTCTTCCTAATAAAACGATTTTGAGAGAACAAGAAGGGGATTCCCATTGTGGCTCAGCAGAAACAAACCCAGCTAACGTCCACGAGGACGCAGGTTCAATCCCTGGCCTCACTCAGTGGCTTGAGAACCTGCTGTCGTCATCAGCTGTGGTGTAGGTCACCGCAAGGCTTGGATCTGGCGTTGCGACGGAGTGTGGTGTAGGTTGTAGACGTGGCTCAGGTCCTGCGCTGCTGTGGCCGTGGTGGAGGCCGGTGGCTGCAGCTCCGATTTCACCCCTGGCCTGGAAACTCCGTATGCCTCAGCTGCGGCCCTAAGAAGCAAAAAATAAAAATGAAAAGGCAGGAGGAGCCAGGTCAGGTGAGGCAGAAAGATTCTTTTTCTCTTCAGCTTGCAGATTCTCAGGAGCCGCACTCAAGGACTTACTTGTCAGAAGTGTCCTTTTATTTAGGGAAATTTTCACACGGACTCCACGTGTAACGAGCAGCCCAAAGAGCTGGACGCTCCCGTTGTCCAGCTTTAGCAGCTCCCTGCATCTTTACTGCCCTTTGATCTTCTTCTCGCCTTTTCTCTCAATCCTTTCTCTTTTTTTCCTCTTTATCTTCTTTTTTTTGGCTGCGCCTGCAGCGTATAAAACGTCCTGCCACAGCAGTGAATTGAGCCCCTATAATAACAGTGTCAGTTCCCTAAGCTGCTGGAACTCCCTTAGGATTTTGTGTGTGTGTGTGAGTGTTTTTGCCATTTCTTGGGCTGTTCCCACAGCATATGGAGGATCCCAGACTAGGGGTCGAATCGGAGCTGCAGCCGCCGGCCTCCACCAGAGCCACAGCAACGCGGGATCCGAGCCGCGTCTTTGGCCTACACCACAGCTCACGGCAACGCTGGATCCTTCACCCACTGAGCAAGGCCAGGGATCGAACCCGCAACCTCATGGTCCCCAGTCGGATTCGTTAACCACTGCGCCATGACGGGAGCGCCTAAGTTTTTTTTTAAAGCGAGTCTTGGTTGTGTCGTTTCAGCCGTAGAGCCGCAGTCACATCCGTCCAGATGAGTGAAGCGGCCCGATAAGGCCACACAGCCCAGGCCGCGGTCCCTCTGCGGGCCCTGCCACTGGGCGGACTGTGTGGTGGGGTCAGCGCCCCGCACAGGCGCTGGACCGTGCGGCAGGCTTCTCCGTCTAGACCCCGCCACCCCGACTTCCTGCCTTTGGTTGGAGGCCTGGGCCACGTGTGCTGTAGGGTCCGCTCGGGGCTTGCTCAGCCCCTTCTCTCACAGCCGTGCTTCCCGTTAGCCGTAGTCGGGGCGCGAGGCTGGCTTGCCCCTGGTCCAGTTCTGCCCCGGGGAAGGCGCGTCAGGGACGCTCTGTTCCGCAGGCTCCTGAAGGCGTGTGGCAGCCGGCTGACCGAGAAGCTCCTGGAAGGCGCGCCCACCGAGGACACCTTGGTCCAGATGGAGCAGCTCGCAGGTGAGCGGGCGCCGCGCCTGCCGGGGCTGGGGCCGCGGGGCCGTCTGCACCCCGCCACCCAGCGGGAAGCCATCGCAGAAGCTGGCTCTTCGCGCTTCGCCTCTTTCTCGCCGTTTCCTGTCTCGTTTTCCTTGACGGCCACTGGCGAGGGCTGTCGGCTGTCGCTCGGGAGAGACTCAGGACGGCTTGGAGCTTTCGCGTCCCTGTGTGACGTGAGCAGCCGCTTGGCCTTTCTGACGGTGATGCATCCTTTGCCCTTTTCTGGCCGCTGCGTGGCAAACAGAAGTTCCCGGGCCGGGGATCGAACCCAAGCCGCAGCAGCTGTGTCCTTAACCACCGGGCCACCAGGGACCCCAGTTCTTTGCGTTTTAACAGTAGAACATCGTACGTCACTGCACGTGGTGGCTCCCGAGCCTCTCGGCATTGGGGCCGCCCTCCCTGGGCTCCTGGTCTGCCGCTCTGTCTGGCCCGGCCCGGGGGCGCTGCTCCCCTCCGCGGTGAGGCGGCTTCCGGCGGTGCACATCCAGGGCTCGGTCCCCAGCCTCTCTGGGTGCGTCCGGTGCGCAGTTGTGCAGGTGACTGGCAGCACGCCCTGGAGCTGTTCCCAGGTTATTCCTGGAGTCGGGGGACTTGCGTCGTGTGGGGGGCAGCTGGTTCAGCCAGAGCAGGACCTGGTCAGGACACAGCCTCGCCTCCGGATTTGTGGCCACACGGGATGGCCTCTAAGTGGGGATGAAAGTTCCCGGCCCGTGAAGACGGCGAGGGCGGCCTGCGTCAAAATGTACTCACGCGGGGAGCCGGGCGTGCGTGTCGGGGGAGGGGACGCCCGCGTGCGGGGCTCACTCTCGGGTCTGGGACTGTGTTTGGCCGCGAAGGTGAGCAGAGGGGCTCAGAGCGCACGCTGGGTGGGACACAGCTGCGTGACATCCTGGCTCGAGGGCACTCGTGAGGCCCTTTGCGTGTGACGCGGAGAGAAGACGCTGTGAACCACGCGTGTCCTTGGGCCGTGGTGGCCGTGTGCAGGGCACAGGGGACGCCGGCGCCCAGGGCAGCGCGGCGGGGACTGAGTCGGCGTCTGTGTTGCAGACCTGGAAGAGGAGTCGGAGAGCTGGGGCAGCCCCGAGGCCGCAGAGGAGGGGGAAGGCCCTGCACTGTCAGAGGCCGCGGGCGGCCGGGAGCTGGCCCAGCGCCCCCCGGACCCGGCCGTGCTCTCCGACCGTGGAGCCTGGCAGCCGCGGAAGCCCCCCGTCTTCAAGTCCCTGCGGCACATGCGGCAGGTAGGCGGCAGGTAGGGGAGCCGGGTCCCCTCCTCTCGGCTTCTCCGCATCCAGCGCCTCGTCCTTCGGGCCTGTCGTGTGCAGGAGACGCAGGAACTTCCTGGGGGGCGGCTGAGGGTGGCAGTGGCCTCTGGGATGTCAGTGAGGATACAGCGGCTTCTTTCAGAAAAGGCCTTACCGTTGACGTCTCACGATGCATCATTCTAGACCCTTCTAAAGGAATTGAACAGCACCGTGGGTTTGCGCACAGCGTAGGTGCCTCACACGTTGAAAACGGCGTCCGTTCTCACAGGGAGTGAGAGACCCCTGCCGTGCCCACCCCAGTGCCGCAGGTGCGCCCTGGGCCGTGAAGCCCAGGAGCGGAGCCTGTGGTGCAGCGCGTGGCGGGGGCCGGCGGGTGGGCGGGCGGGCGGACGGCGCGCTTGCGGAGGCGGCCTGTCCCTTTTGTCAGATGGAGTTGACTTTGACATCGAGCGTGAACCTGTCAGAAAAGGGTCGTTTCTCTTCTGGACAGTGAAGTGGAGACTGACCTCAGGGCAGGTGGTCTTCGGGGCCTCGGGATGAAAAAGAGCCGCCTGTCAAATCCACCCTCAATGCGGCCGCTCGCGTGGGTTAAAGCCGGAGGCTTTGATCCCGCCGGCTCGCGCTGACGTGATTTGGCAAAGCTTCAGCGTGTAGAGCAGGAGAGAAGTGGACAAAAAGCCAGCACTTAACTGCCTCAAGTTTTTGAGAACAGCGTCGGGGAACAGATGTTAATGTGCGCAGGAGCCTCGGGGTCAGCCTGCGCCCTCCTGCCTCGGGCAGGTTCACCCGGCCTCCCGGAGACGCTGCCTGTCCTGACCGGTCTCCATTCTCGCTGCAGAGGAAGTTTCTAGACAGACGCACGGACACCTTCCCCGGGGCGGGAAGAAGGCTCGCGCGCGAGACCGCGACCGTGTCTTGCAGGTGCTGGGGGCCCCGTCCTTTCGCATGCTGGCCTGGCACGTGCTCATGGGGAACCAGGTCATCTGGAAGAGCAGAGACGCGGACCTCGTCCACTCAGCCTTCGAGGTTCTCCGGGTGAGCGGGTCTTTCTTCTTACGTGTTTCGTGGCAGGAGTGTCGGCCTGGCGGGTCTCACACAGCCGGGTGAGGACGCAGCAGAGACCGGGCGCAGGGTCGCGCCTGCGTCTCGGGTCTGCGTGTGTCCACCACTCCCAAGGGCGGTCGTCCGTGGTTTTCACTCCAGCCCGTGGTCCACGCTGTGCTGATGGGTGGCTGACCGTCCCGGCGGCCGCGCCCCCCAGCCCAGGGCCTCTGAGAAGCCGTCACTCGGGGAGGCGGGTCTGGGCCCCCGCCGTCCGCTGCTCAGGGCTCGCCGAGAGCCCCTGGGGCGAGGTGTGGCTGCCTCCCCGGAGGCCGAGGGGGCGCCGGGCCCAGGTCTGGCTCTGCCAGTGTGCGCGAGTGTGCGCGAGGGTGCACACCAGCCCCTGCCGAGGCCCCCGAGGCCGCAGAGTGAACCGGCCTCTCCAGAGCCTTAGAGGCTTTTGGGGGGTGAGGCGAGAGACGGACGCCTGAGGTCAGAGCAGCGGGAGAGCTGGGGGGACCTGGGGGCCGCGTTGGCGGGGCCGGTTCTGAGGCGCCCTGTCCCCCCAGACCATGCTGCCCGTGGGCTGCGTCCGCGTCATCCCCTACAGCGGCCAGTACGAGGAGGCCTACCGCTGCAACTTCCTGGGGCTCAGCCCGCACGTGCACATCCCCCCCCACGTGCTGGCCTCAGGTGCGTGCCCTGCGCTCCCGGCCCGGAGCCGAAGCGCGGTGACGGGATCTTGGCTGTGGGTTCGAGGACGGCGCCTGCCGGGAAGACCCACGTTGCAGGACCTGCTCTCCTGGGGACACTGGGCCTCTGTTTTCTGTCCTTGAAGTGGGTGAGGGTTGGACGGCACAACCTCCCGTCAGGGTGGCTCGCTGGGGAGCGGTTCTCCGTGGGGACAGGTGCCAGGCCTGGCGGGAACCCCCGTGGTGGATGGGGGGGTGGATGGCAGGGCCGTCTGTGGTGTGGCCGAGTGAGGCCACCCAGGTCCAGGCCTGCGGGACTGAGGCCTCCTTCCTGGTCCCCCCAGAGTGCAGGCCTGCGGGGCTGCCACCCCCTGAGCACCCCAGCTGGGGCGTGAGTGCAGGAGGCAGCGCGGAGAAGGCAGGCTCTAGTCCCGGAGACCCCCACAGGCTGCGTGACCCCCACACAGCTGCTCTGTGTCAGCTCCCGGTCGCACGCTGGGGCCGTGGCGGGACGCTCCCGCCGGCCATCCGGCATCGGGCCAGGCCAGGCGTCGGACGTAGTTAGTGATTCAGTAGTTAATCCGCGGGCGGCGCTGCACCGCGGCGTTAGCTTCACGAGGCAGACGTGCGCCCTGGACGCTCACGATACACACAGAAGACGTTACAGCCGGAGCGCAAACCTCCGACGGGAGCTCTGCCCCGTCTCGGTGGCCTGAGGTCGCGGGGGCCCTTGGCCGGGTGTCAGGAGCCCCCGGGCAGCGCCTCTGTGTTGCCGCAGAGTTCGCCGTCATCGTGGAGGTCCACGCAGCCCCTCGCTCCAGCCTCCACCCGGCCGCGTGCGAGGACGACCAGTCCCTCAGCAAGTACGAGTTCGTGGTCACCAGTGGAAGCCCAGTGGCCGCGGACCGAGGTGGGCGCTGCTGGGCAGGGCGGCCTCTGGCCGCAACGGGGCGGGGGGCTGCGGCTGCCCGCCGCCCGTGCTGACGCCCCCCGCTCTGCCCCGCCGGGCCCGCAGTCGGCCCCACCATCCTGAATAAGATGGAAGCTGCCCTGACCAACCAGAACCTGTCCGTGGACGTGGTGGACCAGTGCCTGGTGTGCCTCAAGGAGGAGTGGATGAAGTAAGCGCCGCCTGGGCCCCGGGCCGCTGCGGGGGGGGGGGGCGCTCCCCCGGGAACCAGGACCTGCTTCCGGAAAGGAGGCGGCCGCGGGGAGGTGGCGCAGGGGCGAGACCGGGCGCTCCGCGGGAAGCGGCCGTCGTGTCCCGCGCGGAGTCGCTTGTCGTCGGGTTTAGCGGGTCAGACGTTGTCCCGACTTCAGGGGATGGATGCAGGGAGACCCCCGAGCAGCCGCTTCTTCTCCGAGTGTAAGGCGTGGTTCCCGCTGTTGTCTTCCTGTTTGGACGCCCCAGCATGGGCGCCGGCGGGCAGGCGAGGGACCCCGCGCTGCTTCCAGAGCTGCTGCCGGTCTGGAAGCCACCGGGGCCCCTGGGCCCCAGCCCTGGTGAGGCTGCCGGGGTCGCTGAGTGTTTGGTCTCGGTTTCCTGCAGCAAAGTGAAGGTGCTTTTCAAGTTCACCAAGGTGGACAGTCGGCCCAAGGAGGACACGCAGAAGCTCCTGAGCATCCTCGGGGCGTCCGAGGAGGACAACGTCAAGCTGCTCAAGTTCTGGATGACCGGCCTGAGCAAGACCTACAAGTCCCACCTCATGTCCACCGTCCGCAGCCCCACGGCCTCCGAGCCCCGCAGTTAACCCCGTGGGCACCCGCTGGGGAGTGGGGGCGGCCGTCCTGGCCACGGAGCTCGGGTGCGCTCCCGGGCCGTCGCAGGCCGTGCCCCCACGTCCACACTGCCCACGTGGAGCTGCTGCCGACACGGAGTGGGCGCCGCGGGGGCTGCGCTTGGCCCTCTGGGTGGGGGTGGACCTGGCACGGTTCTTGGCACCACCCGACAGACTGTCAGCATTGCCCGGCCCTGAGGGGGCGGCGGGAAGCCCGTGCCCCGGAGCCCCCTGCCCTCGGGCACCTCAGGCCTGTGGCGGCCGCGGATCTCCCAGCTCATGGGGGTCCGTCAGGCCGCCTCAGCCTGAGCGCCGTGGCCGCAGCGTCGCGTCCTGGATTGAGGTCAGCGCTCGAGTCTCTCTGTCCCGGGACTCAGCACGGGTTTTCCAGGTTCCCAGTGTGTCCGCGCGTCTCGCTGTGGTTGTGGAGGTCAGCCGGGGGCCCATCCGTAGGCCTTGCTGGCGGTCTGGCCTTGGGGTCGGGCCTGGGAGGGGTCTCGGGGGTGGGGTGAGTGTTTCCCCAGCTTCGGGTCGTCCAGAAGTCACGCCCTGAGGTCGTGGGAGGCCGCCCAGCACGGCAGCTGGAAAATCAGCCTGCAGCCTGAGGCCAAGGCCCGGTCTTTTGTGCGGAGGTGGCGGTTTGTGGAAAGGTCGAAGGAGCTTGAGACGGGCCGGCTCTGCGTGGAGTTGAGAAACGCCGTGGTTTCCGTCCAGGTCGCTTTGCCCTTTGCTGCTTCTGGAGACACTTAGGTTCGGCGGCAGGCAACCCTCCGAGTGTTGGGGGTGGTTCGAGGCGGTTTCGTCGTCCCAGTGTGCGTCTGGAAAGAGGAGTCACGGTTAGACGCGTTCCCAGTGGTCCTGCTGATTGGCTCGTGGTTTCTCGTGTTTAGTTTGTAGTTAACGTGAAGACCGTGTTTGTATGAGCAGGTGTCTGCATCGTGCAGCAGCATCGACACAATAAAGGTATATTTTTCTAAATGGCCGACTGTGTTTTCCTTGGTCACGTGCCTCAGAGTGTCTGCGGTCCGTCCCGGAGAACAGCACGGCTCACGCAGTTCTGGCGGTGGACGAGCTTCGGAGCTCTTCCCGGCTGGAGGCTCACACGTCCCAGGAGAGGACTTGGCAGGTGCTGGGTAACCTTCCGTCAGTTTTCGCTCTTCGTGGAGGGTCCCACCTGCAGCCACGTGCACATGCTCCTGGAACAGCGCGCGTGGAGCTTGTGGGAGCACGAAGTGAGAAAGCCCCTGGCCTCCAGATGCCAGGGCTCCGTGCTCCATTGCCAGTTGCTGTTTTATTCGTTTGGCTGTGGGTGGGGGCTGCCCCCACGCATGTGGAAGTTCCTGGGCCAGGGAGCGAACCCATGCTGCAGCTGCAGCCTGCACCACTGCTGCAGCAACCCTGGGTCCTTAACGCACCACAACACGAGGGAAACCCTGATTGCTGCTTCTGGTCAGAGTGCAGACCCAGAGGGAGGCAGCCGTGGGCCGGCACCCCCCAAGGAGGCGAGTGCAGGGGGGCTGGCACCCTCTCCCCTCCACTGTTTCGCTTTCCCCTCTCAGGGGCCAGACATTAAGGACGAGGACGCTCAGAAACCATTGCACGTGGAGTTCCCGTCGTGACTCAGTGGAGACGAACCTGACAGAGGTCCGAGAGGATGCAGTGGCCGTGGTGCAGGCCAGTGGCCAGGCTCCGATTGGACCCCTGGCCTGGGAACCTCCATGTGCCACGGATGCGGCCCTACGAAAAAAGCCGGAAAAAATTTGCATGTTTGAGAAGGTTAGCAAGCGTCTGTTGCACACGCCCAGGTGAGGACTCAGCAAAGACCTGAGAAAAACTGGAGGCTACTCTTCTGGCTGGTTCTTGGCAAGGCGCCTATAACAATAAAAACTAAACAGACCCCCAGCAAACCGCAGGGGAGGGAGAATCTGGTGCCCAGAGCTGTCACGTTTTTAAATGTCCAGTGTTCAACCAAGAAATTGGAGACCTGCAGAGAAACGGGAGGGTGTGGAGAACCTGTTGAAAGGAACCAAAAACAATTCAGAATCTGTCCCTGAGAAAGAAAGACTTTAAAACAAATCTCTTTTGTTGTTGTTTTTTCATTTTTAGGGCCAAACCCACAGCATATGGAAGTTCCCGGCCTAGGGGTGGAATCAGAGCTGCAGCCGCCGGCCTCCACCACAGCCACGGTGACACTGCAGCTCACGGCAACGCCAGATCCTTAACCCACTGGCCAGGGATCGAACCCGCGACCTCATGGATGCTGGTCGGGTTCGTTCTGCTGCTGTGCCGCAAGGGGAACTCGGGGAACAGCCGTCTCCCAGATGCCCCAAGAGCTGAAAGAAGATGCGGAGGACGTTTTGTGTGGACAGAGTGGCGATACCGGAGGGACGGAGAGCCAAGAGTCAGAAAAGTCTGAACCTGGAACAACAGTGACGGAAATGAAAAGTTGAGTAGAGAGATTTAAAGACGACGCCGAGCAGCAGGGAGCGTCTGGGACCCTGAGGAGAGGACCAGAGACCTCACGGAGGCTGAGGAGCTGCACCTCCCAGATGGTGGCACAGCGTCCGGAGGGACGTGCTGTGGGAGCCTGAGGGAAGGACCGGGGCGGCCGGGAGTGAATAAGGGCTGCAGACCCCGGTTTTCTCGAGACGTGACTGTGCACGTGCACGCGCACCTCGGAGACACTGCTTGTGAGTCTGGCTCCAGGCCCCTCAGGAAGGCAAGCACCTGTCAGATGGGCTCACACGGATGCTTTCGTTTCCCGGTGCACGTAAAAGAGGGTCCCACGGGGTTCCTTTCGTGGCTCCACAGTTAGCGAACCTGAGTAAGATCCACGAGGACGTGGGTTGGATCCCTGGCCTTGCTCCATGGCTGAAGGGTCCGGCGTGGCTGTGAGCTGGGGTGTGGGTCGCAGACACGGCCCGGATCCTGCGTTGCTGTGGCCGTGGTGCAGGCCGGCAGCTGTGAGTCCCTTCGACCCCTGGCCTGGGAGCTCTCATATGCTGCAGGTGCAACCCTAAAAAGAAAAGCTTATGTCCACGTGATACTCTAGCCTGTTAAGTGTGCGGTAGCGCCATCGTCTTTATAAAGCAAGCGCTGTGCACGCTGTCCATCGGCGCAGCCTTCAGTGGGTTCGGGTCAGACGGCACTGATCACAGACCCCGACAAAGGAATAAAACGTTTGAAACGCTGCACGAAGCACCAGCATAGGACGTACAGACCCAAAGTGAGCAGATGCCGTGGGGTGATGGTGTCCGTCGTCTGGCTTGACGCGAAGCCGACCTTCAGTCTCTAGAAAACTCTCGGCCGAGCTCGGTAGCAGAGCGAGGAAGGACCGTACGGAGCCGAGCAGCTGCCCAGTTGATCTCCAGGAGAATCCCACCGAGACGCGTGACCAGACGCTGCAAAGACACAGAGCAGGGCTGAGGGCCGCGGAGGGCGTTGAATCGTCGTGGACACGCGAGGTCCCCGTGAGGTGATGCTCGGGTTTCTGTTTGGGGCCGGGAGGCCGCAGGACAGCAGGCCGGCAGACGGAAGGTCTGAAGCGTCGGCCTCGACTCTTCTGTGGGAAAGCGTGCCTGCCCTTCCAGTGAGGGGCAGCAGAGATGCTTCCAGGGGAGAGCGGGGGATCTTGTTCACCAACCTGTCCTGCCCGAAGGGCTCAAGGGAAGCCTACAGGGTGGCACGGGAGCCGCGAGATGGCATCTCAAAGCCGTGTGAAAAGTAAAGACCTCCGCAAAGACGAATACCTGGGCGTTGTAACACCGAGAATCCCCACGACCGTGCCCTGCAGCTGTCCATTTTGTTTTCTATACCTTAACATACATTTAAAGAAAAAAATTAATGTAAAAGCTAGGGTCGCTGTGGAGTCCCTTGGTGGCACAGTGGTTAGCGAATCCGACGGGGAACCATGAGGTGGCAGGTTCGATCCCTGGCCTCGCTCAGAGGGTTGAGGATCCGGCGTTGCCATGAGCTGTGGTGTAGGTTGCAGACGCGGCTCGGATCCCGTCTTGCTGTGGCTGTGGTGCAGGCCGGCAGCTATAGCTCCGATTCGACCCCTCGCCTGGGAACTTTCATATGCCACGGGAGCGGCCCAAAGAAATAGCAAAAAGACAAAAAAATTTTAAAAAAAAGCTAGGGTCACTGTAACTTTGGTTGATAACTCGAAATTGTATACACAACTCAGGGGACTGTACACTTAGAATCATTGCTGTTTCGTGGCACATGGTCTATAAGGATGCAGCAGTCAAAAGGGTGCGGTGGGGCTGCAGAAAAAGCAGAATTGTTGTCTGTTGTTGAAGTGAAGCTGCTCTAAGATCAAATGGGAACATTGCAACTTTAAGATGTTCAACAGCCTCCTCTCGGTAACCACAGAAAAGTTATAGGGTGTACAGAAGAGGAAATTAAGAAGTAATTTAAACATTTCACTCAAGAAAATCAATGGAAAAGAAGACAGAATGCAAGAAGTGAGAAAAACGCCTTAGGGCCTGTGGTAAAACTAACACCGTGACAGCTTGGTCCCTCCGATGTAAAGACTAAACTCTAATCAAGGACACAGGTTGGGAGTTGCTGTCGGGGCTCAGCAGCCTAAGAACCTGGCATCTATCCATGAGGATGCGGGTTCGACCCCTGGCCTTGCTCCGTAGGTTAAGGATCTGGTGTTGCTGTGAGTCGTGGTGGAGGTCACAGATGTGGCTCAGACCCGGTGTCACTGTGGCTGTGGTTTAGGCCAGCAGCCTTATCTCCAGTTTGACCCTTAGCCCAGGAACTTCCATATGCTGTGGGTGCAGCCCTAAAAAGAAAAAAGGAGAAGGAAAAAAAAAAAAAGACTTACGTATTTACCTGGTTATATGCAGACACGTAGACTTTAAGTCAAACAAGTTTTCAAGAGGGAGTTCCTGCTGTGGTGCAGCTGGACTGGTGGCGTCTCTGTAGTGAGGGGACAAAGGTTCGATCCCTGGTCTAGGACAGTGGGTGAAGGATCCAGCTTGGATCCGATGCCTGGCCTGGGAATTCCATGTGCTGTGGGGGATTTTTTTTTTTTTTTTTTTTTTTTTTTGGCAGGAGACAAGACCATTATATGTTAGCAAAAAGCTTTCTGTAAAGTACAAGAAGATACGACAATTATAAGCATTCACACAACTAATGTGTGAAAAAGCAGAATCGCAGGGAGAAATAGTTCTGCACTAACAGACTCCATCTCCCATTTACAGTAACAGGTATCGAGAAAACTGAAGATAAGGAAGCGACCTGACCAGCACAGCACACCAAGTGCCTCTAACACGTGCGCAGACCACTCTGCCGGCAGCATGCCCGGTCTCAAGTGCACGCAGACGTGTTCCACGACAGTCCGTGTTTTAGGCCACAAATGAAGTCTCAGTAGATTTTATTATTTTTATTTATTCACGTTTTGTCTTTCTGCCTTTTCGAGGGCCGCTTCCTTCGGTATATGGAGGTTCCCAGGCTAGGGGTCTAATTGGAGCTGCCAGCCAATGCCAGAGCCACAGCAACGCAGGATCCGAGCCGCATCTGTGACCTAAACCACAGCTCACGGCAACGCCGGATCCTGAACCCACTGAGCAAGGCCAGGGATCGAACCCACAACCTCATGGTTCCCAGTCGGATTGGTTAACCACTGCGCCCCGATGGGAACTCCTCAATAGATTTTAAAATATAATTATACAAAGTATCTTCTCTGATGACAAGACAAAGTTAGAAATCGATTACATAAAACCGGAAAATTCATAAAATTGTGGAAATTGAATAACACCCCCCCCTTTTTTTGGCCACACCCAAGGCGTAATGGAAGTTCCCAGGCTGGGGGTCATAGCAGAGCTGTAGCTGCTGGCTTATGCCGCAGCCACAGCAACGCCAGATCCGAGCTGTGTCCCCAACCTCGATCACAGCTCCCAGTAACGCCAGATCCTGAACCCACTGAGCAGCGCCAGGGATCGAACCCACGTCCTCATGGATGCTAGTTGGGTCACTACCACTGAGCCACAGCGGGAACTCCTAAACAGCACACTTTTATGCAACTGAGAGAGAAAAGCAGAAGTCACAGTGGACATGAGAAAATCCTTGGAAATGAAAAGAATGTGCCGAAATTTCTGGGACGTGGTGAAGCCGTGATGAGAGGCAATTTATAGCTACAGATGCTTCTGTTAAAAAACAAGAAAGCTCTTGGGAGTTCTGTACACCAGCATCCTTCTAGGGGCTGGAAACAGTTACCTGTTTGTTGAAACGTATCATCTTGTGGAGAAGGTAAACGATAAACAGCTTAAACCAGTGAAAATACTCCCTATGAACAAGCAAGAGGGAGCTCAGAGAGAGAAAGCAGTGCATCCGGCACTGGGGTGGGGGGGAGCCCACCCCCTTCACCGGGCAGGCTGAGGCCTGAAGGAATAGAACGAGGAAGGGGCTGCTTCCTCCTTCCTGGGCTTGTCCCTTGGCTCCGGCTCATGGAGACAGATACGGGTATGCGTGCATGTATTTATGCAGAGAGAAAGTAAATTGAAGATAGAAAAACAACAGAAAGTCAAGAAACCACAAATTTGGTTCTTCCAAAATCAAAATTGAGTTTCCGTCGTGGCACAGCAGAAAGGAATCCGACTGGGAACCTCGAGGTTGCGGTTCAATCCCTGGCCTTGCTCCGTGGGTTAAGGATCCCTCATTGCCGTGAGCTGTGGTGTCAGTCACAGACGCGGCTCGGATCTGGCGTGGCTGTGACTGTGGTGGAGGCCGGCGGCTGTAGCTCTGATTGGACCCCCAGCCTGGGAACCTCCACATGCTGTGGGTGCAGCCCTAAAAAGCAAAAAAAAAAAAAAAAAAAGGCAAAACTGTGGTTTCGGCATTGGGACAGACACATAGGCCAGCGGAGTAGATGCAAGGGCTCGGAAAGACGAAGCCTCGCACACAGGACCAGACGATAGCCGAGAAGGGTCACGGCCATTCAGTGGGGACAACTGGGTAGCCACATGCAAAGGAACAGAACCCACCCCAAACCGTATGTAAAATTTAACCCAAAATGGCTTGGGGACCTAGACGTGAGATCTAAAACAGTACAACTCTCAGAAGAAAACAGTAAAATTCATCGAGCAGTTTTAAAAACAACAAGAAGAAAACATAGGAGAAGATCTTGACATTGGATTTGCCACGTCTTGTTGGATGTGAGGCCGAAGGTGTAGATGACAGAAAAATAGACAAATTGGATGCCTTGGAAATTTAAAAATTTTGCGCATCAGAAGACACCATCCACTGAATAAAAAGGCAATCCACAGGATAGGAGAAAATATTTGGAAACTGTTTATTGATAACGGACTAACATCCAGAATGCATAGAGAACTTCTAAATTTCAACAGCAAAAAATGCCCAGTGATTTGAATGGCCACGTCTCCGAGGATGTCCAGGTCCCCGAAGGAGCACTTGAAAGGATAACAGTGTCGCTAATCGTTGAAGACGAGCAAGAGCACACGACCATGAGATACCATCTCGGACCCATTAAGCGGGCCACCGTCAAAACACACGACAGCAAAACCGCAGAAATCAGCAGTGCTGGCGAGGATGTGGAGAAACTGGAGCCCTTGTGCGCCGTTGGTGGGAGTATAAGTAGCTGGGGGTGAGTTCCCGTCGGGGCGCAGTGGAAATGAATCTGACTCGCATCCGTGAGGACGCAGGTTCCATCCCTGGCTTCGCTCTGTGGGCGAAGGAACCGGCGTGGCCGGGAGCTGTGGTGCAGGTCGCAGACGTGGCTTGGATCTGGCGTGGCTGTGGCTGTGGCTCTGATTGGACCCCTGGCCTGGGAACCTCCACATGCCACGGGTGCGGCCTTAAAAAGCAAAAGACAAACACCAAAAAAAAAAAAAAGAGTTCTCAAAAGATTAAAAAGAGAATTGCCATGTGACCCAGTAATTCCACTTCTGAGTATGTACCCCAAAGGTCTGAAAGCAGCGTCTCCAAGAGACAGCCATTTACCTGTTCATGGCATTATTATTACTCTTACTGCTTTTCTAGGGCCGCTGCCGCGGCACATGGAGGTTCCCAGGCTAGGGGTTGAGTCGGAGCTGTAGCCACTGGCCGACACCAGAGCCACAGCAACACGGGATCCAAGCCACGTCTGCAACCTACACCACAGCTCACGGCAACGCCAGATCCCCAACCCACGGAGGGAGGCCAGGGATCGAACCTGCAACCTCATGGCTCCTCGTTGGATTCACTAACCACTGCGCCACGACGGGACCTCCCTAGAGCAGCATCGTTAAGGACAGGCAGAAGACGGACGCAGCCCTAGTGCGGGTCAGCCGTTGAGGGGACAGCGCAGTGCTGGGGCTTCGTGCAGGAGCCTATCGGTCGGCCTGGAAAAGGAAAGAAATTCCCTCATGTGTCACCACGGGGGTGGACCTCGAGGCTGTCACGCTGACTGAAATAAGTCTGTCACACAAGGACAAAGGACTCCACTCACACGAGGAAGAGACTGCATTACGGAGACAGAGCAGAACGGTAGTTGTCGGGGGCTGGGGTGGGAAGGGCAGAATGAGAATTCCTTTTAGCAGGAACAGAACTTCAGTTTTACAAGATGTAAAGTTAAGGGGGTGGATGACGTGTGCAGTATCTCTGACCTGTACACTTAAAAGTGGCTCAGGAGCTCCCGTCGTGGCGCAGTGGAAATGAACCTGACTAGGATCCATGAGGACGCAGGTTGGATCCCTGGCCTTGCGCAGTGGGTTAAGGATCCCGCGTGGCTCTGAGCTGTGGTGTCGGTCACAGATGTGGCTTGGATCCCACGTTGCTGTGGCTGTGGTGTAGACCAGTGGCTACAGCTCTGATCGGACCCCTAGCCTGGGAACCTCCATATGCTGTGGGTGCCGCCCTAAAAAGACCAAAAAAAGAGAGAAAAAAGAATGGGTAGGCAGGCCCTATACTGACTGGTTTTTCTGGAAAGCTCCGGGCCCCACCCCCAGCGTGATGCAGGCCTCTGAGACTGTGCTGAGACCCAGACGAGCTGGACGGCGGCTCCGGGGACGGAAATGGTTTTGTGCTTTTGCAGCGTCGCACACGTGAGCACCTCCTCCATGCTCAAAGGTGGTCAAGGGCTTCCTATTGCTACGTTACAGACGCAGTGCACACTTTTCCAAGGAAAGACCGTCTGGAGTGTTCGTTCAGGCTACTGGGCAGTTACCTCGTCTCTTCCTAAGTTCTTCCATTTGTAATTCTTGAGAATAAACCAAAATTACTCGTGGCATCTCACACCCTCCCGCGGCACACGGAGGGTCCCAGGCTGGGGGTCGAATCAGAGCCGCAGCTGCCGGGCTGCACCACAGCCCCAGCCACGCCGGATCTGAGCCGCCTCTGCGCCCTACACCACAGCTGAGGCAATGCCGGATCCTTAACCCGCTGAGCGAGGCCAGGGATCGAACCCAGAACCTTACAGATGCTGTTGGGTCCTTAACAATGGGAGCTCTGCCCTTTATGAGTTGCTTTGGAATCTCTTTCTACTAAATCCAACCTGAGTCCAGAGATAGTTTCTCTTGGTTTGTTTCCCTGCATGTGGGGCAAACTGTCTTGTTTCTGCGTGTCTAGTAAGCTTTGGTTGAAAACTGGGCTTTTTTTTTTTCAGACCCGCACCTGGGGCACATGGAGGTTCCCAGGCTAGGGCTCCGCTCGGAGCTGCAGCGGCCAGCCTGTGCTTCAGCCACAGCGACACCAGATCCTTAACCCGCTGAGCGAGGCCCGGGATTGCACCCGCATCCTCATGGTTCCTAGTCAGGTTTGTTATCCCTGAGCCACAGGGGGAGCTCCGAGAGCTGGACGTTTTGGGTAACCGAGTGGCGCAACTCTGGGTTTTATTCTGTGTTTCCGAAGCTGTTCTTGGGAAACAGGCCTGGACTGGCACTTCAGCACGTTTCTCTCTGCCGTGCGCTCGCTGGCGCGACTGCCCAGTGGTTTAACTTCTTTCCATTCAGGGTCGCCCCTGAGTCTTTCTGATGGAACAGTCAGCAGGGATTTTAGCAGAGGGTTTACCCAAAGAGGCTGAGCCTGCGGGCCTCTGCCGGTCACTCTGGTTGTGGGTCGGGGGATGCTTACGTGCCAGCTCCCCACTTAGCCAGGGAAGTGCCGAGAGCAAACTCGGTCCCTTCCTGATGTTCTCACTTCCAGGGTCTCTGTCACATTTCTGACTGATCTGCTGCTCGCCCCAAGCGGGACTGCCAGCCTGGTCAGGCGGCTTGTTCTCATTCTTTCACAACTCAATCTGCTTTTTTTCTTCTTTCTTTTTCTTTTCTTTTCTTTTTTTTTTTTTTAGGGCCGCACCTGCATATGGAAGTTCCCAGGCGAGGGGTTAAATCAGAGCCACAGCTGCCGCCTACGCCACAGCCCCAGCAACGTGAGGTCCTTAACCTGCTGAGCCACGGCGGGAGCCCCGACTCTGCCATTTTTAGCCAGCAAAACTGCAGGGTTTTGCAGCCGGCCCCACATGGCTAAGAATACCGCTCTTTGCACCCAAGCCTGGGGTGGGGGTAGGTGGTGAAACGATGGAGGCAGCCCCAGCCACCGAGGCCACATCTCCCGCTGCTCCAGCCTAGGTGGGTTTCCGTGCCCTGAGATGGTTGTCATTGACTCGTTCCCCCAGCTCTGTGTTTTTGCTTGTTTTTGTTTTTGTGGCATGTGGAAGTTCCCGGGCCAGGGATCAAATCTGAGCCGCAGCTGTGAGCTGGGCCACAGCTGCAGCAACACTGGATCCTTGAACCCACCGAGCCGGGCCAGGGACTCAAACTTCCATCCCCGAGCTGCAAACACACTGCCCGTCCCGTTGCGCCTCAGCAGGAACTCCCATCTTCTCAGTCTTTACTGTGATTTCATAAGAAGGTCTCAAAAGAGGAAGCCACCTTGGGACATGCAGTGAGGAAGTAGGGGAGCCAGAATTAAACTCAGGAGCTCTATTTAACACGGTTTTATTGACGTACGGTTGATATACAGTCAATCACACTTCTTTAAACCTTGTGATTTGGCACGTTTCACTTACGCTCGTGCCCGCGGAACCATCATCAGCATCGAGATAAAAACACACACCCATCACTTCACGTCTCTCTGTACTTCCTCCCACCCCCCGTCCCCCGCCTCCGGGCACCACGGAGCCTCTTTCTGTCACTACAGTTTGCATCTTCGAGGATGTCATACAAATGGAATCACAGAGCACGTGCTCTCTTTGTAAGAGAAATTCATCCACGTTGTCGTAAATAGGAAGTTTCTTTCTTTCTGTTGCTAAACAGCATCCCATTGCCCAGATGTGCAGACGTTTATCAGTTGCCGGACACTCTGGCGTTTCTAGATTTGAGTGATTACACAGAATCCCGGCGTGAACGTCTGTGTGCGAGTCCTTGTGTGCGATACTTGGGGTTGTGGCAGGAGCGGGACAGCTGGGCCGTGTGGGCGGTCCATGTTAAACACGCTTTTAATTCGGAGTAACTTCAGCTTTACCCGAAAGCCGCTCCCCCGCACTGCGCAGCCACTCCCTCACTTGCTGAGTGTCCTGCGTTGGTCGCAGTGCAGAAACGAACGCCGGGTCCTTTCTGTTAATCGCAAATGCAGACGCTATCTGGACGCCACCGCTTTTTCCACTAGCATCGTCTTTCTGTCCCAGAAGCCAGTCCAGGGACCGCACTGCACTTAGTTGTCACGTGACAAGTCTGCCTCTCCCTCGTCTGCTCTGGTCCGTGACAGTGTCCAAGGTGTTCCTTCTTTTCATGACCACGGCGTGAAAACCAGCCCGGTGTCCCGGGGAATGTGTAACACGCTCTCCTAGCCGGCTCCTGAGGTGCCTCCCGTCAGGACGGAGCTGCAGCCTGGGGCTTTGGGAAAGAGAGCGCAGAGGCAGTGTGACCTTGTCACTGCCTCCGTCTGGGCTGCGTGATGTGCACAGCTGGCTCTGGTGACGTCAGCCAGCACTGCGGAAGGGGCTGCCTGCAGTTCTTTTCAGAGAAAGGTGACTCTCCTCTTTCCCCACTGTGGGCACTCAGTCCTGCTCCCGCTCGGAGGGCAGATCCCGTGATGCCATTCTGGAGGCGTGTCTACGTAGGTTCCTTGGAATTCTTGCCTAAGGCATACCGTTTTCGCTCCAATTTTTTTTTGCCTTTTTTTTTTTAAGGGCCGAATCCTTGACATAGGGAGTTTCCCAGGCTAGGGGTCAAATCAGAGTTGTAGCCGCTGGCCTACACCACAGTCACAGCAACACGGGATCCGAGCCAGGTCTGTAACCTACACCACAGCTCACAGCTCATGGCACCAACGGATCCTCAACTCACTGAGTGAGGCCTGGGATGGAACCTCATCCTCGTGGTTACTAGTCAGGTTTGTTTCCGCTGAACCACGATCGTAACTACTACGATTTGTTTGTTTGTTTGTTTGTTTTTCCTTTTCTAGGGCTGCTCCTGCAGCATATGGAGGTTCCCAGGCTAGGGGACTAATCGGAGCTGTAGCCACCGGCCTAGGCCAGAGCCACAGCAACACGGGATCCAAGCCGCGTCTGCAGCCTACACCGCAGCTCACAGCAATGCCAGATCCTTAATCCACTGGGTGAGGCCAGGGATCGAACCTGCAACCTCATGGTTCCTAGTTGATTCGTTAACTGCTGAGCCATGACAGGAACTCCTACTACAATTTTTTTTATTCTGTCAGTTCCATCATTATAGAGTAGTATCTCAGGTTTTTGTTTTTTTGTTTGTTTTGTTTTGTTTTGGTCTTTTTGCCTTTTCTAGGGCCGCTTCCTCAGCATATGGAGGTTCCCAGGCGAGGGGTCTAATCGGAGCTGTAGCCACCAGCCTAGGCCAGAGCCACAGCAATGCAGGATCCAAGCTGTGTCTGCGAGCTACACTGCGGCTCACAGCAATGCCGGATCCTTAACCCACTGGGCAAGGCCAGGGTCGAGCCCGATACCTCATGGTTCCTAGTCGGGTTCGTTAACCACTGCGCTGCGACGGGGACTCCTAGAGTAGTATTTTATTCTTGGGCTATAATACAATGATGCATTACTTATGTTGTTCCTCAAATTGTCCCTTATTTGTCGGTTGCCCCTGTGCCCTCTGGCAGCGGCCACAGGTGGGCGGCAGGTGGGTGCACAGAGGCAGTGGGCTAGTGGGAGGTGAGCGCAGACACAAAGGGCGATGGCTGCTGAATACGCAGGCGCCGTGGGCGGCAGGCACCTGTTCCCCGTGGAAAGCCGGTGCCCAGGTGCGGTGCGTGACGAATGCACGGGCGTTGTGGGTAGTGCGTGCCAGGGCCCCCTGGCAGGCAGGTGAAGTGGGCGGCATGTGGGGGAACGCGCAGGCGCAGTAGGTGGTGGTGCGTGTGGCCGCGAGGTGCGAATGCGCAGGCGCAGTGTGGGCGGGCGCACCTGGATGCGCAGGCGCAGCAAGCCAGCGGACGGTGGACGTGCTGTCGCAATGGGCGGCGGGCGCTGAGTGCGCAAGTGCGGTGTGTGGCCGGCGCACGTGGCCCGCGGGCGCGCAGGCGCAGGCGCAGTCTTCGGCGGGCGCACGTGGTGGGCTGGGCCTCGCCGGCCTCAGCGACATGCGGCCGTTACGCTGGCAAGTGGCGGCTGTGGCGGTCGCGGGCCTCGCGCTGGCCCTGGAGGCGCTCCCCGCACTGCTGCGCTGGCTGCGGGCCGGGCGACGGCGCCCGCTGCGCGAGGTGCTCTTCTTCCCGTCGCAGGTGACCTGCACCGAGGCCCTGCTGCGGGCCCCGGGCGCCGCGCCTTCCGGCTGCCCGTGCAGCCTCCCCCACGGGGAGAGCTCGCTGAGCCGCCTCCTGCGTGCCCTGCTGGCCGCCCGCGCCAGCCTCGAGCTCTGCCTGTTCGCCTTCTCCAGCCCGCAGCTGGGCCGCGCGGTGCAGCTGCTACACCAGCGTGGGGTGCGCGTCCGCGTGATCACCGACTGCGACTACATGGCCCTCAACGGCTCGCAAATCGGCCTGCTCCGCAAGGCAGGTAAGCGGGGCGCAGGGCCGGGGGAGGCAGAGGCGGAAGGCGGGGTGTTTGTGGAGGGGTCTGAGGACGGGGAGACTCGCTCGCGTACCCTGGCGGCTTGGCAAAATCTGGGGAAATTCTAGGGCCTTATGAGCAGCAGCTGTGCAGAGCGTTTTACAAGGAGACCTGGGTGGGAGCCCCGGGGGAGCAGGGTCTGTGATTCCCAGGGTTCGGTCTGCTCCCGCCTTCCCCTGACCCAGACGGCTTTGGGAGCCGGGGAAGCCTGCGCCTTGGGCATAGATCTGGGGGTGCAGCCCTGCCAGTCAGGTTTTGGCTTTTGCAGTCTGAATGCTGTTGGTTTAGTCAGAAAGCACTTAGTAAATAGAGGGAAAGGCTAGAAGTAGGTCTGCAAACGGAAGCTGTCGGGGCTGGGAAGTCTGTGTTCAGGGCACAGGTGCGCGGGATCAAAGGGAGGAAAAAGCTTTTCAGCTTAAATTCACCGACAAATTTCCCTTTAGAGCTTCTGAAGCGACGAAAAGTAATACACTAAAGCGTGTTTAGTTGATTTGTTTCTCCAGTTGCAAAACGACAGGGAAGTTAGGTCTCTCTTCCTGCGTCTCTTCCTGGAGTGGGGCCAGGTGAGCTGGAAGTGGGGTCACTTTGAAGACCTCATACATCCTGGGCCTCACCTGTGAGTCCTCCTGCTGCTTCCGTGTGGTGCAGTCCTGTGCGCTGCCCTCCACCATGGAGGAGGTACCAAGAGGGTCATTCCTGCACCGGCTGCCGCCTGACCTGTCGGTTCTGGTGGCCGCCGAGACCCGAACCCGCGTGGGGCCTTTAAGATTTGTCCTGGCTGCTCTCAGCGCAGCCCCGGCCTCTTGCTGACCGGGCAGCTGGCTCTGCGGGTGAGATCACTTAATCCGCTGGTACTCCTCACGGGGTTGGAAACTTCATTTAAGTACTGAGGCTGCCTCCAGGCAGTCGTGAGCAGCCCTGGTCTGTCCCTGCTTTTGATGGGGGAAGCTTGGGTGGTTTAGGCAGAGCGGTTTTATTTACTCAGTTTTTAGAGAGGTCTTGAACCTCAGGTTTGGGGGGAACCCTCAAGGGGCCCTCGTCCAGACTCCACGTGCAGCTTGATCTTCCTCCGCTGGCACCCCGGCCATGGCTCACCCTCACTGGGCGAGCCAGGCATCTGTGAGCCATAGCTGCCAAGACCTTCCGGGCCTGGGACCCAGTGCTGAATGAGGAGGTCCCGCTGGGGAGGCTGAGTGGACCCCGGCGGGTCAGGAGGTGTGGCAGCAGGTGTGGCTGCGTGGAGAGCGGGCACAGCTGCTGGAGAGCCTTTCGAGCCTCGCGGGCGTGAGGAATGGCAGGAGGCAGGAGGGGCCGCAGGGCGCACTCCTGCTCCTTGCCCTTGACGGTCGGAGGGGCTGGATGCGAGCTCGGGCTTCAGGTCAGCCTGATCCCCCACCACCAAGGGCTGGGGCCTGCTGGGTCCAGCGCTGCCCATGCAGGCAAGACAGTGCTCGCAGGGGGATCCGGTTAGGGGCGTGAAACCGCAGCAGGTGCTTTTTGCTCTGATGACCACTGGCTTTCCGGAAACCAGTAACTGCCTTGTCGGTGTGGTGGTGGGCCCACGGGGCTGGCTGGGGGCCCACCCAGGTCAGGGGGCTGGGAGCCGGGGGTGGGGCTTCTCTGCAGAGGAAACTGAGGAGCCCTGAGAGCAGCGGCGTGGGCAACCCTGGTTCACCCCCCCACACACACACCCATGCTCCCTTTCCTCCGCGTCGCCGCCCCTGGGTGGGTTGAGGTGGGTCCCAGGCTGGCTCAGCCGCTGTCACCAGGCCAGGCGTGGGGGGTGCGTGGGGAAACTGGACCCGAGCGGCCGTCAGCGCCGTTGCAGCGTCCGCGCCTGGGAAGGAGCCCAAACCCGGCCGAGGGGCCGCGACGGGGGGCGGGGCGGCCCGGCGGGACAGCGGCTGCGACGTGTGGCTCTCCGCAGGCATCCAGGTCCGGCATGACCAGGACCTGGGCTACATGCACCACAAGTTCGCCATCGTGGACAGGAAGGTGCTGATCACCGGCTCGCTCAACTGGACCACGCAGGCCATTCAGAACAACAGGGAGAACGTGCTGATCCTGGAGGACGAGGAGTACGTGCGCCTCTTCCTGGCCGAGTTCGAGCGCATCTGGGAGGAGTTTAACCCGGCCAAGTACACCTTCTTCCCGTCGCAGAAGCAGCGGAGCCGCTGACGGCGCGGGGCGGGGTGGGGGGGGGCGGCCCATTAAATTCTCCTCCTTTATTTAACCCGGCGCCCGCGAGCAGTGTCTGGGGGCCGGAGGGGGCGGTCAGCGAGCGGGGGGCGCGGCCGCGGGGCGGGAGGGTCGGGGCCGCGCCCTCGGGGGCCTTCGCTGGTGCCTGCGGACGGACATGACCGGCCGCGGCGCGGGGGACACCTCCCGCCGCCCGGCTGCGCTCCGGTTCTTCCCCCCCCCCCAATTGGTCTCCTCCGCGGCGCCGGGAAGGCCCCGGCGCCGTCTGGCGGGTCGGTCGGGCGGTGGAGCCGGAGCCCGCGGCCGGCGGGTCCGCTGCGCCTGCGCCTTGCGCCTGGGTCCGTTTTGGTTACTTTCGTCCTCTTAGTGCTGGGAAAGGGAACCTCCAAGTTGGACGTAGGCGTTCCCGTCGTGGCTCAGTGGTTAGCGAACCCGACTGGGAACCCTGAGGTTGTGGGTTCGATCCCTGGCCTCCCTCAGTGGGTTACGGATCCGGCGTTGCTGTGAGCTGTGGTGTGGGTCGCAAATGCGGCTCAGATCCCCCGTTGCTGGGGCTGTGGTGTAGGCCGGCGGCTACAGCTCCGATTCGACCCCGAGCCTGGGACCCTCCATATACCCAGAGGGTTCAGCCCTAAAAGACCAAAAAAAAAAAAAAAAAAGTCTGAGCTAGTAAGTAGCCTTCCTGAAATATACTTGCAATAAAATAAACTTCCTGTAGGGGGTTGAGGGGGCGGGACTAAAATGCACCTCCAAGGAGGCTGTTTTGTCCCGTTTTGGTCGATGCCCGAAGTGACTGGCGCCCCCGACCCGCGGCTGGCCTGTTGCACTGGCCCTGACCTGAGGCAGCAGTGTCGGGGTGGACCCTGCAAGTTCGTTCGTTCATTTGAAACGCTGTACTGGCTGCACGGAACTGGCTTTTAGAGGGACTGATTACCTTAAAAGTAAGACTTTGTTGGGGAGTTGCTGTTGTGGCTCAGAGGGAGCAAGCCCGACTAGTATTCATGAAGATGCCGGTTCGATCCCCGGCCTCGCTCGGTGGGTTAAGGGTCCCGCGTGGCTGTGGCTGTGGTGCAGGCCGGCAGCTGCAGCTCTGAACTGACCCCTAGTCTGGGAACCTCCCTATGCCTCTGCTGCAGCCTTAAAAAAAAAAAGGCTTCGTTGGGATTCACATACCATAAAAATCACCGTTTTAACGTGTGCAGCTCAGTGGTTCTCCGCATGTTAACAGAATTATACCCCGTCACCGCTACCTTCAGAGCGTTGTCGTCACTGCAGAAGGAGGCCCTGTTTGTGGATTTCCCTGCTGTGGCTGTTTCCCAGAAATGGGCCCCACGGCCTGCGCTCTGTCCCTGCTCTCGCCCATCCGCTCACCCGGCCTCACAGCTGAAGAGCCGCTCACTGTGCACAGAGACCACGCGGTGCCCACCGTCCTCACCGCGGACGTTAGGGTGGTTTCGCAGATAATGAGGCGGGGTCAGAGTTCACATCCAGGTGTGTCCACCTGCAGCTTCGTGGCTTGAGGAGGGTGTTTCTGGGGCTGGAATCGCTGGCTTCTACGACTCTGTTTAACCATTTGAGAAGCCGCCCGACTTTGCAAAACAATTGAACTGTGTGTTACATTCCCACCCGCAGTGTTCCACGTCCTCACCCACAAAAAAGGTATTACCTTCCACTGTTACAATTTAACACTTTTTGTCCACGCCGGTGGCATGCAGGAGTTCTGGGCCAGGGATCAAATCTGCGCCACAGCAGTGACAATACGGGAGCCTAAACCGTGAGGCCACCATGCAATTCCTGTTATTTTTTGTTACTCAGTTTATTCTATTTATAGGTGTACAGTGATCATCACAACCCAATTTCATAGCGTTTCCATCCCAAACCCTCAGTGGATCCCCCCACCCCCAGCTTGTCTCACTGGGAAACCAGAGGTTTTTCAGTCTGTGTGTCCGTATCTGTTCTGCAGAGAGGTTCATTGTGCCCTTTTTTATTTATTTATGTATTTATTTATTTTTACTCAATGACTTTCATTACGTTTATAGGTGTACAGTGAGCATCACAAGCCAATTTTATAGCGTTTCCATCCCACACCCCCAGCCCATCCCCCCACCCCCCAACCCGTCTCCTTCGGAAACCAGAAGTTTTTCAAAGTCTGCTGCGTCCGTGTCTGTTCTGCAAAGAAGTCCATTGTGCCCTTTTTTCAGATTCCACATGGAAGGGACAGCATGTGGCGTTGGAGTCTCACTGTCTGACTGACTTCACTTGGCTTGATAGTTTCTAGGTCCATCCATGTTGCACAAAATGCTGGTATTTCGTTCTTTTTAATGGCTGAGTAATATTCCACTGTGTATATGTACCACCTCTTCTCGATCCACTCCTCTGTCGATGGGCATTTACGTTGTGTCCGTGTCTTGGTTATTGCAAAGAGTGCTGCAGGGAACGTTGGAGTACATGTGTCTTTGCGAGTCGTGGTTTTCTCTGTGTAGATGCCCAGGACTGGGACTGCTGGATCCGGTGGGAATTCTGTGTTTTTTTCTGAGGCATCTCCATCCTGTTTTCCAAGTGGTTGCACCAGTTTACATCCCCACCAACAGCGTAAGAGGGTTCCTTTTCCTCCACACCCTCTCCGGCACGTATTGTCTGTAGACTTGTGGATGATGGCCATTCTGGCTGGTGTAAGGTGGCACCTCGTCGTGGTTTTTTTTTGTTTGTTTGTTTGTTTTTGTCTTTTGAGGTTCCCAGGCTAGGGGTCTCATTGGAGCTACAGCTGCCGGCCTACACCACAGCCACAGCAGTGCCAGATCTGAGCCATGTCTGTGACCTACACCACAGCTCACGGCAACGCCGGGTCCTTAACCCACTGAGTGAGGCCAGGGATCGAACCTGTAACCTCATGGTTCCTAGTCAGATTTGTTAACCACTGAGCCATGATGGGAACTCCTTGTAGTGGTTTTGATTTGCATTTCTCTAATAATGAGAGCTGTTGAACATCTGTGTTTTTTGGCCATCCGTGTGTCTTCTTTGGAGAATTGAGTGTTTAGATCTGCCCATTTTTTGATGGGGTTTGTTTTTTTGGTGTTGCACTGTGGAGGTGTTTGTAAGTTTTGGAGATTAATCCCTCGTCAGTCGATGCATTTGCATGTATTTTCTCCCATTCTGTGGGTTGTCTTTTTGTTTTGTTTAGGGTTTCCTTTGCTGTGCAGAAACTTTTAAGTTGAATTAAGTCCCATTTGTTTGTTTTTACTGTCATGACTCTAAGAGGTGGATCTGAGAAGATGTTGCTGTCATTTATGTGGGAGAGTGTTTGGCCTGTGTTTTCCTCTAAGAGTTTCATAGTATCTGGTTTTATAATCTAGGTCTTTAATCCGTTTTGAGTTTATTTGTGTGTGTGGTGTGAGGGAGTGTTCTAATTTCATTCTTTTCCACGTGGCTGGCCAGCTTTCCCAGCACCACTTACTGAACAAGCTGTCCTTTCTCCATTGTGTGTCCTTGCCTCCTTTGTCATCGATGGGTTGGCTGTAGGTGCGTGGGTTTAATTCTGGGCTTCCTATCCTGCTCCACTGATCTAGATTTCTGTCTTTGTGCCAGTACCACATGGTTTTGATGACGGTTGCTTTGTAGTGTTGTCTGAAGTCAGGGAGCCTGATTCCTCCAGCTCCATTTTTCTTTTTCAGGATGTTTTTGGCTATTCTGGGTCTTTTGTGCTTCCAAACAAACTTTAAAATACTTTGTTCGAGTTCTGTGAAAAGTGTCCTTGGTCGTTTGATAGGGATTGCACTGAATCTGTAGACTGCCTTGGGTAGTGTAGTCATTTTGACAATATTGGCTCTTCCCATCCAAGAGCATGGGATGTCTTTCCATCTGTTTGTGTCATCTTGGATTGCTTTCATCACTGGCTTAAAGTTTCCAGAGTGCAGGTCTTTTGTCTCTTTAGGTAGGTTTCCTCCTAGGTATTTTATTCTTTTGGATGCAATGGCAAACAGGATTGCTTCCCTGATTTCTCTTTCTGATCTTTCATTGTTAGTATGTGGAAATGGCATCCATTTCTGTGTATTAATTTTGTATCCTGCGACTTTGCCACATTCATGGATGAGCTCTAACAGTTTTCTGGTAGAGTCTTTAGGATTCTCTAGGTATAGTGTCGTGTCATCTGCAAATAGGGATGATAGTTTTACTTCTTCCTTTCCAACTTGGATTCCTTTTATCTCTTTACTTCTCTGACTGCCGTGGCTAGGACTTCCAGAACCATGTCGAAGAAGAGTAGTGGCGAGAGTGGGCCTCCTTGTCTTGTTTGTGATCTCAGGGGGAGTTCTTTCAGCTTTTCACCATTGGGAAGGATGTTCGCTGTGGGGTTGTTGTCATCTATGCCCTTTATCATGTTGAGGTGGGTTCCCTCTGTGCTTCCCTTCACTTTCTGAAGGTTTTTTTTTTTTATCAGAAATAGGTGCTGGATTTTGTCAAAGGCTTTTCCGCATCTATTGAGAGGATGATACGGTTTTTATTCTTCAGTTTGTTAATGTGGTGTATCACACTGATGGATTCGCGGATATTGAAGAACATTTGCATCCCTGGGATAAATCGCACTGGATCATGATGTACAATCCTTGTAATGTATGTTGGATGCAGTTTGCTAGTGTTTTGTTAGGGATTTTTGCATTGATGTTCATCAGTGAACTTGGCCTGTAGTTTTCTTTTTTTGTGGTATCTTTGTCTGGTTTTGGTATCAGGGTGATGGTGGCCTCATAGAGTGAGTTTGGGAGTGTCCCTTCCTCTGCAATTTTTTGGAGTAGTTTCAGAAGGAGAGGTGTCAGCTCTTCTCTAAATGTTTGATAGAATTCTCCTGCGAAGCCATCAGGTCCTGGACTTTTGTTTGTTGGAAGTTTTTTATTCGCAGTTTCAATTTCAGTCTTGTGATGGGTCCATTCATCTTTGCTATTTCATCTTGGTTTAGTCTTGGAAGATTGTACTTTTCTAAGAATTTGTCCATTTCTTCTAGGTTTTCCGTTTTATTGGCGTGTAGTTGCATATAGTAGTCTCTTATGATCCTTTGTATTTCTGTGATGTCCATTGTTACGTCTCCTTTTTCATTTCTGATTTTATTGATTTGAGTCCTCTCTCTTTTTTTCTTGAAAAGTCTGGCTAAGGGTTTATCAATTTTGTTGATCTTTGCGAAGAACCAGCTTTTCGTTTCATTGATCGTTTCTATGGTTTTCTTTGTTTCTATTTCATTGATTTCTGCTCTGATCTTTATGATTTCTTTCCTTCTACTCACTTTAGGTCCTGTCTGTTCTCTCTCGAGCTGCTTTAGATGTAAAGTTAGCTTGTTTATTTGAGCTTTTTCTTGTTTCCCGAGATGGGCTTGTATTGCTATAAACTTTCCTCTTAGAACGGCTTTTGCTGCATCCTGTAGGTTTTGGAGTGTCGTATCTTGGTTGTCATTTGCTGCCAGGTATTTTTTAATTTCCTCTTTGATTTCTTCAGTGATCCATTCGTTGTTTCATAGCATGTTGTATAGTCTCCATGTGTTTGTGCTTTTTGCAGTTTTTTTCTTGTTGATTTCCAGTCGTATAGGGTTGTGGTTGGAGAAGATGCTTGATGTGATTTCAATTTTCTTAAAGTAACCGAGGTTGGATTTGTAGCCCAGGATGTGATCAGTCTTAGAGAGTGTTGCATGTGCACTTGGGCAGAATGTGTATTCTGTTGCTTTTGGATGGAATGTCCTATAAATATCTGTTAAGTCCATCTGGTCTAACGCTTCATTCAGGGCCTGTGTTTCCTTGTTGATTTTCTGTCTGGATGATCTGTCCATTGCTGTAGGTGTTATTGTCGATTTGTCCGTTTAAGGTCGTTAGCAGCTGCCTTATATATTGTCATGAACCTGTGTTGGGTGTGTAGATATTGAAAATTGTTGTATCTCTTTCTTGGACTGACCCTTTGATCATCATGTACCGTCCCTCTTTGTCTCTCATGGTGTTGTTTTAAGGTCTGTTTTGTCTGATAGGAGCACTGCTGCTCCAGCTTCCCTTTGACTCCCGTTTGCATGGAGTATTTTCTTCCATCCTCTCCCTTTCAGTTTGTATGTGGCCCTAGAAGTGAAGTGGGTCTCGTGAAGACAGCGTCTGTATGGGTCTTGTTCCTGTTGTCTTATTTTATTTAATTAATTAATTTATTTTTTGTCTTGTCCTTTTAGGGCCGCACCAGCAGCCCATGGAGGTTCCCAGGCTAGGGGTGAGTCGGGACTACAGCTGCCGGCCCACACCACCGCCACGCCAGATCTGAGCTGCATCTGCTCCCTACACCCCATCTCACGGCCATGCCGGACCCCCAACCCACCGAGCGAGGCCAGGGACCGAACCCGCAACCTCATGGTTCCTGGTCGGATTCGTCTCCACTGCACCACGACGGGCACTCACCTATTACCTTATTTTAAAAATTATTTAAATTCAGTTATAGTTGAGGTATACTATTATGTAGGTTTTAGGTGGACAGCAGTGAGTCACAATTTTTTTTTCTTTCTTCTTCTTTTTTTTTTTTTTGCTTTTTAGGGCCACAGCTGTGGCATATGGAGGTCCCCAGGCTAGGGATCCAGTTGGATCTGCAGCTGCTGCCTATGCCGCGGTCACAGCAATGCCAGATCTGAGCTGTGTCTGTGGCCTACACTGCAGCTTTCAGAAACACAGGATCCTTAACCCCCTGAGCGAGGCCAGGGATTGCACTCACATCCTCCTGGATACGAGTTGGGTTCGTTTCCACTGAGCCACAACAGGAACGCCCTGATTCGCGACGTGTAAAGGTTCTACTCCGTGTGTCGTTCTGAGAAGACGGTGGCTGCATCCCCTGTGCTGTGCTCAGTATCCTGTGACTTACCTTTATATGCACAGGGGTCCACACCTCTGGATCCCCTGCTCGTGTCTCGCCCTCCCTCCCCACTCCCGACTGGTAACCACTCGTTTGCTCTCTGTGTCTTTGTTTGTTTTCTTGTCTTTCTAGGGCCGCACCCACAGCACAGGGAGGTTCCCAGTCTAGGGGTCCAATGAAAGCTACAGCTGCCGGCCCCCACCACAGCCACAGCCACAGCCACGGGGGATCCTTAACCCACGGATCGAACCTGCGTCCTCATGGATGCTGGTTGGGTTCATTAACCGCGGCGCCACCACAGGAGCACCTGCTTTCTGCGTCTTTGGGTCTCTTTCTTTTGGGTCATGTTCACCAGTCTAATTGATTCTGTAGATTCCACCCAGAAGTGACGTCACAGCGTTTGTCTTTCTCTGACTTACTGCTTCACTAGGCAAAATATACGCCATCCATGTTGTTGCAAATGGCAACATTTTATTCTTTTTTCATCACTGGGTAACACTCCACCATGTGTTTATATGCACGTGTGTGTGTGTGTGTGTGTGTGTGTGTGTCACAGTTTTTAATTCAGCCTTCTCTCCATGGACAAGCTCAGGTGCTTCCACATCCTGCTCTCGTAAAGGCTGCTCTGAAATGGGAGTGCACGTATCTTTTGTAATGCGTGTGTTCAGTTCCTTTGGAGATATTCCCGGAAGTGAAATCGCTGAATCGTATGGTGGCTGTTTTTTTAGTGATTCGAGAACCCTCGGCACTGTTTTCCCGGGTGGCTGCGAAGTTACACTCCCACCACCCCGTGCCCCTTTGCTCGGCGGCCTCTCTGACGGTGGCCGTTCCGCCAGGTGTGAGGTGGTAGCTCGGGTGGTTCGCTGGGCGTTTCCCTGATGACTAGCGACGCGGAGCCCTCTCTGCGCGTCGGTTGGCCAGCTGCAGGTCTTCCATTCAGGTCTCCTGCCTGTTTTTCACTCCGGTTGTGTGTGTGGGGTTTTCTTCCATGTTGAGTGGTGTAAACTCTCGGTGTGTTTGGATATTAACCTACTGCCACGTCACTTGCAATTATTTTTCTCCTCTTCAGTCGACTGTTTTGTTGTGCAGTTTTTAAGTTTGATTAGGTCTCGTTTGTTTATTTTTGCTTTTGTTTCCTTTGCTGTAGGAGACAGATGTCAAACCGTATTGGTACGATTTATGCCAGTCTTCCGCCTCTTTCCGTCTGGGAGTTTCACGGTTCCCGGCCTTCCACTTAGGGCTTCGGTCCATTTTTTAAAACTCGGGTGGTGCGCGTAGAGTCCTGTTCGTCTCGGGTGGGCGGCCTCTGTCCCGCTCTTTTCCGCCAGGGTTTATCCCAGGCCGTGGAATCCGGGTCCCCGCGCCGTGCGCCAGGGCCTCCCCCCCGAGCAGAACCGTTTGCATCTGCGAGTCCGCCGCCTTGGCAGCCGCACGCCCGTGCGTGGTTTCTGCTTTGTAGCTCAGGCCATTTGTGTCCACTTCAGACCCTGCCTGCCCGAGCTGTCGCGGACTTGACGCCACTCAGCGTGACCACTCTAGGTCCGTCCGTGGTGTCGCACTGGCATGGTTTTGTTCTTGTTCACGGGGAGGCTGTTCCGCTGGGTGCGTGGCACATCTGGGGACCTGCTCCTCCACCGTGGACCCTGCGGTCGCTCCTCTGGCGAGGCTGCTGGGAGGCTGCAGGTCACATGGGCGCAGGCACCTCTTTGCATGGTGGTTTTCTCTGGGAAGATGCCCAGGACGGTGCGTGCCGACTGTCGAGGGCGGTTTTGGTTTGGAGGGAAACGCCACACTGATCTCCGTGGGGGTCGTGCCGTCTGCACCCCACCAGCTC
Organism: Sus scrofa; assembly: GCF_054392235.1. NCBI lineage: Eukaryota > Metazoa > Chordata > Mammalia > Artiodactyla > Suidae > Sus > Sus scrofa. The sequence continues at coordinate 66,448,373 of NC_139394.1, forward strand.
TGGCGGGGGTCCGCACGTACACCGCTCCCGTCGGTCCTTGGTCCGCTTGCGTTGGGGTTTGTCCTGCGAGGAATGGTCTGATTTCGCACTTTTACGGGAAGCGGCCTCTTCCCAGCACCCGTCTGACTCGAGGTGTAACCTTGCGGGAGTGCGCTGCTGCCTCGGTGTGGGTTTTCCTTGCAGTTTCCGGACGACTGATGATACCGTCCTGGCGCGTATCTTTGGAGATGGGTCTCTTCAAATCCTCTGCCCGTCTTAAAGGGGTTGCCTTTTCCTTGCTGAGCTGTAAGAGTTCGCTGGGTGTCCCGGATGTAACCCCAGCACAGGTGTGCTTTGCAGGGAGTTCCTCCCGCCTTTGAGAACCGTTTGCAGGTTGTCTCTTCTCTTTCGGCCCCCCCAGTGGCCTGTGGAGGGTCCTGTGCCAGGGACTGAATCCAGGCTGGAGCTGCGACCTATGCCGCAGCTGCAGCAGTGCCAGCTCCCTGGCCCACTGCACCAGGCCAGGGATCAAGCCAGTGCCTCCACAGAGACAGCCTGATGGTGAACCAGCTCGCCACAGGGGGAACTCCTCCTTGTACTTTCTCGATGGCATTGTTTACAGCATGTGTCATTTTGATATAGTTCAGTTTGCGTGCTTTTGTTTTACCTGTTGGTGCGTCGGTGTCCTGAAAAACCATTGCCCAACCCGAGGTCACAAAGACTTGCTGCATTTTTCCTAAAAGTCTCATAGCGAGGTCTATGAACTAATTTAATTTTTGTATGTGGTGTGATGTAGGGGTCTAGCTTTATTCTTCTACATGTGGGTAGCTAGTTGTCCCCACACTGTTTTTTGGTTTGTTTTTGATTTTTGCTTTTTAGGGCTGCACCCACAGCATATGGAGGTTCCCAGGCTAGGGGTCTAATTGGAGCTACCGCTGCTGGCCTGCACCACAGCCACAGTAACGTGGGATCCGAGCCACTTCTGTGACCTGCACCACAGCTCCTGGCAATGCTGGATCCTTAGCCCACTGAGCGAGGCCAGGGATCGAGCCTGAAACCTCATGGTTCTGAATCGGACGCGTTTCCGCTGCGCCAGGATGGGAACTCCCAGCACCATTTGTTGAAGAGACACTTTTTTCCCTGCTGAACGGCCTTGACACCCTTGAAAACGTCCAGGGCTTGTGGACGTCACTGGCCTCTTGGCTGCGTCCCAGCCCCCGTGCATCCTCCCGCCAGTGCCCCGCCCTCTTGGCGGCTGAAGCCGGGCTGTGTCCCCGCGCCCAGCTGCGTGAGCCCCCTTGTTCATTTCTCCCAGGACGGCGCTGGCTGCCCTGGGTCCCTGTGCGTTCCCACGTGGGGCCCGGGACCAGCTGGGCAGCTTCTGCACACGCGGGGGGGCTCCGGTTCGGGCTCCTCGGATCTGCGACCGAGTGGGCGACGAGTGCTCTTCCAGCGCCGCTCTTCCTTGCGGCCCACGAACAGGGGATGGCTTCCCGTTTAAGACTTTGAGTTCTTCGGCTGGGAGGACGTGAGAGTCGTACCTTTCCTTTCACTTCTGCTTGCTTTTTATGGCTGCTGCGGTGTCACATGAAGTTCCCGGGCCAGGGACGGAGTCCCAGCCACGGCTCTGGGAGGTCCTGTTGTGGCTCAGCGGAAACGAATCTGACCAGCCTCCGTGAGGACACGGGTTCAGTCCCTGGCCTCACTCAGTGCGTTGTGGGTTAAGGATCTGGTGCTGCCCTGAGCTGTGGTGTAGGTCGCACGCAGATGCGGCTTGGATCCTGAGGTGCTGTGGCTGTGGTGTAGACCGGCAGCTGCAACTCCTATGCAACCCCTAGCCTGGGAACCCCCACATGCCGTGAGGGTGGCCCCGAATAGCAAAAAAAAAAAAAAAAAGTACTCCTTTCACACCGTTGCCAGTGTGGAGAAGTGCGGGTCCTGACTCCGGGGAACTTGCCGAGCGCCTGCTTTAGTTTCAGTAGAGTTTTCGGGTGGCCCCTCAGATTCCCACCAACAGCATCCCGTTACCTGCAGGTGGCGGTAGTTCGGCTGCTGCTTTTTCCGTCTGGATGCCTTTCCTTCCCCTTCCTCATTTCTCTGGCCAGACCCTCTAGCCCAGTGTTGGACAGAAGCGGGAGGACAGACCGCCTCGTCCTGCTCCCAGCCTGAGGGGTGCGCCCGGCTCTCGCTGCTGGGGGAGCTTAGCTGCGGGTCTGAGAGATGTCCCCTCAATACCGACGGTGTTGCCTCACTGCTCGCTGGTCGGGTGTCCCGTCACTTCCACGAATACCAACTGATTTTATAAGTGGCACTTAGGTAGCTTTAAAAACCATTAGAACACAATTGTATTAGACCAGCGTCCAACGACTGTGTGTACGTTTGAAAGAATAAATTTTAAAAATGGGTGAAACACCTGGGAGTTCCCATTGGGCTTAGCAGGTTAAGAACCAGACTAGTGTCCATGAGGTTGCGGGTTCGATCCCTGGCCTTGCTCAGTGGGTTAAGGATCTGGCGTTGTTGTGAGCTGTGGTGTAGGTTGCAGATTGCAGCCTGGATCCCGTGTGGCTGTGGCAGATGCCTCAGGTGTGGCCCTTAAAAGGCGTAACACGATTGAGACGCCTTTAGACAAGTGGAAGAGCACTGAAAGTGTGTGTTCTGAGATGTCTGTACTCAATTTATTTTCGCAACGTTGTACAGATTTCCTACAGGCAGAGCCTGCCTTTAACTTCTTCTTTTTTTTTTTTTTTTGTCTTTTTGTTGTTGTTGTTGTTGTTGCTATCTCTTGGGCCGCTTCCGCGGCATATGGAGGTTCCCAGGCTAGGGGTTGAATCGGAGCTGTAGCCACCAGCCTACGCCAGAGCCACAGCAACGCGGGATCCGAGCCGCATCTGTAACCTACACCACAGCTCACGGCAACACTGGATCGTTAACCCACTGAGCAAGTGCAGGGACCGAACCCGCAACCTCATGGTTCCTAGTCGGATTCGTTAACCACTGCGCCACGACGGGAACTCCCCTTTAACTTCTTGATCAGAGTAAAAGTTTGGATCCTCAGTCATTTTCGCATATTGTATTCCAAAGGTTGTGACATTTGTGACGATGTTGTGGGGGAAAAAAGCACTTTCTTATTTTAAATTTATTTACTGGGTCACAGCCAGAATCTTAAAAAGCGAAGTAGAATAGGCGTTCCCATCGTGGCTCAGTGCACACGAATCTGACTGGTATAGAGGGGGGCGCAGGGTCAATCCCGGGCCTCACCTGATGGGTTGAGGATCCGGGGTTGCCATGAGCTGTGGTGTAGGTCACACATTTGGCTCGGATCAGGCGTTGCTGTGGCTGTGACATAGGCTGGCGGCTACAACTCTGCTTCGACCGACCCCTAGTCTAGGAACTTCCATGTGCCTCGGGTGCAGCCCTGAAAAGACAGAAGAAGAAACGAGAAAAACAGCGGAGTGAGCACCATGTTGTGAAATTTTAGGTCGTGGCTGGTGTGGGTGTGTATTCAAGCTGGGTGGTCATGCTGTAAGGTGCGTTTTTCTCTTTCAAACAGAAAAGCAAAACTGTTGTAGATACGTCTTTTGCTCAAGGGACAGACAGGTGTGACAGGTATGGGAGGTTATAGGTCCTTTTCCTTGTCAGCATTTCCTGTTGTCTTTGGCCCCTGAAAGTTCCTGTACCTGAGCCAATGGACCTTCAAATTAGATTCAGGTTGAAAAATGTGTCTTGACTGTTTCTTGTGTGTGACCATGTGAAATCGCCTTATTTAAAATGCTGACAACCGGAGGTCCTGTCACGGCTCCTCTGAAACAAATCTAAGTGGTATCCGTGAGGACACAGGTTCGATCCCTGGCCTTGCTCCGTGGGTTAAGGATCCGGTGTTGCCACCAGCTGTGGTGTGGGTCGCAGACGCGTCTTGGCTCTGATGTTGCCGTGGCTCTGGGGTGGGCCAGCGGCTGCAGCCCCCATTCAACCCCCAGCCTGGGAACCTCCATTTGCCGAGGGGGTGGCCCTAAAAAAAAAAGCTAACAACTAACCCAAAACTTAAAAAGCAAATTATAAAAGTAAAAACAAACAGCTTAGGAACTTCTGCGATACTGGCCAGGTTTCTCATTTTTTACCTCATGCGTACTTTGTGAGTCTTCCCGTGAAACAGACCTTACCCACAGCTGCAGAGGGTGATGCAAAAATAGTTTATTATGACATCGTTTTTGTAAAGTTAGGTCGTATTTACAAGTAGAAATCGGCGACATCCATGGGACTCCAGCACGTCACACGGGAATAGACACCCTTCGGTGCGGTGAACGGCTGGTCTGCGTCCTCGGAGCCCCAGCCGAGTCAGGAAGGTTGGAACGGAAGCGCCCGACGGCCGAGCACCGCGCTGTGCTGGGGGTGACGGCTGTGAGCTCGGCTGTGAGCTCGTCCCAGGCCGACCGGGAACCTGGGCCCCGTGGCCGCCGTTCCTGCGTCCTGCGCCCGCTCCCCGGCAGCTCGCGTGGATGCTGAGCGGGGACCGCCACCTGGCGGAAGCGCTCGCGCGGCTGCGGCGGCCTCCGAGGCTTCTCCCGTCCGTGGGCGGGCCTTGGGGAACCTCGAGGACGCCGCTCGCCGGGAGGTCGGCGGCTACTGCGCGAAGGGAAAGCCGAGGCCGCGTTCCCGGCGTTCGGGGCGTGCACAACCGCAGGCGGGGCGCCGAGGTCTCTGCGCCCCGAAACCCCTGCAGCGCGCAGCCCGAGCCGCTCTGCCGGGAGAGGGAGGCGGCGCGGCGGTGGCCGGGCTGCGGGGGCCACAGCTCCTGGCGTGGGGGGAGCGCGGTCCCCCGGGGCAGCCCCGGGCCCGGCGGCTCTGCGCGCGGCCCCCGCAGGTGGCCGCCGTCCGCTGAGGGGGCTCCGGGTTAGAGCAAGGCCCCCACGACCCCCGTTCCCAAGCCCCTGCTGAGGACGAGGGGCAGGGGTGACGGAGGCCGTTGGGGCGACCTGGGCCCCTGTCCTCGGAACCGTCCCCTGTGGTGCCTGAGGCCTGAGGCGTGAGGGCAAACCCGCACTCACGTGCCACAAAAGCCCGCGCCCTCACTCGGGAGTGCCCTTGACGCGGCTCCTGGCAGCGCCTTCCCTTCCCGGGGCGGCCGCAGGGCGGAGGGAGGCGGCCGGGCTCCCAGCAGACGGAACCGGGTCCTCGTCCCCACGCGGCCTCGTCCCGCCCCTGCCCAGACCCCCGCTCCCTCCGCGCCCCGTGCCCGGGGAGGGCCCTCAGGGCCCCAGGGGTCCGGCCCGAGGTGCCGGGAGCGGTGAAGGACGTGACCTCGGGCAGACCTCCAGCGAGTCCCAAGGCCTTTCCCGCCTCCGGAGCGGAAGCCTGGGCTCCAGCCTCTCGGTGGCGGCGGCGCGAAGGGAGAGCCCCCGGAGGGACGGCGTCGGGGCCCTGGGACCCTGGGACGAAAGGCGGAAGAAGGGGGTGCAGGTGCCCGCCTCTGGAGGCTCGGGGATCGGCGAGTCCTCGGCCGCGCTCCTTGCTGAGGCTGGAGGCCGCCGCGCCGGGCACCGTCTCCGACTCGGCCCAGCGGGCGGGACGCGAGGGCGACAGCTGGGAGCTGAGATTGTGGCCAAAGCCAGTTGCTGTTGCGCCTCCACACTGGGGCTCAGCTGGCCCGAGCTCGGGGTGGGACACACTCAGAGTCGCGGGAGCTGGCAGAGAAGGGAAGCGTCCAGGTGACGTGTGGACGAGCCTTTTCTTCGCGTGTGGACTCCTCCCTCCAGCTGCTCCGCGTCCTCGTCCTCTGCGACCCCTCGGCAGGACTTGGGGTTCCTCGTCCTCTGTGACGATGGCGGCCCCCGGTCAGGGGTTCGTTTCTGTGGTTGTGTCTCTAAGGGAAAGCGTTAAGTGCCCGGCCTTCTCAGGACGATGGCGAGCAGACTCATTTTCGGGACGGTGGCTGTTGATGGGTGCCCTTCTCGTCACTCTGAATAGGAAGAGCTCTGAGCTCCTGGAAGAGGCAGGGCTTTACAACGGAGGCCTCGCTCGGGGCGGCGGTGGCAGTGGTGGCGGGCGACCAGGGCCACGCTGCACAAGGCGGGAAGGCGCGAGGCCCTCAGGCCCCGCCAGGCAGCGGGTAGGCGGCGTTAAGCGGAGCTCGGTGGAAACCTTCAGGCCGTCCGCCCTGTGCCGGGGCCTCGCCGTCCGAATTCCGCCAGGCAGACAGGATCGTGGCGTGGCTTCTCAATCCCGCAGGCCCCGCTCTTCCCGAGTCTGGCCCCAGGTGGCCTTGGAGCCGAGCGAAGGGGCCCGCGAGCCAGTGCCTGGGGTCTGGACACCGCCAAGGCCAGGCTCCGCTCAGCTGGCCGGGGCGGGCCTGCCTCCCCTCGGTGCCCACCTCCCAGCTGCTGGATCTGTGTGACGTGGGCTCAGCTCTTCTCAGGCCCCCACTTTCCCAGCATGGCCTCGGCTTCCTTCCAGAGTCCCACGCAGTCCGAAACCTTAGCCCACAAGCATCAACCTCCGACGGCCAGATGCCGTCTGGGGCCTCACACGGCTGCCGCACAGCCAGCACGGCAGTTGGGAACACTGGCTTTCAAACCCGCTTGGGCCCAGGGGGCCTTTGCAAGCAGTGGGGCAGCCAGGCCAGCGTCTTGCACGGTCACCGAGCAGGTGTCCACCCCAACCGTCGGCCGACCTGAGACGGTCGCGCGCTGCCCACGGGATGCTCGCCAGGGTCCACTGCGGTGGCGAGCGGAGCCACACGGGGCGGCGCTGACCCGGGCGAACGTCTTCCTTCCTGGGGACGCGGTGACCCTCCCACCACGTGGTTTGTGCCACGGAGCACCCTGAGCTCAAAGTGTCCCACAGCCCCCCCCCCATGGCTCCGTCTCTGCCAACACAGGCACCAAACCAACCCCAGGAAGGCAAAAGGGGAAACACACCGCTCGGCCTCCGCACGCGTATCCTTTCTTCCAGTGGCGAAACCCTCCCCCAGGAGCTGGGGCGCTGAGGGTGGTGACCGTGCTGTGCTGTCCTGCCCGCTTGCTCCCCTGGGGGATGGCACTTGCACGCCCGGAGCGCAGACCTGTCCCCAGCTGCAGGCGGGCTTGGGTCTCTGGCACGGAGGCTGTGGCAGTGCTGGCTGCGTGCCCCCTGCACCCCGTTTCTGCGCCCCAGACCTGACCGTCTGTCGCAGGAGGGGTGAGGGTGCCTGAGGCCTCACAGCCAGGGGTACCCACTGCAGACAAGTGACTAAGATGCGCGCCTGGCCTTCTCCAAAGGCCCCCCCGCTCCCACACTCGCGGCCCAGTCCAGCGGCGGGGCTGCCTGGAGAAGGGCCTGCACAGGCGGTCCAGGAAGTCACGGCGCCCCGCCTGCCCCTGCCCCGGACGACACCCCTGTTCTGGGAGCACACGCTCCTCTGAGCTCGACACCAGACGTCCCGTCCTTACTAAAGGCGACGCCAGCCTGTGTGGCTGGGGCATCTGCAGAGCAGAATTGTAAAAAGCTAATGTTCCCATGCTTTCACAGCCACAGAAGGATAAGCAGCAGCCACGAATGACCAGCATGGCTCATGAACAGGGAAGGCTGGGTGCCAGCGAGAGCTCTGCTTGTGCAGAGATGCGGATGCACCCCGGGGCCTCTTCCCACACCAGCGCTTTCCCCAGGTGACCCGGTGTGTGACCCTGATCTAGAACCAGAGCAAGACGGTGCCTCCGTTTTCACCCCGCGGAAGCCGCGTGCCCAGGTGCTGCAGGGCCGGCTCTGGCATTCGTCTGGAGGGGAAGATGCTGTGGGCAGGACTGGTGGAGAAGAGAGGCAGCAAGACCAGACTGATGCCCCCCACACCTTCTGCCACGACGCCGCCACCTCACAGCAGGGTTGCTCGTGCTCCGTGTCCGAGCAGAATTCATTTTCATGGGGCTGTGGTCAGAATTTCAGCAAGTGCTGTAGTGTGGTGGCAGGTGACTCAGACCGCCAGGAAGGCAAAGCTGCGGCTGCAGGGGCCTCGGCTCCGACGGGCCCCTTAGGGGAAAGAACGCGTCCCAGGGGCCGGTTCTCATCTGGTTCCGACATCCTCGTACCTTCCCGACTTAACGCAGGGCTCCCGTCAACCTTCTCCGAGGCAGCTGGAGGCTGCTTTTCAGAAAGTTTGGAGAGACAGACGGTCTTTTTCGTCCCATGAGTCTCTGCGAGCGTCCGTCCTGGTCTGCGATCACAGGCCGAGACCCCAGGCTGCAGGTCAGCTGTCGCTCTGGTGTGAAAAGACCAGGCTTCCTCATAACCGAGGGGGTGAGCGGAGGAAGGAACGAGCGGGGCCGGGTTTTGTGCAAGATTTAATAAAAAACAAAAATAGGAATGGCTGCTCTCAACATTTTCCAGGTTGTGGAAGGTCTACCACGGCTGTCGGGCGGGGGGGTGGTGGTTCGAAGCTGCATTAGTGGAACAGGTATAAAAGGCTGTCCTTCTCCCAGGCCGAGCGGTGGGACGCGGGGGTCACCAGCCACCCCGGGGCCGGCTCCCCTGCGCCCCACCGCGTCGTGCCCTGTCGGCCCTGGGACCCGCCGCCACACATCCCCGTGCTTGTCCTCTCCCAGTGACCCGCGTGGGCCCGGCCCCGCAGCGCACGCGGCGAGACAGAGCTAGCTTATGGACAGGCTGCTGGGCCTTAATACTGGCGGGAGTGCGGTGGTGGCGGCGGCGGCGGGAGCCGCGGGGAAGAGCTGCTTCGGGGCAGACAGCAGGGGCGGGGGAACGACCCTCAGGCCGGGCTCTCGCGCATCCATACCCACAGTTCACCAGGACGACGACGACGACAGTAACAACGAAGGTACAGACGCGAAGCCGCGCTGGGCGAGCCGCCGGAGGCTGGGGAGGGTGTGCGTCCGAGGTGAACGGGAACAGCTAGTCTTGCTGCAAGTCCCTGGACTCAAAGAGCTTCAGGCGATCGTGCACCGTCAGGCCTTCCTTCAGACTCTGGGGGAGAAAGAGACGGGCTCTTAGCCGGCGACCAGGCCAGAGGCGGCGCGGGGCTGCTGGAGCGTTGAGGGCAGGCCGGGGAAGCTGAAAGCAGAGCCTCGGGCTCTCCGGGCAGGCGGGGGTCAGAGCGCTCGGCCGGGAGAGAGGACGGTGCTGAGAACCAGGAAATGGCCCGCTCGGCCCTGCATGCCCCCGGGGAGGCCCCCGAGCGAGCCCGGGCAGGCCTGGCCTCCCTGTGCCCTGGCAGCACGTGCTCCTCAACCGGAGGCCCCGGGGGGTCCACTGGCTGCCCTGCGGGTGTGGGAACTCGCCGAGGATCCACGGAGACCGAGCACAGAGACCCGTCTTGTCGGCGCAGGACCGTGGTCAGGGGGAAGGAAGTCTTGCTAACGGGGGCAGAGGCCCTCGCCCTCGCCGACTCTGCAGCGCCGGGTTTTGGGGCCAGAGGAGGAGCTCGGCTGGGAGCTGCCCCGCGTCCCCCAGTTCCCGCCTCCACCCAGAACAGCTCTGCTGGTTTTCTAAATGAAGCTGCCACCGAGTGGTCGGAGGCAGGGGCCAGACCCACGGCCCGTTCTGGGGTCCTCAGCACACACAACCGCCACGGACACTCTCCGGTCTCTTCTCAGGAGCGCACCTGCTTCAGGCCAGGGTCACGGTCTGCAGGGCAGCCCTGCCCCCTGCCACGCTGCCCTGGGTGGCAGGGGGCACTGTGCTCCATGGCAGGAGCGTCTGAGGGCTGAGCCTTTGCGGGAGGCCCCCCCAGGAAGCATCCTCTCTGCCCACCCCCCCCCGAAAAGCCGCCGACTTTCTGACCCGATGGGGGCTGAGCCTTTCTGTCCCTCCGCGGGAGGCTGGTAGAGAAGCGCACACACAAGACACACATCTGTACCATCGGAGCTGCCTCAGACCAATTACAGGTTCGGTTTCCGGGGAAGTGCATTCCTGTCTCCTGTGGGGGTGGGAGGGTTTCCACGCACAGTCAGGACGAAGGGCCGCACAGACTCGGGCCCCGCGTCTGCTGACAGCACACCGCAGCCCCGGCAGCTCCGCCCGGGGCCTGAGGACAAGCGTCAGGGCCCTGTCCGCCTCAGGGCCCGCAGGGCTGTCCACACGCCAAGTGCCAAACACGGACTCAAGTACGGCTTCGGGGTCCGTGGCCACACTGCCCCGACACGACCAATCTCGGCAGATCCTGCTTCGGGGACCGCCTCCTGGGCTTCCTCCCAGCCCCGCGGGGGCCTGGCCTCGCCCAGAGCCCCGGGCACAGCTCAGGGGGAGCCTGATGCGTCCCCCTCGCTTCCTGCCTCTGCTGTAGCCCTCTCCCGCCAGAGCAGAGGTGTGCCCGACACGCCGCGCCACAAGGGCCCTCCCTGGGGTCCTTCGCCAGAGCCTTTCGTCTCCTGCACACGCCGTTGGCGGACAGGCCCTGCCCCAGGCTCGCCCGAGCAGGGTTTCCTCAGAAGCGCCTAGCAGAGCACTTGCCCTCTGTCACTTGGAGACAAAAGGCCCAGATCACTCGCGGCAAACTCAAAACAGCTACAGGTCAGCCTCCAAGAGCAAGAAAGAGCAAGTCATCAGTGAGAAGACCGTCAACCGAAGCACCAGTTTCCCTATGGCTGAACAGGCGGCTTTTCCGGTTAAAGGCAGAAGCCCAAAGTCTTCAACCAGCCTAGACCCTGTTTGGTTGTGACTCAAGACTGTAGGAAAATGAATGAAACCAAAATCAGTTAAAACTACTGAGAGGTTTCTTTTGGCTGCGCTGGTAGCATGCACAAGTTCCAGGGCCAGGGATCCAACGCAGGCCACTGCAGTGACACCAAGTCCTTAACCACTAGGCCACCAGGAAACTCCAACCTGGACTTTTTTTCTTTTTTGTCTTTTTAGAGCTGCACCCGTGGCATATGGAGGGTCCCAGGCTAGGGGTCTAATTGGAGCTGTAGCCGCCGGCCTGCACCACAGCCACAGCAACGCGGGACCTGAGCCGCATCTGCGACCCACACCACAGCTCACAGCAACGCCGGATCCTTAACTCACTGAGCGAGGCCAGGGATTGAACCCACAACCTCATGGTTCCTAGTCGGATTCATTACCCACTGAGCCACGACGGGAACTCCCAACCTGGACTTTCTTAAACTTTGTAGAGCAAACTCCTCAGCCTGCCACAGACTCTGGCCCTGCAGCCAGGTTTGTGTCCCTCTGCGGAGCCCTCCCTGCTGCCCTCAACCTGGAGAATCAGTTTGGGCAGACCGCTGGCCGAGCTGGTGAGCCCACTCTGGAGTGACCCAGGGGCCCATGTCCTGTTCAGACGGCCTGCTGCTTCTCAGCCAGCATGCCGTCCCTGCCTTCGGCGGCGCCAGCCCCATCACGCACTCATCCTGTGCCACTGAGCGGCCCGAGTTACGTGCATGCAGCATCCGCTCCCTGGGCACCTGGGCCCACCGCCTCGGCTGCTTAACTGAGGGGGTGCTGCAAGGATGGGAAGAGCTGTCAGGCCCGCCTGTCAGTGGGGGTGACGGTGTCCCCAGAGGGTATGCGTGTGCACACACACACCATTTGCCATGCACGTGGCAGAGCTGAGATGCTCGCTCTGTGTGGGTAGCCCGTCAAGCTAGGGGGAGCTCCCTGCTGTGGGGTCCCCTCTGTCAGGAAGCTGCGGGGCGGTTGACCTCCCAGAACAGGTTGAGAACCTCGGCTTGGACTGTGTGTGTGGCTGGAGGGGGAGGAACGAGAGGGACGAGGAACACAGGTGTGAGCAGTGCATGCAGGTGGCACGCCCTCGAGGGCGGTGGGCAGGCGGGTGGTGGTGAGAGGTGGTTTACCTACACGACAGGGGACCTGGAAGCGGGTCGCTTCAGTTTTCCCATGAGACCTGCTCAATTACGGACTGTCGGAGGAAAGAGCAGAAAACAAGACACACACGGTAAATCCTAAGTGCACCACGCGGGTCAAGGCACCCCCCCCGCCGCCCGGCCTTCCCGCGGGGGTCGGGGGTACACGCTGAGGACGGGAGAGCACCAGGCGGGGGAGGGGTGCAGGCAGGGGGCATCCGCGTTCAACAGGTCACATGAGCAGCAGCCCAGACAGAGCAGGAGCGGCCACTGGGCGCTGGTCCGAGGGGAGCCTGACCCTGTGCCTCCACCGTGGCCGTCAGGAGACGGTCCCACAGCCTCGCCAAGGTCCCACAGCGTGTGCCGGGTAAGCGCGTGGCGCCGGGGGGACCCTCCACTGTGACCCAGGGTGGGCTGGACCCCAGACTCACTTTGGACCGGATGCTTCTGATTTGTCGGCTGACACAGGATCGGTCTTTCTTCAAGAAGTCAGGGTTGCTTTTAGATTTCATTATGTCTGAGGGAGGAAGCAGACCCAGAGCTCATTCTGTAAACGCCCACACTTAGGATGTCCCCTCAAACAGGTAAGGGCACCCCAAACCCCCAGCCCTAAACCCCCAAGCCCTCCGGGGCGGCTCCCAGGCTTAACTGAGGGGGTGCTGTAAGGATGGGGGGTGCTGTCAGGCCCGCCTCTCAGTGGGGGTGACGGTGTCCCCAGAGGATGTGCGTGCACACACACACACACCCCATTTGCCATGCACGTGGCAGAGCTGAGATGCTTGCTCTGTGCCTCGGGCAGCAGCGCTCCGCAGGGCTGGAGGCTTGGCCACGGGGCAGCCCGCTGCCTCCCGGGAACCCCAGGCTGTTCTCGGGGTTCTCAACCGTGGCCACGGCTCAGTGTCGACAGCACCGTGTCCCGCTCTCGTCAGAACCGTGAGGTGTTTCCCCGTGTAGCGATTCCGACCGCGACTGCTGAGGCGGCCCAGTCCCACTCCCGCGCTTAGCACTGGCCCTCCGGACATGAAGCCCGTGGCCCAGGGCAAGGGCTCCCCGTCCTGAGTCCTCTCCTGCCCCCAGACCCCTCGTCTCGCCCGCCTGCCCACACAGACCCTCCAGCAGAGACACAGCGCGCTACGGGGGCCCTTGCTGGCCGAGGGCCAGAAGGGGCGTTTCCGGACGTCAGGGAGCCAGGGCACCTCTTCGGCGGGCAGCACCCCCAGCCTGCCCCTCGTGGCCTTCTGCAGATTTTACGGCAAAACCCCAGGATCGGGAGTGCCCGTCGTGGCTCAGTGGTTAACGAATCCGACTAAGAACCATGAGGTTACGGGTTCGATCCCTGCCCTTGCTCAGTGGGTTGAGGATCCGGCGTTGCCGCGAGCTGTGGTGTAGGTCGCAGACGCGGCTCGATCCCGTGTGGCTGTGGCTGTGGTGTAGGCCGGTGGCTACAGCTCCGATTCAACCCCTAGCCTGGGAACTTCCATGTGCCGTGGGAGCGGCCCTAGAAAAGGCAAAAAGACAAAAAAAAAACAAAAAAACAAAAAACCCTCAGGATCAGGCAATCTGTGGGAGCTGCTTCCACCAAGTGAGTGGGTTTCTCAGGAAAAGAGGGACACAGTCTGTCATCTTTGAACGCACGTGCTGTGTCCACCCCGGCCTCCGGGGGCAGGAGGGCGTCCTACCCAGGGGGCGCCGAGCTGGGGAGGGGGTCTGGCTTGGAGGCGAGTGCCAGCGACTCCACGACCGAAGCACCCCTAGAGGCTAAGTGAGACCCCAGAGCCCAGGACTCACCGTATCCGGCCACGGGCGTGTTTTCCGGGGGCTTCTCACCCAGCGCTTCGGTCGCGGCCTTCAGCTGCTCCTTCAACCTGCCGATGTCACAGTCAGCCTTCGCCCTCACGATGCTCAGCTCCGTGTAGATGTCTTTGTACTTGTCACTGGCATACTTCTTGTCCTTGGGGGCAAAGACAGAGCAGAGGGTGCTTGCAGCGGGGCCCCGAGCTGCAGCCAGGCTGGTGCAGCCTTGACCCCACGGCTTGGATTCCTAAGTGACTCTGATGCCAAGCGCACCTGCGGGAGAGGGGGGCGCGCGGAGCCCACCCCAGGGCCCAGCTTCCCATGCCTGCGGGCTGGCGCTCCAGGAGAGCGGCATTCAGAACCACCTCCTCGTGAAAACGAGGTTTACTCCGGAGAAGCCTACGTGGTGGTTATCCACCCGCCTGCAGCCCGTCTTCCAGGTCCGCCCGCGGCGAGACACGTTACCCGCAATGCCGTCTGCAGCTCGTCCTTGAGGGAGCTGATCTCCTGCTTTAGGTACTGAATTTCTGATTCCTTCACCCGCAACAACACCTAGACAGAGCGAGAAGTGAGGGTCTGACGTGCAGGAGCAGAGAGGCTGCCGGAGTCCTGGGAAGGGAGACAGGGCACAGAACGGCCCCCCCGCACCCAGCGGGCACGCGCAGGCACCTCTTGGCCCACCCCTCCCGGCACACACCCCACAGCCGGCTGGGTCAGCAGACAGAACCGCAAGGCTGCTGACGGCTGTGACAGCGCAGAGGGAAAGGGACAAGAAAGACAGGGCCTTGCCCCGCCGCCCCTGAGCCGAGAGCCTCTTCCTCAGCCCGGGGCTGGGACCCACGAGGGTGTCCTGCTGAGACCGCAATGCGGCCTCGCCCCCCCGCCCCACCCCACTTAGGACGGCGTGTCAGGAAATTGTAATTGTAATACGGAGAAGTTTAAGTGCTCTCCTAAAAGGACGCCTTTTGTGTAAAATCCCATCATTCTGTCTTGAACCGGGCCTCCTGGTGCTGGTGACTCTGCAGCAGCCCCAGTGCTCACGGCCCCGGCCGTCTGGCTTTAGGCCATCAGCGTTCACGGCACGGGAGAAACGGGGGGGGGGGGGGGCGGGAGGGTGGGCTAAAGGGCCCTCCACTGCCTGGTGGCGGACTCGTCCCCGTGCGGCCTGGCGCGCGCCACCTGGGGCCCTGTGCGCTCGCCATCCCCAAGCTTGGGCTGCCCCTGGCCCCCCACCGGGCTCACGCGGTGGACCGGGGCACGCGGCCCGGCTCTGAGTACCTCTAACTCGTAGGCGTCCTTGCCCTGCGCGAGAGGCGAGCCGGCGGCCTCGCCACTGGTGTCCCCAGTCAGCAGTGTCCGCAGCCGTGAGATCTCTGCAGCCAGGCGGTTGTTCAGCTCCTGGGGAGGCAACACAGCCCCACGGCGCTCTGCACAGCTGCTCGGGCCCCCGTCCCACAGCAGCCAGGGTGGTGCCCGGGACACCCTCGCGGGGGCCAGGGACGCAGGCTCGACCTCTCTGTGCAATGCACGTGCCACCCTCACCACTCGCTTCCTGTGCCTTCTTTACCACCTCAGGCCACTGCAGTGACTAAGTGGACCCCATCCTGCTGGCATGAAGCTCCATGTGGGCAGTCGCGAGCCCACGGGGCCCCGAGCCCAGGCCTGTCAGCCTCCTGCGTCGGGAGGATGAGTGGGCCAGTGCTGAACCCACAGAGAAGCTGTTTCTGCTTTTTGTTTTTTTTCTTTCTCAGGCCATACCCGCGGCATATGGAAGTTCCTGCGCTAGGCATCAAATCGGAGCTGCAGCGAGGCCTACGCCACAGCAACACAGGATCTGAGCTGCATCTGCGACCTACGCCACAGCTTGTGACAAGGCTGGATCCTTAATCCACTGAGCGAGGCCAGGGATTGAACCCACAGCCGCACAGAGACAATGTCGGGTCCTTAACCTGCTGACCAGAACGGGAACTCCCAGACACGCTTTCTTCAAACTAGACCTTCCTTGAGCTGCTCTATCAGCCAGATTCACGTGTACCTGAGTTTTCTAAGGAGCAAAAGCCAACTCTGAGAGAATAACGTGACGAAGATGAACGGGGCAGTGCACGGTCTTGAGGGGAGGCAGGCAGCGTGCCTGGTGGCGGCGGCAGGGAGGAAACCGACAAGCCGGGGTCTCCAGAGGCCAAGGGCAGCGCGGCGGCAGCAGGAGGCCCCAGCCCCACCGGCTGTGCCACCCTGGTGGTGACGGACACGGGCAGATGCGCGGGGACGCTCGCGGTAAGCTGGACGCCGAGGCTCGGCCCCGCTCGGGCGGCTCACCTGGTTGTGGGCGTTGAGCTCCTGGTTCTCGCGCTGGCACTGCCGCAGGGCCTGCCGCTCGGCCTCCAGCGCCTGGGCCAGGTGGGCGTTCTCCAGGCACTTCTGCGAGTACTGCTCAGACAGCACCTCCAGCTCCCGCTGCACCGACTGCAGCTCCTCCCTGGGGAGAGGCCAGTGCTCAGTCCTCGCCCCCCGTCAAGCACGAGGGACGACGAGACCCAACTCAGAAACAGCTCCAAGCGGGGGGCGGCCCCCACCGGTGCCACTGGGCTCAGGCAGCTCTGGCCCATGGCGGGGGGGCGGGGCTGACCAGTCCTTGGACAGAGCCCCTGACCCGGTCCGACCTGGCCCACACCTGCCCGAGCACACGCTGCTTCGGGGAGAGGTCAGACTCATATGACTTTCCAGCGCTAATTGTGGGGCCTCATGGATGCCTAGGACAGGGAACCGAGGACGAGGGGCCTCCGGCCGGGGGAGCACTCCCACCTGCCCGCCCGGGACCCTGCACCTGGGAGACCCTGGAACAGCTGGTGCCACCAAGGCCCTCGCAGCGGCCGAGCCAGTGGGGTGGTTCCACCAAGGGCAAAGCCCCTCCTTCACCCCTTGCCTCTGCAGAGGGCATCGGCACACGGGTTTCTTAACAACTGGGGGTGGGGGGCTGTGGCCGATCAGGCCGAGTCCCCGCATCACGCACTAGACTGCGTTCCCCACGCGTGAGCTTCCAAAGCAGCAGCGGCCAGTGGAGGCATTCCGGGCACGGCCTCTGAGCTTGGGCCTGAGGACCGGGGTGGTGTTGAGAAAGTCTCCCGTGCTGCCTTGTGTTCGTTTGGTTTTACCGCCTGGTCTGTCTCAGTAACTGGCGCTCACTTGGGCTGGGACCCCAGGACGCTGCTGCCCCTCAGGAAGAAGGCTCTGAGCAGCCTCAGTGCCACCCTGGGGACCCATGGCTCTGGTTCTTACGACGACACGGGGAGGGCGCTGTGCCCCACCAGCAGGGCCACCTCCCGCGGGCAGGACCCAACTCACAGGTACTGCCGCCGCAGGGCCTCGATGTCAGAGTTGACGCTGCTGATCTGGGAGCGCTGGCTCTTCTCCAGCTCCCGCTCCATCTCCTCGCGGTGCGCGTTCTTCATGGCTTCGATGGCTGCGGACGGGCCGGCCGTCAGCAGCGGCCTGGGAAGCGAGGCGGCCCCCACGGCGCATGCTCTGCCCGGTGGCACTCGGGCGGAGGGAGGGGTCCCCGGAGCGCCCCTCCCCCCGCCAAAGGGATGCAGGTGTGCGTGCTGAGGTTCAAAGGAAAGCAAACTGATTGAATCTGACAAAGGCCAGCGGGCTGGACTGGCTTCCTGGAGCCAAGACCTGAAGCTGCCGTGGGGTAGAGGGAGGGACACGAGCCCACAGCGGCCACCCTGCTCGGCCCCGGCTTCCTCGCCAGGGAGGTGCCGGCAGAGGCCTGTGCTGTCAGCGAAGGGGCCAGCGAGACTGGGACAGCCCCTCACGTGCCTTGCGGGGCCGGCTCTGGGCTCGCAAGCGCTCAGGGCTCCTACGCTCGCCTCTGCTCCAAGGGAGCGGCCAGGGAATTCTCGTGGATGCTGAGGGCACATCTCGGCTGTGAGGCAGGGTGGACGCCGGCCGCCGCTCAGCGTGTGCCCGCCACCCTCCGACTCCGGGCCGGCTCCCACCTGAGATGGTGGCCGCCGTCTCCTCCGCCAGCAGGCGGTCTTTCTCCTCCCGCAGCTTCTCCAGTTCCCGCTGGTGCTGCCTCTGAAGGTCCTCGATCTTCTTCTGATGTGTCTCTTCCATGGCGGCAAACCCGCGCTCACACGTGGCCTGCAAGGTGCAGAAGGGGCTTTACTGACAGTGCGGAGGCTCCGCGTCGGGCGTGACGACCCATCACACCGCGGTCCTGGCGCCCCGGGCTCCGGGCACGAAGATCACGCTCGCTGGCGCCGACTGCCACGCTGGGGGCCGCCGGCGGCTGCTGGGAGATCGCTTGTGCTCCTACACCCTTCACGTCCTCCGAGTTATTTTAGAAAAAGGTGTTATTAACACCATAAATTCTGCCTGATTTCTGTGGTCGCTCTGAACGCCTTATCTGTGCGGACAGAGAAGCGGCAGTGGGACTGTAACATGGCTCATCTTGGACCTTCTGGAACTACTGCCAGGGAGGGCCGCTGGGCGGCGGTGGCCGGGGAGGCCGCGTCTGGACTGGGTCACACAGCTCGCTGCTCTCAGCACCGTCACAAACGGGGTGTCGGGAACAGCCGTCCACGGCGACGTGCCTCGGTCAGCTGCAGGGCGCCAAGGCTGTTCTGTGAATGACAGGGAACCCGGCGGCCCTGCCACTGGCCAGCTGGCCGCCTCACCTGGTCACTTAACCGCTCGGGTGTCCACTGAGGGGACGAGGTGAGGGCTTCTTTCCGAAGGGGCACAAAGGGGGGCCCTCGTCAGTGCCCGCACTGACTGTACCGAGACCCGGGACACAGAGCTGCAGACGCGCGCTCCACACGTGTCTGTGCTGGTCTCCGCCCAGCCTGAGCGTGGGGAGGGCACCGGTGCGCGCACAGCCGCATGGAGCCGCGAGGAGCCCGGGCCTGCTGACCCGCAGGCAGGTGGGCGCGCCCGCGGCTGTGGGGCGCGCCGGGCAGCTGCTCCGTGCACGGAGGCACGCTTTGGGTCTAGCCCTTGCAAGATCTGTTTCAAAGGAGGGTGGTGCCTTTGGGGATCTTTATTTTTTAATTTTCCCATTAAAAGTATAGTCGATTGACAAGGTCGTGCCACGGCTGATCTTTAAAACCTGGAAGGCGAGCCTGCAGATTCGACGTGGGGGGATCCCCCTCCCAACCTCCCAGCACGTGGTTCAAGGAAGGGCACGGAGCGCCCTGTGACCGTGCGTGGGAATCTGAGCCCGCGGTCAGGGCCAACCTCCCTGCATCAGACCTGCTGCCTGGAACGTGGCCTTCCCCGCCGTCCACTCCCCGGGCACCCTCCCCCGGGGCTCCATCTGGAAGCTGGCCGTCTCCTCTCAGGGCCCTTGCGCCCAGGACCTGTGGGCTCAGTGTGGCCTCTCAGGCAGCACAGCTGGGAGATCTGGTTTGATCTCAGTGCTTTAAAAACAAGGGTCAAAATTTTTTCTACAGAACCACTAAGGTATCTTTCAAGACTGGCTGCTTCTTCGGAAAGGACGTGTGTTTAAAAAATGGCAAATCTATAAACAAATCTTAATTTTTAAGCCAGTAATCCCTAGGGTCAAAGTTCCTCCACCAGCATGCAGGGTCATGAGGGGAGCACCAGCCTGCAGCCATCCTAAGTGGGCCCTCGGGCCAAGCCCCCAGTCCCCTGACCCAGGCCAAAATTTGTACCAGCCATGGCTGTCGGCTGGGCCCCAGCGAGAGCTGTCTGCTGTCACGTCTGCGTGTCCCACGGGGGCCAACCAGAAGGGGCACAGGCACGGGACAGAGGGCGCACAGAACAGGCACGTCTGAGCCCCAAGCGCAGCGGCGTCCCTGCGTGTCCAGTGTCAGCACAAGGGGCCCCTCCCTCCCAGGTCCTCGCCGACTGGTGTGAGGTGCCCACCTGGGCCTCGTCTCAGTTGCCCCCCATGCAGACTTGCGGGCTGTGTGGACAGTGGCCAGGAAGCTACCTTCCCAGGCGCCCAGCTCTGAAGCCGTGCCCGCATGTACCGCCACATGAGGCGGCATGCTGCACTTCCGGGACAGCCCCTGAAGCCCCCTCAAGCTTCACGGTGGCTTTCGAACCATTCTGACTGAGCAGTGGAAGTGCTCCCTGCCGCTGGGCACAGGCCAAGGGGCTGGCTCAGAGCTGGCAGAAGGGCTCTGGGACCCAGGGTGGCATCCTGTGGACGGCAGCGTCGGCGTAGCATTTGGCTGGAGCCGGCTCTGTGTGCCTGAGCCCTGGGGTGGCGGGGGGAAGGGGGACAGAGGGCACGTGAGGAGACAGGTTGGTGGGGTACGCGGCAGGGTGGCGAGAAGCCCAAGAGGACGAGGCCCAGAAACCCTGGGCAGCACAAACTGGACGGCCCCACCCAGACCAGAGCACCAGGGACTGAGGATCTCGCCCACCAGGGGCGTGAGACGGGGCAGGGGTGCGGGGGAGAGGTCACGTCTCAAGAGCCCTGGAGAAAGGAAGGCCGTGCCCACTTGGAAGCACAGCCGCTTCGACGCAGCGCTCCCACCAGAGCCAAGCTCTTGCGGAGCCAGGGCAGGGGCGGCCCTCAACGCTGGGTGGCACACGTTCCTTTGGAAGCTCAGGTCTGCTCTCCCGGGACAGGAGAGGAGCTTCTGCAGGCCCAGATCTGTGCAGCCGGGAGGAGGGGGTGGGAGGGCTGCGGGGCGGCTACACGCCCTGCCTGGCCAGGCAGCCCGCGGACGTGGTGGGACGAACTGGGCTTCCGCTCCCTCTGCCGGGCAGCGACCCCGAGCCAAGAACCGCCTCCCAGCTCCGCCCCGTGCTTCTCGGGATCCCCCACCGCCCTGCTTCAGCATCAGAACCTTGAGGCTCTCAAAGTCCCTCTGGCGCTCCTCCTGCAGCGTGACCGCACTGCCGGCCGGGCCCCTGTGCTCCAGCTCCTCCCGCGTGGCGTCCAGCTGGGCCTCCAGCTCCTGGATGCGCTCTCTCAGCCCCGTCACAGACTCGGCCTCCCCGGCGGCCGCCCGCCCCTGGCAGTGGTGCAGGGTTTCCTGCAGGCAGCGCAGGGTCTGCGCGTAGTGCTCCTGCAGGGTCCGGAGCTCCTCCTCGTGAACCGTCTGCAGCTCCCTGATCTTGAGCTGGAACCTGCCCTCCAGGGTCTGCACCTGCTCCACGGGGGGCCGCTCCAGGCCCTGCCCACCCCCGACCGGGGCACCTGACTGGCCCAGGACCATGCCGGGCTCGGCCTGCGGCGTGCCCTCTACTCTGCTCAGCTGCTCTGCCACGCTCCTGACCCCCTCCTCGTGCCGCCCTTGTGGGGCAGACAGACGCGCGCCAGGCTCGCTCTCCGCCTCTTCCAGGCGCCGCCGCTCCTGGCCCAGCTGGGCGACCCTGGCCTTGAGCTCTGCGTTTTCCCTCTCGACGATGGCAATCACTTGCAGATACTCGCTCTTCTGCTGGCGGAGAAGCTCCTCGTACTCTGCCCTCAGGGCCCCGACGGCTTGCTCGTGCTCCTGGCAGGGGCCCCCGCTGCCTGGCCGGGCCCCCTGGAGGCCCTGGCGCTCCTTTTCGTACTCCAGCCGAACCCGGCAGGCGGCGTAGCACAGCTGAGCCTGAGCGATGGCACCCTCGACTAGGGAGGAGGAGAACCGCCCGAGGCCCCCCAACCGAGCACTGCAGGAGCGGGTCCGGGACGCCCGCAGGAGCTCCTGGCAGTCCCCCTCCGACCCCCCGGAGGGAAGCGAGGCCAGAGCCACCGAGATCTCTCCTAAGAGGCCGGCCTTATCTTTAAGCTGCAGGGCGAGTTCCTCCTGAATAGCAACGAAGGCCCCAGAGCTCTGGCGGCACCAGGGAGGGGGCTGCTGGGAGCCAGCGCGGTCCTGATGACCCGGGAGCTCTCCTGACGGGCTCCCGGCCCAAGGCGCCTGTACTCCGAGGGCTTCTGGGGCCCGCTGCATCCCTCTGTCGAAGTCGGGGGTTTGGTGCGCTCCCAGGATCTCCCCCAGCACACGCTTGTGCTGCTGCAGAGCCATCTGCGTCCCCTGGAGAGTCTCCTGGATGCCCTGCAGCCTGCGGTGCAGCGTCTCCCTCACTGCGGGTGCGGCCAAGCTGAGCTCTGCCCTGACCCACGCGGCGTCGGCCCGGGCGGGGACCTGGGCCGGCGCGGCGCCGGCTGCCTCTCCGCCCTGTGTCTCCAGGTGCTTGCTCAGGGACTCGACCTGGTTCCAGAACTCTCCATCCACCAGCACCTTCTTAGCCCAGGCGTCTGCTGGGGCCCCGGGACAGACCTCGGCACTTCCAGACTCCAGGGGCAGCCTCGCTGACTGAGAAACCTCAGAGAGGATGTGCGAGATATCTGATGTGGTGTTTCTCAGGGAATCTGATATTTGATTTATCAGTGCGGCCTCCAGAGCTATCTGATCAGAAAGGAGCCTGAGCTGCTGCTGCTCCGCCGCTTCAGGCAGGTGCGCGGGCCGCCGCCAAGTCCCCTTCCCTTCCTCTGAGAAACCCCCTTCCCCTGGCTGAGCCTGGGCCCCACCGTCGGCAGGAGCTGGCTGGTGACGCAGGGCCTGGATGGCGCCGACGAGCAAGCTCTCCACGCTGGCCAGGGGCCCCGCCTGGGCCTCCCGAGCGTCTTCTGGGCCGGCCCCCGGCAGGGACCGCAGCTGTTCGCGGCAGCTTTCTAAGCAAGCCAGGGCCTGACTGTTTTTCACCTGGAAGTTACCAAGCTCCCCGACGTGCTTCTGGACGACCTCTGCCCGAGCCTGTCTCTCCTGCTCCAGCTGGGAGGCCAGAGCCGCGACCTGGCGCAGGCTGGCGCGGAGCTGGTCGCGGAGCCGCGCCTCGGTGCCGGCCCACTGCTGGTGCAGCGCGAGCAGGGCCTCCTGGCTCTGGCCCTGCTGGCTCTCCAGCTTCACTGTCACGTCTTTGAGCTTCTCCTCGGTGACATAGAGCTTGGTCTCCAGGGAGTGGATGATGGACAGGTAGGCGTCGGCGTCGCTGGTGGTGGGGAGGGAGCTGGGGGGGGGCTCTGACGACACGCTTTCCTCCGAGGGCGACCGGTCCTGACTGGTGTCAGAAGACGTGCTGCTGGTCCAGGTCCTCTCGGACCCGTCAGGGTGGCTGTATTTCTGGCACTGGATCGTGGAGAAGCGGATCCTTTGCCTTTTCACACCGGGTGCTCCCAGGTTGGGTTTCGAGGGGCTCGGCGGGTGGCCCTCCCTGTCAGAGCCGTCCGGCCGCGGGGCCGCAGCGCTCTCTTCCCCACTGGGGCCGCGGTCCCCGAGCTCCTCCCCTGGGGCCTCGTGCTCCAGCTTGGCGCGCCTGCCGCCGGCCACCTCTGCTCCTTCCACAGGGCCCTGCGGCTCCCCCGAGTCCTCGTCGGGCTCCCTGAAAGCCTCGTCTTTGGACCGGAGCTTCGCGTCTGCGTCCTCGAAGCCGCTCCCCAGGGCCGCCGTGTTCACCAGCGCCTCCCTGAGGTCCTGCTCCTTCCTCTCCAGGGCCTGCTCGTGTGCGTCCCGGATGCGCCGCAGCTCCTCCTCCTTCTCCTGCAGCCGGGTGTGCGCGCCCTGGAGCTGGCCGGCCACGCTCCTGTAGGAGTGCTCCAGGCTCCGATAGTCGGCCTCCCGCCCCCTCAGCTGCTCCTGCAGCGCGGCCACATCCCCGTCGGACAGGGCCATGCGGCCCAGCAGCTCCTGGAAGCGCTGCCGGACCAGGTCCCGCTCCTCCCGGAGGCTCTGCACGTGCTCCGCCAGCTTCTGGATGCTGGCCTCCTTCATCTCCAGCTGCTCCTCCAGCCGGTGCACAGCCTCGCTGCCCTCGGACTTGGCGCTCAGCTTCTCCCTCTGGAGGACCTCCAGCTGCTGCTCGTGGTCCTGGAGCCGGTCCTCGAAGGCGCTGGCCCTGTCCTCCGCCTCCTTCAGGCTCTGCAGCAGCTCCTGCTTCTCCCTCTCGCAGCTCCCCAGCAGCAGCTCGTAGTTGCGCTGCAGCTTCTCCTCCATGAGCCTCTGGGCCTGCTCGCTGGCGCCGAGCTGCTGGCTGAGGTCGGCGATGCGCTCCTGCAGCCGCTGCACCTCCTTCTGCCTGTCCCGCTGCAGTGCCTGCTGCCTCTCCAGGTCCCGCAGCTCCTGCGTCCTCCCCAGCAGCAGGGCCTCGGCGCTCTGGAGCTTCTGCTCGCTGGCCTGCAGCTGGGCGCTGAGCGCGGCCTCGCTCTGCTGCCGCTCCTCCAGCTGCTCGCGGACCTTGTCTCTCTCCAGCTTCAGCTCACCCTTGAGCTTCGCCAGCGCCTGCTCCTTGATGGCGAGCTCGGCGGCGGCGGTGCTGAGCCTCGCCTGGAGGCTCCGGATCTCGGCCTCGTGGTGCCGGATCGCGTCCTTGGCCTCCCCGTAGCTTCGCTTCAGGGCCTGGATCTGCTGCGTGATGAGCTCCTGGCGCTGGCACTGGGCCTCCAGCTCACTGTGCAGGTCCTGGTTGACTCTGTGGAGCCTCTGCCAGGCACCGGATGGGGAGGTGGCCACTTCAGTCTTAAAAAAACCGATTAAATACTGGTTAGTAACACTCGGGCCTCCCAGTTCTGAGTGTCACACCTCTGGCCAGGGTCAACCACAGAAAGGCTCCTTGGTGGGTCTGCCTTTTATCCTTCGCACAATTTGTTTTTCGTTAGAAAAAAATCCCAACAAATCATCTTAATTTTGGGTAAAGCAGCTGCTTCCAGGTAAACGGAAAACATGGACATTAGCATCAAAACAGCGCTAACCGAATAGCTTCTAGGAGAAATAAACCAAACAAAACTGAAAAATGGAGCACGCCGATAACAAGCAAACAAAGACTGCGGGACAAGAGACGGGGGTGGGGGGGGAGCATCGCACCCCTTTGTTTGTTTTGCAAAACAAAAGGCACAGCTCTAGACAACGAACCCCACGAAAGCGCAGGACCAGGACCGGGCGGTGACGAGGCCGCTTCCTTCTAGGACAGGGCAGAAGGAAGGGAGGCACCTGCGGGGGGATGTCAGCAAGGTGACATCGCCAGGCCTCCTGCGCCAGCGGAGCCGGTCCTCTACAGTGACAGGAGGAACTACTCTACCTGCAGGAAGACAAAACGAGGGGGAGAACGGAACCGTGGGGCACACATGAGAGGGAGCAAACCAAACCAACCTTGGTGGCGTGGAGCAGAAGAGAGGGAAGCGTGCAGAACAAAAGAAAATGCAACACAACGGAAACAAAACTGCCCGAGCTGAACGGCGTGCAGACTGGACAGGACTAACCCAGAGGCGTGAGAGCAGCTCAGCCTAGACGGGCCTGCCTGTGGCTCCCTCTCCGTGCGCTGGCGGGAAAGCCACAGATGTGACACTCAGTTACGGCAAGTTAGAGACACACTTCCCGACGTCCACACCGTGCCAGCTCCTGCTCCCGGCCGTCAGCGCAGTGCCCACCCCGAGCTGCAGGTCCTCCCGACCCGCAACCCCAAAGGCCCTTGCTCATTCGGACTTGCGATCAGAGACCTTTCAAAGCAACACATTTGACCCGGTGGGGAGGGTCAAGGTGCCGGCTGAAGGACGGGCTGGAGCGAGCGTCCAGGTCGGACCCGGGGCGGGTTCTTAGGTCAGCACCTGGTGTGAAGGGGGTTCCCGCAGGATGGTGGCCCACCCAGGGTTTAAAAGAGCCTCCCCAAGCCTGGAGGGTCTACGCGAATGACTCAGAAAGGCCTGGTGAGACGCACCCATCGCCAGTCCCTGGTGCCTCAGGGTCTGCAGAGGGCATGGCAACAACGTGGGCACCCCGGGCCACAGCCGCAGTGGGGAGAGAGGAAGCAGAGGGATGCGCGAAGCCAGGAGGCAAGCGCGCCACCGTGCAGACACGTCTGTGGAGGAACTAGCACGGGATCTGGGCCCGAGAGGTGA
Source organism: Sus scrofa (assembly GCF_054392235.1). NCBI lineage: Eukaryota > Metazoa > Chordata > Mammalia > Artiodactyla > Suidae > Sus > Sus scrofa. Next base: position 66,473,789 of record NC_139394.1, read on the forward strand.
AAGGGCCCCAGGGGAGCAGTGCTAGGTCTACACGGCAGGGCCCTGACGTGAAGGCCGGCGGCTCCAGTTCTCCACCCCCTCGCCCGTCCTGCTTCTCCCCCAGCACTCACCCGGCGGGCACCTCCCCCAGCACAGCGCTGCCGGGGCAGGACTGCCATCCCGAGCCCTGACCCAGGGCAGGGCCTGGCCCGCAGATGCGGAGGTTTCGGCAGACTTTGCAAAATGTCACACGAGAAGCGCCCAGGACCTCCGCCCGGAGAGCCTGCTCCGCCGGCAGGGTCGCCCAGAGGCCTGGCGCTTGGGTTTGCATTTTCCCAGCCTGTACCCCACGGGCGCCTGGGGAGCTGCAGCAGCCCTCAGCCCTACCTGCAGCACGTAGCCCTCCCGGGCGCTCTGCTCCCGGCCCAGAGCCACCCTCAGCTGGTCCTGCAGCAGCCGGTTCTGCTCCAGAAGGTCCGAGGCCTCCTTCTGGCTCTGCTCCAACTGTTGGCAGAAAGACACATTTTAAAGCCGAGTGACAGTAACAGAAGCAGCGGCACAGCACCAGCCCGCGGGACATGTCTGACTGCAGCTGGGCTGGGCTCGCCGGACTCGCTGCGGGCCTTCCAGGGGCTGGCCCTGCAGTGATTTCCACGCCTGCTTGAGGACCAGCAGGCGCAGGCCCCACCAGGAGATGAGGGCTTGGTGCTCATGGCAGAAGGAAGCCTTCCGCCCGCCGGGTGCCCTGGGTGGCCTCCGCGCAGTCCAACAGGCCCCTGGGCAGGCCTGACTCCAGGCTCTACCTCAGCTTCGACACAGCCACCCCGTCTAGCAGGCTCACGGGAAACGCTTCCTAGGAAACCGTGTTGGTGAGACGGGTCCTCAGAAGCGAGCTGCTCCTCCCTCCTGCTCTGAGTGGTTTTGAGCCCGGGTATCCCCTGCCTGCCCCCTTCCTGGACGTTCCCCGCGTGTGCCCTGGAGGTGAAGGAGCTGGGTGTGCCGCGGGCTGGGCCACAGGCACGCACGGGGCCTTGGTGTTCAGGCCCTGGCCTGCCAGGTCCACTGCGGCCTGCTGACCGGCAGGCTCCTTTTGGCTCCTGAGAGCAACCCGGGTCGGAACTGTCACTCTACTGCACTCTGCCTCTGTGACTGCACGAGCAGGTGCAGAAAATGAAGACAAAATCTCCGTGCTGATGCTAGTGATTAATGTCAGCCACCTGAATTTCACAAAGTGTGAAGGTGGGAAGTGGAGACAGGCCAAGGCGGCCAGGCTGTGACTTCCTCGGCTGCTCTCTTGCTAAGAGCAACTCTGAAGCGTGTTCTTTTCACCCCAGAAGGGGGCCATAATGCTGCACCTCCTTGGCCACGAACCTCTGTTCGGACTTACAAAGCCAGGGTCCAAATCCCGCAGACAGGCTTTCTGGGTACATCTTCACGGCGGAAACGGAGGTCTCAAAGGCAGGGACCAGCCGCCTCACCCCTCTCTGGGGAGGCTCACTGCCCCAGCCCCAGCCGCCTGCCCTGCACCCTCGTCAGGTCCCCGAGGTTCCCAGGGCTGCCTGGCGCCCAGGGAAACCCAGCTCTGTTCAGCCCCTCTTCCACCCAGACCGCCAGTTCATGCCTGAAACGGGGCCCTGCAAGCCCACCAGCCTCAGCTCTGGCACCCCTGGCTCTGCATGGTCGACTCTGGTCCTTGGCAAGGCCCGGTGCTCCTCCCTGCCCCCCGCACATCCCTGGCCTGCGCTGCCTTCTGAGGACCTGTCTGTCCACCTGTCTGTCTCCCCGTGGGGGCCTCGGCAAGCCTCTGGTGGGCGGGCCGTCTCTCTCGCGGAGTTGGGCACGGGGGCAGCTGGGGAAGGCTGCCGCCTGGAGCCCGCCCGCCCGGCCCCAGCCGCCTCGGCCATTACCTCCTTCTCCAGCAGAGAGGTCAGCTCGTGGGTGGAAAGCCGGTCACCCCCGTCCTCAGAGGACAGGTGCAGGGGGGCGATGGGCACCTGCTTCTCCTCCCGGAGGGGCGTGGTCTCCACCTGATGCCAGCGCTGCTCGATCTCCACGTGCACATTCTGTGTCCGGAGCGCGGTGGTCACCGGCGGCCCCGGGCCCCGGTCGACCTCCATGCGCAGGGCTGCGTCGTCGGCGCCCAGCCCCTCGGCGCGCTTTCGGCGCTCCTCCCGCCGCCGTGCACGCTCCCGCTCCAGCTCGCCGGGCTCTGCCTCGGGGTGGGCGTCGGGGGGCCCCGGGGCGCCGCCAGCCCTCTCCTGGGCCAGGGCCTGCTGGATGGGGCGGAACTCGGCCCAGTCAAAGGTCTTGGAGCGGCCCTCCCGCCGGCGCTCCCGAGCCCGGCTCCTCTTCTGCTCCGGGTCTGGCTCCCTGGGCTCCCCGTCCTGCGTCTCCCGCGGCCTCGGGCAGGTCTCCAAGGGGGAGCTGCTCCGCTTCTTTTCCTGTGGCAACGAGCTGGGACACACACACAGCCTGTCAGGCGAAGTTCCTGGCGGCCGAGTGCCGGGCAGTGGGCCCAGCTCCCTGCGTTCACCACGTTCTCTCTCTGCTTGGCCGCGGCTCACGCAGGCAAGGGGAAGGGGGCCTCGACCCAGCAGCGCGGCCTTGGAGGGAACCCCAGCCTGGCTGAGCGGGGCCGGCAGAGCAGCCGCAGATGGCCCAGGTGTCCAGCGGGACGACACTGGGAGACTCCCCTGGCAGAAACGACACTGACGAGCGTCACGACGGCGTCACCGGGATGATGGAGCAAAGGAGCCTGGCCCCACCTGGAGCCGAGGCCGAGAGCCCCAGCAGGCTGTGCTGGGCAGAGCCACCATCCAGCGAGGTCATGTGGGAGGTGGCCCCTGTGGCACATGTGCCCTGGGCAGTCCGTGGTGGCAAACAGAAGGAATGAGACCAGCCACTCTCCTCAAAAGGCTCGGGGTTGCCAAAAAGCAGGTAACATGCTCAGGCCTGTGTCTTCACTAAACTACTCTGGTGGCTGGTGTGACAGAGCGATCAGAGAAACAGGCCCCGACCACCTGTGGGCAAGTGAGCTTGATGGACCAGGTGGCACCCGCAAGCCCGTGCCACACAGGGGCTCTCCTGAACTCCCACCTGGTGCAGAGGGCCAGATGGGACAGAATGCTCAGGGTGCCTCCTGCCACCTGGCCATGCCAAGGAGAGCCCCAGTCTGTCCCCACAACAAGGCTTCCTGCACAGGGGGCTTGGGGGACTGGGGTGGGGGGGGCTCTGAGGATAAGATGCCAAGACCCCAGCCTGAGCAAAGGGGCCTCTGGACCGGCCGAAGCCCTGAGAACAGGGCTGGAAGCCCCTCTGGGCACAAGGGCTGGCCAGGGTGGAGCTCCAGGGGGCGCCTGTGTTTACGTGTGGCCAGAAGACGGGCCCGTGGAAGGTGACCACAGGAGAACCCTGTGGCCTCCTGTGCCAGAGACAGCAACCCACGAGCTTCCGATTCAAAGCCAGGACTGACCTTCCAACAATGACGCTAAACTGACACCTCAGCCGTGTGAGGTGTCTGGACGCCATAAAGCCAGACCCGCCACTCCCTCCAGCAGAGGAAGCCCCCTGCAGCTCCCTGCAGACATGGGGCTGCAGCGCAGCTCGCTCCCACACCTGACACTGGTACCTACTTCTAGTACATTGATGCACTAAAAACCCATCTTGCCGGCAAACTCTAAAGGCCCATGAGGAAGAAGCGGGGTGAGGGGAGCCCTTCCAACCCTGAGATGCGCGGACCCTGGAGTTGGCTCCAGCAGGTCTATCCTCCCACACAAAGGCTACACCTGTCCCCGTGGGCTGTGTCCCCGACAGCGGGAGGTGCACCTCCTGAACCACGTGTTCTCGAGGCCGACCTTCGTGCTCTTCTGAGGCCAGATCCCCTGCCTGCCCCGGGACACCCCAGACCATCGTCCCCCCGGCCAGGCCCCAAGCCGCCGCATGGGGCATCCGCATGCCCGCAGAGAGCCCTGGCCTCTGCCGCTGGCTGTCCAGACTCAGGAAGAGCCAAGCTCCTGTCATTTAACAGACAGCGGGGTGGACAGAGGAGGTGGACAGACAAGGTTGGGTGAAGAACGAGTGGAACGCGGCCTCCGTGCTGAGCGCGGTCAGTGTCCCCAGGAAGCGGGGGAGGACCTGACAGAGGTGCAACGCAGCCCCAGGAGAACTCAGGGATGCCACCACCCACGTGGCCTATGACACAAGACATCGCTCGAGAAGCATTCCAAACTCCAGGCTGAACTGCGTGAGCCAGAGGCTCTCAGGACAGATGAGGGGCCCCAAAGCGGCCCGGCGGCGTCTCCTCCGCTTCTGGTAAAAGGACTACAGCGGGTTTCTAACCACGGCCAGGAGGGGGCACGTGGCGAACCACAAGGCTCACGACGCACGGATGTTCACACAGGGAACAGTCTGTCCTGGCTGCACAGAAGCCCGGAGACGGGGGAGCGGCAGGGAGAAGGAAGTGCTTGGGTGGGCTGTGAACGCGGCGTCTGGGGCTGCCCTTGCCCACCGGGGCTCGGCCCCAAGGCCCGGCGCCCACCCCAGGGAGACGCTCCGCTGCGTGCAGCGCCCACAGCAGCACAGATGCGGGGTGGGCAGTGGACGCTGGGGCGGAGGGAACGCGGGGAGGCGGTGCCTGGGGCAGCGGGGCTCACCTCGTCACGTCCGGGGCGGAGGTCGGGTGGACGTGCTTCACGATGGTCTGGATCCAGTTCCGCCGGATGCCAGACGTCATGGCAGACAGGGTGAAGGCGCCCTCCTTGGTCTGCACGAAAGACGAGGTATCGGCAGGGACCGGCACCTTCCCGCCCCAGGAGGTCCCATGGGGAGCACTGCAGCCAGGTGGCCGTCCCCGGAGTGCAAGGGGGCCCCCTCGGGTCAGCAAGGGCCAAGGGAAGAGGACATCCGAGGACGCCCGCTGCTGCCCCAAGGCGTCTGCACCAAGATGCTCCCTGTTCTGCCAGGGGCTCCCGACCAGAGGAAGGCGTGTGCGTGGGGCAGCAGCGGGAAGGGGGCTGGGCGGGCCTTGCAGGCTGAGGAGGCTTGGCGGGTGGCCGGGCAGGGAGCAGGCCCAGCGGAGGGCAGCCGCGCACAGCAGGCCCTGGGGGGACCTGGGGGAGGAGAGAGGCAGGCACGAGGCTGGGCTCGGGGGCCGCTCCACGGGCTGAGGGGTCAGACGGAGGCGGGGTGTGCACAATGTCCCCGACTTCATGCACCCCTGCTTGGGTGAGCTTGTGGGGTGCCCGCCAGAGGGGCTGAGGGAGGGGACTGCACTCCATGGGAGCGGATCGCGGACGAGGGGGCAGCACAGCCAGCAGCTGAGGTGCGGCCTGGAGACACAGTCCCCACGGGCGAGCGGGCAGGAAGGCAGGTGGCGGGCTGCGCGGGGCCCATGTCCTTCACTGCCTTTGCGGGCTCCTGCCAAGCAGGAGCAAGGGCGTCAGAACCGTTCCTCGGCTAATCGTGAAAGGACCACGCGAGCCGTCAGCAGCGGGAGAGGGGAGCTCGGCACGGCCCGTCTCTGCTGGCGGGGCCCTCGGTGACGGCTGGGGTTGGGGGCTGCTGAGCTTGTGCGCACCGGCTCCCGCTCCCGGGTGTTTCTGGAGTCTGATCGGCCGGCCTCCCCCCCGCCCTCCTCTCGCACCTCTGCCCAAGGCCCAGGCCTCCACGTTCTGGTGCTTTCCACAGCCTCTCTGCAGGGCGGGCTCCCAGCTCGGAACTCAGGGCTCCCATCGTGTCCCTCCGTGCCCTGGTGGGTGCCACTAGGTCTGGCGGCTGGGCCAGTGACAGCTTTGCCCCTTGAGGTCTTAAAGCTCCCTAGTGACCCAGGCTGAGCCCCTCCAGGAAGCTGACAGCCCCCCGCCCCCCGACGTAGACCTTTCAGTCCATGGGGCTCACGGAGAAGCACCTGAACTTGGGCTAAGCCACGGTACCCACCCGTGGGAAAGTGAAGAGGGCTCGGCTGATGGGTGAGATCAGCCAGGCAGCACGGGTGACTTGGAAATGCCCGGTCTCTGATGGCCAGGAGGGCACACCGGCACCTGTGTGGCCAGGCCTGGGCTGCACTGCACATAAAGTGTCCCTAGAACAGTGAAGCTGCAGCCTGATCGGTGATGGGAATGGCCTCGTCCCGGCAGGAGGCCCTGCCCAGAGGAAGCTGCTCTCGAAGATGGTGCGGTGGGGGGGTGAGGGAGGGGACTCATCGTGCGGCCCAGAGAGCCCAAACTGGGCGCTGTCCACAGAGAGGAGACCAGGGTTCCAGCTCCCCAAGCACATCCATTCCTCCTGCAGGGACGCAGGGCCGAAGGGCAGCACAGGCCACCAAGATCAGTGCCACCTCCAGCTCTGGCTTGGGGCCCCGCAGGTGGAGTGCTGTGACCAGTGGCCTGCGGGCTGGCGTCCTCTGAATAAATTCACCGGCCTTGGGGTCTGAGCCTCAGTCTTCTCCCAGTGTCATTAACATCAGCCACTGCCACCTGCCAGAGCCACGCCAGGTCCAGACACAGCTGAGCCTGGCACCAAAGAGGGGACAAAGCGACGCTGCTGGGGTCCTGGCGCCGGGGGGCAGGCTCGGTGCTGACCAGCTCCTGCAGCCCTCGTGAGGGAAGACTCGGCGTTCCCCAAAGAGAGGTCTGGCCTCTGTCCCGGCTCCTGGGAAGTAACCTCTGAGCCCATTATCAGAACGGGAGCTGGCTGGGCTGCACGCAGTGGGCGGGCCTCTGGGGGCAGGGCTGGACCTTGTGTTCCACCACATGGGCAATAACCCACCATGCAGAAGCCTCGTTTGAAACTGGCACAGAGGCTTGGGCCCTGTGCCAGGCCCGAAGCTCGAGCTGGGAACGCGAGCCTGAGGAGGAGCAGCTTCGCGTGCGGGGCCTTGCCACGCAGTCCACTTCTCCAGGCAGAGCCTCCCTCTGCTACTGCGACCCGACCGCTGGTCTCAAGCCTGGCTGCCTGCAGTAGCCCCTAAGCCGCCAGCGGCGATGAAGCAGCCAGTGAGAACCCTTTCATCTGTCTAATCAGATTTTTTTTTTTTAGGGCGGGGGAAGTGCCTTGCTTGTCTGAGTGTTCTTCACAAGATTGTGGGCTAAAGAGATTTGTGGGCGGAGGCGTGACCGGACCAGGGGCAGAACGAGAGGCAACCCTCCAGCAGCCGGAGACTCAGCTCAGTGCCCTCCTCAGTGGCCCCAGCCCCAGCGCTTAAAGAGGCAGAGGAAAAGCTAAGAACCTCCAGTGACAAGAGGCTTTTAGACAGCCTTGACAGAAAGATGCTCATGCCTGTTTTTAGTTCCGATCACAGACTGGGGGTGGGGGCGGAGAGCTACAGGGCCGACGAAGGGACAGGACCGGACGCCCACACCGGCAGAAAGGCCCGAGGCCCCGCCCACCTCTGAACCCCACCGCGACTCACGTGTATCTGAAAGCCGTAGTTTCTCTGCACGGGATACTCTGTGACGTCGCAACACGTGGACAAGTCAATTTCCCCGTCCAGGTCCGCGGCCTGCAGAGGAGGCGAGAGGTGCTCGGTCAAGGCCAGCGCCCGCGAGCGCTGTGGCTGGCGGGCTCGTGTGCTCACCGGCCAGGACGCTGCCCGCCCCTCACTGCCTAGGAACACCGACACTGCCGTCTGCCGGGGTCCTGCCGAGGACTCCCTTGCCAGGGGCTCCCAAACCGCCCTAACCCGCCTAAAAACCGAGGACCCCAAAGAACTTTCGTTTATGTGGGCTTTGTCGATGAGCCATACTTGAAATGAGCTGGAAAAAAGTACCTATTTACTTTTTAAGAACACAAATAAACCTATTTCACTTTAAAAATAAAAAGCATTATCTAAAAAGCCCGTAGGAGACGTCTGCAAGGCGCTGTGATGCCTCGCGTCTGAGGCCAAGTGGATTGCCACGCGGCCCTATCCTCCAGCTGTCCCCGCTGTTTGGGGTGAGGTCTATGTGGACGGCCTAGGCTGACGCGGGTCGGAAAGCGGGATGTATCTGCACCGTCGTTTCAGGCCGTCGTGGCTCTTCTTCTCCGCCAGGCGGCAGTTCTGTGCTCTGCTCGGGTAAAGCCATGGCCTCCCCTGCTCTGAGTGGCTCTCTTATCCACACGGGGTTTGGGGACGTCTCGTCGCCTGGAAGGTGCTGAGCTGTGCGTGTCTCGCAGAGACTGATGCTCCACAGATCAAATGCCACGCTGCCCTGTCACCACCTACCCGGCAAAGAGCATGAGCCCAGGGAAGCCGGCAGGCTGGTGAGCAAACACATCCTCAGAGGGCCGAGTCTGCTGGGAAGCTCAAGTTACTCTGTCGCTGGTAACAAATCTGTTCAGTCGTTTTCCTGGAAGGAGTAGCCTCGCTGGGTTTATTTTCAAGAAAACATCTGCCCAGCACCCAAACCGCGGGGGCTTCGGTCTGTCCATCGTTCTTCCGAGCAGAGGCAGTGCTCCCCGAGGAGAGGCAGCGGGCACGGTGGGCAGGGGCACAGGCCTCCCCACCAGACGCGGTCACACTTGGACATGCAGCACAAACGACCCAGGCAGACTTCCCATTTTATTATTTTACTTTTCTTTTTAGGGCCACGCCTGCAGGCTAGGGGTCGAATTGGAGTTGCCGGCCGACACCACAGCCACAGCCACACGGGGTCTGAGCTGAGTCTGCGACCTACACCACAGCTCACGGCAACACTGGATCCTTACCCCACTGAGCGAGGCCTGAGGCCAGGGATCGAACCTGCCTCCCCATGGATACTAGTCAGGTTCTTAACCTGCTGAGCCACGATGGGAACTCCAGACTTCATATTTTAAAAAACAGATTATGGGAGTTCCCATCGTGGCTCAGTGGCTAACCAATCTGACTAGGAACCATTAGGTTGTGGGTTCGATCCCTGGCCTTGCCCAGTGGGTTAAGGATCCGGTGCTGCTGTGAGCTGTGGCGTGGGTCGCAGACGCGGCTTGGATCCTGCGTTGCTGTGGCTCTGGCATAGGCCGGTGGCTACAGCTCCGATTCGATCCCTAGCCTGGGAACCTCCATATGCCGCGGGAGTGGCCCAAGAAATGGCAAAAACACACACAAAAAACCAAGCAAACAAAAAAAGCCCAAACAGATTATTAAACAGATGGGTGCTCAAGGGTTGAGCCCTAATAAAATCGGTACTTTTACCGATTCCGCCAAGGCCCTTTCTTCAGCACCGTAAGAGTGGCCGTGAAGGACCATGGCCACTGGCCATCTGCTACTGTGGCCGACGAGGCCAAGGCACAAACCATCAGTACAAATGCCAACACAACAGGGAAAGTAAATGACAGCAGAGTTTCATACCAGTATTTTTGTTATAAAAAGCCCTGAGTGGCTCCCCAGGGTCTGCAGATGCCTCTCTGAGATCGGCCAAACCCTCACCCATGCTCCCTCCGTCCCCGACTGCAGGTGCGCCCAGAGGCCTGCCACCCCCCTGCAGCTGCTTCGGCTCTGAGCACACGAGCAGCCCTCTAGCGCTACACACTGAGGCGCTTCTGACCCCTTGCTCCTACAGAAGTGCAGCAACAGCTAACGCAGAGCACGGATCTCTTTTCGGATGTGAAATTAGCTGAAGGATTCCTGGATAGGAATGCAGGCAGTAAGATTTGATTTTCCGTAGGTGAAGAAAGCGCCACTTCTGGTTGGTTCAACAAGGGAGTCAGAATGCTCAACTGGGACAGCCACGTTCGCGGCCCACTGCCTGTCCTTGTCAGAAGACGAGGGACAAGATTTAGTTCAGCTCTTTAAAAGGCTCAATTCACCACAAAATCTCTTACAGAAAAAACAAAACTGTTTATCTTGACTTTTAAAATAAGACGTCTTTATTTTTTAATTTTTTGTCTTTTTAGGGCTGTACCCACGGCACATGGAAGTTCCCAGGCTAGCAGTCGAATTGGAGCTGTAGCCGCCAGCCTACACCACAGCCACAGCACCGTGGCATCTGAGCCATGTCTGCAGCCCACACCACGGCTCATGGCAACACTGGATCCTTAACCCACTAAGCGGGGCCAGGGGTCAAACCTAAGTCCTCATGGATACTAGGCAGGTTCGTTAACCACTGAGCCACGACAGGAACTCCTAAAATAAGACGCCTTTCAGGGTTTTTCAAAGAACAGAGAAGAGAAAGCGCCAGTGAGAGCCCCTGTGAGCAGACGCCTGCATAGGTCCAGAGGGCCAACGTCCCTGCAGGGACGGGTCCTGGGAGAGGTAGGCCCTCTCGGGAGCCAATGCGAGGGGACTTGAGCCCTGGAGCAGCAGAGCCTCCGGACGCCCATCCGCCCAGAGGGGTGGAGACACTCACCTCCTCAGCCACCGAGTCCCTGTAGAACCTCAGGCTTTGATCAGCAAGGACAAACCAGTGCTTCTTCCACTGAAAAGGAAGGGAGAACCAGCACTCAGCTCCCACCTTCTGCTCCGAGGCGACCCAGCCAGGGTCCTGGGGGACCCCCCTGAGCACAGCTGAAGCAGAGGGCCCCTCCTGCTGGTGGTGCGCGCACACGCGTGACCTCTCCCTGGTGACATGGCAGCATGGACAGCGGGGGTGGGCGCTCGACCCCACAGAGTGGCTGGTGAGCAGTGCTGCAGCTCCGAGGCTGCAGCTGCAGACGCAGCTGGGCCCCGCGGCGGCAAGGGGCTGCCAGTGGCCACGGCCACCCCCTGGCTTAGCCGGCGGGGGGGGCCCACCTGCAGCCAGACTCCCAGATCTTCACTGTGAGTGGCAGGGAGGGGGCTCGAGTCTTCACGCATGGCCAAGGGGTTGACAGAGGGCGAAAGAAAAAGAACGGCGTGGCAGGCGCTCGGAAAGCAGGGTGTGGGCTGGGGCTGCGGGCTCAGGGGCCTCCGGGTGTGGCCCAGCAGGCTCGTCCTGACACACTCCCACCATCCCGAGCAGCTGCGAGTGGCTCCCTCCTCCTGCTGCAGCTCCCGCGCCTCTAGCCCGGCAGTTGCTACCCCACAGGCGGGCTGCTTCCTCTCCTGGGAGCCTGTGCTCTGGGGTCTGGAGAGGATGCTGGGGGAGGAGCCGGTGCTGGGGCCACACCCACGGCCTGGGGCTGAGACCCCGCGGGGAGCAGGAGTGTGTCTGCACACGGTGCGGGGAGGCCAGGCTGGGGCTTCCCTGTCGCTGCCCCCGTCCCACCCAAGGCCTGTCTTTCCAGGCAGATGGGCTCTTGGCCATGGTCCTGGTCCAAGAGATGAGGGGGTGAGCTGGAGGTGAGGAGAGCCGGTGCCCCCATGCCCACTGGGGCCAAGGATGGCTGGGCCTCACACCTGCTCCCTGGTGCCTCAGGCCACTCACCTGGCCATCCTCGTACTGCTTGGTCAGCCAGCCTTTCTTGAAATTCAGCAGGTCGGGCTAAGAAAGGGAGAGAAAGAAGAGTTCAGAGGAACGCCCCGAGTACTGCAGCTGCCGGCAGAGGGTGACAAAGGCGGCAGGCGTCTCTCCAGAGGACGGGGGCTCCGGGGAAGGGGCTCTTCCCCGGCCAGACCGGCCTGCGAAGGCCCCCCACAGGCGCCCGTCTGGGAGGAAGGATGCTGGGCCCGGGCCCTTCGCTGTGAGCAGCACAGCTGGGCTGCCCGGGAGGCAGAGAAGACGGGCCCGCACAGAAGGGCTCGTCCATGTGGAGGGAAGATGGGCAGCCATGGCAGAGGGGAGAGCGGGAAGTCCTCTCAGAAGCCACGGGAAGATGAGCAGAGGCCACGCCTGGCGTGGAGCAAGATGGAGTCCGCCAAGACCCTCAGGCCACCGGGCCAGCAGGATGAATCCGAGTGTCCGCTTCCCTACAGAAGAACCCGGGCAGGGCGCTGTCCCCGCGGGTCCTCGGGCACCTGGGTGCTGGGCCCGAGGAGCAGCACGAGAGCACCTCAGGGCCACCTCAGCCCAGCAGGGCCCGGCGGGGTCGCACACCTGGGCGCCAGCAAGGCCAGTGTGTAACGAGACGGGAACCATTGCTCCCCTCAGCCCCACGTCCACGTTCCTACAGCCTCCTTGACCACAACAGGGCTGTGCTGTTTTCTCCCTGTTCTGAGGACCCAGGACCACAGACCACAGTGGCGCTTGAGACAGCGGGTGCCATGTGGCAAGACACCTACCAGGCACACGTGCTCTGGAGCCTCTGCTCCAAACGCACGCAGACTCCGGGGAAACCAAGCTTCCTCCAGGAAAGAAAGCCGGCTGCCCTGGCCCCGCCTGGAGGTCAGGGCGCGGCTGAGGTCTCCGCCTGCAGGTCAGGGCAGGACCAGCCCTGGGCTCCGCAGACGGGTGAGGACAAAGCAGAAGGGCGTCTCATCCCAAGGCTCTGGCCTGCCACTCGGGGCTCCCTGAGGAGCGATGATGGTGCTGGAGCCGCCTGACCACCCCTAGCCGATGGCCACAGCTCCCATGCCTGGGAGCAAAGGCCGCTCTTCCTCTGCAGGGACCCCACGAACCAGACAAACACCCAGGGAGGGGGTGCTCCTGCCTCCAAAACATCACAGAAACAAACACTCAGAACAAGAAAAACAGGTTCCCTGCTGCGGCCCCGAGCCCCCAGAGCCAAAATGGGGCGGCCCAGCCGGACGGGCGCATCCACTGGACCTCGGGCTCAGGTGCCCTCGGAGCCCAAGAAAGGCAGAAACACGGCCTCCGCCTCCCACGCAGACACGAGGCCCGTGTGCAGAGGGGCAGCCCGTGAGGAGGTGAGGACAGAAGCGGCAGCGTCTCTGGGCCTGGGCTCACCGTCAGGGAGGACTCCGTGGACCTCCTGTCCAGTGACTTGGCTCTTCGGTGTGGAGACAGGGGGGAGGCCGAGGTGTCCGGGAGAGGCGCGTCGCTGGGGAGGTCCTGCGGCAGAGAGCAGCCGGTCAGCACCAGCCAGCCTGCGGCGGCCGGAGTCCTGGGAGGGAGGGCCGGGCTGCAGGGCCGACTTCCAGGCGAGGGGGGGGGGCGCTGCGGCGTCCCGCTCCCCGGGGCCGATGGGACCTGCGCCCGGACTCCTGGTCCGGCGCCTCCAGCTTCCCATGGTGGCTGCTAAGTCGCCCTTCCCTTTCCGACGCACTGGGCACCAGCTTTCCTGGCCCCTGCCCCCAGCTCTGAGGCGTCACGGAGGGAAGATGCAGGGCCCCGCCGAGCCCAGAGAGAACAGGCAGCAAGATGAAGTCGGATGCGGCAGGGCCACGAGAGGCAGGCGGCCCGGAGGGCAGGTTTCCAAAGTGGAACCCACTGTAAGGACCGAGCAGAGAAGCGGGGCCGTGGCTTCTGCCCGAAAGAGCAAGGGAGGAAGGCGGGCCGCCCCCGAGAGCAAGAGAGGGCGATGGCCGCGGCTCAGGATGGCAGCAGAGGCGCGGACGCCGGCGGGAAGACCCAGAGGGCAGGCCTTCCCTCGAGAAGCTCGCTCATCCGAGAAGGAGCCGAGAGACACGAGACTCGACGAGAGGGGCGCCCGGTGTGCTTGGGGCCCGAGTGCAGCCCCGCGGCGAACACGCACCCGCTTCCTGGGAAACGCCCTCTTCTCGCTGCGGCCCTGGCGCGTGTCGCTCGATGGCGAGGGCCCAGCCGACGCGTTGGTCTCCATGTGCTCCGCCTTCTCGATGTCCAAGGCCTCAAACTTCTCAATGACCTGAGACCGCCTGCAAGAGAGGACACGAGGCTGCTGAGGTGGAGACAGGGTCCCCAGAACCCGAGGGGACGTGGTCAGAGTCTCGGGGGCTCCTCGAGCCAACACCCCCGGCCTGGCCCGCATGCGCCTCCGGGGCCGCGCACACCCCTCGCTCAGGCAGCTCATCACCGCCGCCGCCGCCGCAGCTCCCCCACCCGCCCCGCAGCGGGAGCTCCGCAGGGGCCGCAGCAGCTTGCGGGCAGGGCGGGTCCTGCGGCTGAGCCCAGCCCCGTCCCCGCCCCAGCTCATCACCCCGTGTGTGTCCCCTCCCGAGCCACAGCTGGGATCGCAAGGCAACCACCACCTGGGAGGGCGCGCCACCCTTGTCACGTTCCAGAGCAGCCCAGGATGCAGCCCCCACCCCAGGGCACCCCAACTGAGCAAGAAGAAGGCCCACGAATTAACATTTACTGCCAACAGTCAAAAGAATCAAAACCCAAATTAAAACGAAAACAAAGCGAGTTGATTTCTGTGAAAGGGTGGGCGGCATCGTCAGGCCATCTAGGCTGGAGCCGGAGCTGAGATGGGAGCGAAGCAGGCGGAGGAGGGGCGCGGAACGTCACAGCGACACAGCGCGAGGAGGTGGGCAGGGGCAAGACCTGAAAGAAAACAAGGCTGGAGAGTGAGTACACAGCAGAGGACCGCGGGTCAAGATCAAATCACGGTCAGTCAAAACCATCCAAAGAACTAAAGAAGCAAAAACCCGAGGTGACGACCGCGGAGGGAGACCAGCCTTGCCCCCGCGTCACGAGGGGCTGTGGGGGATGCGCCCCTGTGGGCTGCCCGCCCGTCACCGGGCCCGAGGCCTGTGCTCCCCGAGATGCCCCACTCCCCTGGTGGGAGGGCTCTCCCGCACCCGGGGCCAGGGCCAGGGCCAGGGCAGCAAGGGCCGAGCCGCTGAGCCCAGGAGACGGAAGTCTAGCCCCCCAGGAAGGAGGTGGTGGGGGCCCAGGGCGGCTCTCCCTCGGGTGGGGTGACCAAGCGCTTGGCTCCTGGGTTCCTCTGGGAAAGCCGTGATGCTGGGGCAGAGCCCAGGCACCTGGCTCTCTGCTCCCACCCATGCCCCCAGGCCGAGCCAGGGGCCAGCAGGGCAGGCGCGGCCGAGGGCGGGCAGGCGGGCGGCAGGAGAGGGCGCGTGGCATGAGTGCAGGAAGCCAGGTAGCGGCGTAAGCGGGCTGGCCGAGGCATCCCGTCCTTGACGGTTGTGGGTGGTTTGGAGGAGGTCCCGGGCCCGCTCAGGCCTTGGAGCCGCATGTGCAACAAGAGCTCTCCCCATCGGCCCCGGCCTGGCCAGCCCGGGAGGGCCCTGGGGAACAGCGCCCGCCGGGTCACATGCGAATCGCCTGCCACAGCACTGCCAGGGCAGCGCGGGGTCAGCTGAGAGGAGGGGCGCAGCCCCTGCGGGGCTCTGGTGAGCTGACCCTGGCTGACTGTGCCCAGGGGGGCCTTTTAATCGTGGGTCCCCTGGAGTCCTGCAGGTAGGACAGCAGAGCCTCTCGGAGGGGCTAGTGACGGACAGATCCGCCTCCCCAGGTTCTAGCTGAGGGGCAGCTGGGACCACGGGCAGCTGGCCCTGGTGCGGGGCACCAGCAGTTCAACAAAGGCCACGCCTCCCCACGCTCGCTCGGCACTGGCTCACAACCCAAGAAGTGTTTCACAGGCTCCGGGGTCCGTCGGTGGACCCCTTCAGGGCCACGGCCCATCCAAACTAAGCCCCGAGGTCCCCCAGCCGGGCTCCTGGGCAGCTGCGCCTCTGGGGACGGTGGCCGACCTCCTGCCATCTGGGGTTCGGTTCTACACAGACATTGCGGGGCTACTCAGGACCAGAGAGCAGGCCTCGGAAAGTGACAACAGCCAGTCAGATGTCATCAGGGTCAGTAAGAAAGTGACATTACAGCGTTAGGACACAGAGGTGAGGGGCTCAGGGAGCCAGCACAGGGGAAGGCCCACCCCCACGGTGGCAAAGAGCAGGCGGAAAGCAAAGCCCCAGAGATGCCGTCTACCCTACGCCGCCAGCCGAGAGGGATTTAAGCCAAGCAGGTGTGCTGAATGTTAATTCTTTGGTCACCGCCAAACCAGGTGTGGCTGCCCACTCAGGGGCCTGCAGGACGCAGCGAGGAGGCCCCGTGGCCTCCTGCAGCCGGCAAGCCGTTCACGTGCAGTTACGTGAGTTAAGGACAGCCTTGGCCTCACCCCGGATCTGTCCCAGGAGCAGGGCCCTCCCGTTCCCGGGCTGGGCCTGGGCTCGGTGGCACAGCTCTGCTGGGCCAGGCTGTCCCCCTGAGGTGTCCCCTGCTTCTCGACCCCGTCTCTGCCCCCATGTGCTGGGATGGCTGCTGATGCCCCGGGCAGACAGACCGGCTGGGAGGGTGCCTCTCATGAGGACTTAAGCACGCTGTCCCCTTCTCCCCCCAGTCACGGGTCCCCAAACCTGGAGGGGACACCGAGGAGGTGGTGGGTGGTAAGCAGCAAGGGGGCAGGAGAGCAAAGCATCCTGTTCCCAGCCGGCCTCCTGGCAGGGAGCCCGGGCCGCCCTGGTCTGTCCCCATAGCGTGCCCCAACTCTGAGCTGGGCTTGAGCTCGGGGTGGACGGGGAGGACATGCTGCAGGTGCTTCTGGAGCCTGGGTCTGACCCTCCTTCCTAGAAGCAACCTCTTTGAAAAGGCTTTGCTCTCCCTGCTCCCCGAAAGCATGCAGATGCTCCAACGGCGGCAAGGTCCCCGCGCCTCCGGTGGCCCCCCCACGCCCCGGGCAGAGGCTCCAGTCCAGCTGGGGGTGGACGCCCTGGCGGGAGGGGTCCTCGGGCGCTCTGGGGCAGGCCTGGGCTCGTAGGCCTCAGGGACGGAGCCACACTCCCTCCCCAGCTCTCGGGGACGCACAGGGGCCCCCACCCTGAGACCCAGTCCAGGCCCACGGCTCCACCTGACCCAGTCCCGGGCCCACCTCCAAGCCCCGCCTCTCCCCAGGCTCTCGTGTGGACGAGGGAGGGCGGGGGGAACACGTGTGCCACTAGCGTGTGCGAGTGTCCGCAGAAGGCCCTGAGGGTGGGGAGGGCGTGCGCTGCGGTGCCCGCGCCAGACCCTCCAGCCCCCTCTTACCTCCGCTCGGTGCCAAACAGACGGGCCACCTCCTCCCTGCCAGGGCTCCGGGCCCGTGTCCTACGCTCCAGCCGCCTTCTCTCCACCTGGAAGGCTTCTCGGTGGCTGATCCTGATGGCCTTGGGGACGTCGGCCAGGGTGGCATACTGCCTGCCGGCTTTGAAGGCGGAGGCGGGCCCCAGTCTCTCTGCTCCCCGCCTGCCGGTGCTGCCGGAGTCCACGTGGGCCTGGGGCCAGCGGGCCGCGTCCAGGGAGGAGCTGCTGCAGACCCCTCGGCCCGGGTGCTGTGGACCTGGCGGAGGAAGGGGACGACCCGGCTCCGGGGAGGGCGGTCCGGGGCCACTGTACCTGGTGTTGGGGGCGCTGGGGCTGGGAGGGGAGAGCGGCGGCGGCAGCTGCTGCTCCTCGGCCTTCACGTCCTGCTTGGTCTTCTCCAGGGAGAAGTAGCCGCTCTCCACCCGGACTTTGCGGCCGCCGTCCACGCGGTCGCTGCTCGTGGCGCTCTCCTCTGGAAGAGCGGGGACAGGAGACGTGCTCGGCCTGCCGCCACCTCTGGTCCTAGGATCTTTCAAGAAGGGGCGCAGCCCACCCCCGGCCCTCCCTAACCAGCTCCCGTCAGGCCAACAGGGGTCGCTGAGCTTCTGGCCACACACCCAGGAGGACCCCAAGGGCCAGCCGGCCGTGCAGGCTGAGCGCATGGTCTTGGAGGGCGGGGGGAGGGCTTGCAGCAGCGGGAGGGTGAGCGGGCTGGACATGGGCGGTGTGTGTTGCCAGGGGAGGGCCAAGCCGGACCAAGCGCATTCTGCCTGAGGGACCAGGGCCAGTCTCGCTGGCCCCCTCAGCCCTAGTGACCTGCTTGGACAGGAACAGGGAGGCCAGCCCGGGCCGTGCAGAGCCCTCCGGGCCCGGGCGGGGGACGAGGAGGCACCTCCCAAGTGCAAGGAGGCGGAGCACCAGTGCCAACCGTCTCCTCCGCGGGGCCTTCCGCCCCCGCCCCATCCAGGGGCCGGGCAGGACGGGACAGCGAGGGCAGCGGGGCCTCTGGTGCTGACCAGCCCTGACACGAAGCGGCACCGGGCACAGGACCCAGAGGCCCCCGTACACGACCCCAAGGCCCAGAGTCGTGGTCTCGCAGCCCCTGCTGGGCCCCGAGCAGGGACGTCCTCCTGCCTCACTGACGGGACCCAAGAGCTGGAAGGCGGGTTGGGCTCCGGGCCCTGAGTCCCAGCACCAACTCCGTCGGGGGGCCTGTACTAGTGCCGTCTCTGCACTCTGTACTTACCGTCTCTGCTCTCCAGCCCTGGCTCCCGCAGGGTGCTGGCGGCAGGAGGCTGGCTCTGGCTTGGACTCTGGGCCGGACTCAGGCTGCTCCCATCTGACTGGTCCTTGGCCCGCATTTCTTCCTGCCAGAGTGTAGACTTGGTCGGGGGGACCTTCTCAGCACTGGGGATGCTGCTGCTGCTGCTGGTGACAGCCACCTTGGCCGGGCCTGGCTCCTGCAGGGGACAGTGGTGTCTGAGCAGGCCTGGGAGGACCAGGTCTGGGCTGCCTGGCTACCGAGGTCAACCACACAGCGTCAGAGGCCCAGAATTTCGGGAGGGAAGGCTCAGAACAGAGGTGTCCTGGAGTCCCCTCCATGGCTCAGTGGTTAACGAACCCAACTAGGATCCGTGAGGATGCGGGTTCGATCCCTGGCCTCGCTCAGTGGGTTAAGGATCCAGCGTTGCTGTGAGCTGTGGTGTAGGCTGGAAGCTGCAGCTCCAATTCAACTCCTAGACTGGGAACCTCCATATGCCGCAGGTGTGGCCCTAAAAACAATCAAAAAACAAAAAATACCCCAGAGCTGTCCTGCTTGGGCTGGAAGCTGTAGCCCTCGTGCACCCAAAGTGGCTGTGTCGGTTGGATGGAAGCCGGGCCAGAGCTGGCACAGAGAGACGCATGTGCGGGAGGTGCTCGGCCAGACACAGGCCAAGGGCAGAGCGCACACAGAACCTCGACTCCAGGCTGCGAGCCTAGAACTCAGAGGGGCAGGGCTGGGATCCCTGCCTCCCAGCAGCGTCTGGGCCCAAGCCCCTGCCCACCCAGGGTACCTGGGTGTCTGCTGCTGAGGGGCTGCCAGCAGGATGGCTTTGGGGCCCCCCAAAGTGAGGCACGTGTCAGCTGTCTTCCCCCAAATGTAGGAATAACATACAAATGGCCACTTCCCACTCCCGAGGTGGTGGCCAAGCCACATTCAACAGGAACCCGCCTTAATGCACCTCTGTCATGGACCCCGGGCAGGAGGTGTTAGCGAGGCCACAGGCGGACCTACCAGGACCACCCGCTCACTTATCCACAGCCACAAAACGCTGACCACCCGCTGGGCTCTGGCCGCGCAGCACCCCCCGGCCCTCACCACGCACCCCACCGGAGGGGCGGCCTGGGCTGAGGGGAGGCAGCTCACCGACAGCGATAGGCCGAGTGGGGCTCTGAGCCCTGCCCTCCACCAGACGCCCCCAGGAGCAGGACAGAGGCCCGGGCGGGGCTGAAGACACAAGCCCAGGTGCCCTGGGCTTGGATGGGCGGCCCTGAAGACACAAGCCCAGGTGCCCTGTGTCCCCGAATGAGAAGACAGGCATTTCGCTGGGTCCAAAGCTCCCTCCCTTCACTCTGCCAGGATCTCAGACCTGCTGGGATGGGAAGAGGCTGGGCTGGCCCTTCCCACAGCCCAGGACACACCCCAGCGCTCGTTCCCGTCAGGGTTATTTGCAGGCTGCAGATGCCCAGAGCCCTGACCGACGTGAAGGTTTGGGCTCCATGAGCAGAGCAGCGGTTCCCAACAGCTTCCCGAGGGCTCCACCAGGACCAGCTCCAACCCCCCAAGGAAGCCTGGTCTTGGGGCGCCTGTTCCTGCGGTCAGTATGCCACCCTCGCTCACAGCCCAGAAACAACGCACCCGGGCAGAAGTCCCTCTGCGTGCCCTGCTGTGCCCCTTCCCGACAAGCTGGCGCCCCTGCTTCAAGGCCAGAGACCCGAGCTAGGATCCCTGCTGCAGAGCTGGAGGAGGGGGGGACCTGAAGACCACGGTCCCTCTGTTGAGGGCAAGCTGCCAAAAGGGGCCAAGGAGGAAGGCGCGGGCGCTGCAGCCATGATGCAAGCAGTCCCTTCTGCTGGCACGCTTAGAACCACGCTGTGGGGGCGGCACCTTGGTGCACGCACAGCCCTGATGCCTGGAGTGACCTCGGCACTGGGCTGGCAAGGGTGCCTGAGAGGCAGAGAAAGTCTCAGGCCTGAGATGCAAGGAGCCGTGACTGAGAGCTTGGGTACCAGACACAATTCCTAAGGGCTGCCTCCTCGGCCTGGCCCCCAACCTGTGCAGGGCTGGCTGTCCCCACAGGCCCCTCCCAACTCCTACTTGCGGGGCCTCGTCCCAGGAAACAAGGACCCTGGATGGCAGCCAAGGTCCACAGGGAGCTCGCTCTCTTTCCTGCTTTTATGCTAGGCCTCACCCAGTCAGCAGGACGGAAGGTCAGTCTGGCAGCAGGAACAAAGCCACGCGCTGGCTTCCGGGGTGGGTGGGGAGGGGAGCCTGCTTTCTAGGTGAAGTCACTTTTCTTCACCAGAGCAGATGGCTGGGTGGAGAAGAGGCCTTGCACGGGCCAGGCCAGGGCCACGTGGCACCGCCTCCACTCCCCACACTGTCCCTGCTATGGGGGGAGGGTGCTGGACTCACGCCGACACGAACCCAAGGCCCCCCACCCCCGTGCCAGTCGCTATGCGGCCGACACAGCTGCACGCTCAGGGCTGGCAGTGCCGTGATGGTCGGCGCCGTTTGCCTGGCTGCTCAGAAGAGGTTCCCAAGCAGAGGGAAGGGAAGCATCGGACCTGGTCAGGGGCCGCCATGGGCTCAGCAGGCCCCTCTCTGGAGGGTTCCACAGAAAGCCCTCCTCCCAAGCTCCGCAGCACGAGCCCTGGGCAGGTGCCTGGCGAGAAGGCAGGCTCTGACCTGGAGCGGGCGTGGCAGCGGGCACCCGTGCGGAAAGAGGCGGCGGCGGCTCACGGCACACACGAGGGGCCTCCCTCACGGCGAGAGGTCTGCTATTTTACAGGTCTCTGGAGGACAGGTGAGAGACATGGGCCAGGAGCCTGAGCTGGGGAAGAGGTGGCAGGGCCAGCCTCCCAGAGTGCCGCCTGAGGACCGGAATGCCCTGCCCTGCACACCGGCTGGGGGACACGTGACCCCTGGGCCACCTGAGCCCCAGCTCTGGGACTGGAGAGGGGAGGGAGCGCTCCACCAGGCCGGTCTGCTCGCACCCAAGGGGGGCTGCTGCTGCCTTCCTCCAGGCGCCTCAGCCCCAGAAAGGCCTTCCTCCCGAGCAAACGACTCTCCTGGGAGCCCGTGTCTCGCCCGCCTGCCTCCTCCCCACATCCTGGGCTCTGCTGGGGCCCCTGCCAGAGCCCGATCCTCATCCTCCCGCAGGCCTGGGGTCGGGGTGCCTCCATGGCCCCAACTCCCAAATGCCTGAACAGCCTTCTTGAAGCAGGACC
This sequence comes from Sus scrofa, assembly GCF_054392235.1. Classification (NCBI taxonomy): domain Eukaryota; kingdom Metazoa; phylum Chordata; class Mammalia; order Artiodactyla; family Suidae; genus Sus; species Sus scrofa. Next base: position 66,495,025 of record NC_139394.1, read on the forward strand.
CTGGGCTCTCCGCCTGCCTGAGCTCCCGGAGGGCAGGGGCAGCACAGGGATGCCCCCAGCTCCATTAGTTTGACCTGAGACGTTGTGGCCATAGGGCTCTCCCCACAGGCCTGTCTCAGGCAGCTGAGGGGCAGCCTGCACAGAGAGCCAAGCTCTCTCGTGGAGAGCCCCCATGGGGCTCACAGGACACCCCCCAGCCCCCCCCAGCAGGCTTGTCCCTGACGAAGGCTCACAGCCCAACGCAATGCTCGGCAGCAAGGGGCAGGAGGGAGGGAGACCCCGCCACCAGACGATGCATGGAGGAGGCTGGGCCCTCAGGCACCCCCGGGCTCTAGGAGACCCCCAGGGAGGTGGGTGAGCTCCCCACCCCTCCCCCCGTGACCACACGGCTCCTATGACCAACCCAAAGTGTGAAGCAGCGTCTGAGGGGACAGGACATCACAGGGGAGGGGACAGCTGGGAAGCAGGACAACCAAACTCCTGATCTGGGCCGGAAGTGATTCTGCACATGGAGTTGCCTTATTTGGAGGCAGGAGCTCTGCTCTGGTGCTGCTGCCAAGCCATCCCCATGGAAACGCAACATAACCCTAAACACCGTTATTCTGCCGGGCATCTTTTTCTCTCAAACCAGAAGCTCTGGGGGATCTGCCTGTGCCCGCTGTTCCCCAGCAGGAAGTGCCACTTTCGGTCTCCAGAAAGGACTCCGAGTGCACGCTGCTGACTTCTTAGCGGGGACACCACGCTCCAGGCGGGTGCTGGCCTCGGACCCCTTGGAGAGGGGGAATAGAAGGCAGACAGGGCCGCAGGCCAGCAGCAGGAGGCCCTGCGCAGCAGCAGCCCAGAGCAGGCACGCCCAGGGGAGTCTCAGGGGCCTGCAGGAGAAGAGGGGCAGGACCCTGGCCACACACGTCCCTGTCCCGCCCAGACCTCGGCCGCTCAGTGAGGTCCAGAGGTGTCAGCAAGGAGCCCTGAGTCCTGGGGGAGGCCGGCTTCTGGCGGGGAGGGTTCCGTCAGGCCCTGGGCTTGGGAGGTGCTGCTGGGAGCCTAGCGTCCGTCCTGCTCGCTCAGGTGGCCGTGAGGTTCGAGCAGGGAAGGCAGAGCACAGAGCACAGTCAGGGCAGGGCAGAGAGGGAGGGTGGCATTCACAGCCGCCCTGGAGCAGGTCAGAAACCCAGCACGCTCAGACTGGCCTCAAACCAGCCTCCGCGGCTACCGATCCAGGAGCACCGCGGTGCCTACTGCTAAACAAAACCCGCGGAGGAGCCGCCGCGCAGCTCAGACCCTGCAGTCCCAGGGCCAACCGTACGGAGCACCAAGGCGAGCCCGACACCTCCTTCCCTGTGCACAACAGCCCCAGAACTAGACATCAACTACGCAAACCAGCACCCCAAGCCCCTGCAGACCCCCAGGGGCGTGGAGGAGGAGAGGGGCCTCCAGGGAAGGCCTGCTCCTGATGGGACCACCCGGCCACCTCCCACTCTGGTCTCCTGGGAGCTGTGGCCAGCTCAGAGCAGGAACAGGGTCCCCTGAGAGCCCCCCACTTGGCCAGGACACTCTGGGATCCTGCTGCCCGCTCCCCCTCAGCCTGCAGCCTGCAGAATCATCTCTGTGGGATGTGGAGCCGAGCTGAGCCCCCTCCTGGACTGGGGCTCACAAGGGCCCTTCCTGGCATGCTCTGGGCTCCCCAGTGCCTGGTGGGACACACACTGAGCTATTGCCGCATGCCTCCCACCTGCGGGCTGGATACCTCCTGGATCCACCTACCGCAGGTCCCCTTGTCCCTGTGGGGTCCTGTCCTGTGGCTCAGGGAGGAGTGTGCAGACCGCAGCCCACAGACCATCAGAAGGAAGCAGAGAGCACACACAGCTGACAGCCGCCTCAGCCCTGACATGACCCCTTCCGGTGCCCTCACCTGTGGCGTCGGGGGCTCCACCTTGCGCTTCTTCTTCTGGTTCTGCTTGTTGGTCCTGGGGTAGACTGCAAGCATCTCCAGCCACCTGGAGAGAGGAGTGTGCCAGTCAGATCCTGCTCCCGGGGCCCAGGACTCCGCCTTGACGCTGCCTGCCACCCAGCCTCCAGGTACCCAAACCGGGCAGGGCACCACTTGGATCAGAGCTGCCCCTGCCAGGGCAGCAAGTGCGGGCAGCACAGCCCAGACAAGCACAGGTTGTGCCAGGACCACACCTGGGCGCTGGCCCCGCCTTGACCACAGCACAGGTGGCGCAGGCTCTGTGCCAGCCTGGAGAAGGGCAGTTTCTGTTCCTGACTCTCCTCTGAGGCGTAGACCCTGCTCTATAAAGTTGCCCTCTCGGAGCAGAGCTGGCACGTGAACAGAGAGGCCAGGACTGGGAACCCCTGAGGACCGTCAGGGCAGGGGCTGCACTGCCGGCATTTGGGCTGGAGGCCACAGCAACGACCAGCACCCCAAGCTGGGGCAGGGAGAAGCCTTGTGTCTCTAGCTCCCAGAGGCGCTTCCTCGGCCTGGGATGGGAGCTGACCGCGGTCAGAGGCCTTCTGGGACAGCCCTGGGGGAGCAGTACGAGCGGCAAGCTGACTGCTGGTGGCTGGGGAAGCAGACTTGGGCGTGCGAGTCACGGCGCCCGAGCCCAGAGCAGGCGGTTCTCAGTTGAGGCGCAGGATCCGAAGCCAGAAAGGAGGCCACGGCTGTATCTGCAGGGCAGCCCCGAGCAGACGCCCCCCCCAGGACCTCAAGCAGCCTGATGGGCTCGCATGCACATGTGGGTAAAAGACGTGCTTTCTCGCCCACCACAGCGGCTCAACTTCCTTTGGAAAATTCGCTCCGAGGCAGTGCACCTGCAGACGGCCCCCCTCAAAGCTTTCCCGAGGAGGGGAGATGTCACCTCATGCTGAGTGGGGGGCCCTGGGAGCAGGGGGCGTGGCCGGGAGGAGCAGCGCCCCGGCGCTGCCCTGCACCCTGTACCTGACGGGCTGGCAAGGCCAGCGAGCAGGGCGAACCCGTGAGAAGACGCGCACTGCTGACGAAACGGGGCTTGTGAAGCCCCCGGGCCGGCCCTGCCCCTCTGGGCGGTGCTGTGGCTGGAGGCTGAGCAACGCCCAGCCCGGGCACAGGCGAGGGACCGCGGTCCTCGCAGGGACCCCTCACGGAAGCCCAGCAGCAAGAGCCCGAGGTCATCCGGATGGGCCTCGGACGGTCTGCGTCCCCGGGAAGGACACCGTGGCGAGGGCTCCTCAACTCCGAAGGCCGAGCCGAAAGGCAGGGGCGCGGGGCGGCCGGGGCACGGGAGAGCCCCCGAGGTGAGGGGCTGGGCAAGAGAGCCGCCCACCCCCTCCCTCCGCTCGGCTCCCCTCAGAGAAGACCCCCGAGGAGGTCGGGGGCGATCGCCTGCTCCTGCCGGCCGGTCAGCCCGGAGGAAGGGCCTGCGCCTCCTCAGGGACCCACAGGGACCCAAGCCAGGCGGTGAGATGCCAAGGACACCTGGCTCGGCGTCACCTGCCCTATCACGTACTGTGTCACATACCGCATGTGGCAGGCCGCAGAGAGCAGGAGCAGGGCTCCGGAAGGCAGATGCTGCAGGGCCCAGGCCCCCAGCCTGCGGGCTCCCTGAACACCAGGGCCCTCCACCTGCCAGGGCGTTCCCGAGCCTCTGCCAGGGCATGCTGGGGGGCAGGGGTGACCCGGGACTTCCTGTTCTTTCCACTCAGAGGAAGGCACTGCCTCCGGTCGCCCCGCAGTGACTCCTGTGTGCAGGCACTGGGGACCTGAGGGAGGCGGGCACGGCTTCCACCCTTGAGGGCCCAGCACTGGCCGAGGCCGGATGAGCACGCGGACAAGCCCCTTCTGTTGTGGGCGCTAGCCAGGGGAGCCACATGGCTCGCGGGGAGGGCTTCCCGGAGACCTAGCAGCCGGCACCATGCAGAGTGGAGGGTCGCTGCAGACGCGGGGCGGGGGGGAAGGGGGGCAGCGAAGACGCAGGGAGGGCGGCCCGGCCGCGGCCCAGGCGGGAGGGCTGGGAAGGGCCTTGGGGATGTGGGGCGGGAGGCAGCTGAGGTGGGACACGCTGTGGAGACTGAGCCCCTCGTGGCTGAGGGCAGGGGAGCCGGGGAGACTGGTGAGAGTCCAGGAGGGTCTGCCAGGGCCGGCAGAGGGTGGCCCGGGGAGCTGGGTGGGCGGAGGCAGCGGGGCCAGGGTGTGGACAGGGGGATGACGCGGAGGCGGGCGGGGAGCGAGACTAGAAGGGGAGACACGGGGCAGAGGGCGAGGGCCATGCCACCCCATGTGCCCAAGAGGCCTGGTCCAGGGACCCGCTGGCGGGGGGGGGCACACGACACGGGCGCCAGCTCACCCGCTGATGATCTCCTTGGTCTCTGCCCGGATGAAGTGGTCCTTCTCGGGAGTCAGAATGCACAGGGAGAACTTCTGGCCGGTCCGGGCCTCCCCGTCCACCACGTCCGAGCACTGGTTCATGTTGATGGTGCCCTGAGGGAGCGTTGTGGGCTGCAAGGGCGAGATGGGGGGCACTCAGAGGCCAGACGGGGGGCCCTCAGAGGCCAGCTTGGGCGGAGGAGGCAGGGGCATCCGGCCTCGCCTCCCAAGGTGCCTCCTGAGCCTCCACAGCCGTGCAGACCCCAGTCAGAGCGGGGACAGGGTGCGCCACCTCGCCCTGCCCTCACAGCCCACTTCCTCCTGACCCCTGCCCAGAGAGGCGCGGTGCCAGGCCCGCTCGTCCCAGGACATCCCGCTGGACACGCCTTCCCAGCGAGAACAACATCCCCGCTGGTCCTGGCGGTGGGGGCGGAGGGGCTGCGATGGCAGAGGAGCCGGAAGCCTGGCTTCCGAGGGCACCTGGTCTGAGAGAGCAGGGAGGAAAGCTCCAGGGCAGGTGGTAGCAGAAGAGCAGGAGTCTCTGTCGTGGCTCGGCGGGTTGCAAACCCGACTAGTATCCACAAGGACGCGGGTTCGATCCCTGGCGTCACTCAGTGGGTAAAGGATCTGGCATTGCCATGAGCTGTGGCGTAGGTTGTAGACGCAGCTCAGGCCCTGAGTGGCTGTGGCTGTGGTGGAGGCCGGCAGCGGCAGCTCCCATTCGACCTCTAGCCTGGGAACCTCCAATATGCTGCGGGTGTGCCCCCCCCAACAAAAAAATTAGCAGGGTTATCTTGAGAGGCAAGGAAGCCGGAGAGGTGCGCGTCCTTGAAGGTGGGCTGTGGGGCAGGCCGGAGCCACGGGCGTCATGAACGCTTCAAAGGCAGACCCCCTTGCAGAAGCGCCGCCAGGCTGCCGGGCCGGGGCAGGAACAAGTAACACCCATCCCCCTGCCGTTTCTACCAGCCGAAGTTGTTAGACGCTGATACGAAGGACAGAAACCATCAGCAAGAAGGGACAGTTTTAAGAAGTTCCTACTGAGGTGAAGGGTGAGGACCTTCCTAACTCGCAGCTGCCGTGGGCAGGAGGCAGGTGCCCCCAGGCTGCCGTGGGCAGGAGGCAGGTGGCCGTGGCTGCTGCCACACCAGGTCCAACGATGCTGGCTGAGGGCTGTCACAGGGAGGGCGCCTCAGTGGCGACCCACCTCCACCGCCAGCTTCCCCACCGGGCCGGGCACTTCCTCTGTCCAATCCTGGAGAAGCAGCCGGGGAAGAAAAGGCTGCGTCCCCAGCGCCCCCTGCTGGCGCTCTGCCAGCAGCTCTTTGCCCTGGCCCAGGGACCCTGGGTTCCCGGAGTCACCCCTATATGGCCACTGGCTCTCTGGGCCACTGCAGGGGAAGAAGCGAGCCTCCCAGCTCCAGCCATCCTCCCTGGGTGCAGCTCAGCGCGGGAGTGGGGCAGGAGGGCCAGTGGAGAACCAAACCCACAGCGGCGGAAAGAAGATGCAGCCTCGCAGCACATTCCAAGCATGTCCTGTCTCATAACTGACCCCGCCGGTTGGGGACGCGAGAAGGGATGCGCTCCAGACCAAGCCAAGCAGCATCCTGGCCCCTCCCCACAAGCCCCCGGTGTGGGCAGGCCCAGGTCTGAGGGCTACCCACCCCCGCCCCATTCCATCTACTGGAATCGAGTCGGGGCGATGGCAGCGTCGAGCCCAGGTCTGCTGGGGGCGCAGCAGGGGGCCCCATGGAGCCGGCCCCTCAGCGCTGCTCAATGGGAAGAGCCCAGGGCCGCCTGGCCTCCCCAGGATCACCGAGACTGGCCCCAGCCCTGCCTCCTGTGGCCAGAAGTGGGGGTGGTGAGGCTGCAATGACTTCATTCTTGCCGGCGGGGTGTCCAGAGGACGGAAAGAGACGGAAGGCACGCCCGAGGTCGCCCGAGGCTGGGGAGGGCTGGGGGTGACGGGGGCGACGGCTGGGGAGGACGGAGCTTCTGGCGAGGATGGAAACCGTTCTGAAATTAGACTGTGGTGACGCTCATACACAAGGCTGCTGCACTGGTGTCTACGCTGAAGGACAGTGGCTCACATCAGCACATAAGAGGGCTTCCTGTGGTGGTAGCAGGCTAAAGATTGGCGTTGCTGCCGCTGTGGAGTGGTCCCAGCTGCAGCTCAGGTTCGCTCCCTGGCCCGGGAACTTCCACATGTCCCAGGGGCAACAAAGAAATAAAACAAAACAAGGCACAATTATGGAAAACACCGCAGTGGGTGTGCAGCCGGCCCTTCGAGGGGCCTGCGGGGCACGATCAGGCTCCTGTGGGGAAAGCAGCTGCCTGGGAGGTGACTGAGTCCTTCCTGGTGTCCGACTCCTAAGCCGCACCAGCACTGCCTCTTGTGGCAAGAGCCAAGGAGCAGGCAGCTTGGGCAGAGGGTCCACAAGGGCCAACTTCAATCTCCTGGCCCTGAGGACATGAGTCCACCAGGAAGTCCTCCTGCCAGAGGTGACACTTGCTGAGAAGACACTCCCATCCCCAGGAGGCCCACCTTTCAGATCTGGCCCCTTCCCCATCCAGGGCCAGTGTGGGCATCCGTGGATCCAGCACCAAGGGGCCCACAGGATGCGGGACAGGCCCACGCTGGGCAGCAGCCTTGCGGATGCAGGGAGAAGAAAGGGACAGAACCCCCACGACACAAGGGCTCTGGGCAAGGCAGCAGCTGCGGCGCCAGCCACCTGCTCTGGACATTGGAGGAGACGAACACAGGCCGACGCCAGGACGTTCCTTCTCACACCTGCAGGGAAGGACAGGCCATCGGCCCCCAGCCAGGGCCCATCTGCTCCTCAGATGGGCAGGGGGCACAGGGAAGAGGCACTCACCCCACAACCAGACCGAGTGCCTGCCACCCAGACCCTGCAGCTCACTCACTGGATCAAAGATCCAAACACAAAACACCATGAGCCTCTTAGAGACCAAAGGCAACAGCTTCATAACAGGGACCTGACAGCGATTTCTTGCACATGACACCAAAAGCACAGGCAACAAAAGACAAAATAAACTAGACCTCACTGAAATTAGAAACTTCTGTCCATATAAGGAAGGACACTATCAAGAGAGCTAAAAAAAAAAAAAAAAAAAAAAAACAAAACAAAAAAAAAAAAAACCAGTTAAAAGACAATTCACAGAATGGAAGAAAACATTTGCAAATCACATATCTGATAAAGGATCAGTATTGAGAATACACAAAGGACTCTCACAACTCAACAACAACAAAAAAACAAATGACAGGGGCGTTGCCATTGTGGCACAGTGGAAACGAATCTGACCAGAAACCATGAGGTTGCGGGTTCGATCCCTGGCCTCACTCAATGTGTTAAGGATCTGGCGTTGCCGTGAGCTGTGGTGTAGGTTGCAGATGCGGCGCAGATCCTGTGTTGCTATGGCTGTGGTGTAGGCGGGCAGCTGTAGCCCCGATTGGACCCCTAGCCTGGGAACCTCCATATGCCGCAGGTGCGGCCCTAAAAAGCAAAAAACAAACAAAAAACAAACAATAAATGAACTAAAATCATTAAAAAGCCTACAGGTAACAGATCTGGAGAGGGTGTGGAGAAAAGGTAACCCTTCTCCACCGGTGGTGGGAATGCAAACTGGTGCAGTGACTGTGGAAAACGGTATGGAGGTGCCTTAAAAACTAAAAATACTTATGATACATTCCTGCAATCCTACTCCTGGGCATATCCTGAGAAAACTCTAATTCAAAAAGATACATGGCCCTCAATGTTCATAGCAGCACTATTCACAGCAGGCAAACATGGAAGCAACCTAAATGTCCACCAGCAGAGGAAGGGATAAAGAAGATGTGATGTATAATATCATGGAATACTACTCAGCCATGAAAAAGGGTGACACAATGCCATCTGCAGCAACATGGATGGACTAGAAATTATCACAGCAACTGAAGTCCGAAAGCAAAAGACAAATACCATAATATCACTTACATGTGGAATCTAAAAAATAATACAAATGAACTTACTTACAAAAGAGAGAAAGACTCACAGACATAGAAAACAAACTTAATGGTTACCGAGGGCAAAAGAAGGGTGGGGGTTGAATTTAGAGGAGTTTGGGATTAATAGACATAAACTACTATATAAAAAAATAAACAACAGAGACCCACTGGACAGCACGGGAAATGATATTTGGCATCTTGTCAGAAACCACAATGGCAAAGAGGAAGAAAAAGAATCCGTACATACGCGTAACTGAGCAACTCTGCCGAACGCCAGAAACGAAGACAACATGGAAACCAACTACGCCAACTTTTTTTTTAAAAGAGAGACAGAAAAAAAGGGGCTGCCTTGAGTGGCACTTCCCCCAAGAAGATAAACGACGGCTAAGAAACACATGGAAAGATGCACAGCACCATCATTTATTTGGAAAAATGCAAATTAAAACCACAATGAGATACCAGTTGATACCTACTAAGATGGTTACAATTAAAAACAAACCAGCCCTGAAAATAAGCGTGCTGATAAAGGTGTGGAAAACCTGCAGCTCTTGGATGTTGCTGGTGGGAGAGAAAAGGACGTGCTGCCACTGCGGAAAAGAGACCGGCAATTCCTCGAGACCCACAGGATCCTCTCATCGTCCAGTGACTCCACGTGCAGGCACGTACCCAGAAGGCACCCAGACAGGCGCCTGGACATGGGCGTTCCCAGCAGCATTATTCACAGGAACCAAAAGGTGGAAACCCCAAGAGTCCACTGAGGGATGAACATACAACAAAGTGGTCCGGAGTTCCCACTGGGGCGCTGGGGGTTAAGAATCCAACTGCAGCAGCTCAGGTCGCTGCAGGGGTGCCGGTTCAATCCCCAGCCCAGGGCAGTGGGTTCAAGGAGCCAGTGTTGCCACCACTGCGGCCTGGACTCAATCCCTAGCCCAGGAACTTCTGTGTACCACGGGTGGGGCCATTAAAAAAAAAAAAAAAAAAAAGGCGAGGTCTACCCAACTATGGAATAGTATTCGTTATAAAAAGGAATGAGGAGTTCCCATGGTGGCTCAGCAGGTTCAGAACCTGACTAGTATCCATGAGGCTGCAGGTGTGATCCCCTGGCTTCACTCAGAGGGTTAAGACTCCGCCGTTGACGCAGGCTGCCGTGAAGGTGGCAGGTGTGGCTTGGATCTGGCACTGCTGTGGGGGGTGGAGGGGGGGAGGCCGGCAGCTGCAGCTCTGATCCGACCTCTAGCCTGGGAACCTCCCTATGCTACCGGTGCAGCTCTAAATAGAAAAGAAAAAAAAGAAGAGAAGAGAAAAAAGAAAAGGGAAGATGAAAGGGGAGGAAAGAAGGCATGAGATTCTGACACCTGCGACCACATGGGTGAACCCTGAAAACATACGTTAGGTGAAATACTCCGGACATGAAAGGAGAGACGTCAGTTTAGCTGGCACGGAGTTTCAGTTTGGGAAGATGAGCAACTTCCGAGGATGGATGGCGGTGACAGCCACACAGCAACGTGATCTGTGTGACGCCACTGAGCGGCACACTTGAAAATGGTTAAGAGGTTAGGTTTTACGTTATCTGTTCCTGCACCCCAAGATCCAGGTGCCCAGGCCCGCCTGAATCCTCGCACTAGGAAGGACACTGTGGCAGGCCTCGATGCGGGGAGCCAGGCACCAAGAAACACCTGCGTGGTCCTACAGAAGGAGCCGGGCCAGCTCCGGCCCAACGCAGAACAGTGGGGACATACCTCACCTCCCACCCCAGCTTCCTCCTCTCCCCACTCTCAGTCCTCAGCTCAAGCGCAGGAGCAGCACCTCACACAGGCAGCAGGCACCCCAGAATCTTGCTGCTCCCTCGCCCATCGGGTGTCAAGACCACACCCCTTCTACCTGCGCGGCAGAACCATTTTCCTGGAAGGCGTGGTGACCTCAGGTGCAAACTACGTACAGGAGAGCACCCGGCAGAGGTGAGCCTTCTGACCTCAGCAGGGCAGGGGCAGCGCAGCCCAGTGCAGCAGCCAGGTCCGCGCCGGCCCCTGACGTGAGCCCGCCTCCTTCCCCAGAGGCAGAAGAACCACTACCATCTGCCTTAAAGTTCTGCCCCGCTCCTCCTGGCTCCTAGGCCGGCCTGCACCCTGTCTCCACAGCCACCTCTACTCCTGTGACTCACAACGTTTCGGAGGCCAACCTAGAAGCCTCCTGGGGGAAGGACGGACGCCTTGCCTAAGCTCTGGGCTCAGACTGGCTCCACTTTACACCGAGAGAACGCGCAGCCCCAGCACCCTCCTGGAAGCCCACGAGGTCACCTGGGAACACACCAGACAAGTTTGGGTACAACACCGGCTTGGGGCCAGGGACAGTGTAAGAACAGGACAGACGAGGGCCACCCTCACAAAAGCTCACTTGACCCCTGCGGTGATGAAGGGCAAGAGAAGAAAACAACTCTCCCGCTGCAGGTCTGGGCGGGCGGCAGGGACAAAAGGGAAGCGGGCACAGGGCTGGGAGCTCCCGGGCAGGGGGCCGGCGTGAGCAGGGAGGCCCCCAGCGGGGATGAGCGGGGTCTGGCCTGGGGAAACGGGAGGGCCAGCCTGCCTGCTGTTCTGGAACAAAGGCGCCCCAGCTGGCCCCAGCCGGCGGGCCCCGCGGAGCCCAGGAGAAGGAGGTGGCCTGGCCGTGGCTCACAAGAGCACCCGACCCCGGGCGAGGTGCTAAGCTGATGAGCTCCGAGGTGGACAACAACCAGGGCTGGGCACTGGGCACAGCTGGATTCAGATCCCAGCTCCAGGGCGGACCACCGGTCTGGCCTGGGCAAGGGCCCTCAGCTTTCCCCTGTAAACTGAGGGAGAGAGATCATCTCCAGACGTTCTAGAAAACCTGTAGAGTCTAGTGTGAGAAGGAAAAGAAAACTCCTCTTTTGTTCCACGTGTGGCCTATATCCCCGCCTTTGTAACACACAGGTCCCTTCAGACGAACAACACGACGGACGGGGCTCCGACAGGCAGGGCGGCAAAGGAGGGAGGCCAGGGGCCGTCTGGACGGCAAGATCACCAGCTGGCTCGGTGAAGAAAGCACGCTGCCACCTTCAGCCTTGGCTCCAGCCACCGCTGGGGCACAAGACAGGGCCGGCAGCAACCCTGGGAGGCTCCAGACGATGGCCCCACAGGTCACAGGAGCGAGGGAGGCGAGCCCCAGGCCATCTGCCGTTGGAGCTGGAAAGGCCGCGTGAGGCAGCCCAGGGCGGAGCACAGCCTTGCTGGGGCAGGAGCACGGCAGGAAAAGGTCAGGAGACAGGCCGGAGCCGCTCCGAGGGGCAGAGCTGGGCAGCTGAGGGAGGCCCGGAGGACAGACGTCGAGGAGGCCGGGACTCAGTGTTCTTCTCAGATGCAGAGGACAGGGCGCATCTGCGTCCCCGGCCCCGTCACTTCTCAACACAAGCGGCTGTCTCGGGAGCTCTCCTGTGCGGCAGCAGGTTAAGGATCCGATGCTGCCACAGCGGAGGTGTAGATCCCTGGCCCGGGAATGTCCGTATGTCTTGTGTGTGGCCCCCCCAAAACAAAAACAAACAAAAAAAACCCCAGCTGCCTCTGGCAAAGACTCCCATCCATCAGACTGGAAGGGCCTGAGACAATCAGGTAGCCAGGGGACAAGGAACAGCCCCGAGGGGCCAGATGGCCCAAGGGCACACAGCAGCTGGGCAGCACAGGATGGCTTCCTGGAGCCAGGGAAGAAGGACGTGGCAGGGTGGGAGCCGAAAGGCATGCTGGCACCACCAACAGAGGCGCAGAGCCTCTCCTGAGGCCCACGTGCCCTGGGCAGGTGCAGAGCCGGCAGCTCTTCCTTCCCTTTCCCAGCAGGGGGGGTTCAGGGCCGAGGCTCACACAGGTCAGGACTCAACAGAGGCCAGAAGCGAACGGAACGTGATTCCAGTGAGTGGTACGTGGAGGAGACCAGGTCTCGAGCTGAATCCCGCAGGAACAGGCTAAAAGGCCTCGGCTGGCTCCCTCGAGGGGGCGCTGCTCCGGGAGGGGCCGGGGATACAGGACAGGCCACTGCCTGCAAAAGGCATCAACTCCGCACACACACACTGGACACCCGGCCCGAGGGCACAGCACCCGCCACGGAAAGATGAGCGCAGACGTCAAGTCTGACCACAGCCTGCGGGAAGCACAGGGCAAGGAGGCCGGGCACAGCCAAGGCGGATGGTAAAGGCTCCTCGTGGCCCCAGGACCAGGCTTGTCAAGTGAGGCACCTGGGAAGGGCCAGGCTCAGAAGACGGGCTGCAGAGACAAGCTCGACCGGAGGAGAGGCGGCACAGACACCGGGGGCTTCGGCTAAATGAACGCTCTGTCCCCATGACCTGAGGCTGGCACCACCTCCAGAGCAGACACATGACCATCAATGGGCCACTCGACAGTGATCACCCAGACAGCAGGCGCTCATCAAGCACCTACCATGTGCCAGGCCCGACTCTGGGCACTGAGAACACAGCAACAAACACAACTTGACAACAATCTCTGGCCTGACCAAAAAAAAGAAAAAAGTCTCCTTAATGGCGCAGCTGGTTAAGGACCCGAGGGTGCCACTGCTGTGGCGCGAGCTCCGTCTCTGGCCCAGGGAAGCCCCAAGTGTCGAGGGAGCAGCCGCCTCTGGCCTCACAGAGCCGACCCTGCAAGCGAAACAGAGGAAGCACACGCGTGGGAGGTGGCGGCGAGGGGCTCGGGGGAGGTGGAGGTGGTTCCCAGGCAGCAGGGAGGCAGGCAGGCAGGCAGCAGGGAGGGACTGAGGTGCAGGTCGGGGACAGAGGGACAGAGGGGGAAGTAAGAGGGGAGGCGCCAGTGGACTCAATCCTGAGTCGGTGCTGCTGCCTTGGCTTTTTTGTTTTGCTTTTTAGGGCCACACCCACGGCACATGGAGGTTCCCAGGCTAGGGGTCAGATCAGAGCTGCAGCTGCCGGTCTACACCACAGCCACAGCCACAGCCACGCTGGATCCTCAACCCACTGAGTGAGGCCAGGGATCGAACCTGCGTCTTCATGGGTTCTCGTCAGGTTGGCTTCTGTCGCGCCACGCCGGGAACCCCGCCGCTGCCTTGGTTTGATCAGCGTCTGAGAGAGAGTCCTGCAACTACAGTGCAGGTCTGAGAAGGTGCTGGCTCAGGCCTCAACAGCCAGTCCCCAGCGCCACCTCTGACTCACCGCCGCCACCAGGCCTCCCACTGCAGAGGCAGCGACGGAGGCCCCTGGACACAGGTCACGGTGGCGGGTGCCAGGGCTCAGGGAGGAATTTCCGACCGTGACCCGAGCCCACCCTTCCTGTGGCGTCGCTCCTGGGATCCCAGCCCCGTCCTGCGCTGGACGCCGGCCGGTGTCCCGGCTGGAGGCCAGGGTCCTGCCGTCCTCCAAGGGCGACTCTGGCGGCCCCTCTTTCCCAGCCCTGCCCGGCCGCCTGGCCTAGAAACGCCTGCCCTTTCTCCCGTTTCTTCGGTGCTACTCCTTTACTTTAAAATAAGCTTTTAGCTCCGTTTAGATTCCCGGGAGGCCGTGAGGAGTGCGGAGCTCTCCGTGTCCCCCGGTGCTCGCCTCCTGCCTGGCGTGCTGTGTCCGCCACAGGCTGACCCGCAGCAGGTCACTAGAGGCCGCCCTCCGCTCAGCTCTCCCTGTGCCCTCCGTCCGGGTCCGGGCCGGCACCCGCAGGCCGTTTCGCTGTCCTGTCCCCCCAGCTCCTCTCGCTCAGACGCGCCGGACTCAGTGGGGCGCCGGGGCCCTCCTCAGGGTTACACTGGGTGGGGGTTCGGCCAGGGAGCAGGCCCGTCCCCCTCGGCGCTGACCTCGAGCGCCTGGCTCAGGTGTGTTTGTCGGGCTTCCCTCCAGGGGTGTCCCCGTCCCCACTGTCCTCCCAGGAGGGACGTCCCTGTGGGCCCCACGCGGGAGGGGTGGGGAGTCAGTGCCACCTCCTCGGGGGTGGAGTCGCCCCCTGGATGGGATGCTGGGACTCCTCCTGCTCAGGTGACTGTTTGCTGTCCCCTTGCGTATCTCTGTGTTCAGTGAGTTCCCAGGGGGCGGTGTGGACGCACAGTGTCTGTCTTACAGTCTGGATTATAATCCGACACTGCATCACGAGAGGCGGTACTGTGGGTGCCTGGCACTCAGGGCTGGGTTAGCACCCAAAGGCCCCACCAACCACATTCAGAAAGAAAATGAAACCTCGGGCAGCCTGAAGGAAGAGGGAGATGGCAGGCCTCCCTTCTCCAGGGACACTGAGACGCTCACAAGACCAGGAAGGGGGACCATGCCAGGCGACTGCACCCCGACGAGAGCCGGGTGGGAGGTGACAGCTGGTGCCCCAAGAGGCCCCAGGGGACCAGCAAGGCAGAGAGACTCCTGCCTCCACAGCCTGGCCGAGAACACGGCAGAGGGGACGCAGCCAGCACAGGTGCTGCGCTGACCACAGGGCACATAGGCAGACACATCCTTCTGGTCAACCATGCTGCTGGGCCTTGAAACCAAGCGGCCTGGGCTGAGCAGGACCCACACGAGCTGGAAGCCCAAGGGGAAAAATCCTAAGACTTATTACAAGAACCCAAAAGATCTAGTGACAGAGAAACTGGAACCTGAATCACAGGCATCCCCAGCTGGCCAGGTCTGCCGGGGGGGTGGGGAGGGACAGAAAGGTAACGAGAGCTTCCGGCAGGGACCCTCGCCTGCAGCCTGTGCACCGAGTCTGCCTGGAAACCGCCAGGCAGGGCCGCACCCAAGCCCTTCCCTTGGCCCCCAGGATTGAGGGCAGGGGAAGCCCGCTCTGTGGGCAGGTCCAGCACAGAGTCAGAGCAACCTGGACAGGGCCCAGCCAGCCTGGCTCCTCGCCCTCCTAGCGAACCTGGCAGCAGGACCGCGTCCCTGTGCTCTGCAGGCTCCTGGGCTCCTTCCCGGGCAGAAGGCAGCCTCGGACTAATGCTGGACCCGAGGCGGGATCCCCTGGGCCCTCAGCACCCAGCCCAGCACGGGGGCAGCAGGGGACCGCTTGGGAGGGGGTGTCCAGAGTGCTCCTGGGCCCTCCCTCCGAGACGGCCACAGCTCGTGTGCTTCTCCCCTGCTCACCATGCAGCCCACCAAGCCCTCGGGGCAGGGGCACTCTGTCTGGGGACCGCAGGGGCCCAGGAAGCAGACACGCCCCAAGCCAGCACAGGCGGCTGTGAGACCCAGAGTGAGGGAATCACGGCTCCTTTCACTCCTCTGGCCACTGGATGGACAGTCCTGAGCACCGGCAGTGCTGGAGGGGATGCGGATGGGGCGCCGGGGACAGCAGCCCCCCGACGTCTACTCCAACGCGCCAGGCACCCGAGGTACGTGCAGACGCATCGAGCCGCAGCCTGGGACGGGTGTGCTCGTCCGTCCGTACGGTCGCCCCAGTGATTAAAAACCTCTCTTTGGGCGGAAGATGCCCGAGCCGGGGCTGGAATGATCAAAGACTAAAGCGTACCAGGGAGCCCTGCCAGGACACAGAGCTCCCTGTGCTGCACAGCCACGCTCTTCCCCGAGGACTGGCCCTCAGACGGCCAGAAACAGCCTCTCCTGGCCAGGGCCTCCCGAGAAGCACCACCTCCAAGTAGCTGATGCCCCCCAGGCCTGTCTCGGACGGGCCTCCCCCATGTGCCCCAGTCCCAGAGGGCCAGGGCACCCCCACCGCCCTCTGCCACAGACGGCAGCTCCCACCCCAGGGCATCCTCTGCAGGGCGCCTCAACCGCACCGTGGATGGAGGGCAGGGCTCCCGACGCGGGTGGGAATCCACGCGCACCTCAGCTGACGCAGGACGAGATCCGCGTCCACTCGCGGATGGACAGTGAGTCCACCTCTATGCTTCTGTGTGAGGCTTGTGGAACCCGCAAGTGGGGAACCCAGGACACGAGAGGATACAGAGAGAAAGCACGAGAACGCAGTGGAAACCTGAGCCTGTCCCACAGACGTACTGTAGAGCAACAAGGCCCCTTGCAGCCCCTCACTGTCAGCCCCTCCCCACACAGGAAGGACCCCAACAGAACGAGCTTCTCTCCAGACAGGGGGCCATGCCAAGGGGCCCACAGTGGGGCCCAGGGAGTCTTCAGGAAACCAAGGCGGAGGCTGAGAGCAGAGCCGGGGAAGACAGGCTGACACGGGAGGGGTGGGCAGCCGCCCCTGGAGCCAGCTGGCTGCCCCCACCAGCCTGCTCGCCGCACCCCAAGGGTGACCCCAGGGAGACACGGCTGAAGGAAAACCATCGGGTCTCTGCCCCGGGATGCGGGACAGGTGCTTTGCCACGGGCGGAGGAGGGATGGAGCAGCGGCTGGGCCTCAGCGGCCTCCCACCCAGAGCTGACAGCAGCCTTGGTCCGTTCAGCAGGAAGGAGGGAAGACGCAGCCGCCCAGTGACGAGGACAGCTTGGGTGTCTTTCCGCCTGAACAGAGGAGTCATTCTCTATCGGGAAAAGTAAAACAAATTCTGGAAATGTACAAGGCCAAAGGCTCGGGGCGGCGAAGCCATGAGTCCACGGCCCGAGCAGGCCCGCCCGACGCATCTCAGCAGACGCATATCCAGGAGGCTCTGGGCACCCCGTCGGCTACTCACACAGCTGCAGAGCAGCGTGGCCTTGAGCAAGGCACCTAAGCTCTCCAGGCCTCAATTTTTCCAGCTGCAAAATGGCTTTGTAAATGAGCCACAGGGCACAGAGCCCTTAAGAGCAGTTTCTGGCACAGAGCAAGTGCTGTAAGAGCATTTGATAAGCAAATAACATACGCATTCTTCCTTATCACCCCAAGTTCTGCTCACGAGAACACATGTTCGGAGCCCCGTGAGAGGCCACTGCATGCCCATGAGGACAAGCACAGCGAGTGCAACGGGGGAGACGGTCAGTGCCATGCTGGGAGGACAGCGAGAGCCCGACTTTCTTATACCCACTAGTCAGATGGCGCAGTCGCTGCGGACACGTGCGAAGGCTCCTCAAGAAAGTCACTGGCACAGTAGGATAAGGATCCGGCACTGTCTCTGTGGTGACAAGGGTTCAATCCTTGGCCCGGGAACTTGCACATGCTGCAGGGGCAGCCAAAAGAACCACCAGTGAGAGACACCACCCCACCTGGCAATTCCACTCCAGATACACATCCAAGAAAACACGCTAGGGGTGTCCAGAGAAACCTGTCGTGACGTCCAGAGCAGCTCTATTCACAACAGCCAATGTGCAAGGAGCCCGGATGTCCACCAGCAGGTGAACACACAAAATGTGGCCCGTCCACACCACGCTGTTCTGCTTTAGGCAGGAATGAAATTCGGACACCGAGCTGAACACGGGTGACCCCTCGACACTCAGCACCGAGTGGGAACAGCAGACGGCAAGGCTGCACATCGCGTGGCTCCGTGTAGGCACACGGGAAGAAGAGGGAAGGCCACGGGGTGGCTGGGGCAGCTGGCGGGGAACGGGCGGGCCTGCTGAAGGGCACAGGGCTCCGCTCTGCGGTGAGGACCGTGTTCGGAAACAGACCGCACTGACGGCTGCTGGACGGTGTCCGTGCAGGTACGACCTGTGTGGTGTCTGAGCTCCACCTCCACGGCACAGCGCGACAAACGCTTTTTTATGTGAGGTGACGCGATGAGCAAGCAGCTAGGCCAAGGCTTCCAGGCCACCCTCTCGCACCCCGCTCCCGAGCTCCCTGGGCCCAACGGCCGCTTCTCCCTCACCTGCAGGTGTCGGCTGGGAGGACTCATGCAGGCTGTGCGTCTGTCACGGGAGATTTTATATTAACAGCTAGGCCTGCCACCCTGCGCGCACCTCGTCTCTCACTGAGCTCCTGTCCCGGAGGCTTCAGAGACACCTCCCGACCACCACGAGGCCCTGGACCGGGGTCCTCTCTGCAGCAATGCTAGTAGGCTGGCATCCAGGACACAGTGGCTGGGAGGAGGAAGGGGGGAGACGCATGCACACACACGCCCGCGCCCGTGCATGCGCACTCGCGCGTGCGCACACACACACACACACAGAGGCCCTCACGCCTCCCCACACGGACAGGAAGGGGTCTCCTCCTCACCCTCCCGCTCAGACCACAGGCCCCTGAGGCTCCTCCAGGTCTGATGCACTCCCAGCCCGGCTCCACCAGCGCCAAGGCTGCTCAGGCTCTCCTCCCCCCTCCCCGGTACCTGTGTCTGTGGGGAGGTTAGCTTGGAGCTGCTGGAGGTCGGGAGGAAGAGCCCCTCCCATGTCCTGGCTCAAGAGAAGAGGTGTGCCCAGGGTGGCACAGCAGTTAACGAACCCGACTGGTATCCACAAGGACCCAGGTTCGATCCCTGGCCTCGCTCAGTGGGTTAAGGATCCGGCATGGCCGTGAGCTGTGGTGTAGGTCACAGACGAGGCTTGGATCTGGCCTTGCTGTGGTTGTGGCTACATCTCTGATTTGACCCCTAGCCCGGGAACCTCCATGTGCTACAGGTTCAACCCTAAAAAAACAAACAAAAACAAAAACAAAAAAAAGAATTGGACTACGGCGGCTCAGGCTGCTGCTCAAGTTCAGTCCCTGGCCCAGGAACTTCCAGGGCTGTGCTGTGGGTGCAGCCATTAAAAACAAACAAACAACACTGGAGATGCCCGAGACTGCCAGGTGACTGAAAAAACGAGCAAACAGCAGGGGACTTTCTTTCCAGCAGAAGAGCGATGGCTTGCATGCTGAGCTCACTCCACTACCACAGAGCCGGGTCAGGGCCGCCGCCAACCACAGGGCACCAGTGGGCTGGCCAGAGTGCATCGCCGTCCAGCCAACAGCCCTGGGCCAAGGCACAGGGGCATCGGCTGACCTTCCTTCAGCTTCCCCAGCCCTACATGCAGCCTGGCACAGGCAGGGCCTGACCCTTGCCTTGGGGACAGAGCGTGCCCGGGAAGCGCAGCTGCGGGACACTTCGACGTAGGGGAAGAGGTGGGGGCTCTGGTCTCGGGGGCCGGGAGGGCCCTGCACAGTTAGGAAGCAGCAGAGCTGGGCTTACTTGAGAGCCAAACGCCCACAGGGTGCCAGCCGCCCACAGGCCACGGGGACAGGCTGATCCCCAGAAGCATCAGGCCGTCCTCTCCCCTGTCACCGCCCCCAAGGTCCTCCTGGCCTTTAAGGACCCCTCCCCAGCACAGCACACACCTCCCCTCCGAAGCTAATTAAATGCCTCGAGTTAATTTTAGTCTCTGGAGCTGCACCTGGGATGCGCTAAGAGGCGGGAGGGACTCACTGGGTGACCTGGATTGTCGCTGAGATGTCGGCCCTCAGCGCCAGTCGGTGTTGGGGGTCACGGGATGAGACCCCTCACTTGGGCTGGGAGTGCACCGGGCAGGCGGGCCCACAGCTGCTGGAGTCAAAGACCTCCCTTCTCCTTAGGGACAAGTGGAATGACGGCTGTTCCCAAGAAAACACCCTGCCGCACGTCCTGCGAGATGCCCTGCTGCTAAACAGGAACAAAGACGCCTCCCTCGAGGACTGGGTTACCCAGCTTAAAACACAACGAGGGCATCAGAAGCCGGGGAAATCGTGTGCAAAGGACCGTGGTCTGAGGCAGGGCAGGCCGTCAGCGAGCGGGTGCGGGAGCGGGCGCCGTTCCCGCGGAGAGCCAGGCGGCCGTCTTTCTCCACAGTCGTCTCACTCCAGCAGATGGGCAGGGAGACACCGGCTCACCCCGAGGGACCCTGCTGGGATGGGCACAGCCTGGACATCACCCAGCGAGCAGCCGCGGCCGGGGCAGGGGCAGGGGTGGGGCGGGTGGAGCAGGAACGGGCGCGCTCTCCACGTGAGAAAGGGGAGGAGGCAGGCAGGACCAGGGCCCCGGGCTGCCCGGGCGAGCTGGGGAACCTCCACTTGGGCTACTCAAAGTCGAGGCCACCGCCTCCAAAACAGCCAGAGCAGCTGCAGGGCAGCGGCGGCGGCCGGAAGCCCCCCGCCCCCCAGCGGCGCCCGGGAGGAGTCCCCGGTGCGACAGGAAGGCGGCGGGGGGACAGGAAGTGGAGCTCCACGGAGGTCCTGTCCCGCATCACACTCATCGGAGAGTCCCCTCCTCTCCCATCCCAGGGATGCCAAAGTTTAGACGTAGCGAGGGCAGCCAGCAGACGGCGGAGCTGGAGTTCAAGCCCACACACATCCGTCCGTGGAGCCTCTGGTGACAAGCCAGCCGACACGAGCTGTGGGCCTGCACTGCCCGGGCTGGCACGCTGTGCTCCCCCAGGCCAGGCTTGTGGGCATCCAGGAGGGGTGGGGCGGCCCTACAGACCCTTCGGGGTGCAGCGCCACAGCTTTCCAGATTAACCTGTCATCACCCCACACCACATCCATCTGTGCCGCTCTCGGCCCAGGACAGCGGCAGGGCAGAGGTGGAATCTGGCTGGGGGTCACTGAAGGGCCTCTCGATGCACTGAATGTCCCCCCTCAATATTCCTACATTAAAACCCTACCCCTCGGAGTTCCCGTCGTGGCTCAGTGGTTAACGAATCCGACTAGGAATCGAGAGGTTGTGGGTTCGATCCCCGGCCTCGCTCGGTGGGTTAAGGATCCGTCGTGGCCGTGAGCTGTGGTGTAAGTTGCAGACGAGGTTCGGATCCTGCGTTGCTGTGGCTGTGGTGTAGGCTGGCGGCTACAGCTCCAATTCGACCCCTAGCCTGGGAACCTCCACATGCCGCCGGAAGCGGCCCTAGAAAAGGCAAATAGACCAAAAAAAAAAGAAGAAAAAAAGAAACCCCCCTACCCCTCAATGGGAGAGCATCACAGGCGGGGCCCTGGGTGACTCGATCGGACGCGGTCACGAGGGTGGAGCGCTCGAGGATGGGACCCTGCGTCCCCTCTCTGCCAGGTGAGGGCACAAGGAGCCACCTGGAAGCAGGTCCTCACCTGACCCTGGACTTTCAGGCTCCAGAACAATGAGAAACAAACAGTGTTGTTTATAAGCCACTCAGTCTGTGGTACTCGCTGCAGCAGCCTCGATGGAGTAAGACAGACCCAGAGGGCAGTCCCCCCAACCCCGCAGACAGCACCCGCCGGGGAGGACCCCCCAGCTCCACCCTCTGCTGACTGCCTGTGGGACAGGCTGGCAGCAGGGAGGTGACGCCTGGACGGATTCCTCTGAACAAGCAATAAACCAAAAAGAGCCTCTCATCATTTCAACCCCCACAAGTTCCCATCAGAGAATTCTTCTGAATAGCCGGTTGGTCTTTTCATCTTTGTGGTCTCTTATTTTTACAAAATTCGTACAATGAGTAGGTTACTTTTATAACCGGGAAAGACATTTGGAACAGCAAGCAGTTTTCGTGGTATCTGCTCTCTCGCCTGCAACCAAGCCCCTTGGTTTCAAGTCCAGTCCAGTCTCTAGCATTTTGCCTTATCTCCATCTTTGCTACAGATTTGCTTCATTTTAAGAAACCTGAAATTGGCAAATTCAAAGCTACAAGAAAAGTAAATGCAGGATGACTTCACACCAGGATCCGGCCGCCACGGCTGCCTTTAGATGCGGCTCGGTTAGTCCGGGGCTTCCCTGTGGGGCCAGTGAGAAGGCGGTAGGGGTGGCTTAGCATTTCTACGACAAGGGGGAGCTCAGAAAGGCCTGCGAGCAAGAGGGAGGGGCTGGGATGCGAAAGGCTCTCAGCTGGCTCCAAGCTTGCCTGCTCAGCCGTTAACATGGCTATTTTGGGGTTTCTGACGGGAGGGGCGGGGGAGAGACATTCTTCCCACCGCTGACAGCCCTGCTGGGCAGCCCCTTTGCCCCGCTCCCCTCCCCGCCCCCTGGGAGGACGGAAGCCCACCCGGAGTATTGCTCTCCTCCTCCTCCATCCCTCCCTCCCCTCTCAGGCGCTTGGCGGGCCCGGCCCACTGGCTGCTCTCTTCATACAGAGCTGGGAAAATGTGGAAGTCAATAGAGCCTCAATCAGGCAGGCATCCAAAGTTTGAGGGGGGGGCGGGGAGGGGCCTGAGCTCCATGCAGGGAGACCCGGGGTGGACGCTTCCCACAGACTCCTCTGGGTCCGCACTGGCCAGGCTGCCGGCCCCCCTGCACCACCCCACTGGCCGAGGGAAGGGGGCTCGTCCCCCTTTTCTTCCTCCCGGGGCTCTTCTCTGAGCAGCAGGCCCTCAGAGTGTGGGCCTGGACCCGCGCGCAGTGGCAGCCCTCCAGACTCAACAAAGGCAGTTTCCCCTCTTAACTGTGGAAACTCGGCATTTCTTATTTATTCCATTCTGAGCCTGGAAAGAGCAGTGACGGGGAGGTCTGATTTCTTCCCCGAGTGGAGGGCGGGGAGAGCGCGGACTCTGCAGGGAGGAGACTGGGCCGGAAGAAGCCCACAGATATTTTTAGAGACATGGGAATTAAGCAAGCAGGGACCTTCTGGGGCCAGAGACGCTTTTGTTTCAATCCCAGTGCTCCAGGCCTGGAGGCAGAGGGTGGGAGGGGGCAGCAGAGCCCAGGTAAAAGGCCAAACGCCCAAGAGCCGAGAGCTCTGCCGCTGTCCAGTCTGCTCTGCGTTTGTGCAGGGCGGGCGCACGCCACGACTGCCCAGCAGCGCCGGGCGGCCGAGCACGATGGCCCCTGGCCCCCGCAGGGCCGCCCCCTCAGCGGGCTGCTCCCAGCCCCCAGCTCTCCCAAGTGCAGGGAGACCACCGCCCCCACGGCTGCTGGTTCTGACCTGACTGCGATGGAATGAAACGGAATCTAAAATAAGGCTTTTCAATTATCTTTAGGCTGCCGATGAGTCAGGCTATTTCCTCAGTCCACCGAGACCGCAAATATGGTCTCGAACATGGGTGCCTCACTCAAAAAGCATCTCTCTGCAGCCTCCGGAACAGCCACACAAGTGCGGGTACAGGACGTGGAGAGAAGAAAACGGAGAAGAAAAGGGTGACCTTGGACGCCCTCCCCGCCGAGGGGGCGAGCGGCGCTGCTGGAGCACGACCAGCGATCACACTCCAGACCCAGCAACTCTGAGTCTGGGAACTTGTGCTGAAGCACTTTTTTTTTTAAAAAAGGAGGAAGGAAGGAAAAAACTTGAAAGCAACCTGAATGCCCACAGTCTAGAACAGTAAATACAGCTGCCTGGTGGCACCGTGTCCCTATAACAAAGACTGTCCTTCCAAACCGGACGCAGGGACCGTGGCGTTGCTTCGGTGGAGATTCCTTCTTTCCACGCCCCACACGAGTCTCCAACTGCACCCCGAGCAGACTGTACTTCTGGCCTTGGGGGCAGAAATCACCACTCCCCACCCCCGCTCTGAGTGACCCCGCACCTCCAGGCCCCACCAGTCCTTTCCCAGGACACCCCTGAGCTGGTGGCAGGGTCGGGGGGGGGGTGCTGTCTCTCTGGGCACGTTGCCCCCCCCCCATGGTGGACCCCTCCTTCCTGACCAGAGACTATGAGACCTTGGAGGGCAGGACACTTCCTCATCTGTATCTTTCAGACCCCAGCCTGCCCATGGCACACAGCGCATGATAAGCGAACGAATACATTGAACCTCTCCTGGTCTGCCAAGGTTCCAGAGAGAGTCGTGGGCAGCGAGCTGGGAGTGGAGAAGGAAACACGACCAGGAACGTGCCCTGGGGTGAGGACGGGCCCGAGCCCAGAGCTCCCCGACGGCCTTTCTCAAGTCCGCCGCGGGTCAGGCACAGAAGTGGCCCAGGCCGCGACCAGGATCTTCGGGCTGGTGCACGGAGGTGACGGGGCCAGCCCGGCCTGCACCTCCTTTGCCAGAGGAAGATCAGCGGGTCGCCCTCTGACGTCTCTGGAAGGGCCGTCATCTTTAACCCTTGCGTATCCAACCAGAGAATCTAGAATTTCAACTACCTGTGCAAGTACCTCTTCCTCATGAAAGGTGTTAAAGCAAATTACACCTGGAACATTTAATTCAGGAGGCAAATACCCCCCCGGTAGGTGTGTGAACACTCGCTCTCATGCACGCCACACACAACCTAGCAGGTACACACAGAGCTATGCAGACCCAGGGACCAAGAGGCCCACGCAGGACAAAGCAAGGCACAGAAGCTAAGGGCAGCCTGGAAACAGAGCCGCGGGGAAGGCGGGAGGAGGCGCCCACAACGGAAACATGCACATGCCCCGAGCAGACTGACTCCTAAAATGTGGGGGGGGGGGGGCACCCGACAAAAGTGGCCAAAATCAGAGTCCCCTGGTGGTGCAGTGGGTTAAGGATCTGGCGCTGTCACCACAGTGGCTCAGGTCACTGTCGTGGCGTGGGTTTGATCCCTGGCCCGGAAACTTCCACATGCTGGTGTGGCCAGAAAAAAAAAAAAAGTGGCCAAAATCACAGTAGCTGGTTCAAGTTGCCGATCAAACCCTAATAAAAAGACCACAGATCATTTTTTAAAAGTATAAACTCTCAGAGACAAGCTGGAGAGGCAATGTGGGATATTAAACAAATTTTGAAACACAGGAAGTGGCTGTGCAGGCAGAGTGACCGGGTAAAGCAGGAAAGCGCCCAGAGGGAAACCAGGAGGAAGCAGGCAGCCACCGTGCAGAACAGCAGCAGGCTCAGGGCCTAGAGGCCCCAGGCCGCTCAACCAAGGAGGCAGGGTGAGAGCCGGTGGACAGGACAAGGCGCCCAGGTAAGGCGCAGTCAGGCCTCGGGCCGGCTCCCACCAGCGGCAACCAGATGCTCTCTGCAAAGGCTCTGGACCCAGGCCAGCCGGGGACGGGGGCAGGGGCAGCGGCTGGGGCTGGAAGAGTCCATGGACGTCTGCATCCTGAAAGCGAGGGCTCCTAACACCCGGTTCCTCTGGGTCCCCAGGTCTCCTGAGACTGCACATGGGAGGACACGCCAGCCCCCTGCCTGCCTGTCAGCCAGTCACCCACTCACCCTACACACAGGCTTGTTCTCAAAAGCAGAGGTACAGCCAAGGGTCACGACTGAGAAAACCCAAGACCAAAACGGGCAGAGAGGGAACTGAGAAGAAGGCGGGTCAGGCCAGAGACAGAATCTCAACATGACTGAAATGCGAAGAGAAAGTACTGCATCCCTGAACCAGGAATAAGAAAGTACAAAAGGTGATGCATGGAGAACAGAAAGAGGAGCCCTAAGAAACCAAAAATGCGAGAGCTGGCCTAAGAACCAGACTAAAGGTAAGCGAACAGGATATTCTGGAATCAGCAACAGAAGGGCTTACAGGTAAGGGTCGTGGAGTCTCAGGCATGACAAAGCGGCGCAGGAAGACCGAAAAATGAGAGACGGCCCAAGAACCCAGGGCCAGGTGACAGGAGTCAAGACCAGGGAAGAACAAGACAAAGGAAAAAAGTACCAGAGGAAAAACACAAGACAACGTGCTGGCCAGAAGGACAGGACCTTCCTCGCTGAAAGGTGCACCGGCTTCCGGCTCAGTGAGAGAAAACACATCCACACCGAGGCAGAGCCTCCAGAAATTTTCGAACCCGTGGGATAACGAGAAGCTCCTGAGGATTTTCAGAGAAAAGTCCATTTGTTTACCAAGAATCGGGATCCTTCGTACATGGACTTCTCAACGGCAATGGTAGAAATTTAAGACAAAGAATGGTGCCATCAAAATTCCAGGGGAAAATTATTTCCAGCCTGACATCCTCGCAGTCCAGCTACCACCAATCGAGAGCGTGGGCGGGAAAGGCAGTTCCAGACACGCCAGGTGAAAAGCCCTTTTTCCTTCATGCCTTTCTCAGGAGGCTTCGCCAAGTGGAGAAGTAACCCAGAGAAAAAGAGACGGTCTGAGAAACTCGGGAGGAGGCGGGAGGCAGTTCCCGGTCAAGAGCGAAGCGCCAGGCCTGCAGGAGACCCGGTCCAAACAGGAGCCGGGGAGGGAAGGCCCCAGAGGGACGTGGCCACGGATTCAGAAAAGAGCCACCAACCTGGGACTTGCCCCCGCTGAGAGGAGTTTTACGGTTCTGTCCGAAAGCTCAGAGTTCAATTAAGGTTAAATATAAATCAAACAAATGAAGGGAGGAGGGCAGTTATTAACTCAAGAGAAACCAACTGTGAAAGGAGCCCTAACGTGCTTTGCTGCAGGGCCACGCGGTCACAGTAACGCGGGCACCACCCATTTAACCCCAGGTGGGACTGTGCTGAACCACACCGGCAGGACGAGGGGCTGGGAGGAGAAAGACCCAATCCTGTGCCTGGTGAGCAAAGCCAACAGACACCTCCCCAGACTCTAGAAACAGCGGTACGGATGTGCCACTGACAAACGCGGGAGCGCCCAACCAGTCGGGCCCCCGGAGCCTAAGCGGCCCCTCTGGGGCAGCCCCGGGCGGGGAGGGCACGCCTCTGTGCAGCGAGTGCTGTGGGTCTGCAGCAGACGTCCCACACTGCCCGACAAGGCTCAGGGTCGGGGGCAGCGGAAGCCGTCTGGCTACCAGACCGTGGCCGTTCGGCCGAAAGCCGTGGTGCTGTGCTTGCCACACCTGGCACTGTGACCAGGCCTGCCCTCGACGGGGAGAGGATGCCGCGAAGGACACGCTGCAGGAAAGCAAGGAGACGACGGGGCCGCCCAAAAAGCGGGGCGGAGCGCGGGCCAGGCACAACCGGGTGCGGGGGGGGGGGGTTCCGGGTTACTTCCTAGGCCCGGCCCTGCGCCTGCCCCTCCCTGTGCGGCCCCCCGCCCCACGGGCAGAGCAGCGGACCGCATCCGCGTGGAGACCTTGCTGCTCCAGGGAGGGCCGCGGCGATTACACAGAAACTGTGCTGGGTACACGGGGGTGAGGCCGTCTTCCTAACCTCCTCTCACAGAGCGTGAACTCTGTGCAGGGGACCCCAAAAGATCAGAGGTTGCCATCCTCCTGACACCCAGGCCACTGCTCTCCCCCCGCCCGACGACACAGCTCCGTGCCCACGATGACTGTGGCGGACCAGAGCCACGAGGACCGCGCCTGGTCACACGCGGCCAGACTCCAGGCAGCGGGCGGCCCTGCGTGGAGGCAGAGGTGTGGCCCTGAAAGCTGCCCTCCTCCCCTCGGGCCTCAGCCCCTCATCTGTTGGAGGCGGGGTAGCCTAGCCCAGGTCTCCAAGGAGCTCAACCCCACTCCACACCCACCACCCCCGCCTCGCCAGGTCTGCTCCTGACACGGGGGCTAAGTAGGGCCAGGTGTGGCCAGCACACCAGACACAAGGCCAAGGCCCATGTCCAGGGGGTGCCTCAGACACTGGCTGCCTCACGGGATGAAGAAAAGGAGGCAGCCTAGCCCTTCACCTCCCTGGCACTTCTCCACGCCAGCAGCGAGGCTGTGGGCACTGAGTGCCCTGCGGCAGGTGTCAGCACCCACCACACCCTCAGGGTGGGACGACCTGCCACACCAGGGCCTTGGAACATGAACCAGTCAGAGCTGTGGAAGCGGGACTCTGCCCCCAGGCTCAGGGCAAGAAGCTCAGCTCTGCTGGAGGGGACCCTCCCTGGGGCAGGTGGCCACTCCCTGCACGGGACCACTGGGAGGACTAAGTGGACCCCGTGAGAGGAGCTGGCACAGCTTCTTGGCAAGGGCCTGGGCACCGCAAGGCACTGTCAGGACAGCAGATCCTCACGGGTCAGCGGGGCAACGGGTACAAGCCCTATCAGCGGGTTCGGTGGGAGACGGCCCATCACTCACGGGAACTCTGAAGGACGGCCCAGCTGCCCAGCCGCGGGTGAGGGACAAGCGGAAGCCCAGAGGGAAGGTCACCTGGGCGGGGGCGGGGCAGACGGCAGGTGCAGCCGCAGCCCAGCTGGGGCCCCGGCCTTGGAGCAGCACCTCACAGGCCCTTCTCTGCTCGTAGACCAGGGTGTCCCGTGGGGCCAGAGGTGGTGACCACAGTGACTGAGTCGTGCCTTTCAGGCCCTGTGGCTCTGGGGATCTGCCCTCCTCCCACACCCAGCCGTCCCACCGGCTCGGGGAGAACACCACCCCTGCTGAAGTAACACAAACCCATCTCGCCAAAAGGACAAGCTGAGCGAGATCCCTGCTTCCCTCACCTCAACCTGCAGGCCAGCTTGATGGAAAGGACGCCGGTCATGCCATCTGCAGAACCGTCCCCTTTGAAAGGCTTCGCCAGAGCGACCATCAGAGGTCCCCAGTGCAAAGTTCCACCCGCCGCACACCACCTGGGCCAGGTCACTTCTCTGTCTCCTGATCTGGGGAAAGCCAGTCCTTCTCCACGCTGCACCTGCACCCAGCTCCCTCAGGAAATGCGTGGTGCCCACGGGGCCATGTGGACGCCTAGGTGGGACCCGGGCCCTCAGGATCAACCGAGAGCGGCCCTTCGCTCTCCTTGCCCGCCATGCCTGTCCCGTGCCACCCACCCCTGCCCAGACCTGGAGCTGAGAGGGGATGGCAAAGTGAAGAGGAGGCAGTCACAGCCTCTGGTCACAAGAAGTTCTACTTCCACCAGGAAGTGGCCGGCCCTGCCCTCTGTCTCCAGCCCCGTCCGGGGCACGGAGAGTGACTCCTGGTTGCCTGCAGAGGGCTTCCCGCCCACCTGGCAGGCACTCATCTGTCCCACCCACCTGGCCCGTTCCTCGCTCACCACTGCTGTGGTCTGTCTCTAACGTCTCTCCTCTACGAGGCTCAGGCTGCCGCGCCAGAGATTCCCATGGAAAGCACGGAGCATCTGCACCGCCCCCGATCAGGCCCCCACGAAAACCGTCAAGCCCTTCCTCGCCCTCTCTCCCCCTCCCCAGAGGCAACCCGTGAACCTGACCGCTCACCCGCACCTACTGGCTGGGCACCTGCACTGGGCCTCCCCGCCCGTAAATGACGTCCAGGCCAGGCCAGCTCTAGAAACCCCTCCGGCCCCACCCCCGGAAGTCTGCTGTGGTTTTCGCCCCCAAACAGCCTGTGATCAAGCACCAATGGCTTCCATCCCCGGCTGTTCAATGCTGAGAAATGTCACCCAGGCCAGCACATGGAGTTGTAAGTGACAACAAAAATCTACCAGAGGCAGAACAGGGCGCCGCAGTGTCTCAGGCAACCTGCGTCCCCAAGCCCCGCCCCAGTCTAGTGCAAAGGGCTCAAAGGTGCGCCCCTGTGTCCAGGGAACACCATCCGTACAGAAGACCCCAGAGGGACAACGCATGGAGCCCCTGGTCCCAGCGAGGCAAACAATGAAAGGAGTGTGAGACTTGGAAGCTTCAGCACTGCCTCCGACCTTATGACGACAGGGCAGCTCCCAGGCCCATGGAGGGTCGTCAGGGTCCCCCTCGGCTCTCACTGCACCATCTCCAAGCAACCTGGAGTTGACCCAAAGATGCCCTAGAGCAAACCGGCCTGCAGGCAGCCCAGAGGCAGAGCCGGGGGCCTCTGCATCTGCCGGCCTCAGCCTCGGTGGTCATCCACACCCACCCCAAGGGGCCACACCCACCCACGCCCACGCCTACTGCCTCAAGGAATGAACTGCCCCAACACCTCTCCCGAAGTGGCGGAAATGATTTGCAGTTGTCATGATTAAGCAAAGGCAGGGCAAGGGATTCACCTCAGAGCCCAGGTCTAGAAAACTCCAGCGGGCAGGGGTGAAGTACCTTCCAAGCTCCCCTGGCTGATCCCTCAACTCTCCCTGACACCAGCACCGCAGGCGGGCCCTGCCAGCAACCGCTCCCGCCTCCCTTCAACTCTCCCCTCCTCACAACCTGGAAAGCTGGGTGTGCACTCGCCACTTCTGCAAGTGTTGATTTTTAAAAATTTTATACAGGGCCACCCCTGGGGCACATGGAAGTCCCCGGGCTAGGGGTGGAATCAGAGCCACAGCCGCAGGGTTCTGAGCCACATCTGCAACCTGCGCAGCAGCTGGCGGCAATGGCAGATGGTTGACACACTGAGCGAGGCCCGGGTCAAACCCACATTCTCGTGGATGCTAACTGGGATCGTTTCCGCTGAGCCCAAACAGGAACTTCTGCAAATGCTTTTATTTTATTCTTTAATTATTATTATTATTATCATTTTTCTTTTTAGGGCCATACCCACAGCACATGGAGGCTCCCAGGCTAGGGACTGAACTGGGGCTACAGCTGCCGGCCTCCACCACAGCCACAGCAACACCGGATCCTTAACCCACTGAGCGAGGCCAAGGATTGAACGGGCAACCTCATGGATCCTAGTCCGATTTGTCTCTGCTGCACCACAACGGGAACTTTTTTTTTTTGGCAAATGCTTTTTAAAAAGTTCATTACGCTGGGGGCTTCCTGTTGCGGCTCAGGAGGTTAAGAACCCAACACAGCAGAGCTTCTGAGCCTGCCCTCCGCTTACATCGTCTCACAAGCATCCTATCTTAACAAATCTATTTTTTGCCTATCAAAAAAAGAAAAGAGGAGTTCCCGTCGTGGCGCAGTGGTTAACGAATCCGACTAGGAACCATGAGGTTGCGGGTTCGGTCCCTGTCCCTGCTCAGTGGGTTAACGATCCGGCGTTGTCGTGAGCTGTGGTGTAGGTCGCAGATGCGGCTCGGATACCGCGTTGCTGTGGCTCTGGCGTAGGCCGGTGGCTACAGCTCTGATTCAACCCCTAGCCTGGGAACCTCCATATGCTGCGGGAGCGGCCCAAAGAAATAGCAAAAAGACAAAAAGAAAAAGAAAAGAGCCGAACACGGTGTCCATGAGAATTTGGGTCCACCCTGGCTGGAGTGCAGGCCGGCCTGAGGAGACAGAGGGAGGCACGGGACCACTGCAAAGACTCCATCATTCTCCAACATCTCACGTGTTCACAGACCCCAGCTGTCAATGAAGTTGAGGGACGCCCCCATCTGTCTGGGCCTCAGTTTCTCCTTCTGTGAAATGGACACAATATCTACCAAGCAGGCTGCTATGCGCAGCACTCTAGAGACTGTGCCTCAAGAACAAACCCTGAGTGTTAGGGTGAGCACGCCATCCCCTCAACCCCTGGGACAAGGAGGACGGCCAATGCCCCCTCTTCCCTCCCAGAAGACTCCTCCGACTCCCCAAACCACCTAGCGCCCTGAAAAGCGGGCAGACTGTGGTCTGGATTTCCATCTATCTTCATGTGTCCACAGGTGGGTCCCAACAGGCCGTGAGCCTCACCACAAACCAAGAGTGACCTTCTTTTGGCCACAGGTCCTCCCCGGTGGCTCTCTCCTGTGGACACAACAGCCACCACGGTTACCACGAGTCAGCGGCATTGGGCTGCAGACAAGGGCTCCGAGCACGGCCGAGAGGAGCCCCGGTTTAGAACAGCGCTTCTCACACCTATGCTTCTTCACACTGCAGGGAGTGGTGGCGTAACTGCGGATCCCGCGGCCCTGCCCTCAGGAGGTGCTGACGCAGAGGCTGCAGGGGGCCTGGCTGCAGAGGAGCAGGAGAACCTCAAAGACATCAGCAGGGCCGAGCTCAGTCCCTCCCCATGCTCCCTGGGGGCACAAGTGCATCCTGGCATCAAGCAACCACTAGGACTGCATCCCGTAGGAAGCAAACTGTACAGAAGCCAGAAGCCCTGCCTTCCAGCACTCGACGGCCCCCGAGAGTGGTCGGGCCAAGCCCACCACTTCACGTGCCAGCACAGGGACTAGGGGCGACCGGCCCACCCTAGGGGCTGACGAAGCCACAGCTGTCCTTGAGCAAGGCCCGGCTCAGAAGGCCATGAGGCCTCCCTGCTGTGTGCACTCGGCCTCCGAGAAGGCGCAGGGTCCTGGTCTGTCCTGACTTTGCAGGAATCACTGGGGCGGGGAGTGACAACATGCCCCACGCGCCTGCCCCAGAAGCTTGGGTACGACTCCCCGCTGTGTCCACCAAGGAGAGACCCAGGGGCAGTGTGCTTCGGGGCAGGCCAAGTTCAAGAGCACGAGACCCTACAAATCTCTTTCCCAGGAAGGAGATCCCAACACAGGCTCCGTCACGGAGGAGCCCTGAAGACATTATGCTCCGTGAGACCAGCCAGACGCAGAAGGACAAATACCACACGACCCCACTTACAGGAGGTTTCTAGAGGCGGCTTGGGCAGTGGGGGCTGCGCAAGGGGGTGGGAGGTGAGGGTTTCCCGGGGACAGAGGTCCAGCCTGGAAGGATGGACAGGGCTCTGGGGAGGGAGCTGATGGTGGCGCCCGACAATGTGCGTGCGCTCAAGGCTACGGAGCTGTCATCTTAAAAACGGCTACAACGACAAATCTGGGAGTGGCTCGGCGGGTTCAGAACCCTACTAGTATCCATGACGACGCAGGTTTGATCCCTGGCCTGACTCTGTGGTTTAAGGATGCGGCATTGCTGTGGCGTAGGTCACAGATGCGGTTCCGATTTGACCCCTACCCCAGGAACTTCCAGATGCTGCGGGTGTGGCCCTTTAATTTAAAAAAAAAAAGGTAAATTTTTGTTACCTATAGTTTACCAAAATTTAAAAGCAAACAAAAAAATCCCTAGACCCTGTTTCCGCCTGGCTTCCAGGCGGAAAAAGAGAGAGAAGACGAAAGCCAGAGACAAGACCGCCACAGCTCATCAGGCACGGTCCCCCCGGCACTGCCGGCCTCCCAGCCCAGTGGGTTCCACCTGAAACCGGGCTGCCCGCACCTCCTCTGGACTGGGTGCTTCTGCAGTAAAGTCTTCGAATGACCCTGGGACCTGCTGACACCAGCACCCTAGCCTCACATCAGCCACCAGGAAAGAGGAAGGATGGGTGCAGCGCCGGGCGGAGCACGGCCGGCAGACGGAAGCAAGGACGGAGGCTGCCGTCTGGGTCTCCAGAGTCTCCACTCTGTCCGCTCCTGACACTCCAGAGGCCCAGCCAAATTACTCTGGCTCCCACTTGTCTGGGAGGCCGCCCTGAGCCCACCTCACCTCAGCTTGCATTTGAGAAATTTTTTTTCCTTTTTTGGGCAATTTGCCTTTCCTCCACACCCACCAGTTACAGGGTATGTGGGTGTATCGAGAAAGAAATTTCCCAAAAAAGGAAAAGTGATTCCCAAAGGTTAGTCCCATCTCAGAGCCGCCTGGAAGAAAAAGGCAACAGTCTGCCCCTGGAGCCCAACTGCCAGGCCCCAGCCCTCCAGGCAGGTACCCGCCAGGGAGCGCAGCCTGTGCTCCGCAGTGCCCGGCCGCCACCGCGTCCCTCTTGTCCCCACCTCGTTCTCCGGAGCCCTCGGGAGGGCTCTCCCTTCTGCTGAGGAAGCATTAAGAGCTGCAAGGCAAAACATTCTCAGACCCGCTCCTAGGAGCGCCCAGGCCCAGCTCCTTCCTGAGCCCAGAGAGAATCCGGCGGCACCTAACACACCAGCACAGGGCATCGTTTCAGCTCAACGAATATTTACGCGCTCAGAGCCGCCAAACCCCAGGTCAGACAGTGCAGAGGTACTAAGATTCACGAAGGATCCAGCAATGAAAAAAAGTCACAGTCTACTCAGTAGGATGATATTGAGGCAAATCAGAACAAGTAGTCCCAGTGCACACATGTCCAAGTAACAATTTGAAGCAGATTGTGACTGGGTGTTAAGAGCCCAGCCATAAAATACTACAACTTATTACATGCAATCCATTAGCTGGGAGGGACGGGGTGGCCGGGGCGGGAGTGGCTGCTCAGAGCTGCCTCTCCAAGACCCAGGCCAAGGCACGGCGGTTAGGCAGGCCAGTGGGCGGAGCTGCTGCAGGAAGCAGGACCTGTCCGCCCACCTCGGCCCCAGCCCGGCCCAGGCTCACAGCCCGGCCCCGACAGTTCTGCCGGCCCTGTGGTCACCCCATGCGCAGGGACACCCGGCAGAAGCCCCTCCACCCCAGGAACGAGCCAGCCCCCCCGACACCGACACACACACCGGGCCAGTCCGCAGGCTAGCCCTGCCCCCTCACCTCCCGCCCTCCTGGGAAATCTGATGGGGGGGCCTTCCCCACCTTTTAAGAAGAGGGATGATAGCAAGTAAAACACTCGAATTTTTTTTTAATGTAAATAAGCCACTGACCAGGTCACACAGGGGCTCTCAGCCTCGGCACTGCCGACACTCAGGGGCAGCTCACTATCAGGTGTGGAGCCGGCCTGCGCCTCACACGCTGCCCCAGGCCGCTACCCACCAGGTGCCAAACAAAGGCACCTCTCCACCCTCGTGCAGCTGTGAGAATCAAGGGCGACGCCAGACACTGCCAGGCAGCCCCGGGCAGTCAGGCATGGTGATCCCCAGTGGAGGCCCACACTCTGCTTCCAGGACCCCAAAGCAAGGAAAGGCTGGGATGCAGGCAGTGGGATACGCCTGTTTCACGCGCTGTGAGGAGAGGTTCTTCCACAGCCCCGGTTTAAAATGCTGCCCACAGAGCCACACACGCCAAGGCACAGGAAAAGGTGCTCAAATCTTCCGTCTCCAAACTTTTATAAAGCTTAAAATTCATCCTACCTCCAGCGAGTTAGGACAGACCCACCTCCTTCAGAGAAAAAAATCAAGAGACGAAATGGGTGGGAAAAGAAAAGCCAGAACCTTGCACCTGGTTGGTAAACAGTCAGTGAGTCCAGGAAGCAGGAAGCAAACCAGGTGAGCGGTGGGGCAGGACGGCGCCCATACACTACGGCTGGGTGACCAGAGCACTGGCCCTACGGCCAGGAGGCCTCCGAACATCTAAAGGCACAGGCCAGGCCAATCTCGGCAACGGCCCTGAGAGGAGCCCTGGGCTGCAGGGAGTGATCCGCGGCGCTCAGCCTGCACACGCCTGCCCAGGGCCACCGCCGCCTGCCCCTGAGGTCTGCAGCCCGGCCCGCTTTTCCCAGAGCCAGGTGCTCTGGCTGGGCCCAACCCCATCATCCTTGAAAAGAACGACTTCCTCCCTCACCACCAACCCTCCCCCGGGACCACTGAGGACGCTCGGAGCAAAGGCCCGGGCTGCAGGCATCATTGCAACCAGCTGCCGCGGGCCCTTACCCTTCCAGGCTCCCGAGTAGAAGCTGCGTGAGAGCACAGAGCTGCGGTGCCCACCAGGCAGCCCCGCCCCCGGGAAGGGCCTGGCGCAGGCTGGGGATGAGGAGGGCGGCGCAGGCACTCACCATCTCGTCCAGGGCGTAGCGCAAGAGGCCGTGCTCGTAGAGGACGAAGAACCGGCGCTGCCATTTCTGCAACAGAACACAGGGGGCTGGGTCCCGGCCCGGCCCCACTCGCCCGGCCCGAGTCCAACAAGCCGGCATCTGAGGGATGCAGGCTGCACAGCCATTTCTGGGGTAGATGGCAGGGAAAGCAGGCCCGGGGTGGAAGAAGGTGCATTGTGAGCCAGGACTGGGCCAGGGAAGGGGCCCAAACACGCAGTGTGCTCCCCTGACCCTGACCCTAACCCTCTAACCCTAACCCCTGACCCTGACCCTAACCCAAACCCTAAACCATAACCCTAAACCCTGACCCTAAACCCTAAACCCTAACCCTGCCTGGTCTTTTCTTTTGCCTTTTTAGGGCTGTACCCGAGGCATATGGAGGTTCCCAGGCTCGGGGTTGAATCAGCTGCAGCTGTCAGCCTACGCCACAGCCACAGCAATGCAGGATCCAAGTGGCATGTGTGACCTACACCACAGCTCATGGCAACGCCAGATCCTTAACCCACTGAGTAAGGACAGGGATGGAACCCGTGTCCTCATGGATGCTAGTGGGGTTCGTTACCACCGAGCCACGACGGGAACTCCGCCTGGTCTATTTTAATGTGCAAGCTCCTCGCAGCGGCGATGACATCTGGGTCACCCTCCTGCCCTCCGTACGCGGCAGGCGCAGAGCCTACCGCACACCACTGCCAACACTGGCTTTCTCCTTCACCTGACATGACACAGGATAACCTGACAATGCCCGGCACTGGTTGCCAACTTCTGAAAAATCTGGAAACATGGTATAGAAGACTTGTCCCAGTGATCCAGGGGAGAGCGAGAAACAGAAAAAGATAGTGTTCCAGGGGAGAGCGAGAAACAGAAAAAGACAGTGATCCAGGGGAGAGCGAGAAACAGAAAAAGACGGCCAGCTGCAGCGTCCACTGAGGAGGCGGCCACAAACAAGATTCAAAACCGAGGGGGAGTGAGGCCGAGGAGGAACAGCCCCGACACGCAGGGAGGGCCCCACTGGCGAAGGGTGCAGCTCTCCGCCCAGGACCCAAAGGCCAGGTCAGCGGGGGCCGATGGAGGCCAGGTGCACTGCCAGGGGACCGGGAGGACCTTCCCTGCAGGGGGCACCTGTCTAGAGCTGGTCCCTGAATCCCAAAGATCATCACGAAAATCCATGACCTATTGTCAACATTTCCAAAAGCCCAGCAGAACTCGTACTTCCACCGGCAACAAGGCCACAGGAACGAACTAAAATACTGTGTCTCTGCTTTGGGCCAGAATTATATCATTTACACTAATGATTTTCCCATCAGAAAAGGCAGTTCTGTATGATCTAAATATAAAACAGGAATGAGGGCTGCTCCCTGGTTACTGCAGCACTGGGACACAGTCGCCGCTGCCATCTTCACGCCCAGGCGGCAGCAAGAGAACACTCACATGGCCTTGCAAAGGGGACCTGCCGAAGGCTAGTTCCATACCGGGTGTTCCGACCTGGCTGGGAGAGGCAGCCTAGTCCAGGGAGAGGCCACCTGGACTCTGCCTGAGAAATATTTCCAACGCCCCTGGGTGCTGTCTTTAAAATCAACCACCTTCCAGAAGGAAGCCCAAAGACCCGAGACACAAAGCAAGTTCTATGGGGTGTACCATTCAGGCCAGGGCAGCAGAGTCCCAGAGGCAGGACTGAGGCTCTCAGGGGAGCAGGGGAGGAGAAGGGAGCAGAGCTGGAGCAGCGTGCAGAAAACAGGTGCCTGGAGGGGAGCACGTGGGAAAGGAAAGAGTGACTTAGCTGCAAGCCAGGACAGTGCTGGGCGACCACCTTGCTGCTCCAGCCCGGACCTGCCCTGGGCTGGTCCCCAGGAGACAGGGGGCTGATGCAGAGTCGGCCCTCAAGGCCCACATCCCTTTACGGGTGCTCCTGTGCTGAGCCCCCGGCGGGGGAGAAGGATGGGAAGAAGGGGCTGCGGGAAGCAGGGCCCCCGCTCTGAAGGGACAATGCACAGGCGCGCTGGACCACCCCTTGGCCTTTTCCACGAGCTGTTTCTAGGAAGTGTGTTCTCATCCTGGATGGAGGGCCAGCCTAACTATGGACCTGAGGCTTTTCCCGTGGGACCCACTATCAAATAGAGTCCAGCAAACAGGGGTTCCCTGCGGATCCAGCCATCCCCAGATCCACGGTTCAACTCCCCACCCCCTTCCCCTCCACTCGGTCTACCTGCCCTTAGCAGCCCCCCCCGACTCCCCCCAAGAGTGCACCCTGATGCCCTTACCCGAGACCGATGCACCGGGTTGTCAAAGTCAGTCCCATCTGGAGCCAGGAGCAGCCAGCCGCCGTAAATGGGTTTTGCCTGGAGAAAAAGGCAGGGCAGGTCATCAGGGGCCTTGGACAGGTTCAAGCTGGGGACAAGCTGACAGGGACTCACTGGAAACAGAATCCACCTGTGCTCAGCACACGCCAAGCATCTCATTGCCTGGCCCAGCCCACCTCCAAGAAACACGGTCCGGAGCCAGAGGCTTGGGTGGGTCTGCAGCACTGGCTGTGGAGCAGAGGATGCAACACCCAGGGGGAGCCTGAAAACCGGGAGGACACAGAAACACCCAAGACACAGCCACCTTGCTCGAGTTCCCGATCAAGCTACCAAGATGGGGAAACGGTGGCACTGTCTGCAGTAACCTGTGAGTGCCAGCGTGCAGGCAGGAGGCACACGGGCGGACAGCAGCAGTCGCAGGCCCTCATCCTGATGGTGCAAAACAGAGCGGAGGCTTTAGCGACCACGACGCGCTCTGGCCCCAGAGTCGTCAACCTGCCGGCCGCAGGGCCTTGGGCCACGGACCCTGGACTTCCTGCCTTCCCCTTTGATAGTGAGAGTAATGAAAATTTCACCTACACCTCGTGACATCTATGGAGGACTGATGCGATAATGCAAGGAGAGCACGGCACAGCACGGGGACGCACGCGGCCCCGGGGGAAACCAGTCCGGCAGGTCCTCAAGGGTACACTCAGAGTTCCACTCCCAGGTACACACGCACCCAGGGAGGAGGCCCTGTCATGGCTCAGCCGAAACGAATCTGACTCGCATCCATGAGGACGCAGGTGCGATCCCTGGCCTCACTCAGTGGGTTAAGGACCCGGGCATTGCCATGAGCTGTGGTGCAGGCTGCAGATGTGGCTCGGATCCCGAGCTGCTGTGGCTGTGGTGTAGGCTGGCAGCTATAGCTTCTATTCGACCCCTAGCCTGGGAACTTCCATATGCCACGGGTGCAACCCTAAAAAACAAAACAAAAACAAAAAACCACACACCCAGGGAGACTGAAAGCAGGTGATCAAGCCAAAACGTGGACGTGAAGTTCACAGCAGCACTATTCACAGCCACAGGGGAGAAACAGGCCAGTGTCTATCAGCAGAGGAACGGATAAACGACACGTGGTCTAACCACACGATGGAATACTATTCAGTGATAAAAAGGCAGGGAGCACCACCACGTTACAGTGTGGCTAAACCTTGAAGGCATTATGCTAAGTGAGAAAGAGAGACCCCAAAGACGACACATCGCAGGATTCCACTTCCGTGGAAGGCCCAGAATGAGGAAATCCAGGGAAAGAGAGGCAAGAGTGGTCGCCAAGACGTGGAGGGAGCAGGAAATGGGGGTGGCTGCTAACAGGTGTGGGGTTCTTTCGGGGGTGATGAAAAGATTCTGGAATGAGATAGTGGAATTACTTGCACGAACTTGTAAGAATGGCTAAAAACTACAAAATCGTATGCTTTAAAAGGGTAAATTCTGGAGTTCCCACCGTGGCACAGTGGGTCAAAGATCTGGTGTTGTCTCTGCAGCGGTTTGGGTTTGATCCCCAAGCCAGCACACTGCACTGCTGAAGGTGGCAGTTCCCTGGCCCGGAACCTCCATATGCCGCAGGTGTGGCTGAAAAAGAAAAAAAGAAAAAAGAAAGGGTGAATTTTATGGTATGTGAATTATCTCAGAAAAACTGCATGAGAAAAAAATAAATAACCCGAGCATTGTCTGGCTTATAAGAACTGAATAAATGTTAGCTATTCTTACACTTTTTTAGAGCCTAAGAGTCCCTCCATTCCGAGGACCCTGGCCACAGGGCTTCCTCAGGAGCTGAAAGCGGAGACAGACACTCAGGCTCCAGCTCCCGGTTCAGCCACGCCCAGCTCCTGAGGAAGCGGCAGGAAAGGCACAGGCAGGCCCAGGGCTCCGCCACGAGCTGGAGGCCAGGAACACAAAGCAACCCCCCACCCCACCCCCGCCTGCTGATCCCACACCGCGGCCATCTCTGGGGAAGGCCTGGGGGTCCTCTTAAGAGCGTTCCATTCCATGCTTCCAAACTGGAAGGCCTTGTCCCAACACCTCATTCTGAAAAGCTGCAGAATCTGTGGCTCGGAGAGGGAAGGTCACCTCTCAGAGGTCACAGAGCATGCGGCTGAGCCTCTCTCCTTGGTTTCTGCAGGGTCCTCAGGCCCCCAGGGGAGACAGTGGCTTTCACCCAAGAACAGAAGAGGGGGACGAGGGCGCTGATGGAAGGAAATGAGACTGGCTTTGGCAAAACCCGGGAGTGGGTGCCGGCAGGCAACCAGCGTCAGAGGGACTGCCCTGGAGGGCCTGTGGGGTGCAGGGCACGAAGCGCCACCCGGGCGGGACAGCAGAGTGGAGAGGAGGAAAGGTGTGTTTCCTCAGCCAACACCAGAGGCACCCGGCCTCCCTGAGGCGCAGGCCAGTGCACTGGGCCTCTCTCGGCGCCACTGCACACCCGGAGCAGAGCCGCCGCCGCCGCCCGCACACAGGATGGCGGGGTCAGTGCCAGGGGACGACTCCCTGTGCAGATCTGGTCACGTGACTTCCCCACTTGGCCGCTCTGCTGGCAGTTCCCTGACCAGTGAAATCTGGAGTTGGATGCCAAGGCCGAGTCTCCTCCGATTCTGCCTGCTGGGACTGCACACCACCCTCCTGGTTTTCAGCTGTAGGACTCTGGGGCGATTTCCTACCATCAGCTGTGCTGACCTGTCCTGTCCTCAAAGGGGGCAACAGGAGACCTGGGACTGGCACACGTCCCCCAGAACCGGGCCCACAACGAGCACCGTTATTCACTCAACAAACTCAGAGAGGCTGCCAGCCCACACCTCCCCTGGCCATGACCTCTTCATATGGATCACTGGATCACCGCAAGGGGACCCTTCCCGGAGAGCAGGCCGTCCTGAAAGGTGGGAGGCTGGGCCAGCACAGGGTGGGGGCAAAAAAAGAGGTGCTCCAACAGGCTGGGAAGCAGAGAAGGTTCCCCAAGAGCACTGACCAGGGCAAATCCACGTGCCAGAAGGCAGGCAGTGGGTGCCTAGGGCAGGGTGAAAGGATCACGGAGGGCGACAGCTACAGGGCACGGGCTTCCTTTGGGGGAAGAAGAAAATGTTCTAAAATTGGTGGTGCCGGTAACCGGGAAGACACCACAGTCAAGTGTATACGGCATGTGAGTTACACCTCAGTACAGCTGTTTCAAGGTCAGCGGGGCAGGGAGTGGAGCAAAGCGCTCACATTTGGCTGACCTGACCCGGTGCTCACAGCTGCATGAGAAGAACCTCTAAACGTCCAGTGTGCAACTAACTGCAGGGTCCTCAGGAGACAGGAAGGCACCTGCCACCCTGCACTGCCGTCTGAGGGAGGGACCTATGAGCAGAGGGCGGCCTGGGGTGGAGAGGACTTGCAGGGCTAAAGCACAGCGAAAGCAAAGCCGTGTCTGGCAGCGCGGAGCAGCCCAGGCCGGGGCCCTCCTTCAACCCATCTGTGCCTCGCCGACAACCTCCAGACCCTGCAGCCCACTCCGAGAGCCTGGAGAGCAAGCACGACCACCCCCCAGCCCCCACCGCGAGTTTCCTCTGGCTCAGGTGACCTGCAGTCCCCACCCACTGACTCTGCCTCGTCCCAGAGGTGCTCTGCTTCTCCCACCACTACTCAGACTCTTCGAAGGCGACAGGAGCAGACCCGGCCACATCAGCCAGTCAGAAGCGCCCACCACAGCCTCGGGCCCGTGGGAGAGGCTCACAAGGGGGACGGAAGGCTCCATCTCATCCTCTCCGGGGCAAGATCTCTGAAAGGGCCAAAGGCTTCCTCTTCCTGAGAGCCCCACAGTGACCTGAGCTGCCGACTCTGGTGGCCCAAGAGGGAGCCGGCCCTGGAAGCGTGCAGTCCTGTTGGTGTGCTCTGGCTGGGGGCTGGGGTTTTACTTTGAAGGCTGGGGTACAGGCGAAGCAGGTAGCTCTCGTCCGTGCTGAGGACCCAGAGCAGGGACTGAGCTCTGCTTCCCGCAGGCCGCCCGGGGGGAAGCGCACCCGTCCAGACCCCATGTAGGAGCCTCCCCGGAGAGCAGCCCTGCCTGCGCCTTGGCCCGGCCCTCACGCCCCCCCTCGCCCGGACGCTGCACTTCAGGCGGGGCTCTGGGAAGAGCTGGCGGCCGGGGCAGTGTGCTCAGCCCAGAGCCCCTCTGAAAGCGATCGCTGGAAATGTCTGCTTCCTGGGAGACGGCGTAGAGAGATGTACTGTTCACTATACCTCCACCACCTGCAAATAAGACCCTGGATCCCGCACATAGGACAAACCTGAGCAGACTGGAAGAGGCAGAGAGAAGGCAGAGGGGCTGGGGACCCCAAGACCCCAGGAGCGACATGGAGATGGGCACCCTGTCCCGGACTGGGGTCCGGAGGAGGGGCAACCTGCTAGTGCCAACGGGCACAGATGAGAAAAGCCCCAATAAAAGCCTCTACTGAGCTCAAGGACCAGGGATGGGGGACAACTTGGCAAGGCAGAAAACGCTCCGATGACAACCACCTGACGCCAGCACACACAGAAGAGACGCAGCCCCACCCCCACCAGCAGAGGCCAGACTCCTGCCCACCAGCTAAGAGGTGTCCCGGAACCCCTACCAGGGAGGGCTCAGGCAGCCCCCACCCGCAGTAACAGCTCCCCTCCCTCTACCTGCCGGGCAACATCAGAGGAGGACACGGGGGGAGCTGAACCCCCCTCCCTGTGGCACAGCAAGGAGCCTCCCGCCTCCAGTGTCAGTGGGACCCAAGGGAGGAGCCAGACCTCCACTTCCATCCAGAGGTAAAAGGCAGCAGCCCTGCCCCTGCTGGAGCAGTGTTAGAAAAAGCCAACGGAGAGAGAAGGGTCCAACACAGCCCAGAGTCACCTAACGTGACACAGAAATGTCCATCTTTCAACAGAAAAATCGCCCTCATACCAAGAACCAGTAACTGAATGAACACAGACTGCCGACAGATGCCAACACCGAGGTGACAGGCAGGTGGAGCTACCTGATGACGATTCAGAGCAGCCATGCTAAAGACTGCAACAAGAAATTATGAACATGCTTGGAAGAGATGAAAACGAAGCCTGAGCGAAGAAACAAGATACGAGAGCCAGGGCGAAACTCTAAAACTGAACAATACAGTACCAAATAAAAGAGCAAAGCGGAAGGG
Organism: Sus scrofa; assembly: GCF_054392235.1. Classification (NCBI taxonomy): domain Eukaryota; kingdom Metazoa; phylum Chordata; class Mammalia; order Artiodactyla; family Suidae; genus Sus; species Sus scrofa. Next base: position 66,537,802 of record NC_139394.1, read on the forward strand.
CTCAACAGCAGAATGACAGAGCCATGGAATGAACAAGAGAACCGCAAGACACGGCAAAAGAAATTATCCAGTCAGACGTCAGAAAGAAAACAGACTGGGGGTAAAAAAAGGACGAGAAGAAGAGTCTGAGGGACCTCTGGGACTATAAAGAAGATCTAGCGTTTGCGTCATCAGAGTCCTGGAAGGAGACAAGCAGGGGAAGGCAGAAGTACACTTGAAGAGAAAGCTTGCCCGATGTGGCAAGAGTGGCAACCTAGCAATTCAAGAAGCTGAGTGAACGCTAATGGATAAATCCAAAGAAATTCACACCAAGACACATCAAAATTATTTCTGAAAACTAAAGACAAAGAAAAAAATCTTGAAAGCAGAGAAAAACAATACTCATATGCTATAGGTACAGCCCCCCACCCCAAAGTACATAGTCTAAATATACCAATTAAAAGACAGACACTGACCAAGAAGATTTTTTAAAATGACCCAACTGCACAAGGTCTACAAGAAACACACTGTAAGTGTGATCACATGGGCTTGACAGTAAAAGAATAGAAAACACACATCTTGCAAATATTAATCAGAGGAGAGCAAAGTTGCTCTATTAGGATCAGATGAACTAGACTTAAAAATAAAGAAAATGACCAGAGACAGAAACGCATCATACATAATGATAAAAGGGTCAATTCACCAAGAAGATAAAGCAATCCTAAATATATATGGTCTCTGCAACATAGCTGCAAAGTAATGTGACGTGAAAACTAAAAGGAGAAATAAATAAATCCACCATGACAGCTGGAGATTTCAACATCCTTCTCTCAACAATCGATAGAATAACTAAACTGGGAGTTCCCATCGCGGCGCAGTGGTTAACGAATCTGACCAGAAACCATGAGGTTGCGGGTTCGGTCCCTGCCCTTGCTCAGTGGTTAAGGATCCGGCGTTGTAGTGAGCTGTGGTGTAGGTTGCAGATGCGGCTCGGATCCCGCGTTGCTGTGGCTCTGGCATAGGCCGGTGGCTACAGCTCCGATTAGACTCCTCGCCTGGGAACCTCCATATGCCACGGGAGCAGCCCAAAGAAATAGCAAAAAGACAAAAAAAAAAAAAAAAAAAAAAAAAAAATCAATGAAACAAGAGCTGGTTCTTTGAAAAGATCAACCAAATTGATACACTTCTAGCAAGACTGACAAAGAAAAAGAGAGAAGACACAAATTCAAATCAGGAATAAAACAAGAGATATCACCACAGACATCAAAAGGATAGCAAGGATGTGTTACAAACAATTCTACAAGCTTTAACTTGACAACCTAGATGAAATGGACAAATTTCTTAAAAAAAAAACACAAAAAAAACAAAAACACAAAGCAGAGATCCCGTCGTGGTGCAGTGGAAACGAATCCGACTAGGAAACACGAGGTTGCAGGTTTGATCTCTGGCCCCACCCGGTGGGTTAAGGATCCATTGTTGCTGTGAGCTGTGGTGTAGGTCACAGACGTGGCTCGGATCCTGCATTGCTGTGGCTGTGGTGTAGGCCAGCGGCTACAGCTCTGATTCTACCCCTAGCCTGGGAACTTCCATACGCCATGGGTGCGGCCCTGAAAAGCAAAACAAAAACAAAAACAAAAACAACAGCCACCAAGGTTGTAGTACATAAGATCAGTATACAAAAAGCGACCACATTTCTATGTATTAGCAAAGAATATGTGGACATCAAAATTAAAAATAAAATACCATTTGCAATCATTTAAAAAAAAAATGAAATGCTTGGGTGCAAACCTAACGAAATATGAACAGGATCCTGCATATGCTGAAAACTACACAATGCTGATGAAAAGCCAAAAAAAGTCTAAACAGATGGACTTACTGTGCTCACAGGATCAGAGAGTCTAAGATGTCAATCATCTCCAAATTGATGTATAAGCTTAATGTAATTGCTAACAAAAGCTCACAAAGACCTTCTGCAGATATAGGTAAGATTACTATAAAATTTATATGGAAAGGCAAAGGAACTAGAATAGTTTTTAAATAGGAATAGGAGTTCCCACTATGGCACAGTGGGTTAAGAATCTGACTGCAGCAGCTCAGGTGGCTGCAGAGATGTGAGTTCAATCCCCAGCCCGGCATAGTGGGTTAAAGGATACAGCACTGCCAGAGCTACGGCATAGGATGCAGCAAAAAAAAAAAAAAAAAAAAAAAAAAAAAGAAGAAGAAGAAAGAGGGAAGAATCCATTCGTCTAAGTGAAAGGATAAATCACAGTAAACAAGACTGTGAGGTTTGAGAAGGTTAGACACACAGATCAATGGAACAGAAGAGAGAGCCCAGAAACAGACCCACATAAATATGCCCAATTTAACTTTTAACAAAGGTGCTAAAACTTCAGTGGAGGAGTGAGTCCTGCAACAAATGGTGCTGGTGCAACTGGGCATCATAGGCAAAAAATAAATAAATCTCAAACTTACACAAAAAAGTAAATCAAAGTGGAACACAAATTGCCAAACTGGACATTAAAATTAAAACTATTTGCTCAGAGTTCCCGTTGTGGTTCAGTGGAAACAAATCTGACTAGTATCCATGAGGATGCATGTTCAATCCCTGGCCTTGCTCAGTGGGTTAAGGATCTGGCATTGTCTTGAGCTGCAGTGTAGGCTGAAGATGCAGCTTGAATCTGGCGTTGCTGTGCCTGTGGTGTAGGCCAGTAGCTACAGCTCTGAATTGACCCCTAGCCTAGGAACCTTCACATGCCACAGAGGCGGCCCTCCAAAGACAAATAAATAAATAATAAAAATATTTGTTCTACTAAAGGTCCACTAGAAGAGTGAAAAGATAAGCCACGGAGTGAAATAAAATATTTGAAAACCACATGTATAAAAAAAGACTAGTATCTGGAATATATTAAAAAAAAAACTCTCAAAACTCAATAACCCAATTAGAACAACCCAAACAACCCAATTAGAACATGGGCAAAGGCCATGCAAAGACATCCCACGGAAGACACACGAATGGCAAATCAGTACCTGAAAAGCTGCTGAACATCATCAGCTACTGGTGAAATGCAACGTAACACCACGTGACACGTCACTGCACGCCTATCAGAATGGCCCCAATTTAAAATGATGACAACTCCAAGTGCTGGGAAGGATGCGAAGACAGTCTATCACCCACACGCTGCTGGAGGGGATGAAGAATGGCACAGCGCTCTGAAAACCATTTAGTAGGTGCTTAAAAACCCAAACATGCAACTACAGTATGATCCGGGAAATGCATTCCTGGGCACTGATTCCAGAGAAACAGAGGCTTCTATTCACACCCAAACTGTGCATGACTGGTTACTGCAGCTTTATTCGGAGGGGTAAAAAAAAAAAATCCTGGAAGCAATGAAGATGTCCCTCAGTGGCCAAGTGGCGCACGCCGTGGGTCACGAGTAAACAGTAAAAGGGAACCAACTAGAGATCAGTGCTACCCGCGTGACTTTCCAAAGAACTATGATGAGTGAAAAAGCCGATCCCCAAAGGTTACATGATGTATGATTCCCAGGACATAAGTCTTTTTTTTTCTTTTTTTCTTTTTTCAGTCTTTTTAGGGACCTACCCATGGCACATGGAAGTTCCCAGGCAAGGGGCCGAACTGAAGCTGTAGCTGGTGGCCTACACCACAGCCAAAGCAACGCAGGACCCAAGCTGCATCTGCAACCTCCACCACGGCTCACGGCAACACCAGATCCTTAACCCACTGAGTGGGGCCAGGGATCGAACCCGCATCCTCATGGCTATTAGTCGGGTTCTTAACTCACTGAGCCAGGATGGGAACTCCTGACCTAACATTCTTGAAATGTGGGGTTTCTAGAAATGGAGACCAGATCTGCGGCTGCCAGGAGCTAAGGAGGCAGTGGTGGTGGGTGGGCAGGCGGTGTGGCTGTGAGGGATCCCGCAGGGACTGTGCGATGCTGCTGGCCTGACTCTGATCCTGTGCTCTAACCTTACAGGATGCTACCCCTGGGGGAGCCGGGTAGAGAGCACGTGGGATCTCTCTGGGTTACGTCTTACAACTGCAGGCAAAACTTCAATTATCTCAAAGGAAAAAGGTTAATTAAAAAAAAAAAAAAACCCTCAAACCTATTACTTCCTAAATACTCCCTCTACCCACACACAGGCCTTTACTGCTAGAAGGAGACTCATCGCAGCCCCAGAGCACAGAGGCTCCAGCCACCAAGGCCTCTGCAGTCCACAGGGCTCATCTCCAGACAAGGCCAGCCCTTCCTGGCCGGGCTGCACTGCCTGGGCCCACTGGCCTTCCCAACAGCTTCCTCTGGGCCCACATGCACACATGCGTGCACCTTCTCTCGGGCCTGTGACTTGACTGAGGTGAGGTTCTCTGGCCCCCTTCCTCTCCCCACCGTCCTCGGGCAGATCTGGGCTGCATCAGGGACGGCCTGACGGTCTCGACTCAGGCCAAGTGGGCGGGCCGCAGGCAGCAGGGAAGGCCTTCACCTCCTGGCCTGCCTCCCATAGAGTCGTCAAGCTGCCACACTGACGCTTCCCAGACGCAAACAGGCCTCTGGACACAGCCGCCGAGCACAGCCCACTCCAAGGGTCCAGAACATGACACGCTCGGCTCTCAGCTGCACGTGGCCCGTCTGAGACTCACGGAGTCGAGGAGGCAGTGAGAGGGGCTGAGCTCGCTCTTCTGTCCCCTCGGGTTCACGTACCCTCAGCGTGCACAGGGCACGGAGAAGGGAAAGCAGACACACCGCCAAAGAGGGAGCACCCAACACTGACCAAGCAAGAACGCGCGCTGCCCCCGTCCTGAGCCCTGGTCAATGTCCCGTCATCCTCCAGGCCTTCCATCCCATCCTCTGGGGCCTCTCACTTCCAAAGCTGCCTCCCCCCCCAAAACCCAACTACTCCGCGGAGCAGGGTACCACACTGTCCCTACACAGGTCCCCTCAAAACCCCACACCCCCTCTGAGTACAGGAACCGACCCAAAGCCAAGTGTCCACGGAGCACCTCCTGCGGCTGCTCCCACCTCCCCCACCCCAGCTGCTCTCATCCCTACGCCCCCCAGGGAAGGACGCCACCCCCCCACCTCTGGCAACACTCTGCTCCCCTGCCAAGGCCCATCTCCCTACTCCAAGCCTCCTCTGTTCCCATCCTCGTCCACACCCCAGCTTGCCGCGGACCGGAATCTCGCCCTGGTCGAGCGAGGTGTCCAGCGCAGGGCAGGGCCTCATGACTGGGAAAACCATCGCGGGCGTGAGTCAGTGACACACTCGGGCGTCACACCGCACAGCTGAGCACTGTTCCCTACGTGCTCACTGGGTGCTGCTGGGCAAGCCTCCAAGCCACGGCCTGCGTGATCTGGCTTCCACCCTCGGAGGGCCCAGGTCACCAGGAGGAACGGGCAGCACCCAACACTGGGGGCAGCCGGCAGGCAGAGGCACAGGCAGACAGGCTGCATTGCAACCAGGCTTCTCCCTTTCCTGAAGCCAAGCTCCAACCAGGCCACCCCATGAACCCCACTGGCAAAAACCAAAGGCAGAGACACTGCAGGAACCTGGCCTCTCAGAGAGCAGCCACGTGGCCACGTGTGTGAGAACCACGACATTTCCATGCTCCTGGCCCAGGAACCCCACAGCCAGAAACTGCGCCTGAAAAAATCACACAGACAGCAGCACAGAGCTCTGCTCAGGACTGGGGAGGAACTGGTGTCCAATAAGAAAATGGCTAAACGACTGCTGATGACTATTAAGCCACTATAACACTCACAGCCATTCAGAGGAATTAATAACTACTAGGAGGAATTCGAGAAACCCTCTGTCTATCTATCTATCTATCTATTTCTTGCGCCCTCAGCATGCAGAAGTTCCAGGCTCAGGGATCGAAGCAGTGCCACAGCAGCGACGAGGTTGGATCCTTAACCTGCTGAGCCACCAGGGAATGCCCCAAGAAACCCTCTAGAGCATGGGCCCACAAAACTCCATCAAGCAGTGCTCCCTGCAGAGCCAGGTGGCTTCCCTCTGTCTCCTGGGTAACCAGCCTCTTCTTGAGGCGTTTGGGCAAATTTCCCCACAGGCTGCTGTGAAACTGGAATCGGTCAAGGAATCAGAGACAAAAACATGAAGCGTGTTCAGTCCCCAAGGGGCTCTCAGTCTAGCAAGAGACCAGTCATGTGAACACGCAACCAAAGGAGGATGTGAAAATGTGATCCATGGATTAAAAAATGCAGCAGGATGGAGTAAGATTAGGAGGCAGTAAGAAAATAGCTATTGTGGGAATTCTGTGGCACAGCAGATTAAGGATCCAGCACTGCCACTGCAGCAGCTGGGATCACTGCTGGGGCGTGGGTTCCATCCCTGACCTGGGAACTTCCATGTGCAGTAGGCATGGCCCAAAAAGAAAAAAAAAAAAAAAAAAAAAAGGAAAGAAAACAGCTATTACACTCACTATTGGAATCATGAACAAGTCTTGAGTGTTTTATTTTTCTCCTTTTTTGTAAAGTAATGCTACTACGTAGCACTTTCCAGACATTATTTTTGACGAAAAGGAAGGGCAGAGGTTTTGCCTGCTCATGCCTGCCTGCATCCTGCCCAGGGCAGGGGCTTGATCACTCCTGACAGAAGATGAGTGAGGTCAGGGAACCCCTATACCTTACACTGCATTCTCACCAAAACGACCTAACAGCTCGACACAGTCAGTGGAAAGAACCCAGCCTGGGGAGCTCCCGTTGTGGCTCAGCAGTAATGAACCCAACCAGTAACCATGAGGATGCAGGTTCAATCCCTAGCCTGGCTCAGTGGGTTAAGGATCTGGCATTGCTGTGAGCTTTGGTGTAGGTCATAGACGTGGCTCGGATATGGCGTTGATGTGGCTGCGGTGTAGACCGGCAGTCGCAGCTCTGATTCAGCCCCTAGCCTAGGAACTTCCACATGCCACGGGTGTGGCCCTAAAAAGAAAGAACACAGCCTGGGAACCAGGAGGCTCAAGTTCAAGCCCTGGTTCTATGTCTTTATCACCGCGTGGCCCAGAACAAGACACTGTGTCTACGAATCTCAGTTTCATCATCTACAATAAAAGGAAAATACATACATCCTTTCCATTTAAAAAATTTTAAATCACATCAGACACACCCACTGAGTCACTGAAGGACCAATGCCTGAGAGTCAGGGACATAAACCCCAGCACCTACTCAGGCCCAAGCACAGGGCCAGTGCTGAAACCAGGCAGGACTAGAGCATTCGAGGTCAGGCAGAGGGACTCCAGGGCCCCTGACTCGGAGGGTAAGGGCAAAGCATGCGACCCCGCACAGGCTGGTCACAGCAGGCTGCGGCTATAAACCCCACGCAGAGCGGCCATGTGCACAGCAGTTCCCAGGAACAGGCCCCCGCAGCTTCAGAGAAGGATCCCACCTGCGGGGGCCAGGATTTCAAGGAGGTGGGGCGTTGAGGAGCTGCCCTGAAGCATGAGGTGGGACAGAGAGCCCCTGGCAGACGCCTCGCTGAAAGATCTGTGGGCAGAGGGAGTGTAAACGCCGGCTAATCCGTCTTCTGTGGTTTGGAGGTTGGTTCCTTGCCCTTCTTTTCCCCAAAAGAGTTTCTGTGGAAGCGCTTCCACTCGCAGAGAAAACGGGCTGTGTCATAGTTTCTGCATTTCGATTCCAAAAGGAGAAATGAGGCCTGGGTAGCAGCCGTCTGGCCGTCTTCATACGCTTGTAAATAAATCACGAGCGATTCCAAGGTCGCCTGTCTTTTCTGGGCCGCGTGGATGGAAGTCGGTCAAGAGAAACGCGAGCCCACGTCCAAGTCAGTCTGAGGCCGTGCCCTCGCCAAGACCTCACTGCGTCCTGGCCGCTGGAAGCGCGCTCTGTCCAAACCCGCCAAACACGGAGGCTCCTCGGCGGGCAGGGCCCGCCTCCCGACCCCGAGCGGGCAGCACAGGCCCCTCTGCCCAGCAGAACCAAGACCCCTTCTCTTCTACCACAACCGGCATCGGCTGCCGCTGCAGACCCGCCAGAGGCCACGCACGGGCTTCTCCCCCCAATGCCGAGTGGGCCGGACGGTGCTGGAACTCACCTCCAAGACCGGCCAAGAGCTCTCGGGCCCTGGAGAAAACCGTCCTGCAGCAGAATCCCAGCCCCACTCCTCACGCGGGCGCCCTCTGCCAGTGCCAGCGCCCAGGGCCTGTCACCTGCCACGGGAAATCAGCAGAGGACCGTCGGCCACTGCGAGGATACCCAGCCACGGGACGGCCACTGCACACGATTCGGCACCATCAGCACCCAGGGCGTGTGACCAGGCTTCTGAGTGACAGAGGCTGCTGCTCCCCAGCTGTCAGGAAAGCATCAAGGGTGGCTCTGGGGACACACACGCCATCTGACTGGGCACACAGAGAAGTCATCTGAAGGGTCCGTCAGTTTCCTCTCTTAGTCACAGCTGTCCTACCCCCGCTGTCACCACAGCCAACACTCACGGCTTAGGAGGCGTCCGCTGCTCCAGGCCCTCTGCGCCCCCTCTTCCCCCCATCTCACACCCAAGGAAGCTGCGGGGCCTGAGTCAAGGCAACCTGACCCCACATCTTGCCTTTAACCATGAGCCACCTGTCAGCGAGCCGCGTCCAGAAATAAAGGCTCGCGCCGTCCCTGCAGAATGTACGTGCTGGTCCAGGACGAGACCCCCAAGGAGAACGTGTTTGCAAAGACCTAACTGTGAGCACAGGCACCCACCTCCACCCAGAGGAAGCAGAGCCAAGTGAGCAGAGCACCCCCTAGATTCAGCATCCAAACTGGGATACTTTGGGGAACGGACAGAGAGTCCACTAGTTACACCAGGACACGAGGCCCTGAAGAAAGTTGCAAGAAATGCAGTTTAGGAGCTCCTGGGCTGGCTCAGTGGGAAGAAATCTGACTAGCATCCATGAGGATGCAGGTTCGATCCCTGGCCTTGCTCAGTGGGCTAAGGATCTGGAATTGCTGTGAGCTGTGGTATAGGCCAGTGGCTATGGCTCCTATTCGACCCCTAGTCTGGGAACCTCCATATGCCTCAGGGACAGCCCTAAAAAGCAAAAAAAAAAAAAAAAAAAAAAAAAAAGGAGGAGTTCCCGTCGTGGCTCAGTGGTTAACAAATCCGACTAGGAACCATCAGGTTGCAGGTTCAATCCCCGGCCTCTCTCAGTGGGTTAAGGATCCGGCATTGCCATAAGCTGCGGTGTAGGTCACAGATGTGGCTCAGATCCCATGTTGCTGTGGCTCTGGCATAGGCTGGCAGCTACAGGTCCAATTAGACCCCTAGCCTGGGAACCTCCATGTGCCACAGGAGTGGCCCTAGAAAAGACAAAAAAAGACCAAAAAAAAAAAAAAAGGGGGGGGGAAGAAAATGCAGTTTACCCATTTTTGCTGCCAAAGATCAGGAGGCAAAGACAACAGAGCCACTGAGAACACCCAAAACAAGACAACACAAAAAGTAGAACCAAGGGGAGGAACTCGGCGCCAGGGAGCAGAGTGGGAGGGTCTGGGAGGCCTCTGTGAGGACCAAGCAGGAGCAAGCTCAGCAGCCCACGTCGCCGAGTTCCTGCCATGGCACAGTGGGTTAAGAACCCGACCGCAGCGGCTTGAGTCGCTGCGTAGATGTGGGTTTGATCCCTGGCCCAACGCAGTGGGTTAAAGGATCCGATGCTGCCGTAGCTTCACCACGGGTCACAGCTGCAGCTTGGATTCAGGCCCTGGCCTGGGAACTTCCAGATGCCATGGGTGCAGCCATGAAAAAGAAAAAGAGAAAGAAATGGATGTCGGGGACATGCGCGAGCCAGGGAGGCTGACGCCACAGGGCCTCATGCAGTGCCATCCATCTGGTAGCACGTCAGGGAGCAGGGCTTTAAAGGGGAGAAGGCAGGTCCCCATGATGCCAGGAGGCCTAGCATCTCCAGGACCGCCTCCTGCAGAGCCCTAAACCTTGGGACAAGCTGCTGACAGTCCTACCTTTCAGCCAAATCACAAGTAGCATAGGGTTGAGACAAAGACACTATCTGGTAAAACAACGACCCAAACTCCAAATGATGTTATGTGATGCCCAGCTGCTTTCAGGACAGAACACAACCACGCTGCTGCCACACACAGGACCATGCCAGGCCCTAAGCCATGTGTGTACAGACACGCACACAAAGGTATGAGGACAAGGCCAATGCCAGGTCCACACAGCATGCTCTGGGGGGCCTGGGGCACCAGGATGGCACGTATGACAGAGAGAGACTGTGGTGCTAGCTACACACGGGGAGCAAATGTCAAACCAAAAATGACAGAGAGACAGGAAACAAAGATGTCCAATAATCATTGGGCAAAATGTGAATTACAAGCACAACTCGAAAACGAGGTGGGGTAAAACTGTTCAGGGGTATTTTTGTAATAACTTACCCTTTTGTTGGCTACTCCACAGCATATGGAGGTTCCCAGGCTAGGGGTCGAACCAGAGCTGCAGCTGCTGGCCTACACCACAGCCACAGCAATGCTGGATCCAAGCCGCATCACTGACCTACACCACAGCTCTAGGCAATGCCGGGTCCTTTAAACCACCGAGCAAGGCCAGGGATTAAACCCACATCTTTGTGGATACTAGTCGGGTTCATTATCACTGAGCCACAATGGGAATGCCATTCTTTTTTCTTCATATTTTTGGCAGCTCAGATCCCATGTTGCAGCATATGGAAGCGCCCAGGCCAGGGACTGAACCCATGCCGCCATCATGACCTGCACCACAACTGCAGCAGTGCCAAATCCTTAACCTACTGGGCCACACAGGAACTTCCTCTAATAACTTACTTTTGAGGTCTAATTCAAATACCATACAACTCAGCATTCAAAAGTGTACAGCCAGAGTGCCCACTGTGGCTCAGTGGGTTAAGAAGCTGACATGGTGTCTGTGAGGAGGCATGTTCAATCCCTGGCCTCACTCAGTAGGTTAAGGATCCAGCGTTGCCGCAAGCTGAGATCCCACTGCCACGGCTGTGGTGGAGGCCTCAGCTGCAGCTCTGGTGCATCTCATAGCCAGGGAACTTCCACATGCTACAGCTGAGGCCATAAGGAAAAAATAAACCAAAGTAAGTGTACAGTCAATGGGTTGTGGTGCCATCCATCACCACGATCAGCTTGAGAGCATCTGCGTCACCCCAAAAGAGGCCCAACACACTCGAGCTGTCACTGCCCGCGGCCACCCCTTCCCCAGCCCCCAGCAACCACCCGTCTGCTTTCCATCTCGCAGACTTGCCTAAGCTGGATGTTTCACACAAAAGGAATCAGCGAGCATGTGGTCTTCTGTGTCTGGCTTTTTCCACTGAGCAGATGTTTTCAAGGGCAGCCACGCTGTAGCAGGTGCTGCTATCTCACTACTTTTCATGGCCAAAAATTACCCCGCTGCGTGGATGGGCCACAGTTGCTTATCCATTCATCTGTGGGTGACACTGGGGTCATGTCCCTGTTTCTGGTGGCTGTGCACATGCATGTCCAAGTTTGGTGACTGTTGTTAAACCTCCTTTAGGGGAAACCAACGAAGTAAACACCACCTGTCAAAGGGAGTCTGCAGAGTTAGCTCCTCAAAAGCCACAAAGGCAAATAGGTTGGAGGGGGTGCTGGACGGGGGTCCTGGGGGGCTCCCTGTAAGCAGGCTGGGGGGCCCAAGCTGGAAATCTCCACGTGCAGGTCTTTTGACACCCCCGGGCTGGAAGCAGAGGGGCAGCAAGAGGACAAGAAAGGCCAAGATGTGTTCTTTACCAGACGCCCTAAGACACAGTCACTGCAAAGGCTGTGCTGTAACTGAGGCATCTAAGTCCGTGGGGGATAACGTCTCATTTAACTTTAAAGACAGGGAAATTCCTGTCCGGCTACCAAATCCAAGGGGCAGGACCTGGCGAGGAGACTTCCAGGATAAGAGGTCATTTTCTTTGGAAGAGGAAAATTCTGAAGGTTGATCCAAGCTTCTTCCCAAAAAATAGAATGGAAAAATCCCTAGTGTGTGACCTGAGATCCCTGGGGGCCTCCAAGAGTCCCCTGAATTCCCTTCCCGCCCACGTGCTCAGAGGGCACACCTGGAGCCCAGAATGCGATCCTCGTCCCCACCCTGGCTTCCCACCCAAGCCCAGCCCCACGTCTCCAGGGTCCTGGAGTGTATCAGGCACATGCAGTGACCAGGGGAGGACGGAGGTGGTCTTGCTTCCTGGCGGCAGAGCAAGGCAGCGGCAGAGCCAGAGAAGGACCACCTGCCCTGGCCGGCAGTCCTCAGCCGCCCGGCTCTCCAGTCCCAGTGACACCTGCCCCGCCCGCAGCGGTGCCCAGACGAGAAAGTGACACAGAGCACGACTCCTCTGAGCCGCAAACTCCTGTCTACTCGGCCAGAACGAACCGTCCCCACCATGAGCCACGTGCCGCACCTCAGGGGACCCTTGGCAGCAGGAGGCCGGGGGAGCCAGTCCTGGAATGTGCTGGTGGCCCCACTCCTCCACCCTGTGCCCACCCCAGCATTCTGAGCGGGGGCCTCGGCCTCTGCTCAGTCCCGACACGTGTCCTCGCCTCTGCGTCCTCAGGGCAGCTCCCATCGAGGCATTTGGAGCCTTCAAGCAAATGGCCCAGCTTGGGCCAGACCAGAGGTTCTCAAAGTACGGCCTTTTTCAGGGGGCCCTGAGACTCTTTTAAGGGGTTCATGAGCCAAAACTGTATTTTTAATTGTCACACCCGTAGCATTTGGAAGTTCCCACACCAGGAATCAAACATTCACGGCCACAGAGACAAGGCTGGATTCTTAACCTGCTGCAGGAATTTCAAGTCAAAAAAAATTTTGTATGTGTGCTTTTTAGGGCCACACCTGTGGCATACAGAGGTTCTCAGGCAAGGGGTCAAATCGGAGCTACAGCTGCCAGCCTATGACACAGCCACAGCAACTCGGGATCTGAGCCGTGTCTGCAACCTACACCACAGCTCATCCAGCCACACCGGATCCTTAACCCACCGAGCTACGGCACAGGTCACAAATGTGGCTCAGACTCAATCCCTAGCCCAGAAACTTCCATATGCCACAGGTGTGGCCTTAAAAAATAAATTTTAATGCCTCAGTTTTAATTTCTACAGTAAATGCCATGGATGTAACCCACATTAACAAAAGTCCTGAGTAATCAGAAGCATAAAGGAGCCCCAGCCACCCAAGCGCACCCCATCAGCAACTGGCCCTTGTACTCCCACAACACCCGTGCTCCCCCGGGACTGATCACACCCCCGGCTCTCTGTCAGCCCAACACAAACAAGCCTTCATGTCCGTCTCCAGGCTTCTACTCAGAGCCTTTCTCCTCAACACACTTCCTAAAGGGAAGAATCTCATGCCAGACTTTCCCCTGGCGGCAGCCCTACCAACCATGGAAATGAAAGACTCCGGCACACGCTGGGCAGGGAGACCCTCCTCCTGAGAGGCGAGCTCTGCCAGGGACAGGGGCCTGGAGAGGGGGCAGGACAGGGGCCTGGAGAGGGGGCTGGCTCTACAACAGACAACATGCACTTGCGGGCGCCCTGCCCGCGCCCTGCCCCAGGTCCCAGCGGCCCCGAGGCTGATACATCAAACTACTGAGCACCTCGGGCATCCGACAGGAGCGCGGCACCCGCTGCTAGAGCCATACACCACTCGAGCCCTTTCGGATCCATCAAATGTTCCACTCCACTAAAAAGTACTAAGGCAAGACTAGAACAAACCAGTGGTTTTCCAAGAGCCCTTCAGAGCCCCTGCAGAGCACAGGTGGGGCAGGCAGCTGGGGTGGGAGCAGCCTCAGGGGGGCGCCACTCCTGCCCTGGACCTGGACTTCACATGGCTGAGTTCCGAGAGCCACTTCAAGGGGCTCCGTGCTCCACAGCTAATAAAGCTTGAAAACTGGAAACAGAGGCGCGAGCAGGCCAGAGACCTCTTCCTCTGACTCCAAGGCTCTCTGGAGGCTGCTGGCTCTCCGCCGCTTCCATGAACCTCCCCACTCTGGGGTGCACCAGCGTGTCCCCACACGGCCTAGCCTTCCTCTCCCACCCCCTCCAGCTCTGCTCCTGCTTGGCAGCTGCGCTGAACTCCAGGAGGGGGACGGGGCTCCAAGGGGCCTGGCCATCCCCGCACATGGGCACAGCCCCTCCAGCAGCACCTCGCAGTCGCACGCAGACCCCAGGTCTCCATCCTGGACTCCTCCGCCCGTCCAGCACCATCTCCACTGCCCCCCCCCCCCCCACAGCCTGCAGTGCGGATGTCTGGCTGGACGAGCTGATTCCAAACAGAGCTCACTGACACATTTCCATGGGGCCCAGCAAGTCCCTCCTAGTCTCCACCCAGAAGAAGAGAGAGGAGGTGTCAGACAAAAACACGCACACGAGCGAACGTTCCCAGCAGCCAGAGGACAGAACAGCCCAAATGCCACCTCCAGATGAAGGGGCAGAATGCGCTCTCTCCATGTAATGGAACATTCGGCCATAAACAAGCCGTGGACACTGCTTCACGCGACCACATGAACTCCTGAAAACATGCTCAGTGCAAAAAGCCAGACAAAAGGTTGCAATGTCCAGACTAGGTAAATCCACAGGGACAGGAAAAAATACGTCCACAGGGACAGCAGACAGACAGACGGGTGCTGAGGGCTGGGGGTGGGGAATGGGGCATAACCGCTTACAAGGTATGGGGTATTCTTTCGGGGTGACGAAATATGTAAAATGAGAGAGTACTGGTGGATTTGGCGTATTGTGAATGTGCTAACACAACTGAAATGTCCTTTTTTTTTTTGTCTTTTTGCCATTTCTTGGGCCGCTCCTGCGGCATATGGAGGTTCCCGGGCTAGGGGTCGAATCGGAGCTGTAGCCACCAGCCTACACCAGAGCCACAGCAACGCAGGATCCGAGCCGCGTCTGTGACCCACACCACAGCTCACGGCAACGCCAGAACCTTGACCCACTGAGCAAGGGCAGGGATCGAACCCACAACCTCATGGTTCCCAGTCGGATTTGTCAACCACTGCGCCAGGACGGGAACTCCCTGAAATGTCCATTTTTAAATGATTAACTTGACGTTATATAAATTTTGCCTCAAAACAAAACAAAACACCCCACACACAGTGCTCACTAGATGCCAGGCATGGAGGGGGCAGCCCACCCTCTCCATTCTCCCTCCCACTCCCCAGCTCAGCCACCCGCTCCCCCGTCTGCCCACACACGTGCCCTGCAAGCCCAGCCCCTGCTCAGGGCCCCTCCCTGGCCTGTAGCCGCTGGGGGAAGAGCGGAAGCCCCTGCCCTGACTGGGCCTGACGAGAAGCCCGTGGCCACAGGATTTTTGGAACATGACGCCACTCGTGGCAAAGGGAAGAAAGCTGAAGAGCGTGTGGGGATAAAGTTTAGAGGCCATGGCTTGGCAGGAAAGTCACACCCTGACCCTCAAAAAAGCAGTGCTTGCTGGAGTTCCCTCGTGGCTCAGCAGGTTAAGAACCTGGCATTGTCACTGCTGTGCCTTGGGTCACTGCTGTGCCTTGGGTCACTGCTGAGGTGCAGCTTCACTCCCTGGCTCAGAACTTCCGCATGCCACAGGCGTGGCCAAAACAAACAAAATAGCAGTGCTTCCTATAAAATGACAGGTAGGACAGGAAAATGCGAGGGAAGGGGGGAAAAAAGGAAATTTAACAAGTTCAGCCCAAGTGTTACCCTCCAACCCACTCTTCCCAGCACACACACACCCTCTGGCAGCCCCCGGCTCCCAGAATCTAGGGGCTAAGGGCCACACACACCCAGGGATCTAACGTCCAGAGCCCCCATCTGAGCCGCTCACGTGCGCGCGGGGAGCACTGGGAGGCGGAGGTCGAGTCAGACGGCCTGGGTTTGCATCCCGGCTCTGTCCCTTGCTGCCTGGCCATTAGGCAAGTTACAGGCCCTCTTCTCGTCTGTTTTCTTCTCTCTGCCTCATCAGGCGGCTCCGAATACAAATGAGTTAACAGTGGCCTGGCACACAGCGATTACTGTCAGCTATGAATGCCACCACTGCCACAGGAAATACTCCCAGAGCTAGTCAACTGCTCCTTCGATTTAAGTATAGAAAACCACGCCGTGGAAGGTTGCGTGGCCCTGCTCCAGGAAGAAGACCCTACACGCAGCGGGTTTCGGAGGGGAGGGAGATGAGCAGATGAGAGTCAAGGACGACTGGGTGGCCCCACTGCACCTAGGCCGGGGGCACGAGGATGTAGATCCCATCAACTGCTCCCAGGGGCGACCGCAGGAAAAGCAGCTTCTCTTAGTCCCCCTCTGACACTTCTACCCAAAGTGACTTCCGAAATCAGGACCTGCCACAGTCATGCACAGGACTTGCACCAGGCCCTGCTCTGGGCCTGGCAGGTGCTCCAGGGTGGCCGCGGGGCTGGCGGCTGCCCTCCGGAGCAGCCGTCACCCTCTAAAGGGAGGTCTCAGGCTGACAGAACCCGGTCTCTCCACTTCTTACACTCTGAAAAAAAATTTTTCTCTTCTTTTTAGGGCCGTACCTGAGGCATATAGAAACTCCCTGGGCTAGAGTTTCAACTGGAGCTGCAGCTGCCAGCCTGCACCACAGCCACAGCCATGCCAGATCCAAGCCATGACTGCAACATACACCACAGCTCACAACAACGCTGGATCCTTAACCCACTGAGTGAGGCCAGGGACTGAACCCATATCCTCATGGATCCTAGTCGGGTTTGTTTCCACTGAGCCACGACGGGGACCATAAAATTCTGAAAAGTTGAATCTTTATACTGAAGCAAGCTAACTGCTTATGGCCCTTCCAAGCCCGAGGGGCTCCTGTGAGGAAGCTATTGGGGTGGTGCTAGGCAGCTTAGCAGGGGAGGTGGCAGCCTGGGCTTCTGCTCTGTGGGCGCAGGGTAGGCAGAATCAGAGTATGAGTGCCAGCTGCCCCACAGAATTGCATCACAGAGGCAGCTCCCGCTCTGGGTCCGTGCCTACAAAGCCAGCCGCGTCCACAGGGTGCCTGCTCCACACTCAAGCAGTTATAAATTTAGCACCAGCTGTTTCTTGCACCTTCCAGCATCCTCACAGGCACCCAAAGACAGGGGTATTATCGCAGCCTCCGGTTTTTAGGGGAGGGACACAGACACTTAAATCCTGTTACCTTGCTCAATCAGCATAAAACCCAAATCTGGGCTGAAAGCCCCCGCCCTCAACCACCCCATTCCCTCTCGTGAACACGTGCAAGTGAAAAGTGGGACCGTGTCAGATTTCTAGGTCAGCGCAGCCCCAAGCGGAAAGCAAATGAACGGCCCGGCCCTACTGAGACCTGAGGGTCCCGCACGGAAAAGAGGCTCTGAGTGTGGTGCCCAGGAGGCCTGGGCTCTTTCTCTGGCTCAACTGGAACTGAGCAGCTGCTGGCCTGCCTTAGGCTCTTCTGCTGCTACCAGGCCCCTGGGAGGTGAGAGGCCTGTCTAAGGCGCACAGGAGGCTCCCTGGCATACCTGCCAGACCAGGGCTTCAGGACCAGAGAGATCAAGGACACAACCACTCCCTGGGTCTCAATTCCTCAGGGGAAAACCTGCTTCCTGCTCAGGGCTGGACCAAAGCCAGCAGCCTGTTCAGGGGACACGGGACACCCCACAGCTAAAAGACGTCAGGACCGGGTGACAAACCGCGAAATGCTCTGCTTGTCCCAACCCCGCCCCCCACTCCAGAAACTCAGGAATCCAAGTCAGGACCAGGCCCTGATTCTGACAGCAAAGGTTAACACTTGTCATCAGACACAGGGAGGCCAAAGGAACGTTGGAAAATTCCACCCTGGTCTTCCTGTGACCCAGGCTGACCCTCGCTGGGTCTCAGTGGACAGTCCCTTGCCTGCTTAATGGAGCGGGGGGGAGATGTCCAGGCCCGCAGGCCCTCCTCCCAGGGCTTGGAGGTAGAAGTCCATTAAAGAGCCTTCGTTTCGGTGGCAGTAGCCCGGCCTCCTACTGAAACACCAGGTTGACAAGTCCAAGTGGCCTTCCCAGGAGAAGGGAGGACAGGCTCTGGTCGCATGAAGGCTGGCGTGGGAATCGTGTGGAACGCAGCCCCATCCCCAGGGAGCTCGGCGGCCTCGGGCGGAAGGAGGTCACGGCGGACACAACCCCTGATCCCGTGCCACGCAGGCCCCGGAGGACGCATCAGGCCCATCTGCTCACTCTCGCCCGAGCCGCCCTGAAGCCGAGGGCAGGCCACCTCGGGCCACTTGCAGCGCAGGGTGCACACGCTAAACTGAGTGACAGGAGGCAGGAGCCTGAAGGGTTACAGACGCCAGGCAAAAGCCAGGCTGCGGTTTCATGTGAACTAGGATGACCCTGACTGAGAAACCCAGCAAGCGTTTTGGAAGCTTCTAGTTCCAGTCTCCAGAGACGATGTGCCAGCAAATCAACCCGCTGGCTCTCTGGCCCCCAAAGGAAGCGACAGAATAGTGGGAGCCGGAGGGCTGGGCATGCAGGGCGTCCTCCCAGGGCAGCTGCGAAAGACCTGCAGACCACTTCACAGGACGCTCAACTGCTAAAACCAAGGGACCACAAAATCTAGGGCAGCGTTTTCTTTCTTTCTAACTTTGTAGGGCCGCACCTGTGGCGTATGGGAAGTTCCCAGGCTAGGGGGCGTGTTGGAGCTTCAGCGGCTGGCCCACACCACAGCCACAGCAATGCCAGATCCGAGCTGCGTCTGTGACCTTCGCCACAGCTCACGGCAATGCTGGATCCTTAACCCACTGCATGAGGCCAGGGATCGAACCTGCGTCCTCACGGATACCAGCTGGGATCCTGACCGCTGAGCCACGACGGGAACACCTACGGCAGAGTTTTCAGACCTGCCCTCGAGGCCTCAGAAATGACTGGAGGTCCCACGGGCAGAAAACAGAGGGGGCTGAGAGGCTCCAACTGCATGTCACCCAGAAGCCATGTCTCTTTTTCACGCACGATGTTTCCGTACAAATTTCTTCTGGTAAAAGGCTCCATGTTCAATTTATTAAGTTTGAAAACCACTGACTTGGTCCAACTATGTCCTCTCAGATGGGAAAAGGGTGCCTGGAGAGTGAGTTTCCAAGGATAAAAGCCTGTTTTTTCAGATCCAGTGCTTCGAAGTCAGCCCTCAGGGCTCCCCGCCCCACAGCATATAGGGACCTGGGCGTAGGCCACACCGCCCCACCCGCCCGTCTCCTTTCCAGCTTGCAATTCTCCCTCCTCTCTTTCCATCTATCTGGCAGCTTGGGGACAATTTAAAGATAAACATTCCAAGCCAAATTTCTTTATTTTGGCCTAAGAGCATCAGGGAGAGCCCAGACAAAGGCCGTTCCCCACAGGAGAGGTGGTCGCATGCTTCCTGGAACAGCAGTTACCACAAAGGCCATCCTGGAGCCTCCACGGGCCTGGCCAGTGCGCTGCATCTGTTCCATCAGCAGAACACTCCTTGTCGAGAGAATGTGGGCGCCAGCTTTACAGGTGGGAAACTAGGCCTGGGAGAATGTAAGTGACCTTTCTGGGTCAGCCTGCCACAGGTGCGCCAAGAAGAGAACACAGGTCTTCAACTGCAGTCCCTCTGGGTAGCACGGGAACAGGAGCTCAGAGAGAAAGCTCACGTAGCAGGCTCAGGTAGCAGGCTCGAATGCAAGGAGAAAAGCAGCTAGGATACGGCTGCAGAGACTCAGCACATGCAGAGGGCTGTGCGGAATGCAGTCGCCACGTCCGGCCATCTGCCTGGACAGGCAGGTAGGCCTGCCCCCTCCCAGCCCACCCGCAAGAGAGGTCCCCTAAGCCCTGACTGGCAAGCACCCGCCCTCCTTCTGCCCTGGAGGGGAAGTAGTGACCAGAGCCCCAGAGCTCTCGGACACAGCAAAAGGAGTCACCAAAAAGGAAGGGACATGCAAGAGTTCCCACTGTGATGCAGCTGGGTGAGGACCAGGCATTGTCACTGCAGCGGCTCAGGTCACCTCTGAGGTTCAAGTTCAATTCCCAGCCTGGCAACTTCTACAGACTGTGAGTGCGGCCAAAGGAGGAAAAAAAAAAAAAATGGTGACAAAGAAAGCACACCCCTAAAGCTGGCCAAAGACACTGAGAGAGATGCACACAGGAGCACGAGCAGGAGAAGCGGCGCTCCAGGAAGCTTCTGAGCCCAGCTGTCTGCACGACAGCCCACAGTGAGGAAAAGCTCACGAGCACAGCTTTCCCAGCCGGCGCGTCGCCCAGGGTCTCAGGGACCCAGCCGAGGGCCAGGCCGCTGCACCCAGACCTGCCCTAGTCACCACTGCAGGCACCAGCCACACACAGATACTCGGCGCTTGCCAAGTGGCTAAGTCTGCACTGGAGGGGCTGGGAAGGTGCAAGTGTGTACGACAGCTTCTTTACATGTTGAAATGATGATATTCTGGACACCTTAGGTTAAATAAAACTAAAATCGATTTCACCTTTTTCTACTTAAACATGACTACTAGAAAATTCTAAATTACACATATGTAATACAGTTCCATTGGAGAGGGCTGGTCTAACCCAGGGAGGGTTGGCAAGCTATGCTCCACAGGCCAAATCCAGCCCATTAGCTTTGTCTTTCCTTTTCTTTTTTGGCCACCCCAAGGCACATGGCCTTCCCAGGCCAGGGACCAGATCCGAGCCACAGTCTCGACCCAAGCAGCTGTGGCAACGTTGCATCCTTAACCCATTGTGCCCGGCCAGGGATTGAACTGGTGCCCCAGTGCTCCCAAGATGCCTCCAACCCCATTGAGCCACATCGGGAACTCCCCACTGGCTATTTTTTTAAGGCTGAGAAATCAAGAATGGCTTTGAGGAGTTCCCATTGTGGCTCAGAGGTTAACGAATCTAAGAACCATGAGGTTGCAGGTTCGATCCCTGGCCTTGCTCAGTGGGTTAAGGATCCGGCGTTTCCGTGAGCTGTGGTGTAGGTCACAGACATGGCTTGGATCCTGCGTTGCTGTGGCTCTGGTATAGGCCGGCAGCTACAGCTCCGATTGGACCCCTAGCCTGGGAACTTCCATATGCCGCAGAAGTGGCCCAAGAAATAGCAAAAGGACAAAAAAAAAAAAAAAAAAAAAAGAATGGCTTTTATATTTGCAAATGGTTATGTAAGTACCTATGCAAACTCCTTGAATTTGCCTGTGGAATTACAAAACCTAAAATATTTACTATCTGGCCCTTTAAGAAAAAATTTGCCGATCCCTAGTCCAGACTCTGGAAAACAATCAGATATTCACTCCAGTAATACAAGGAGCAAAGGGTAGGTTTGGGAGTTGGGGGAGAAGGGGGTGTGATTCTTACATTTTTTTTTTAATTGAGGTAAAATTCATGTAACATAGAATTAATTACTTTACCTTTCTTCTTCTTCTTCTTTTAAGGGCTGAACCTGGGGCACATGTAAGTTCCCAGAGTGGGGATCAAATCACACTCTAGAGACATGGGACCCAAGCCTCGTCTGCGACCTACACCGCAGCTCACAGCAAAGCTGGGTCCCCGAACCACGGAGCCAGGCCAGGGATTGAACCCGAATCCTCATGGATACTTGTGGGATTCATTTCCGCAGCACCACAATGGGAACGCCACAGCTTTTTTATTGTTGGCTGCACCTGTGGCATGTGGAAGTTCCCAGGCCAGGGATCAGACCCATGCCACAGCAGCGACCCACGCAACTGCGGGGACAATGCCAGATCCTTAACCCCACTGAGCCACAAAGGAACTCCAAAATTAACTGCTTTAGGAGTCCTTGTTGTGGCTCAGAGAAAATGAACCCTATTAGTATCCATGAGGATGTCGGTTCAATTTCTAGCCCCACTCAGTGGGTTAGGGATCCTGTGTTTCTGAAAGCTGCAGTGTAGGTTGCAGACACAGCTCAGATCTGGTGTTGCTATGGCTGCAGTGTAGGCTGGCAGCTGTAGCTCTGATCTGCCCCCTAGCCGGGGAACTTCCATGTGCTGCACCTGCAGCCCTAAAAAGTAAAAACAAACAAACAAACTGGAGTCTCCATTGTGGTGCAGCGGAAACAAATCTGACTAGTATCCATGAGGATGTGGGTTCGATCCCTGGCCTCGCTCAGTGGGTCAGGGATCCAGTGTTGCTATGTGCTGTGGTGTAGGTCGCAGATGCGGCTCAGATCCCGAGTTACTGTGGCTGTGACACAGACCGGCAGCTGTAGCTCTGATTTGACTCCTACCCTGGGAACCTCCATATGCTGCAGGTACAGCCCTAAAAAGCAAAAAATAAAAATAAAAATAAAAAATTAACTACTTTACAGTGAACGCTTCAGTGCCACTTAGTACATTCATGGTGTTATGTAACCAGTGCTTCCATCTAATTCCAAAACATTTCATCACCTTCTAAATAACACCAACCCCATCAGCAGGCACTCCCTGTCCCCCACTAACCAGAACCTTGGCAACCACTCGTCTGCCTTCTGTTTCCATGGATTTGCCTCTTCTGAACATTTCATATCAACAGACCAATCTGTGACCTGTCTCTGATTCTTCCACTAAGCGCCATGGTTTGGAGGGTTAGTCATGTTACAGCAGGGCTCAGTATTTCATTCCTTTTTATAACTGAATTATATTCCTCTGTCTGGATATACCACTGTACTGGATTTATCCGTTCGTTCACGACGGATACTTGGGTTGTTGCTACTTTTTGGCTATTGTGAACAGTGCTATTGTGAACTGCTTGAATACCTACTTTCAATTCTTTGGGTCCACGCTAGGAATGGACTCACGGAGTCAGGTGATAACGCTCTTAAGGAACTGACAATCCGACCTCCTCGCCGGCTGAACCATCGCACACCTTCCCGAGAGCAACGCACGCGGGCTCCACATCCTCGGGGTACCTGATACTTTCCCTTTTCCTTCCTCTGCATCCTAGTGGGTGGAAGGCGGCATCTCATCAGGGGTTCAACCTGCATTTCCCTAACCACTACGGATGTTACCGTCTTTTCACGTGCTTGCTGGCCAAGTGTGAGGTCTGGGACTTCTGACATACCCCTTGCCAAACTACCCACCAATCTGTGAGTAATTACAAACCTTCTAAAAAGGGTGGGCACAAAATCCTCCCGCTGTTTCTGAGATGACCATTAGGTCAAACGAAGACCATCCATATCCCGGAACTTCCAAGAAAATCATAGGAACGAAAGTTGATGAAATGATTCAAGAGATCAAGCGCTGGCCCCCCTACCTCAACATCTGGGATTCCTACCCCAAGGCCCCAGTAGCCCTGGCCGTGGCGCATGGGCCCAGCGAGGGGCGGAATTAGACCAGGAGGACTGGAAGAACTGGGCAAGATCCAGACCGACCCTCTCATTCTCCACGAGAGAAAAACCACCCAGCCAAGGTCCCGCAACAAAACAGCAGTGGACCAGGAACGAGAATTAAGTTTGGTGACTCCTCCCACAAAAATCGATGCCTATTGGTGCAGGAGCCAGCAGGAGAATGAAACATCACCTCAGGTCACGCCCCACCAGAAAGCCCAGGAACCCCAGCTGGGACAAGGACCTGGACACCCAGCATCCTCAGTTCCAGACCTGCAGCTCCCACTAACCCCCAACCCCTCTGCTCCCCTCTTCCTGTTTCAGTCTACACAGCCTCCGGAGCCACCCCGCTCCCTCCCGTGCCAGAATTCCACGCGGCCCTATTCCTCCTCCAGCCCCAGCCACCTCCACTCCCCTGATGGCCAATTTACCACATTATCTTTCACTCCGTCCCACCTGCCCAAACCTACTCCAAATATGCTCTCCTCGGCCACCGTTAAAGGGACTTTTACCCGGCCAGGTTTCCTCAATCCCCACCTCTGATCAACTGCCAACGTCCTGTCGCCCCGTCGCTGGTGTCTGGTGACGCCTTCTCCCTGAACAGCACTGACCTGGAGACCTTTACTGACATTTGCATGATCTTTTTTTTTTTGTTTTTTTTGTCTGTTGTCTCTTGTCTTTTTTTTTTAAGGGCCGCACCCTCGGCATTTTGAGGTTCCCAGGCGAGGAGTCGAATCGGAGCTGTTGCTGCCCGCCTACGTCACAGCCACAGCCACGCCAGATCCGGGCCGCCTCTGCAACCT
The DNA here is from genome assembly GCF_054392235.1 of Sus scrofa. Lineage (NCBI taxonomy): Eukaryota > Metazoa > Chordata > Mammalia > Artiodactyla > Suidae > Sus > Sus scrofa. Next base: position 66,561,851 of record NC_139394.1, read on the forward strand.
ACAGCACAGCTCACGGCAACACGGGATCCTTAACCCGCTGAGCGAGGCCAGGGATCAAACCCACAATCTCATGGTTCCCAGTCGGATTTGTTTCCGATGTGCCACGACGGGAACTTTACACGGACTTGTGGAAGAGCATCTATTAGAGCTTCTGCCTTTCCCGAGAATTATTTTCCCAAAACACAAATCCAATAGATGAACAACCTAAGCATAAAAACAACTATAAAAGAATGAAGGAAATAAGAGGCTATACCATAAAGTTGCAAAGAAAACCTTCGTAAGCATGAGATTAAAACTACAAACTATAAAGAAAATGCAGACATTTAATTGCATTCACATTTAAAACTACCGCATGAAAAAGAGAACTAACCATACATAAAATTAAAAACAGTATGTGACAAGTGCCAGATTAATATCTTGAGCAGGAATCAGCAAACCATGGCTCAAAGGCCAATCCCGCCAGCTGCCTGTATGTGTATATAAAGTTTTACTGGAAAGATCCATACCCCTTAGTTTATGTCTTATCTACAGCAGCTTTACACAGAGGCTTTCGTGCTACAAGGGCAAAGCTACCGGGGAGCCACAAAGATCTCGTGGCCCAAAAGGCTGAAATGTTTACTATGTGATCTTTTACAGAAAGTTCACGGACGCCTCACCTAAAGTACACATAAAGCACCTACACATTAGTGCGGGAGAGAGGAGCTAATCCAAGAGAAAAATGGACAAAAAATATGAAAACCCACAAAAGAAACAAAATACACTCAATAAATATTATTAAAAGAGGCTTAAACTCACTGGTCATTGGGGGAATTACTAGAGAATTAAATCATTTGCTACCCAATCTTGGCAATGGTATGACACAGCCTTTTTTGGAAGACAATTTGGTGATTATCTGTGAAAAAAAAAAATTTAAGGCATTTGATGTCAACCCAGCCATTCTATTTTTGGGTAACTGCCCCCAGAGAAATACTTACACTCGTGCGCGCATGCACACACACACACACACACACACAAGCATGTAGAAAGCTGTTCGCTGAAGCACTCACTGTTTATAATGACAAAACCAGGAACTAACCTTGCTGTGCATCCATAAAGGAATGGTTAAATTACGGTACATCCCTGACAGTACAAGATGCAAACAGTTTTGGTATGTTTATACGTACTACCATGAAAGGGACTGTGAGATGTCTGTTAGGCAGGAAAAAAAAAATATGTTGCAGAGCAAAAATGCAGTAGAGTTTAGATTAAAAAAGGTTTTTCAACTATACTTGAGCTTGTATGTATGAATGTCGAGAAACGCACAGGACTAAAGGAGAAACGCCTTACGGAGGAGGTGGCCTCAGTGATTGCTGATCTATCTTCCAGCCTGGACGGTCTAAAATAAGCTCGGGGCGGGAGGGGCAGCAGGAAGCAGGGACTTGGGGGAGACTGGTGGGAACCGATTGGCTGAGGGTTTCCAATGGAGCCCCGAGGATGAGAGGAACAGGCTGGGGGAGGGCCGGATGCAGGGAGCAGCAGCTGAGGCTGCTGGCAGCCGCCCGAGTCTCTCTCCTCTTTTCAAGAGCAGCTTCTTCCTGAAAGATCCCAGGAGGTGGAAGCCCGGCCTCATCTCTCCCAGCACAAATAACCCCACTCATTTCAGAAACTACCATTCCAGTTGGGCCCTGGAGGGCCCAGGCCTGCTTCAAAACCCACACTTCCCCTGGGAAGAAGGAGAAAGAGCAACACACTGGAAATGTGCAACACCTCCTGCTCCTCTGAACCCACCTAATAAACAGATTTTTTTTCAACAGATTTAACTCGAATATGCAGATTCCATTCTAGTCCACCCAAATTTAAGAAATGGAAAGCAAGCCCCATGAGGTGTAAACACGCAATTGAGGCAGCGGCCCGGGATAACCAGAAAACTCTCCGAGAATAACCTTGCCAAGCCCAGAAACTTCCTAAATCCAAGTGTACGGGTCTGTAAGCAACTTTCTGTCTGCTTATTTTTTGAAAAGTTTAAGAAGGTCTCATGCCTTGCTTTTCACAACCGCCTGGAGGGGGGGAGAGCCAGGGACCCCTGCTCCCAATTTGTGGGAACGGAAAGGAAACTACCCAGAGGCGAAGGGACCTGCTCAAGGTCACGCGGCTCAGAGTGACAGCGGAGACCAGAAGCTGGATCTCCCGAGTCCCGGTGCGGGGCCCGCATCACCGCCTACGCGGCCGCCCAGAGAGCCCCGCAGCGCCGAGGAGGGGCCCTCGGAAGCCCGCCGCACAGCCCGGAGCACGCCCCGCAAACAGCTCCGCGGGCCCTCGGGGCGCGACCCGGGCTCCGCGGCCTGGGGGCTCCGCGGCCTGGGGGCTCCGGTCAGGGGGCGGCACGTCCCGGGCCGCCGCCGCCGGCCCCGTAAGCGCCAAGGCCGGTGGGCACTCCAGCGGCGGAGGAAGGGCCAGGCCGGTCCGCTCGGAAGCAGCGTGTCCGCGGCAGGAGCGGCCGCAACTAGGTCAGCGGGGCCGCAATGGGAAGGGGGCTCCCGGCCTCGCTCAGGGCCGCCCGGGGACGCTCGGGGAGCACGGCGGCCGGGAGAGGGCGCGGGGCGGGGGCGGGCCGTCGGGCGCGGCCGGGAGCCCGGCCGCGGAGGGACCGGCGCGGGGAGAGGCCGGCGCGGCGACCCGGGGCGCCCGGGAGAGACGAGACCCCGCTCCGGCCGCGCCGCCCGGCCCGAGTGCGGCCCCGCGCTTTGTTCCCGCGCTCGGCCGGGCGCCTCGAGCCTCCGAAACACATGAGTCACCGGGCGGCGGGCGCAGGGCGCCGCTTTGTCCGCCCCGCCCGCCGCCCGCCGCCCGCCGCCGGCCGCGGGCGCTCACCTGCGTCAGGTCCTCGTCGTTGAGCAGATGCGACTCGCGGGGCTTGAAGCAGTTCTGACACTTGCTCTTGTTGAAGATGTTGGCCTGGAATTTCCTGCACGGGTTCTCCTTGGCGGCCGACATGGCCGGGCGCGGGCTCAGGCCGGGAGCCGCCGCATCCCCGGCCGCCGCCTCCAGCCGCGCACGCAGGCCGGCGCCTCACAGAGCGCGCGGCCCCCGCCGCCCGCCCGCGCCGCCGCCGCCGCCGCCGCCCGCCGGCCCCGGGCCCATGGACGCGGCCAAGCGCGCCCGCTCCCGCTCCCAAAGCGCCCGCCGGTCGCCGCGCTCGGTGCCCGCGCCGCCCTGGGCGCCCGCGGCCGCAGCGAAGGGGAGCGGAGCGCCGGGCGCACTCGGGGGCGGCGGGCGCGCGCGAGGGAGCGACAGGCCAGCGCGCGGGGCGGGGCCGCACGCGGGGCGGGGCCGCGTCCCGGCGCGATTGGCGGCCCAGCGGGCCAATGGCAGCTGGGCGCCGCGGCTAACAAAGAAACCTTCCTGCGAATGGGAGCCGGGGGAGGGACAAAGGCGGCCGGGCGCAAGGTAACTTGTGTAGGCGGGGAAAGGCGGGGCGCGGCGGGACGTTCAGGCTTGGTGGACGGGCGCGCGGCCGCCGGCCCTGACAGCTGCGGGGGCGGGGCCGGCGGGGCGGGGCGGGGCCGGCGGGGCGGGGCCGGCGGGCTGGTGCTGCAAACAGCTTTTCCAACCTGGCTCTCTTGCGCCCACGTGGAGCGGATTAGCTTGACACCCACCGCACCCACTGTGCGCGGGCCACGCGCGGTGGTCAGCAAGGCTGCAGAGTGTTACAAGTGCTTGATATGCATGAGCTCAGTGAAGGCGCACAGCCTCCCCATCACCATCCCGTTTTACACGGGCGGACACTGAGGCACATAGAAATTAAGACGAGGGAGGTAGGGTTTCAGGGGGTGACTCAGAGACATCAGCCTGGAAGAGCTGTCAGTTCTATTGCGGGAGATTAGTAAGGGCTGACGCGATGCCAGGTACTGAGCCAGGCACTCCTGCCCTCATTACGCACTTGAGGAAATTAAGGCTCCAACGCTTCCAAGCAATTTGTGCCACGTAGTTCTACTAGGTGGGCGAACCGTCCCTCCAGTCCTCCACCGTCCAGTCTCCGAGCCAGGAGACCACTTAGAGAAGACTGAAGGAGGTGTGGACAAAAGGCTCAGCAGCTCAGAGAGGGAGTCCTTGGGGAAATTAAAGAGGAGAGGAAATTCAGGCCGAGCGTGAGTCGAGAGGGGCTGGGGTGGAGGTGGAGGAAGAAGGAGCAGGACTGACCACGCTGAGGCCTTCGTGAGGGCCCGGTCATCCAGGGCCCTGGGGTCCAAGCCCAGGCTGGTAAGGTCATCCTACTGGCAGCGAGGAGCCCAGCGCCGGGGTTTCCAAATCAGGGCTTGAGCCAGCTCAGCCCTCGCAGAGGAGGTGACACTGAAGCATGTGCTAGGGTCAGTGACAGCAGCTGTTGCTTAGAGAATGGAAGGTTTTCGGAGAAGCAGCGAAGGCTTCCAGAGCTGTGTACTTTTCCACTGAGCCTCCTGCAAACATCCCAGGGAGGCGGATGTCATGTTCGTGTAAGAAAGTACTTTGCTCCAAAGCGAGCTGAAGAACGGAGAATCCAAGTCCCGCGGCCGCCTGTGGGGAAGGCCAGCCCCAGCCTGGCCGGCCCTTGGCCCTGGGCGAGTGCCTTCACCTGCCTGCTGCCTCCGTTACCTCATCCACAAAACTGGCATGAGTGTGTGCTTGCCGTGAGTGTCACATGATATAATGCTTGTAAACGATTTAGCACCGTGCCAAAATGTTAATTGGTGAATCTAGGCAAAGGGTGTTTATTGTCCTACCCTCGCGGCTTTTCTGTGGGTTTAAATTTTTGCAAAATAAAAAAGTGTGTGTGTGTAGTGGGGGAGACAGACAATTCTTGCCTACACAGAATACTCAGAAACTGATACCACGGGTGGCCTCTGGGGAGGGAGCTGGGTGGTTGAGAGGTGACCTACTTTTAATTTTCACTGTGCGCCCTCTTCTTTCTTTGGATTCAGTGTTGTGTGCATGTATAACTTGCTCTAAAATAATTCTCAAAAGTCCTACCCATGCCTCAAGGTCATCTCACAGGCCCCGTCCCTGAAGCAAATGCCTGTCGTGTTCTGCTCAAGTCTGTGGACACATCCCCGGGCAGGAGGGTCTGCAGTGGGGGCATAAGGAGGCATTTGATTCAGGCCACCTTGGAAGAAGCTCACACCTGAGCAAATGGAGACAAATTAGAAGGCAGGAGTGCCCACTGTGGCACAGCGGAAATGGATCCAACTGGCATCCGTGAGGATGCAGGTTCGATCCCTGGCGTCGATCAGTGGGTGGGGGAGCTGGCGTTGCTGCGAGCTATGGTGAAGGTCCCAGACTTGGCTCAAATCTGGCACTGCTGTGGCTGTGGTGTAGGGCAGCAGCTGTAGCTCCGATTGGACCCCTAGCCTGGCAACTTCATATGCCACGGGTGCAGCCCTAAAAAGAAAAAAAAATCCAAAAAAACAGAAGACAGATTCAATCTGGGGTATAACGGGGTCCAGACAAGGGCACCCAGCTCTGTATGCAGCTTCAGGGAGGGCTTCTTGGAGGAGGCGGTGCTGGGGCCAGGACTGAGCTGAATGAGATCCAACCAGGAGAAGGCGAAGGGAAAGCATTCCAGACAGAAGGAGCCCGGAGAGGCGGGAGGGCCGGGGAAGAGTAAACGGAGAGTGTGCACAGAGGTCCAGCCCTTGCTGGGTAAGCTGCCTGCGGCAGCAGATTGGACAGAGGTGGTTTTGCAGAAAATCAGCTCCTGAGGCTCAGGACATTTAAAATACTTGCCTATGGTCCTAACACACTCCCTGCAGTGGGGAGTCAAGCCCACACAGGCTGGCCCCAGAGCGGCCTAGGCAGTGGGAAACCATTAGCGGAAGTTTTTGTGTATTTATTTATATTTTTAAATTGTTTTTAGGCCGCACCCGCAGCATAGGGAGGTTCCCAGGCTAGGGGTCCAATCAGAGCTGCAGCTGCCGGCCTCCACCACAGCCACAGCAACGCAGGACCTGGGCCTCATGTGCGACCTACACCACAGCTCGCGGCCACACCTGGTCCCCAATCCACCGAGCGAGGCCAGGGATCAAACCCACATCCTCATGGATACGAGTCCTGCTCGGACGCCGCTGCGTCGCCAAGGGAACGCCCATGAGCTGAAGCTTGTAGCTTGCGCTCCTACACAAGGGCAAGTGGTCTGCACGTGGGCCAGAGGTGACTGATCAGGAAACAATGACGGGAGCCCTGGGAGCAGAGAAGGCAGGGGCCTGAATTAGGACCGTCCGCGGGAGAAGTTCGGAATGGAATTCGGAAATATTTAGGAGGCAGAACAGGTGCGTTCAGCCCTTCGCAGGGCTGCTCTCCCAAACATGGCCAGACCGTGAGCACCTGAGGGTGAGGCTGGCTCGGGGTGACTGCTGCGTCCCCTGCCTACTCACTGCCTGGCACCCAGGAGGCGCTCACACAGTGCGAACGAGCAGAAACAGCCCATTCCGTCCTGTATGGCCGTGCGCCACACCAGGCTGTAAAACCCAGGCAAACAGCGTCTTGCAGCCCCGTCTTCCATTCCTAGCATCCTGGACCTGTGCCGTGGGCAAGGGCACTCACGCCCCGTGACCACGGAAACTTTCACGGGCCTGCGCACGACCCTGGGTCCGTCTCGGTGCCGCACGCAACCCTCAAGTAAGCCATGAACAAAGAGGCACGCAACCCAAGCTCTCCCACCTGGGCCTCAGATGCAGGTCAGGCCTGCTCTGCGCACCTGACAGCTACCCGTGGGCGGGTAGGACACGTGCTCGCGCACACGCGCCCGTGTGTGCATCCACCCCTAGGTCCAGTTACAGAACCACCAGGTGGACACACACGCAGGGGGAACCCTCCTGGATCTCTGTCACCGCAGGTCAGGCTGCCCGGCCCTTGAGCCACGTGGGGAGGGAATCTGCCTGCGGGTATCTGGCTTTTCTCACTCAGCTGTAGATCCGTGGACCCCGTGAGTCAGAGCCTCGCGCTGTGTCACCATCACCTAGGATCCCAGTGTAGATACAGTTTGTCTGGCCACGGTCCCCTGGTTGCCTGCGCACAGGTGTCTGATCGGGGCAGGCACGACTCAGCTCATAAGAACATCCTTCTGTTAGGACAGCCCAAGAGAGGGAGCCGTGTTTGCTGAGTATTAACATTAATAAGAAATGCCAGAAGGTCCCCCCACCCCGCACCGCGGGCTTCGCTTCTGCAATGGACAAGATTCGCCGGGGTCGGTGCTGCTCAGCCCACTCACCAGGCTGCCTCTGAAGAGGGCACCTGGCTCGGGAGTCTGTGTTTCAAGCAGTGTGCCAAGCATGTCTTATCTCCAGGCAAGTTTTGGAAACAACTGTGGCTCTCAAATCCTGAGGGGTGTAAAAAAGGCCTCCTTTGGGTCCCCATCCCCAGATATTCTGGTTTAATCGGCATCTGGAAAAACTCCTCGCGGGCTTTAATGCCTGTTCCGGGGCGCGGGCCCCTGGGGCACGGGCCGGCGGAAGCTGGGAGGTGGACAGGCCTAGGGTGGCCCCAGGAGAGATCACACAGCTGCAGAAAACCACCCATCCCGACCGAACGAGGGACTCAGCTCGGGTTCAGAGCCTCTCACGGTTCCCAGCCAACCAGGCTCAGGGAGTGACTCTGCTGGCCTTGCCTGGGATCGCGGGTGGGACGTGCTGGGCCTCTGGGGGCTCCATCTGGGCCACACCCTCTCCTCGTGGTCCCGGAGCCTCTCCTTTCTCTGAGGCCTCTCCCCACATCTCAGGGCTCCCCAAAGTGTCCCAAGAGGGAGGAAGCTTAAGCCGCTAGTCCTGATGCCTGGCCGGGCCCTGGCGCCGTCCCTCTGCCCCCTGTGAGTCTTCACAGGCCACCGAGACCCGGTGCGAGGAGACCACACGAGGGGGTGGGTCCCCGGGAGGGCTTCCTGGGGCCCCGCTTTGAGACCAGCCCCGACAGATGCGCCTGTGTCACAGGGTTGTTGCAAGGAGCACATACGCTACAACACGCCCTGCTTAGAACGGCACCTGGCTCGTAGAGGGGGCTCGGGAAGCGCGCACTCACCACACGCCTCGCTTCCTAGACTGGGCTTGGCGAGCCTCGTCTGCAAAGAGCCAGGTGCTGATACTTTGGGCTTTGTAGGCCACGTGGTCTCTGCTGCAAGAACTCAACTGTGGTCACCTGGGGACATTCATCCACAATACAGGAGTGAATGGGTGTGGCTTGTTCCAATAAAGCTTTATTTACAAGAAAAAGCAGTGGGCCGGCTTGGGTTTCCTGTCCTGTCGCCTGAGCCACCCTGTCCTTTCTCTCAGAAAGGCCTGTGTCCCCGGTCCTGGTCTAGCCCTGCCTGCCATCGTGTCACCGCCAGGTTCTGTCACATACCATCTCACTAAGCCCAACGACCATGTGGGGACAGTTCTGGACCAGGTGGTGCCTGGCAGGGGGTCCTTAGTACCCCCCACCCTCAGCAGTCCCCCAAGCCTCCCTGGATGAATGTACCCTTCAACTGCCAGCCGGGATTAGCATCACTCCCAGTTTACAGATGAGGAAACTGAGGCCCAGGGAGCTCAAGCACCTTGTTCAAGGTCACTCACTGAGCACATAGGGAGCCCGAATTCAGACGTGGGACGCCCGGTCACGACCACGGCTCCGCACAACCCCTGCCCACAGGCTGCTCAGAGTGTGGGGAGCTGGAGCCCGCCCTGCCCCGGGGCTCAGGATCTCGGAGGCCCCTTCCAGCTGTGACTCCTAGATGCGTTTCTACTGAAGGAAACCAATGACAAGAGTCCTCAGATATTTGCGCTGAGAGACACTGTCAGGCCCTGGGCAGACCGGGTCCAGAGAAGGGCCATTTAGCCGTTCGGGCAAAATGTTCAGCCTGCACGCGCTGTGACCCAGTGCTTTCGCTCTAGAAACGTGGGTTGTAGAACCGCTCGTGCCAGCACACCCAGTATGCTATGCCCAAGGAGGGCCACTGGGTCATTCTTTGTCCTTGAGAGCAGAGACGCGGGGATGCGCTGGCTGTCGGCCCCTGGAGGATCAGATAAATAAATGATGGTTCTCTGATACGGGGCGGACATCGAGCCATTAAAGAACGAAGGCGTTGAAGTGGCCAGCCGTCTGCACGTACATACGACGCAGACACACATACGATTCGCGTGGGGAATGCCCGCACACACGCCCAAGCTGCTGTCGCCAGCCCGGGAGGAGCAGGAATGAGGAGTCTCATCCACGTCGCGGAATCATATTGTATGAAACACTTTTTTAAGCGAACACTTGGTTTTTACTAACAGAGAGTCATAAGATGCCCATCAGTGTACCCACCCACCCGTTCCCAGCTTCGACCACCGCCAGCCCGGGACGAGCCTGAGTCCAGGCTCCCCGCTCCCGCCTCCCCGCTCATGTTATACTGAAGCAAATGCCCCTCGTGCCGCTGCCTCCATGAATATTTCAACATGTGTCTCTACAAGATAAGGCCTATTTTTTTTTAAAGTAGCCACAATACCATTATCACACCTAAAAAAATAATAATTCTTTAATATCATCTAATGTCCGATAATTTCCAGTTATGAAAACATGAATTATTTTTGTGATAATGATAATAAAGAAAGCCAGTCCGAGGGCTGACCGGCACAACTCTCCTGCAGGTTTGTTTAGGGACACGTATCACAAGCCTTAAAAATGTGCTTATCTCAGACCAGCAATCCCAACCCATGAATTTATTCTAAGAAAACAAGATGAAAGAGGGAAGCAGACTGTTTGCCGGGCGGGCAGCGCCTGCCACAGGAAAGTGGCTTGGAAAATATTTGTTGAATGGGAGGCTGAGCTACAGTGTCGTTCTTTGCTGCTTTGTTTGTCAAAGGAAAAGGCAGCACAGCAGACGCCTGAGACACGAGGGTCCCAGCTAGACAAGTGACGGCAGCTCCGCACACGGGGATGCTTCCGGTCGTTGAAGATCAGGCCGTGGTGACACGCGTGGATATGCCAAGACCTGGCGTGGCTGGACTTGAGGCCTGGCAGCCAGAGAGAGGAGGAGGAAAGGGCAGAACGGGGCTTGTCCAGCGGGGGAGCCCAGCAGACGCGCCTGCACGCGGACACCCGCAGCCACAAAACCTGTGACGTCACAGCGCCCAGGAGATGCAGAGAGACGGGCGCGCCGGGGGCTCCCCTCCCCGCAAAAGCGCTCCCCGCGTGTCCCTGTGGGAAAAACATCAGACGCAAATGGGGCAGCGGCACTCGACAACATCCCGAGCCGCGCCCTGCGAAACAGTCAAGGTCACCAGGCAGGAGGAAAGGAAACAGCTTGGCCCGAACCTCAGGCGGGGTCCTGGTCGGGGGCTTAGACCGGGGAAAGGGCAGTCGTCGAGCAACTGGCAGCGTCCTGAGAAAGCCCTCGCTTAGTGATACCTTACAAACGCCAACTTCTGCTGTGCCGTTGTCAGAAAGACACGGACACGGGGGAGCTGGGGGAAGAGCAGACAGGAGCACGTTGTGTTCTTGCTTATACGTCTAAATAGTTCAGGACTTTCTGTCGTGGCCCAGCGGAAACGAATCCAACCAGGAACCATGAGGTGGCGGGTTCGATCCCTGCCCTTGCTCAGTGGGTCAAGGTTCCGGCGTGGCCATGAGCTGTGGTGTGGGTTGCAGACGCAGCTCGGATCCCGTGTTGCTGTGGCTCCAGTGTAGGCCGGCAGCTACAGCTCCGATTTGCCCCCTAGCCTGGAAACCTCTATATGCCGCGGGAGCGGCCCAAAAAATGGAAAAAAGACCAAAAAAAAAGAAAAAAAAATCTAAATAGTTCAAAAATGTAGAGTTATTCTAAAGAGTCAGACGGTAGATATTTACTAGCAGAGAAAGATGTATTCGCCACATATTTGGAGGAATCTGGTTGGGCCGGTGCAGTTTCCGCTGAAGGAGCCCGTCTGTGTAAGAGAGGCGCTAACGGGCCGTCTAGGCACGCGCGCACGTGCAGGACAGCCGACTTCCAGGCTGCAGCCCCCAGGGCTGGGGGACAAGGCCCCGGGCATCCACGGCCCTTCTAGGATGGGCAGCAGCCGGCCCCTGCAGGACTCGGAACCAGGCCTGCCGGAGCCTCTCGTTCTCCAAAAGAAATCAAAATCTAAGCTGTTACCCAAATTTCTAGGCCCTGCTTGGCTGTGGGGTGAGGCCTCCGGGGTCACACGGCCAAGGAGAAGGGGCCGGGGAGGCGAGAGGCGGGCCACACCAACGCTACCGCCAGACCGGGGCCTGGCGTGCGGCCAGCTGGCCAGGGCAGGGCAGGCTGCAGCCCTTCCGGCCACCACTGCGTGCGGCCAGGCGGGGGGTGGTTTGCTTGGGACCACGTGCCGGGTTCTGACCCTTGGGTGCTCCGGGTCACTGCGGGGCCGTCACCCCGTGCGGAGGGAGTGACACCTCCGCGGGAGTCCACATCTGCGCACATCTGGTGGGGGGTCTGTCTGTGACGGTGTGAACAGGCCCAGCCACGTCTGCAGCATATGCACGGCCACCTTCATACGCGGGTCCACGAGTGTGTGTGTGTGTGTGTGTGTGAGTGTGAGTTGCACAGACGCACACATCTGTGTGTCTGCTGTATGTGTGTGAGCAGGTGCTTGCATGAGTCTGTGGGGGCCGCTGCACTGGCTGGCCGGCCCCAGTGCCCACGGGTCTGTGTTTCTGTGGGACTGCATGTGCGATTATACCGTGTGTGCACGTGTCCGTGTGCGCACGCCCACGTGTATGCTCTGCCTGTTGTGTTTGCTTGTGTCTCTTGTATGTAGGGGTATCTCCGTGTGCTGTGAGCTGTGGTGCGAGTCACAGACGGTTCGGATCTGGGGGTGCTGTGGCTGTGTGGAGCCGGTGGGTACAGCTCCGATGAGACCCCTAGCCTGGGAACGTCCATGTGCTGCAGGTGCAGCCCTAAAAAGCAAAAAAAAAAAAGAAGAAGAAGAAGCACGTGGGGCCCACACCCCCGCCAGCCCCTGAGCCCCGGGGGGAGAAGGGCGAAGGTGGGCCAGCCGCAGAGTCCGGGCCTGGAGGCCCCAAGTCCACTCTGCACACGCAGCGCAGCCACCAGTCTGCCCTGGCGTGGAACCTGGGGCCCGTTGGCTTTGGCCTTCAGAGCGTCTTTGATCCAAGGCACAGCCCCTTCAGCCCAGCCCCGCCTCATCATCCCCGTGAGGGCCTTTGTTCTCCACGAGCTGGGGGGGTGGAGGAGGCGGGGGCGGGAGATTGAGGCGATGGGCAAGAGGGGGCAGCCGGGGGGTGCGTAACGAAGCAGGAAGCCTCAAGAGCCTTAGGGCAGAGGGCCCCTTGGAGACCTTCTGGGACCTTCTCAATTTACAGATGAGGACGCTGAGCCCAGAGAGGGCAAGATCCTGACCTGAGGGCACAGAGCAAGTCCCCAGCGGAACGAGCCTTCCTCTCAGAGACCTGGGTGGCTCCAAGGTTCACAGCCTGTAGGAGTCCTTCATTCACTCACTCCACAGCCAGGCCCTGAGCACCTGCCACAGCCAGGCCCAGTTCGGAGCCCTGGGGCCAGAGGCACAGACGAGACAGACCCAGTCCTTCCCTCACGGAGCTTACGCTCTCGTCGGAGAGACAGACAGTACACACAGAAGACAGACCAGGTCGCCGTCGACACTCGCCAGCGCGCCCCATGCATCGCTGGTGCGGCTCCAGCCAGAGCACCCAGCAGCCGTGCCAGTCTCAGCTGCGGAGGACGAAACGTCTCCCAGCCGCAGTAGCCGCGTCAGGCGCCCCTTAGCCAGGTGGGCACTGCGCTGGGCAGCACAGAGAGAGGACACCTCCTGCACAGGGGGTCCGATGGATGGCACTGCACTGCAGTGAAAAGGGGCTGGAGCGCTGTCGGCCCAGGACCGCGAAGTCTGAGCTGTCCCATGAGAAGGAGCCACCACATACTGCGTACCAGGAGGGCTCAGCAGGTGCAAAGTCTGTGAGGGAGGAAGGGGCGGGGTGTGTTGAAGGGACAGAAGGGACGGTGAGGGGAGGGGCAGCGAGATAAGATGGAGCTGAGGATGTCGTTGGGGACCCTGGGCTTTGATAGGAGTTTCTGCTTTATTTTCAGGGTATCAGGAAGCCATGGGCTGTAGCTGAAGCAGGGAAGTGACATGGTTTTTAAAATATGTGGAGAATGGCTTCACGGTGGGGGGGGGGCAAGAATGGAAGGAGGGAGGTGCAGTGAGAATGCCATTGTGTCACAGAGAGGAAGGTGACTGTGGTTTGGGTGATAAGGTGGGGGAGGGAGAGCCACCAGTCATTCCCCAGACCTCAGGGTCCTGGATTAAGCCATACCTGAAGCTAAGGTTTGCTTCATCCCCCAAGCGCCCTTCTCTCCCCTTGGTTACCGGGCGCTGACTTGAGCACCCTCGCCAGGACCACCCACCTATCCCCCTCCCCCACAGGCTGCCCGAAAACCCTCCAGTCCCTGGACGGAGCGCCCGGACCGGCTCCCGGGCTCACTCGGCACCCGGGGCCCAGCTGCCTTCCAGGGCCTTGCTCCTCTCACGGTGTCCCGAACTGCTAAGACAGGCCCATCTGGTTGCCCTGGGTCTGCGGGAGGATGCTTTAGGCCACGTGGTGTTTCACTGACCTTCCGCGCCACGATGGTTATCTTGGAGCAGGGCAGGAGGCGGCAGGAGCTTGCCCTCGGCCCAAGGAAGCTGAGGCCTCACTTCAGGAGGAGGGGCTTTGGGAGTTCCCTCGTTGCACAGCAGGTTAAGGACCTGGTGCTGTCACTGCAGCGGCACAGGTTTGGTCCCTGGCCTGTGAACGTCCACAGGACTTGGCCAAAACTAAACCGAAACAAAACGAGAGGAGGGGCTGTGGTTCCATCTGAGGAGATGCCCTCTCTGGAAATAGCGGATGGCATGAGGACGAAGGTTTGACCCCTGGCCTTGCTCAGTGGGTTAAGGATCCAGCCTTGCCCTGAGCTGGGGTGTCGGTCACAGACAGGGCTCGGATCCCGCGTGGCTGTGACTGTGGTGGAGGCCGGCAGCTGTAGCTCTGATTTGAAACCTCCTGGCCTGTGGGAGAAGCTCCGAGGCTTCTGGAATGAATGGCTGGCCCAGGGGACACGGGCTGACGGCCACGGTTCACGCAGAGGCCACCGTGTGCACACATGGCACCCCGTGGCCTGGAGGGAGGGTCCCCACTCCCCCTGGATCCCTCAGAGCTGGGACAGGTGAGCCCCCCTCCAGGTGCACTGGGGAGGACACGGCGGGGGTGGGGGGGGGCAGCGGCTGGCCGGGCTCTGCCCTCAGCCTCAGGCCTCCACTAACCCCAGCCCCACGGCAGGTTTGACCTCAGCTGTGACCTCTCCGGGGTGCTGGCCGGTGGTGCGGAGTTGGGGCCCCTGCAGCTGTGCCCCGGGGCCAAGGAAAGATGCACAGCTGAAAGTGGGGCCTGCAGTGGCCTCAGCCGGGCCACCCGGCAGACGGAGCCCTGGGCACCCGGGTGGCTTCCCAGGTCACGGTCACGGGCTGCAGGCCTGCTCCCTAGGGTGCCTGGCCACGCCCTGGCCTTGCATCAGCCTGGACGGGCCGGGCAGGGAGGCAGGTCTGTCCAGGCTGGGGTGAGGCCCCGCCCCCAGACAGCTGAGTGCAGGACGGGCACTCTCTGACCTTTCACCTGCATGCAGGAGACTTTAAAATGAGAGCATGAAAGCATCACCTGCTATGAAAGAACGTGTGTCCCACGCCCCAGGCGGTCTGTGGGAGAAGTGACCCCCCCCAACACGCCTAAGAAGTGACCCCCCAACACGCTGTCCTCACCCCCCTTTGCAGGAGGGGAAGCCGAGGCCTAGGGCACCTGCCCCAATTCGCAGAGCTCGCCCTCACACCCGCCCGGCCCCAGGTCCTGCTTGATCTTATTTACTTACTTATTTATTTATTTATTTGTCTTCTGTCTTTTTAGGGCTGCACCTGCAGCATATGGAGTTCCCAGGCTAGGGGTCTAATCGGAGCTGTAGCCGCTGGCCTACGCCGGAGCTGCAGCAATCCGGGATCCGAGCCACGTCTGGGACCTACACCACAGCTCACGACAACACCGGATCCTTCACCCACTGAGCAAGGCCAGGGATCGAACCCGCAACCTCATGGTTCCTAGTCAGATTCGTTAACCACTAAGCCACGACGGGAACGCCCTGGGTCCTGCTTGCTCTTAAACGGCGCACCCAACAGCTCCCAATCGCAGCAACATCGGCGGCACCCTGGAGCCGTGGGGGGGCGGGTCCCAGAGAGGAGGGCTGGGACTTGGGGCGGGGCCTCAGCTCTGTTCCACTGCTGCTGTGACTCCAGGCAGGCGACGTCCCCTCAGAGGCCTCACCGTCTCGCCTGCAGAGGGAGGGGGTCCCCATAAGTGCTGGAAAGTCACCAGCAGGGCCGCTCAGAGGCACCGCTGGGCCCGCACAGGAAGCTGGACCCAGACCAGTGCCCTCCGCGGAGCGGCAGCTACAGGTAAGCGTAGCGTAATAAGTCGCCCTGAACAAAGACACACCGGCTCTGGAGCCTGGCTTGGCTCTTGCTGCGCCTTGACGGGCGGCCTTGGTCAGGCTGTGACACTGCCCGGTGGGACCAGGGCCTCTGAGCTCGGGACGACCCCATTCATGGAAGGACGGGGCCCTGCAGCGCTGAGCTCGAGGTCTGGCCCAGCGACGGCAGCGGCATCAACAGGGACGACGAGCCCACGAGCCCGGAGGCGGTTATTTCCCCCGCTTCCCCTCGGTGCTCGCGGGCAGACGCTGGATCCTCAGCTCCACCAGCACCTGACTTTCTGCTTCTGCCCTCCAGGCTGTGCCTGCCCAGCCAACGTCCCTCTGTGCCCTGTCACCACGAGAGGGGCAGACAGAAGGGCTGGAGTCGCTGCCAAGGAGGGGCGTGAGTCCCTGGTGGACGCCCCATCCCTGTCCCACTTGCACAGGGGCCCCCAGATCCTCGTCTAAGAGTCTGCTTTTAAGGAAACCCACTCGAGAGCACTGACCACTGGCCTGGGCGTGGGATGCAGAGGCTGAGAACGGCCCTGACCAGGTGCAGGCCTAGCTGCCTCCAGGACAGCTGGACACCAAGGCTCTGCGGAGGGCAGGGGCCTGCTCTGGCCTGGACCCTGACCTGGCCACCCTCCTGGTCCTGGGCTGTGGGCGGCCACGCCACCAGACGTGGCAGCAAGGGGCGGGGGGGGGTGGTTTGGGTCGTTTTCAGCTGGACTGAGTGGCTGGTACTGGCCCTGGGGACATAAGATGTGCCCCCCCCACCACTGGGGCGGGGTGGGGGGAATGGAGCCGGGTACCCCCAGGGCAGCTCAGATCTAGAACGCCCTTGGGACAGAGGCTGCCTCGGGGCAACCCAACACCATCTCGGGACCCACAGGGCTCTGCGCCCCGCTCCCAGCCGATGGCGACGCCTGAGGCCGAGTGGCCTCCCCTGATGGGTTCCAAGGCTGAATTTTGTTTTGTTTTCTGGCCACAGCCACAGCATGTGGAAGTTCCTGGGCCAGGGATCGATCCCGTGCCACAGCAGCGACCCGACCGAAGCCATGGCCATGACAACGCAGGATCCCTAACCCACTGTGCAGCAGGAGGACTCCCAGGGGCTGTGTTTTGAGTTTCCTCTTCTGCCTCCATTTTTCCCGCCTATGCTCTCTTCCCACCCCTGGGGCTCTGTGACCTTCATGGGGCCGCAGGCTCTTCTGGTGCTCGATGCTGGGAACATAGGGCCCAGGGCAGTGCTGCATCAGGCATCTGGGTACATGAGGCGGAGTCCCTCAAAGGGCCAGGGAGGTGATGCCGGCCTGGACTCCAACAGCCATGCATGCGTCCAGTGCATCCTCTGGAGTCTGCGCCAGCAACCACAGCACGGGGCGCGCTGAAAGCGTCTCCCTTCTTGGAGATGGGGTCCTTCCAGGGATGATAGAGTTAAAATGAGGCCATTGACAGGGGAGCCCTAATTTGACATTACAGATCTCCTTACAAAAAGGGAAAACCTGGACGCAGAGACAGACCCATGGAGGGCAGACATTGAGAGAAGAGACTGGCAGAGACCCTGCTGGCCCCGGGGCAAGGCCGGGCGGCTCCACCCCTCTCGGATCAGCGGGACAGGCCGCCGACCCCTCCACGGGCTCCAGCCTCCAGACAGGACACAGCAGGTTTCTGTGGGTGGAGCCGCCCGCGTGAGGTGCTCGGGCCCAGCAGCCGCAGCAAACCAGCGCCCGTCCTTATCGAGATATAATTCACACATCACAGAATTCCCTCGTTTAAAGTATACAATTCACAAACAACTCGTGCCGCTCAATATCAAAAAAAAAAAAAAAAATGCAAAGAACCCAATCAAAAAATAGGCAGAAGATCTAAACAGACATTTCTCCAAAGAAGACAGACAGATGGCCAAAAAGCACACGAAAAGATGCTCGATATCACTAATTATTAGAAAAATTTAAAAAAAGAAAGAAAAAAGAAAAATTCAAATCGAAACGACAATGAAGTACGACCTCACACAGGTCAGAATGGCCATTATCGAAAAGTCTACAAACATTGGAGTTGCTTGGAGTTCCTGTTGTGGCACAGCAGAAACGAATCCAACTAGGAACCATGAGGTTGCAGGTTCAATCCCTGGCCTCGCTCTGCGGGTTAAGGATCGGTGTTGCTGCGACTGTGGTGCAGGTCACAGACGTGGCTCGGATCTGGCGTTGCCGTGGCTGTGGTGTAGGCCGGCAACTGTAGCTCCGATTAGACCCCAAGCCTGGGAACCTCCATATGCCACATACGCCACGGGTGTGGCCCCAAAAAGACAAAAAAAACCCAAAAACCGTTGGAGTTTCCATCATGGCATAGCAGTAACGAACCCGACCAGTTTTCATGAGGTGGCAGGTTCGATCCTTGGCCTTGCTCAGTGGATTAAGGATCTAGCATTGCCATGAGCTGTGGTGTAGGTCACAGATGCGGCTTGGATCCAGCATTGCTGTGGCCATTGCAGCTGCAGCTGGGATTCTAACCCTAGCCTGGGAACTTCCACATACTGCAGGTGTGGCCCAAAAAAGCCAAAAAAAAAAAAAAAAAAAAAAAAGCCCACAAACATTCCATGCTGGAGACGATGTGGAGGAAAGGAAACCCTACTAAACTGTCGGTGGGAAGGTACAGTGGTGCAGCCACTATGAAGAACAGTGTGCACGTTCCTTAAAAAAATAAAATGGAGCTACCGTATGAATAGCAGTCTCACTCCTGGGCACGTATCTGCAGAAAACTAATTCAAAAAGACACACGCGGTGGCCAAAAACACATGAAAAGATGTTCAACCTCACTCATTATTAGAGAGATGCACCTCAAAACCACGACGAGGTGCCACCTTACACCAGCCAGAATGGCCATCATCCACAAGTCTACAGACAATACGTGCCGGAGAGAGGGTGTGGAGAAAAAGGAACCCTCTTACGCTGTTGGTGGGAATGTAAACTGGTGCAACCACTTGGAAAACAGGATGGAGATGCCTCAGAAAACTAAACACAGAATTCCCACTGGATCCAGCAGTCCCACTCCTGGGCATCTACCCAGAGAAAACCACGACTCGCAAAGACACACGTACGCCAACGTTCCCTGCAGCACTCTTTGCAATAACCAAGACACGGACACAACCTAAATGCCCATCGACAGAGGAGTGGATCGAGAAGAGGTGGTACATATACACAGTGGAGTATTACTCAGCCATTAAAAGGAGTGAAATAATGCCATCTGTAGCAACATGGATGAACCTAGAAATTATCATGCTAAGTGAAGTAAGTGAGACCAAGAAAGACGAATATCATATGATATTACTTATATGTGCAATATTTTAAAAATGATACAAAAGAAGTTATTTACAAAACACAGACAGACTCACGGAGTTTGAAAAACACCTATGGTTACCAAAGGAGGAAGGGGGGAGGGATGGGTTGGGGGTGTGGACTGGCACGTGCACCCTGCTGTCTGGGGAGGGGCTGCTCAGCAGGGACCCACAGTACAGCTCAGGGAACTCGACTGAACCTGCTGCGATAGTCTACATGGGGAAAGAATCTGAAAAAGAATCCCTATAGAGATTGTATGTATAAAAGTGAATCACTTTGCTGCACAGCAGCAACGAACACAAACTGTAAAACGACAACACTTCCGTGACATGTTTAAAAATGAAAAAATGAAGGAAGGTAGAATCTAGTCCTTTATTCGGCTCAGAGCTGTGCCGCTCTTGCCCTGATGTAAATTGGCACTCCTTGCTGCGGCTGTGGTGTAGACCGGCAGCTACAGCCCCGATTGGACCCCTAGCCTGGGAACCTCCACAGGCCGTAGGTGCGGCCCTCAAGAGACAAAAAGAAAAAAGAAAACATTTTCCTTCCGTGAAGTGGTCCTTGCCCATCTCCACCCCGCCCTGGACACTCCCGGGCCTGCTTTCTGTCTCTGCGGAGTTGCGTGTCCTGCACATTCCACGGAGGCGAATCCGGTGCCCCTGGCCTTTGGGGATGGGCTTGTGTCACTGAGCAGCTGTGCTCAAAGTGGACCACGTCGTGCCGATCCACTCACCCTTTGATGTGCGGTCTCATTTCTTAGAGAGAAGGCCCAGAACATGGCCTCAGGTTCACATTCGATGAACGCGCGGGGTGAGAACGTGAATGTCTGGTATATTTCTTTACATGTTCCTGACGTCCCAAAGGTTTCCTAAAGTGTGCGTGTGTGTGGGTCTTTTGAGGGCCACACTGCGGCCCAGGGAGGTTCCCAGGCTAGGGTGTAATCGGAGCTGTAGCTCCCAGGGTCGAACTGCAGCTGTTGCTGAAGGCCTGCACCACAGCCACAGCCACGCCAGATCCGAGCCGCGTCTGCGACCTACACCGCAGCTCAGGGCAACGCCGGATCCTTCACCCACTGAGCAAGGCCAGGGGTCGAACCCGCATCCTCATGGCTCCTAGTCGGATTCGTTAACCACTGCGCCACGATGGGAACTCCAGGTTTCATGAATTTTTAATGCTAATCAATATTTTTTATTTTCTTAAGTATTTTGGCCTCCCCACGGCATGTGGCGTTCCCGGGCCGGGGATCAGACTGAGTGATATATTTAAACCTCTGCCGCTGCCGGAAGAGGTAGCGAATGCTTCCGGGTCCTTGAAGGGAGGTAACAGCTGCTGAAATACAAAGCAGAGATGGTCCAGACTAAGGAAGAAGGAGAAGGGTTCCTGAAGCTTCCCCGCCAGCCCCAGTGTCACTGCAACGGGGAGGCTCCTCCACAGCCCCGGCCGGACCCCCGCCTCCACGTCCTCGGCTGCCTCCCCAGAGGAGGTGTGGGCATTTCCTGAGCGTGGTGGGCCCCCCTATGGGAAGGGGGCAGCCAGGCTCCGATGGCCCTGCCTGGGTGCCCGGCCACGCAGCCCTCCCTCCCCGCTGAAGGCCAGCCAGACTCTGGGGACCAGCCTCGGGCACCGACGGGGAGCCTGGTGAGGGGGTTACCCTCATGGGGTGGTCGCCCCACGGCCAGGCATCCCCGGGCAACTCAGGGAACAGGGCTTGGAGGTCAAGCGTGTCTGGGCATGCTGTTCAATCCACCGCGCCACCAGCATTTATTGAGCACCACGTGTGTGCACGATTACCTCCGATTGAAACTCAGAGGGCAAGCACTGGCCAAGGCTGCTTGGGGGGTGGGGGGGGGCGGGGGGAGGCACAGGCTGGGCTCCAGTTTCTCCCACACCCACACTCCTGGCACCAGCAGCCGATGGAAGGCCCTGGGCCTCCCGACCCGCTCCATCAGCAGCCCCGCCTGTCTGCAGAAGCATTTTCTGGGCATGTGCGGCCAGGCGTCCGAGCAGAGCGCGGGTCTCCTTGACCCCGGGTACATCCCATCCAGCTTGCCTTTCACAGCATGGAAATCTCTGCTTTCCCCCCAAAGTGAAAGAACGGTGCCCAGGCGGTGGCATTTCAGGCCTGGCAGCTGACAGGCAACCCCGGGCCGAGAGGAGAGGCCGGGCTGAGGTGGGGCGAGGAGTGGCCCTGCGCCTTGCCCCCCACCCCCGGACGGCCCGGCCCAGACAAGCTGTCGGGTCCCGTCCTCCGGGGAGAAGGGACAATGGTGCCTCTCAGGAGTGGGCTTTGAGGGGCCAGGGTGGGGGCGGCGGGCGGGGCAGAGCCGGCTCCCTCCCACGACGCTGGCATTCTTTCCTCGAAACCTTGCAAAATACGACTGTGGCCTCCTTCTGCGGCCGGGCACTCCTGGCATCCCTGAAATGCAGGGCCGCTGCCCCACGGCGCTGGCTGCGCAGCTGAGCCCGTGGGCCCCGCCCACTTCTTCGCGTCCCAAGAATGCTGTCATCTGGCCACCCACAGCCTTATCAGCCTGGCCTTTTCCAGGACTGATGGGACAAAGGGCGTGGGCGTTCCCAGGACTCCGAGGGGCGCAGGGAAGGCCGGTCTCCTCCCCAGGTCGCCATCCGAGCTGGGCGGGACCCTGGTGCACCCCCCACTGGAGGGGCCACTGAGGCCTGGAGGGGACAGGAGCTGCCTGAGGTTGTGACAGGCTCGTTGGTGAAAGAGACGCTTGCTCTGGGCCATGTCCCTGGGGGAGTGCGCACCAGCCACGCAGGCAGGTCGGGGTCCTGGCCCCGATGGAAGTCGGGTGGCTGGGCCAGGGCCCTGGCGGAGGCCCCGCCTGGAGGTGACGGGCGGGGGGCCGGGAGCGCTGGCTGGCCTTCAACCCCTGTCTGCCCAGACTGGCTGGAGGGCTCTCTAAGGGTCACCTCGCTCCAGTTTTGGTGCCTGGAGGCCAGAAGGGTCAGGCAGCCCGTCCAGACGGAAGCAGGAGGAGGTGAGGTCACGGCCAAGGTCGTATCGCCTGGCCTCCCGCTCGGCTGGAGTCCGGCCGAGGTAAAGCAGGGGCCGGCGCCTCCCAGGCCACCGCAGGGCTGGCCCGCCGTCCTGGTGTGTTCTGCTCCTGGCCAGCGACACGGGAGCTCCACAAACCAAGCTGCCAGAGCACAGAACACGAGGCCCGCGTCGGGGCGTGAGGGGGACAGGGACAGCCCAGCACCAGGGGCTCCCCCCCGCCCCCCGTCTCTGAGCCTCAGTTTCCTCGAGTGGGAAGGGGGAGGGCGGCTGTGTGAGGTCACTTGTGGCCCCCTCCCAGGGCCTGTGTCATCAGACGGGTCACAGCCTGGCTCCTAGTCCACCTTTCACTCGAGTCCTAATGGCTCATGTTCAGTACTGGTGGCCTTTCTGTCCCCCCACCCCCCGCCCCGGGCTCTCAGCTCCCCGAGAAGCACCTGCCCACCCTGCCAGCTCCCCCCGCCCGCCAGCCTCCCTTTTGGGGTCTCCTAATGCCTCTCTTTCCCACCTCGGGGCCTCTGCACTGGCTGTCATCCTGCCCCAACCAGGCTTGGCAGCCACGCTCTCTGAGCCCCACCTGCCCCCATACCTGCTCCTCTGTCCTTGGCCCACAGAGTTGCCCATCTGTCCCCTCGAGGCTTTGAGAAGGGACAGAACACCTGCTCGGAGCCCGGCTTCCCTGGGAGCCCATGGGGGCAGGCCCGACCCCCACTGCCCATCGCTGTGCCCTGGGTCCCAGGCTGGCGTCCAGTACCCGGGGCAGGTTCAGAGGTAACTAACAAACTCCGGAGTCCATCGGGGTTTGCTGCAGAGCCAAGGACCATCCCAGGGCATGGCTCCCGGGCAGAGGGAGTGGGCTCTGTCTGGGGTGGGGGGGCAGGACGGGGAAGGCCTCTTTGGGCCTCTTGTCTGACACCACCCGCCCCCACGTGGGTGGACTGAGGTCCCAGAGGCCTTGCACCCAGCAAGACAGGTTCCCAGCCGGTTTGGCAGGATTGTTGTGGACGCAGCCCTGCGGAACGGCCAGTCCTGACACCTGTGGCCTGAGTCCTCAGGCCCCCAGCCTTCTCTGCAGGAACCACACCCCAACAACACCCACCGGGGCTGCGGCTGCGTCACGTAGAAGGGCCAGATTCTGTGGAATCTGCAGGATAGGAATATTGAATCACACCTCCCGGCTGGGGGGGCTGGGGGGGGGGAATACACGAGGGCTCTCGCACAAGCTCCAGTTGGTTATAGGAGCCACCCCTCCCCACCACCCCCGCCCCCCGCCACTGGCACTGAGACAGGTTCTGCGTGCAGCTGGCCAAGGCAGAGGGAAGGCGGTGGTGAGTGGCTAGGGAGGAGACCCGGGCCACCGCCGGGGGCACCCTGGCTCCCCACCTGCACAAGCCCCCAGAGACCCCAGTCCCACTGCCAGCCAGCAGGGCACCAACCTGCCAACTCGCACCAGACGCTGGCTGTGGCCGCTCCAGGCTGGGGGAGACGGGAGAGTCCTGGCCGGGGGTCTCGGGGAAGTCCTCGGGGGAAGCCTTCTGAGGCTGCGTGAGGGCAAGTGCTTTGCACTGAGTCATCTTCTTCCCACCAGCTCAAAACAGGCCCATGAAGCCTTTGGGGGCGCCCTAGGCGTGCTCCCACAACAGCTGGGCTCTGGGCCCTGCATCTCCTCCACCCAGAGGCAGCCGGTCCCTGAGGGCCCCACAGGCTCTGACCTTGAGGTTCTGGACAGTCATCAAGGGACACCGGCTGTCCACATTCCCAGAGCTGCAAGCGCAGACAAGCTCTGAGCACCGTGGTAGCCATCACCTTCCCAGGGAAGAGCACAGGACCCCCGGCCAGAAAGGGGATGGGACAGAGGGAGCTGCAAACGCTTGGCAGGCTCGCCCAGAAGTCGGGGACCAAGACGTCGGGGAGCTGCGGAGAAAGCAGGGAGTCTGGGCGGAAGGGGGAGAAGACCCTGCTCAGACCCTTCCCCTGAACCTGCACCTGGAGAGGGAGGGCAGACACAAGACGCTTCCTTAAATCACTGCAATTCATTCCAGTAAATTAAGCCAAACGAAACAAGCAGGGCTGTACTGGGAGCTTGTAGGTTGGCTCTGGGAAGCAAAAAAATAAGTGGAAAGAACTTGTCTGGCCAGAGTTTGAGGACACAGACCTCTCATGGGCAGCCTCGGGAAGAACATTCTTCTGTTCCCATCCTTGCGTCTCAAGGTTGAACTCAAGGTTCCAGTTTTCATATGCAAAGAGTTTCTCCAAGCCAACAAGACAATCGAAATTGCAACAGAAAAATGCGCAAGAATATGAACAGACAGCCCATAGAACAGGAAATGCAAATGATTCAAGCTTTTAAAATGATGCTTAGTCACATTCAAAATAAAAGTGCAAATTGACACTACAGTCCAAGGCCATTTTTCACCCGTCAGATCGGCAGTGATCCAAAACTTTGATACCAGTGTGCAGGTGGGGGTGTAGGAGACAAGCTCTCACTCATTACTGGGGCACGGGGGTGGGTGAACGTTTTACACACACACACACACACACACACACACACACACACACACTTGCAACCCGTGGCACATGGAGGTTCCCAGGCTAGGGGTGGAATCAGAGCTACAACTGCCGGCCTACGCCACAGCCACAGCAACGCCAGATCTGAGCCACGTCTGCAACCTACACCACAGCTCACGGCAACGCCGGATCCTTAACCCACTGAGCGAGGCCATGGATCGAACCCAAAACCTCATGGTTCCTAGTTGGATTCATTACCACTGCACCACGACAAGAACTCCCATACACATGCCTTCTGACCTAAAAACTCACCCCTTGCGGCTCAGTGGTTAACAAATCTGACTAGGAACCATGAGGTTTTGGGTTCGATCCCTGGCCCCGCTCAGTGGGTTAAGGATCCAGTGTTGCCCTGAGCTGTGGTGTAGGTCGCAGACGAGGCTCGGATCTGGCATTGCTGTGGCTCTGGCGTAGGCCGGCGGCAGCAGCTCGGATCCTGCATTGCTGTGGCTGTGGCGCAGGCTGGCAGCTACAGCTGTGATTCGACCCCTAGCCTGGGAACCTCCATATGCAGCGGGTGTGGCCCTAGAAAAGGCAAAAAGAAAAAAAACCAAAAACCAAAAAACCCCCAAAAGCTCACCCCTAGGAATTTATCCTGCAGGGGCGTTTGCAGGTGTACAGATGATACCGGGACACGGATTTTTACTGCAGTCTTTTTTTGTTTTTTTGTAGTAGCGAACACTTGGAAACAACTTTACCCATCAGTAGAGGATAAGACCTTAGTAACTTATGTGCCCAATGAACACTGCAGCTGTTAAAAAGAGAGCATGAGTCGGCTCTCCCAACTCTGATCTGGAAAGATCTAGATAGCTGAGTGACAAGAGCCAGGTCAAAGGACACAGCGTGGTGTCTGCCTGCGCGTTGGTCAGCGCCACCGCTTCCTGTCTTGTACTTCGGGACCCTCACCTGCGTGCTGCAGCGGCTCCTCTCCAGGCTCAGCCACCTGAGAATCTTCAGAGGGGCTGTCCCCAGGACCCCACAGCTACCTGTCCACCCCTCCAAGAGCTGGAGGTGTCACCTCCCCCAGGATGGCCCTTACCTGGCAACAGGTGGGAGGGACACTCAGCCTCCTGGCTCCGCTTGGTCCCTGGAGGCCTCTCCTCCCTTCTCTGTCTGCACCCCCCCGGGGGGGCACTTCCTGAGCCAAACAGGTCGGGGTTGCTTCTGGGATGTACAGGGGTGCATCCCCCCTTCTTCCTCCCTGCCTCGCACAGCACCCACTGAGGCCGTGTTGTGCCAGATGCACTCCCCAGAGTGCGAATCACACTGACCAAAGGGCATTAAAACTGACAAACATCGCGGACGAGCAGCCTGTCCGTGCCAGTCCGTGGGGCAGCGCGGCCGCCATGTGCGCTCATCTGCTCTGTCCCGTCTGGTTCGCCCAGCAGCCCTCCCGGTACGGATACGGCAGTGACTCCCAGTTACAGCCTGGGATGGCAGGTGACTGGCCTCAGGCCCTGGGGTAGGAAGAGGCGAGTGGTTCTGAAGCCTTTGCTTGGCATCTCCCCCCCCCCCCCCCCAGGGCCACAGGTGCGGCATACAGAAGTTCCCAGGCGAGGGGTCAAATCAGAGCTTCAGCAGCCAGCCTACACCACAACCACAGCAACGCGGGATCCGAGCCGCGTCTGCAACCTACACCACAGCTCATCCGGCAACACCGGATCCTTAACCCACGGAGCGAGGCCAGGGATCGAACCTGCATCCTCATGGATACTAGTCAGGTTCGCTATGGCTGAGCCACGACGGGAACGCCCTGAAGCCTTTGTTTTGACGCCTGGCTCCACCACTGAACTCATCTCCACTGCTACACTGAAGACAGCCAGATGTGCTCCACTTGCAAGGAAAAGCTGCATCTTCAAAGCAGGTAGAACAGGGAAAGATCACTTCCTTCTCCAGAAGATTCTCTACTTGACAGTCATCCCTCACACGCAGATCCAGGACCAGAAAAGAGACGTTCGAGGTGGGCAGAGCTCCCGGGCGCAGCCTTGTTTGCAGACGTGAAGGCAGCGCAACCCAGGAACGGCACCCCCCACATACACGGCCAGGCACCTTGGGCAGGGGTGCTCCGTGCACGTCAGCCCTGCTTCTTCTCCGTGACCCCGGCGCCACCAGGACGTCAGGAGCGACCCCTCGCTCTGTCCTGACGCCGGGAAGGCGAGTCAGCCCTGTTTGAAGCGGCCAGAAACGGGCTCCGGCAGGAGGACGCGCCCATGAACCAGACGCACCGCCCGCTCCGCCGGAGAAACAGCCATTCGTCCCAAACGCCCACGGCCACCCCAGCACCACCCATGTGACTGAAGAGCAGCAGATTGCAAAGGGACAGTGGTCTTGACCTCCTGGGGTTAAAGATCTCACTGGGGCCAAGGTTTCCACAGCCCGAGCCGGGCCAGAGGCAGGGTCCAAACAGCAGACCAGCCAGAAGCCACCCGCGTCCTCAGAGGCCCTGGCCTGGGCTCTGCCCACACAGATGAACGAGCCCTCGGCGCTTCTCCCCGCGGGGCAGGGCTTCACTCCGAGCCTGGCCAAGGACAGGCTGGAGGAACAGGCCACTGCACGGGCAGCCCGGGGCCCAGGAAGCCGAGAGACGTCCATAAAAATGTACCTGTGCTTTCCTGTCCCTAGAGAGACGCCAGGTCCTCGGGGCACGGGGTTGGGATGGCCCTGAGTTGCAATCTGGTTCTCAGGCCCCGCCATGCGGCTCCCGGAGAATCTGGGCTCCCGCGCCGAGCACCCCGTGAAACAGTCTGAGCCCGGCTGAGCCGCAGGCTGCAACCCGCGGCCTGCACAGGGTCCGACAGCTGCCCTGCCTGTTTCCACCACCGGCACGGCCGCGCCTGCCCAAGTCGACCCCGGAACCTACGCGTCACACAGGGGCTCCCAGTGCGCTGACTGACAATCCCTCTCACCAGGCCCTGGGCTGGGGCTGGCACAGAGGAGGCTGCAGATGGACGGGGTCGGCGACGGCTGCCCAAGCCCCACATAGAAGGCACGGCCGGGTGCTTCTGGGACAGCCCGTTTCCCAGATGAGGAAATAAAGGCTCGGAAGGGAGAATCGAGGTCACGCAGACGTGGTGCGGAGGCTGGGGCTTCACCCCCCACCGCCGGCCTCCACTCCTCCTGGATAAAAGCAGGAAGAGGGGGAGTTCTCCAAGTGGCTCAGCACGTTAGGAACACAACACAACGGCCGTGAGAATGTGGGTTCGATCCCTGGCCTTGCTCAGCGGGTTAAGGATCTGGCGTTGCCGGGGACTGCAGCATGGCCCTCGCAGATGCGGCCTGGGTCCTGCGTGGCTGTGGCTGTGGCGGAGGCCGGCGGCTGCAGCTCCCATTCAACCCCTAGCCTGGGAACCTCCACATGCCGCGGGTGCGGCCCTAGAAAACTTAAACAGAAAAAAGACGGGAAGACGAGCTGCCTGGCTCTGGCCCAGGAGCCCACAGGGGGGAGCGCGGGGGCCCTGAATCTTCTCTCTGCGGCACCCAGGTGTCCCCGGGGCCTCCGTCCTGCTCCTCCGGGGTGGGCGCATAGGATGTGAGGGCCCCAGATCTGTGCCCTGCAGGCCATGGGCATCAGGGGGCTGGGAGGTTGGAGCCGGTCCCCTCCAGAGCCCCCCTGCCCCAGAGGTTCTGTCTACAGAGGCCAGTCCCACACGTGACTGACGCAGCACCTTCCAAGAGGCGGCCCGTGCATCTCTGGCCGAGGGCAGGTTTCTGGGCAGCACCTCTCAGAGCCTCGGGATTCCTGAGCACTGAACGCAGGCAGAGAAGGCAAAGGAACCTGTGTTCCTCACACAGCTTTTTAAGACACAGAGAAGCACGTCAGAAAGATAAAATAACCCACCACTTAGAAACAACTGCCTCCCCCACCCCGTACATTTTATGATGACGAAGTTCGAGCACCCAGAGCAGCTGGAAGACTTGGGGGCACCTGCCCCCAGCCCCTGCCGTGGAACCATCACTGGTCATCAAGACGCAACATGCCAGCTCAGCACGGCCCCGGAGGGCCCGCTGCTTACTCTAGAGCGGGTGCACCGCGCACGCTGCGTCCCTCCCAGGCCACGGCTGCTGCGGCCTTTCCCTCAGTCTGGGTGCTTTTCTCGTCCAGGTGTGCTGGGTGTGAGGGTCCCTCCCGTGGGGCCCCACTACCTCCTCCCTCCTGGGTGGCTCCCGGGACCCAGGGCCAGGGCTCGGGGCCGGGGAGGTCAGCGCGGGGTCCCCCTCTGTCCGCGTGCGTTCCCGCCCGGATTTGCAGCCCCCAGGGCAAGGGTGAGGGGCCAGTTTTGTGCTCGTCAGTCAAGCCATGTCATGGAAGGAATGCACACTGGAACATTCTCAGAGCCATAAAGATAGGCCCGGTTGGCCTCAAACCAAACTCAAATCGGTCGGAGGGAGATTTCGCAACTTCCTCCAAAGGAAGCCTCCCGGCCGGCCGGGCCTGCTTGAAAACAGACCCGGCCCCTTGATGCTCCCCCTCCGACCCCCCCCCCCCCCGCCTGGCAGGTGGGACTCACCTGGGAGGCAGGTGAGGCTGCGGGTGCGGCCGGCCTCCCACTCAGCCCACGCCCCGCTTCCGTTCCCTTCCCCTGACTCAGAGGGGAGGGAACCTGGCGCCTCTCACCCTCACCTCCTCGACCCCCCTCGTTCCTGAGGAGCCCTCTCGCCCCGCCGGCCCAACCCCCGAGAGTGAGGCTGCAGTCAGCCTCTGCCACGGGGCTCAGACCCCCGGGGAGACCCTCCTCTTGGCCTGCACGTCACAGGGAGAGGCGTTTCGTACATCAATCTCTGTGCAGAGCAGGGGTCCCCACGCTCAGCCCCCAGGCCCCCAGGACGGGGCCAGGGGAATGCCGTCAGCCTCGGTACGCAGCCCAGGAAAGCCACACGTCGCAAGCCTCCTGGGCCACAGCGGGGAGAGCTCTGGCCTGGCTTGGCCCCAGAGGACACGACTGGCCAACTCTCAGCTGGACGGGAAGGAACTCGGCCCTGTCGGGACTTAGGCTCGAAAAAATTTACAAATGAGTTAAGGGAGTTCCGGCTGTGGCTCAGTGATAACAAACCCGACCAGCACCCATGAGGATGCAGGTTCGATCCCTGGCCTCACTCACTGGGTGAAGGATCTGGCGTTGCCGTGAGCTGTGGTGGAGGCTGCAGATGCGGCTCGGATCCCGAGCTGCTGTGGCTGTGGTGGAGGCCGGCAGCTGCAGATCTGACCTGACCCCGAGCCTGGGAACCTCCATGTGCCGCAGGTGCGGCCCTAAAAAGCAAAAAAAAAAAGAGAGAGTTAAAAAGCCATGTAGAATTAACATGTTATCGAGCAATTCCACTCACAGATGTGAATATACCCCCAAGAACCGAAAGCAAGGACGCAGACACTTGTACCCCCCGAGGTCACAGCAGCACTGGTGCCATCGAAGACAGAAACACCCAAGTGTCATGGACGGATGAACGGAAGTCAAAAGAGGGTCCATCCACACAAGGGAATATCGCTCAGCCTTCAAAAGGAAGGAGAGTCTGGCACAGGCTAGAGTACGGGGGAACCCTGGGGATGTCAGTGCAGTAAACGGACACAGAAGGACAAAGAGAGCAGATGCCTCTCGCATGGGGTCCCTACAGCTGTCGAGTCTGTAGGAAGTGGGGGATGGGGGTGGGGGGTGCTGAGGAGGGGAGGGAGGAGTTTAACGGGGACCAAGTTTCAGTTTGGGAAGATGAAAGGGCCCTGCAGGTGATGGAGTTCCCGTCGTGGCTCAGTGGTTGACGAATCTGACTGGGAACCATGAGGTTGTGGGTTCGATCCCTGGCCTCGCTCAGTGGGTTAAGGATCCGGCATGCCATGAGCTGTGGTGTGGATCGCAGATGCGGCTTGGATCCTGTGTTGCTGTGGCTCTGGCGCAGGCTGGCGACTACAGCTCCAATTAGACTCCTAGCCTGGTTACCTCCATATGCCGCAGGTTCGGCCCTAGAAAAGACAAAATAAAAATTAAAAAAAAAAAAAAAAAAAAGGGAAAGAAAAGAAAGGGCCCTGCAGGTGGGTGGTGGGGATGGTTGTGCAAAACCAGGAAGGTACCTGATGCCTGTGAACTGAACACTCAAGATGGTTAAGATGGCACAGCTCAGGCTCTGCCCCTGTACGAACAGATATCGGCCTCAGGTGCCCAAAGAGTTCCTCCCTCGCCCTCCTGCTCCCAGCTGAGCTCCGGTGCGGTGCGGAGGGCTGGGGCCTGTGGGCTGATGCAGTCTTTTCCCAGCCACTAATTGCTGGACAGAGTCCGACTGCGGACCAAAGGAACGGGACCCCTGTATTCAGGACGCAGGATCAGCCGCGCAGATCAGCAGGGCTAAAGCAGCCGGGATCCACCTGCACAGGGCGTGGAGGCAGGCGGTGCAGGGCGGGTGGGGACGGGGGGTCACCCCCAGGCGCTCCTCCTGTCCTGTCCTCGTAGCTGGGATGCTCCCCCCGACCCAGTGCCCTTCCTCAGCAGCAGGGGAGGGAAGCGGGGAGGGGGGTGCTTCCTTCCTGCCAGACACCGACGCCCAGTCTCCAACTGTACACGGTCTGTCCCCTGCGCCCGGGAGGACGGCAGCTGCGTCCCATCTTGCCGTGGCGGCCGGGGGGCACACTGCTTGGCAGCGCTTCCAGGGAGGAGCTGTCACAGGAAGGGCAGTTGGCCGATGGCCTCCAGCTGCAGTGCTGGCCTGGCCAGGCCCCTGCCAGCCCTCCCTCCCTCGGCTCCTCGGTGGGCTGGTCTCCCCTCCCCCTCCCTGAGGGGCGGGGGAGGGGGGGCAGTGGCTCTCACATTTCTAGCTGCTCTCCTTGGTGACTTTACAAATGACCTGGAGTGGTGTCTTTGCTCAAGGCCAGCACCTTGCAAAGAGCCTGGCACCCAGCAGGTACTCTGCAGCCCTCCAGAGCAGACCAGTCTCTGCCAGGGCCCTGATGGTGGGCTTCCCTGTCACATGAGCTGGGGCCCTTTGCCAATGAAAACAGGAGGGGGAAGTCAGGGCCAGGCTGACTGCAGCCCCACGGGGCCCCCTTCCTGGCACCTGTAGGGCGGGGTCCCCAAGCCCATAGTGGGCAGGGGGCAAACAACTGCTCCTGGCCTGCAGTCCGCCCTGGCCCCCGGCACCCGAGAGTCCCAGTCCTGGGAGCTGAGAAAAACAAGGAGGTGCCCCCAGACCCGGGCCCAGGGCGAGCTGCCCCCCTTCCCGGCCTGGGAGCCGGCCTTGCGGGATGGGGTGTGTGCACAGCGGCCTTTTCCCTCACAGCTGCTCCGTGTGTGGGGACATTTCCCAGGCCGTCGTGCCCGCTACTCCCCCGGCACCAGCCAGCAGGGAAGAGCAGCTGCCCGGCGGCTTCTTTGTCAGAGAAGCACTGGGCTCTTCGCAGGAGCTCACGCCTGCTTCTCCGAACTCCTGCCTGCCAGGCTGGTGACAAGCCTGCTCTGCAGGTGCAGGCAAAGGGAAAGACGTGGGGCGCTGGTCTGAGAAGGCAGGAAGGAAGCACCAGCAGGGCTGGTCACCGACCATTCTAGATCCTTCTGGATGATTCCCTTCTGGAGAAACAGGGAGCCTGCATGCTGACCCCTGACCTGGGCGAGTCAGGATGCACAGGTGGGCTGAGCTCAGCTGTCAGACCGGGGGTGTGACCCGGCGGCCCCGAGGCCCCAGCGAGGAGGAAAGCCAGAGGTGGGTCCCAGGGCAGTGGACGGGGGGGCCTGGATGGAGCCCTGGCTGCTCGTGGTGGGGGAGGGAGAGGGGGTGGCCGCCTGGCTTTCCACGAAGGGCCAGAGAGGACAGGACAGGCGGGGAGTCAGTCTAGAGAGAACGGCAGGCCAGTCTGATGAGGGAGGCCCAGAAGGCAGCCTGACCGGGGAGCTCCTAACACAGACACCAGAACTGGCCGAGGGGAAGAAGGACAAAGCGGATTCCATGAGCATGAATGGCTTCCAAACGCCAAACCCAGGACAAAACAAACCCATGCCCCCGCCCCACCCACAGGGCTGACATGTCTGCACCCTGTCACCCAGGATGGACAGAGGGTGAAAATCCACCGTGGAAAAAGATTGCACAAATCAGCCGGAGAAAGGCAAGCCAACGGCAATATGGGAAATACACCAAGATGTGCAGAAGTGCCCGCAGCTGTAGAAGCCTCATCCCACGGTTACCCTGCATCAAAGAAGCAAGAAACCAAGGTCCCAGGTGGCTCAGCGCGTTGTCACCACCGCGGCTCAGGTCCCTGCTGCGGCAGGGTGTGATTCCTGGCCCAGAAACTTCCTCATGCCGCAGGCAAGGCCGAAAAACCAAAACCAAAATAAAGCAAAAAGAAGCAAGAAACAGAGTTCCTGTTGTGGCGCAGCGGAAAAGAATCTGACTAGTACCTGCGACCTTGCCGGTTCGATCCCTGGCCTCGCTCAGTGGGTTAAGGATTCGGTGTTGCCGTGAGCTGTGGTGTAGGTCGCAGATGCGGCTCGGATCTGGAGTGGCTGTGGCTGTGGTGCAGGCCGGCAGCTGTAGCCCCGATTCAACCCCTAGCCTGGGAACCTCCATATGCCACAGGTGTGGCCCTAAAAAGCAAAAAAAAAAAAAAAGAAGCAGCAGCAGCAGCAGGAAACAAAAGGACAAGACACTGGGGCCCATCAAGTTGGCACAGACTTAAACGTGAACTTGGACGCCATCAGGGAGGTGAGCCTGGGGCCAGAGGGCAGGGGGCAGAGTCAGCGGGCATGGCCACCCGCCAGCTTACAGAATCATCACACCTGTCTCCCCTCGTCCCCCACCAAGAGCACCCCGGGGGGAGAACTCGCTCTGGTGTATAAAGGTCCAGACGCACGGCCTGCATTGGGCATCGTGGGTGAGGCTGAGAAGTTGGCAACAATTCGCATTTCTGTCAAGAGGAAAATCAGTACCTTACAGTGGGTTCACAATAGAGGACACAGCACAGCGGCTGCCAACAATGGGGTGGATTTCTGGGCCTTGGTGGAGACACGGTGCTGAATGCAAGGGGGCAGGTTGTGGGACGCTGTGCGGAGCGTGAACACACAACCCACGTGATTTCCAGGGGCTAGAACAGTAAGGGAATACTCAGGCAAAGGGGTGCAGGATCCACGCCAGCGTGACAATGGCAGCCACTGCCGGTGAAGGGGGGCAGAGGCAGAGGCCAACCAGGGGAAGCCGAGGCCATCCAGCCTGAGCTGCAGTCTCCCAGTCAGGGGCCCTCAGGGCTGAGCCTGTGCCCGGGGGCCGTTTTCTAACCCCCACAGGTGCCACATGGGGAGCTGTCTGTCTGTCTTGGGCAGAAGGCCAAGACTTGGGGGTCAGAGCTGCTAGAACATGTTCAGCAATGTTTGAGGTTTTTTTATTCTTTTTTTGGGGGGGCCGCACCTGCGGCATGTGGAGATTCCCAGGCTAGGGGCCACAGCCACAGCCACGCAGGATCCGATCCGCGTCTGCGACCCACACCACAGCTCATGACCATGCCAGATCCTTAACCCACTGAGCAAGGCCAGGGATCGAACCCAAAACCTCCCTGGTCAGATTTGTTTCTGCTGGGCCACAATGGGAACGCCCATGTTTGAGTTTTTTAAAAGGAAAATATTTGAAGCCCTTTTATAATCACACAAACAAAACACCTTTTTTTTTTTTTTTTCTTTTTGGTCGTACCTGCAGCATGTGGAAGTTCTGGGTCCAGGGATCAAACCCGCGTCACAGCCGTGACCACACCAGGTCCTTAACCTGCTGAGCCACCGGGGAACTCCATAGCACTTTTTATGTGGGGGCTCTGGAGTGAGACGGACCTGGGCTTGAACCCCGGCGCCATGGCTGACCAGCTTGCTGTGGAGCCAGCCACGCTGCCACCTGGGCGTCATCCTCCCGCCTGTTAGCGGGTGGTGGGCGTCACGTTCTGCCCATTTGCTAACCGAGCTCTGAAGTTTTCCCCGGAGCCACCACAGGTGCATGGGTGCTCTGTACCACCTGGGGGCCAAGTTCATCCCCTTCAGGTCTGAGCACACAAGCCAGGACCTGGCTGGGCAGGTGACACCCCAGGGCCTCCGTGGCCACACGGCTACATCTGGACCCAGAAGCCCCACTCTGTGACTTTTGGTGGGACAGCAGAGCAGCCCCCTTGCAGAGGGCTGTGTGGACATGGGAGGGCACAAGAGGCACCGAGAGAGGGGACACCACGAGACCCAGGGCCAGCGACCTAGCCCCTGCCTGTGTCCCCTTGGGCCTCACAGAAGTCACCTGCCGAATATGCTGGTGGGACCTGCATATGTGTGACACAGCTGGATGGCCAGAGTGCCCCTCAGCCGGAGGCGGGGGGCTGGTTGAGTGGTCACAGCCCGGTCCCTAGGGGTCAGGGTCCACCCCTGAGACGTGTTCTGGACCTTCCCCAGGGCACCTGCTGGTCGATGCACCCGCCCCTTCTGTCCCTCTCTGCCTCCCCTGCCACACTCTGCTCTCTGGGGTCTCATCCCAAATATGTGCATTTGTGGGGAGCATGGACTAAGGCACTGAACCCACAAGCCTGTCTCATTCCCTTCCTCACCCTCCGCCACCTCCTCTCGTTAAGCCGGCTTAGTTGATCTCTCAAAGTTGCAACCGAAAGAGCCCTGATTAACGTTCGATTGCAATGGTGACAACTCGCTCAGGGACTGATCCTAAAGAGCCCTCCTGTGTGAGCGAGGACAGCATGTGGGGAGGCGGGACAGGTGGGGTTCCTGCTGCTGCCCCGGCCCCGGTCCACAGAGAAAGCCAGGCCTGTCGGCGCTGCTTTGGGATGGGTTTAGGCTGCCTGGCAAGACGCGCGCTATGCACCCTGCCCCCTGCACCACCCAACGCTCCCCAAGTGCCGCAGAGAGGGTCACGCTCAGCAGTGATGACTCCTTTCAAGGCCGAGCCAAACGCCAGGGAGCACCCAGCCCTTTCCACTGGAGGTGGCACACGGATCGGGTCCCCCCCGCCCCGGGCTGGGCCTGTTCTGCTCTGCGTCTGCCCAACGGAGCCACCTCCACCTCGGCTGCTGTCACCCCTGCTTCTGCACGAGCTCAGCCCACACACAGAAACATGCACAAAGCGTTGTCACACAGCGCGACAAGTCCTGGAGAGTGAGCAGCTCGGATTAGAAGCACAACAGGACCGGGACCCGGAGCCCCTCACCTCCCCCGGCACCTCTCCCAGGGGTAACAGCGTCCTGGCTTCCCGCCCATGGCTTTGACCTTCATGTTCAGAATGAAACCACACCATCGAGAAGCCTCTGGCCCTACTTCCATGCTGGACGTCACGCAGGCAGGAGGCACCTGTGTTTCACAAGCAGCAGGAGACGTGGGGTTACTTCGCACACACACAGGTAAACACACACAATTTACCCCTTTACTGCTCCTGGACGTCCGGCTGCTCCCAGGGCTTTCCCGCTACTCCGAACAGGGGCTGCGCTGGCCCTCAGCTTCTGTGATCCCATCATTAGATGGAGGCTGGAGGGCCCGCAAAGGGAGAGACTGGATTCTGTCCTCTTTCGCTCCCGCCTTTCTGTGCAGAACCAGGAAGGCCCCAGGTGTCACCTGCCCCCACCTGGCCCTACGCCCGAAGGCGGAATTCTCCAATTCGCTTAACAGGCAGGCCTGGGCCCCGGGCCTGGTGTAGTATCCTCAGCGATGTAACGCGTCACTCACTCAAGTCTCAGTGAGCAGGACCAGGTGGCCCTGTTGAAGGAGGGGCCAGAAACAGAGACTCCGGTTTCACTTTGGACCAAAACTGTAGACCTGTGGTAACGTCTCCACTAGTGAGTACATGGACGTAGCTATAAGCAGCAGAGACCTGGAAGATAGTGGTTGATATAAAATAAAGGTCTCTTCGCACAGGTCAGTGACGTCAGGAGCTCCTAGGACGGGCATGACAGCTCCAGAGAGTCCTCAGGAACCCACAAACCTGTCTTTCTGCTCTGCCATAGTTAGAGGGTGCCATCCTCGAGGTCACAAAAGAGCCACTGGAGTGCCAGCCATCGCATACCTAGTCCCAGGCGGGAAGAAAAAGGAAAAAAATAAAAGCAGCACCCAGAAGCTCTTTTGGAGTTTTATTGGAAATCCTGCCCAACCGCTTCTGCTTGGATGTCACTGGCCATCCCGTTTGCCAGGAAGTGGGAAACGTAGTCTTTCAGCTGCTCATCTGGTCACCTCGAGAGGAGGGGAGGTTGGATTTGGGCAGGCAACGTGCAGCTTCTTGCTCAACTTCCTACCCGAGTTTTCTTCTGCCTTATTTGGGATCGTGAGCAACACGGAACTCTCCAGGGCCAGGAACTGCTGGAAGCAAGTGAATCGATTTCTGAAACAAAGCGCTTTACACAGGCTTTGCGGGTGTCACAGATTCTCCTCCTTCCTAGAGCCACGCAGCTCCCCCGGGGAAGGGGACCGGGGCACAGCCTCTCCTGGGGAACTGCAGGTAAACAACAGAGCCCATGAACCGCAGGCGCTCTCTGAGGTCACCGACAAGGAAGGTTCTGTTATGCGGTCACATCAAGTGGCTCAGGCTCAGTGGGGGGAGACTTACGCCTGCGTGTTCGGCTGGTTCTGGAAGCAGCCTCCAGCCAAGTATTTGTGTGAGTGGTTTATTCAGGAGAAGCCCCAGCCTCAGCCTGCTGCTTCAAGTGGCTTGGGCATACACTCCATCTCAGGGGAAGTAGCTGGCACCCAGGCTTTCAGACTTCCCGCTCTTGTCAGCCAGGAGCTGAGGGCCCCCGGGACACCCCAGGCTCAGCGCCTCTGCTCCAGGAGCCCAGGTGAGGGTGCAGGGCTGCGTCCTGGTGGAAGCACCTGCAGCAGCCAGGTGGGGGAGGGTCTGATGGGGGGACCTGGCATGAACCCCGCTCACACACCCCTGAGAGGCGGGGGCGGGGGGCGGGGGGGACCAAAGCCCAAGGAAGGAGCGTGACCCGTCCAAGTGTCAGAGCTGGGACGCGGCCCCTGACCTGAATGTCACCAGATACCCAGGTTACCCAAGGCAGCCTCACTCCTTCCCTGCTCAGTCAATAAAACAGCAAGCACTTGCTGACTGCTTACTGTATGCAAAGCCTGAGCCAGCCCTGTAGACAGGGGCACCTGCCCTCGGTGTTCCTCCCGAGATGAGCCTCAGGCTCACCCTGTCACTGTCCCCGCATGATGTCGCAGGAGGTGGGCAATCTAAGGTGTAACCTGGGTATGGAAGCTCTGTGCCTCCGGAAATGCGGGCGACGAGGCCTGGGCGGGATTCAGGAGAGGTGGGCTGGCGAGGCCTGTGGGCTGAGCCCGGCATTAACCAGGTGGGACCAGCTTCTCCTTGGAGTGAAGGGGTGACTTGTCACTGAGCAGCCTGTGGTTCAGGAGGTGCAGCTGGGAGAGCCCTGGAGGGCTTGTGGGCACATCACAGTGGAGGTGGGGGCTGCAGGCCGGCAGAGCGGGAGCCCCGACAAGTCCCAGCTCTACTGGAATTTTACCACTGATTGGCTGTGTGATCTTGGGCAAGTTAATAAACCTCTCTGGGCTCCATTTTCTTACCTATAAAATGAAAGGAGGCATCTTGGAGAGCTTGGGAGGGTTAGTGAGTTACCGGAAGGGTAGCTGGCACACAGCAGACGCCCACAGGGACGGTGACAGTGGTGGTTCACGTAGGGCAGGCCTGCCTGGAGTGGAGGCCTCCCTCCTGGCCTTGGGAAGGAAACGTCCTCCACGGGGTCCCGTCCTGCCGCACACAGGAGGTGGACCCAGACAGTGAGGCTTCAGAATCCTGGTTCTTAACACAATTCTCCTGCCGAGAGGAGGCGCCACGGGCAGCCCTCCGTAGGCAGCCCCCCAGGACCTAGTGCTGTTATTGGCCCGGTTGTTGTCTGGGTGGAAAAAACCACACTTTGAAGGCCCCTCCTGGATCCTGCCTCCCAGGACTCCACGTGTAGTCACAGGTGGCCTGGTGAGCATGCTTCCTCCAGTGAGGCAAAGAGTTTCAAAAGATGTCGACACACTCGGAGTTCCCATGATGGCTCAGTGGGTTAAGAGCCCGATTAGTATTCATGACAACATGGGTTTGATTCCCTGGCCCCGCTCAGCGGGTTAAGGATCTGGCATTGCCGTGATGTGTGGTGCAGGTCACAGACATGGCTCAGATCTGGAGACGCTGTGGCTGTGGTGTAGGCCGGCAATTGCAGTTCTGATTTGATCAATCCCTAGCCCCCGGGCATCGGTGTGCCAGAGGTGTGGCCCTAAAAAAAAAAAGGATGTAGGCAAATACTCCTGGGCCAATGAGGTCCTCTAAGAACCCCCCACTCTCTGCCTGTCACACTATCCCTTACCGATGGTCTTTCAGTTTCTATTTGCATACCTCTGGGGACAGTGGGCTCACCACCTATCGAGATTGCCTTTCTAATCATTTGAAAGCTTGTCTCTATCCTGAGCCTATAGCTGCCCCTTCGCTGGCCTGGCTCTGCCTTCCAGGAGGCAGTAAAAACCTGCTGGCATATGGGAGGGCAGAAGCCCGGACAGTGTGACCACAGAGCTGACACCAGCTTTTGCCCAGCGGGTCTTGGACTGCTGGGCTGCCAGCAGACCAGGCAGAGCAATTCTTCACCTCTTCTTCCTCCTCCTCTGCCCCCAAACGCACCAGGCAGCTTTGAAGCCTCTGTGTGTCACACGAACGCAGTTACATAAACATTACATGTGCAAGATTTCAAGGATCATAAGTGATGATGTTTCAAGGTAAAAAGGTTCTTTGTCTTTTCTCTTTTTTTTTGCAAGAAGACATCTGAATATGGAGCCTTTTTAGGAAGAAGAGTGACAGGCGGGGGTGGTTCTGTTTCGGAAGCCTGCCTTCCCGGGCTCCCCCGCTCAGCTGGCCGCCTGCAGGATGAATCTGCGGCAGATCTGAGCTGCTTTCCCGGCTCTGGGTCTGGCATGCACGTTGCAAGCACAGGCCACACTGCTGATGCCGCGGTGCCTGCTGGATCTCCGACAGGGGCACCCACGCTTCCAGGGGCCTGAAGAAACAGGCACTGGGAGGACAGAGCCTCCCACCTGCACTTGCACACAAATGTTCAAAGCAGCGTGATTCACAGGAGCCAGACGGTGGAAGCAACCAAGTGTCCATCCACAGATGAGGAGAAATGGGGTCCACACCAGCAATGGGAGGTTGGGCGGCTGTCAAAAGACAGGAAATTCAGACACACACACACACACACACACACACACACACGCTACGACGCGGATGAAGCTGAAGACATTGTGCTGAGCGCGATAAGCCAGAAGCGAAAGGACAAACACTGCATGATTCCCCCTCTGAGACACCCAGAGGTCCCATCCACGGGGACAGGAGGAAGCCCGGTGGACAGGGGCTGTGCGGGGCGGGGGGGATGCGGGCTTAAGGGGGCCGAGTTCCGCTTTGGGAAGACGACACAGCTCTGGAGGTGACGGTGCCAAAGGTCGCCCAACACCCTGCACACCTAATGCCCCCAAAGTGAACCCTGAAAAACGTTAACACGGCGAAGTCTGTGTTCTGCGTGCTGTATCACAACGAAAAAAACGGAAACAACAAGCCCCCAAATAAACACCAAAATCACCCGGGGTTTCGGGGCTGTCAGTCCTCCCTGGGGGCGGAGCCTCCCCCGCTCCGCGAACTCCAGCGTTTCCTACGGGAAATCGGGAAACCGAGGCAGGGAGAGGCGTCGGCGCGGGGGCGGCGGGCGCCAGGCTTCAGTCTCGCCGCCCGGTCTTTGCCTCCCGGGGGGCCAGGTGTTCTCGGACCCCCCGAGCCGGGCCTGGAGAGGGAGGACGGTGGGCTGCGCGCGCGCCCTCCCGGGGGTTAGACACGCTCCATCCTCACGCAGGTGGGTGGGAGCCCCGACAAGGGCCGCGGCATCGGGGACTGGCCCGGGCGGAGCCTGCAGGGCGCTCTCCACGCCCCGCGACCGTGGATCACCCGCCGCACCGGCCACACCGGGCCGGGGCCGCCGAGCGGCCAGGGCGCCACCTGCTGGTGGAGGCGGGGGGCGCGCGGGGCCGGCTTCCTCCCGCCGCGGGGCTCTGTGCGGCCTCCTGGGCGCAGAGAGCATCAGACAGAGTTCCATTCCCTGGCAGTGCGGAGGGGAAGAGACCCCTCCGACAGCCAGGGGCGGGGTCGTCCCCGGCCTCCCCAGCCCGCGTCTCTGCTCCTGCGCCTGCGCCCACGCTTCCCTCTTCCTGTGAGGACGCAAGTCATTGGACCCGGCACCGCCTCGTGTCAACTGGATCACACCTACAAAGGTCCCACTTCCAGGCGAGGCTACGTCAGAGGCCAGGCACGCTGTGGAACCCAGCAGAGGCCTCCCCTGATGCTGCCTCCTCCAGGCAGCCCTCCCGGACCCCTGGGACCAGCCCTGTCTTCCGCACCCAGCACCTCCCTGCGAGGGACGCGCTGGCTGTGAGGCTGTTCCTGCCTCCCCTCAGCACCCAGGGCCGAGGGCCGGTCAGGGCCCCAGGCCTTCCGCCCGATCCACCGAAGCAGGAATCAGACGGCGTTCACATTGGCAACAGGACTTTTTTTTCCTCTTATCAAGGCACCATCATGGACGCCTAGACCCAGAAGCGTCCACATGGAATTTAGGATTTAGAGGAGGACTCAGGAAGGAACTACCAGATCTCTTGGTATAACGTGTTTCCTAAAGGAAACCTCAGGAGGGCCTGCTTTTAACCCAAGTGGCTTAGTGAAAGGCTACAGGTGAAGCAGTTTAAGGCAGGACACAGGGTACTGCGGCCCTTGGTGTTTAATTCTTGTTCAGCCAACAAGCCAAAGCAACACTCAGGATGGTTTTGCTTCAGGTGTTTATATGGGACTTGATAAGGGCTTTTTTGTTTTTGCTGTTTAGGGCCACACCACAGCATAGGGAAGTTCCCAGGCGAGGGGCCAAATCCAAGCTGCAGCTCCCGGCCTGTGCCACAGCCACGGCAACACAGGATCCAAGGCATGTCTGTGACCTACACCACAGCTCACGGCAACACCAGATCTTAACCCATGGAGCGAGGCCAGGGATCGAACCTGCATCTTCATGGACACTAGTCCAGTTCGTTTCTGCTCCAATGGGGATGTTCTGAACAGGGGATTGGATCTCTGTGCAAAGTACTTACCACACATGACCAACCAGCAAGCGGGCCTGACACGCAGAATCGTGCTTCTGAGATTAGACGCTTTGAAATGTGAATCAAACGTGGAAAGCGCCAGTGTTCCCACTGTGGCTCAGTGAGTTAAGAACGAGCTGGAGCAGCTCAGGTTGCTGCAGAGGTGTGAGCTGGATCCTCTGCATAGGCTACAGCTGTGGCTCAGAGTCAGTCCCTGGCCCTGGAACTTCATGTGCCTCGGGCACGGTCATTTAAAACAATGTGAAAAGGGCCGAAAAGAAAAAAGAAGGGGAGTTCCCATTGTGGCTCAGTGGGAACCAACCTGACGAGCATCCATGAGGACGCAGGTTCGATCCCTGGCCTCACTCAGTGGGTTAAGGATCCAGCACTGCCATGAGCTGTGGTGTAGGCCACAGACATGGCTCGGATCCAGTGTTGCTGTGGCTGTGGTGCTGGCCGGCAGCTGCAGCTCTGATTTGACCCCTAGCCTGGGAACCTCCATATGCAGAGGATGTGGCCCTAAAAAGACAAAAAAAAGAAAAAAAAGAAGAAGGAAAAGTTACATCAGCACACTGTGCCCCATTTGGAAAATGGGGTGGGGGGTGGGACCTATTGTTGACCAACCTGACCCAGCCAGCAAGGAGGCCTCGGGCAACCCCTCCGGCTCTGGTCATAAGAAAAAAAGCGCTTATTCAAAGCAGAGACCCTCGTGACGACAGGGAACAGCGGTTGGAAATATCAGTCAATCCTGTCTGTAGATGGCGCTCCAGTCCTCCCGAAAACCACCCTAGGAGTTCCCTGGTGGCACGGGGGTTAAGGACTCAGCATTATCACGGCATCGGGTTTGATCCCTGGCCTGGGAACTTGCGCATGCAAGAGCATGGCCAAAAACATTAAAAATAAAATAAAATAAAAACAAAACCAGCCTAAAGTCGTGGGAAAACCCTGGTTCCCTGGCAAACAGCATATTTCAACCTCCACAGCTGGGCATTCAGGAACTTTTCAGCTTCTGGCTTTAAAAATGACACTCAAATATACATTTAAAACTTTGCCCACATTTTGGATTCCTTCTGGAGGGGTCCCTGAGAGTGGAATTCCTGCCAAAGGGAAGAACAGCATTTGGAGTTCCCACTGTGACTCAGCGGGTTACAAACCCAGCTAGCAACCATGAGGACAAGGGTCCGATCCCTGGCCTTGATCAGAGGGTCAAGGACCTGCGTGGCTGTGGCTGTGGCGGAGGCTGGCAGCTGCAGGGCCGATTCGACCCCTAGCCTGGGAACCTCCACATGTCCCTGGTTCGTCCCTAAAAAAAACCAAAAAACAAAAACCAAAAAAGGTAAGAATACTTTTTAAGCTCCTTGGTCAGAGGTTTCCTACTGGTGGCCCCAGAGCCAATACGGCTCTCAGCTGAGTTTGATCTCAGCTACACGATCTGTTTTTCTTTTCACAGCTGCACCTGCAGCATATGGACGCTCCTGGGCTAGGGATAGAATTGGAGCTGCAGCTGCCATATGACACCGCAGCCACAGCCACATCGGATCCGAGCCCCCTCGGCGATCTACACCACAGCTCACGGCAACGCCGGATCCCTGACCCGCTGCGCGAGGCCAGGGATGGATCCCGCATCCCCGTGGACCTCATGTTGGTTCTTTTTTTTTTTTTTTTGTCTTTTGTCTTTTGTTGTTGTTGTTGTTGTTGCTATTTCTTGGGCTGCTCCCGCGGCATATGGAGGTTCCCAGGCTAGGGGTCGAATCGGAGCTGTAGCCACCGGCCTACGCCAGAGCCACAGCAACGCGGGATCCGAGCCGCGTCTGCAACCTACACCACAGCTCACGGCAACCCCGGATCCTGAACCCACAGAGCGAGGCCAGGGATCGAACCCACAACCTCATGGTTCCTAGTCGGATTCGTTAACCACTGCGCCACGACGGGAACTCCCTATGTTGGTTCTTAACCCGCTGAGCCACAGTGGGAACGTCGACTGGCCCACACCATTCTTTTCCGTGCATGTCAGCATTTACAAGTAAGACCATTCCCCTTTGGAATTCAGACTTCTAGCTTACTCTGGAAAATCAGAGCTACCCAATCAGTGTAACAACCGCACAAACAG
Organism: Sus scrofa; assembly: GCF_054392235.1. Taxonomy (NCBI): domain Eukaryota; kingdom Metazoa; phylum Chordata; class Mammalia; order Artiodactyla; family Suidae; genus Sus; species Sus scrofa. The sequence goes on from NC_139394.1 coordinate 66,605,430, forward strand.
AATGCGGGCCCAAACCCACCATCACCTCAACGGGCAGAAAAAATGCACTTCACAGAAGCCGACACCCGTTATAAGGGAAGCAGTTTCCCGAGTGGAATAAAGGACCCCTCCTCAGTGTGATAAAGGACATTCGTGCGAAGCCTAGAGCTGCCAGCCTACTTGCTGACGAGAGGCTGCAAGATTTCCCGAGACAGGCACCAGATAAAGACGCCCGCCTTCACCACTGCCCTTCCACGGAGTGCTGCAACTCTTCCCAGAGCAATCAGGGAAGAAAGAATCCCAAGACACCCCAACTAGAAAGCAAGGCGCAAAGCCACCTCCGTCCACAGACGGCGTGACTTTCCCTGGGGCCCGTCAAAGGGTCAGTAACTATTCGTGCAAGTGAAAGAATTTAGCAAAGGTGCCGGGAATGCGACCGATGTACAAACACTGGCTGTACCTCTACACACGAGCAACGAACAATCCCAAAAGGAAATAAAGAAAATAATTCCGCTTGCAATGGAAACCTGAAGAATAATACACTTTAGAATAAATTCGACCAAGGAGGCACGCTGCAAACCACAAACATGGCTGGAAGAAATTAAACACGACATAAATACACAGAGAGACGTCCTGTGTTTACAGACCGGGCGACCTGGTCTTGCTGGGACGCAATACCGCCCAAGCGATAAGCAGATTCAACACAGTCCTCACCAAAATCCCCCCAAACCCAAACCCAACGCAACTAGGAGGCCTCCCGCGGCACAGAGGGCTAGGGATCCGGCCCTGTCACTGCAGTGGCTCCGGTCACGGCTGTGGTGCGGGTTCTGTCCCTGGCCTGGGAACTTCCACATGCCGCGGGCGTGGCCAAAACAAAAACCGAAAAGAAATTCCCAAAGGGCCTCTTTTTTCAGAACTGGAAAAGCTGATCCTAAAATCCGTGTGGAATTACAAAAGACCCTGAACAACCAAAGCAGTCTCAAAAAAGAACAAAACTGGACGACGCGCCCTCACTGGTTTCAACCCTACTACAAAGCTGCAGTAACCCAGAGAGAGGTGGGCCGGCACTTGGGCGGACCTAGAAACCAGCCGAACAGACTGAGTCCACAGGGAAACCCATGCGTGTGTGGGGCCAGCTGACTCTTGCCGTGGCGCCAGGGCCACTCCGTGTGGAAAGAGAGTTCTCTGCAGCACATGGCTCTGGGTCAGTAGGATACCCACCCAGGAGAGTGCCAGTGGGCCCTCACCTCACGCTCCAATGACTAATACCTCCAAACGGATCAAGGAGGGAAAAGCAGAAACGAATTCGACGCGCATCCATGAGGATGCGGCTTCGGTCCCTGGCCTCGCTCAGTGGGTTAAGGATGCCGTGAACTGTGGGGTAGGCTGCAGACGAGGCTCAGTTCCCAAGTTGCTGGGACTGTGGCGTAGGCTGGCATCTATAGCTCAGATTCGACCACCAGCCTGGGAACTTCCATATGCTGCAGGTGCAGCACTCAAAAAAAAAAAAAAAAAAAAAAAAAGGATCAAAGACCTAAGTGTTGAAGCAAAAACTATGGGAGTTCCCATCATGGCTCAGTGGTTAACGAACCATGAGGTTGTGGGTTCGATCCCTGGCCTCGCTCTGTGGGTTCAGGATCCGGGGTTGCCGTGAGCTGTGGTGTAGGTCGCAGACACAGCTCGGATCCTGAGTTGCTGTGGCCTTAAAAGACTAAAGACACACACACACACAAAAAGTAAAAACTATAAAACTCTTGCAACACCAAGGGGAAATTTTCATGATACTAGATTCAGTAAAGATTTCTCGGATATGACACCAAAAGCAAGGCAACAAAAGAAAAAAGTAGCCAAATGAGACTTTATCTCAAGTAAAAATGCTTTTGCAGCAAAGCACCCTATCAAGAGATAGGCCGACCAGAGTGGGAGAAATATTTGCAAAGCATGTAGCCAGCAAAGGTCTAACGTCCAGAACACAATAAGAACTCCTACAGCCCAACAAGCCCATTTAAAAACGGACAAAGGACCTGAAGGGAGATTTCTCACATGAAAATGCGTGTAATGTCATTAAGGAAACGTTTGAACATCAAAACCATAGTGAGATACCACTGCACACCCACTAGGATGTCTGTAGGTGTTTTGGTTTTTTCGTGGGGGGGGGGTCTGGTCTTTTTTTATTTATTTATTTTTTTTAGGACCGCACCCTCAGCATATGGAAGTTCCCAGGCTAGGGGATCAAATCAGAGTGGTAGCTGCCACAGCCACAGCCACAGCCACGCAGGATCTGAGCCGCATCTGCAACCTACACCCCAGCGCACGGCAACGCCAGATCCTTAACCCACGGAGCGAGGCCAGGGATCGAACCTGCATCCTCATGGATACTAGTCAGGTTCATTACCGCTGAGCCATGATGGGAACTCCTGTTCTGTTGTGCTTTAAGGAGAATAATCAGTGCTGGCGAGAATGCGGAGAAGTCAGAGCCCGTCTACATTGCTGGTGGGCATGCAAAAACCCGCACAGCCGCTGCCGGAAACCATTCGCCAGCTCCCCACAAGTTAAACACAGAATTACCGCATGGCCCCACATCCCCACTCCTAGGTGTGCACCCCAAAATGACTGAAAACGAATACAACAAACGCAAAAGTGCAGAGCAGCATTATTCGCAGGGGCCAAAAGGTGGAAACGACCTAAGGCCCATCGGCTGATGACCAAGGACACACAGACGTGGTCCCCCGGCACCCTGCACGCGAGCGCCTGTCCAAAGGAACGAAGGGCTGGCGTTCCCGTCGTGGCTCAGCGGCAATGATCCCGAGCAGGATCCACGAGGACACCGGTTCAATCCCTGGCCTGGCTCCGTGGGCTACAGGTCCCACGCCGCTGGGGCTGTGGTGGAGGCCGGCAGCTGCAGGTCTGATTTGACCCCCTAGCCTGGGAACCTCCCTATGCCTCGGGTGCACCCTAAAAAGACCGAAAAAAAAAAAAAAGAAATGGAATGAAGTGCTGATCATGCTACAAGAATAAACCTCGAAACCATGCTAAGGAAAGAGGCCAGACTCAAAACCATGTGCCGTGTGATTCCATTTATAGGAAATACCCAAAACAGGCACTCGAGGCAGAACGCAGATTGGTGGTTGCTGGGGGCTGAGGGGAGGGCGACGGGCGTGGGGTGGGGTGGGGGGGACGGCTGGCGGGCACAGGGCCCCGTCCCAGGGAGGTGAGACAGGGTGGAAGCAAGCAGAGGGGACGGGGGGAGGGGACTCGACGCCACCGAATCGCACACTCGAAATGGCTGCGATGGTGAACTTTACCTCGGTAACATTTCTAGAAGGTCACAGCTGCCCCTGTACAGAGGCCGTCTCTGTGACATGACCCGCCTGGCCCTGGGCTCTCTGCTCTCCATTCACCAAGCCTCCTTCCACACCACGGAGGATGGGGGGAGCGGCGTTTTCTCCCCACCATGGGCGCTTGGACGCTCACTTCAGAGGGGAGATGAAGGTTCAGAGACATCAAGTACCTTACGCAAGGACACACAGCCAGCCAGCACAGAGCCTGTCCCGAGCCCAGGGGCCTCCGCCTCACAGAGCAAAGGCTGTGGCCCCGAGTCAGGTGCGGCAACTCTGAGAAGCAGACCAGGCCCCTTCTGAGGGCAAATGCCCAGCTGGGTGAGAGACAACGACTGGTCAGGCCTCTGAGACTCTTGGCCAGCGTCCTCCAGCACCTGTGGAGGAAGAGCCCCCGGGGCTCTTGCTTAGAAACCTCTCGGCCATGTTGCCAGCAGCATTTTCCTAATTTTGTGCAACTGCCGGCAGCTTATGTGGTCTCTTTCATATAAACATTCATCCTCTAAGCACCCAGAAAATACCTTATGCTGTAGGCACCCAGTATAAGTTGACCCAAACTAAAAATCTTTTTTCTTTTTAGAGCTGCATCTGCGGTATATGGAAGTTCCCCAGTTAGGGGGTCGAATCGGAGGCACAGCTGTCACCACCACCGCAGCTTGCGGCAACGTGGGATCCTTAACCCACTGAGTGAGGCCAGGGATGGAACCCGCATTCTCGTAGACACTAGTGGGGCTCTTAACCTACTGAGCCACGATGGGAACTCCCTTAGGTATTCTAAATATTTGCCTAATACTGTTGCTCCCCCCATGGATGGACGAAAGCCAGTATCTAGTACGAGGAACAGTCATTAACTTGTTTTTACCAAACCTGCTCTGCGGACACGGAGCCCGACGCCTCCCTCTGCAGGCTCGCGCCTCGCCTGGAGCCGGGAACGTTTGGCAGAGCCTCGGGAGGAAGCAGGAGGACTCTAGAGGCCTCGGGGAAGCAGCTGCAGGGCAGCCCCGCGCCCAGGCCTGCGATGCAGGGGCCACAGGCGAGCCGCTCGCCCCGAGGCGAGGCCCGCGGGGCTCCCTGGAGAGCCGGCAGCCAGCTTGCCCACCTGGGAGCGGCGGCGGCGGCGGCGGGGCACGCGTGGGCGTGGCCTCCGGGTGAGCCCGCCTCTGCGGGGCGGGGCTTCTGGGGAGGCGGTGTCTCAGCAGAGCCCCGGGGGCGGGGGCCGGGGCCGTGACCTTGACCGTGACCGCCACACTGACGCTGGGGAGGAGGTGCGGCGGAGGTGGGAGCCGTGCTGTGGGCACAGGCCTCAGGGCCTCGAGGCCAGCCCTGAATGTGAGCTTGTATTCTGAGCAAGAGACGTGCGTTTCCAACGCACAAAGTCACAGGCGGGTGTAGAGACTGTGGGAGTTTGGAGGAATAGAGGTGGCCTGGCCTGGCCTGGCCTGGGGGGCAGGGGTGCGGAGCAGCCCAGGAACCGAGCCAGGAGGAGGCAGCGGTCACCGGGCCCAGAACCTGTGTGACTGGAGCCGGTCTGTGCCCGTTGGCCCGGCCCCGTGGTGTCCAGCACCCTCAGGCCGAGACCCCCAGTTTTTGTTTTGTTTTTGTTTTGTTTTTTTCCAGGGCCACACCTGCCGCATATGGAGATTCCCAGGCGAGGGGTCTAATCGGAGCTGCCACAGCAACGCCAAATCCGACTGGTATCTGCGACCTACACCGGAGCTCACGGCAACGCCAGACCCTTAACCCACTGAGTGGGGCCAGGGAGTGAACCTGAAACCTCATGGTTCCTAGTCGGATCCGTTTCCACTGAGCCACGACGGGGAACTCTGAGACGCCAGATTTTTTTTTTTGTTACCTTTTCTAGGACCGCTCCCGCGGCATATGGAGGTTCCCAGGCTAGGGGTCAAAGTGGAGCTGTGGCCACTGGTCTACACCATTGCCGCAGCAATGCGGGATCTGAGCCGAGTCTGCAACCTACACCACACAGCTCACGGCAATGCAGGATCCTTAACCCGCTGAGCAAGGCCAGGGATCGAACCCGCAACCTCATGGTTCCTAGTTGGATTCGTTAACCACTGCGCCATGACGGGAACTCTGAGACTCCACAGACTTTTAACTTAAATTGAATGTACGTGTAAATCTCATAAGAATCTAAAGCCCAAGCTCGATTCCAGGCCAGCCGCTTCCACCATACCCCTGGGGGCTCCTGGCCCTGCCTTAACCAGAGGGTGCCCCACCCGCCTCCCAGGCCCTGTCCCCTGAGGCACTAACCTCAGGGTCACGCGATTCTCCGAGTTAGCGGTCAGCAGATCTTGCCATTTACGAAAACGATCATTTTCTGTTTGCGTACCAGTTTTGCTCTCCGCAGGCCCCCTTGGTCATCAGGTCACCAAACATCTGCTCCTTTTGTGACAGAAGCGTGGGGGACTGGTCATAACGAAACTCAGGCGGCCAAGAATACGCAGGTTGCTAATTTGAACCCAAATAGTGAAGCTCTCTCTCTCCTTACCGTGTAATTTCAGTTTTCAAAAACAATACCCCCCACATGCAAAGTTCTCCAAGTGGCTGTGGTCTCCGGCACGGTCTTTGTGCAGCGAATGCATCTGCTTGTGCTTCAGCAACGTCTCATCATCGTCCCACGCCGAGGTGGTGTCATTGCTGAAGGAAGGCTGGCACAGAGCCGTGGGCGAAGGGGCATGAAGGTGGAGTGTTTGCACCAGCGGCGGGTGTAGACCAGGGTGTCCAACATCAGCACATACACGTCTGGGCCGGATCCTCCTTTGCTGCGGGGCCATCCCGTGCCTACGAGGATGTTAGGTAGCATGGCCTCCCCCGACGCTGTCCTTGAGACCAGCAGAAATGTCTCCAGACACTGCCCCCTGTCCCTGGGGGGCAGAGTTGCCTGGGTGGTAGACAAAACCTGGGAAAGGAGGAGAGGGACGTGCCAGACTCCGCGGCCACCCTCCTAGGGAGGGAAACGCAAAGAGCCTGGCCCCCAGCAAGCGAGCGGAACCCCTAGACTGCGTTCCCTGGGGCGGACTAGGTCTCGAACAGGAGAGACTCGTGCCAACATTCACCTTGGACATTTACTGTTCTGCCTGTCAGGCCTGGGGCGTGTGGACAAATAAACAGAGAAGCTTATGCATTCACTCAACAAACACTTGCCAGCTCCGTGCCAGGCAACGTTCCCAGCACTGGGTGTATTAGGCAATGTGCTCCAGAGAAACAGACCCTCCAGAACATATATAAATATATTTAATATATAGATAAATATAAATATCTATATGTATGTATCCTATTCATATGAACCAGCAGAACATATACGTATATTTATACGTATGTATCCTATTCATATGGAAATGCAAAGAACCTAGAATATCCAAAACAACGCTAAAAAGCACACAGTTGCAGACCTGACACTAGCAGATTTAAAGCTACCGAGATCAGGAGAGCTTGGTCACGACGCAGCATAAAGAGGTCAGGGGAACGGGAGAGAGCATCCAGAAGCAGACCCACACCTCTGGACAAGAGAATTTCCTCAAAGGTGCAAAGAAAACTCAGTGAAGGAGAGTCAGTCACTCGACAGATGGTGCTGAAACAACTGGAGTCTGTATCCAAAAAAAAAAAAAAAATGTGGATCCATATGTAAAAATGAATACAGACTGGAGTTCCCATCGTGGCGCAGTGGTTAACGAATCCAACTAGGAACCATGAGGTTGCAGGTTTGATCCCTGGCCTTGCTCAGTGGGTTAAGGATCTGGCGCTGCTGTGAGCTGTGGTGTAGGTGGCAGACGTGGCTCGGATCTGGTGTGGCTGTGGTGTAGGCCAGTGGCTACAGCTCTGATTAGACCCCTAGCCTGGGAACCTCCATATGCCGCGGGAGTGGCCCTAGAACAAAAAAGACAAAAAAAAAAAAAAAAAATTCTGAAAAAGAAAATATGTATATGAGTTCCTGATCGGTTCAGCAGGTTAAGAACCCAACTAGTATCCATGAGGATGTGAGTTTGATCCCTGGCCTAAATGGTTCAAGGACCTGGCGTTGCTACAGACTGTGGTGTAAGTCGTAGATGCAGCTTGTATGTGGCTTTGTGGCTCTGGTGTAGGCCGGCAGCCGCAGCTCTCATTTGACCCCTAGCCTGGGAACTTCTATATGGCATGGGTGCAGCCCTAGAAAATCTCTCTGTCTACCTGTCTGTCTGTCTGTCTATCTAGCTATCTATCTATGTGAATCCTTGTGCTGTATGCCTGAAACTAACACGATACTGTAAATAACTCTACTTCAATAAAGATAAATTTAAAAAGAAAAAACATAAAAAATTAATACAAAACATAGTTAATACACCACATACAAAAATCAACACCACAGGATCACAAACCTGAATGTAACACCTAAAAGTATAAAACTTCTAGAAAAATATATGTGAAAACTTTGGTTCGGCAAAGATTACTTAGGAGTAACACCAAAAGCACAAACCATAAAAGAAATGGTCCCTGACGACACAGGTTCGATCCCTGGCCTCACTCAGTGGGTTAAGGATCTGGCATTGCCGTGAGCTGTGCTGGAGGCTGGCAGATGGGGCTCCCATTGGACCCCTAGCCTGGGAACTTCCATATGCCACAACACAGCCCTAAAAAAAAAAGACAAAAACAAAACAAATGAAACACTTCTGCTCTTTGATAGATGCTGTTCAGAGAATGAAAAGACAAGCCACAGGCTGGGAAAAAACATCTGCCAATCAAATCTCTGAGATTCAGAACACAGAGCAAACTCTCAAATCCAATAACTAGAACACGTGCAACCCAGTTTTTTTTAAATGAGCAAAAGCTTTGAAGAGGCACTTCACCGAAGAAGCTGTATGACAGCCAGGACGCACATGAGAAGATGCTCCACAGCATCTGACGGGAGGAAACGCAAATTAAAACAGGGGCGCCGCCTCGGGGAACAGCTGCCTCCCTGCGTGCGGGTGGCTGGGAGCAGCCGGTCAGAATGTGGATGGTGTGGCCATCTGGGGGGAAGTACGGCAAATCTGGACATTTTAAACATGTGCCTAGGAGTTCCTGTTGTGTCTCAGTCATTAACGACTCCGACTAGGAACCATGAGGTTGCGGGTTCCATCCCTGGCCTCGCTCCATGGGTTAAGGATCCAGCGTTGCGGGGAGCTGTGGTGTAGGTCGCAGACGCGGCTTGGATCTGGTGTTGCTGTGGCTGTGGTGTAGGCAGGCGGCTACGGCTCCGATTTGACCCCTGGCCTGGGAACCTCCACATGCCGCGGGTGCGGCCCCAGAGAGCAAGTACATAAACGAATAAATAACAGTAAATAAATAAGCATGTGCCTGCAATGAACAATTCCGCTCCTAGACGTTTACCCCGGGGAACGAAGGAATGCGACCGCGCAAATCCACACCCCAGCGTCGGCAGTGGCTTTCTGAGCGAGCTCCTGGGCCCGGAGGTGTAAGCTCATCCACAGATAACCTCGCCTGCCCTTCCCAAGACACGGCGATGTCGCTGCAACCCCCAGACAGGCGCTAACCCCGAGCCACCCAGGTCCGGGTCCCTGGGCCTGTGAGCCTTCCCTTGGGGAGAAACGGACTCCGCAGACATGATGACATTGGGGGTCCCCAGGTGGGGAGGGGCTCCCGGGCTATCCAGGTGAGCCCGGAGCGTGATGGCAGGTCATGGGGCTGGAGGAGGAGGCGGCCGCTGGCTTGGGGAACCGGCTGTTGCAGCTCTGGAACCTGGGAAGGTGGGGGGACCCTCCCCAGAGGCCCTGGGAGGGATCAGCCCTGCCCCCGCCACCTCCTGAGCCCGCCCATGATGAGCGGGGCCTTCTGGCCTCCCCGACGACGAGGGAGTTAGTGTGTGGTGTGTGTCAGCCCCAGGTTTGCCTCGGCCACACCCCAAATCCCCGTCCTGCCCCATCAGGCTCCGCACACTCTACGCTGTCCTGTTTATCTTGTTCACTGCCATCTCTCTAGGGCGTCCTTGAACTCCGAGGGGGTACAGCACTTGGTCTGTTTTATCCCCACTGTCTTCCCGGCCATCGGGGTGTGTAGTCGGGCTCAGCAAACTCCGTGCTGGAATCCAGCGTTTGAACACGTGCATGCAAGAGTTTAACATGCAGAGGGTGCAAGAAATAACTTGCCAAACTCCCAAATGGGCCTTGTTTACAACTGCTTGCGTGTGACAGGTGCTTTCCTTTCTTTTTCTTTTTAGGGCCGCACCTGCGGCTCATTTGGGCCAGGGCTCGAATCAGAGCTGCTGTTGCCGCCACAGCCACAGCCACGCTGATCCTTAGCCCACCGAGCAAGGCCAGGGATTGAACCCACATCCCCACAAGCACAACTTTGGGTCCTTAACCAACGAAGTCACCATGGGAACACCTGTTTTTCTTTCTGGAGACGCAGAGCACCGCGCACGAAGCCCTGGGTCCTCTGAGCAGGCCCAGGAGGCGTTTTCCTTCCCTGGAGAGGAACGCTCGTGCCGTGTGGTTTGTGTGTTTCTGGTCTGTTTTTTTTTTTTTTTTTTTTTTTGTATTTTACATCTGTAGGTGAGTGTGTGTATGGATGTTGTTTGGGGTTTGTGTTGACGATGCACACACATGGCGCCCCTTCTCCTCCTTGTCTCTGCGTTTCTGAGAGACCGTCCCCTGGCCCTGCTGAATGACCTGACATAAGGACACGTTGCCTCGCATCCGCACGGTTCCCTGTTGACTCCTCTGCAGAGATGGGGTGGCAGGTGGGCGCAGCGCCCGAACAGGACAGAACTGAATGGCATGGGCAGGACGAGCGGGTACACCCTAGCACCTGTTTGGCCCCAAGGTCCCCGCAAGGGGCCGGGCTCAGTCAGCAATTTTGCAAGACCCCCTCCCGTTTGACTAAGGAAGTAGGTGACTACTCATTTTTTGTGTGTCTTTTTAGGGAGCACCCACGGCATATGGAGGTTCCCAGGCTAGGGGTCCAACCCGAGCCCCGGCTGCAACCTACACCACAGCTCAGGGCAACGCCAGATCCTTCACCCACTGAGCGAGGCCAGGGATCGAACCCACCTCCTCATGGATGCTGGTGGGGTTCGTTAACCGCTGAGCCACAGCGGGAACTCCAGTAAGTGACTATTCGGACCTCTGGGTGAAGGTGCCTCACAGAGGAATTTACCCTGAGTCACCGCCCCCTGGAGGGTCCCCAGAAGGACCCATGGGGTTTCCTCTGCACACTTTTGTCAGCATGACACCACAGAGCTACGCAAGTCCCAACCCCTCTGAGTGTGACTCTGTGCTTCTGCCTCTTCACCGCCCCCGCAGAGGGAACCACAGGTGGGGGCGGCCGGGGACGTGCCTGTGAGGACGCAGAAGCCGCTCATCGGCAGAAAGAACAGAAGTCCCCGCCTTTCTCTCACTTCCTTTTTGGAGCCTGGGAGGCTGGCCTGCCAGTGGCCAGCTGCTATTTCGGGGCCTGGGCTGCTCGGTGTGAAACCCCAACCCTGCAGAGAGGAAGGGGGCTGCCGGTGACCTTGCCCTTGGTCTGAGGTGCAGCCAGCCCAGGTGCAGGGGTGACCGCCTGAGTGAAACCCACACTGGGGGGGGTCGGGCTGGTCTGGCCGCAGGTTTCCTAACAGACACGTGGTATTTATAGATGCTCGGGGTTCGGGAAGGGTCTGCGTGCAATGCCACCCACTCTCCCTAGTTTGGACAGAAGGGAAACTGAGACCCAGGAGGTCGAGGTCCCCCAGAGCCTGGGACATGAATGGGGTTGGAACCCAGGGTCCCGACGCCCCCTCAGGGTGGCAGGTGGCCTATGTGGAGCAGGCATGAAATGAATTTTGGGGACCCTGAGGGCCCCCCCTTCGCCCAGCTGCTCCTGGTAGATGAGAAAGGTGGAGTGGAAGGGAAGGCAGTGATGGAGGAGCCTCAAAATCTGCCCTGCAGCCTGCCTACGCCCCCGCTCAAGGCCTCCTGCTCCTTCTCTCTGCACTGTGTGGGGGGCTCTGCGTGTTCGGGTAACAGCTCTGGGATGAAAGGGGCTCCGGTGTCCCCCCCGCTGCATGTTTGCTGAACCTCTGCTATAAGCCAGACAGGGAGGACAAGGTGACATCTGAACACAGATTTGTAGGAGCTGACAGGTCGCCCAAGCAGGTATCTGGGCAAAGAGCTTTCCAGGCCAAGGGAGCAGCATGTGCAAAGGCCCTGAGGCGGGATCATGACTGACCCAGAGAGGGGGACCCAGGTCGGGGGCGGCTCAGGGAGAGGAAGGCCCAGGTGCAGACACTGGCTTCGGACTCCCACCCAGAGGAGGCCAGGAACCAGCAGAGGGCTCTGGGCAGAGGAGGATGAAGCTGCAACTTGGGCTAACAGGTCACACTGGTCCCGGCGGGGGGGGGGGGCGGGGGGTGACATGGAGGAGAGGCACAGGCAGGACAGGACAGAGGCAGTGAGGAGGCTACCTGACCAGCCCAGGTGAGTGAGGAAACAGCCTGAACGAGGTGGGGCCGGGAGGAGGTGAGAGCCGGTTGCTTAGAAGGTGGCCCCACCCCACCCTCGTCGCTGATGAGCTGGATGGGGCTGGGGCCAGAGGGGCGTCCTGCCCACAGACTCCCAGGCTGCTGCTGGCTGCACTGCCCCACCCAGGCAGCCCCCCGCCCTGCGTGCTTCCAGACCCCTGCTGCACAGTCCATCCCCGGGGCGCCCGCAGGGCTGAGGCAGGTGCCTGTTCTGGTGCTGACAACCCTGGAGTCACACTCGCGGGGACCTGAGCAAGTTCTCCACCTCGGAAAGCACATGCAGCCACGGGACAAGGTTCGGCAAGTCTCTGCTCTCCTCCTCAGGACACACCCGTGACCTAGACATGGCCCCTCCTGCAGCTGCATTCCAGCCAAGAAGCTGGGCAACCACAGTCAGTGGAGGCTGAAACATGGAGCTGTGGATAGGAAGAGCAGAGCTGGGGGATGAGCGGGGCACTGAGCCATGGTGACTAGGAGAGGATGCTCCTGAGAGGGACAGCAGAGCAGAGGCACAAGGAAGAGGAAGCATCAGGCAGGTAGAGGGTTGGAGGGAACAGTGTTTCCAGCACAAGGAACAGCATGTGCAAGGGATCTGAGCCAGTACAGGGCGTGATGTGTGAGGAACCAAGAGATGGGCAGTGAGTGTTGGGTGAAGGTAAAGGTTTTGACACAGGTGTGGGTGGTGATTGTGACACATGTGGTAGCTGTGAAAGCTGTGGCTGAGATACAGGTGTGGTGGCTGTGACACAGGTGTGGCTGTGATAAGTGTGTCTGTGACAGGAGCAATGGATGTGTGGCTGTGACACAGGTATGGTGGCTATAACAGCTGTGGCTGTGACACAGGTGTGGTAGCTGTGCCATGTGTGGCTGAGATATAGGTGTGGACTCTGTGCTGTGACACAGGTGTGGTGGCTTACAGGTACGGCTGTGACACAGGCTTTGAGAAGTGTGGCTATGACACAGGTACGGTGGTTGTGACAGGCATGGCTGTGACACAGGTGTGGTGGCTGTGACAGGTGTGATGGCTGTGACAGGCATGGCTATGACACAGGTGTGGTGGCTGTGACAGGTGTGATGGCTGTGAGAGGTATGGCTGGGACACAGGTGTGGCAGGGGTGGCTGGGGCTCGGGGCAGGGCCCTGTGCCCTCCTGCTGCGGGCCCCAGCTGTGCTCCAAGCTCGTGATAGGACATGGCTGGCCCGTGAAGTCCCCGCTCCTGGTGTGAAGAACCCCAGCGGAGGGGAGCGTGAACCTGGGGAGTCAGAGCCATCCTGATACTAGAGGTGTTGCTTCTGGAAGGAAGATCCGGGGCTTATTCTCCTGGATCAGGCGAGGCCCATGGTGAGCCTCCTTGTGGATTCAGAGGAAGGGGGTGGGTCCACTCTGGTCAAGAGCTTAGGACGTTCAGCTCAGCCGATCCTCACCAACCACTTCGCTGACGAGTGCACTGAGTGAGGCTCAGAAACGTCACATGCCCGCCCAACCATCACAGCCGCCGAGCAACCGCGGGGCCCAGCCCATCCATCTACTGCGGTCTATGTGGGAGGGGAGTGCACGGGCGCTGGGGGCTGAGCCGGGTGCTTTGGCGGGACTGCTGGGTAAAGGAGCACTCTGGGCAGCTGTCTGTAACAGCCTCACACTGAACCCCCAATGACCGCGCCTGAGAACGGAGCCCAGCCGGCAACACAGTGGGTGACCAACAGCGACGCAGGGTCTGGGGAGAGGGGCCAGAGCAGGATCACCTCCATGCAAAGTTCAAGATCAGGCCAAGCGATCTGGGGAGAGGCCACCTGGCGGGAGGGAGGGACCCTGGGCTGGACGCACCTGGACACGTGCAGAGCTGGGGATGCACCCACTGCTATACAAGGGAGGACAGCCCTCCGTCCTGCGTCCACGGGGCTGCAGGGCTCATGGGAGAGGGAGCCTGGCTCCCCAGCGCCTCTCGTACACACCCGACACAGCCGTGGGGGGACCTCAGGGCTCACGTGCAGCCTGAGGCAACTTCACCTGGACCCCACGCCTCCCTGGATGAAGACGTAGGCCTGCTCACGAGCAGGCCTCGGACACTTGGGCAAACAGCAAACCTCAGCAGTCACAGGCACCAGCCCCATGCGGGGTCTCGCTCAGCCCCTTCGGGGCCCCTTCCCTGCCCGGGGGCAGGACCGGGAACCCTCTGCCCATCCTTCCCTGGTCTGGGCCACCCGGTGGCCGTGGCCGGCTCTGTACCATGTCCCGCAGGTCCCGCAGGGCTCCCACTCTACAGAGGAGGTCGAGCTGTGGGGGTCCTGGCGGGTGGTCAGAGGTGGAGGGAGGAGCCAGGCCCCAGAGCCACCCGCCAGGGGCTCCGAGTCCCCCCTCTTGGCCACCTTCAGGCAGGCTCATCATGTGCTCTGGGGTTGCACCAGGACCCCGAGGCCTTTCCAGGGGACTTGCCCTCCAGCCTCACTGGCGACAGACCTAAGTGAGGCCTGATTCTTCCATACTCGCATCCAACCGCAGGCTGCCCCCGTCGGCTGCGGGTGAGGGGCTGGCTGCCCTGCCGAGACAGGCAGGAAAGGGGCCTGCACTTCTCACCCATTTTCTTTTTTTAAAAATATTTTTAGGGCCGCACCCACGGCACATGGAGGTTCCCAGGCTAGGGGTCCAGCTGGAGCCACAGCCGCCGGCCTGCACCAGAGCCACAGCCACGTGGGATCTGAGCCGCGTCTGCGACCTACACCACAGCTCACGGCAACGCCGGATCCTTAACTCACTCAGCGAGGCCAGGGACCAAACCCGCGTCCTCATGGATCCCACTTGGGTTCGTTAATTGCTGAGCCATGATGGGAACTCCCCACCGTAGCCTTTTTTTCTTTAAAGGTGAACATGCCAACCTCATGACATACGCTGGGTGGTGAAAATATGGGTTTTGTTATATCATTTATGGTTTTTTTTTTTTTTTTCCCTGTCAAAAAGGGAAACAAAAATAAAGCTCTTCCTTCTCAGAAAAAACACCAGCGGGGAAACGGGAGGAACGAGGGGTTTGGAAAGCCTGTCCTGAGCCCACACAGCCAAGCACCATCCGCAAAAGCCCAAGCCCCCAGGCTGCTGGGGACCAGGAGCCGCCAGGTGCCCCAGCATCAGCACAGTGCCTGGCAGGGGGCGGGTGCTGAGCCTTGGCGCGGGGACACGTGGGGGTCCCGCCAGCAGCGTGGCGTCAGGGGTGAACGGATGTCAGGTATCACTTGACGAGAAGCAACAGGACGCGCAGCCGGGACCTGGGGGTCTTCTGCCCAGAGCACGTGACCCGGTCCAGGGGATGGTGGGACCAGCGGCCAGCTTCCAGGAGCTCACACGGGACAGGGCCACGTGGTAGACCGCATGGGCCCGGGGGGGGCGGGGGCAGCGAAAGGGGACATGGGACCTTTTCCAAAGGCCGAGGGTGTGCTGACCAAACAGGACACGGGAAAAGGAGGGAGGGGAGAAAGCTAAGAGAGGGGAGGGGTAGATTCCAGAAGAAAAGTGACTCGAGAGGAAGCAACGCTGTGCGTGCCCCTCGCTGGATCCAGAGTCGTGGAAGTCAAGGAAGCAGCGGTGACAAGTTCTCAGGGTGACCGGGAACCGTACGGACAGACCAGACGGTAGACGACACCTTCGAAGGACCAGGGACTTTCTCCGGTGTGAAAATGACAGCCCGTGTGGGAGACGGCCCATCTCTGGAGACTCCGCCGGGTGCTCAGAAGAGGTGTCGGAGCAGCCGGCCAGAGAGGCGGGCAGGGCCGGGCAGGTGGCAGACACTCATGTGAGCAGGGGCTGAACCCCGCAGGCGTCCAGGGGTGTTCATGTCACTCTACTTTGACCCCTTCTCTGGATTTTGAATTTTTTATGATAAAAAGACTGGAGGGGAAACCTTTCCTTTCTTTCTTTCTTCGAGGGCTGCACCCGCGGCATGTGGAGGTGCCCAGGCTAAGGGGTCGAATCGGAGCTACAGCTGCCGGCCTCCACCACAGCCACAGCCACGCGATCCCCAACCCACTGAGCGAGGCCAGGGATCGAACCGGCAACCTCAGGGTTCCTAGTTGGGTTTGTTCACCGCTGCGCCACGACGGGAACTCTGAGAGGAAGCATTTCTAAGTGGAAATTAAGTCTTCCCACAAAAGGCTGGGAACTTACAGCAGAAACCCGCGGCCAGCTTCTTCGAAGTGGGTTTTGCGCAAGTACGGGTCTCGGGCGTTTCTGAGAAATCAGGACCAGTCATGGCAGCGGAGGAAATTCTGCACATCTGAGTCGTGCATGCAAATCACCGTGATGGAAATGAGGGCTTTCGCCGCGTTTCTAAGAAATGCCCTTTTTTGGTTACTCTTGCTTTTCTCTTGCCCCCGGGACGGTTTCAGAGGAGGCTCAGCCGCGTGGCCTCGAGGGGATAGCGGTGGGGTGTGGGGGGGAGGCAGACACGAGGCCCCTGGGGGCAGACGCAAAGTCTGGGGGCAGGGGCCTCAAGGCCAAAACCTCTCGGGGCCCGTGGCAGCGGAAGCGTCTCACCGGAACATTCCACCAGGCCGAGTGATTCCCCCCACGGAATCCAGGCCATGGAACACGGAGGAGGCAAAACCCACAGGGAGCGAAGGAGGGAAAGGTTGCAACAGAGCCGACGATGCTACCTCATTACCCGTAAGGAGCACCCAGGAGCTCATTTAAAAAGACAAAGGCGCGATCGATGGGCTGTATTAAGGGAAAAAAAGAGCCTCTTAACAGTGTTCAATAAACCCAAAATTGGGTAGGAAAAAATGGGGGGGGGTGACAAAACCCATCGCTGGTGGCGCGTGTGCCCCGGGCTCTGCCGAGGCCGCGTGGCCTGGCCAGGGCGCTGCCTCTGAGCAGTCCCATCTCTGGGGGAGTCATCCGCGATGGCCCCCCTTCCTCAGGCCTCGGGGTCCTGTCTACCAAGTGAGCTCTAGGAACTGTTTAAGGACACACATAACTGAACTGGCTCCCAAACCTTGAGGTGACAAGGTGTCTTTACTCCTGGTTCCAAAACTCTTCTGTCACCTTGACTGCAGAGCTTAAAATAAGACTCCCATCTGCCCCGGGGAGACGGTTCAGAAAGGGCTGGTTTCAGAATGAGGTTCAGAGACATCCGGCACCTGTTCTGAGGGAGCCCAGCACAGGGGTCTGTTTCCAGGGGACCCTGAAATCCAGGCCCTGTCACACGGGGGGATGGTGCCGGCAGTTGGGGCCGGCGGGGCAGGGGTCCCACGTGCTACCGTCCTGTCTGAGCTCCATGCTCACTGTTTGGGCAGGAGGTCTCCGGAGACCCCCAGAGGTTCCCCAGTTGTACTGTCTGGTGGAATAAAATCTAATTTGAGCAAAAGAGCCCAGAAGAAAGGGGTGGATAACCCCCTTAGCCTGTTTACACAAAGTTCAGGGACAGACCGAATGCATCTGTCCCGGCAGAAGTCACCCACCGAAGTGGCTATTCTGGGCGGGGTGGGAGCCTGGGAGGGGCAGTGGGGGGCTTGCGAACGCTCTGGGTCTTGATCTGTGCAGTGTGGCCTCGGTTTGCACACATGGAAACAGTCGGCCTGCCCCCGAGAATACCTGCATTTTGCTGCATGCAAAGTACACCTTTAATTAAAGAAAATAGAAAGTAAATAAAACCCCTCATTCGTAAACAGTCTTTGAGCAAAAGCATCAACCAGCTGAGATCAGCAGTGAGACGGTGGGGCCCCTGCCATTCAGTTCTCTGCCACCCAGTCAGGTTGGCTTGTTTGTTTTCCATCTCACGCGTAACCCACGCAGGAGTGAAAACTCTGAAGTGCTGTCCCATCGCATGAGACCGCGTGCACGGCCTGGAGGACAGCAGTCTGTGCCCGGGTCCCCGTCGGGAAGGCGGGGCCTGCTCCATCCAGAGACGGGCTCCGGGTCAGAGCTCACCCCTGCGGGCCAGCTGCCCCGGGAGGCGGTGAGGGCCGGGCCCGGGGGTCTGGCCCCCCAGCAGCGTCTGTGACCGGCCCCCAGAGCCCTGCTGCGGGGTTGGTACTTCTCCCTGACACAGGATGTGTGGGCATCTTCCCCGTGGGAAGATTGAAACAGACAGGGCTGAAGTCCCCGTTGGCCACCCTGAAATCCTGGCCCTCTGCTGCCCTGCCCAGTGGCACTGCTGTCATCGCACTGCCCTTCCCGCGACTTCTGTACCACTTCATGTGCCCACAACCAGGGGGCCGGGAGGCCTGTGTGTCTTTGCCTCCCTGCAAGGTATCTCACTGCCAGCACCATGCCAACGCCACCTGCTGTCGCCCAGCCATCTGAGGTCACCGTCTCTTTGCACCGCGCAGAGGCCTGCCTTGTCCCTTCTGCCCAGTGCAGAGAACTCCTACCACGGCCGTGGCCCAGCCTCACGTGGGCTCGCCATCGCCTGCGTGCCACTGGGCATCCGCATGCACCTGCGGCCGAGGAGGAGAGTCCCCAGGGAGCGGGGAAGCGCAGGTTCCATGTCTCACGCGACCCTGGCAGAAGGCCCTCCCCGCCGCTCCCGGCTCCGCAGGTCGCCTCCAGCACCTGGTGGCTCCAGACTGTGCCGACCTGGTGGACGAAATCTGGCTTTTCGTCGTGGTCTGACTGCATTTCCTGATGACCGAGGAGATGGAGCATCTTTTAGGATTTCCAGCCACTGGTGTCTGCTCTCCTGCCCTGTCACCACCCCGAGCCCTTTGTCTTCCCTGCCCCCACTCGGGCTCTGGCCCAACTCCTCCTGGAACCCCTATCTCTCCCTCCGTCCACCTGACTGCTCCCCAAACAGCACAGCCTTCTGTGACTTCGAAACCCGTTGCCCCCCAGTGCTGTCCCCACAGACGCTGGGAGCACAGGAATGCAGCTCTGAAGGGTGACAGGGACACGTGTTAGTCCTGGACGCCGCGTCCTGAGAACTCACTCGGTGCCAAGAACTTGCTCTGGGCCTGTGACTGTGCACTCTGTGCGCCGCCTGCATGCGCATCACAGCCTCCGAGGCGGGTCCTGCCTGCACACCCACTTTACAGGAGAGAAGACGGAGGCACAAAAAGTTAAGTAAATTCCCACCAAGGCTTCCTGCTGGTAAGAGGCTGAGCCGAGATTCAAGCCCAGTCTGTCTGGCTCTGGTGCCAGCCTCTCGGGTGCTTTGACAGGGTAAGGTCAGCACCCAAGAAGCAGAGAACGGCCACCAACCCGGGCTGGGGCAGTCAGGACGGCTTCCTGGAGGAGGTGACACCTCAGCGGAGCCTGAAGGAGGAAGAAGAGGAGATGACGGGGCAATGACCTGGCAGAGGGAAGGGCCCTGAGCCACACTTGCAGGCCCGAGAGCTGGTCCGCCCTGGCTGAGCCTGGGGTATGTGGGGGGGACCAGGCCCAGGGGGCAGCGAGGCTGGGGGCTCAGCACCCAGCTGGACTCCTGGATGTCAGGCCAAGTGAGCCCCCAGCTCCCGAGACGGAGCGCGCAGGCGCGGGGGGACGGGGGGGCTGATTTACATCCTCCAGGTTGGGGGGAAACCCCGGAAGTGCCGCCCGGGCGCTAATCAAATCTCAGGCTAAGAATAAGCGTCCTGAGGAAGGAGTGGCCTGGGCCGGAGCAGCGGAGGTGACGAGCGGGCCAGGAGGAGCTGCGTGAGTAGCGGGGAGGCGGGGGCGCGAGCCGGGGCTGGGTCGGGGCGCCACGGGCACCGGGGGGCTCAGGGGTGGCGGTGCTCACGTGTGGCTCAGGGGTGGCGGGCCGCCCCGGGGCCTCCTGGGCCTGCCCGCCGAGGGCCTGCAGGCTGCGGCCGCGGGGCCCGGCCTGCTTTCGGGGGCAGAGCCGCAGGGCCGGAGGTCGGCCACACCTGCAGGAACCCCCGGGCCTCCCAGCCCTCGCGGGCCCCGGGCCCAGAGGCACATCCCCAGGACGCCGTGGTGACATCCTGAGGCCGAGAGTCACGCAAGGCAGAGCATCTAACTAGCTCTCTGGCAGCCGGCAGCCGGCAGCCGGCCTCCACCTTCACACCCCCCGGGCGGCCGGACGGCTGCGAAGACAGCCACGCCTTGCATTTTTGATTTGTCAATCCCGCAGTATTTACCTCTTAAAGACAAAAACACCTTAAAAAAAACAAACCCCCAACTTTTGGGGGGAGCCATGACAATGTGTGCAAAGCACGAGTCCTCAGCGCCACCGCAGGGCCCGCGTCCAGACTTGCGACTGCCTGGCCAAGGCCCGTTCCCGCCGATTTGATGACATCAGGGCCCAGACGCGTCCCTTTGGTTGTACGTCCGAATCTAGAACGTTCCCACCCTGTCTCATTTTGTTCCCTGGCTGGTTTTTGAATGAAGAGGCCGGATCGTTTACCCTGGAGAATTTCGAGCAGGTCTTCTTTTGAAGGTTCAAACCTGGCAGCGTGGCTGGGCTGGCATCTGGCCATGTGGGCACTGCGTGCACGGCAGGTCCAGTGGCTCAGTGGCCTCCAGACCCTGAGTGGGTCTGGGGGCTCCCTCGGGCGGCCCTTGGCCCAGCCAACCCACCGTCGCCCCGGCTTCCCTGTGGCCGGGGCGGCGGCCGCTCTCTCCCTCTCGTCTCCCCAAATGACGAGAGGTCCAGGTTGGGCTCTTTCCAGTTGTCCCCAAATGACGAGAGGTCCAGGTTGGGCTCTTTCCAATTGTGTTTGGTCCCCTTTGCTTTGCTTTGCTTTCTTTTACCAGAAGGATAGTTGATTTACAATGTTGGGTTGGTTTCTGTGCCCAGCTTCATACGCACACACACCTTCTTCGTCAGATTCTGCTCCAGTCTGGTTCGTCACAGGATGTGGCATATAGTTCGCCGTGCGACACAACAGGGCCTTGCTGTTCACCTATCTTCTACATACTTGTGTGGATCTGCTCATCCCAAACTCTTAAGTCAGGTCTTCTTGCTATCTATCTGTGCCTTATTTATTGATTTATTTTGCTTTTTAGGGCTGCACAAGTGGCACATGGAAGTTCCCAGGCTAGGGGCTGAACCAGAGCTGCACCTGCCACAGCCACAGCAATGCAGGATCCAAGCTGCATCTGTGACCTCCAATGCAGCTCACGGCAACGCTGGATCCTTAACCCACGGAGCGAGGCCAGGGATTGAACCTGCATCCTCTTGAATATGAGTCAGGTTCGTTACCACTGAGTCAGGACAGGAGCCCCCTCTGGCTGTTTAAATTTGCTTTGTGAACAGTCGTCCCAGGCTGGAAGCCCAGAGAGTAGATTGCGGTAAATATAGCCGCTTTCCTCCCAGCCCTCCGCCCGCCCCGTTCCTGCCTCCCCCAGAATCAACAGCTTTGTTGAGATAATTTACATGGCCGCTCACCCGTTTACAGTAAACAATTCAGCAGTTTTAGGATATTTACAGAGCTGGGCAGCCACCACATAATCTAATTTTAGAACATTTTCATCACCCCAAAAAGAACGCTCGTCTCTCCTCGTTCCTCCCCACGCCCAGCCCTACGCTGCCACGAACTTACTTTCTGTCTCTAAAGAGTCACCTGTTTGGGACAGCTTATAAACACGGAATATGCTGTCTTACGACGGCCTTCCACCATTAGCACAACGCCTTCGAGGGTCATCCATGCAGCCTGGATGTGTTGGGACGTCATTCCTTTTTCGTGGCCCAATAACGTTCCCCATACGGAGAGGGCACATCGTATCCTGCAGCCGGGGACCGACACTTGGGTGGCTTCTGCTTTTCGGCTGTTGTGAATGACGCCCTGGGAACATCCATGTGCACGTATTTCTTTTTAAAGATTTCTGCTCATTTTCTGTATTTTTTTGTTTTGATTGCCACATTTTATCTTTATTTTTTAAATTACCCCATACATTTTATTACATTTATAGCTGTACATCTATAAGTAATATCATATGATATTCGTCTTTCTTGGTCTCACTTACTTCACTTAGCATGATAATTTCTAGGTTCATCCATGTTGCTACAGATGGCATTATTTCACTCCTTTTAATGGCTGAGTAATACTCCACTGTGTGTATGTACCACCTCTTCTCGATCCACTCCTCTGTCGATGGGCATTTAGGTTGTGTCCGTGTCTTGGTTATTGCAAAGAGTGCTGCAGGGAACGTTGGAGTACATGTGTCTTTGCGAGTCGTGGTTTTCTCTGGGTAGATGCCCAGGAGTGGGACTGCTGGATCCAGTGGGAATTCTGTGTTTTTTTCTGAGGCATCTCCATCCTGTTTTCCAAGTGGTTGCACCAGTTTACATCCCCACCAACAGCGTAAGAGGGTTCCTTTTTCCCCACACCCTCTCTCCGGCACGTATTGTCTGTAGACTTGTGGATGATGGCCATTCTGGCTGGTGTAAGGTGGCCCCTCGTCGTGGTTTTGAGGTGCCCGTGTCAAGTATTTGGACGGACATGTTTCCATTTCTCTGGGGAGTGGAACTGCTGGGCCACATACTACTTCTGTTGCCCGGAACTGCTAATCTGCTTCCCAAAGCTGCAGCATGGTTTGCACCATCCCTGTTAACACGCGGGCTCCAGGGTCTCCAAATCCTTGCTAACACATGTTGCTGCACCTTCTTTCACTACCGCCGTCCCAGCCAGTGTCTCAGTGTGGTTTTCACTGCGTTTCCCTGACAACAAACGATACTGATCACCTTTCCATGTGCCGATGAGCCATTCGACCCATGGTTAATCTAGGTCATCCCATCCGTCTTTTCACTACTCAGTTGTAAAGATCTTTATGTTTGCCGGATACAAACCCCTTATCAGATATACGCACTGCAAATATTTCCTCCAAGTCTGAGGATTATCCTTTTGTCTTTCTTTTTTATGGCCGCACCTGTGGCACATGAAGTTCCCAGGCCAGACACTGAATCTGAGCCACAGCTGCAGCAACACCAGATGCTTTAACCCACCGTGCTGGGCCGGGGGTCCAGCCTGCGCCTCTGCAGCAACCCGAGCTGCTCTGGTCAGAGTATTAATCCACTGTGCCACGACAAGAACACCTGCATTATCTTTTTATCATCATTATTTTTTGGCCACACCTGAAGCCTGCGGAAGTTCCTGGGCCAGGGCTGAACCCACACCACAGCAGCAACCCAAGCCTCTGCAGGGACAGGGCTGGATCCTGAACCTGCAGAGCCACGCGAGAACCCCTGCCTTTTCATTTTCTTGATGGTGTTCTGGGAAATACAAAAGTTTTCAATTTTGATGACGTCCACACTCTCCATCTTCTTTTTAATCTCATGGTTCCTAGTTGGGGTCGTCTCCGCTGCGCCACGAGGAGCTCTCCTAGCTTCTTTGCAGTCACGTGCGGGCTTGGTCTCCTCGCCGAACCCCAACCATGAGCGTTCACACCTGGTTTCTTCTGCAGGCTCTCTGCTTACACTGAGGTCTACGATCCCTGTGAGCTGGTTTCTGGGTGCGCGGTGAGGTAGGGTCCAAACCACTTTTTTTTTTTGTCTTCTATGGCCGCACCTGCAGCATGTGGAGGTTCCCAGGCGAGGGGTCAAATTGGAGCTGCAGCTGCCGGCCTCTGCCTCCGCCACAGCCACACAGGGTCTCAGTTGCGTCTGTGACCCACACGACAGCTCACGGCGTCACTGGATGGTTGAGCGAGGCCAGGGATGGAACCCACATCCTCTCGGATTCTAGTCGACTCAGCCACAGGGGAACTCGGGTCCAAATTAATTCTTTTGCACGTGGGTCTCAGCAGCATTTTTTTTTTTTCCTGTGGAGTCCTTTTGGTGCCCTTGGGGAGAGTCAATTGATCATAAATGTTAGGCTTTTGTTTTTGACTCTACATTCTGTTCTCTTGACCCATGTCTGTATTGACGCGGCTCCCACAGGGGCTCACTCGCAGGGACTGTTTGTAGTAAGTTTTGACATTGGGAAGTGGGTTCTCTGACGTTCTCTCTCAAGAGTGTTTTACCCCCTGCGTCTCTTGCGTTTCCATGTGATGTTAGGATCAGCTTCTCGCATTTTGCAGAAAAGCCAGCTGGGAATTTAACTGAGACTGGGTTGAATCCGTGGAATAATTTCAGGACTCCTGCTGTCTTAACACGAATCAGTCTTCCATCCATGAACGTGGGATATCTTCCGACCTTTTTAGTTCTCCTTTGACCTTTTTCAGGAATGTCTTGTAGTTTTCAATGAACAAGGTTTGTACTTTTGTTCAATTTATCCCTAAGCATTTTATTTAAAGCAGGTTTTCGTTTCTTACATTTCCTTACAGCGTTTCTTTAGGCACAAACGCTTATAAATGTGTATTAGAATTTCTCCCCTTTTGCAAAGAGAAAGGGGGCTTAGAAGCCATGTTGTTGTGGACCTCGGTTTGTTTTGATTTTTGGTTACCCGCTTGATATATCCGGGCATTCTTTCCAAAGCAAAATACAAAGAGCTTCCTTATGCCTTTTTACTTTATGTTACTATTTTTAGGGCTGCACCCGGGGCATATTAGAGGTCCCCAGCCTAGGGGTCAAATCAGAGCTGCAGCTGCCGGTCTACACCACAACCACCGCAACACCAGATCCGAGCCATGACTGTGACCTACACCACAGCTCACGGCAACACCGGATCCTTAACCCACTGAGCGAGGCCAGGGATCGAACCCGCATCCTCATGGATCCTAATCGGATTCATTTCCACTGAGCCACGACGGGAACGCCTCCTTTTTCCTTTTTTACAGCTGCATAATAGTCCAGTGTATAGGAGCATATGACTTCATTGGTCAATCCCTTATTGCTGGACATTCGGGTTACTTCCGATTTTCTGCTATTACAAACACTGCTGCTGTGCACGTATCATTTTGCACTCGGAAACAGATCCCAGAGGTTAATCACTGCACGGGCAGGGAAACACATCCACAACTTTGACTCCAAACTTTGCCACCAAACGGCCTCCGCGAGGCTTCTCCCCACTTCCTCTCCTCCCAAACTGAATGGGGCCACTGTTCCCATGGCCCTGCCAAGAGGAGCTGTTACTGAGCTCCCGGATTTTTAAGTCTGTTAGGGAGAAGATGGTCTCGGCACAGCGAGAAGTTGCTTGTCTCTCAGGAAAGCGACCGGGCATCTTCAGCTGTGTGTCGCTGTCGGTGTGCTGCCTGCTCATCGCCTTTGCCCAGTTCTCTGTCAGGGGACTTGTCCTTCCTTTCTGTTTATTCTTTAGACACAAGCAGCAAAGGTTTTCGTCTCATTTTTCGTTTGTCTTTGGACTCTCCTTAAGGTGCTTCAGGCTATGCAGACGTTGTTTGGTTGTTTGGTGTTTTGGCAGAGTCTATTTTATCCGTCTCTTATGTGACAGATTCTGGATTTGGCGTCACAGTGGGAAAGGCCTTTCAGACGCGAGGGTTAGAAAGAAGTTGCTGAGCTGTGCCTTCTCTAGAAGGTTTTATAAGTGTATTCTCTGTCACACTGAAATCACTGATTGAGCTGTTCTCTTTAATCGAGGGGAAATTATTTTCTGTGCTGCGTTCTGGCCCACAGTCACTGTGTACCAAGAGTCCTCTCCTCTAAGTCTTAAAGCAAAGGCCAGGCTCTCTGCCCTTCATCCCCTTGAAGGGAGGAGATGCCGGCGGAGAGGGGGCCGCACGAAACCCAGCCATCCTCCCGGCCCAGGGCAAGAACGAGGACCGCTTTCCAGTCACCGTCCTTGCTGCAGCCCTGTCGGGGGTGTTTGGACCTGGCATGATGGCAGGTGCCCGGCTCAGGGATGGGAGGCCGACGGCTTCCCCGCAAACGTCAAATGACACAAGAAGCAACATCGCCTGGCAGAGGGTACACAGGCCGCATGGTCACCCAGGACGGCAACCTCTGACATCTGAGAGGCCAGGTGACACGACACGGACAGGGACGAGGGGCTTTGGGGTGTCATGGTGCTTGAGCCACAAACTGAGGTTCCGGGGTCAGTTCACAGGCCTGGAGGGCAAATGTGGTGACACTATCTATCACTGTTTCTGATACGATGATGAAACGGCTGTCACCAAGCGCTCATATCCTAAACCACTCAGCCCGACAGCAACTAGCAGGCGGCAGCCTAGCCGTGGGCCGGTTCCATGCCAGTCGGGTGCGTGTCCTTGAGGAAACTCCTGTCCCCATGTGCAGAAGAGGGGGACCGAGGCGGGCTGCCGGGGTCCCCCAGGTGACTGGGTGGTGACTCAGAGCTGTGCTGTCCCCCACGGGCACCGACGCGCTCACACACTGTCGCTGAACCGTGGCAAATCGGTTTTCAGAATGAGCCCGTGAGGCAGAAATGACACCGAGGAGCAAAGTCATCCCTGCCCCCTCCTTCCCGAGTCACACACGTGAGGGCGTGAGTGAGCACACGTGCAGCCCAGAACGCGGGACCCTCTGGGACCCGCAAGCCCACCAGGTGCCCAGCGACGGGCCGGCCTCTTTGCTGCCAGCTCATCCGTTTGCAGTTCCCCCGCCCCGTCCTTCCTGCCCTGCACGTCCTGCCACTGCCCTGCTCGTGGACGGGGTCTAAGGGCTGTGTCCCCTCTCACAGGCGCGTGACTGCTCCGCAGGGGACAAGACCCAGTTCCCCCCGATCCCTGCTCACGGCTGTGACGGGGTCATTTCCCTGGGGCTGAAACGCCTTGATTTTCTCAGGCATCCACCCGCAGTTCTGGGGGGACGGCCGAGCCACCTGTCGGCCACGCGGACTTTCTTATCTGGGTTCCTGGTTTCCACTGGAGACGTTTCTCCCTCCTTCCTCCTATTTTAGCTGAGACGGGGCGCCCCTGGCCTCCCTCCACCACCGCTGAGCACCTCCGCCTTCTCCTCTGGGCTGGGATGCGCCCCGCTTTCCCCGCTCCCCACCACTGAAAACCCGTTGACCGTGGAGAGCTTATTCCGGGATTCCGTCTATCCCACTGGCCCGCATGTCTGTTTTTTGTGGGGGGTTTTTGTTTTGTTTTTCCCCTCTGCTTTTTAGGGCCGCACCCACAGCATATGGAGGTTCCCAGGCTGGGGGTCAAATCGGAGCTGCCACTGAGGGCCTCCACCACAGCCACAGCAACGCCGGATCCCTGACCCACTGAGCGAGGCCAGGGATCGAACCCGTAACCCCATGGATGCTCGTTGGACTCATTTCCGCTGCACCACAACGGGAACTCCCTGTAGTAAGTTTTGCAAGCGGAACAGCTGCATCCTCCGCCTTTGCTCCTCTTCGGGATTGTCCGGATTACTCAGGAGGAAATGAATTTTGGGGGGCGGGTTAATCCATTTGTGTAGAAGAGTCATTGGGACTTGGTTAGGGATTGTACTGCATCTGTAGGTCACTTTGGGTGGCACTCACATCGTAGCAATATTAAGTCTTCAAATCCATGGACATGGGGTATCTTTTGTTCAGGTCTTCTTTAATTTCAAGGTATACGTCTTTCACCAATTTGGTTAAATTCATGCCTAAGTATTTTATTTACTTTTATGCCTTCGTAAGTGGATTTGTTTCCATACATTCCTCTTGGAATCGTTCAAGTATACACAAATGCAACTACTTTGTGTGTGCTGATTTTGTACCTGCAACTTTGCCGAACTTTAGTTATTTAGCGGTTTCTTTGTGTGGGAAATTTTTTAGAGATTTTACCTATGAGACCATGTCATCCACGAGCTTTAGCCTCTCCTCGCCGGTTCGGATGCCGTATTGCTTTTTCTTGCCCAATTACTCTGGCAAGAGCTTCCGGGACTATGTCGGATTGAAGTCGAAAAGTGAGCATTCGTGCCGTGTTACTGGGCACAGGGAGAGGCTTTCTGTGTTTCCCCACGGAGGATGACGTCAACTGTGGGCGTTTCACCTTCGGCCTTTAATCACATTGAAGGAGTTCTCGTCCATTCCTCCTTTGCTGAATGTTTTATCCTGAAAATGATTTTTCTTCATCGAGATGATTGTGTAATTTTCTTTCCTTCATTCTTTTAATGTGGTGTATTACACTGATTGATTTCCAGATGTTGAACCATCCTTGCCTTCTGGGAACGATTTCATTTGGTTATAATGTATAATCCTTGTAATGTGCTGTTGGATTAGATTGGCTAGTACTTTGTGGAGAATTTTACACATATATTCCGAGGCATGTTGGTCTGCAGTCTCCTTAAGTTGTCTTTATTAGGCTTGGATAGCAGTGCAATGCTGACCTCCGAGAATGAGTCAGGAAGTGCTCCCTCTTTAACTTTTTTGAAAGTCTGAGAAGGATTAGTTTTGATTCTTTTTTGCATGATCGATAGAATCGCCAGTGAAGCCATCTGGTCCTGGCCTTTTTGGGGGAGTTTTTTGATTACTGATTCAGTCTCCTTGTTATTGGTCTATTCGGACATTCTTTCTTCATGTATCAGTTTCTGCAGATTGACTGTTTCTAGGAATTGTCCATTTGTGTAGATTATCTAATTTGTTGGTGCACAATTTTCAATCTATAAAATATGTACTAATGCCCCACTTTCATTCCTAACTTTAGTAATTTATTTATTTTTTGTAAGTAATTTAATTTTCCTCTTTTTCTTAGTCAAACCAGGTAAGGGTTTGTCAACTTTATAAATCTATTCAAAAAACCAAATTTTGGCTGTGTTGATTTTGTTATAACTCTTCTATTCTCTCTTTTATTTACCTCCACTCTAACTTTCACGACTTCTTTTCTTCTTCTTGCTTTGAGCTTAGTTTCCTTTTCTTTCTCCAGTTCCTCACGACACAGCGGCTGTGATCTGAGAAATTCTTTTTTAGTGTATGCATTTATAGCTATAGATTTCCCTCTTAGCATTACTTTCACTATATCACATAACTTTAGGTATGTTGTGTTTTTCTTTTCACTTATTTCCAGATATTTTCTAATTTTTCTTGTGACTTCTTCTTGGGCCCATTGGCTTTTTAAGAATGTATTGTTTAATGTCCATTTATTTGTGAACTTTCCAACTTTCCTTCTGTTATGTTTCATTTCATTTTGATCATAAAAGATACTTTGAATTAATCTTTTAAAACATATTGACTTGTCTTGTGACCTAATATATGGTCTGTCCTGGAGAACGTTCCATGGATACTTGAGAAGACTGTGTAGTCTGCTGTTGCTGAGTGTGGTATGTCTGCTCTATGTTTGGTTTTAGTGTTTTTCAGGTCCTCTCTCCCTTATTGTTTTTTTCCCTGGTTCTTCTCTTCATTACTGAAAGTGGGGTATTGAAATAACCAAATATTATCATAGAACTCTTTCTCCCCTCAACTTCACTGCTTTTTGTTTGGCGTGTTCGGTGGTCAGGCAGCAGCATGATTGACTCCTTGAGCATCTCCCGTCAGTGTCCCCAGGTCTTCTCCTTTGGGGCAGGTGGCTCAGAGCAGAGGCTGCTCATCACGTGCCCAGTGCAGGACGGGGAAGGAGACGTCTTTACAAACCTGCCCGCAGCACTCCTTAGGTATGGCTGTAGGGGGAGTGGACCCCACTGCCACCCTCAGCTGTGTGGATGAGAACCCTCAGCCTCCTGCCTGGGTGGGCAAGAGGCCATGGCTTGCTGGGGTCAAGTCTTCTTTATGTAAAGTGCACTGCTTCGCCCTCCCATCTGCTGCTCAGAGGTACCTGGTGCCTCCGGTTCCAGAAACTTCCCGGGTTCTATGACTCAATTCTGCCTCCCTCCCCATGAGCATCGATGTCATGCTCTTCAACGGACACCAGTCACCCCAGGCCACCTGCCTCTATCTCCAAGTGCTGTGGACATCTGTGCCCTCCCACAGAAACCTCATTCATTCTATCTTTGAGGACAACTATCTTTTCCTGTCCTTTTAGTCTGGTTTCAAGAGGGAAGGAAGACAAACGCACGTGCTTAAGCTGCTGTGTCAAGTGGGAGCTGCTGGTCTTTGCTCAATTCATTCTTTCTTTCTTTCTTTCTTTTCTTTTTTTTTTTTTTTTTTTTTTTTGGTCTTTTTAGGGCTGTGCCTGTGGCATATGCAAGTTTCTGGGTTAGGGTTAAATAGGAGCTACAGCTGCAGGCCTACACCACAGCCACAGCAACGTGGGATCCGAGCCACATCTGTGACCTACACCACAGCTCACAGCAGTGCCAGATCCTTAACCCACTGAGTAGGGCCAGGGATCGAACCTGCATTTTCCTGGATACTAGTTGGGTCCGTTACCACTGTGTCACAATGGGAACTCCAGTACTTTCATTAAAGAAGAAACACATAGGAGTTCCCGTTGTGGCTCAGGCATCAAGAACCCAACATAGTGGATGTGGATTCAACCCCTAGCCTGGCTCAGTGGGTCCAGCATTGCAATGGCTGTGGTGTTGCACCTCTGATTTGACCCTTAGCCCAGGAACTTCCATCTGCTGCAGGTGAGGCCATAAAAGGAAAAAGAAAAAAAAAAAAAAGAAGAAGAAGAAGAAACACGTGTTCCACAGGTGTTCTGATAAAAAGTAGCTCCTGAGAGAGAGCTGTGCCCGTGGCCCTCACCCTCCCTGCCTCTCTGCCCCACAGGGCCAGCGGACAGGGTGGCCATGGATCCCTGCCCCGAAGAGCAGTACTGGGACCCCCGGCTGACCGCCTGCCTCCACTGCAGATCCATCTGCAGCCATCAGGTTCCGCGCACGTGTGCAGCCTTCTGCAGTGAGTCCTGGGGCCTGAGCCTGGGTGGAACTGGCCCTGCTGCCCCTGCTGCCCCTGCCCCTGGGCCCGAGGAGGGGCGGAGGGAGGCGGACAGCGTGGCACCCTCCGCCCTCGCCCTCTTGCTCTCCTTGCTGCTTCCTGCTCCCAGCCTCAGGGCCTTTGCACGGGGACTGCATTTTCCCACGTCCCCCGGGCTCCTCCGACGCACGCTTCAGGTCTTCTCCGACAGCGTCCTCCTTGGTCCTTCTCTGTTCACACTTTCTTCAGAAATTTTGTCACAGAACGTATCAGCCAGACAGTGGACAGCATAATCAACCTGTCTAACCAGCAGAAGACAACTCTGCCCTTGTGGTCCCAAACCAGTTTTTTGCTTATGCGGGGTTTTTTTTTTTCACTGCCAAAACTCTCATTTTATTTTTGCATTCTTTGCTCTTTTGTCTTTTTTTAGGGCCGCACCCTCGGCATATGGAGTTTCCCGAGCTAGGGGCCCAATCGGTGTCAGCCTACACCACAGCTCACAGCAACACCAGATCCTTAACCCACTGAGTGAGGCCAGGGATCGAACCCGCAACCTCATGGTTCCTAGTGAGATTCATTTCCGCTGCGCCATGATGGGAACTCTATTTTTGCATTCTTATGAACAAATGCTTAAGTATTTTAAAGCAAATCCACGAACTCCTATCATTTTACTTTTAAGTAGTTGATCATGAATCCCTAACATACAAGGGTCTTTAAAATACAACCTCAGTACTTATCACCCTCAGCAAGAATTCCTTAATATCCTCTGTACTCAGGCCACATCCGGTTCTGTCGTGAAGTGTATTTGCTTTTGCTGTTCTTTTCACAGCTTCGTCTTTGCCTGATGGAACTCGGCACACTGTGTGTTAGGTTCTTGCCTGTGTGGCTGCTGGGTGTCTGTCTCACCAGCATACTGTGAACTCCTGTCCTTTCTCAGGCCTGGCACAGTGCCTGACACAGAGTAAGGGCTTCCTAAACCCTGGCTGCGTGGGGCTCGGAGAAACTGGGTAACTCGCCCAAGATGACCCAGCACACGAGTGGCAGAGTTGGGATTTGCACACTGACTCAGACTCCAAAGCTGTGGCTGTGAGCCTCCCTAGGAGGTAGAACACCCCTCATGTCGACTCCCAAGCCCCCGAAAAGAGACAGGCCCTCCCAGGAGGTTATCACCTAATGGCCAAAAGGTGCAGTGCCACACGACGTCACAGTTGGGAGACACCAGCTTCGGCTGGGGGCTGGGAAGTGCCCCGAGACGCACTGCTATCAAGTCTGTGGGCACAGACGCTAGATGCGGGAGGGCACCCTGGAGGGACCCGCGTGGACAGAGGCGCGGTGCAGGCAATCTCGACGGGGAGCAGCGAGGCCCAGCGGGGAGCTCGCGAGGCCGGGCGGGGGGGACTGTCACCTGCAAAGGCCACACGGGGGTCCGAAACCAGGGACAGGCCTGCCCTCAAGCCGATTACCTCTCACGAGTGTCGGGTCAGGGAGACCCGGGGCCGGGCTGGGGGAGGGGAGGGCACTGGTCCCCTCAGGGCCCCGCGTCTCCCCTGAGGCCCCAGCTCCAGTCTTCCGCGACGGTCGTTACTCTGAAAAGGATGTGAGAATGTGTGTGTTTGGTTCAAAAAGAAGCAGAAGTGGGAGTTCCCACTGTGGCTCAGTGCAAATGAACCTGACTGGCATCCATGAGGATGCGGGTTCGATCCCTGGCCTCGCTCAGGGGGTTAAGGATCCCGCGTGGCTGTGGCTGTGGCTGTAGTTCCGATTAGACCCCTGGCCTGGGAACCTGCACATGCCAGGGGTATGGCCCTGAAAAGACAAAAAACAAACAAAAAAAGAAGCCAAAGTGTACATTCTACTCAAAGCTTGAGCATGACTGACTGTGTGGCAGGCACCGTACGGGTCACTTCAAGTCCTCCTCACAGCCCCGAGTCTCCGTCAGCCTGTCATCAGCCCTCCCGGGAAAGAGGCGGCCAGGACACGGCGACGCCAAGCCCCCACGCGAGGTGGCCCGCCAGGGCTTCCCCAAGCCCGCGTGGCTTCAGGCTCTGGGTTCTCGGCCTCTGCCTCGCACCGCCTCCAAAATGCACCCTTAGGACCTGCATGTGAGATGCATTTTGATATGAGCAGAAGCTTATTAAAGACACATGCTGTCAACGTGGAAATTTCTGTTACGCCTGCGAAGCCGCTCTCGAGCAAGTGTGCTCAGCTTATGCGCCTTGGCACTGGTACCTGTTTGTACTCCTGCAACTCTCATTTATTATTAAGACAGGAAAAACACTTTTTTTTCTTTTTTTTTTGGTCTTTTGTCTTTTTAGGGCCACACCCGCAGCATACGGAGGTTCCCAGGCTAGGGGTCCAATCGGAGCTACAGCTGCTGGCCTCCACCACAGCCACAGCAATGCTGGGTCCTTAACCCACTGAGCAAGGCCAAGGATCGAACCCGCATCCTCATGGATACTAGTTGGGTTCGTTAACCACTGAGCCATGATGCCAACTCCAGAAAAAACATTTTTTTTTTTTTTGGTCTTTTTTGCCTTTTCTAGGGCCACTCCCGTGGCACATGGAGGTTCCCAGGCTAGGGGTCAAATTGGAGCTGTAGCCGCCAGCCTACGCCAGAGCCACAGCAACTCGCTCTCTGAACCGCATCTGTGACCTACACCACAGCTCACGGCAACGCCGGATCCTCAACCCACTGAGCGAGGGCAGGGATCGAACCCGCAACCTCATGGCTCCTAGGTGGGTTCGTTAACCACTGCACCACGACGGGAGCTCCCAGAAAACCACTCTTTTTTTTTTTTTTTTTTTTTTTTGTCTTTTGTCTTTTTTTGTTGTTGTTGTTGTTGTTGCTATTTCTTGGGCCGCTCCCACGGCATATGGAGGTTCCCAGGCTAGGGGTTGCATCGGAGCTGTAGCCACCGGCCTACACCAGAGCCACAGCAACGCGGGATCCGAGCCGCATCTGCAACCTACACCACAGCTCACGACAACGCCGGATCGTTAACCCACTGAGCGAGGGCAGGGACCAAACCCACAACCTCATGGTTCCTAGTCGGATTCGTTAACCACTGCGCCACGACGGGAGCTCCCAGAAAACCACTCTTACTTTGAGTCTTCCCACCTTCCTTCCAGCGCCTGCCCCAGCTTCCTCTCCATTCCTCATGTTTACATGAAACAAGTTTCTCCTTCATGACACTCAAAAAGTCCACATAAAGAAACCATGAGACAACAAAGTAACCTGGACATCAGCTTTAAAAGATAACTAAAAAGTCCTTACGTGGTTAGAACTAAGAAATACACTTTCAAGCAATATATATGTCAAAGGAGAAATAATAATGAAAAACACAAACATTTTAAATTACATATAGAAAAAATACTACATACCAAAATGTGTGTGATGCAGCTAAAACAGGACTTAGTGGACAATGTATAGTCTCACCCTCGCATATTGGAAAAGGACTTGGATTATTCTGGGATTGCTTTTGGAGAACTGGACTAGGATTTTTTTTCCTGGCACCAGTGGCATGTCGAAGTTCTTGGGACAGGGAATTGAATCTGAGCTGCAGGCGATACCTCTGCCGCAGTTTTGGCAATGCAGGATCCTTAACTCACTGCACTCAGCCGGGGATTGAAACTGCACCTCTGCAGTGACCTGAGACACTGCAGTTGGAGCCTTAACTCGATGTGCCACGGTGAGAACTCCCTAGGACATTTTTATTTTTAAACTGTGATACCCTTTGAGGCCAGACCTACAGTTGCAGCAAGTGTGGGTCACCCCGCAGCATCACACATCTGTCTTCCAGAGTCATTCAGCTGCCGCAAGGAGCAGGGCAGGTACTATGACCAGCTACTGAGGGACTGTATCAGCTGTGCCTCCGTTTGCGGACGTCACCCCAGGCAGTGCGCATTCTTCTGCGAGAGCAAGGTCAGGAGCCAAGGGAGCCTCCCACCGGAGGTCAGGAGACAGCGGACCGGAGAGGCCTCGACCAGGGCAGACAGCCTGGGCAGGCACCAGGGGTCAGAGCACAGAGGATCGGATGCGGGTCCAGGTAAGCCACCTGAGGTCGGCCGGTGTGGAGTCCAAGGGTCAGAATGGGTGGGAAGCAGGCACCCGGCCTCGGCAGGGAGGCCCTGCCAGGCGGCAAGGCCAGTGCAGGCAAGGGACCAGACGCTGGCTGGGGTCGGGTGGGGGGAATGGGAGGTCATCACAGGAGAGGAAACACCAGGCAAAGCCCACAGACGTCTGCGGGCAAGGAGGAAGCAGGAGAGGGAGAAAGACCCGCCAGGTGGGAGCCTTGCACCGGAGGACGAACGCGTTCCTGAAACAAAGGGGAGCAAGTGGCCCGCACAGGCGACCTGTGAGCAAGACTCGCTTCCAGTGACAGGGGGTGGACTTCCTACGGACGAGGAGGAACAGGTCACCAAAAAGCTCACGGTGGGGGGCAGCCAACTTGGACTTGGAGGGGCCTCCACGAAGCACGAGCGTTGGCCTTGACCTGAAAACGCCTCGGCTCAGCTGCTCCGCTCTATGGCGCCAGAAGGGGCGTGTGGCTGAGGACCCGCAGCCCCTGGGGAGGGTGGCCACGCGGCTCCTGGCCTGGCGGGGCGGCTGGTTCCCTCCTGCACGTGACCTTCCTCGTGGCATCGTTTTCATGAGGCCAGGCCCTGCGTGTCCCCGGAACGGAGGGGCCCGGCCTGGCCCCTCATGGTCAGACTGCCACCCTTTGCTCTGCTCTCCCGTCAGGGAGCGGCTGCCACGTAGCAAACAGCCCCAGGTCCAGGGGCTGTTACTGCTCACCGGTATGGGTCTGGCTGGAGGGAGCCGAGCTCTGCATGTCTCGCACTCTCCTCCTGGGGCCAGAGGGCTGGCGGGAGCGTCAGAGGCAGACGCGCAGCCTCTGGACCCTTGGCAGGAGGAGAGCGAAGCCTCCCTGTGGGAGGAACTGCCAACGCACAGGCAGGAGGCGTGGATGTGGGGCAGACGATCAGAACCAGGCCGGACCCTCCCCGTGCCCTGGCTCTCCTGTCAGTTTGCCCCGTCGTGGGGCGGAGGGGCCTCAGTACCAAAACACGGGGGAGTGGGGACCCCAGGCCCTCGTGAGGGGCTCCTTCCTGCCAGGGGTTGGGCACGGGGAAGGGAGCAGCCGCCCCGGAGCAGTGGGTGCCCGGGCAGAAAGGGGGGTGGGCCCCTTGCGGGAAGAAGCAGGGGACCAGCTGGAGGGGCCTGGGGAGGGGACAGACAGCAGAAGTCAGACAAACGATGCCACGAGGAAGGTCACGTGCAGGAGGGAACCAGACAAACGCCCCATCTGCCTGGCGTTTTCCTGGAGGCTGGGGGCAGCGTCGGAAGGAAGGCCGTAACTGGGATGCCCTAAGAGAGCGCCCCCGTCACGCTGGGAGACAGGTGGTGGGTGGCACAACCCCTCAAGGGGCTGTTTCTGGAAGAACAGAGGGGACAGGTGACAAGGACGGGACTGAGGGCAAGGGAACCGATCCGTTCAGATTGGCAGGATGAAAAGGCCTCAGCCCCATGGGCCCCACGGCACCGGGGGCCCAGCACCCTGCCAGGAACAATGTTCTGAGGTGTCTCAAACAAAGCCACAGGGTTAGAAGAACCAGCGACACGGAGATACCGTCAAAACGGTACCTCAAAATAGTAAACCAAATGAAATACTAAATCTAAGTATTACCAAAACGGCACAGCCTGCGACATGAGAACAAATCTAGGTGCTTCTCTACAGAAGTGTTTCGATAACCAGACGGTGTGGCGGGGGCCGTGCTGGCGGCCCGAGGCCTGTGGGCGGGGGACTCCCTGTGGACAGGGGCGGCTACCGCTCGGACGCCGGGCCACGGCCTCCCTGACGTGGGAGCAAAGGCCAAATT
The DNA here is from genome assembly GCF_054392235.1 of Sus scrofa. Lineage (NCBI taxonomy): Eukaryota > Metazoa > Chordata > Mammalia > Artiodactyla > Suidae > Sus > Sus scrofa. The sequence continues at coordinate 66,641,666 of NC_139394.1, forward strand.
CAGTGAACGTAAGACCGGCTTTTTCTTTTTTTTTTTTTTTGTCTTTTTGCCATTTCCTGGGCTGCTCCGGCGGCACATGGAGGTTCCCAGGCTAGGGGTCGAATCGGAGCTGTAGCCACCGGCCTATGCCAGAGCCACAGCAACACGGGATCCGAGCTGTGTCCACACCACAGCTCACGGCAACGCTGGATCATTAACCCACTGAGCAAGGCCAGGGATCGAACCCACAGCCTCACGGTTCCTAGTCGGATTCGTCAACCACTGAGCCACGACGGGAACTCTAAGACTGGCTTTTTTTATCGAAGCCCACGGGGCCCCCAGACCCTACGTGTGGGCCCTGGGTCCCAAGTTCAGAGCTCTGGGTGGCGTGACGAGGGCCCCCTCAGCCTCTGGGTGACCGGAAGGACTCTGGGTGACTCTGTGCTACCCGGCCCCCACCAGGACAGTCCCGGCAGTGCCCAGCTCCAGGGCCTCGCTGGGCGGGGAGGGTGCACGCGGGTCCTCTCCTGGGGGGGGCACACCAGCTTCCCGTGGCTGCCGTGTCGCCGCGCCACCACTGGGGCTTGAACACAGACCTCCTCTCAGCCTGGAGGCCGGACGTGTGCGCCCCAGGGCGCACCCCTGGCTCTAGGGAAGGGTCCCCTGATCCTTCCCAGTTCCGCAGCCACAGCCCCCCCACACCTCTGCCTGTCCCCACGGGGCTTCCCTGCGTGTGTCTGCTAAGGACACTTGTCTCTGAATCAGGGCTACCCTTCCCCAGGCCGAGCCCATCTCAAGACCCTAACTGGATCACACCTGCCAAGACTCCTTTTCCCCAGACGCAGGTCCCATGTCCTTTCGTGGGAGGGCCGTGTCCATGAAGGCTGGGGTGGACGTGGCGGGAGGGGCACGCGGCTCCCTCCCCGGAATGAGCGCAGGGGGTCATCTCTGGAGCATCCCCCCCCCGCCACATGTCACAGTGGAGGCTGCCCCGGCCCCCCACCCAGGGCTGAAGCCTGGTGTCCTCAGTGACCCCGCTTGATAAGAGGCTGGGGGCAGGAGCCAGAGAGGAGAGGGGTAGCTGTCCGGGAAATCGGGGCTGGGGAGGGAGCCGGGGAGGGGGCTGGAACGGGAGCCACGTCCCCCTTCCCTCCCATTCCCAGCAGCAGGACTGGGGGCCCCAGGCCCTGATCGGGGGAGGGGGGCATTCTGGAAACAGCTCCTCGCCTATTCTGGCCCAGATGTGTCTCCCAGGATGATGGCGGCCAGGTGTCCCCCCAACACACACACGGAGGAGACTCAGGTGTGTGGGCATCGCCCCAGTTCCCAAGCAGGCAGGTTGCCAGCAGGCCGTGGTGGCTGCAGGGCCCAGGCTCCAATCACGTCCCGCCCTCGGCTACACTGGCTGAAACAAGGCCCCTCTGGACGGTCACAGCGCTGCTTCCCATCCCAAGCCCATCCCAAGCGCAAGCCCAGGCCCAGGCAGCCACTGCTGAGAAATCCTCTTTCTAGGTGACTCCTGGCTCTAAGAAACAGTAAAACTAAACAAACCAAATGGAAAAGCCACTTCGAAGTGAACAGTGCTGCCCCCAGGTGGCGGTGCTTGGAACTGCACCTGCAGGCTTGGTTTTCCAACAGGACGGAGGTCAGAAGTCACATCCTTTCTGAACAAGAGCCCCCAGGTCACTGGGGTGAGCAGACGGTGAGGGGCCAGCTGAGGCTGCCCTGTCCTGAGGCCCAGGTGACCGAGGGCTGGCAGAAGGCAGTGTCCAAGCCTGCAGATCTCCACGACTCAATGACAGAGCAAAGCAGTCAGAGGTGGTGGGGACTGCGTCCTGCAGCCTGCAAGCCGCTGGGACTCCCTGACCCCCTCCTCCCATCTGGCCGGCCTCTACCTCAGCCTCAGCAGTGCAGCGGTGGGCAGGCCCTGCTGCTTCCCCAGCCGGAGCGGACGACACGCACAGGTGGCGGCAGACGACGGAGAGGGCACTGGACAAGACTTTGGAGACACGGCACCAGCTGGGCTTGCTGGCTCACCCGGACTCTGACCTGCGCAGGTTCCACACCAGCCGCACTGCAGCACCACCTCGCCCTTCCTGTCCACCTCCTGCCTCTCAGGTCCGGCCCATCTCAAGCCCGACATGCCGTGCGTTCCCAGCCGTGGACACCCCCCCACACGCAGCTGGTCCCCGGCTTTGGTTACACACGAAGCTCCTGCAAACGCCTGTGTCCACGTCGGGTGGGCTGGGGTGTCCCCTAACGTGGAAGTGGGGGATCAACAGGAAGCTGGAAAGTGCATGCCCCAGGAGGCCCTCAGGGGAGGCCACCCACCAAGGAGGGGCCTGTTTCTCCAGCCTCCTGACACAGGCAGAAAGTGATACCTTTTGCAGTTTTAACAGCCTTTTGCCTCTGGGTCCAGAGGCTTTATAAAGCATGTGCCAGGGGCAGGTGGCCAGGCAGGCACTAGTTCATTTCCCTCAGGAAGCCCCAAATCACAGGTCTGCCCTCCACCCTCCACCCTCCGGAGCAGGTCCCAGCTTTGGTTGTCTAGCACAGCCACTAAAAGCCACTGAGAACTCGGTGGCCTGCAGACAAGCCTCCGCATCTTCCCGGCTGTGGGCTGCGGGGCTCAGAGCCAACACTGGGCTGGCCAGGCCTCACTTCTCCCCCAGGTCAGGGCGGCGGCCCTGCCAGCTGCACTTCTCATGTGGTGGCTGAGGGCACCTGGGAGGGCGGAAGCCACGCCAGGCCACCTCAGGGTGCAGCCCAGGCGAGCCAGGCCTGATCGAAGGGCAGGACTCGGGGACCACCTCTGAACACTTGTCGCCAATCCTGAGTTATCTGGGTGTCAGAAATTGCACTGAAAACATCGGCTGAAAGACGCACGATCTTTCTTCTTGCGCTGACCCCGAGGTTCGCTGCAGACTTAGCAGCATTCTGGCCGCGGGGAGCTCCGGCGCTGACGTGAAGGCTGCCTGCCTCTCCCTGATGGCCCAGGATGATGCTTTAATTTTACTCTGGAGATGATCAGGGCAGGGGAGCAGGTGAAGGACCTGGGCATTGGGAAATCCAGCTATCGAGGGCCCTGCGACCGTTCCCTGGGTCGTCTCACCTTAGGGCCTCCGCCTCAGATCTGCAGAGCCGGGTTCCGTGTGCTCCCCACCCCCGACCTGGGGGCTTGGCTTCCCCTGCCCCGTGGCCTCTCAGAGACCTGGACCAAGGACACAAACACCAGCATCCCACGCCCGGGGTGCTGACGTCAGCCCACTTTTGTCACTTTACAAAACGGACTCTAAGGAGCACACGGGAGAGACAGCAGCCACCAGCCTTGTCACCTCTGTGTGGCCAGCCCGGAGCCCTGGCCTGGAGTCCATCAGACTTATCCGTTTACTGCTCTGCCTTTGGGACCACGGGAACTTCATAGCTCAGTTGTGTCATCTGCAAGATGGGCTATAAAACGGTGGAACCACCGTGGCAAAGAGTCTACAGTTTCCTCAAAGAATTCGACACAGAGGTGCCACATGACCCAGCGATTCCACCCCCAGGTGCATGGCCACAGGAACCTGTGCACGAACGCTCACAGCATGAAGCAGGCGGAAACACCCACAGGCCCCTTGTGAACGAACAGAGCAAGGAAGCATCCTTCAGTCCTGCACCCACAGGGATGAGCCTGGGGAACGAGCAGAGTGGGAGGGGCCGAGCCCAAGGAAGGCCCCGTGTCACGTGACTCCACAGATGCCAAGTGTCCAGAACAGGCAGCCACAGGGACCAGGCACGCGGCTGTGGCTGGGGGCGGGGAGTCAGGGGGGACACGCCCAGGCGGTAGTGACAGCACACAGCCACACATCCCCTTTAAGTGGCGTGTTTGAGGGCGTGCGATTGTATCTCAATTTCTAAACGGAGGCGATGGATCCCCCTTTGCAGCATCGGGAGGGGTATCGAGACCCTGCAGCAGTGTTGGCACAGCCTGAGGGCGCAGCGGGCGGCCAGGAGCATGTCACGCTCCCTTACATTGGCTTGGGCTCAGCAGTCCTTGCCCGGCCTGGGGGTGGGGGGTGGATCTCAAGGGACCATGTCACGCTAGCAGGCTCTGGCAGCCACACCAGAGGCTCAGGGCCCTGAGGTGGGGACACGCACCCACCCCAGGGGCCCCCCGCTTACACCTGCAACACACTGTGACCCCGTCAGGAGACAGAGACACCCTCCCCGGACACCTGTTCACCTCTGCTGCTGCCCCAACTACGCCCCCCAGCGAGGGAGGCGGCGCAAAGTCCCCTCTGGGTCTGAGGTCACACTAGCAGGCTGGGGCAGGGCCGGGAGAACAAGCACACCGGCAGGCCTCAGGGCGGGGAAGGCCCCCAGTGGTCTGGGCCCAGTTCTCCAAGGGACACGGTAGCGTCTCGTGGTCTGCCTAGGGCCTGAGGAGGAGAGAGCCCACAGACCAAGGGGTTGCGGGCGGGCGGGACAGGAAGCTTCAGAGGAGGCCCCTGCTGACCTCGGGCCTCCTGCTGTCTTGCAGCCTCCGCAGGGCTGAGGCTGAGCGCCGACCAGCTGGCCCTGGTCTACAGCACGCTGGGTCTCTGCCTCTGCGCCGTCATCTGCTGCTTCCTCCTGGCCGTGGCCTGCTTCTTCAAGAGGAGGCAGGGCCAGTTCTCCTGCCGGCCGCCCCCCGGGCCATGCCGCATCCAGGCCAAGTCCTCCAAGGGTGAGCATGCACGGGGCCCCGTCCTCGCTTTCAAGGGGAGAACCGTGACCGGCTCTTCCCCAGCGAGCTGGGGGCACGTCCTGCCTTGCTGAAGCCAGCTCAAAATCAAGGCGAGCAGAGAGAGCAGGCACCGGGGGAAGGGGGCGGGCCTGCAGGGCAAACAGCCGAGGAGGTGGGGCCCTGGAGCGGGCAGAAGCGCCCGGCCGTGGCCAGGGTGACTGGGGGGCGGGCCGGAAGGGTGCCGGTGGAGGCCAACGCCCTCCCCCCTGTGCAGATCACTGGATGGCAGCGGGCAGCGCGGCTGGGGGGCCGCCGGAGCCGGTGGAGACTTGCAGCTTCTGCTTCCCCGAGCGCAGGGCGCCCACCCAGGAGAGCGCAGGCGCGCCCGCCTCACCCGGGCCCGAGCACGCGGGGAGGTGGGCGCGCTGCGGCCCGAGCGCAGCCGGACAGCCCTGCGTGCGCGCCCCCGACGGCGAGACGGCGGGCTTCGAGGTCATGCGCACGCCTGCCCAGGAAGGAGGCCCCCCCACGTGAACCTGGCGGAACGGTGAGCGGAGCTGGGGAAAAAGCGAGGAGAGAATTGGAGGGGGCGGACAGGGGCGAGAAGGGGAGCGAGGAGGAGGGACGGGGTGGGGGGCACGGGGGGAAGGGCCGGGGCCAGGCCTTGACCCGGGTCTCCCTGCAGGTCCACCATCACCCCCCCACACCCCTGCTGTCCGGGCGCCACACCTGCTGGACACGGCGAACCCTTCTGAAGAAATAAAACCGCCCTCGCTGCCCAGTCCCGTCTCCCCGTGATCACTGCGCGGTCGGGCCCCCCACCCCCCGCTCGAGGGCTGGGTCTCTCCAGGCAGGTGGCCTCTGTGGCGTCCGAGGTGGCAGGTGCGCTGCCGCTTCCGTGTAAGAGGACAAAGCTGCCGGCCTCCTGCGCCTCCTCAGGGAGGCGTGACAGCTGCTGTGCGCGCGCGCGGGCACGGGGTGCTGGTCCCTGTGTGCGGAAGGCTGGCCGAGGGTGCAGAGGAAGGGCGGGCAGGCTGCGCCCGCCGCCAGGCTGCCGCGTCCCCAGACCACCGCAGGAGCGCGCTCACTTAGACACGAACCTGCACGCTTCTTTAAATAATCTTTTCTTCCTTTGTTTTAAGGGCCGCCCCGCGGCATATGGAGGTTCCCAGGCTAGGGGGCTAATCGGAGCTGTAGCCGCAGGGCTACACCACTGCCAAGCCACAGCCACATCCAGGCCGAAGCTGCGGCCTGCTCCACAGCTCAGGGCGACGCTGGATCCTTAAACCACTGAGCGGGGAGGCCACCCTGCGTCTGCACGGGTTCTGGCCAGACGGGTTTCCTCTGAGCCGTGTCAGGTACTCCAGTCATCGTTTTAACTTACCTTTGCTTCTAGACCCCCTCTCACCTCCTGCTGAATTGCACGCATTCTGACTGATGGCGCTGGTGACATCCAAGCATTCCTACGTTCCCAACGCCACGTATTCGATGTACACACATCCCCGTTAGCACTGAAACCTCCATTTTAGCAGCATTTAAACCTGAAACCGCATGACTCCGAGAGGCACTTGCACAGAGAGATAGAGGCAGGGTCATGCACATCACCAGCCACCTCCCGAAACGGCCTGGCACACGGACACACATCCAAGGCTCACACAGCACACTCTGGCTGGTGTGGACAGGAAGGCTGATGCTCGTCTTCGAGCCACCCGTGGGCTAAGAGGCCCTGCCCGCTTCCAGGGCTGCCGTTTGGAGCACCTCACACCAGCAGCTCCACCGGCAGACACCGTGCTGTCTGAGGCTGGAGCCCACGGAGGTGTCCTCGGGCCGGTCCTGCGGAGGCCGAGGCAGGAGGAGCCGGGGCCCTGCGGGCGGTCTTGCTGTGACTCCTCTCATCCGCTTCCCTCCGTGCAGCTGTCGCTGCATCCAAGTCCCCCCTTTTCATAAGCACCCCATTCTCACAGGACCACGGCTGTACGTCTCCGAAGAGGGTCGTGCGGGTGGCAGCCAGGGTTAGGAGGCCACCTTCCAGGGGACACGCTCAGGCCAGGACATGTGCCTCCCCAGGTCACCCCTGCTTCAGCTCTGTCTGAAGGCAAGTTGGCTTCTAACAAGTTCCTGCCCAAGACAAGTCAGCCCAATGTGGGAAATGGGGACATTTCAGTGCAGTGTCGCCTGTACAGCACTGACTCTCAACCCTGTACCTGCCGGCAACGCAACAGCACACTTCCGAGCTGCCCACATGCGCCAGACGTGAAAGCCCGTCCAGGGAGTGGGGAGCCCCTCTCCCTCTGCAGTTCTCGAATTCTGCTCATCTGAACCCAAGGGGCTCTGGGGATGCTTCTGGGGCTGGAGGGGGCAGGGTACGGCTGCCGAAAACACAGGGAAACGAATGCCATACTATGGCTTTTGACAGACAGAATAACCTTGCTTTTTGTCAGTTTTTCAATTGGTCTTTTGTACATTTACATGGGTTTCGGACCGGGGTTCCTTGCTGGAAAGAAAATCTGAAAACTCTGCATACCATCAATTTTATCTGCGTTCTGTGTTCTGCTTTGACGTCCGAGATACACCCTGATTCCCAACACCTGCTGCACCTCAAGCGGAGCTCCGGGGCTCCCCCAGCCCCCACGGGGCTCCCCAGTGCCCCCTGTGCCCTCCCGCCACCTGGCCCCTGCCGGACTCAGCAAGCTCTTCTGCAAAGGACCAGATGGCAGACTCTGCTGGGACTACCCGACGGCCACCTGGCTGTGTCCACGCAGCCAGAGCCAAGGGGAAACCTGAGGAGGCCGAGCCCCCAGGACCCAGCATGGGCCCCACTCCCGCCTGGCCGCCCTGCTCAGTGGCAAGAGCGTGCGTGACCTGAAACATTGGGTTGTTGGGGCGGCGATGGGATACGGATTTGACACATGCCCACACAACCGCTCCCTCTGGAGGGAGCCCCCGGCACACCTCTGTCAGGTTCTGAGAGCTACTCTGCGGGGCACGCGTGACACGGCATCGACAACCACCAGCCGCGTCACACCCTTGGCCTCACCCCCAAGTCTACGCCCTCTGACGGGGATCTGAGCACCCCCGTCCTTTTTGTGCCTCCTTCTGTGGCTTCGAAAGGCTGTTCGCCACACACACCTTCGCGTCATCCCAGCAACCTCATCCAGCAGTGTCATGTCGTGTGTCTGGTGGTGACGCCCAGACCACACCTGGTGCTGGTTTTGCTCTTAAGTGTTCTGCACCTCCTGATGCACTTGCTATTCTGCTTTAGACACTCAAGTTATCTTTCAGAGTGATTACAACTAAGACAGGAGTTCCCCTGTGGTGTAGCAGGGTTGAGGAGCTGGCACTGTCACTGCGTCAGAGCTTCCACCTTCCGTGAGCACAACCAAATGTGCAAATGAAAAAACCTAAACGATGCCTTTCAAATCCACTTCACGCCTAGAAATCCTCATTTTCCGTGTGGCTTTGCCTCCTTCCCGTGGTAGAGTCTGCAGGTGGTGAATACTGTTCCTTTGCCCTGAACGTCTCTCTCTCACTTTTGAGGGATTTTGCGGGTGTGCAGATTCTGAGCTGCCAGTGTTTCCCTCCCAGTATTTCGGAGACGCAGCCCCACTCTCAGGCTCAGTTTTTGACAAGACAGATGCTCTCCTTCCTATCTTCACTCTTTTCCCTTCATCTCACTTTATTAGCAGTTTGAATGTGATGTGTCTAGGAGTCTCTTGCTGTGAGTACATTTGCTTTGTCATCTACCCTGCTCGGGGTTCTCTGAGATGTTCGGATCTGTAGGTTGACTTTTTTTTTTTTTTTCCCCCCTCCGCCACACCTGCAGCAAGTGGAAGTTTCCGGGCCAGGGATCGAACTTGAGCCACAGCAGCCACCACCGCAGTGACAACTGGTCTTTAACTCTGCTTTGCCGAAAGGAAACTCCCTTAAAACTGTTGGCTGTCACCTGTCCAACTGTTTGATGTTGTCCCACAGCTAAGGTGCCCTTTTTTTTTTTTTTTTTTTTGTCTTTTGTCTTTTTTTGTTGTTGTTGTTGTTGCTATTTCTTGGGCCGCTCCCGCGGCATATGGAGGTTCCCAGGCTAGGGGTCGAATCTGAGCTGTAGCCACCGGCCTACGCCAGAGCCACAGCAACGCGGGATCCGAGCCGCGTCTGCAAGCTACACTACAGCTCACGGCAACGCTGGATTGTTAACCCACTGAGCAAGGGCATGGACCGAACCCGAAACCTCATGGTTCCTAGTTGGATTCGTTAACCACTGCACCACGACGGGAACTCCAGCCCTTTTCTTTTGATCCCAGCAGGGACCCAAGGGGATGCCGGCACTGCCCTTCCAAGCACATCAAATCCATCTTCCCCCGTAGGCGCCCCCACCCCCACCCACAGACATGCGACCACACAACCCAAGTGTTGTGCCGCCGACCTGGGGGGCCCGCGGCTGGGTGTGCACAGCAGTGGACACGGCTTGGCCAAAGGTGCAGCTGGAGCAGGTGGCTCACTCTTCCAGAGACACACCGGCTGTTCGGCCCCTCAAGCATCCTTGGGACCAGGTGCCAAGGACAACCCCACAGGACGGGGACGATGGGATGTCTCTGCTGCGTGAAGGAGTGTCTGGTCACCCACCTTGTCTGAACTGAGATTGAGCCAAAAGCGCTGACTGACGCCGACTTAGGGGGAGAGACCAACGGCTCTGCCAGATGGTGAAGGGTTTGGAAGGAACAGGTGTGAAAGACCAGACAGAAGACCTGGATGGGAAGGGACCTCTCAGAGCAGGCAGACTCTGCTCACCAGCAGCCCTTCAGGGGACACCTGCCACCAGCAAGACCAAATACCAGATGGCAGGTGTGGGTGCAGGAACAAAGGGCCCATTGAGACGGCTGGGGGCCAGACCGGCTCCACCTGCAGTCCTCACCCCACCTCACCAGCTAACTCCTAACGCCTGGCAGGTGCCCACCAGGTGAGAGCCTAGCAGCAAACCCCCCGGGGCCGTGTCACTTTCCACTTCCAAAAACCTGTCAGCCACCTGCTGGCAGGTCAAGTGCACGGAGGGCAGAGGCTGGCCGCCTCTAGAAGAAACCCATCTTCTGGACGTGGAGCGGCCCCGCTTGTCAGCACCAACGCCAGGTCAGGCCCCCAAGCACAGAACGGGACAGTTGGCAAGGGGCCTGCACCCACACAGCCGCTTCTGAAGGCACGAAGGTCGGCTTCCAGGACAACCAAACGCCCTTAACCAAAGACCAGTGTGCTGACCACCTGCGGCCAAAGCTTCGGGTCCCAGGATGGAGGACGGGGCAGGATGTCGACACTCACCAACCCAAGCACAGGCCTTCGTTCCCGGCCTGAAAACTCTGGTTTGAAAGCCTGAGACCCCAGAGTGAAGCTTCCTGCAGGGGACGCAGCTGGGGACAGGGTGGGTACTCTGGAACCCAGGGGGATTCACAGGTGCTTCCGCGAAAGGGCCCTGTGACAAAGGTGTCCAAAAGGATGCTTCAGAGACGAAAGGTCAGCCTTGGCACACGGCCAGGCGCAGACGGCACGGAGCTGCCCCTGGCCACACGCCTCTCTGACCATCGCCGCATCTCGGGAGGAGCTCGCTGCAGGTGCAGGTCCTACACCACGTCCCAGGCACGTCTCGGCATCACGCTCTGGCAACGGTCCCTGCATTTGAAACACTCCGCTTGGAGTCCCCGGCGTGGGTGAGGCGTCTGACCACAGCATCTCAGGGCACTGCAGGGGGGCGGGTTCGATCCCAGCCTGGTGCAGTGGGTTAAGCATCTGGTGTTGCCGCAGCTGCAGCGTGGATTCAATCCCCGGCCCAGGAACTTCCCCACGCCTAGCGTACAGCCATGGCAAGTGAGATAAGTCAGTGAAGATGGCCCTCAGGTGACTCTATGTATGTATTTATTTATTTCTGCTTTTCAGGGCCACACCTGTGGCATATGGGGGTTCCCGGGCTAGAGTCTGAATTGGAGCCGCAGCTGCCGGCCTGCACCACGGCCATGGCAACGGGGTATCTGAGCCACGTCTGCCACCTACACCACCGCTCACGGCAACACCAGATACCTAACCTGTTGAGCAAGGCCAGGAACGGAACCCGCATCCTCATGGAACCTGGTCGGGTTCATTTCTGCTGAGCCACACCGGGAACTCCCCAGGTCACTCTGAAGTATCCAAGTCCTGGACGTGTCACCACCCTGCCCCTACAAGGAGGAAATGCAGGCAGCAGGGACACCCCGGCCCCAGGGCAGGTCTGGGTGGGAAACAAACTGGTCCCAGCCTCTCTCCTCGGCTGCTGGAGGCGCTAAGGGGAGAATAGGCCGGTTTTCAGAATAAAATGTAGCTTTATTGTAACAGAGGAAAGACCACAAGCCATTAAAGAAAGAGCAGAATCGAACGTTCCCTCAACTCCACAGGTCAAGGGAGGTGTGAACAGCTCGGTGATAAAGTCCACAGCACAATCACTGGAATCTCATAATTTTTGTTTTCAAAGTGAGAGTAAATGAAACAGTCACTGGAATTCTCAAAAGAACAGCGATTTCACAACGCGAGCATCCACACGAGCAGAAGTACAACAGCACAAGGAGAGATGTTGCAGGAGGTGGCATCTGGTCGTCCGGGCACCGACGGGGAGCTGGAGGTGGCGGAGAGGGGCCCAGGGCCCGAGGGAGGCTGGCCAGGCCCGCTCCAGACCCACTCGGCCCAGCCGCGCGGCCACTCCCCAGCTTCTTGCTGGTCAAAATCCCCACTCACGACACTGAGGACGCAAGGCCCACTGCCTCCCTGGGAGGAGCTGCGTGGCAGACACGCTAGTGGGAGGGGCCGGCTGGTGACTCAGTGCTCGGACACCCGGGACAGCCTGGCCACCCCACGGCGTGGTTACAAGGACGGGAGACCATTCTATTTAGTAGCTGGACTGAAAGAAAACAAATCCCAAGTCCATGGGGTTCCTGACGAGGCGAAATCAAAGGCGGACCTCCGTGTGGAGGGCTCGGGGTGGAGCAACCCCCACCCGCAGCGCCTCCGGTCACAGGGGAAGCTCGGCAGCACAGAGAGAGGAAGCGCCCACAACACCAGCGCCGGGAAAAAGAGGATTCACCTGGATGTCCGCATTCAACAGGACGTCCAGAAAGGACGCGGCCTGCCTCCCCAGCCCTCACGCTCCTGGAGCAGCTGAGCCCTCAACGAGCGGGTGGCGGGGAAGGGGTGCGAGGAGGGACAGAGCGGGCAGAGAGGTGACCAGACTGCAGGAGACCTGCCAGAAACCCCGAGGCCAGGACAAGGGCTGTCCCCGCTTTGCCCGGGGGACGCCCCCGAAATGCACTGGCCACAGGTTGGCAGGAAGCCCCGGGACTCAGAGCCTGCAGCCACCATCAGCCAAGGGCCAGCCCCGCCAGACCTCTGCCCAGGGGAGCTCTCCCTGCAGTCACACACAGACGGGCCACCTGTGGCCACGTATGAGGACGTGGAAAGTGGACCTGCCCACGCTTCTCTGAGGATGCCTCTGGGTATTGACAAACAGGCCTTAAGACTTGTGTTTCCTGAATGCAGAAACACAAGGCAGACTGAAGCACAACCTGAACCCAGGCCTCTACCCTACACGGTGACCCCACGGCTTGACCCCAGCACCTCAGCACAGAGCAGCAGCCACTCGGCGCCTGCAACGCAAGCAGCCGAGGAGCCAGACCTGGGACCCGCCGGCCTGTGTGCGGCCTGCAGCCAAGGACAGTGTGCTCACCCTACGTAGTGAACGAGCCTAAAATCTGGAGAGGTCTGAAAAGCACATGCAATTCAAAGGTCCGTGTCCCCCCCAGGTTTTACTGGAACACAGCTTCGCTCACTTGCGTGGGACCTGGGGCAAAGACGGCACCGTCCACAGCCCCAAACAGCTACTGCCTGCCCCTGATGGAAGATCTGCCGACCCTGCGATGGCCCAGCCCCTCCGGGAGGAACCTCGCAGGTCAGGGCAGACTGGCTCCAGGATGCCCCCTGCCTGGGGCTCCGGCCTGTCACTCCCCAGACGCAGACAACCCCCAGGGACAGTGACGCTGTGGCTGCCCCTCACCCACCCTTCCCAGGCGCCAGCCCCGCCGTGCCTCCTGCTCCAAGAGAAAAGGCCAGATGCAGTGCCCACTGGACAAGGCGGCAGGAGAGCTCTTAGGACGGCCGGGCGGCCGGAAAGGAGACACGAGGAAGGGAGACAGGCCAATTCTGCGCCTTCCTTCACTAAAGGATGGGCACGATGGAGACCGTACCCGCTGCGCCCGCCAGCGTCGGCCAGGACACGGACGCTCCGACCAGGGGCGGGGCAACGAAAACAGCACCAAGTAAAAAGCAAGATTCACTCAGGGAAAAGGGAAGACAACCCAGTGTCAGCACGAGATCAGCAAACCCTCACGTCACTACCACTACGCCTACGAGACCCACCGTTCTAGAAAAAGAAAAAGAGGAGCCTAAGAAAACGCCTATTCCTAGAAAGCCGGGACGGCACAGGCGGCCTCCCGCATGCAGGGTGGCGCTAAGTTATCTGCGGGACAGACCCGCCGGCGCCTCCAGCCCCACAGGCTCCGGGGCTCCCGTGCCTAAGCCCGCGCCACGCACGACACACTGACAGAGAGACAGACCCCGCCAGGGCCGCCCCCTCCACTTGCCTGCTTTCTGGACCCACGAGAAACGCTGGCACCTCCACCCCCGCCCCGCGAGAAGCAGGAGCCACGGCCCAGGCCCCCCCGCACCCGGCCCACCTCCAGCCCACTGTCCGAACACCACGTCCTGGGCACTCCTGGGGCCGCCTCCTGGGGGCCCAGGCTGCAGGGGAGCCGGGGCGCTGGGGGCGTCTGGCGGGCGGCAGGAAGCGGGGGCGGGGGGGTCAGGATCACTCTGGGGGGCTTCCAGCTGACGGCTACTCGTACTCCAGGAACTGCTTGTGATAGAACAGCAAGTACCTGCGGGGAGAGAGCAGGAGCTCACGCCCTGCAGCACCAGGGGCCGAGCACGCAGGCCCCGGGGAGCAGAGACCCAGCGGGGAGCACCAGCGCCCCCACCCACATGGCCCAAGGTCTGCCTGCCGCTGCCGCCAGGGGCCAGGTTCCAGCCTCAACTCCCGGCCCCGCCTCCCTGCAGCCCCAAGGCTGTCTTCTCAAACTCGGGCTCCTCAGGGACCCGCGGGACCCAGGCCAGCACACCCACCCCTCGCTGTCCAGCACGTCCTCAATGCTGGCCTTGGTGATGATGGCGTCGTCACACTTGAACCACTGGTCCTTGTGCTGCCGGATGAAGCTGGTGTAGTGGCCGCTCTCCAGGGTCCCCTGGTGGTTGACCACCGCAAACAAGGAGTACCTGGTTTGGGGGGGCAGCAGGGAGGTTCCCTCAATTCCACCAGCTCCCGAGACCGTGGTCCCCACGGTCAGAGGCCTGTGTGTGGGGAGCAGTCCACTGACCAACGGCGAGAGCCCAGAACGAGCGCTGATGGATGAGGGCGCGGGGACTGGGCTCAGCCCCCGCCCCAGCGCGAGGGGGTGGGGCCGAGGGTCAGTGCCGGAGACACCGCCGCCGCTCTGCCCTCCCTCCTCCCGCCAACGAGAAGGATGGGAGAGAAGGAGCAGGGGCCCCACACCCAGGGGAGAAGGGCGGGCGCACGAGCCGCTCGTCAGAGGGTGGGAGGCCCCGGCCAGGAAGCAGGCCAGCCGCCAAAAGCACGAGAACGGCCCCTCAAACGCAGCCGGGCAACGCTCTGGCCACCCCTGCCCAAGCACAGGCCCACAGCCCGCCTCGCGCTCCAGCTGCCAGGACACACACAGGCACCGCTTACTTGTTGTCGTTACTGAGGCTGTCCGTCGGCTGCTGGTACTGGCCGTTCATCCTGCTCTCCTTGCTGCAACAGAGGGCGGAGACTCAGCATCGGGCCGCACAGTTAACGCAAGGCCTGCCGCTGAAATGATGCCAGCACTGTGCCAGGTGCGTCTGGTCCTGCCAACTCCACCCTCGCGGCCCGTGAGGAAACCCAGGCCCAGGCCGGCGGTGTGAAGCGTCGGGACGGAGGCTCGGAGACGGGATGGGCCCAGCCCCACGGCCGCTGCCCCACGACTTCCGGCTGCCGGCCTCCAGAACTGGGGACGGGTCTCTGCCGCTTGAAACCTCCAGCCTGCAGCTGTGCTCGACGGCAGCCTCGCTCATGAGAGACTGTCCTGGCATCAGAGGAGGGTCCGTTTTAAGTGCTCTGCGACATATCGACTCCGAAACAAGGCCACCGAACTCTCCAAGTGCAAAGTCACACTACTGCTCTGTGCTCCACGCCTGTGCCTTCAGCTGCAACGCTACCCTGTGACCCCGCGTGGAGGGTCCCCGTGTGGAGACCCCCCTGCAGGAGCGCCCCCCTCACGCGGGGACTGTTTTGGGCTGAGTCAGGACAGTCGGCATTAGCAGATGCAGCGGCCCCACCAGGGACCTGGCAGCAGCCCGCGCGCCCACCCGCCCCTGGACCGGGGACAAACCTGGAGGCCATGAAGGGGGTCATGTCCAGCTCCAGCGGGAAGGACACGTAGGTGGTGATCTTCCGCCGGAGCTTGGCCGAGTGCTCGAACCGCTGCAGAAACGGGAGAGGGAAGCGGTGGTCTCCGCGGCCCCTTCCCTTTTTAGGCGGCCTCGGCCACAGCAGAGCCCGGGGACAGCCTCCACCCATGCCACGGCACCCACGGGCTCCGGCCAGCCGCCAAAGGCACGAAATGCTGGGACGTGACCAGAGCGCAGTCGGGGTGTGGGGGGCACTGACACACCAGACCTGACACTTGCAGATCCAGCTCCAGACCTGCCAGCCAGGACCTTCCTTTTCTCCTTTTTAGGGGCACAGGGGTGGCGCATAGAAGCTTCGAGGCTAGGAACGGAACTGGAGCTACAGCTGCTGGCCTACGACACAACCGCAGCCACGCAGGATCTGAGCCGCGCCTGTGACCCACACCACAGCTCTCGGCAACACCAGATCCTTAACCCGCGGAGCGAGGCCGGGGCTCGAACCTCATCCTCATCAGTACTAGTCGGGTTTGTGACCGATGAGCCACAACGGGAACTCCTGTCTTAGGTTTTTAAAAGGTCACGAAATAAAAGCAACAGAGACAATGATTTATACACAAAACCAGACAAAGGTCCAAAACCAGCACACGCGCAACCTTTGCTGCGAAACCTCCTGCAACACGCTGCCCACAGCTCGCAGCTCGCACCCACTGCCGGCCTTCCCGGGAGAGGCCGGCCCGCGCCAGGACGAGACGGGAGCGGAGGGTCTTTGCCGTGGGCCTGCGGGATGCGCAGGGAGGAGGAGCAAAACCCTAACGCGCCCTGAGGAACTCACCCCGCCTTCCTCACGAAGCAGCTCCTCTTCTTCTTTCCCTTTTCTGCCTTTCTAGGGCTGCACTTGCGGCATACGCAAGTCCCCAGGCTGGGAGTCAAATCTGAACTGCAGCCGCCGGCCTACACCACGGCCATAGCAACACTGCATCCAAGCCACGTCTGCCACCCACACCACAGCTCATGGCAACGCCGGACCTTTAACCCACTGAGCAGGGCCGGGGATTGAACCCGCAACCTCGTGGATACTAGCTGGGTTCCTTACCACTGAGCCATGATGGGAACTCCTGAAACAGCTGCAGGTCCTCCTCCTACTCCGGCCGCTGCCCCCCTCCCGCCCCCCTGGCCTGGAGACGCCGGTGGAACTTACTTTGAGATGAAAACAGGCAACAATAGGCAGCTTCTTCATGGTGAGCTGCTTGGTGGACTCCTGGTAGCTGTGGCAACCGCTACACTTGATCTTGGCACTGCTCCCCAAGTGCTCGGGTCTGGTAAACCTGCCGTGCGTTGAAAAATGCAATTTTAGGAAAGAGGGATGGAGAGGTCGGGGTGAAAGGTTACTTTATTACGTTCAGCATCACTTTAAAAAATATTTTCTTGCAGTTCCCGTTGTGGCTCAGTGGTTAACAAACCCGACTAGAATCCATCAGGATATACTTTAATCCCTGGCCTTGCTCAGTAAGTCTAGGACCCAGTGCTGCCATGAGCTGTGGTGTAGGCAGGGAGCTACAGCCTGGACTGGACCCCTAGCCTGGGAACCTCCATATGCTGCAGGTGTGGCCCTAAGAAGACAAAAAACAAACAAAATTTCTTAAAACTTTTCTAAAAGTGGAAAGTCTAAAGTGCCCACTGTGGCTCAGCAGGTTATGAAACCCAACATTGTCCCCATGAAGAAGCGGGTTCAATCCCCAGCCTCGCTCAGTGGGTTAAGGATCCGGTGTGGCTGTGGCTGAGGCAGAGACCTCAGCGGCAGCTCCGATTCAACCCCTGCCCCAGGAACGTCCATAGGCCACGAGGTGGCCCTAAAAATGAGGGGGGAAAAAAAAAATCTTTAAATGTGGGATTTCTAGAAATGGAGACCAGATCTGCGGCTGCCAGGAGCTAAGGAGGCAGTGGTGGTGGGTGGGCAGGCGTGTGGCTGTGAGGGATCCCGCAGGGACTGTGCGATGCTGCTGGCCTGACTCTGATCCTGTGCTCTAGCCTTACAGGATGCTACCCCTGGGGGAGCCGGGTAGAGAGCACGTGGGATCTCTCTGGGTTACGTCTTACAACTGCAGGCAAAACGTCAATTATCTCAAAGGAAAAAGGTTAATTAAAAAAAAAAAATGAGATTTGGGGGGTTCCCACGGTGGTGAGTGGGTTAAGGAGCCGACTGCAGCGCTCAGGCCACTGGAGAAGCGAGGGTTTGACCCCGGCCCAGCACAGTGGGTCGAGGCTCTGACGTTGCTGGACTTCACCCTGAACAGCCTGGACGCAAAGACGGGCCCCCTCCTCCGTAACTCGCCTCCGCAGGCAGTCCGTGAGGGTCGTGGTCCCCGACGCGTGGCTCTCCCCGTTCACCACGCTGCCCTCGCTGCCGGGGCTCAGCGGCCAGAAGGGCGTGGAGGAGCCAGGCAGGTCCAGGCTAATGTCCCAGAAAGGGTCGATGGTGGTGGAGACGCCGCTGGGAACGAAAGAGACAGGACGTGTGGGCGCGGATGACGGGAGAGCGAGGACGCCGCCGGGCCAGGGGCACAGCGCGCAGACCACCCACGGCCACGGCTGCCCCTGCAGCAACGGCCTCCGAGCCCCAAAGATCAGCACGGCTGTTCCGGGAACTGCGGAAAAACACAAGCTCCTGGGCCTCCCCTGAGGGATCAACCGCAGCGCCTGGACCGGGGGCTTCGGGCCCAGGAGCTGGGAGCTGCAGGCCTCGCCGCGAGCCGCCCTCCGGGGCACGCGACGCACTGCCTCACAAGCCGACTCCACCCGAGGACCCCGGCCGGGAAATGCCGCAGACGGGCCCACAGGACAAGAGCCCCGAGTCCAGACCCTGCTCGGTCGGTGGCCTGGAGCACCCTCGCCTCGGAGGCGGCGTCACACGGGAACCTGGCCCCTTCCCAACCGCAGGGCCCGCTCACCACAGGTTCGGAGTAGCTTCAGTGGGTGACCAGGGCTTTTTAAAAACACAACAACGACCGAAGTGGAAGAAAAAGCGGGGAGGGCCTGAGGGGAAGGAGGGCTCGCGACCTCCCCAGCCAGGCCCTCGGCCCCCCGGAGTCAAAGCCGAGCCCAGGACGAGGGACGCTGCTCCCGAGAAAACGGAAACACAAATGCGGAACCACCACCAGGGACACCCGTGGGAAGCGGAGACGTGGGGGCGGTCGGAGCAGCTTGGGGGAGGCCCCCGCCCCTGAAGGGCACCCAACGCCGCACCAAGAAGGCCCGGCTGGGGCACCGGGGTCTGAGCCCTTCGACCTCGGCCGTGACCAGCCCCGTGGCGGCAGCGGGCGGCACAGGAGCAGGCGGGTCTGAGGCGGCCCGCGTCGGCGGGAGGCACTTACTGGCACACCTGGCAGGTGACGTCGGACTGCAGCCCGCCCGTGAAGATCTGGTCTATGATGCAGTTGCAGTGGTTGGGGTTGTTGGCCTTCTTCCCGTTGTCGTCACCTGGGGAGACCGCAGCCCTGTGATCCCGGCCCCAGGCCGGCGGGTTCCCGCCGCAGCCGCAGGCGGCCGCGCTTGCCAAGGCCGCCCGGTCTTTCCCACGCGGCGGGGAGGGCCGGCCGGCCGCGCGCGTCCCGTTTCCTCCTTGTGCCCCTCCCGCGGACTCCCCACCACCCGCCAGGACCCTGAATGCGTCTGCCGGCAGCAACGGGGGAGGCAGGCGACGCCCTCTTCACGAGCGGAAACGCAACAGTTTCTCACTGGGGGGCCAACACTCTGGCCAGAAGCCCCCAGAAGCCTTCCGCTCCTGGACCAGACAGAATGGGGTCCCTGCTCTAGGAGGCAGCCCTGCAGGACCCCTGCCCATCCCTGTCAGCTCCGGCCCTGGGCACCCGAGAGCCCCGATGGCACACGCTCCCCACACACCCGGCCGGCAGACAACCACACACGCGTGCTGCGGGGCCTGGGCTCAACTACATGCAGGGCATGGGGTGTTGTCTGGGCCCGTGTAAAGTCACGTAAAGCTACACTGTTACAAGGGATACAGGACGGCCGTTGGGTCTTCTGACAGCAGCTGTCTGGAAAGACAGGAGAGAAGACCCCAGAAGGATTTCAACCTTGGGCACAAAAAATTAGGATACGGGAAACACACAGAAAGATGCCACGAAAAACAGGCCGAAAGTCACCTGAGGTCACGACCCACGTGCAGGGCAGGCCTGGCTGGACGGCCCTCCCGGTGCTGGGGGCCGGGAGACCTGACCAGCCCAGGGCATCCTGACGGCCAGGCTCCCCACAACCAGGCGCCCAGGCCGCAGCTCCCTGTCCTCAGGGTCAGAGGCCACCCTGCTGCCCCTGCTGCATAGACACCACGCGACGTTGCCCGCTCAAGACGCACCAAGCAGCTCGCTGTGGACACAGCTCGCTGGGGACAGGGGCCGCCCCCGCCCCAGGACCCTCTCAGGCACCTTTGCAGTGGCGGTGCAGGACGTCCAGGGCCGCGATCAGGAACTCGTGCGCGTCCTGCTGCTCGTACCCCGCCAGGTGCCGGGCGTGCGTCCACACCAGGTGCAGCAGCTTGTACGGGATGTGTGGGGACCGGTGCCCGGAGTAAAACTGCTCAGAGAGAAGGAGAGCGAGCCCTGGACGCTGGGCGTGGACCTCGAGCAAGACCCTCCGACCACGGCGAGCTCCACGGACAAGCTGCCGCCTCTCCTTCAGCTCCGGTTTTATTTGGAGTTTTTTTTTTTTTTTTTGTCTTTTGTGTTTTTTGTTATTGTTGTTGTTGTTATTGTTGCTTATTTCTTGGGCCGCTCCCGCGGCATATGGAGGTTCCCCGGCTAGGGGTCAAATCGGAGCTGTAGCCACTGGCCTACGCCAGAGCCACAGCAACGCGGGATCCGAGCCGCGTCTGCAACCTACACCACAGCTCACGGCAACACCGGATCGTTAACCCACTGAGCAAGGGCAGGGATCGAACCCGCAACCTCATGGTTCCTAGTCGGATTCGTTAACCACTGCACCACGATGGGAACTCCTATTTGGAGTTTTTGATCTGCACCTACTTTTCTCTATCCCACCATCCACTTCCCAGAGATGAGCAGAGGGATGAAGTGGGACAAACACTTGCCAAAACAAATACATACACAAAAAGGCGATGTTTGCTGTGTGTAAACTGTACCTTAATAAACCCGGGCCAAAAAACCAACCCCAGCAGCTGCTGGCAGGTTCCGGTAGGGGAACTCGTTAGGCTTGGCCAGCGGTTCGCCACCTCTTCCTGAAACGGGCCTGGCGATGAGCAACCGAGCTCTGCGGCCAGACGAGCGTGGACCAAGTGTACCCTGCTCTTGCCCCTGCCCTGGGCAGCCACTGCCCCGAGAGAAACGCGGGGGTGCAACAAGGGTCCCGACACAGTCAGACCAGGCTGAGGCTGCTGGCCCTGCGGGTGGACGCCTGATGAGCTGCTGGGCCTCCTAGTGGCCGAGGGGGCGGGAGCCAGGCCTGCGGGGTGGCAGGGCGGCTGCAGCGGAGTGCAGTCCTGCCCTTGGGGCTGGCCCGGGGTACGTGGACGCGCGTGGCTCAGGGCAGCCTACGAGCCGTCAGACAGAACCTGACTTCAACACAGGCGCCCCTAGAGAAGCAGGATCCCAAGGTCGGGCCACAGAAGAGGAACCCGCCCACCCTGCGAACGGAGCAGGGCACACGCCCTCTGTGTCGTGCTGGACACTCGCCCGCTGCTGACACCCACTAGACCCCGGGGCTGCCAAGTCCTCCCCGACAGCCCCTTTGGGAAAACCGTGCGTGCCACTGTCGAGGCACCTGTGAAACAGGCCCCCGCCCCGCGGTCCCGGGCTCCGCGGTCCCGGGCTCACCTCCTGGAAGAGCGACGACATCTCGCAGACCAGGCAGGAGCTGGGGCTCTGCATCTCGCAGCGGTGCCGGTCCGACAGGAAGAAGTCCCGCAGCAGCGGCGTGTGCGTGAGCGCCTGCACGATGCAGTTCATGAAGCACGTGTTCCCCAGGTTGATGAGGCCCCGCAGACCTGGCGCGGGAGAGCGGGCTGACGGCGCTGCGGGCAGGCGGCTACCCCCACCCCGCCCTCCAAGGCAGGACACGGGCAGGTCTCCAGTTTTATGCCGCTTTCCTATAAAACGTCCGGGGGGGGGGGTCCCCTGCCCCAGGACCCGAGGTTGCGATGGCAGCGCCAAGGTGTTCAGTGGCAACGGGAAGCCAGAAAGGAGCCTGACAAACTGGTGAACCAGGTGCGTACTTGCCGACGCCTCAGGAGGCCTGGGGACCCGCTCACAGGTGCCTCTGCCCAGGCCCCCGACCTGCAGCTGCCCACCAGGATGCGTGAGCCCAGGCCCACCTATGGTGCAGTTGGCGGTGATCTTGCGCCTCTTGGGGTTGTGGGTCAGCAGCTCCAGCTCCCGCTTGGTGGGCTCCCAGGTGGAGAACTTCTCCCCGATGCCTGGGCGGGCGGAAGGTGCCGTCAGGCGGCCTGCACGTCAAGGGGGGCCGCGCACGGGGCTCGCGGAAAGCGCCTCACAGACATCAGGGAGCGTCTTTCGGAGCCGGGGCCATGACCAGGCTGCCTTCTCGGGGGACAGGAGAGCAGCGCCCCGGCCCCCTTCTCCCCCGCCTGTGGCCCCGGAGCCCAGACGGCGGCGTCAGCACCCACGGGGGCACCAGGCAGGAAGGTGGAGGACCCTCCTGTGAAGGAGCCAGGCCCGAGAGGGGCCGGCGAAAGACACAGCGAAGCCCGGAACTGGGCCAACACTGCCACGAGCCACTCTCCCCCCGACACACAGCCTGCTCCCAAGACCCTGGCTCCATGGACCCCAGATTTCTGCATAACAACAATTAAAAGCCACACCCCCTGCGGGCAGGTGGAGACGAGGCGTGATTTCAGAAAGACTCCGACACGCGTCCCTGAGGTTTCAACGCTCTACGCAAAGAAGTAACGTCCTCAGACTCGGCTGCCTGCTCCCCCATCCCCAGGCTCAGCTCACAAGACAGTTCTCCAGAGAAGATCTGCCAACCAGCTCTGTGACCAGCACTGTCTCTCCTGTTCTAAGATCTCACATGAGGCGTCATTAAAGCAGAACAATTAAGGCAAAGAAGTGCGGGCCAGATGCTGGGGGTGTACACCCGCTGCACTGGCAACAGCTCTCCTAGCTGGGACATGGTCAGAGTCCATCGGGCTTTTCTGTACCTGTGATGCTGCCGTGGCCCACGGCCGTCTGTTAGAAGTGAGAACAAAATAAGCAAAAGAGAACGAAGAAGGAAAAATACCGGGGCAACCAAAAGGAAATACATGAACAAGAAAGCAAGCAGCCTGCATCCATCCCCCCACCTCTAGCCTGCAATCCACGTCCCTGATTCTCTTCTCTGTGGAAAGGTTCGTTTGTGCCGTAGATCAGACTCCAGAGGTGAGTGATACCATGTGGCATTTCTCTCTCCTTCCCACGTACTTCACTTAGTGTGAGAGTGGATGAGCAGTGGGACCCTGCTGCAGAGCACCGGGAACCACATCTGCCCTTACGACAGAGGCGATGTGAGGAAAAGAACGCACACTGTGTGCCACGGGGCCACCCTGCTGAGGAGCACAGCTTGACGACACTGTAAACCACTGAGGCGGGAAAATAAAAATCACTACAAAAGGGGGGTGCGGAGTTCCCGTCGTGGTGAGGTGGAAACGAATCCAACTAGGAACCATGAGGTTGCGGGTTCGATCCCTGGCCTCGCTCAGGGGGTTGAGGATCCCGCGTTGCTGGGGCCCTGGTGGAGGCCGGCGGCTGCAGCTCTGATTCAACCCCTAGCCTGGGAACCTCCATGTGCCGTGGATGCGGCCCTAAAAAGCAAAAAAAAAAAAAAAAAAAAAAAGACAGAAAGCAAGCAAGCAGCTACGTGACGCGCGTACCCTGACTGTGTGCCGGGTGTGGACAGTGTGTGCCGCAGCCGTGGGGGCGGGAGGGTCCGCAGGGCACCGTGGCTCCCGCGGGACAGGAGACCCCCGCCTGTGGCCCGGCCCCGTCCCTGACAAGCACCCCAAACCCGCCAGGGCCCTGGCCATGGGGGCCCCAGGAGAAGCTCTCGTCCTAAAGATGAGAGTCCAGGGCTCCCCGGGTGGGGGCTGCTCAACAGAAAGACCAGGCGGGGATGAGACGCTGGGGGTTTTGAGCCCCCCGCCCCGACTCCACGTGGGAGGGAGAGGCTGGAAATGCAGCGGAGGACGCAGCCTGCCTCCGGAGGGGCCCTCGCCGGCCCCGAGCGCGGGGCTCAGGGGCTTCCGGGCCAGGGGGGGCGGCACCCCAACCCCGCGGGGGCAGCCGGGGCGCTTCACTCCCAGACCAGAGCCCGCAGCCTCTGCCTGGAGCCGGGCCCCGGCTCGCCGTGCGGACGGTCGGGGGCGCGGGGGGCGGCGCGCTCAGTTGAGGCCACACCTTGCATCTTCCAAGCCTTCCGCTGCTCCTCTTTGGCGACGGCCTCGATGTCCCTGTCGTAGATGTAGTCCTGGCACAAGAAGCAGTAAACGCCGCCGTACACAAGCTCGATGGCTGAGGACAGAGAGGGAGACACCACGTTTGCCGAAGACCAAAGCAGACGCCGCCTCAGGACACAAAGCAAACACCCAGCTTCCGAGGCGTCTCGCGTCTGCACCCTCCGCGCCCCCGAGAACCTGCAGCCCTTGAACCTGAGAACCTGAGAGAGCGCCCCCCAGAGGGTCCCGCCAGGAGCCGAGGGACCTGAGAAGGCCCGTCCACACCTCACACACTGTTTAAAAGGCGCTGTCACATTTCGGCAATTCTCACGATACTTCCAGCACCTCCATCATCACCGCACTTGTGCGGAGGTGTGGGAGCAGGGACCATCTGCTGAAGGCTCACACGATAGCCCTTTCCGGCAATAACAGGGTGTTTTTGGGTCTGCGCCCTCAGCACCCGCAAGTTCCAGGCCAGGAATCAGACCCAAGCCACAGCAGTGACAACAATGAATCCTTAACCTGCTAGGCCACCAGGGAACTCCAGCAATACAGTACTTGTCAACTGAGGTGTCTACCCTTTGAAAGACATTACTACTATCACACACCTAACAAACTACAGTATACTGTCAACGTAATTTTTTTTTTTTTTTTTTTTGTCTTTTGTCTTTGTTGTTGTTGTTGCTATTTCTTGGGCCGCTCCCGAGGCATATGGAGGTTCCCAGGCTAGGGGTTGAATCGGAGCTGTAGCCACCGGCCTACGCCAGAGCCACAGCAACGCGGGATCCGAGCCGCGTCTGCAACCTACACCACAGCTCACGGCAACGCCGGATCGTTAACCCACTGAGCAAGGGCAGGGACCGAACCTGCAACCTCATGGTGCCTAGTCGGATTCGTTAACCACTGCGCCACGACGGGAACTCCCTGTCAACGTAATTTTTAAGTGCAGTGGGAAACCAAAAATTTGCGTGACTCGTTATGGAGGTATCTGCTTCATTAAGAAGCCAACCCACAGTGTCTGCGAGGTCTGCCAGTACCCAGAAGAGATGAAAACATGTCAGCACAAGAGCTCCTATATGAGGCTTGCCACGGTGGCCCAGCGGTAACGACCCACTAGTACACGGAGGACACGGGTTCAATTCCTGGCCTTGCTCACTAGCTTAAAGATCTGGCGTTGCCATGAGCTATGATGTAGGTCGCAGACTCGGCCTGGATCCCGCGTTGCTGTGGCTGTGTAGGCTGGCAGCTACAGGGGATGGCAACGGTAGCCTAGGAACTTCCGCATGCTATGGGTGCAGCCCTGAACAGACAAACGTGCACACACACACACGCGCGCAGCCTCAAGCGTTATCATCCACAGCAGCATCATTCAAAACCCAAGACAGACACCCAAATGTACACGAGCGGCTAACCAGATAAGCAAACTGTGGAACAGCTGCCCCAGGAACACTCTGCAACCACAAAGTAGTCCTGACACGTCACGGATGAACCCTGAAAAGCTGCTCAGAGGGAGAAGCAGATACTAAGGCCCACATTCCAAGAGTGCTTCCACATCAAATAGTCACTCAATGAAACCAGAACACACTCTCAAACTATGCACAAAAAATAAACTCAAAATGGGAGTTCCCGCTGTGCCTCAGTGGGTTAAGAATCTGACAAGTATCCATGAGGACTGGGTTCCACCCCGGCCTTGCTCAGTGGGTCAAAGGATCTGGTGTTGCCGTGAGCTGCGGTGTGGGTCGCAGACACGGCTGGGATCTGCGGTGTAGGCTGGCAGGTGCGGCTCCAATTCAACCCCTAGCCTGAGAACTTTCACTTGGTGCAGGTGTGGCCCTAAAAAGACAAAAACCAAACCAAACCAAACCTCACAATGGCTGAAAGAATTAAACACAAGACACCATAAAACTCTTAAAAGCTGTGTTATGTTGTGGCTCAGTAGTAAGGAACCTGACTAGTACCCATGAGGATGCGGATTCGATCCCTGGCCTCACTCAGTCGGTAAAGGATCCAGCATTTCCGTGAGCTGTGGGAAAGGTCGCAGACGTGGCCAAGATCTGGCGTGGCTGTGGCTGTGGTGCAGGCTGGTAGATGCTGCTGTGTCTCAACCCCTAGCCTGGAACTTCTATATGCTACAGGTGTGGCCCTAAGAAGACAAGTAAAAAACAAACTCTCAGCGGCCTTGGTCTTTCGGCTTCCAGGACTTAATGGACCCTCAGAGCCTGATGCCAACGCTACCAGAACCCAGAACCGCGGGGGCAGAGGGGCTTTGCTCTGACTTTCCAATAAAGCTGTTGGTCTGAAAACAAAAAACCAAAAACCAACCAAACAAGAAACCTCCTAGAAGAGAACACAATCGAACATTCTCTGACATCTGAGAATTGATTAGGTGAGTCTTCCACGATCAAGAATTAAAAACAAAAATAAACAATTGGGACCTAATCACTCACAAGCTTTTGCACAGCAAAGGAAACCATAAAACAAGTGAAAGACCAACCCACAGAATGCGAGCAAACAGCTGCAAACGACGCAACCAAAAAGGGCTTGATTTCCAAAATACAGAAACAACTCATCCAATTAAACGGCAAATAAAACAAACAACCCCACTGAAAAGGGGACGGAAGACCTCAGCAGACATCTCTCCAAAGAAGATACACAATGGCCAACAGGCACAGGAAAAAATGTTCCAACAATGTAATCACTAGAGAATCCAAGTCAAAACCACAGTAAGGTACCCTCACACCAGTCAGAGCGATCCTTGAGAAGCCCACACATAAATGCTGGAGGGGGCGTGGAGAAAAGGGAACCCCCTGCAGTGCTGGCGGGAATGTAAACTGGTACAACCACTATGGAGAACAGTATGGAGATTCCTCAGAAAACGAAATACACAACCACCACATGAGCCAGGAGTCCCACTCCGGGAACATAGGAGGAAAAAACTTTCATTAAGAAAGATACACGGAGGAGTTCCCGTCGTGGCTCAGGGGTTAACGAACCCAACTAGGAACCATGAGGTTGAGGGTTCGATCCCTGGCCTCGCTCAGTGGGTTGAGGATCCGGCGTTGCCGCGAGCTGTGGTGTAGGTCGCAGATGCGGCTCGATCCCGTGTGGCTGTGGCTGTGGTGTAGGCCGGTGGCTACAGCTCCGATTCGACCCCTCGCCTGGGAACCTCCATATGCCGCGGGAGCGGTCCTAGAAAAGGCAAAAAGACAAAAACATAAAGAAAGAAAGAAAAAGATACATGAGATGGGATTAAGACGGTGGAGGAGGAGGACTGGAGCTCACCTTCTCTCATAAAAGCAGCAAAATTACAACCAACTGTTGAACTTACCTTCAACCAAATGGACTATAAACTATCAAAAAAGACACCCTACTCCAGAAGACAAAGAGGAGGCCACGTCAAGAGGCAGGAGGGGCGATTACATGATATGAGCAACCCCATGCCCGCCAGGTGGGCAGCCCAGACTGGGAGGTAACTGTATCACAGAGACTCACCTGTGGCAGTGAGAGTTCTGAGCCCCACGTCAGGTCCCCACACCTGGGGATCCGGCACTGGGAGAGGGAGCCCCCAGAGCATCTGGCCTTGAAGGCCAGTGGGGCTCGTATGCAGGAGCTCCACGGGGCTGGGGGAAACGGAGACCCCATTCCTGAAAGGCGCACACAGGCTTTCATAGGCACTGGAGACCAGGGCAAAGCAGAGGCCTCCTGGGAATCCGGCTCAGACCTGCCTGCTGTTCTTGGAGGATCTCCTGGGCAGACAGGGGGTGACTGTGCCTCATTGTGGGGCAAGGACATTGCAGGCAAAGGTCTCAGGAATAGTCATCAGTGTGTGTTCCTCTAGAGGGGGTGTTTTGAATTTTTTTAAAGAAAAAAAATTTTTTTTGGTCTTTTTGTCTTTTTAGGGTCGCACCCATGGCATATGGAGGTTCTCAGGCTAGGGGTCGAATCGGAGCTACAGCTGCCGGCCTACACCACGGCCACAGCAACGCAGGATCCAAGCCATGTCTGTGACCTACACCTCAGCCCACGGCAACGCTGGATCCTTGACCCACAGAGCGAGGCCAAGGACTGAACCCACACCCTCATGTATACAGGTTGGGTCATTAGCCACTGAGCCACAGGGCATCTCCTAGGCGTGGCCATTTTGGAAAAATCTGGGCACACACATCAGGGCTGAGAAGCCCCAGGCCTAACAGTAATCTGGGTTGGAGCTCAGCCCCACCCTTCAGGAAAAAGGCTGCCTAAAGAGCCCCCAGGCACACAGCTACCTCAAATCCCACCCAGACAAAGCCCCACCCACCAGAGGCATAAGAATCAGCTCCATCTACCAGTGGGCAGACTTCAGAGCAGGAGAGGAAACCACCCACTGTCTGCAAGAAAGAGACCACACCAAACCCCACAGTGACCGTGCTCCAGACAAGGGAGCAGAAAATCCCCAGAAAAACAGCTGAGCAACCTGGAGACAACGAGCCTCCAAGAAAGACTTCAGACGGACGACAGGGAAGATGCTCCAAGACACTGGGAGTAAAGTGCAGGCGAAGACGGACGCATTACAAGAAACGCTGAGCAAAGAAACACAAGAGTTAAGGATTAAGCAGGCAGAGACGCAAAATTCAATAACGGAAATAAAAGATTCATTAGAAGCAACCCACAGAAGAATAAGGAGGCAGAAGAACAAACAAGCGAGGTGGAGGACAGACCAGTGACAATCACAGATGCGGAGCAGAAAGAGAAACCTCCCTAAGTGCGTGGGGAAGTTATCGCTCACTCAAATCCAGGACGCAAAACGAGTACCACACAAACCCACGGAGGAACACCCCGAGACACGGCTTAGTCAGACTGACCAAAATTAAAGACAGAGCGAAAACACCGAAAGCGGCTAGAGAAACAAACCAGTAACACACAAGGGAACCTCCATAAGGTTACTGGCAGATTTTTCAGCTGAAGCTCTGCAGGCCAGAAGGGAGTGGCAGGATACACTTAAAGAGAGGAAAGGAAAAAAGCCTCCAACCAAGATCACTCTACCCAGCAAGGCTCTCATTCAGATCTGAAGGAGAAATCAAAAGCCTTACAGATTAGCAAAAGCTAAGAGAATTCAGCACCACTAAACCAGCTTTACAGCATTTACTAAAGGAACTTCTCTAGGTGGAAAAACAGCCAAAACTACAAACAAAAGTATCACAAATGACAAGGCTCACCAGTGAAGGCACACATATGGTAAAGGCAGGAAATCACCCACCCACGAATATGCCACCAAAATCAGAAATCGTGAGAAGGGGAGGGTACAAATGCAGGACACTGGAGGTGCACTTGCAATTAAGAAACCGACAACCTAAAACACTCGTGTGTGTGTGTGTGTGTGTGTGTGTGTATAGACTCATGTATCAAAACTTCATGGTAACTACAAACCAAAAATCCACAACAGAGACACAAATAAAAAAAAGCAATCCAAACACATCACTAAAGACAGTCACCAAACTACAAGAGGAAAAGGGAAGAAAAAAGACCAACAAAAACAAATTCAAAACAGTTAATAAAATGGCAATGAGAACATATTTATCAATAATTACCTTAAACGTTAAATGGACTTAAATGCCCCAACCAGAAGACTGTCTGACTGGACACAAAAACGAGACCCACTTCACTTCTAGGGCCACATACAAACTGAAAGGGAGAGGATGGAAGAAAATACTCCACGCAAACGGGAGTCAAAGGGAAGCTGGAGCAGCAGTGCTCCTATCAGACAAAACAGACCTTAAAACAACACCATGAGAGACAAAGAGGGACGGTACATGATGATCAAAGGGTCAATCCAAGAAAGAGGTAGAACAACTGCAAATACATATGTGCCCAAGACAGGAATCACCTCAATATAAAGGCAACTGCTACCAACCTTAAAAGGAAAAATCTACAGTAACACAATCATAGTGCGGGACTTTTAACACCCCACTTACAGCAACGGACAGATCATCCAGACAGAAAGTCCACAAGGAAACACAGGCCTTAAAAGACACATGAGATCAGATGGCCTTAAGAGACCCGTACAGAACACCACCTAGAAGCAGCGAGACACATGTTCTCAGGTGCACACAGAACACCCTCTAGGATTGATTACCTTCTGGACCACAAATCAAAGCCTCAGTAAATTTAAGAAAACTGAAATCATATCAAGAATCTTTCCTGACCACAACGCTATACAACTGGAAATCAACAAGGAAAAAAAACGTGCAAAAAACACAAACATGTGGAGACTAAACACCATACTACTAAACAACCAACGGGATCACTCAAGAAATCAAAGAGGAAATTTAAAAATACCTAGAAGCAAACGACAACAAAGATACAACACTCCAAAACCTATGGGATGCAACAAAAGCCGTTCTAAGAGGAAAGTTTATAGCAATACAAGCCCACATGAGGAAACAAGAAAAAGCTCAAACAACCTAACTACATCTAAAGCAACTCGAGAGAAGAGACAAGACCTAAAATTAGCAGAAAGAAAGAAATCATAAAGATCAGAGCAGAAATAAATGAAATAGAAATGAAGAAAACTCTAGAAAAGATCAATGAAACTAAATGCTGGTTCTCTGAAAAGATCAACAGAATTTTTTTTTTTTCCTTTTCTAGGGCCTCTTCCCTGGCCGACCTACACCACAGCCACAGCAACTTGAGATCCAAGCCACATCTGCAACCTACACCACAGCTCATGGCAACGCCGGATCCTTAACCCACTGAACAAGGCCAGGGATCGAACCTGCAAACTCATGGCTCCTAGTCGGATTCATTAACCTCTGAGCCACAAAGGGCACTTCTCAACAGAATTGATAACCTCTTAGCGAGACTCATTAAGAAAAAGAGAGGACTCAGGAGTTCCCGTCGTGGCGCAGTGGTTAACGAATCTGACTAGGAACCATGAGGTCGCGGGTTCGGTCCCTGCCCTTGCTCAGTGGGTTAACGATCCGGCGTTGCCGTGAGCTGTGGTGTAGGTCGCAGACGTGGCTCGGATCCCGCGTTGCTGTGGCTCTGGCGTAGGCCGGTGGCTACAGCTCCGATTCAACCCCTAGCCTGGGAACCTCCATATGCCGCGGGAGCGGCCCAAGAAATAGCAACAACAACAACAGACAAAAAGACAAAAAAAAAAAAAAAAAAAAGAAAAAGACAGGACTCAAATCAATCACACAAGAAATGAAAAAGGAGAAGTTACAGCGGACATCGCGCGAATACAAAGGATCACAGAGATACTACAGGCCACTAAAATGGACAACCTAGAAGAAATGGACAAGTTCTCAGAAAAGTACTACCTTCCAAGACTAAACCAAGACGAAACAGAGAAGATGAATGGACCAATCACAAGTACTTAAACTAAAAACTGTGATTAAAAAACTTCCAACAGAAGTTCCTGTCATAGCACAGCACAAACGAATCTGACAAGGAACCACGAGGCTGCGGGTTCAATCCCTGGCCTTGCTCAGTGGGCTGAGGATCTGGCATTGCCGTGAGCAGACGTGGCTCAGATCCTGGGTTGCTGTGGCTGTGCTGTAGGCTGACAGCTGCAGCTCATTCGACCCCTAGCCTGGGAACCTCCGTGTGCCGCAGGTACAGCCCTAAGAAGGAAAAACAAACAAAAAACCACAAAACTTCCAACAAACAAAAAATCCAGGACCAGATGGCTTCACAGGCGAATTCTATCAAACATTTAGAGAAGAGCTAACACCTACCCTTCTGAAACTATTCCAAAAAATTGCAGAGGAAGGGATACTCCCAAACTCATTCTATGAGGCCACCATCACCCCAATACCAAAACCAGACAAAGATACCACCAAAAAAGAAAATTACACGCCTACATGACTGATGAACACAGATGCAAAAATCCTCAACAAAATACCAGCAAACCGCATCCAACACGACATTAAAAGGGGTGGACATGATCATGAAGTGAGATTTATCCCAGGGATGCAAGACTCAGTGTCTGAAGATCAGCGTGACACACATGAACAAACTGAAGAATAAAACCATATGATCCTCTCAATAGATGCAGGAAAATCCAACAGCCATTTCTGACAAAAACCCTTCAGAAAGTGGGCCTAGAGGGAACCCGCCTCAACATGATAAAGGCCACAGATGACAACCCCACAGCGAACATCCTTCCCAATGGTGAGAAGCTGAGAGAATCCCGCTGAGATGAGGAACAAGACAAGGATGCCCGCTCTCGCCACTACTCTTCAACATGGTTCTGGAAGTCCTAGCCGCAGCCATTAGAGAAGAAAAAGAAATAAAAGAAATCCAAATTGGAAAGAAAAAAACCACTGTTTGCAGATGACACGACACTATACCTAGAGAATCCTAAAAGATGCTACCAGAAAACTGTGAGAGCTCATCCATGAATTTGGCAAAGCAGCAGGATTCAAAATTAACACACAGAAACTGACTGCATATCTATATACTAGCAACGAAAGATCAGCAAGAGAAATTAGGGGAACAATCCCATTTACCATCACATTAAAAAGAATAAAACACTTAGGAATAAACCCCAAAGAGACAAAAGACCTGTACTCTGAAAACTGTAAGATGCTGATGAAAGAAATTAAAGACGACACCAACAGATGGAAAGACACACCATGCTCTTGGACTGGACGAACCAGTTCCCGTCGTTGCGCAGTGGAAACGAATCTGACTGGGAACCAAGAGGTTGCGGGTTCCATCCCTGGCCTCACTCAGTGTGCTAAGGATCCGGCGTTGCTGTGAGCTGTGGTGTGGGCTGCAGATGCGACTCGGATCCGGCGTTGCTGTGAGCTGTGGGGTAGGCCGACAGGTGTAGCTCCGATTAGACCCCTAGCCTGGGAACCTCCATATGCCATGGTGTGGCGCTAAAAAAAAAGAGACCAAAAAAATTTATATATATGTATCTCTAAATGACTGTACTACCCAAGGCAATGTACAGGTTCAATGCAATTCCTATCAAATTACCAAGGACATAGAGACGGCCAAAAACACAGGAAAACATGCTCCACATCACCAATTTTTAGGCAAATGCAGATCAAACCACTATGAGATACCACCTCACACCGGCCAGAATGGCCATCATCAAAAAGTCTACAAACAGTAAGTGCTGCAGAGGGTGTGGAGGAAAAGGAACCCTCTTACGCTGTTGCTGGGCATGTAAACTGGTGCAACCACTTGGAGAACCGGATGGCGATGCCTCAGAAAACTAACACAGAATTCCCACTGCGTCCAGCAGTCCCACGCCTGGGCTTCCACCCAGAGAAAACCACCCGATGCTACAGTGTGGGGGCCATGTGCGCTGCTGCCCCTGGAGCTCCAGGAGGACCACGCAAACCTCAGAGGAGCGGACGTCAGAATGCAAAGAACAAGACTCAGGGCCTCGACCCCAAAGCCCGGCGGCATCTCGGGACCTTACCCAGGTTGTGCCTCTTCGACTTGGCGTGCTCGTGAATGTGCTTCTTCGTGAAACAGCCAAAGAAGACGCAGTGGAGGCAAGAGTGCAGCCTGTTCAGGTGGACGCCACACACGTGGCAGACGCAAGACTTCGCCTGAAATCCAGAAAAGGGAATTAGAAAGCTGTCATTCTCCGGTGCCGGGCGCAGCTCAGAAGGAAGCGCGAGCCCAGGTTCCGTCCCAAGGCCCTATTACTTAGCAGAGCACCTCCTTAATCCTGCCTATCACCCCAAAATGTCCTCAGGTCACCTAGCTCAGTGTATGCTAGGAGAGCTCAGTCCGGCCTCAGGGACCAGGGCCCGCTGCCTGCTGACCCAGGTGAGAAGCCTCCAGGTCCTCCTGCGTCCCACGTGCCCCCCATGGCTCCTGCCCCCCAACCCTTAATCTGGCCGTTGTTTATTTTTTAGTTTTTTCCACTACAGTTGATTCACAGCATTCCTTTATTATTATTATTATTATTATTTGCTTTTTAGGGCTACACCTGTGGCATATGGAAGTTCTCAGGCTAGGGGTCCAATCAGAGCTGCATACGCCACAGCCGCTGCAATGAGGCATCCAACCTGCACTACAATCTACACCGCGGCTCACGGCAATGCCAGATCCCTAACCACTGAGCGAGGCCAGGGATCACACCCTGCCCTCGGGGATACTGGTCAGGTTCTCCACCTGCTGGGCCACATGGGAACCCTGTGGACGTCACTTCAAGGATGACCTGTCAGACTCCACCACCGGATCAATTCGGCATCCACCCACCGGGAGGGACACGGGTCAAAGCGAGACACAGAAACGGGACAAACACCGAATCCATACCTAAGTCGTCATCCACCCACCGGGAGGGACGCGGGTCAGAGCGAGACACAGAAACGGGACAAACAGCGAATCCGCACCTAAGTCGGCATCCACCCACCGGGAGGGACACGGATCCAAGCGAGACACAGAAACGGGACAAACACCGAATCCGTATCTAAGTCGTCATCCACCCACCGGGAGGGACACGGGTCAAAGCGAGACACAGAAACGGGACAAACACCGGATCCGCACCTAAGTCGTCATCCACCCACCGGGAGGGACACGGACCAAAGGGAGACACAGAAACGGGACAAACACCGAATCTGTACTGAATTCGTCATCCACCCACCGGGAGGGACGCGGGTCAAAGCGAGACACAGAAACGGGACAAACAGCGGTCAGAGGTGGAACCTGAGCAGAGGCCCGACGGCTTCACTGCAGCAATGACGCGTGCGGGAGTAAAACCTCTCACCCACCCAAACTCCCAGGGACGCCCAGCAGGACGATCACACCAGCGCTCACCACGGACCCCACGCACGGGGCTGTCAAGAGAACACCCAGCCTCGGAGGGAGCCAAGGACACGGTCGTCTGGCTTTGATGGGGGTGCAGGGAGCACGGGGAGGAAGGGGGCGGTGAAGGCGAAAGGAAGCGAGGAGGGAAGGTTAAAACAGAAAGGGCCCAGGAGCTCCTGCTGTGGTCCTGCAGGGTCAGCAGCGTCTCTGCGGTGCTAGGATGCAGGTCCGACATCCACCCGGCACAGCAGGTTAACCGCCTGGAGACGGCTGCCGCTGCGGCTCATGTGCGATCCCTGGCCCGGCGTCTCCTTACGCCATGAGTCGCGAAAAGTGAAATGCGGGGTGGGGAGGGGGGAAGGACAGCACCACGGACATGACACAGACTCTGTCTGGGGCTGGACATGGGGCCCACTTATGCCAACCAATCCTGGCGGCCAGTTCTAGAAGAGGCTGTAAGCTCTACTTTTTTTTCCTTTTTAGGGCTGCACCTGCAGCATGTGGAAGTTCCGGGTTAGGGGTCGAAGAGAAGCTGCAGTTGCTGGCCTACACCACAGTCTCACAGCAACGCTGGATCCCTGGCCCACTAAGCGAGGCCAGGGATCGAACCTGCAGCCTCACAGCGGAAACTCCAGCTGTAAGCCCTTCCCACGTAAAGCCGTAGCTGACTAGTGTGTGGGCTGGTGACCACATGCATAAGGACCCTTAGAAAGGGATTCCTGGCACCTGTTTACTGCTCACTCCCACTATGGATGGAAAGATTAAGAGGTGTTCCTTATTTTATCTCTAAAGGCATAATCCTGATTTTGCAAAACTTCTCTGTGGACTTGATAAACAAGCAAACACGATTCTATTTATAGAATTCAAGAGAAGACTCAGGACTGGCCTCACCCTGAAGATATAAACAAACACACAAGGATAAGCACGTAATTCTAACACTATTATTTTCCCTTAAGCCCCACAAAACTTTGAAAAACAGGTCAAAATTAAGCCTTGATTCTTATTTTGTTTGTTTTAGCCAGATCCACAGCAACTGGAAGTTCCCCGGCCCAGCGACTGAATCTGTGCCAAAGCAGCAAGCTGACCTGCTGCAGTGACAATGCCAGATCCTTAACCCGCTGTGCCCCAAGAGATCTCCAAGCCCTGATTTTTAAATGCAAATCTACATTGCCCAATCTCTTGCAGAACCTCAAAAAGGAAGGAAACATCTGCC
The DNA here is from genome assembly GCF_054392235.1 of Sus scrofa. Taxonomy (NCBI): domain Eukaryota; kingdom Metazoa; phylum Chordata; class Mammalia; order Artiodactyla; family Suidae; genus Sus; species Sus scrofa. The sequence goes on from NC_139394.1 coordinate 66,677,279, forward strand.
TAAAGAAAAAAAAACCTTCAAGAATTTTAGCTGCACAAAAACAAACTACAGGAATTAAACAGAAGCAAATCAACTACAACCAGAAACAAAGGAACTGGTCACAGTGGAGGGAAAGAAAGCCTCAGATATAACCCAACACACACACGGTCTGACTAAATCTTTTCCACATAAATAAAAGCCATGCTCAGGACTCATGTGAAGGCAGCGAATCAGGTTTTATAACTGGGGCTCCGCTGACTGGCAGCCCCAAGCACAAACCTAGTTTCCATAAATGCCAAGGACTCGCCACACACTCAAGGTATGAACAACTCTTTGTGGTGCTTCCTAAATAAAAACGACCATGAACGGGCACCTCTTCACAAGCCACTGACTCCCACACTGCTGGGCATGAGAGGAACAGAATGGCACGGGCTTAAGAAATTCCTACTGGGCAATCCTGGCATGATTTGAGTATATAAATTAGTGACAAAAAGAATGGATTACACTAAATAAAAAAACCACAGTCTTCCTCATAAAAGGATTCCATCTAATGTAGCAGAAAAAAACAAAATAGAAAACCCTCAGCATTCCTGCTGTAGCGCAATGGGATCAGAGACGTACTGGAAGCCCTGGGACACAGGTTCGATCCTCAGCCCAGCACAGTGCGTTAAGGTTCTGGTACTGCTGCAGCTGTGGCTCATGTCAAGACTGCAACTCGGAATTGACGCCTGGCCAGGGGAACTCGATATGCCTCGGAGTGGCAAAAAACGAAGGAAAGAAAAAAAAAAAAAAAAACAGTAGAGAAAACCCTCACTGTATAATCATCACAATAATAACTGATTCGAGCTAAAAAAAAAAAAAAGTCAAAACCATGGGGTAAAAACATATTGGGTCATTCACTGCAGTTAATAGGTGGAAACAGGAGTTTCCACTGTGGCTCAGTGGTAAGGAACCTGACTAGTGTACATGAGGGTCAGAGTTCCACCCCTGGCCCCACTCAGTGGGTTAAGGATCCTGCAGGGCCATGAGCTGTGCTGTAGGTTGCAGACATGGCTCGCATCCAGTGTCGCTGTGGCTGTGGTGCAGGCTGGCAGATGGAGCTCCAATTTGACCCCTAGCCTGGAAACTCCCAGATGCCGCAGGTGCACCCTAAAAAGCAAAAAAAACACAAAACCAAAAAAAACCGGGGGGGGGGGGGAGACAGCCCAAATCTCTCGTCTCTATTAAACTCCATAACGGATACACATAATGCCGTGTAGTCACACAACAGTCTCACCCAACCACATAAACCAGAAGGCAACGACGCATGCTACAGCATGGGCGAACCTTCAAAACACGCTAAGTGAGAGAAGTCAGACTCCAAAGGTCACGGAGCATGACCGAGTCCGTTGAAATCTCCAGAGATGGCCAATCCACACGGCAGAGAAATGAGATGCGGCCGGGGGCTGGGAGAGTCTGGGGAGCAGATGAGATGGTTGGAAACACGACAGAGGCGGGGAGGCAAACGTGCCGGATACAGCAGCTCATTTTTTTTTTTTTTTTTTTTTTTTTTTGCTATTTTTTGGGCCGCTCCCGCAGCATATGGAGGTTCCCAGGCGAGGGGTCTAATCGGAGCTGTAGCCACCGGCCTACGCCAGAGCCACAGCAACGCGGGATCCGAGCCGCGTCTGCAACCTACACCACAGCTCACGGCAACGCCGGATCGTTAACCCACTGAGCAAGGGCAGGGACCGAACCCGCAACCTCATGGTTCCTAGTCGGATTCCTTAACCACTGCGCCACGACGGGAACTCCAGCAGCTCATTTTTATGTGACCTTCACCTCAGGGTAAAAACAGGCAGGTGTACAGACACAGGCGTGTCACCGGTAAAGGTAACAGTCGGGGACAAGGGTTGACAGCACCTCTCTGTTTATTTTTGATAACTTTCCCGTAAATCTAGAACTACCGTGTCATTGATATGTATCAACCCACATACAAACGGGCACGAAGAAAAACGGGGGGAAAAGGAATAAAAGGGGAGGACGGTGTTGAATTCAAACACAACACACAAGACAAGAGAACAAAAAAAGAAATGAAAAAAAAAAAAAAGACTTACAAAAAAAAAATCCAAAACAATTAACAAAATGACAATAAGAACATACATAACAGGAGTTCCTGCAGCAGCCTGGTGTTAATGAACCGGACTAGTACCCATGAGGATGCGGGCCAGACCCCTGGCCTCGCTCAGTGGGTTAAGGATCCAGCATAGCCGTGAGCTATGGTGTAGGTCACAGATGCAGCTCAGATCCTGCATTGCTCCGGCTGTGGTGTAGACCTGTAGCTGCAGCTCCAACTGGACCCCTAGCCTGGGAACTTCCATATGCCCTAGGTGCAGCCCTAAATAAAAAGATAAAAAAATAAAAAAAACCCAGGACCTGTACATGCCATCTACAAGAGATTCACTCCCGCCCTAGAAACACAGACAGACTCAGAGTGAGGGATGAAAACAGGCATCACACACAAGTGAAAATCCAACTAGGGCATTCCCGCCGGGCTCAGCATTAACCAACCCCACTAGGAGCCATGAGGACACAGGTTCAATCCCTGGCCTCTCTTAGGGGGTCAAGGATTCGGTGTTGCAGTGAGCTGTGGTGTAGGTCGCAAATGCAGCTCAGATCTGGTGTGGCTGTGGTGTAGATCAGCAACTGCAGCTCCGATAGATTTTAAAATAAAGACAAGTACGAGAAACAAAGTATGAGACATTAAAAGATCAAAGGATACATAAAAAATCAAAGACCACAGGACCAATCCCAGAGGAACACACAGCAATTGTACAAATGTACACGCACCCCACGGATAAGGCAACTGTGAACAGACGAGTAAAGAGAAACTGCCTGTAACGGAGTCTCGGGGAGCTTCTGCACCTCATTTACAGCAAGAGGTCATCCAGACAGAAAACCACAGAGGAAACACGGGCCTTACATGACACATCAGACCAGATGTGCTAAGGCGACATGTACAGAACATTCCATCCTAAGGCAGCGGGATGCACATTCTTCTCAAGTGCACACAGAACATTCTCCAAAGCAGATCACAGGCTGGGCCACAAAGCAAACCTCAGTGAACCTAAGAAAATTAAAACCATACCAAGCATCTTTTTGGACCATAGCGCTCTGAGATGAAAGATCAACTACAAGGACAAAAAAACGGCAAAAAACACAAAAATGTGGAGGCTTAACAATATGCTATCAAATAGGGAGTTCCGGTCGTGGCTCAGCAGTAACAAACCCGACCGGTCTCTGTGAGGACAGGGGTTCAATCCCTGGCCTTGCTCAGCGGGTTATGGATCTGGCGTTGCTGCGAGCTATGGTGTAGGTTGCAGACACAGCTCAGATCTGGCATTGATGTGGAGCAGCTACAGCTCCCATCTGACCCCTAGCCTGGAAAATTTCAGGATGTGGTTCTAAAGAGACCAAAAAAACCAAAGTTATTAAATAGCCAACAGATCACTGAAGAAATCAAGGAGAAAATCAAAACATACTTTGAGACAACAAAAAATGAAAACAAGTGATCCAAAACCTGTGAGGTTTTTTTTTTGTCTTTTTGCTACTTCTTTGGGCTGATCCCGCGGCATATGGAGGTTCCCAGGCTAGGGGTCCAATCGGAGCTGTAGCTGCCGGCCTACGCCAGAGCCACAGCAACGCAGGATCCAAGCCGAGTCTGCAACCTACACCACAGCTCATGGCAACGCCGGATCCTCAACCCACTGAACGAGGCCAGGGATCGAACTCGAAACCTCATAGTTCCTAGTCAGATTCGTTAACCACTGTGCCACGACGGGAACTCCAGCAAATGCAGTTTTAAGGGGCAAGTTTTCAGCAATACAAGCTCACCTCAGGAAACAAGAAAAACCTCAAATTGGTGATCCCACCGTGGGACATGGGATCAATGGAGTCTCTGCAGTGCCTGGATGCAGGTTCCACCCCTGGGCTGGCACAGTGGGCCTAAGGATCTGGCACTGCTGCAGCTTCGGCATAGGTCACAACTGTGGCTCAGATCGGGGGGGAAAATGAAGAAAAACCTCCAATAAACAAACTTACGCCTAAAGCAACTAGAGAAAGAAGAACAAGCACAACCCAAAGTTAGTAGAAGGAACAAAAATCATAAGGAGCAGAAATAGATCAAATAGAGGCTAAAAAAAGAGACAGAACAATCAGTGAAACTAAAAGCCAGTTCCTTGAAAAGACAAAACAAAATTGATAAACCTTTAGCCAGACTCATTAAGAAAAAAATGGAGTGGCATTTCTGTTGTGGCATAGCTGAAATGAATTCAACTAGTATCCAGGTGGACGCGGGTTCGATCCCCGGCCTCCCCCAGTGGGTGAGAGATCTGGTGTTGCCATGAGCTGTGGTGTAGGTTGAAGACATGGCTTGGATCTGGCGTTGCTGTGGCTGTGGTGTAGGCCTGCACCTGCAGTTCCAACTGGACCCCTAGCCTGGGAACGTCCATATGCCACAGGTGCAGCCCTAAAATGCAAAGAAAAGGGAAAAGTTCCCACTGTGGTGCAGTGGGCGGAGACTACAGAGGCACGGGGCACCGGGTAGGCGTGGGTTTCATCCCAGACCTGGTGCAGTAGGTTGCAACTGCAGCCAGGATTCAATCCCTGGCCCAGGACCTTCCACAGTTTGCCGGTGCAGCCATTAGAAAAGATAAAAAACGGAAGAAAAAAGATTAAGAGTAGAGTTCTCCTGTGGTGCAACACGTTAAGGATCGGACGTGCCAATGCAGCAGCTTGTATCGCTGCCACGGCACAGGTTGAATCCCCGGCCTGGGAACTTCCACATGCCACGGTTACAGGAAAAAAAAGAGAGGGAACCCAAATCAAGAAAATTAGAAATGAAAAAGAAGAGTTCCCGTCATGGCGCAGTGGTTAACGAATCCGACTAGGAACCATGAGGTTGCGGGTTCGGTCCCTGGCCTCGCCCAGTGGGTGAAGGATCCGGCGCTGCCGTGAGCTGTGGTGTAGGTTGCAGATGCAGCTTGGAGCCCGCGTTGCTGAGGCTCTGGCGCAGGCCAGCAGCTACAGCTCCGATTCGCCCCCCCACCTGGGAACCTCCACGTGCCGTGAGAGCGGCCCAAAAAATGGCAAAAAGACAAAAAAAATAAAAAAGAAGTTAAAACTGATGCCACAGATTTACCTATGACCATAAGAGACTACCACAGGCAACGATATGCCAATGAAACGGACAACCTAGAAAAAACTGACAAATTCTTAGAACAGTCCTCTCTCCCAAGAGGGAGTCAGGAATAAACAGAAAAAAAGGAACAAACCAATCACAAGTACGGAAACTGAAGCTTTGATTTAAAACTCCCAACAAAGACTGGGGCCAGATGGCTTCACAGGTGAATTCTACCAAACATTTAGAGAAAAATTAACACCTGTCCTTCTGAAACTATTCCAAAAAATTGCAGAAGGAACGCTTCCCAACTCATTCTATTAGGACATCATCACTCTGATACCAAAGCCAAAGATATACAAAAAAATAAAATGACAGGCCAATATCCCTGATAAACATAGATGCGAAAATCCTTAACAAAATACTAGTAAAAGCAAACCCAACAAAACATTAACAGTATCATACACCATCATCAAGAGGGATTTATTCCAGGGATTCAAGAATTTTTCCACGTCCATAGGACAACCAATGTGTTACACCACATTAACAAACTGAAGAGCAAAAACTATACAAACCATCTCAATAGATGCAGAAAACACTTCTGATCAAATTCAACAGCTGCTTCTGATAAAAACCCTCCAGAAAGTGGGCACAAAAGGAACCTACCCCAACACAATGAAAGCCATATACGATAAGCCCATAGCCACCGTCACACTCGGCAGTGAAAAGCTGAAAGCATTTCCTGTAAGATGAGGAACAAGGATGCCCACTCATGCCAGTTTTACTCAGCGGAGTTCTGGAAGTCCTAGCCACAACAGCCAGAGAAGAAAAAGAAATAAAACGGATCCAAATTGGAAATGGGAGTTCTCGTTGTGGCTCAGTGGTTAACAAACCCAACTAGGAACCATGAGGTTGAGGGTTCGATCCCTGGCCTCGCTCAGTGGGTTAAGGATCCAGCGTTGCTGTGAGCTGTGGTGTAAGCCAGCAGCTACAGCTCCGATTTGACCCCTAGCCTGGGACCCTCCATATGCTGTGAGTGCAGCCCTAAAAAGACAACAACAAAAAAGGAAACGAAGTAAAATCACCACTGTTTGCAAAGGACATGATACAAAGGAAATTCTAAAGACGCTACCAGAACTCATCAGTGACTCTGATAACACCATAAGACACAAATGTAATACACTGAAATCTAATGCCCCCCCCTTCTTCTGTTTATGGGCAGGCATGCAGGATATGGAAGTTCCCAGGCTGGGGAGTCGAGGTGGAGCTGCAGCCTACACCACAGCAATGCCCAATCTGAGCCAGGTCTGTGACCTACACACACCACAGCTCACAGCAATGCCGGATCCCTACCCCACTGAGAGAGGCTGGGGACTCAACCCACCTCCTCGTGGATATTAGTTGGGTTCATTAGCACTGAGCCACAACAGAAACTACCCTAGTCCCCAAATCTTGTTACAAAAGAACTTCACAACCTGTTTTTTTTCCCTCCAACACTGCCCAAGTTAAATCAGAATCAGTATGGTCCAGAAGTGTCACTGCTTCGCTTCAGGTAAAGTATTTGGGGGCAGTTCCTGCTGTGGCGCGACAGGATCAGAGCCCTAACGAGAGGTTTGATTCCTTAGGTTGAAGCTGTGGCTTGGATCAGGTCCCTGGCCTGGAAACTCCATATGCCAAGGTGGCCAAAAGAAAAAAAAAAGTGTTTGGGTTAAAACATTTACTGTGGCTACAAAAAGGGCTCTGGTTTGTGTGGGGTTTGTTTGTTGTTTTGGTTTTTTGGTTCTGGGGTTGTTTTGTTTTGGCCGTGCCTGAGGCATACGGAATCTCCAGGACCAGGGACTGGACACAAACCTCAGCTGCGACCTGCACCACAGCTGCAGCAACAGCAGATCCTTAACCCACTGTGCCACCAGGAAACTTAAGGGCTTTGTTTTTTTGAGGACACGCTGCTGGAAAATTTTAGAGTCACAGAAACAGTTCAAAGAAGAGAGATGTGATTATTTAAAAAACATTACCTGTCCCCCAAAGTGTCTACACACTCCAAATGCAACATAGACTGTGTTAAGTCCTAACATCCAGGAGAACTGAAAATTCCTGATGTCTTCATTGCCAGGTGCCATTTTCACACACACTCACGTGGCAAGTCATATAATCGGAAACATGCAGATGGCACTCCGTCCTCTATCCGAGGAATATCTTACGTCTAGTAGTACCAAAAGTTGTCAAGGCTGACCACTCTCTTCTCACTCTGCCTACCAAAAGAGTAATCAAATTTTGGGTATCAAAAACCGTTACCCACCTCTACCTAAAGGAAAGGGAGTTTTTTGCTTTTGCTTTTTAGGCCACATCCGAGGCATATGGAAGTTCCCAGCCTAGGGGTCAAACAGGAGCCACAGCTGCTGCCCTATGCCACAGCCGCGGCCACCCCAGATCCCAGCCGTGCCTTCAACCTACACCACAGCTCAGGGCAATGCTGGATCCCCGATGATCCACTGAGTGAGGCCAGGTATGGAACATGCATCCTCATAGATACTAGTCTATTTCCTCTGAGCCACCACAGGAACTCGGAGGAGGAGCAGGAGTTTTGTAGTTACACTGTAGCTGGGACCTCACTGTAGCCTCTTTAAGTAACTAAAAAGAGACTTAACTTATGTATAAAAAACTTCCTACTGTTAAAACCAACTGCTAAGCCTACTGAGAACCCCCAGTAAACTGCCCAACATGAGAACATGCATTGCTTACTATTCCTCAGTGTTAAACCATTCCTCAAACCAACTTGTCCCTGGCTGGGCCACTCCTAGGGAGGAGAACTGCACAGGACCCCCGCCGCATTCAGCGCATTCAGAGAATACCGGTGCTCCTGGGACAGGATCAAATGATACTGCAGTGCTGACACACCTGACCTCTGAAAAAGGTACTTCAGCTCCTGCCTGTCTGTAGTTCAAGTTCCTACTAGCGAGTAACACAAATGTGGTTCAACAGCTTTTGAACTGGGCAACTGACACTAAAAGATCAAACCAAGCCACAGAGAGCAAAAAAAAGGGGAGAATTCCTTCCTTATGAAATTAGAAAAAGTCCATAATAGGTTAAACAATACTCCTTCCTCGATGTTAAAACTGCAGCTGGAGGAGAGGGTGGCGACGAAGAGGAAAGACAGGCAAGGAGCTGTGGCGACGGGTCACACATCTCACCCAACAAACACAGCGGAGCAGTAACACACAAGGTTATCGTTGAAAACCTCAAAGGTAACCAGTCGGTTTTATTTCACGGGCGTACAATTCCATCAGCAAGGACCTCATTCCCATCCTAGCGGAAACCTTTCACCCCCAATTTAGTTCATCCTAAGAGATCGTGCTTCCCAACGCCGTTTCTGATCCAAGAAATTGGTGCTTAGCGCTCTGGGCAGTCTCACCCGAGGTTAGTTTTCCCATTAAAGATGCTACTAAACGTGGACACTGCCAACTGCAGAATCGCGTTACACAGTAAAAACAAGGCGTGTTCATTGTTCAGGTAAAAGGAGAGAAAAACGCCGTCCTCAGATTTTCAGACCGCTAATAAGCCGAAGGGCGTAGATGGCCCGTTTCCTGAGCGCCTCAGGGAGGCGACTCGCGTCTCCCAGGAGGCACCCAAGTCCCACCTGCGGTCAGACCAGCGCCCCCCCCCCCCAAACCCGCTCCTGCGCAGCTACAGGTGACGCCGCAAATCACCGTCGTGACCTCACGACTCAGCCCTGGGCCGGCTCTTTTCCCGGCGCCGCCGCGCGCCGCACCTGCGCCCTGCACACCTAGGGGGAGGGGCGCGGGCGGGAGCGTCCCGCGGACCCCGGGCCCGGGACGTGCCCCGCGCTGGAGCTGGGGGGGCAGTGAGCGCGTGTGCCCCCGCTGATATGGGGGGGAGGAAGGGGCGAGCGGCACCTCTACAGCATCCAGGGGACCCCGCCCGACGGCCGGCCCCCAGCACGGCGACTCCCAGGGCTCGGGCCGCAAAGGCCGCTTCCCCTGCAGCTGGGTCGGTCCTCTCTTTCTCCAGCGCCCCCATCCCCGCCACCACCCCCAACGGGAAGGCCCCTAGGACACGCCCCGCAGCGTCGAAGACCCTCCCCCTCCTACCCAGCAACCGCGCGAGAGACCGCCCCCCGCACGTCAGCCCGCGCCCACCCCACCCCCGCCAGTGCCACAAGGGGTGGGGGAGGGGAAAGCGAAGACCCTACCCCCCCACCGTCCCGAGACAGACGGACGGACGGACACACACACACGCACACGCCGCCGCGTGTTGCGGGGGGGGGGGCGCACCTTGCGCTTGCGGGCCTCCGCCGAGCCGCTCCACACGAAGCACTGGTAGATGGCGCGCAGGTTTTGCTTCCAGTTGTCCACCTTGAAGCTGCCCAGGTGCGCGCAGCCTGGCGGCGTCACCACCAACTCCGCGTCCATGGCCTCGCCGTCCGGCTCAGGCCGGGGCGCCGGCGGGGACGAGGACGACGCCAGCGCGGCGCGAGGCTTCGGGCGGCCCGACCGACGGACCGGCCCAGGACAAAGCAGAGCTGCACAGCTGATGTGGAGGGAGCCGCCCGCGCTGCGCTCGCGGGTCGCTGAGGCCGCGGCGGAGCTACGTCACCGCCGCCGAGCGCGCACCGCGCATGCGCTAGCCGCCCCCAGCCCGCCTGCTCCCCGCTGCCCCCGCCGACTCCTGAAGGCGAGGGGTGGGGCCAGCGAGGCCCCGCCCCACCACCACCACTGGCCACCGCCGGCCGCGTGACGTCGCTCGCCCGCACCTCCCTCTCCCCGCCCAGGAGGGGCGGTGCCAGACCGGTCTGTGCCGCCGGGCGTTGCCGCAGGGGCGGGGCGGGCGCCCGGCTTGGCTCCCGCCCTCGGGCCCTCGGTCCGGTTCGGCCCAAGCGTCGGCGACTCGGGTCCGCCAGCCGCGCTTCAAGGCTAGGGAGTTGGTGCCCTGTCCGGGGGCGGCAGGTTGTGCGGATAGGTGAGTGCTTCTCGGGAACCAAGGCCGGAGCCCCTGGGGCTGCCCCGCTCGCCCGCATCGCCAGCGGGAAGGTAAAGATGGAGTCGCGGCAGCTGCAGCTCAACAGCCAAGCCCAGGGGAGAAGCGCTCGTGGTGGGGACACCCCGCCAGCCCTGCGCCCGCAGCGCCGTCAGCCCCGGTCCACGGTGGGCCGCCTCAGGGAGGCAGCGCCTGCCCCCCAATGGGCCTGACAACCCCCGAATCCTTCATTTCCTTACCAAAGAATTTACTGGTTTAACTCATTGCATGAAAGCTCCGTGAGGGTAATGATTTTTGTGTTTTATCAGTCTCTGTATCCCCCACTGCCCAGAGTAGTAGTGGTTATATGTAGGGTCTCAAAAGTAAGTTTCTAATTAATTAAACCAAACAAACTGATTTTCAGAATTAAACATTAATGAAGTTAGGCACGCTGGGGAAAGGAGTACCATTTTAGTGAGAAGTGAAATCAGTAATGGTAGCGACATGGGAAAGATATTACTGGAATCTGGGTTCTTGTTCACAGAGCTTAAGAATGAACTTCACGAACACAGGCCGCGAGCAAGCAAGTCTTTATTACAGGAAAGCAAATAGCTGCCAGCACGGACACTGGGAAGGGGAAGAAGAGTCCGCCTTTCTAATCTTCTAAGGAGGTTTTATCTCTTAAAGACAAGGGTACAGGAGTTCCCATCATGGTGCAGCAGAAACATATTCGACTAGGAACCATGAAGTTGTGGGTTTGATCCCTGGCCTCACCCAGTGGCTTGGGGATCCAGTGTTGCTGTGAGCTGCGGTGTAGGTTGAAGACGCGGCTCGGATCCCAGGTGGCTGTGGCTGTGGCATAGGCCGGTGGCTACAGCTCTTGATTAGACCCCATCCTGGGAACTTCCCTATGCTGCAGGCGCGGCCCTAAAAGGACAAAAACAAAAATAAAATATGACTAAAACTTAAAAAGAGATGACGAAACGTGATACAACTAAGCCTGGGAAAGGGAACTTGCTCAGGACCCACAGCGTCAGCTGTGTCTAGACTTTCCATTCCTTCATGGACTCAGAAAAGAAGGCAGGACGGCTAAACCTGAGACTGGCTCCACCATTTACTACCTGTGTCACCTGGAGAGGATCACTTATCTGTTGAAAGTGGTGTGACACCAACTCAGCGCCTACATTAAAGGCTTATGGCAAGGAATCAGTGGTGAAACATGCCCAGCTCTTAGTACACGACTGTCAAGGAAACATTAGTAATTGACCTGAGAGTGGCTGGGCATTGAGATGATTAAGACAATACCCTATGTTAAGAATCCCACAGTGGGAGCTCCCTGGGGCTGAATGGGTTAAGGATTTGGCATTGCCGCTGCTGTGGCACGGGCTGGGGAACTTCCACAGGGCAAGGGGTGGCCAAAAAGGAAAAAAAGAATCCCACACAGTAGTGGGATAAACAGCCACATGAGCAGGTAATTATAGTACAGTCATCTCTTCCTAACCGTGGGTACCTCATCCATGGATTCAACCAACTTTGGGTGGAAAATATTTGAAACGAATTTCCAAAAAACAAAACTTGAATTTGTCCTGTGCTGCCAACTAATTACATGGCCTTTACATTGTATCAGGAATTATATGAGTTCCCATCATGGCTCAGTGGTTAACAAAGGCGACTAGTATCCATGAGGATGCAGGTTCGAGGCCTGGCCTTGCTCAGTGGGTTAAAGATCCGGTGTTGCTGTGAGCTGTGATGTAGGTCACAGATGCAGCTCAGATCCTGAGGTGCCGTGGCTGTGACGTAGGCCGGCAGCTGTACCTCTGATTTGACCTCTAGCCTGGGAACGTCCATATGCTGCAGGTGCAGCCCTAAAAAAAAAAAAAAAAAAAGAAAAAAAAAAAAAAGAGAGAGAGAGAGAGAGAGACCAAAAAGAAAGGAATAAATAAGCTAGAGATGATTTGAAGTACACAGGGGAGTTCCCATTGTGGCTTAGTGGTAATGAACCCGACTAGTATCCGTGAAGACTTGGGTTCAATCCCTGGCCTCGCTCTGTGGGTTAAAGGATCCAGTGTTGCTGTGAGCTGTGGTGAAGGTCACAGACACTGCTCAGATCCTGCATTGCTAGGGCTGTGGCGTCGGCCAGCAGCTACAGCTCCCGTTCAACCCCTACCCTGGGAACTTCCACATGCTGCGGGTGCAGCCCCAAAAAGACGGAAAAAAAAAAAAGTATACAGGAAGATGTGTATACGTCATTTTATATAAGGGGCATGAGCGCCTGGGGGCTGGTGTCTACAGGGTGTCCGGGACCAGCGCCCCGAGGATACTGAGAGATGACTCTAACGTGACCCTGCAGAGATAAAGGCAGGTCCGGTGGCTGAAGACACTCTGACATCTCTTGCCCCGCCCCCGTCCAGACGGTTTCGGGGGAGGGATCCGAAAACGCCTTATCTAAGTGTAGAAGGATGGGTAGGAGCTGGCCAGTTGAAAAATAAGTGACACAGTGGGGTATCTGCCTCAAAAGGGATTTCCCACTGTCCATGGGACTAACATGGCCTCAAGTGGTATTCACGTTTTCTTAAAAAATTGATTTCAGGAGTTCCCGTCGTGGCTCAGTGGTTAACGAATCCAACTGGGAACCATGAGGTTGTGGGTTCGATCCCTGGCCTTGCTGAGTGGGTTAAGGATCCGGTGTTGCCATGAGCTGTGGTGTAGGTCACAGATTCGGCTCGAATCCCGCGTTGCTGTGGCTCTGGTGTAGGCTGGCGGCTACAGCTCCAATTAGACCCCTCGCCTGGGAATCTCTGTATGCCGCTGGAGCGGCCCTAGAAAAGGCTAAAAAAGACCAAAAAAATTTGATTTCAGATTTTCAATTTTTTAAATTTTTCTAGCTGTGCCCTCAGCATGTGGAAGTGCCCAGGCCAGGGATGGAACCCATGCTGCAGCAGTGACCCAAGCTGCTGCAGTGACCATGCCAGATCCTTAACCTGCTACACCACAAGAGAACTCAATTTTTTTTCTTTGGTTTTTTTTTTTTTTTTTTGGAGGGCTATGGAAGTTCCCAGACTAGAGATCAAATCCAAACCACATATGCAACCTACACCACAGCCCATGGCAACAGCAGAATGTTAACCCACTGAGCCGGGCCAGGGATTGAACCCACATCCTCATGACTAATCAGGTTTGTTACTGCTGAGACACGACAAGAACTTTTTCCTTTTTAAATTTTTTGGCCACTTTGCAGCGCATGAAGCTCCCGGGCCATGGATCAGATCTGAGACACAGCTGAAGCTGACCTACGCTGAAGCTTCGGTAATGCTGGATCCTTTAGCCCTCTCTGAGGGGCAGGGAGTTGAACCTGTGTCCTGGTGCTACAGACACTTAAATCTCATTGCACTGCAGCAGGAACTCCTTTGCTAATTTTTTTTTGGTCTTTTTAGGGCCATACCAGAGGCATATGGAAGTTCCCAAGATAGGGGTCAAATTGGAGCTGCAGCTGCCACCCTATGCCACAGCCACAGCAAAATGATGGGATCCAAGCCATGTCTGTGACCTACACCACAGCTCATAGCAATGCCAGATCCTTAACCCACTGAGCAAGGCCAGGGATCAAACCTGAGTCCTCACGGATCCTAGTCGGGTTCGTTAACCAGAGCCACGAAGGAACTCCCAGGCCTTGAAGTTTCTAAGGCCTGGCTCTGAAATACTACTCAGCATCACGTGCAAAGAATATAGCTGCAAAGTGCCTTTTTTGCTGCAGAAATGGAGCATGGCCTGAACGCGCATCTTGTTGAACACGAATGAAACGGAAGCAAAGAGTACACCCTGTGGGGAACGCATCAGGCCATCCTGTATTTAACTTTCTTCTGGAAAACGTTCCAGGTGTTATTAACCTTTGATGCTTCTTGAAACAACTGCTTTCCCATCCACACTGGTGTAACGGTCACAGCAACCCTTGAAGCGGGCATCAATTTTCATGTTGCCCACTCAGGAAGTGAGGCTCAGAGACCCAACGCACAGGCCTTGCTCCGCCCAACTCTTTCATGGCAGTGCGAGGCCTGGAAGCCTTGCCTTGTCAGGCTTTGATGATGGCAGTGATACAGACAGTAACGGCAATGACTAACACCTACGAACACCTGCTACATACCAAAGACGGTTCCGTGAAAGAAATCCCCTCATGAGAGCCCAGTGAGGTGCCTGCTGAGACCAGCTCTGTCGCACACAGATGCATCAGACTCTTAAGCCCCCAAATATTTACACTCCAAAAGGCAAAGAGGTTTACATTTTTAAAAACCTTTTGCATTCTGAGATGGGCCATAAATATAGATGCTTCCAAATATCCTTGAAGCAGAGTTCCTGTCATGGCTCAGTGGTTAATGAACCTGACTAGGAACCATGAGGTTGCAATTCGATCCCTGGCCTGGTTCAGTGGGTTGGGGATCCAGTGTTGCTGCGAGCTGTGGTGTAGGGTGCAGATGCAGCTCAGATCCTGCGTGGCTGTGGCTGTGGTATAGGCTGGCGGCGACAGCTCCGACTGGACCCCTAGCTTGCGAACCTCCACACGCTGTGGGTGTGGCCCTAGAAAAAACAAAAAAGCAGAAAGAATCAAACAAACAAATATCCTTGAAGGGAGTTCCTGTCCTGGCTCAGGGGAAACAAATTTGACTAGTATCCATGAGGACGCAGGTTTGAGGCCCTAAAAAGACAAAAAAAAAAAAGTATAAATTAAAAATAAAAATAGGAGTTATTGAAAAGATAACTATAAACTAGAAAGAACTACAAAAAGCCTTGAAGTACAAACTTCAAAAGCTTCGCATCTATAGATAAACCATGTCTTGTTTTTTATTAATAAAAGAGGAATTCCTGGGAGTTTATATTGTGCCTCAGCAGTAATGAACCTGCCTAGTATCTATATGTGGACCTGCTCAGTGGGTTAAGGATCTGGTGTTGCTGTGAGCTGCAGTGTAGGCCAGCAGCTGCAGCTCCGATTTAACCCCTTGGCTCAGAACCTCCATAGGCCGTGGGTGCAGCCCTAAAATGACCAAAAAAAAAAAAAAAAGAGGAATTCCTGGTTTTCATCAAAAAGACACATTACCCAGTCAGAATTGAAGACTTGTATATCATGATCTGAACTACACCCACCATCTCTTTTCAGCTGCTGACCAGTTTTTCTGAAAGGCAGACTTCACATGCATGCCTGGCAAATGGACACTTTCACTCAGTGCTCAGAACTTGTTCGTGAGACTTTTTCTTTCCTTCTTTCTTTCTTTTTTCTTTTTTTTTTTTTTTTTTTTTTGTCTTTTCTGGGGCTGCACCCGTGGCATATGGAGGTTCCCAGGCTAGGGGTATAATTGGAGCTACAGCTGCCAGCCTACACCAGAGTCACAGCAATGCCAGATCTGAGCCACATCTGCGATCTGAGCTGTGTCTGCAACCTACACCACAGCTCACTGCAACGCCAGATCCTTAACCCACTGAGCAAGGCCAGGGATGGAACCCCCAACCTCATGGTTTCTAGTTGGATTTGTTAACCACTGAGCCACGACGGGAACTCTTTTTTTTTGAGACTTTTTCTTTGACAGCACCAATAACATCATCGTGTTCCAGAAACTGGACACAGAAAAGTTTGGTGACCTGCCTGAGGCTGCCCGGCTGGGATAAGAAACCAGGCTTGCCTAAGCCCACTTTGACTCTCTCTGCCATGTTCCGGCCACTGCTTGACTGCTTAGCCCCTGCTCTGCTAAGGAAGTAGTTTCTTCCACATAATTGACCAACCCCTATTTTCTTTTCTAGCTTTGTCCTAGCCACTGGTAAGATGAAAAATACAGTCACTGCCCATGCAAGTTTGGATGGGGACATCAGATAGTGACATAGGCCCTGGAGGGATGCACAGGGGCTCAGAAGTCCAGAGGACGGCCCCTCACCCCGCCTTAGAGGTCAGAGAAGGCTTCCCAGAGGTGGTGATTAGAGCCGAACCTCGCAAAACAAAAAACAAGAGTTATCCAGATAGGGAAAGAGAGGGTGGGAAGGAGTGCCCGTTACAGCTGTCCTGGTCATCTACTGCTGTGTCACAAGTCCTCATGGTCAAGGGGCTGACGAGCTTGGTCTCTTTCAGGATCTCTTATGGTTTCAGGGGGAAGGCTGGCTCTGGATTCATCCTGGAAATACCGATTGCTGACACTGGCTGCAGCATATGGAAGTTCCCAGGCTACGGGGCAAATTGGAGCTTTAGCTGCTGCCCTACACCAGAGCCACAGCAACGCAGGATCCGAGCCGCATCTGCAACCTACACCACAGCTCAGGGCGACGCCAGATCCTTAACCCACTGAGCGAGGCCAGGGATTGAACCTGCAACTGCTCCTTTAACCACAAGATTACATTACTCATCAAAAAAGTATGTGCTTCGGCCTGAAGATGATAGGGAGCAATGTATTAGAAAATAAGATTTCGGGAGTGCCCTGGTGGCTCAGTAGGTTAAAGATCCTGTGTTATCACTGCTGTGGCGTGGGTCACTGCTGTGGTGTGGGTCACGGGCCAGGTTCCATCCCTGGCCAGGGAATTTCCACATGCTGCAGGGGCAGCCAGAAACAAAAAACAAAAACAAACTAAAAAAAAAAAAAGGAGATTCGATTATAACAAAAGCAGAGAATTTACACTAAAACTTGGTGGCGTGATTTTGGAGCTCATGGGGAAATACGGACTCAAGGATGAAGTGTTACCACCTTCACTTTTTTGGAGGTGTATTGTAACGCAGTGAAGTGCACTAATCTTAAGGGTAGAAACGTGAAGAATTTTTACGAATGCAGACACCCACTTAACTACCCCCAGATGAAGACGTAGGCGAATCCCCATCCCCGCCCACAGTGCCCCCTGCCCCATCACCACACCCGCCCAGGGAACCACTGCCTCGGCCTCCGTCGCCTCCAGCACCTGTTCCTGGACTCCACGGAGGGGCACGGTCTCTGTGAAAGATCCTCCTCACCCGGTCAGCCGCACACCCACGACACTGCGTTCCCGACGCTTGGCTGACAGTCCACTACACGAAGAAGCCCCAGTTGGCCTGCCGGTGAACGGCTCGTCTTCCGGGGGTTCTGGCGACTCCGACTCGAGCGGCTCGGCACGTTCTGACACTCCTGCTGGTGGGCCACACCTTCAGCGCTCGACTCGGCGGTTCTTCCGCGGGGAGCGCGGGCGCTATAGCCGCACCGCAGCGCAGGACCTCCCGCCGCCCTCCGGGCCCCGAGTCCGCGACTCGCGGACGAGGCTTCCAGGGAGTCTCAGGCCGGGGGCGCCCCGCTGGCAGGACGCCGGAAGTGGTCGCAGCCTGCTGACGTCTCATTGGCCCCGGCCGGCAGCGGGCTCCGGAAGTGCCTCCCCTGTGGGCGGGGCGAGCTGCAGGGCCGGTGGGTCTCCCGTCCGTGCGGCGGGGGAGGCGTGTTACGGCGAAAGGAGGGATTTTTGCGGAGAGGAAGGAGCGGGGAGTAACCCGCAGCTTCACAGGACTGGACGCCGGGAACCGTCAGCCTCCTCCCGTCTTTTCTTCTTTCTGGACCTGGCGGGACCTCTCGATTGACAGTCGAGGGTCCGAACCGGCAGACAGACGCGCGGTGCGGGGACCGTAGACTACAAGGCGGGGGAGGCCATGATTCCTGCGGGCGGGCCGTGGATCTGGGGCCTCGGCCGCCACCCAGACCCACGCCCAATCCTTCGGCGCTTCTCGAAGCTCCCGCGGCAGTTTCGGTCTTTGGGGGCTGCCCCAGTTGAGAGCGCCTGCCGGAAGGGGCTGCCTCCCTGGATGGGGGCAAAATTCGCATTTCTCCGCTAACTGTTCAAGGAGAAAAAGGAGAAAAGTGAGTAACTCATCGGGATCAAAACTGTGACATCTGGAGTTCCCGCTGTAGCGCAGCGGGTTAAGGATCCGGTGTGGTCTGTGCGGCGGCTCAGGTTGCTGCTGGGATTCGATCCCTGGCCGGGGAACTTTGTGCCAGGAGTGCCGCTGTGGGGAGGGGGGAGTGATATCTGATTCCCCACCAATTACCAGGAGGACAGTATCCACTTTATACTGACCAGGAAACCTAGAGTGAGGAAAGAAAATCACTTTAAATAAATTCCAGGCAGCGGGCGTTTCCTGTCCCTCAGTTAAGAGGACTGCCACCCTCTGTCCGCATCCAGTAATACACCAGGTGACATTTGGATCCCAAAGCCTTTGCCTCCGAATAATCTGTCATCCCGATTCAGTTTGTAGATAGGAGCCCCTCACTTCCAACATCAGTACCTAAATTGCAAGGCGGAATCAAGACTGTGTAGACACAGATCGAGGTATGAGGCTTTAAAGTTCCTTGTCTTAGGTTTTCCTCAACAGAAGGTTATTGAAACCAACACCGGGTCCTTTACCCACTGAGCAGGGCCAGGGATCTGCCCGCGCCTTCACGGGTACTAGTAGGGTTCATTACTGCTGAGCCACAACGGGAACTCCTGACGGCTAATTCTTTCCCTCTGTCTGACACACAGTTTCTTCGACAGGGGTAGAAACGCTTGGCGAAGGGAAGGCCTACAGACAGGCGCCCTGTCGGGGTTAACGTGCCTCACCTGGCTCATCCTGCTGAACGTTCTGAGGGCGTAGAAATGTTCTACCTCCGTGTGGCTTAAAGTGTGGCTTATGTGACTGAGGAACTGAATTTTTAAAAATTTTGTTTTGATGAATTTACATTTAAAGAGCCACTGGTAGCTAGTATTGTCTTTGTGCTAGCCCCAGAGGCCCCCCGCCTCCTGTGGAAAAATCAGTTTTATTAAAATGTCTCGGAGTTCCTGCGTGGTACAGTGTGTTAAGAATTGGACTGTACTGGCTCGGGTCGCAGCGCAGGTTGCACGTTCGATCCCGGATCTGGCACGGTGGGTTAAAGGATCTGGGGTTGCTGCAGCTGCAGTGTGGTTCACAGCCGTGGCTCAGATTCCGTCCCTGGTCGGGGAACTTCCATATGCTGCGGGTGCGGTTATAAAATAACAATAATAATACCAATAAAATGTTTCTTCCATCTGATAGTTGATTAAGGATTTGAAGAAATACTGCATAGATATTATTTGTTAGAACAGGCAATAGAACACTACAAGACATTTAATTTTTATTTCCTTTTTTTTTTTTTTTTTAGTTTTTCTTTTTCAATCACCCCTGTGGCATGTGGAGGTTCCTGGGCCAGGGATCGAATCTGAGCTACAACTGCAGCAATGCCAGATCCTTAACCCCTGTGCCAGACCAGAAATTAAACCTGTGCCCCAGAGCTCCAGAGACGCCAACGATCCCATTGTGCCACCGTGGGAACCCCAAGCACTTGCTTTTCTACGTTTGAGTAGCGGTAAAAGTCCCCTTCCGTCCAGGAACCTTCCCGGGAATGACAAATAACAGCAGGTGTGTATGTCTCAGCTTCGGGCTCTCTGGCCCCGCGGCAACAGCCTTCTTCAACCATCACCTCCTCCCTGTGGTTCTTCTGACCATTAGTAACCTTGGCCTAACACTGAGCGGGAGGAAGGAGACCGGAAGTGCTGTGTGATATTTAGTAGCTGTGCCAGCTCCTGGGGGGGAGGCCTTGGAATCATCTCCCAGCTCCAAGCAGCATCACACAGAGCACCCATCAGGAGGAAGCAGGCTTTACCAAAAGACTCACAGGGTGCGGGTGGGGGTCGGGTCATGTCCGAGTTCCTGTCCCTAAAGACAAGGTCTCCTTAGAGCTGCAGGTTTAGCCTGGAAAACTCTTTTCTTTTTTGTCCTCCTCAGGAAAGCACGGTTGTGCCACTTTGTATTCTTGCAACAGTTCCACCTCAGAGAGCAATGAAAGCTACAACTACAATGTACGGAACAGGAACTCAGGACCGTACATTGTGTTTCACAACTGTTGCTGCCTTTGGTCTCACACTTGATTGTCTCCAGCTCAGGCTGAATGAATTATGGACTCCCCAAAGTTGCAAAGGTAGTATACAGCATGATTACATTACATGGTCAAAGCCAGGAACCCAGCAGTGCATGGGTGGGGTGTGTGTGTGTGTGTGTGTGTGTGTGTGTGTGTGTGTGTGTGTGTGTGTAGATTCGTAGCCACCAATGCAGTCAAGATGCAGAGCTATCCTGTCTTACAAGGACCTCCATCCTACTGTCCCTTTGCAGTCACTCCCCTCCCCACATTCCTAACCCCCTTTGACCATTAATCTGTCACTACAAGGATGTTATATCAATGGAAACCTATGTATGTGACCTTTTGCAGCTGACTTTTCCCCTCATCGCAGTGTTCCTGAGACCATCCAAGCTGTTGCGTGTATCAGTACATCTTTCCTTGTCTTCCCTGACTCATAGTCCATGCTCAGGATGTACCACAGTTTGTTCAAGCAAGAGGGACATTTTGGCTTGCTCCCAAGTTTTTGTCTGTTACAAATAAAGTTTCTGTGAACAACTGTGTTCAGGTTTTGGTCTGTTCCTCCGTTTCCATTTCTTTGGGATAAATGTAATTAGTAGGTTGGATGTTTAGTTGTTTTGTTTTTAGAAACTGTCAAATTGTTTTCCAAAGTGTCTGTACTGTTTTATATTCCCACGAGTAATGCAAGAGAAACGCACTTCCTCCGCAGCCTGTCTAGCATTTGGTATTGTCGCCTTTTTTTTTTTTTTTTTTTTTTTTTTGTCTTTTTAGGGACATACCTGCAGCATAAGGAAATTCCCAGGCTAGGGGCTGAATCGGAGCTGTAGCTGATGGCTTACACCACAGCCACAGCAGTGCCAGATCTGAGCCGCATCTGTGACCTACAACACAGCTCACCACAATGCCGGATCCTTGACCCACTGAGTGAGGCCAGGGATTGAACCCACAACCTCATGGTTTCTAGTCGGGTTTGTTTCTGCTGCACCACAATGGGAACTCCTACTATTGAGTTTTGAGTTCTTTATGTAATTTGGATATGAATCCTTTTTCAGATAAGTGATTTTCAAAGATTTTCTACTACTCTGTAGTTAGTTTTTGCAGCCCACTAACAGGGTCTTTGCACAGCAAATGAGTTGAATTATATCATTTTTATCCACTCTTCCAATCTCTCTTTTTTTTTCTTTTAGTATTGTAATTGTTGTTTTTCTTTTTGGCTGCACCCTTGGCATGTGGAAGTTCCCAGACCAGGGATCAAACCTGCATCATAGCAGTGACCAGTCACAGAAGTGACGACACCAGATGCTTATTAACTCATTAAGCCACAAGGGAACTCCTTAATGTAATTATTAATAAGTTATGGTTTAAGTGTGTCATTTTTTATTTTCTGCTTTCTGTTTTTCAGTTTAGTTTTTCGTACCTTTCTGTTACTTGAACATTTTCGGATTTCATTTTGATTTTTTTTTTTTTGGCTGCATCCACAGCGTGTGGGAGTTCCTGGGCCAGAGATCACACTTGAGCAAGAGCAGCTACCTAAGCCACAGCAGTGACAACGTTGGATCCTTAACTGCTAAGCCTCCAGGAAACTCTTCTAGAGCTTTCTTTAGGTTTGTGTTTTAGGGCTGCACCTCGGGCACATGGAAGTTCCCAGGCTAGGGGCCAATTGGAACTGCAGCTGCCGGCTTAAGGCCACAGCCACAGCAACATGAGATTGGAGCTGCGACTGTGACCTACGCCAAAGCACGACGCCGGACCCTTAACCCCTGAGCGTGGCTTCATGGATACTAGTTGGCTTGTTAACGCACTGAGCCGCAATGGGAACTCCCCACTGACTTTTAATTCACCTTTGTGCCAATATCACAGGCTTTAATTATAGTTTTATATGAAGCAAAGTACATTCTCCATCTTGGTGTCACCTGCACCCCCCACGAGTTCCCCTTCGCGGAACTCCGAGACGACGTTCCCCATTTCTCCCCGGAAGACTGAGGGGCAGCACTGACGTGAGAGGACGCTGCTCAAACCTCAGCGCGCAGCCCTAGCTACCTGCGCCTTACAGGGCGGGGCGTGTGTACTCCCGACGCGCATGCGCACCCCCAGGGCTGGGATTGGACGGAACCGCCTGGCTGGGCGAAGGGAAAATACGTCACGGGCGAGGCGGGACGATGGAGCTGACTCGCCATGGTCTCCGCAGCTACCAGGTAAGGCTGTCGGAGACACCGCCGTGGCCAGCGGCGCGGCGAGTCCGGCTCGAGCGCATCTCGCGTGCTGAGCGTAGAGAAGCGGTGGAGAGGCCGAAGCCCAGAGAGCCTTCCTCGGTGGGCCCAGCTCGGGCCCTTGCTCCGGAGTCCGGCTTGGCGTTTTCTGGTTGGGGAGCTGCTCCTTCGCTGAGCTGTGAGCCTCGGTTTGCGCCGCTGCAAGTGGGTGTAGGCAGGCGGTGGACCCAGTTTCCCCGACTCTCCTCGGTGCGTGTCAGCCCCGCCCCGTGCAGGCTGGCAGCACCTGTCAGGGTTCAGAGTTAGGGAAGCAGGTACTCTCTTTTCGGAAGCAGGGCAGGGGTAGCCACTGTGGATCTCTTACTCCTCCCGCCCTGGCTCTGCCACTTCCCGAGCTGTGCTGCTTGGGCTTGCGTCCTGAACTGTAACTTTGGGAATGATGCGTCCACTCCTGAGACTGTCGTGACGCGTAATGAGATTGCGCGTGGCGCGTGGACCATACTCAGCTAGCGTGTGGCACAGAATAGGTAGTCAACAAATGGTCCTACCCATAGAGCCTTTCTTCAGTTCCCTTTCCTACAGTGATTTGACAGTTGACTAGCTACTTTTTTGTTTGTTAGCTTTTCAGCCGCGCCGAGGCATGCCAGAAGTTCCCAGGCCCAGGATCCCATCCTGTCACTGCGCCACAGCAGTGACAACCCCGGGTCCTTAAACGCTAGGCCGCCGGGGAACTCCTAGCAGTTTTTATTATTATTTTCTTTTTTTGCCTTTTCTAGGGCCGCTCCCGAGGCATATGGAGGTTCCTAGGCTCAGGGTCGAATCAGAGCTGTAGCCACCAGCCTACACCAGAGCCACAGCAATGCGGGATCCGAGCTGCGTCGGCAACCTACACCACAGCTCACAGCAACCCCAGATCCTTAACCCACTGAGCAAGGCCAGGGATTGAACCCGCAACCTCATGGTTCCTAATCGGATTTGCTAAACACTGAACCACAACGGGAACTCCTGACAATTTATTTTTAAAATAACTTTTGGGCGTCATATACACGTATGTTTCTTGAACATGATACTTCTCAGAGTTCTCTTGTGGTGCAATGGGTTAAGGATGCAGCGTCGTCACTGCAGCAGATTGGGTTGCTGCTGTGGCGCAGTTTCTGTCCCTGGCCTGGGAACTTCGAGCTGCTACATGCATGGCCAATACCCCCCAAAATTTGCTCTTCTTAGTGGAATTACAAAGACGTGTGTTTTTCTTCTTTCAGCCTGTGTGTGGGGAAAACAAAGAGGAAGTCAGTTTCTAGAGAAGTGGTAGATAGAGGAGTTCCCATTGTGGCTCATTGGTAATGAACCTGACTGGTAACCACGAGGATGAGGGTTTGGAAAAGACTTCTTTCCCTATTTATTTATTTATTTATTTATTTTATTTATTTATTTTTACTGCCTATATTTAGGGTAGTATACCTAGGAATAGACTCTGTAAGCCTGGACATAAAAGGGCTGGATGTTGGGGGGGGTTCTTGTATTACTCCTCTGATTTTATCATAATTAACTTTTTTTTTTTTTTTTTTCCTTTTTAGTCTTGCAGTCAAGGCATAGGGAAGTTCCTTGGCTAGGGGTCGAATCGGAGTACAGCTGTTGGCCTACTCCACAGCAACAGCAACATGAGATCCAAGCTGCGTCTGCAACCTACACCACAGCTCACCACAATGCCGGATCCTGAACCCACTGAGTGAGGCCAGGGCCCAAACCCACATTCTCATGGATACTAGTTGGGCTCGTTACCACTGAGCCACAATGGGAACTTCCCATAATTAACTATTTTTAATGAGGACGTCCATATCCCTTCTATTAGGCAAGAGATAAAGTGGCCTCTCCTGTGTCTGGGGAGTCTACCTGCTCGTTCCAATTAGGCTCCACATGAAGGACAGTAGAGTTTACTGGATCGTTAGTGGGGTCTTGAGTATGTAAGGTGTCTGCATGGGCTTGGGCTGCCAGCCAGATTCGTTCCTTTGGGGGAGAGAGTAGAGCTGAGCATAGCATAGATATCTTGCCAGGTTAAATCAGAAGAGGGGAACTCCTGTCATGGTGCAGCAGAAACACATCCGACGAGGAACCATGAGGTTGTGGGTTCGATCCCTGGCCTCACTCAGTGGGTTGACGATCTGGCGTTGCCGTGCTCTGTGGTGTAGGTTGCAGATGAGGCTTGGATCTGGCGTTGCTGTGGCTGTGGTGTAGGCTGGCAGAAATGATTAGGCAGAGGACAGGGGACATTTAGGGCCGTGAAGCTGTTCTCTTTGGTCACATGTCGTTCTACATTTTTCCTTTTTCTTTTTTGCTTTTTTAGGGCCGCACCGGCAGCACATGGAGGTTCCCAGGCTAGGGGTCCAACTGGAGCTACAGCTGCCAGCCTGCACCACAGCTCACGGCAACACCAGACCCTTGACCCACTGAGCGAGGCCAGGGATTGAACCCGCAACCTCATGGTTCCTAGTCAGATTCCTTTCCGCTGCGCCGCAGCGGGAACGCCCTCATTCTACGTTTTTCAAAGCCCATAGTGTCCCCAGCAGTGAAGCTTCACATAAACCACGGATTTGGGATGGTTATGACGTGGGCTCATTGGTTGTCACTAGTGCAGCTCTGTGATGGGAGGCGTGGTGGCGGGGGAGGCTGTGTGGGTGGGGGAGTGGGCGTCGGGAACTCTGTACTTGACTCGCTTTTTCTGTGATCCTAAAGTTACTCTAGAAAATAGAGTTTATTGATTGAATAATTGAAAAAACAATAGCAGCCCCAAAACAGTGAAATTATCTATTCAGAGAAAAAACTGCCAACCCAGAATTCTGAATTTTGTATCTAAAACTATCCTTCGAGGAGTTCCTGTCGTGGCGCAGCGGAAGCGAATCTGACTAGGAATCATGAGGTTGCGGGTTCAATCCCAGGCCTCGCTTAGTGGGTTAAGGATCTGGTGTTGCCGTGAGCTATGATGTAGGTCAGAGATGTGACTCGGATCCTGCGTTGCCGAGGCTGTGCTGTAGGCCAGCAGCTGCAGCTCCGATTCAACCCCTCACCTGGGAACCTGCATATGCTGCAGGTGCGCCCTTAAAAAGCAAATAAAATAAAATACAGGGAAAGCAAAGGTACTTGCCGCAAACAACGACTGAGGTCGCCTACTGACTGCAGGCTTACCTTTCGAGAAATACTGAGGGCAGTCCTTGTAACCCCGGGTGGGCCTCAGGAGCACTGGGCATGGCTAATTTGTGGGCAGGTGAACCAGATTGTATAAATACATTTTTTTCATCTGTCTTTAACTTTTGTGACAGTTGTGAGATTGTGTTAAAGCCGTTATTATTTCATTATCGGCTTTGTAACATATTTAGAGGTAGCATATCTGACAATAAATGCCAAAGGCGATGAGCCGTGGCCCGAGCAGAAGTTTGATAAAGGGCTGCTGTCACTGGGAGTGACAGTCCCGGGTGGGACGGGAACGAGTGGCTCAGGGGGTGGACGAGGTGGTGGAGGAGGGAGGTCACAGACCTGAGAGCCACGGAGGAAGCTCCCCAGTGAATAGCCAGTTGCCAAGAGTTATGCTGCCAGGGGGTGTGACAGTGGGTCAGTAGCTCACAGTCCTCTAGCAACTGTGGGGGAGGCGACCAAGAGGAAGGCAGGTGGTCGCGAGGAGGAGTGGGCGACGCCGTCTGACAGCGTCGCAGCGTCGCAGCCGAGTGACTTTGGGGAGGAGGGGACGTCGGGAAGCGCAGAGATGACCGCCCGGCAGAGATGACCGCCCGCCCCCTCGTGCTGGACTGCAGGGTGCGAAGGGGAGGTCCGTGCCCAGGTGGAGCCCGACCCGCTGGGGGCGCCAGGGGAGAGGGCCTCTGGGAGCAGAGGTGGAGGATGCAGGGGCTTTGCTGGGGACCGACCCAGCGGACCGCTGGGTGGCGGAGCCCGGCTGCGGAGGGAGAGGGTCGGGAACGGCAGGTGCAGCGTGGCTCGGGGTGCGGGAGCCTGGGGCTGCCTCAGGGACCCGTGGTTTCCAGCCAGGCGCGGGGATGAGCTTGGGCCTCGAGGGGGGTGGGGGCCTTCCAGGGGGCTGCTCCCGGCCCCCGGTCGAGGGAGGCTGGGCGAGAGGCCGTTCTGCCCCAGGGCACGGAGGGTGGCACATGGCCCGGTCAACAGCTACAGAGATCTTCAGGGGCTTCTGCACCTTGAGATCATCAGAGGACGGTGCGAAGCGTCCAGATGCCCAGGTCTCCTCCTTTCTGGAATTACCGATTCAAGGGTCTGTGGTGGGTGAGGCCCTGGAGCTGCGCTTTCACGGGTGCTCCTGAGGCCGTGAGTGACTCCGCTGCCGTGCGTGGACGTGGCTCGGGCCAGGGCGCTCTGGACTATGCTGGGGAGGGAGGCCTGGAACACCTGGTGATCAGCTCGGTCGTCGCCTGGTCTCAGGTGCCCCCAAGGGACCCAGTCAGGACCCCGACCTACCTGCCGCCCCACGCAGATGCCGCTGAAACTGGACGTTGGCCCATTTGTTCCTCTTGGTGTTCTAGTTGGTGGTTTTTGATTTTTCCTTTTTTTTTTTTTTTCCATTTTAGGGCCGCACCTGTGGCATATGCACGTTCCCAGGCTAGGGGTCAAATCAGAGCTACAGCTGCCGGCCTACACCGTAGCCACAGCAACTCGGGATCCGAGCCACATCTGTGACCTACACCACAGCTCACAGCAGCGCTGGATCCTTGACCCAATGTGCAAAGCCAGAGATCGAACCCCCGTCGACTAAGGGATACGAGTCAGATTCATTTCCTGTGCCACAATGGGAACTCTTATTTGGTGGTAATTTTAAGCCAATTTTATTTTGCAGGTTTGATACTAATTATTCCCTTTTCCAACCGTATTTTAGCAAAGTTGAGCCTGAAAGATTATAGACGTGTTCACAGATACGCAAAAGTAGAGCAAATTCCCGGGTAGCCATTGCCCAGTTTCACCATCAGTGTTTTGTCAACTTGGCGGAAAGAAACTTAAATCTTGCATTTCCTGACTGACAAATTTGACTACTCTATGTATTTATTTATTTATTTTTTTTGTTTTGTTTTGTTTTTTTGTTTTTGTCTTTTGGCTTTTTGTTGTTGTTGTTGTTGTTGCTATTTCTTGGGCCGCTCCCGCGGCATATGGAGGTTCCCAGGCTAGGGGTTGAATCAGAGCTGTAGCCACCGGCCTACACCAGAGCCACAGCAACGCGGGATCCGAGCTGCGTCTGCAGCCTACACCACAGCTCACGGCAACGCCGGATCGTCAACCCACTGAGCAAGGGCAGGGACCGAACCCGCAACCTCATGGTTCCTAGTCGGATTCGTTAACCACTGCGCCACGACGGGAACTCCTATTTATTTATTTTTAAGGCCCCATCTGCCGCATATAAAAGTTCCCAGGCTAGGGGTCAGATTGGAGCTGTAGCTGAGGACCACACCACAGCCACAGCAACGCCAGATGAGCTGCATCTGCAACCAGAGCTGCAGGCTGCACCAACGCCAGATCCTTAACCCACTGAGCAAGGCCAGGGATTGAACCTGCATCCTCACAGATACCATGTTGAGTTTTAACCTGCTGGGCCCCATGGGGACTCCTGTAAATTTGACTTTAAAATGTGTTTGCCTTTGCCTCCTTCGTGGCTAAGCTTATTAATGCTAATATGACCAGAAAGATCTTTGTTATTTTACAGCGTTTATTGACTTTCTGGTTTAAATGCGTTTTGTTTTTTTAATTTATTTATTTTTGGCCACACTCGTGGCATGCCCAAGTTCCCAGGTCAGGCACTGAACCTGCACCACAGCAGTGACAGTGCCGGGTCCTTAACAGCTGGGCCACCAGGGAGCTCCAGTGCGGTTTTAAAAGCAATGGTCTTCGTGCGGTTACACACTCTTAACAGTGAACATGGTGAAAATAAAGCGAGTGTCCGTCGCGGCGCAGCGAAAGCGAATCTGACCAGGAACCGTGAGGTCGCGGGTCCGATCTCGGGCCTCACTCAGTGGGGGAAGGATCCGGCGTGGCCGTGGCTGTGGTGGAGGCCGGCAGCTGGAGCTCCCATTCCACCCCTAGCCTGGGAACCTCCATATGCTGCAGGCGCGGCTGTAAAAAGAAAAAAAAATAACAGACATTTTCAATTTAGGACATTTTTTTCTCTTCATATAGGCTCTGGAATTTGCAAAATGGTTTTTTAAGCCTGAAAGGGCTCAGAGAAATAAGGAGGGACGTGTCTCTGGGGAAAGTTAAATCTGCCGGCAGCGCTTGGTGGAATAAATAGGCGGATGGATGGCTCACTGCGGACCTGCCCCGAGGAGACACAGCTGTGTCCTCAGGGGGCTCTCTGGAAGGCCTGGCAAGAGCAGGCGACGGGGCGCGGGCTGGGCTATTTTAAGTGCAGGCTTAGAAGCCGGCCCTGGATAAACTTTCTCAGTGATTGCTCCTCCCTTCCCTTCAGTCCTTCCAGCTGCGAAGTCCGCGCCATGAGATTTCTGGCTTTAAAAATCGCTGCACCACAAGTTTAAGTAGAAGCATTATAAAAAACTGCTTTAGAAAAAAAAAAAAAAGGCACTTCAGAGAAAAGGGCATTTCCTGGTTAAATTTCACAGTAACGTTCTTCGGTCCCCAAAATAACTTTGGGGACCTCAGGGTGAACCATCATCTTAAATAAATTGTATGAGAGAGAGAAGAGTGGACGGAAGTAAATAATTTGTCCAAATCCATGAGGAAACTAATTTCTTAGAATTTTAAAATAATCCAATTTCAGCTGTGAGCCTGCTTGAAATTGGCATTTAATGTTTGTTCGGTTTTGGCTTTGTTTTGCGTTTTAGGTCATATGGACGTTCCCAGGCTAGAGGTCGAATCAGAGCTACAGTTGCTGGCCTGCACCAGAGCCACAGCAACGCGGGACCCGAGCCGCGCCTGCGACCTACACCACAGCTCGTGGCAACGCCGGAGCCTTAACCCACGGAGTAAGGCCAGGGATCGAACCTGCGTCCTCACGGAGTAGTCAGATTTGTTTCCTCTGAGCCACGATGGGAGCTCCTGGTTTTAGTATTCTGTTGAGGATTTTTGTGTCACTGTTCAAAGGGGTTACTGGCCTGTAGTTTTCTTTCAGTGTTTTCTTGGTGTCAATGCTGGAATGAGTTAGACAGTTTCTTGCCTCTTCAGTTTTGGGGAGAAGTTTCAGAAGGTTTGGTATTAGTTCTTTAAATATTTGGTAGAATTTCCAATGAAGCCATCAGGTCCAGGACTTTTCTTTGTTGAGATTTTTCTTTTCTTTTCTTTTTTGTCATTTTGCCATTTCTTGGGCTGCTCCCGTGGCATATGGAGGTTCCCAGGCTCAGGGTCTAACTGGAGCTTTAGCCACCGGCCTACACCACAGCTCACGGCAACGCCGGATTGTTAACCCACTGAGCAAGGCCAGGGACCGAACCCGCCACCTCATGGTTCCTAGTCAGATTCGTTAACCACTGCGCCAGCCACGACGGGAACTCCTGTTGAGATTTTTGATTACTGATTGCATTCCCTTAATGGCCCTAAGTCTATTTATATTTTCTGTCTTCATGATTTAGTCTCAGTAGGTTTTGTGTTTGTAGGAACGTGTCCGTTTTGTCCAGGTCATACAGTCTGTTGGTGTACTGTGTTCTTAGTTCTCTTTTATAACTTTTTTATTTCTGTAGAATCAGTAGTAACGCCCTCACTTTCTTTTCAGATCTTAGTAATTTGAGTGTGGGGGTTTTTGTTTGTTTTGTTTTTTCATTTTTGGTCTCTCTGCAGCATATGGAGTTCCCAGACCAGGGATCAGATCTGAGCCCCATTTGTGACCTAAGCTGCAGCTACAGCAATGCCAGATCCTTAACCTGCGGTTTCTGGCTGGGAATTGAACCTATGTCGCAGTGCTCTCAAGACGCCACCAATCCCATTGCATCACAGTGGGAACTCCCAAGAGCGTGTTTTTAAATTGAATTTTCTAGTTTTGCTTTTGTTATTGATCTCTAACCTCACCCCACGTGGTTGCCAATGATTCTTTGTCTGATATCTGTCTTTTAAGTATTGAGACTAATTTGAGACTTCATTTGCGGCCTAACGATGGTAATCCTTAATTTCTCCCTTATTGTTTCCCCCCCCCCCATTTTTTGCTGCACCTGAAGCATGTGGAAGTTCCCAGGCCAGGGACCAAATCTAAGTCCCTGATGTGACCTATACCACAGCTGCAGCAATGCTGCATCTTTAACCCACTGTGCCAGGGGATCGAACCTGCACTCTTGTGGCTACTAGTTGGGTTTGTTACTGCTGAGCCACAAGGGAACTCCCCTGATGCTCTGTTTATTTTTCTTCTATCTCTTTTTTCTTCTGTTCCTCAGATTCCATAATTTCCATTGTCCTGTCTTCAAGTTCACTAACTCTTTTTTCTTCCTATTCAAGTCTGCCTCTGAATCCCTCTAGTGAATTCTTCATTTCAGTTTTGTTCTTTTCGGCTCCCGTATTTCCTTTTGGTTTCTTTTTTAGGTTTTGTCTCATTATTGATGTTTCCTTTTTTCTTCATACATTATTTTCTTGACTCTGCTTCTTTCTTTAGTTTTTTGAACATCTTTAGACAGTTGTTTTAATATCTTTTTTGGGTAGACCTACTACCTTCAAGTCCTTTTCAGGGACAGTTTCTGTTGCTGTTTTTTTCTTTTGCATAAGCCATGGTTTCCCATTACTTTGTGTGCGTTTTTGTTTTGTTTTGTCTTTTTGCCTTTTCTAGGGCTGCTCCCGCGGCATATGGAAGTTCCCAGGCTAGGGGTTGAATCAGAGCTGTAGCCACCAGCCTACGCCAGAGCCACAGCAACGTGGGATCCGAGCTGCGTTTGCGACCTACACCACAGCTCACGGCAAGGCCGGATCCTTAACCCAGTGAGCGAGGCCAGGGATCGAACCCGCAACCTCATGGTTCCTCGTCAGATATAACCACTGAGCCACAGCGGGAACTCCTTTGTGTGCGTTTTGATTTGTTGAACATTGTACATTTGAATCTAATACGGTAACTTGGAAAATCAGATTTTCTCCATTCCCTGGCATCTGCTATTTTTTGTTATTGTCTTTATTATTATTTTTTTTATTTATTATTATTATTATTATTATTATTATTATTATTATTATTATTATTTAGCCTCTCTCTGTGCCGAGGATAGGCCTGATATATAAACATGAGGTCTTCTCAAGCCTTTTCTAAAGCTGTACCTTCCCCTGGGCGGGCATGGTCACTTTCTAATTTCCCCCATACATAATTTCAGTTGCTTTTGAATGTTCTTGTCTTTAATTACCAGCTTTCAAAGAAAAAATGAAGGGAGGACAAAACAGCACTGGCCCTTTAAACCTCTGGCATTCACCTCATTGGGGTGGAGGTGCAGCCACAGTGGCTTCCCCGCCCCTGCCCTGCCCCCCACAGCAGATTGGGAAGTGACAGGCAGCAACGGGGCACAGAGCCCTGCTCTTTGGAGGACAGGGTCACTTTTGCCTCCCTCACTCCCACAGACTGTGTGCAAGCTGCTCCAGGGACATGTGCACAGCTGCCCGTCCCTAGGGAACCCTGTGCAGCTGCTCCTGCACTCAGAGCTGAAATTGGCCACAACTGCATCCCAGCTTCTCTGAGTATTTGCACGACGTCAGTGGACCCAGAGCTTCAGAATAGTTACATCAGACAGGTGCTGTGAGTGCAGGTGTGTACGAGTGAGGGGTCCCCTCTCTCTCTCCCTTGTCTTTCTAGAGCCCTTTCAATGTCTCTTTTGTTTGCTAATCTCCCACTGATGTGTCGTCTCCTCGAGGACAGTGGTTTATTTCCTGCTTCATTCACTGTACCCCACAGCCTGGGAAAATGGACACAGTAGGTGCTCAGTAAATATTTATTCAGTGACTCTTTACTGTGGCACATAGTGGGTGACTCTGCTCCGTCTTGCGTCTGTGCCGTGGCGGGTGGCTGGCAACTCCGCTCCGTCTTGCGTCCACACCGTGGCGGGTGGTGGGTAACTTCCGTCCTGTGTGCAGATGCTGTGAGCGACCGTGTTTTACCCTCACATTTCTGGGGCTGATGCCTGTGCACAGGTCCTGTAGAGGCACAGGTCTGGGGTCCAGAAACTCCTTTACACACTCCGTCTGACCTCACGTGGACCTTGGCACCTTGTCTGTCTTACTGTTGTTGTTCTGTGTGGTTTTTCAGGTAACAAGCTGAAACTCAGGAGGCACACACAAGCTAGCAGCCCCCTGGGCCAGGCTGTGGGCCGTGTGGCCAGCAGGCCAATGTGGGTCATCTGGGCTTTGAGTCAAAGCTTCAGGCGAGGCTTGTCCTCTAGACAGGCCATATTATCACAGTTCTAGTCGCTTCGTTTTGCGTGTCTTTGTTGTCTGTCTGTTCCTCTAGGCGCCACGAGGTAGGAACCCACACCTGCTTGGTCTTTCACCTGCACTGCACGTCTGGCCAGTTCTGACGGTGGAGCCCGAGGCGTCCCAGAGCTGAGAGGGTCCTCGGCACGTGAGCTGTGGGTATGAAGTAGGAGCTTGGTCTTTTTGCCAAACGCACTTGAACGTGCACAGCCCTTAACGCTGCCTGCTTGGCCGCCTTGGCTCAGTTCCTTTCTGAAGCCCTGCCTGGAGCAGCCTCCTTTCGGTCAGTTTCAGCGGGACTCCAGCACTTACATCGGGCTTCCCGTGTGGTGTCTCACTGGAACACTCACCCCCGTTTTGACGTTAGGACGCTTAGCTGCCGGGGGAGAGTGGATCAGCCTGCATTACACAGTGAGGACATGACCGAGTGGACTCGAACCTGCTCCCTAGAGCTGACTTGGTGCTTTGTCACCCCGAGGGCGAGTGCCTTGTGTGGTTTCTGTCGGGGGTCGGGGGTGCTGGGCCTCCTGTGTGCTCTCAGAAAGAGGGCAGGATCATTCTGGCGTCTTCCAGTAATACTGACTTCATTTTGTTCTTGTCTATTTATTTTTGTTGTTTTTTTAGGGCCACACTCATGGCACGTGGAGGTTCCCAGGCTAGGGGTCTAATCGGAGCTGTAGCCGCCGGCCTACCCCACAGCCACAGCAACACGGGATCCGAGCCGCGTCTGCAGCCTACACCACAGCTCATGGCAATACTGGATCCTTCACCCACTGAGCAAGGCCAGGGATCGAACCCGCAACCTCATGGTTCCTGGTCGGGTTCGTTAACCACTGCGACACAACGGGAACTCCAAAAAGCGCATTTGAAACCAGAGTTGTGTCTTGGTACAGGGTGTCTAGGTAGCTGTCACAAGTGCTGTTCTTCACCCTGCACCAACTCTTTGGCCTGCACGGAGTGCCTGACCACAGCGCCCCGGCCCGTGTCGGGAGCCTGCACCTCGGGGTCTGCAGCTGCCCTCGGCACCCCCCCCCTGCCCCGCCCTCCCCGGCTGGGCTGCGTCTTACCCGTCTTACCCGAGAGCAGTGCTCGCTGCAGCCCGGCTGCTCTTCCGGGGCTGGGCCCTTGGCGCTGGGCTCCAGAACTCTCAGGCCTTCCTTCCGGTGGTGTCTCCGTGACGCCAGCCTGCAGCCCTCTCAGCGGCGGCCCGAGGCTGGCCTCCCAAAATACACCCCGCGGGCCCGCGTCCGAGGCTCGTTCTGGCATCCCGGAGAGGGCCTGCTGGCCCGCAGCCTCCGCTGGCCTCTGCTCTGCGTCCTCTGCCCCAGGTCCAAAGACCAGAGAAGACACGCGTGCCAGGACCCGCCACGGGCCCCTTTGCCGCCCCCGGAGGTAGGATGCTGTCCTGTCTTGTCGGCCAAAAACGGCTGCACTGCTGCGTCTCCTACGCGCGAGAGCAAGAAGGGGCAGCCTTCCTCTGCTTTAACGTTCTGAAGTGAGCTACGCGTTTTGGGGTTATTTTCTGATGCGGGTCGTGCACGTGACCCTCAGCTCAGGTCACCTTTACTCGCACAGCTGTTGGAGCTGGCCATCCGCGGGGACGCACAGGAGCGGCCTGGGCACCGCGTGTGCCACCCAGCGCTCCTCGCGGCGCGGCCCCGCGTCCTGCCGTCCAGCTGGAACCCTCTCTGCCCTTTGGCCCAGTTTTCTTGTGCGCAACACGGCCCGTTATTTCAAGACTAATTTTAAGACCTGAACTCATTCTTATTTTTGATTTTGGAGGGTTTTCAGATGTGGCTATTAATGGTGTCATTTCTATGTGTGGTTTCTGAGTATGTTCTAACAACCTGTTTTTATTCATGGTTCGACTTACTTTATTTTTTGTAATTGTTTGGGAGAAAAAAGGAATCTTAGGAACAAATTCTATCTGTTAAATGCCACGTGGAATTTTGTCTAAAGGGAGTTCCCATTGCGGCTCAGCAGGTTAAGAACCCAACTAGTGTCCACGAGGACATGGGTTCGATCCTGGGCCTCACTCAGTGGGTTACGGGTCCCGCGTTGCCGTGAGCTGTGGTGTGGCCGGCGGCTGCAGCTCCGATTCAGCCCCTATGCTGGGACCCTCCGCATGCCGTGGGTGTGGCCCTGAAAAAAAATACTTTTGGCTGAAGGATGGCGCCTGGATGAGATGGCCTAAGAGGTGACATTTCTGCTCCGAGTTGCTTTCTTGGCGGTGGTCTCGCTTCTGGTGGGAGGTGCCGAAAGCCCTTTCAAAGAACCTCTGTAGAAATAGGAGAGCAGCTGAATCCGGGGGCACAGTGGGCACTGGGGCCTGAATGGCAGGTGCCTCCGCCTCCTTTAGCCTGCTCTGGAGCTCCGTCATCTGCATGTGTGCTGGGCCGTGCGAGCGCCTGGGCCCCAGTCCGCCTGGCCCTTGGCACAGGTCGTGCTCCTGTGGGCTCCTGTCCAGGGAGCCTTGGGCAGACGGGTGCCATGTGCCTTTTGCAGAAAACAAGCCCCCTTTGACCTTGCTTTGGATAGAAGACTTGTTTATTTCCTGGTCTGGACATGGCCAGCCAGGACGCAGGCCCCTCTTCCCCTTGCAGCTGTCCCTTTTGCTCAGAGAAGGCCCCGCAGGAAGGAGTTGGCGCAGCTGCTGCTGAGGGTCCGGGCGGCCCCGGCACGGCCACACCCGCCGCACAGCGGAGTGAGAGCTGGGAGTTGGAAGAACTCCCGCAAAGAGTTGGGGTCGCCCCTCGTAGCAGCTTCCCCTGGTCAGGACGTTCCTCTGAAGTTGAAGCTGACCCCTGGGGGACGTCGAGCCTCGCACCTGGGTGGTTGCTGCGGGGGTCAAGCTGCTGCGCGAAGTCCTTGATCCTGCGGGAACTTGCCCGACTGGATGTCCACACGCTCCTTACAGAACGTGGGCTGAGACGGGCCCCATAACCTGGCGGGGGGGTTCCCAGGGCCAGGAGACCTAGGCCGGCCTGCCATGTGCCAGGTGCGCGAGGAACGCCAGACGGGACGAGACGGTGTGTGGTCCCGTCGTCAGAGGTTGCTGGCGTGGGTTTTGAGCAGGCGCGTGGAAACGCAGCTGGGCGGGGGCCTTGCTCGGCTCCGGTGGGCGGCCTGGGGGCTCGTCCTCCTCCCGCTCCTCCCCTGGCTGCTCGCTCCAGCCCTCAGCCTCGGCCACTGTTGGGCTGGCCCCGTTTTCTGAAACAAACCTGGGGCTGTGGGACTCTGACGTCGGACGGGGTTGGGGCTCCTTCTTACTATTTGTCAATTGCATTCAACGGGACTTCGTTTTGCAGATGTGGGTGCGGAGGCCCCGGGCCCTGGGGTCCCTTACCTGGGCTGAACGTGGCCGAGCCAGGCCGGGAGCCCGCCAGGCCAGGCGAGGGCTCGTCCTTGCAGCCCTGTGCTGCCGCCACCATCCGCACGTTTTCAGGCAGTCTCCGAAACCGCCGAGTTTGGGCACCGGTGGGCCGCGTACTGGCGCTCGAGCCCGCGTAGCCTTCTGTGGGGTCCACCGCCGCCCGGGCTGTAGGGCTGAGACAGGCCAGCTCCCCAGACAGGGCTGCGGTCGCCAGGGCCTGTGTCCACTCGCTGACCGGATCGCTGACCTCCGGTCCTTATGGAAGCAGTGCCCCCACCTCCCTGGGCACCTTGGGCAGTGGCTGGGCCACCTTGCAGCTCACCTGGTGAGGCCCTGGGGACAAAGCTCCCGCAGTCATGGCTCTGAAGTCGACCCATCCCTCCCCTGCCCTCACGTGAACGCTCTGAGACTGCGGGACCTCAGGGCCTGCCTGCGCTGTCGGTCGCCACGATCCTGTGCTAAAGTCCCTCTCACACACTGGCAGTCATTCCTGCCCCCACAAGTCACCTCCGCACCCCCAAGGGACACTCCTGCACCCTGCTATCTTCAGGGGTGGGCGCTGTGGCCCCGGGCAGCCCGCCCCAGGCAGGCACCCCTGGCAACACCCCCAGCAGGGCCCAGGCAGCGCCCCCCGGCCCAGGGGGTGGCGCTCACGCTTGCTCTGCCGAGGGACCTGGAGTGCTCCCGGGTGCCAAGCAGAGCAGCTCTGGGTCCCACCTCTCCCCTGGGACCCGGCCTGGCCTGAGCATCTAGCTGAAGGCCTGGGCTGGTGCCAGTAGTACCCAGGCAAAGAGCTTGGTTCTCAGAGCCACCTGGGCTGCCCTGTCACTCATGGGCTGGCCTGGCACAGTGCAGGGTCAGGGGAAGCATGTCCACTCAGCCGACTGTGGCCAGGGTTTTTCAGAAGTAGATTAAGTGCAAGTTGGTAGGACGTGGTCGTCTTTGTCTGTGCTTGTGTGAGAATGTTCATTTCTGAGGGTGACCGAGGATTCGGGGAGCTCCCGCTGTGGCGCAGCGGGATCAGCAGTGTCTTGGGAGCACTGGAGCACGGGTTGGACCCCTGGCCCGGCACAGTGGGTTAAGGATGCCGTGTTGCCGCAGCTGGCGCTTAGTTTGGACCTGATCCCTGGCCCAGGAGCTCCATATGCTGCGGGGAGGCCAAAAAAAAAAGAGAATTTAGGTGTATGCAGAGTTTCCTGGCGGCCTAGCTGTTAGGGATCTGGCATTTTCACTGCTGTGGCTCAGGCCTGGGGACTCCCATGTGCCACAGGTGGAACCGAAGAATAAATGACTACCTAGGTGTGGGGGGCACGGGAGGCGCGCGCCCCTCCGAGGAAGGCTCGGCAGCCTCGGGCTGGTTGCTGCCCTTGCCTCCAGCCTCCTGGTCCGCGAGGAGGGTCTCGCTCACGATGTCACAGTCCCAGGGGCGGGCTGGGTGGGCACCTGTCCTCCCCAGTAGCTCCTCCTCGACGTGGCTTTAAGCCCGTGCCTCCTGGTTTTCTAGCTTCACAAACACAGGCGTTGGAAGGGATGCTGTTACTTCAGTGCCCCAAACAGATTCCCGAGGGGAGCCAGGTCGGTGCTCCCCGGGGCTGGTGCAGAGCCGCCGTCCCTGCGTGCGGCCAGGCCCACGGCCCCGCTGCCGGCTCATGTCCCTGCACGGCGAGAGCTGCGGCCTGCGTGCGTCGCGGGAGGGCCGGCGAGTCCCTGGCCCCTCCCGCCTCGTCACTCACCGCTCGGCTTTGTTCCTCCAGGAGGAGTCTGCTGAAGGCGCGGGCTATGGACCTGATCACCTCCACGGCCACCCTGCCCCTGCTCTTTGGCTGCGTGGGCGTCTTCGGCCTCCTCAAGCTGCTGCAGTGGCTGCGCACGAGGGCCTACGTCCGCGACGCCGTGGTCGTCATCACAGGCGCCACGTCGGGCCTGGGACGAGGTGGGTCGAGGGGGCCGGCAGTGCGGGTGCAACACAGAGGCAGGTGGGTGACGTGGCCACACGAGCATGTCGCCGTCCTGTCCGGGTGGAAGGCAGAGCCTGCGTGCAGTGAGGGCGGCCAGGCCTTCAGCACCTGCTCGGAGGCCGCGGCCAGGGAGCAGACGCCGTCTGCGTGTGGGCAGCTCCCGCCCCGTCGTGTGGACGTGCTCCCGACTTTCCAGAACAGACCCCGATTTAACAAGCGCTTCTGCCTCTGCGGGGCCAAACAGAACAGGCCTTTTCCTGGGCCGAGCTGGCATCGCCAGTTCACACCTGGGTGTCCAGTTCCCACGCCTGCCCTGGCAGGGCTCTGCCCCCAGCTGTCCTGGGCGCCCCCCAGCAGTCCTGGGCCCCCCCAGCCGTCCTGCGGAGCGCTGTAGCGTGGGTTTCATGCGTGTTGGCACAGCTCTCTGCCTGTCTCCTGCTGTGTCTCTTAAGCTCTGTGAGTTTGTCCTTGTGAAACAGTAGGAAGGCCGAGGGCAGGGCTGCAGCGTCCTGGGCCCTGAGGTCGTGCACGGCAGCTTTGAGCTGTAAGCCGGCTGGGCCGGGCCGGCAGCACCAGCGTGCCTGGCAGCCACCTCGGGGCTCTGCCTTTTCCCCGAAACCCTCCTGCCTCCTCGTAACAGCTTTTCCAAGGATGGAAGTGGCATCTTTCCAATCTCCTGTTTCCATTTCTGTCACTCTGCGCAAACCTTACGTTGCTCCCTTTTGGCTTTGCCAGGAAGCAAAGCTTAAGCAGGATGCAGGTGACCGTTTTCGGGAAGTTTTAGTCACTGCCTCTCCCCACCCTGGATCTTTTTTTGGGGGGGGGGGGGGCTCTTTTTGCCTTTTCCAGAGCCGCTCCTGTGGCATATGGAGGCTCCCAGGCTAGGGGTCGAATCAGAGCTACAGCCGCCGGCCTACAACCGGCGAGCCAGCGCCACCCAGGCTCTGCTTGACCGCCTGGCCTCTGAGACTCAGGCCAGGCCCCGGGGCTGCACGTCGGCTGGGGCTGCGGGTCTGGGCAGACCTGCTCAAGGGCGCTTGAGGGCGACATGGCCTCCGGGAGAGCAGGCTGGGCCTCCTGGACCCGTGCTTCCATCTGCACCAAGAGCCAGTTTTCAGAACACTTTAACGTTAGTTGTTGTCAGGGAGTTCCCATCATGGCTCAGTGACTAATGAACCTGACTGGTATCCATGAGGATGCGGGTTCGATCCTTGGCCTCGCTCTGGGGGTGAAGCATCCAGCGTTGCCATGAGCTGTGGTGTAGGTCACAGATCCCGTGTTGCTGTGGCTGGCTCAGATCCCGTGTTGCTGTGGCTGTGGTGTAGGCTTATGGTTGTAGCTCCAGTTTGATCCCTAGCCTGGGAACTTTCATATGCTGCGGGTATGGCCCTAAAAAGACACAAAAAATAAGTTGTTATTTTATTATTATTATTATTATTATTATTATTAGGCTGCCACATGTGGTGGCTTAATGTGGGATCTCAGTTCCCAGACCAGGGATCGAACCCAGGCTGCAGCAGTGTAGGCACCAAATCCTAGCCGCCAAACCATCAGGGAGCTCCCTAGAACATTTTTTTTGTCTTTTGTCTTTTTAGGGCCGCAGCCACGGCATATGGAGATTCCCAGGCTAGGGGTCTAATTGGAGCTGCAGCTGCCGGCCTCCACCAGAGCCACAGCAATGCCAGATCCGAGCCACGTCTGGGACCTACACCACAGCTCACGGCAACGCCGGATTCTTAACCCACTGAGCGAGGCCAGGGATCGAACCCGCAACCTCATGGTTCCTAGTTGGATTCTTTTCCGCTGCGCCACGACGGGAACGCCGAGCTCCCTAGAACATTGGAAAAGGGCAGCTTAGAAATACAGAACTAGGCGGGTAAAGAGCTTTGTCTCCCGTCATCCCAGCTGTGTATCCGAGTCCCCGAGGAGGAGGGTGAAGGGCGCAGGGGTGATAACTTCCCAGCATCACGGAGCCGTCAGCTCTGCACACGGCAAGTCTGATCGCGGCCCATGCTCACCAGGAGCCGTGAGCTTTCGGGCACTGAAGCCTCGGCCGTGTTCAGGGGCTGGGCAAGCAGGGGCAGGAGGACCCCCCCGCCTCTGCCCCTCCCATCAGCCTTGGGGTTCACCTGTGACCCTGGCTGGGCCGGTCCTTATGGTGCGGTCCCCACCACGGCTGATCCAGCCCCTGCCAAGGTTTTGACCCCAGAACTTGGAGGGAACAAGGCCGAGCCTCCTTATCTGAGGGGCAGTGGTGTCTGTGTGAGCCCAGAGTGTCTGCAGCCCCGACCCCCTCTTGGGGAGAGGTCAGGCCGGGGAGCGAGGTGGGGAGGGGCCTGCCTGCGCCGCCACCCAGCCTTCAGCTCCTCTTCTCAGCACCGTGGAACCTCCTGATAAACCCTCTTCCCTCTGCCCTGGGGGGCTCCAGCCTCTTTTCTTGCCACCAGAGGATGTTAACTAAGAGAGGTGCCCCGGCAGTTTTGGACTCTGCCCGCCGATCTTAGTGGGCGTCAGTTGTCACCCGATGCTGTAGGGACTCGGAGCAGCCGCTTTCCCCCCCAGAGCAGGAGGGAGCCCTCTCAAGACGCGGCCGACCCTGAGGCCTTCCGCTGTGGGCCTCTCCTCTCACCCCCGGCGTGCCGGCTGGACCCCCGCTCTCTCAGCCCCCGGCACTGGCCGGTCTCCCTGCCCCTCCGTCTGAGTCCTGTGCCCCCCCCCCCCCCGCCTCAGAACCGGGAGGACCCCACGCGGATGTGCCTCTTGCAGAGGTGACTTCCGAACAGCCAGGGTCACCACGGCCAGAGCATCCGGGCGTGGCACCCGCAGTCGGCCCTGGGCTCCTGCCTCCCTGTGGCCTGTGCACGTCCGTCCCCCTCCCCCCGGGGTGTGAGCGCTCAGGCCTGGCTCCTGGCTCCGGGCTCCAGCCTGCCCGTCGGGGCCAGTGCCACCGTTGGTCGGGGCCCAGAGAGGCAGGTCTGTGTCGGGGCGCGCCGCCGGGGGGCAGGCCCTGGCTTCCCGGCCGCCACGCTTCTCTCTCTTCCCAGAGTGTGCCCGAGCCTTCTCCGCGGCGGGCGCCAGGCTGGTGCTCTGTGGCCGGAACGCAGAGGCCCTGGAGGAGCTCAGCAGAGAACTGGCTGCTTCTCCTGCTGCCAAGGTGAGCACGGGGGGCAGATGCGCTCCCTCCTCCGCGGGCCTGACGTGCGCCCTGCGGCCCGCGGGCTCATGGCCTGGGGCAGAGCCGGGCTCGGGTCAGGGCCCTCCGTGGGCGCCCCGCCCCTTTGCCAGGCTCGTACCTGGGCACGTCTTGGTGGTGGCGGAGGCTGGCGAGGCCTTTACACTTTTCATTGTGGGGACATACGCATAACGTGCTGGTTTTCGTCCACGGCCGTGTACAGGCCAACAGCTCCGTGGTGGCAAGCTCGTTCGCAGCGTCTGTCACTGTCACTGCTGTCTGTGCCCCAGACCTTCTCAGCATGCCAACAAAAGGCCCGTCCCCGCTGAACAGTTCTGGCTCCACTCCCCTTCCCAGCCCTTCCCATGAATGTGCCGGTTCCAGAATCTTCATCTAAGTGGGAACACGTGCCCTTCGGTGACGGGCTGCTTCACTGAACCTCATGTCCGCAACTCATCCACACAGGTGTCCGAACGAACGGCTTTCCTTTCCGTGATGGGAAAATATTCCGCAACATGTGTACAGCTGTACCACACCTCGTCCATTCATTTTTGTGTGTGTGTCTTTTTAGGGCCGCACCTGTGGCGTATGGAGGTTCCCAGGCTAGGAGTCAAACTGGAGCTCCAGCTGCCAGCCCTGCACCACAGCCACAGCAACACCGGATCCTTAACCCACTGGGCAAGGTGAGGGATCGAACCTGCAGCCTCATGGTTTCCAGTCGGATTCCTTAACCACTGAGCCACGACGGGAACTCCTAAACTACTTTGTGGTCTGATAGCACAGCCACCCTGGTTCTCCGTCAGCTGCCACTGCCGTTGTTGTTGGGGTTACCATGGTGCCGTGGAAACTGCAGAAACTGCACAGCACAGCAGTGAGCACACTGGATTCTGAACCAGCTGTGCCACAAGAGGACTCCTCTTGCTTACAGCTTAAATGGAATATGTCTTCTCATTCTTTTACCTTCAACCTGCTTGTGCCTTTTTTTTTTTTTAAGGGCCACACCCGCAGCTCATGGAGGTTCCCAAGCTAAGGGTCGAATCAGAGCTACAGCCACCGGCCTCCACCGCAGCCACAGCCACACAGGATCTGAACCACATCTGCGACCTACACCACAGCTCACGGCCACACCGGATCCTTTACCCATGAGTAAGGCCAGGGATTGAACCCGCATCCTCATGGTTCCTAGTCGGGTTCGTTTCCCCCACGCCACAACGGGAACTCCCGATCCTTATTTCTCCGACACAACTTTGAGTCCCACTGTCCAGCTTCTGTCCGTTTTAAACCTGAGAGGCTTCATTCGGCATCTCTGGCAGGGCATATGTCGAGTGCTAACAGACTCCGTCAGCTCTTGTT
Source organism: Sus scrofa (assembly GCF_054392235.1). NCBI lineage: Eukaryota > Metazoa > Chordata > Mammalia > Artiodactyla > Suidae > Sus > Sus scrofa. The sequence continues at coordinate 66,719,732 of NC_139394.1, forward strand.
CACCTGAGAACCTTAATTTCTCTTCATCTTGGAAGTTATAGAATGTGGGTATAGGATTCCTGGTGGCGGGTTTTTCTCTCAGCACGTTGAACACACTGACCCGTCTCCCAGGGTTTCTAGTGAGAAATCGGCTGGCCTTCCTGCGGCTTCGCTGTGATGTGAGCGGTAGTTTCTCTCCGGCTGCTTTCAGATGCTGTCTTTGGCCAGTGGCTGGTGCTGTGGCCCAGTGCGTGTCTGAGTTTATCCTCCCTGGTGTCCAGCTTCCAGGATGTGTAGATTCGTGTCTTGCATTAAATCGGGGCGTTTTTCAGCCTTTCTTTCCTCGATGTCCCCTCTCCCCTCAGAGCCCCGCAGTGCACAAGCTGGTCCACTTGACAGTGTCCTGCTCACCTGTCCTGATTCTCTTCGTTCTCAGATTTGATTATTTCCGTCTTCCCTCTTCACGTTCATGGATTCTCTCTTCAACCGGCTCATGTCTGCTTTGAACCCTGTAGTGTGTGTGTTCATTTCAGTTACGGCACTTTTGAGCTCCAGAGTTTTGTGGTCTGTTTGTTTTGCTTTTTAGGGTCACACACGCAGCATGTGGAGGTTCCCAGGCTAGGAGTCACATCGGAGCTACAGCCGCCAGCCTGCACCCGAGCCACAGCAACGCGGGATCTGAGCCTCGTCTGTGACCTACACCCCAGCTCACGGCAACGCCGGATCTTTAACCCACTGAGCGAGGCCAGGGATCAAACCTGCAACCTCATGATTCCTAGTTGGATTCGTTTCCACTGCGCCACGACAGGAACTCCCAGAATGTTTTAATCATTTTTCTTTCCAGTGATATTCTCATCTTGTTATACGTCAGTTTCCTGCCTTTGTGTTTTAAGGTCTTTGTCCAGTAAGTTTTCCTGGGCTTTTTAAGAAATGTTTCCTGGGGGTTTATTGCATTTTTGAGTACCAAAAAGCAGGTGCAACTCCTTTGAAGCCATTGGGAGCCACGTTAGCCAGTGGTGGTCGAGACCTCGGCACCTTGGCACCCAGAAGGGCATCTACCATCACAAGGCAGCCCTGCTGTTTGGAAGACCAGGGCCTTATGGTCTCGCTTGACTCCCTTGAGCTGCACCAGAAACACGGGCTGCCTCCCCAGAGCTTCCCCCGCAGGGATGGGCCCCCCCGTGGAGCTAAGGCTGAAATTGGCCAAAATTGCCTGTAATTTGCCAGCCAGGTATTCCCTGCAAGCGTTCAGATCGACTCGAGCGTCTGAATTAGCCCTTCAGAGCGTCCCACCCGTGCGGCTGTCCAGGCAGAGAGATGGCTCCCGGCCCTTCCTCTCCGCCAGCGTTTCTGAGGCCACCCTCCCCTCCTTGGGATGCTGGGAAGGCCCGAGTTAAAGCGCTCGGCCGTGTACGCCTCGTGGCCTTCTTGCAGTTACAGGATCCGTCTGTCATCCCTCGAGACTGTTTTAGGACCGGAACCCACCCGGCTTGCTTTCTGCTGTGTCGCGGTGTCGGGCACAATGGGGGTACGCATGCGTCTTGGGAGCACAGGCGTCCAATGGCCTTGGCCTGGGGAGGACGGCGGCTCCGATGAGCACGGGGCGCCGCCCCGAGCCGGCCCGGGCGCCAGGGGGGCCGCGATGAGCAGCTCCCGCGCTCACGTCACACGTGGGCCCCGCTGTGGAGCTTCCAGTCAGTCGGGAGGAGGCTTGGGCTGAGGGCAGGGTGTGCAGGGCCCTCCCAGGACCGAGGAGCAGGGCCTGTGGCTCACGCCCGCCACCCTGAAGTGCGTCTGGCTTCTCTTGGCCTTGGCCAGGTGCAGACACACAAGCCTCACACGGTGACCTTCGACCTTGCTGACCCTGGGGCCATAGTCGGGGCTGCGGCCGAGATCCTGAGGTGCTTCGGCCACGTGGACGTGCTCATCAACAACGCCGGCATCAGCTACCGCGGCGCCGTCGTGGACACCAGCCTGGATGTGGACAAGAGGGTCATGGAGACCAACTACTTCGGTCCAGTGGCTCTAACCAAAGGTAGCGTCTCAGCGGAGAGGGGGGCGCCGGCCCCCGCGTCCTGCCCCCCGGGGCCTCCGCCCTGGAGCTGGGGTCCGGGGCCGTCCTTCCAGCCTGGGCGGCGGCTTCTGCAGGCGTCACTTGCGCGCTCCCTTCCCAGCGACAGCCGCATCGGGGTGGGCTCGCCTGCCTGGCCTTGCCCTGCGTTTGCAAACCCAGAAGGGGGGGCCCTCTCGGTCCGCGGTTCTCCCCGGACCGTCCGTGGTGGTGGCTGGGCCTCTGTCTGCCCCTCCCTGGTCCCCCCGCCCGCCTGCTGGCCTGCTGGGCACGCGGAGGCCAGAGTGCCGCCTGGGCTGTGGTGACCTCCGCCCCCCGCCCCCCCAGCGCTCCTGCCCTCCATGATCCGAAGGCGCCAGGGCCACATCGTCGCCATCAGCAGCATCCAGGGGAGGATCAGCATCCCCTTCCGGTCGGCGTGTAAGTGCTCCCTCTCCTGCCAGGCGGTGCTCTCTGCCCCTTTCTCCCGGTTAGAAGCAGCGCGTTTTCTGTCCGGAAGCGGTCTGCCCGCGGAGCGGCAGCAGAGTGTGCAGGGACTTGGCTCCACTGCCCAGCAGAATGCCCTGCCTGTTGAGTTCAGCCCTGCAGTAGCCCCACTGCTGCGCCAAGTGCGCCCTGGGCGAGGGGCCCCGAACGGCGCGGGGTAGCCAGGCGGTCTCAGCCTGGGGGGTCCCGGGGGACTCGGTCATCCGTGAGCGTGTGCAGGCACTGCCCTGTCATCACTTGCAGCTCACGGCGCTGCTGACGCGCGCCACGTGACCCAGCGCGCAAGACTGGGGCCCCGCTGTACCCAGGTCTGTGGTGTGCTGAGTCTGCTCGCTGACGTATCTTTCTCCGTCAGGATCGATGGATTCGCCTAATTCTTTTAAGTAGATATAGAGTCATTCATGGGTTGGATATGACATAATTTATTCAGTAGTTTTCCTGGATGTTTTCCCCTTCTGAGACCAGCAGCAGTGATGTGCTACATAAAACATCCTTCAATATTTATACCTCTGGGCCCTCATGGGCAGGTTTTGGGAAGTTCTGAAAAGTGGAAACATTAGGACCAAAAAATTAAAACTGCCGGAGTTCCCGTGTGGCTCAGCGGAAACAAATCCGACTAGTATCCTTGAGGACACAGGTTCAATCCCTGGCCTTGCTCAGTGGGTTCAGGATCCGGCGTTGCCGGGGCTGTGGTGTAGGGTGGCAGCTACAGCTCCAATTCGTCCCCTAGCCTGGGAACCTCCATATGCTGTGGGTGCAGCCCCAAAAAAGAAAAAAGAAAAAAAAAAATTAAAACCGCCAAAATGACTTCAGCGGAGACTCTCATCTCCCGTGTGAGTGGCTGTGCCTAGATGTTGAGATTACATTTCCTTCCTCTGCCCTCACATTGCACCAGCAAAGCAAACAGAACCTTGTTTTGTTAAAAGATCTTAAAGGTAGTTTCATAAACTGTCCTGGTCACTCCGTGCTTGACTCCACCCTCCGAAAGGAAATACGTCGTGACAGCCGCACCAGCCCAGTCGCTTAAGGCAGCCACGCGGGCGAGCTGGGCACGCTGCAGGCATGCGGGGGGTGGGCAGAGCTGCCTCAGCACTAGGAAAGGACCGTCACACACGCCCAGCTGGACGACGCAGGAGCCACCTGTCACAACCCAAATGCAGCAGAAACTTCAGGATGTGACCCCAGCCCCTCCTCCTGGTTCCAGTCGGTTGGCAGGTGCAGGGAGCCCCTTTCCGTCTCAGAATCACTTAGGTGTCGGGTCCTGTGCCTTTCCGGGGAGAAGCGACAGCAGTGGCTATGTCTGCGGAGCAGCCAGGAAGGGGCGCAGGGCTCGCGTTGCACCTTAGTTCCTGCTCAGCTGTTGGAATAAACCCCGTAGGCATTAGGTTTCATTTTTTAACTTTTATTTATTTATTTATTTTTCGGTCTTTTTGTCTTTTAGGGCCCCACCTGCGGCATGTGGAGGTTCCCAGGCTAGGGGTCTCATCAGAGCTGTAGCCACCGGTCTACACCACAGCCACAGCAACGCCAGATCCTGAACCCACTGAGCGAGGCTAGGGATCGAACCCGCAACCTCATGCTTCCTAGTCGGATTCCTTAACCACTGAGCCACGACGGGAACTCCGTCGAAGCTGCAGTTTTGATCAATGCCAGGTCCTTAACCCACATGTGGGGCAGGGAACCGAACCTGTGTCCCAGTGGGAACTCCTTTTAACTTTCATCTTAGAACAGTCTCACCCTTGAAAGTGGCAAGAACGGTACAGAAAACCCCATGAGCCCTTCACAGACCTTCCCCGCTGGTGTCTTACCGTGTTCGCCGCTTCCCGTCGTGTGTGCACACATGCCCCACCTTCAGCGCTCTCCCTGAGCCACCCGAGAGAGGGGGTCGTGGTGCCCCTCCCGCCAAGGGTGCCTCCTCAGACGGGGCGGGGGCACCGCTGGCTCGGGGCGCATGCTGCCTCGACGGCACAGGGGGATCCGTTGGTCGGGGGAGAGCTGGAGGGGGCGGGCGGGCGGGCCTGTCCCCGCCGCGTCCCACCCTCACGGGCCTGCCTCTCTGGCCGCCGACCTTTGCAGACGCGGCCTCCAAGCACGCGACCCAGGCCTTCTTCGACTGCCTACGCGCCGAGGTGGAGCAGCACGGCGTCGAGGTGACCGTCATCAGCCCCGGCTACATCCACACCCACCTGTCGCTCAACGCCCTCACTGCCGACGGCTCCAAGTACGGAGGTGAGGCCCGGCTCCGCTCGTCTCCAGAACGCGACTCGGTAGTTCCGTGATTGCTGTCATTTTCACTTGGAATCTAAGTATAAAACCGAAACATTTGAGGAGCTCCCACTGTGGCACAGCGGGTTCAGAACCCGGCTCGCATCCCTGAGGACGCGGGTTCGACCCCTGGCCTCACTCTGTGGGTTAAGGATCCTGCGTTGCCGTGGCTGTGGTGGAGGCCGGCAGCTGTAGCTCTGATTCGACCCCAAGCCTGGGAACCTCCATATGCTGCGGGTGTGGCCCTGAAAAGCAAAAAAAAAAAACCCCGAAAACCTGAAAATCTGAACACTTGGCATGTGGGTGTTGGTTGTATATACTGATGCCTCCACCGCAGAGCACCCGGGGCTAAGGGGAGCCGTGGGGCAGCCCCGGGGCAGGGAGAGCCGCCTGCCAGCCCGTCGTGAGGTCGAGGGCAGGAGCCCGCGGGAAGGCCCAATCCGCCTTCCCTCACTGCCGCCCCTGTGCTGGGTCCTGCCTCCCTGGATGTGCTCCCGATCCTGCGTTGGGTGCTCTCCAGGGGCCTCTGGGCCTGACGCCCAGCCCAGCCCAGCCCAGCTGGGCCTGCACCAGAACCGCCTGCGGCCCGGGCGGGGCCCTCCCACTCAGCGAGGCGCCGGAGGCCACACAGACGCACACGGCCGGAGGGGTTCCCCAGCACTTACCCCTAGAGGAATCGCTTTCACAGTCTCCCTCTGGGAGTTCCCGTTGTGGCTCGGTGGGTTCAGAACCCGGCCCGTATCCATGAGGACGCGGGTTCGATCCTCAGTGCGTTAAGGATCTGGCGTGGCTGTGGCGGAGCCCGGCAGCCGCAGCCCCAATTCGACTCCTAGCCCGGGACCTCCATAAGCCTCACATGCGGCCCCAAAACCAAAAACGAAAAAGAAAAACTCCGCTGTGGCATTTCAGAGCGTTCTGCTGTTCTGCTGGCACAACGGGGATGGATCCCGGAGGGCAGCTCGGCCGCTCCCCCCATCTGCGGGGCCGCTCTGCCTGCTGCTCACCCCCGCTGCCGTCGGCAGAAGTGGCCACTGCTGAGCGAAGTGGGAGCTCCAGGCGCCCTTCCCCTGGCAGGTGCCACAGGCCACCAGCGGGGTTTCTCCGCGACGCCTGTCCTACCCGGCTCTGCTCTGTGCCAGCTCGCCCGCCGCCGCCTCTCCCACCCGCACCGGGCTCCCAGCCCACGGCCTGTGGGTGCTCCGGGGGCCGGGATGCGCGTGCTGAGAGCCCAGAGGCTCGGAGGGGCTGCCTCCCCGGGGCCCCGTCAGCTCAGGCCCGGCTTCTGTCTTGTTTCAGTCATGGACGAGAGCACGGCCCAGGGCCGAAGCCCCGCGGAGGTGGCCCGAGACGTCCTGGCGGCCGTGGGGCAGAGGAAGAAGGACGTGGTCCTGGCCGGCCTGGCGCCGTCCCTGGCCGTTTACCTGCGGACTCTGGCCCCCGGGCTCTTCTTCAGCCTCATGGCCTCGCGGGCCAGGAAGGAGCGCAAGTCCAAGCACTGCTAGTGCCCGGCGGCCCGACGGGCGGGTGGCAGCTCCTGCCCGGCCACGGCCCCTCGGGGACAGGTGTGTGGCGGGGCTGTGACCGGACTGGCCTCGGGAGGGTGGGAGGCATGCTTCTGCCGAGCCCTGGCCGGGCCCCACCGCCGCCGAGGGAGGGAGGGAGCGCGGGCCGAGGCCAAGGCGACCCCCCCAGTGGGCTTTGGACCCTAGGACGTGAAATAAAGGAACTGTTTGACCTCTGGAGGTGGAGTCCCCACACCCCCGCGAACCCCAGCCTGCGCCCTCTCCCAGGCCTGCCGTGGGCTCTGCCTTGGGATCAGAGGATGCCCTGGTGAGGCCGGACCCAGGCCTCGTGTTGACTTGCTCGGCGCCGGGGCTGCGTGTCCAGGCCTGGGGTGGGGGGCTGCGGAGCTCATCTGTCCCCAGCGTGCCCCGCGTCTCCATCAGCTCGGCACAGGGAGGTATGTGGCTGGCCTTTGACCAGGGGACGCTGGCGTGGGCTTGCGTCCCTGTTGAGGCTCAGCCTGTAGGACTCCAAGCAGGTGAGTCTTCTAAGGAGGCAGCAGCCTCTGGGCCGAGGAGCACCTGGCCTGGTCTCACGTACCCTCTGGACACGAAGACTCAGGGCCGGGTCAGGTGTCCCTGAAGCAGAGGCTGGGGCCTGCTGGACGCGGTGCACTTGCAGTGGTGACTGCGGTGCAGCCGGGAAGGGTCCCTGCTCCCACCTTTCTCGTTGACTGAACCCCTGGGGCTCATCGTGTCAGCTTCAAGCTCAAGTTTAGGACAGTTCCTTTTTTTTTGTCTTTTTTTTGCCTTTTCTAGGGCCGCTCCCGAGGCATATGGAGGTTCCCAGGCCAGGGGTCGAATCGGAGCTGTAGCCACTGGCCTACACCAGAGCCACAGCAACGCGGGATCCAAGCCGCGTCTGCGACCCACACCACAGCTCACGGCAACGCCGGATCCTTCACCCACTGAGCAGGGCCGGGGATCGAACCCGTTACCTCCTGGTTGCTAGTCGGAGTTGTTAACCACTGCGCCACGACGGGAATCCCGAGGACAGTTTCAGACCTTGAACTGGAATAAAGATCCCCCAGCCTGTGGTGCTGGCCTCTGACGCCCTGACTCTGGACCCAGGCAGCTGGCATTTGAAACAGCTGTCCCCAAGGTAACGATGGCCACGGCCAGCCCGGGTCAGAGCTTCCGGGCAGGAGGTGGTGTGGCACCTGTGACCCTACTCCCAGCACAGCCTGGGGTCCAGGAACCTGTGGCTGAAGTGTGGACCCCTAGGGGCTTTTCCATAGAAACCATCGGCTCCCGCCTGCTGGGAAGACGCCCGCTTAGTGTCCCCGTCCCCGCGGCCCAGGCCTGAGGTCCCTCCCGGAGGGCGTCTCTGCTCAGACACGTGGCGGCCCTTGCGAGGGAGCGCCCTCCTCCCACTGCAGAGCGGCCCGCCTCGCGGGGGCGACGTCTGCAGGCAGGAGCGCAGCCCCCACCAGGAAGGCGTCAGCCTGCGGGGGGGTTGGTTCTGCAGCCCCCGGCCTCACGCCCAAGCAGACACCAAGGGCCTCGGCGGAGACTCGACACCCGAGCCACTTCCAAGTACCGCTGGCTGTTTGTTTACCCAACGTTAAAAACACTCAACCCACTGAAACTTTATTATTATGGTGGGGGTTTTTTTGTTGTTCTTTTTGCTTTTTAGGGCTGCTGTAGTGGCACATGGAGGTTCCCAGGCTAGGGGTCAGATCGGAGCTGGAGCCGCCGGCCTGCACCACAGCCACGGCAATGCGGGATCCCAGGCGTGTCTGCGACCCGCACCACAGCCACGGCAATGCGGGATCCCAGGCGTGTCTGTGGCCTGCACCACAGCCACGGCAATGCGGGATCCCAGGCGTGTCTGTGGCCCGCACCACAGCCACGGCAATGCGGGATCCCAGCCGCGTCTGCGACCCGCACCACAGCCACGGCAGCACCGGATCCTCGACCCACTGAGGAGGCCAGGGACTGAGCCTGCAACCTCACGGATACCAACTAGTCAGGTTTGTTACCACTGAGCCGCAACAGGAGCTTCCTCTAAAACTTAATTTAGAAACTGTTTTTAACTATATTCTACTGTGGAACACACACAGAGCCACTGAAATCTAGTGGGACCTGGTGGCTCCAGAGGCTGGGTCTGCGGCCTGGACGTGGCTGGAGGTGGCAGGGGGTGGTGCTGGGTGCCCCTCCCAGAGGGCTGGGGTGGGGGCTGGCCCACGGGGCAGCGTCTGGAACAGAAGGGCCGAGGGGCCGGTCGTGCTGTCCCAAGGCTCTGTCCCGGTGGGCTGCCACGCACGGCATGAGCGGGCTCTGCCTCCAGACCAAGTTCCCAGGCGCTTTCAGCTCTGCTCTCCAGGCCTCCTGGTGTCCTCCTGGTCTGAAGGCAGGAGCGGCCGTCACGCGTCATGACAGCATCAGCCTGAAAGATAAAACCCGAGAGAGATTTTCCGTGAAGCCGCCGGAGCTGCCTTCTGCTCCTCCCGCCCCCTCGCAGGGATCACAGCTGCCACTTCCTGACCAGCAGCTGCAACGAGACTCTTGTTCTGAGCCCTGTGGGACCCAGTCCTGTAGTGGTGGCAGGGCTCCTGGGTGTGGCCTCTGAGGAAGCCCCGCAGGCTCGGTCTTTGGAGGCCAGGGACACAAGCCCTGCCTGGTGTCCACGGTGGCCCCGAGGCCTCACCTCCTGGGCCAGGACACGCAGCTGAGACGGCCCTTGGGCACCGAGTCCACCAATAGGACCCGCGCCGCACCTGGCTTCTGTTCTGTTCTTCTGCTCGGTGGACCCGCGACGGCCACTGCTTCCCAGACACTCTGTGCACAGGCCGGGGACAGGCCCCCTTTCCACATCGTGGCTGTCGGTCATAAAAACACCTCCCGTTTTCCTGCCCAGCCCGCTCAGCGGGGTCTGTCTAGGGCCCCTGCCAGTTTGCGCTTGTTCCCGACCGTCCTGCCAGCCAGCACCCAGCTGAGGGATCAGCACTTCCAGGCCCCTCGCAATCGGGTCAAGGTCTCTCCAACTCTCACAAGCCCTGGCTCTTCCCCCAGAAAGTGGCCCCCGGCCCCCCTCCGTTACTCTCTGGGATGGGACCTTCCCGAGGCGCCTTTAAAACGAGCAGAAAGTCAGTCTGGTTGCCCTTCGAGGCGCCTGGCAGAGGTCTCGAGAGGCTGCAGGGCCAGGGCCCCGCCTCTTCGGGGGAAGGTAAGCGGGGAGCGTGGGGCTCCCCTGGGCCCGGGCCCCCATCGGGACGGCCTCAGTGCTTTCAAGGTGTGGAGGTGGTTCCCGGCTCCTCCCGCGTCAGATCCCTGGACACGACCCAGCCCCAGCTCTGCAGGCGGCCGCCCGGCCGTGCCGCCCACCTGTCCCGCCAGGTCCCTGAGCAGCACGGAGGGTCTGGGCCTGCCCGTCGCCAGGGCTGACACCCGTGCTGCCCACGCCCACCAGGGCCGTCACGGAGAGAGACACCGGGCGGAGGGGAAATTCTCATCACTTTAATGGTCAACAGCTCCGGCTGGCTCTGGGTGGTACAGTTACCGGATGTTCTCAAGGACCCCCGAGCGCGGTCGCCCCCCCGCAGCGCTGCTCCCACCACATCCTGCCGCCCCGTCGGAAACCCGCACCGCCGACCCCGGGGTCGCGGGACCCACGTCTTCGTGGGCTGAGCCGAGCGCCCCGGGGCCCCGGTGATGTGTCCTTCCGTTCAGCGGACAAGCGTGAGGCCGGCCGCCTCCCGGCTCACACGGCGCAGAGCTCGTACACCTTCTTGACACAGTACACCAGGGCCGCCAGCGCTATCGTGTTGTGCAGTCTCTTCCTGTGCAGGTCGTCCTTGCGGACCAGCACCACCGGCGTGGAGGAGGTGAGCGTGTGCAGGGGCAGGCGCGACAGTTTGTAGGCGTCGTACTCCACCTGGTACTTGCAGCAGGGGTCGAACTGCCAGGAGATGCCGTAGAGGGTGCAGCAGGCCAGGCTCAGCACGCCCGCGGGCAGGGAGACGTAGTGCGAGTAATCCAGGGGCAGCGCCAGCGGCGTGAAGAGGCAGGCGGTGCCCGCCAGCACGGTGGTCTTGTGCAGGCAGTTGCCCACGGTGATCCAGCGGGCCGTCTCGTCGCCGATGCGCGTGGGCTCGATCACGATGTACTTGTACTGGGCCTCCAGGGCCTGCTCCAGCTCGCACTCAAACTGGTCCTGCGCGTTCTCCCCGCTGTAGATCTCGTGCACGATGTAACAGTCCGTGGCCGCCAAGCTCAGCCTGCGGGGGGGGGCGGGAGAAAGGAGCCGTGAGCGGGGCGCCAGCTGGGGGGGCCCCGCCGAGCTCCGGAGGGCGCGCACGGCTCCCCGGGCCGCCCCCTTCCCGCCCTGCAGATGGGGCCGAAGAAGCAAGCCGTGGCCCACGAGAGACACAGCAAGGGGCCCTGGGGCTCCTGCGACAACATCTGTGAGGATGGCGGCCGACGACGGGGGCGGCCTGGCAGTTAAGGCAACGCAGGGTCAGACCCGTGAGTCAGCAAAGCCCCAGGGAGAGGGGGCCTCGGGCCCACGACGCGGGGACAGAGGCCTGTGACGGCAGGTGCGCCGTGCCCTCAGCCCACCAGGGCCACTGAGCCCGCACGGCCCACCTTCACGGGTCCGGCCGTGGTGGACGGAGAGCAAGCTGCCCGGGTCCTCCTGGGGCGGCAACGCCAAAGCCCCCCCAAGGGCCACCTGGCCGGGAGCGCCCCACTCAGTGCCTCGGCCTTGGGCGCTGGGATGAGGGTCCAGGGGCCTCGTGTTCCTGCCGCTCTGACCCTGTGGGCCCAGGACTCTACCTATGGCCACTGAAGGCGTCTCACCCACGGAAGCAGCCCATGCAGCGACCCGGCCTGCCGGGGACGTGACGCTCACCAGCAGACAGAGCCCAAGCCCGCGGGAGGCCTCAAGCGGGACCTCCCACGCCGGACGCAGGACCCAGCGCCTGTCACCCTCTGGCTCGTCCCCGCCCATCCAGACCCTCCACGCTGCCCCCCAGCACAGCCGGTTCCCCCAGTTTGGTCTTCACTGCTCATCTCGCAAGAAGGCTTCTTTACCCCGGCCTCTCCCAGCTGGACGGGTGGCTCCCTCTGCATCACGTCACCAGGCCCTGCGAAGCCACCTTGTCACCTGCCTTCCCTTCAGTAGCCCCTAGTCCCCCGACCTGGCTCCTGGTGGTCACTGTGCCCCCGGGTCCACGCCCCTCAACCTGGGGCTCTGAAGGGTGCCCCCCAGCAGCAAGAAGCACAGCGCCGAGGGCCCAGACTGCAGGACAGCAGCCCCGAGGGCCCCACGACTGCAACAGGCCCGCCCAGACCCTCTCCGTTCAGCATCTCCTTTACTGAAGAGGGCAGTTCCGTGTGCAGGGGGCAGAGACGGGGCTGCCAGGCAAACGCCAGGGGAAAAGGACTGGTGGCAGGAGAGCCGCCACTGAGTGCGCCTTCCTGTCGTGGCTCCCAGGTGGGGTTCAGCAGTAGAAGCTCCCCTGCAAGCAAATAAGCAAGGCCAGGAGGCAGGGCTTCCCCCCCACCCCCGGGGGCGACCCGCTGCCTGATGCTCTCCTGGGTCCCAGGAGCCGGGCCTCAGTTGCAGGGGAGGCAGGTCCCTTGGGAGGCGCTGCCTGGGACTCGGTGGCTCTTTTCTCGAGAGAGCAGCTGTAACTAAGCTGAGCTCAGGGACAACTCCTAATTAAATCAAGGCTCTAATTAAACCCTGAGCACCAGGGAGAAGCTGTCCCAGGGGGCAGCGGTGGGGGGGACTGACTGCAGGGGCCCGTTGGCAAAGCTGCCTTTCTGGGCCGCCTCTTCCCTTGAACACTTGACGGGGTCCCTCCAGGCTCCTGCTCAGCCCTGACAGCACAGGAGCCACCACCGGTGGACTCGACAGTCAGGACACCCCAGACCTGAGGGGTGCGGCCAGCGCCCCCCCCTCCAAGGCATCTAGGCCTCCCACGGCGTAAAGCGCCCTCCCAGGCGCCTCGGGACGCAGGTCTTGGGAGCCCGGCCAGCAGGCCCGCCGCCCCGAGGCTCACCAGTTCCCGGGCTGGACCCAGTCAGGGAAGGACAGACACCAGGCCTGGACAAGCAGGTTTCCGGGATGTCACCTGAGGCACAAGGAGGGAGACTCCCAGGCAGGCACCCCCTCTGTCAAAGGACCCCCCACGACGTCAGCAGGCACACCTCCACTTGGCGGGAGCCACGGCTGTCCCTGCACATGCAGTTTTTTGGTTTTGTTGTTTTATTTTTCCGGCTGCCCCCGTGCGTACGGAAGTTCCAGGGCCAGGGACTGAATCGGAGCTGCAACCTATGCCGCAGCTATGGCAACGCCAGATCCTTAACCCACTGCACGAGGCCGGGGACCGAACTGGAGCCTCTGCAGTGACCTGAGCCACTGCAGGCAGGTTCTCAACCCACAGCGCCAGAGCGGGAATTCCCTGTAAATGCAGTTTTACAGGCTGCCTGGACCACCAGATTCAGCTCTGCCTTGGCATGAACTTTGCCTCAGAATCCAGGTGGCCAAGAATGCCCAGGAGACCCACAGCCACCCACGATCACTGAGCTACCCCAGCACCCACTACACGTGGCCTGCTTGTTTCTGGGTCAAAAGCAACCCAACTAAGAAAGAACCCAGTTAGAAGGTCACCCTGAACCATCTCACAGCATCACCAGCCACCCTCCAACTCGAACCCTGTACACACAGGCCAATTAAAGCATTAAATAGCTGGGAGTTCCCACTGTGGCTCAGCAGGTTACAAACCCAACTCATCTCCATACAGGTTTGCTTGCGATCCCTGGCCCTGCTCAGTGGGTTAAGGATCTGGCGTTGCCATGAGCTGCAGTGTAGGTCGTAGACATGGCTTGAATCCCACATTGCTGTGGTGTAAGCCGGCAGCTACAGCTCTGATTGGAGTCCTAGCTGGGGAACTTCCATATGCCACAGGCGTGGCCCTAAAAAGCAAAAAAAAGCTGAAGTTCTGTGGTCAAGGATCCGAAGTTGTCATCACACTGGCTCAGGTTGCTGCTGTGGCACTGGTTTGATCCCTGGCCCAGGAACTTCCATGTGCCATAGGTGTGACAGAACCAAAACCAAAACCCAGTAACAGGAGTTCCCATCGTGGCTCAGTGGTTCACGAATCCGACTAGGAACCACAAGGTTGTGGGTTCGATCCCTGGCCCTGCTCAGTGGGTTAAGGATCCAGCGTTGCTGTGGCTCTGGCGTAGGCCGGTGGCTGTAGCTCCGAGTGGACTCCTAGCCCGGGAACCTCTATATGCCGTGGGTGCAGCCCTAAAAACACAAAAAATAATAATAACAAATTTAAAAAAATAATAATTAAAGCATGAAATAAAATACATCTACACATACGCAGAGAGCGCGCTAACAGTGGAAAGGCCTCCAAAGGGCCGTGAAGAGGCACAGAACAAAGGAGCTGCTCGGGGCATTTCTGAAAGAGGGCACGTCTGCTTCAAGCCGCACCGATACGCAGAGCCCTGGGGATCATGACTGTCCCTGGGAGGGGAAGACAGTGGCTCCAGAAAGAAAAGGGGTCCCTTTTTACCAAGTGGCTTCAGACCCTCCAACCGGGCAGGTTCCCTGGAGCTCAGGGAGGCGCAGGCCTGTGCGGCGGAGTGCGGGCTACTGGCTGCAGGGGCGCTCAGGCTGGCGCTCCCGACCCTGCCTCCCTCGGCTCTGAATCTGCTCTGGCAGCACTCAGGGAGGCCCTCAAAGGGACCCCTGGAACGCTGGCAGCCCCCCCGAAGAACGGAAGGGACCAACCCCTGGGCCCCTGCGTGTTCGCTTGGCAGCCTGGCCGGAATGCAGCCCGCATCCCCCACGCCCACGTGCAGCCACGATGACAGAAGCAGTCTCGAACTTGGGTGCCGAGGTCTAGAGCCACCTCTCCGCAGCCAGTGCTGCACCAGGATGTTCAAAGCCGTGCTGTCTGGTGACAGCAGAACAGGTGGTGACACCTCCACAAGAGCGAGAACAGTGGGGTCCCAGCCACCCAGGCCCCCGAGCACGCACGGGAGGGGAGGGCGCGTGCCCCACACCCACGTTCACCTCTCGTGGGGCGCGAGCATGAGTCAGGGTAATGCTGCCACTTGGTTTTTTCAGTCCTTCTAAATTACAGGAAAATTTACCCTCCTGACCGCTTTTCAGCGTGCGGTGCAGCAGTGCGGAGTACATGCAGTGCGAAGTACGTGCGGTGCGAAGTACATGCGGTGCGGGACGGTGCGTCTCCAGAACCTCTCCATCTCCAGAAACTACAACTCTGTCCCCATCGAGCCGCAACCCTCACCCCACTGACTGGGCTGCTGAGGACCGCACCTAAGAGGAATCGCCATGGGTCTTCTGCCACCAGCTTATTCTGCGAGGCACTGTGGCCCCCAGGCTCCTCGACGTTGTGGCGGGTGTCAGGGCATCCACTGTACGTACGGACCACGTTTCGCTACCCGGCCGCCCGCGGACGGGCTGCTGTGCACATGGGTGTCAAAACATCTGTTCAAGTCCTGCTTGTAATCTCTCTGGGTCTATCTAGAAGAGGAACTGCTGGATCATCCGGCAGTTCTACTTTTATTTTTTTTCTCTTTTTAGGGCCTCACCAGAGGCATATGGAGGTTCCCAGGCTAGGGGTTGAATTGGAGCTTAGCCGCGGGCCTCCACCACAGCCATGGCAACACCAGATCCTTAACCCATGGAGCGAGGCCAGGGATGGAACCCGCAACCTCATGGACCCTAGTCGGATTCATTTCCGCTGAGCCACGACAGGAACTCAATCTATTTTTACTTTTTTGAGGAGCCTCCGAGACTGCTTCCCTCGGTGGCCAGACCAATTTACATTCCCACTAACAGGGCAGACGAGTTCCCGTGTGTCCACGTCTTTGCCGGCAGGCTTGTTTGGTTTTTTCAATAGTGACTGTCCCAGAATTGTGCGGTTGTGGTTTTCACTTGTGCTTTTCAAGTAACGGTTTACTGAGATAGAATTCACCCACTTACCCGCACAGGTCAGTCACGCGAGACTGAGTCGCGCCGCTTCCACCACCACCACCACCAGTTTAGCACCTTTCCCCGTGTCCCTGCCCCAGTCCCCGAGATCACCAGCCCGCCTCCTGACGCTCCCCTCTCCCCAGCGCTCCGCAGGAACCCCGCCCGGACACCCGGGCCTTGGGGCTGGCTTGCGTCGCCGAGCCTCCTGTGTCCAGCGTCATACACCCGGTAGCAAGTTCCTAACCTTTCACATGTTGAAGTGCACTTTTGATGGATTTCGCATAATATTTAAAACTCCCTGACAAAACACCCGGGGGAGCATCGAAGGGGCTGCACATGAAAAAAGGACAGCAGGAGGAGTTCCCGTCGTGGCGCAGTGGTTAACGAATCCGACTAGGAACCATGAGGTTGCGGGTTCGGTCCCTGCCCTTGCTCAGTGGGTTAACGATCCGGTGTTGCCGTGAGCTGTGGTGTAGGTTGCAGACGTGGCTCGGATCCCACGTTGCTGTGGCTCTGATGTTGGCAGGTGGCTACAGCTCCGATTCGACCCCTAGCCTGGGAACCTCCATATGCCGCGGGAGCGGCCCAAGAAATAGCAACAACAACAACAACAACAACAAAAAGACAAAAAGACAAAAAAAAAAAAAAAAAAAACAACTTAAAAGAAAAAAGGACAGCAGTTTTCTTTGGATGGTGGCCCAACAGGTGACTTTTAAATTTTCTTTTTCTTCATAGTTTTCTGTATGTTTCAAAAGCAAAAGACAAACATGTGCTGCTTTTATAATGAAAAATTATAAATGTTTTCTTAAAAAGCAAAACCGTCCCACAGCCCTGCCCCCTTGGGGCGATGAGACCAGACAGCGCCGCAGAGTCCCGCGCTCCCAGGACCAAGCAACCCCCGCCCCCGCCCTGGCTGAGTCGCCACGTGGTCTGAGACCCCGGAGGTCCTGCCAGGAAGGGCAGGAGAATTCCATTTCCCAGGGGTTCCCTCAAGCGAACATTGGCCTGCACCCCCCATCTTTTCTGATCCTTCTAGAACCAGAAGAACCAACCCTAAGTGCAGTGCTTTAGGGCTGCTTCCTGGAGCGGCCCTGAGCTCACAGGCTCCACCTGAAACACAGAGGGAGACGGACTCGGAGCTCCCTGAAGGCAGTGACTGTGCTTTCATCACGGTCCCTTTGCACTGGCCTGAATGTGACAGGTTCCCGACAGACGGAGAGGAAGTAGGTTGGAAATGAGTGACAGGAGGCAAGAACCAGTATGATAATTAAGAGAACTTGGCACTGAAAGGTAAACCAACCAGGTCCACTCAGCAGGCAACCACCTGCGACATGCCGGCTGGAGGACTCGAGTTCTACCCCTGGTCTGGAAAACCCACTCCGGCTGACCCCAAATCGCTTCCTCGAGAGTCATCAAAAGCAGTAAAATTCTGTATTGTAGGTTCAAAGCCCGGCTAGGACAAGAGGCACAGGCTCCAAATATTGAGAAACGGTCCAAACAGGTGCCCGGTGTTTTCCGAGGAAGCCACACGCCAGAGAACGGGCTCCTGCGGCGCTCCGGGGACCGGGCTGCTCTGCTTGGGGACAAACACAGTGCACCAAGAGGGGGGCCAAGAGCCTGGGTTCTGGCTGTGTCCAAGGGCTAAACTCCTTGCTGCTCGGAGCCGGCTTTTCTTGTATCCAACGGGGCCACGGCCCCAGCCTGCCCAGAGGGAAGACAGGCCAGGCTGGGATGGGCATGCAAACAAAGTGACAGCTGCAAAGGACAACCAGCATAAGGCCCGAGCCATTTAAACTTAAGAAAAACTTAAAATTCAGTTCCTCAGACACCCCAGCCGCACTTCAGATGCTGGACAGCCACACGTGGCCAGTGGCTGCCCTAATGGACAGTCCCAACCCAAACCGCGTGACTTCTCGGGCACACAGCTCCCCCGCTCTGTGGCCCATAGAGGCACTGCTGGCACCGGAAGGCCACCACAGGGGCAGCTAGAAGGCTCCCCATGGACTCGCCCACCAGTGCCTCCTTCTTCCTCCCGCTGCCCTCGCTCTGAGCAGCTGGGCAGAGGCCTCCCTCAGGACATGCCACCTCTCGCTTCTTCAGAAAGTCAGGCCCGACTCAACCAGTCACTGCAGCGGGACCGGTCAGCTTGAGTGAGTCAAGGAACATGGAGACTGTGCCAGAGACCAAGGCCCAGCAGACCCTAACCTACAACAGCCAGCCCCCGGGAGCAGCGCCTCTGGCAGCCAGCTGAGCGGGACCCAGGTGACGGGCACGGCGTCCAGGCCTCGAGGAGAGGCGCGTGCCGCACCCATTAGGGCCAGAAGGAGTCGTCAAGAGAGACGGAAGACCCACACCCCCAGAGAGCCTCAGCTCTAAAAGAAAGGACCCAATCAGAGCGAGGGAACGTGAGCCTCCTGCCCACGGGGCCTCTGGCTGGCTCGTTCAGCTGTCCTGGGAACTGATCCCTCCACCGGCATCCAGGACATCCATCCAAGTCGCCCATTAAAAGTAAAGCTTTCGGAGTGCCCGCTCTGGTGCAACGGGACCAGCGGTGCCTTGGGAGCACTGGGACACAGGTTCGATTCCCAGCCCGGCACTGTGGGTTAAGGATCTGGCATTGCCGCAGCTGTGGCTTAGGGCTAGTCTGCTACTTGGATCTGATCCCTGGCCCAGGAACTCCACGTGCCACGGGGTGGCCAAAAAAAGAAGAAAAGAAAAAAGAAAAGAAAAGAAAGCAAGCAAAGCTGTCGAAGAGGGGCAAGTCCCAGGGAATAAGGCGCAGGACAGAGAGATGTGGACGTGACCCGGCAGAGCTGGCTGCCTGAAAACGCGGGCACAGACGCCTGCAGAAGCCAGAGGAGGGGAGGCCACAGAAGGGGTCTGACCCTAAGACCCGCGCCTCTAGTCCAGCACGCCCAGCCCTGCGAACACACCAGGCCTCCAAGCCGCGCTGCCCCTCCCACAGAGACCAGACGCAGATCAAGTGTGTCCACACGCTGAACTCACACCCACAACGGCGGGGAACACAGGACCTCGGGGCCCTGAGGGCAGGCAGACAGCGGGACAGCTGGTAGGTCTGTGAGATGGCCCGTCTAGGAAGGCGCCCAGCGGCACAACACTCAGATGCCTGCCCTCCTAGACGGGCCAGTGTGTTAAAGACACTGACAGGACCTGTGGCCATCTGTCTGGCGTGCTCACTGTCCGTGCCCTACTGTGGACAAGAATTCAGGTTATGGGAGTTCCCTCCAGGCTGAGAGGAGACGAATCTGACTGGCATCCATAAGGACACAGGTTCCATCTCTGGTCGGCTCGGTGAGTTAAGGATCTGGCGCAGCAGTGAGCTGCGGCATAGGTCGCAGACCCTGCATTGCTGAGGCTGTGGTGCAGGCCAGCAGCTACAGCTCCAATTCGACCCCTAGGCTGGGAACTTCCATATGCCATTGGTGCGGCCCTAAAAAGCAAAAAGAAAAATTTAACTGTCACAAGGGACTAGCGACCACTGAATTAACACAGCTCGAAACTCAAGAACCAGGTGAAGAATCCGCACACTGTGTACTTTCTAAACTGGATCATCGCTAACACACAGCTGACAACATAACTCTTGGGGACAGTCTGGCAGGAGCTGCTTTAAATCCAAGCGTGCTTCCATGTTTGCAGCCACCGGCAAATCTGCAAAGTCTGCCCAAAGCGCTGCTCTGCTCCAGCCCCTGCCCCAAACCAGGCAGTGTTTCCCACGCTTTCATCATAAAGCAGACTCCAACCAAGTGCGTGCAGCAATTCGGGAAAGTGGTCTCACAGCGTGAGCTGTAATCTGAGCCGGCACAGGTGTGACATGGAACAAAGTCATTTAAGAGAGCCCTGAACAGCCTACTTCAGTCCCAAGAGCCAATAACATGCTTGAGCTTCCATCTAGGGTGTGGGCAATCAATTAATCCAACCAGCCTGCCCAGAGTCTCCCCACCCCCGGGGCATGGGTGGAGGTGCGCCCAGAAGTTAGCGAGCTGACCGAGGGCTGGCGGGTTGGGTTTCCATTCCCTGCTCAGCATGGGAGGATCCCAGGGACACCAGGACCAGGCCAACACTCCTCCACCAAAGCCCTGCTAGGCCCCACGGCACAGGCCAAGAGAGGGGCTCCCCGCCGCACTCCTTATCTGTAAGGAGAAGAGATGGTACCACCCAAACCACAAAACCAGATGCGCCATTCCCAGCTGACAGAGACGTCTGGACGTGTAAGCAGGGCCTTCTGTTCCAGGCCAAAGGTTGCAACCTGAACACCCAGCACGACCAGGCAGGTAAGGGCACTGAGTCGGCTGTCAGGTGAGGAGTGATGAGCACCTGGCCTGACCAAAAAGAGCCACCATGCAGCTTTCCAAGGAGTTTCTCGTGAAATCTTTCCATCGCCAGGCTTTGGCAACTCATTTCAATCCTCTTAGAAACCGAGAGTCACAGTCGAGGGAGGACTGGATTCAGCCCGGTGGGAATCCTGGTTTGCAAACTTCGTTTTGAATTAACTCCTGTCTCAAACCAAAGAGAAAAAAAAAAAACCCAACATCAAATCTATTGGATGAGTAGAAGCCTAACTGCTGCTAGCACAGCCCTGGGTGACGTCCGGGGCAGGCCCAGCCGGCCCCTTCCGTCTGCCTCCAGGAAGGAGGCGCGCTCTCTCGCTCTGTGACACCGAGTTTTCTAAACGGGTTATTTCTTATTCCTAAAGGACGAATGTCTGCAACACCGATCTTGAACACGTTGGCAAGATTTTAAGGCCATGTGGAAACCACTGAGCTCACCTCTTAACTTTTTATTTTTATTTATTTATTTATTTATTTATTCTGTCTTTTTGCCATTTCTTTGGGCCGCTCCCGAGGCATATGGAGGTTCCCAGGCGAGGGGTCGAATCGGAGCTGTAGCCACCGGCCTACGCCAGAGCCACAGCAACGCGGGATCCGAGCTGAGTCTGCAACCTACACCACAGCTCATGGCAACGCTGGATCGTTTACCCACTGAGCAAGGGCAGGGACAGAACCCGCAACCTCACGGTTCCTAGTAGGATTCGTCAACCACTGCGCCACGACGGGAACTCCACCTCTTAACTTTTTAGAGCTGGGTCTAAGAAACATACCAGGTGGACGCTGGGAAAACAAAGATACCTACGTGCTTGCCATTCATTCACTGCTTCTTTTCCAAGGCAGAGGAGCTGAAGAATGGACAACGTTGGGTGACGCTGAGCTCAAGCATAAAATGCAAGTGAACACAACTAACAAAACAAGGCAAGAGCAACAAACATGTGACGGAATCAGTCAAAGAAAAGGAACAACGCAGAATAGTTAAGCGTCAGAACAGAGAAGGAAAGGGAGAAAAAGAAAGAACTTCGCTGTATTCCAATCTTCACAGAAAAGAAACGAAAAAGAAAAGCGAAGGTCTTGCTGACCTCTACTAGGCCACTCCGGTCCTAAGCGAATGGTCAGGGCAATTCACACCAGGTGACTCCCCCAACAAGCACTCTTTCCCAAATTTCTGGTGGGTGAACAGCTTCTAGTGGCTTCCACTAGCTAAACTGTTTTCTAGGAGCAAAAACTGTGAACTCGACACGAAACACGACAACTACTCCCACCTCGTCTTCTAGAAATGAGTCCTCTAAATCAAAATCCACCTTGAAAGAAACAAGCCCCTAGCTCCCTACTCGTAACACACCCTTCGTTAGGAAAGGTCACTGCAAAGGACTTCCACGGCAGGGGCGCTCGCAGAGAAGCCTCCAAAGTCCCAGGAATCACCCCCGGAGAAAAGCGGCCGGCTTGGAGCCCGGAGGCCACAGAGCGGAAGGCGGAGGCCCCGGTAAACGTGCGGACCGCACCGCGCTTCCCGCACCGACCCGCGATGGGAAGGCTTCCCCTTCCCGCTCCGTCCCGGGAGCCACCCCTCGCCGCGGCCGAAAGAACTCCCCGCGCGACCAGGCGGGCGGGCTCTGGTGCCGCTCGGCCCGCGGCATTCAGGCGGGCCCCGCGGCGGCCCGACGGTGCCCGGGCTGCCGTCGCCCCTCCCCGGGCCCGCCGCGGAGGCCGCGGAGGCCGGAACCGGGACCCCGCGCGGCCGGCGGATGCACCGGGGAGAGCCGCGCGTCGGAGGCAGGGGCAGTGCTGCAACCCCAAGGGCGTCGCCGGCTTCCCGCCCCGCGCCGCCCGCAGGGAAGGGAACAGCGCCCGTCTCACCTCTCTCGCGCGGGGCCGCCGCCGCCCGGGCCGAGACACCTCCTTCCCCACGCGGCCATCTTGGAGACTCTCCGCTCGCGAAAGCCTCGCGCCGGGCGGCCTCGCGACAGCGCACGGGCGGGAGGGAGATGTAGTCCGGCCGCCGCCCCAGACAGAGCCCCCGGCTGGGGCCGGGCCCCGCGGGACCACAAGGTCCACAATGCACCGCGCGCAGGCAAGGCCTGCCCCGAAGCCGCCCGGGAAACGCAGGCCAGCCCAGCGGCGCGGAAAGCCCACTTCCGGGCTCGACTCCTCGGCGCCCCGGGCCCTTCCGGAGGGCCTGCCGCTCGAGGTCACCGAGGGGCCGCTCCCGCTCGTCCCCCACATCCTCGGGAGGCTAGGCACAAGCGGCTCCCGCCGCCACCGAGTCCTTGCTGGCAAGCCGTCGGCGGGGAGGGTCTGGAAGAGGAGAAGGGGCCGAACTTAACGTGTGGCGGCGGCTGGGAGAGACCGGGCTCCGCGCGCATATCCCGCTCCTGTCCGGCCGCGGTGACGAAAACGCAGTCCAGCCCTCGGCCCCTGAGAAGGCAGTGCTGGCCCATCACCCCGCCGACGGGGCCCTGCCTGGACGCAGCCGCGACGGGCAGGCGGCGCAGCCCGGTGACTCCTAAGCGCTGTTCCCGCGGAGCCGGGGCCAGTCCGGGGGTCCCTGCAGCCTTTGAAGTCGCAGTCCCTCAACTGCTCTCCACACAACGTGGCTGGACGTATTAGTTGGCCCCATAACTGTTTGAGCCACTGTCGTGCGGAAATCCGCTCCGGGGTCAGAAACGGAGAAGCGCGGCCCCTGCTCTCAGCCCTCAGGTCTGGACGCACCGGGCGAGCCGGCGCCCCGATGCGGCTCCCCCACCGAAGGGTCCCCAGGATTTCCTTGCAGTTCGCATTCGCCAGCAGAACGGAACGTTTGAGGCCGTTCCACAGACCCTCATTACCTACCAGACGCCGCTCAAGCCCGTCAGGGCAGCCTTGGAGCCCCTCCGTTCTTTGGAGGCTGCTCTCCCCTCCAGCTTCCGTCGCAAATTCAGAGCTTCCTTGCTGTGGCTAAAATGCTTTTCGGTCCCTGAGAAGTACCTGCTCTTCCTGTTGGGTCACAGCCCACCTCCAGGTGCTGGCTCTGGACCCTTGTGAGTCGTCTGTTTCCTCTGGACCAGTGTGCTGATGCCGAGGGTTTCCAGGGATTCTAGAACAGGAACTGTGAAAAATGGGGGTGAGCCAGTTCCCGCTGTGGCGCAATGGAAATAAATCCGACTAGTATCCATGAGGATGCGGGTTTGATCCCCGGCCTCGCTCAGTGGGTGGGGGGTCCGGTGTCGCCCTGGCTGTGGTGTAGGCTGGCAGCTGCAGTTCTGATTCGACCCCTGGCCTGGGAACTTGCATATGCAGCCCTGGGCGCAGCCCTAAGAAAAGTAAGTACATTAATAAAATGGGGGTGATTTTACCTCTCTTGGTCATTGTCTAATTAGGAAAAGAAAAATCCATCCTAGATATTTCAAGCAAAAGGAATTTAATACAAGGCGTTGTTTATGGATGTGTTCGGAGGGCCAGAGCAGCTGGGGGGCAGTAAGGACCCCCACAGGCTGGTGACTGAAGGGAGCAGCTGTGGCCCCTAAAGCTGAAGGAGCAAAACTGTTGTCCTGATTCTTGCTGCCAGAGCAGGAGCTGGGAGCTGGGTTTGGCAGTGAGCTCGATGGGTGTGTTGTGCTGTAGTGGAGCTTTCACTGCAGTGGCAGGAAATGGTCAGCCAGCCAGGAAACAAGAACAGTCCAAGAAGTGATAGAGGGTCAGAACGAGAGGGAGGGACAGGATGAGAGTGCCCAGGGAGGCGGCATCAGCCTTTCCTCCTGCCTAGAATTTGCATGTGATATCTGGAGGGCAGCAGCCATTCTGTGACCACGAGGCAACAAGCATGAGGGCAAAAGCCACCACATGAAGGATGATACGAGGAAAGATGCAAAGAGCCCGGGCCTCTCGGGACATCACGGCACCACAGCATGAGACCTAGACCTTCGTCCTCCAGACTTGGTGCTGCTTAAGATGAGGGAAATGCCACACGAGTTGGCTTTTTCTAGCTTCTGAACACGTCTAGCTAAAACACACCAAAATGACAAGGAAGATTAAACTAGGATCCAGAGGAAGCACCTTTCCGGCAGAGGGCACGGCAAGTGCAAAGGCCCTGAGGCAGGAACAAGCTTGAAGATTTGGAGAGCAGAAATGGAATGAGTGCACCTGAAGCTGCAGACCTGGATGAACACAGCGGGGGAGGACTGGGTCACGTGCTTGGGAGCACTGTCCCCCGGGATCTGCCCTGCCCCCGACCTGCCTTCCTGCCCCCAGCCTTACCTTTCAGTCACTTCTCCACACAGGGAGGCAAGAATGCCTTTAAAACAAAGAGGACCCACCTACCGTCAGGCGATGCCTCAGGGATCAGATACCGACCAGGGGACCAACTCTTTCACTGCCTCTGTCACTCCGTTTCCACATCAGGGACAGGGAAGGAGAGATGGGTGGGGAGGGCAGCCTTGTTCCTGCAGACAGCTTACGACGGGGAGGGAGGCGGGGAGGCGCAGCCGGGGTCCGGGGTCCGGGAAGGGCCGGCCGCCCACCACAGGCTGGCAGCATTGCCCTTTCCTCACCCACACCCCCGAGAGGGTCGCCCCACACCCAACCCCGTGTCTGCCCGAGGTCTCAGCTCTGGTTCTCCACCAGCAGCAGCCTGGGGTTTAGAGGTAAAACCCAAGTTACTGCCCACCACCGAACCGAAATGAAACGGTGCAGCAGGGACAGGACGGACTTGGGAGAGTTCCCACCGGGACAAGGGCGGGCAGAAGCCGGCCACTGGGCAACGACGGAGTCGCCGCGGCAGGTGTCTTGGGCGCGCTGCGCGCCCTGCCTGGCCTGCCCCCGGCTCGGCTCTCCAACAGGCCTTCTCATCCCGTTCCTCTAGGGCTACACTTTGGGCAGCTCCTTTCCTGGCTTTTCTCTGAGCAGCCACTCAGGGGCCCATGTTCCCTGCGGCCCCCACTAGCGCCCAGGACAAGGACACAGGGCCCTCTGACGGCCCTGCGGTGCCTGGGCACCAGGGTCTGTCGCTCTCGGCCTTTGGGACTGATTGGCATGCGTCCGGTGCCCACCCCTGTGGGCAGGAACCTTCCTTCTATGTCTCAAGTGTTTGCTGGCCCAGAGCCCCTCCCCGTGGGCTGCGTATTAACTTCTGCCTTTTGTGGGGGAGGGGGTGGCTGGCAGGAGACTAGGAGGCTGGGAAGGGCTGTCTCTGAGTCAGGTGGCTTCAGGGGCTGGGGCTAGTGACACGGTGCCTCTGGCCTCTGGCCCTTCCCAGGGGTCCTGATGAGCCCCTCTGCAGGAGGCTCTGGCAACAGCTTACGTTATCCCGACTCTGCAGCGACCACTCTTAGAGCAGAGGTGGCCTCCGAGGAGGGGGCCTCCCAGGCACAGGAGGCTGGGGTGGGGTCTGACCTGACTGCGTCAGAGCAGTGACCTCACTCCCCCCGGGGGAAATGAACCCCGGACGTGAGCAGCATTTCATCTTGCCTGTTTAAGAGCCCGGGGTGTGGTGCCTCTGGACACCAAAGCTTGGGGCCAGGGGGCTTCTGACCACATGGCCTTGGCCATTGGGACACGGCGTGGCCCCAGAGGCACTCGAGTCAGGAAGAACTGCAGCCTCAGCTCTGGGCTCCATCGTGTGTCCCCAGCGATGCCACCCTGGCCTGCATGCATGCTAGACGCCCCAAGAGAAGGCTTCTGAGGGCACAGCTAAGAGCAGCAGCAGGTGGAACGTGGCAACCTCTTCCTGGTGACCAGCAAGGGGGACCCAGTGCCAGGAGACGACAGTGGCCTCAGAGGGGCCTGCACCTGGGAGAAGGTGTGGCCTGGCCAGCAGGGGGGAACAGGTGTGGGCCATCCCGACATCACCTGCGCCTCCCTCTCAGAGCCTGGCTCCCCCTGCTGCCAGTTAGGTGACAAGGACACGGGAATGCAGAGCTCCTGGCGGGGCAGGGTTGGGGGAGGCTGCCCCACCCACCTCCCTCACACCTGCAGGCTCCCCACCTGCTGAGCTTCGGGCTCCTCATCAGTAAAAGCGGGGCCACCAGGCCGATTGCTGTGGGGGTGGAGAGCACCCCCGCCCTTCCACAAGGAGTCCTGGAGCCAAAGTGGGTCACACCTTTTATTGAAATGTATGTCATGCAATCCGTCTGGAGACCGGCCGTGGCCCAGACGCCACCTGGAGCACGTCCTGAGTAGGAAAGGCACATGAGTTACCGCCCGTCCGAACAGGGCGAGAGAGAGGCCCACAGCCAGGCGTGGCAGGAGGGCCGTCCGCTGGGAGGGGCCTGGTGGGTCTCCCTGCCAGTGGCCACGTGACCTGCCTCCTGAGCAAGGGTTCCCGAAAAGACATATCCCGGGACAGGCAGGGGGAGGCTGGGACCTCAGACAGTCAGGGTAGCACCGGGGACTGGCCAGCCGCAATGGGATCGGGCGTGCTGGTGGGGTGGGCTGGGGGCTCCAGGGCCCGGGTCTGTGGCAGACCCTGGCCCGGCCTGGGAGAGGAGGCCGAGGGCTGTGGCGGAGCCGCCGCTTTAACGCACCTGCAGCCACTGGGGAGAAGCGGGCCCCGGGCCAAGGGCTGCAGGGCCCTCGAGACGCCGCACACCCCTCGTTCCAGTACTGGGTTTGTGCATGTGCGGCCAGGTGTAGAGAGTCACTTGCTGTCAGAACACAGGTGCAGGCTGGGACACGGCAGGGTCCCCCTGGTACCACCTGGCCCTCTGCTCCTCAGTGCACTGCTTGCCCTGGGGTGCCCTGTGCCACCACAACAGGACTCCCTCCATGGGTTACTGCCTCCTGGATTGGGTCACCTTGTCCCCAAGGCTGCAGAGGGACGAGCACCAGCTCGCTGAGCTAAGGGAGACAAGTTTTCATGACAGTCTGTGCTTGAACTTGGGGGTAGGGGTGGAACTGTACCAGGAAGGGGACGCCCCCAGCCGAGCCCACCTCCTGCCAAAAGGCTCCCCCAAGAGCCCTCTACAGTGGGATGGGGGGGCGGGGGGCTGGGAGGGGAGGAGGTGAGGACAGTGCCTCTGGGGCCGCCAGCCCTTCAGGCAGGGCAGACAGATGCTGCTGCCGCGTGGTGAGAATGTGTCTGTGCGGGTGTCAGGGGCGAGGTGAGGGCCTGGGTGGAGCAGACCAGTGAGGGGCAGAGTCACGCATCAGGTGTGGCGGAGTCGCAGGGACGAGCAGCCCAGACAGCCAGAGGCCTGGAGGGGCCTCGTCACGTTCACTCGGGTCTCAGCCCACAGGGGACCAGGCATGGATTCCGCCCTTGTGGGGACCAGGGACCAGGAGGTCAGTACCCTGAGCCCTAACCAACCCCCCAAGGAAGCCCCCACAGAACAAAGGGCCATTCCCAGGAGGCTGCTGTGGGGGGGGGGGGACTCCTGACAGGCCACGAGCTCGCAGCAAAGCAAAGACGCCCTGGTGTCCGGCGGCCGCAAAGGAAACCCCTCTGCAGATCTGTGTCTTCCTCGGAGCGAGGCTGGTTCCCGGGGGGCAGCTTCCTCCCGCCCGCTCTGGCTGCCAAGGGTCCTCTCTCAGAAAGCTCACCCACAGGACAGCAGGGAGGCCCGTGAGGGGGTGGGGACGCCCGCGATGCCCAGGCTGGAAGGGGGGGCGGCCACAGGTGGGGCCTGGTTCCCGCGGAGCTGACAAAAGGGGGTGTGAGGAGTTAGGACACCTCCTAGCTCAGCCTCCCCGCCAGAGCACAGCTCTGCACTCTGTGTCCTGCGTGTGTGTGCGCGTGTCCAGCCGTTTCCGGCCTCTCTCCGCAGGGAGGGCTGTCCCCGGCTTCCCGCACCAGGCACAGTCGGAGAAGGGGCAGCACGGGGGTGGCCACACCTGGCATGATGCCCCCAGAAGTTGGCACATAAGGTTCCTTGTTGCTCCCTCGGTCGGGGGCATCCCCCTCGTCTGCACAAAGGACCCTGACCGGGCAGGTCGGCAGGACCCAAATCAGCCGCCGTGCCCATCCATCCCAGAGTGGGGAGCAGACCGGCCCGAGAGACGACCCGTCTGCGTCCCAGTCCCGCCCGCAGGCCCTGGCTGGCCAGGGGGCCTTCTGAGGAGCAGGCCAGTGCCTGCAGGGCAGGAGCGACTGGGACCTCCCTTCCACCACGGCGGCTGGACCACTGCCCGTCCTCAGCCAGCCGCCTCCGGGGGCCACGAGCGTCCTTACAAAAATAACTCTGAGTCTGTCCCCCGCGGGGACCAGGATTCCTGAGAGCACGGGGAGGCCGGGAGGGGGCTGGCGGGAAGGTCTGGCGGGTGGGCTCCCGCCTGCGGGCCGGGGCTACGGCTGCAGGCGCTCCAGGTACTGCGGCAGGGGGTTCTCCTTGACGTACTTCTGGATGTACCAGCACGTGAGATGGGCCTTCAGGTCCTCCTCCACCACGAAGTCCAGAGCGGCCTGGCAGCCAGGCAGAGAGAAGAGCCGTCAGAGCCCCGGGGGCCCGGCCCTGCCCCCCGGCCTGCCCTGCACCTGTTCTCCCGGGGCTGCCGTCCCACCCCCGTGACAGTCGGGAAGCGAGGGAGAGAGCTCCGGTACATTGCGGGGAAGGAGGGAGAGGGTGGGATCGGCCCTGGGAGAAGGCCCGCCGCCAGGGCTGCCTCCCCACAGGCCGGGTGCCCGCCGAAACTCCCCTCCACTCGTCGCTTCCTCCTGGAAGCGTCCCCGTCGGCTGGGTCAGAGCGCCGGGGCGCCCATGGTCCCCAGCAGAGGTCACTCAGTTTTCACAATGGATCCTAAGGCCAGCAGTTGCGGGGGCAGGGGGCACACACTGGTGCTTAATTAACATTTGCTGAACCAGTGGAGGACAGCCTGGGGGGGGCGGCGGGCCTGAGGAAACAGACGCTGCCTGGCTGAGCGCAGACTCGGTGCCTGGCTGCCTGGCTGGTCTCTGGCCGTCCGGGCCTCCGGAGGCCTGTCTGTACTCGCTGCCCGCCCCCGACCCCCGGGCTTCAACCTGAGACCCTTTAGTGACAGGATTCCAGTCCCTTCTCCCACTCTGCAGATAAAGGGGGGGCCACAGGTAAGCATCGCCACGTCATGGGCAGACCCCCCCCACCCAGGTAGTAACGGTTGGGGTTCCTCACCAGTAACACGGATGGCCCCACAAACCAGCTCACAGCCGCTCCTGGGAGATACTCGCCCCTGCAGGCGAGCGGGCAGTGGAGGTGGGGGAGCAGGAGACAGAGGGGCCTGTGCTTTCGGGGAAACTTGAGCCCACTCTCCGCTCCAGGCTCCACCCCCGTGTTAAGCCCAAACCGTAACAGCCTGGGGTCAGCGGCGCTCTGGGGACGCAGGGGGCACCAGCCGATTCACCAGAGTGTCCACTGAGCACTAACGACCTGCTGGATGCTGGGCCCAGCCAGCCAGCTCCCGACACGCAGCAGGTGTCGGTGGCCCTGGAGGCCTCGGCCCAGGACCAGCCGCCAGCCTGAGAGGTGCTGGGAGTGGGCAACAGCTGCAGCCCGTGTAAAGAGGCCGGGCCGCCGGGGCGGGTCTCCTCCGTGGGGGGAGCAGCTCCCCTCCCACGCCCCTACCTTGGCGAGGTGCTTGGCGATGCCGCGGCCGCGGTAGGCGTCGGGGACCTCTGTGTGCTGCAGGTCCACGATCCGCTTGCCCACGTACTCGTAGAGCAGCACCGCCCGGTCGTGACAGCCTGCGGGTAGGGTGGGCAGGTGAGGCTGGACCCGAGCATGGAGCTGGATCTGGAATAACCCCTCTGTGCCTCGTTTCCTTGTCCCCGAGCATGGGCACAACACGACACTTCTCAACAGAGTGTCTGGACCGCTAAAACGTCATTTCCGTAACATGCTTAGAACAGCCCCCTCGAACGCACGGGGGCCCCAGGAGGGCTTTGCTGCGGTGGCCGGGCTCAGCGTCCCAGGCCCCCAGCCCCCGCATCCCCACCCGAGCACCCAAGCCCAGTGCTGTGTGTAGAGCAGGGCTCAGCAAGTCCCCGGCCGAGCCAGAGCCTGAAGGGACAAGCGAGCAGGCCAAGAGACCCCAGGGAAGGCCAGAGGGAGTGGCAGCCGCGTCCACACGAAAGCAACACAAGGCGCGGGGGGCGGGAACCAGCCAGCCTTCCCACCGTCTCGGGCCTGGGCCTCGCCAGCCCCACGGCTGCTCCAGCTCCTCCAAGCTTAGTGTCCAGCTCCCCACCGCCTGTGCACATCCGACCACGCACACCCCTTCACCCATCCAGCCTCCGCCTGCCCATCTACCTGCCCAGCCTCCACCTGTTCTGCCCAGCAAATGCTCACTGAGCCGCAGGCACTGTTTGTGGCGACAAACAAGGCAGAGCACGGGCCTGCCCTCATGGGACCGGTCAGAGGGCCAGGCAAGAAAAGCGAGGTACCGTGTGGCAGAGCACAGGTGTGTGTGCATGTGCACGTGCCAGGCGGAGAGGTGTGGGGGGGTGATGCTTGGGGGAACAGCCAGCGCAGAGGCTCTGAGGCAGGAGTGGGCGAGGGGAGGGCGGAGGAGGGGGGCTGGGAGGAGATGGGGGAGGCTCTTCGGGGGAGAGGGGCTGAGAGAGGGGAGGGGGGTCCTTGGCAGAGGCGGGGCGGGTGTAACTTCATGCTGTGAGGAGAACATGCTGGGGGCGGGAGCAGGCGGACCAGCGCCGCGCTGGCCCAGGTAAGGATCCGGGGGCACTGCCGAGTGAGAAGAGCTCAGAGGCAGGTGATGTTCTGAAGGGGGAGCTGGCAGGACGGGCTGACGGCGCCGACGTGGTGCCGCGGGAGTTGATGAGGACGGCTCCGCGGGTTATCCTCTCAGGGAGGCGCGAGCGAATGAGGGGAAAAACCAAGCTGGGTGGGGAGTCGGCCATTTAGCCAAGGGAGTCGGGGAGACCCTCCCCGGGGAGAACTCCTGAGCTTAGGGAAGAGCAGGGGAGGGGTGGGCAGAGGGCACGGCCAGTGCAAAGGCCCTGAGGTCAACACACAATCCACTGGCCCTGAAAGAAAACACCCCATTAAGGCCAAGCATCTTTCTCTGACTTTCACGCCGTGTCTTTTCGCTCCTTCGTGCATCCCAAGAGGACTGACGGGCGAGAGCTACCGAGGAGCGGTCCTGGGTGTCACAGAGGGTCAGACCCTGTTCCAGGGTCCAGCTTTCTGGATTGCCCCAAAGCTCAGGAGTGAGGCTCCAATGCAAGGCCCCACTTCCAGATGGAGAACTGAGATCTGGGGAGCCAAGTCCACCATGAGGCTGGACCCCGCTGCCTCTGCCCAGGCATCTCCCACTGCCTGGAAGGCCCTTCCCCTTCTCAGGCCCAACTGACGGGCCCCCAGCACCCCTCCTCGTGGCTGGACCTCTGCACTGCCAGATGTGCCTGCCACCCTGACCGGGCCCACCCGTGGCTCCACTGCTGCCTGCCTGCCTGCCCAGGACCGGAGAGCAGAGATGGGGCCTGACCCAGGCACCGGGCACTGAGAAGCCGCCTGCCCACTCTGGCCACTTTATTACCCAGAACCCTTCAGGGCCCTGCATTGGGTCGGGCAGGCTCTCCAGCAAAGAAAACGAAGAACGCTCTCTCGCTCCCTCGAGGAGGGAGACTGACAGGTCACATCGTTTTAAACAACACAGGATTCAAAGGTAATAAACTGGCAAACACAAGAGCAAGGAAGGGGGTGGGGAGGCAGGATGTCCAGGGAGGGGCAAGAGCCAAAGGGGTGCGGGGGGGGGGCGTCCAGGGGAGAAGGGCACGTGCAAAGGCCCTGAGGCAGCGAGGCTGCGGCAGGGCGGGGCGGCGGGCAGGAGAGCGCAGACCTCAGCTCTGCACTCTGGCCGCCTGCAGAGAGGGGTGGGGGCCCTTGTCCGCAGCCTGCTCCCTCTCCTCGGGGCCATGGCACCATTGCTGCTTCGGGATTCCTGGAATGGCTACTGGGCCGCAGACCCCAGGCGGCCTGGGGGATTCTCGGCTTCGCCCACCCCGCCAGCTCCTGGTGGTTACATGAGTGGGGTGCCCGCCCCGTCCCCACGCCCAGCCCAAGGCAGACACCCAAGACATCTCTGCACCACAAACACCTGCCATCCGCTCTGCCAGATGCACCACGGGAGCTGGAGGCTGGCTGGTGGCTCCTGTAGCCCGGCCCCTCCCCAGGCCTGGCCCTGTGCCCTCGGGGGACCAGGACCGGGACAGCTGCAGCCCGGCCCTGTCCACACACTAATCCCCCCAAGAACCTCAGGAACGGGGAGGCTCCTTCCAGCCCAGTCCATGGACGGGGAAGCTGAGGCTGAGAGAGGGTCACGCGGCCCAGCGTGTGGGGAGCTGGCTGGGGACGCGCGGGGCTCCTTAGGGGCCACTGGCTGAAAGCAGAACAGGAGGGCATTGGGGGCTGGGTACCAGCAGGTCAGCCCTCATCCCGGGCGCCCCGCCGTCCTGTCAGCAGCATCTGGGCCCAGGGACGCCACTCTCGGCACCAGGGCAGAGCCCAGGCACGGCCTGGCTGGACCCCAGGCCCCACTCTGGGCGGGGTCAGTACTTGCCGCTTTGGGGCCACAGGGGCAAAAGGCAGGCCAGTCCACTCTCCGCCAGGTGACCTCAGACCCTGCCTGTCCTAGGACAACTGTGCTTCCCTCCTGGGCCTGAGAATCGCATCAGGTCACGGGCTGTGGCTGATGCTGAGAAGAGGGCGGCGACCTGGCTGATGAGGGGCTTTTTTCTGGTCGCCTCCCTTGTGCCCCTCGCTGGCCCCAGCCCAGGATCAGAGGCCCCAGGAAGTGACCAGAAGTGGTCACTGAGAGGGGGGGTCTTCCCTGGCCAGCGGGGGACAGCAGCGGCGGGTCCACGTGGGAGATGGGGGGCTGCGCAGAGGGCGCTCCTGACGCCGTATCTGCTCTGCCTGCACCAGCCTGAGAGTAAGGCTGGCAGGTCAGAGCGTCTGTTGAACAGGTGAGGGGACCCAGACAGGGGCCACGCCGGAACCCGGGTCTCCTGCGCCCTCTGGGAGCTGAGGCAGCCAAACGAGGGCACATGTGTGGGGCAGGAGGCCCCCAGCTGGCTTTGCTGGGCCTCCCCACCTGAGAGCCCGGTTTGGGGATGAGCCGCAGGCTGGTGGCTCAGAGCTGGGAAGCCTGAGAGGCAGACACGGGGGCTGCTTAGGAAAGCCCACCCACAGGCCCGGCTGGTCGGCTCCCCACACCAGGCACCCCCGCCGTCCCTGCCCAGGGACCTGCTCCAGTGCAGCCCAGGACGCTAAGGGCACGGGGTTCCCTGGGGGCTCACGCAGGGGTCTCCTGCCCCAGAACTGGGATCTGAGCACAGGAGGCCTGCAGACACTTTCAGGGCACAGGGGTGCTGGGGAGGACGTAGGAGACTCTGGGTTCTAGGACCCCCCCAAAGGGCCCCTCTCCTCAGGGCAGGTGGGACACTCAGCCCTGGCTGAGACGGGGAAGGGAAGGCCTAGGAGGCGAGGGGCTGGCTCTGGCTCAGCGGCTTGGCTTCCCACCCGTGGAGTGGAGACACACAGGCCGGCGTTTCAGACCCTGGGTCTGAGGCCAGGCAGCCTGAGCACCAGCGCTCTGGCACCCTGCTCGCCAGCCAGACGTGCCCACACTTCCTGCGCACGGCCCAGGAGCCACAGGCCCAGACTGGGGCGGCGGCTGCCTCCCTGCTGGGGTCCTGCCCAGGATGTGCCACCCTCCCTCCGCTCAGCAGCTTCCCAGGCGCCCACCTCACCTGGGGTCTAAGCCCAGGCCTCACGATGCCTTCCAGGCCCCGCACCACCGTCCCCAAGACCTCTTGGTGTCATCTCTCCTTTCCTTGCCTCCGCTCCCAGTGGGCACCAGCCACCCAGGGCTTCAACTTGCTGCCCCTTCCTGCCTGGGACAGCGGCGCCCTCAGACTGGCTTCTGAACGGCAGCCTGCCCTGCCACGCCAGCCCTGGCCCGAGGGCGCCAGGACACTCTACACTCTATTTCTGGTCCACTGCCCCTCGAGACGGCCAGTCCCACGAGCTGCTGGCACCGAGAACCACCTCTGGCACTGGGTAGGCACACAACAGGCCCTTGTGGAAGGAGTCCTAGTTCTTCCACCTCTAAGCTGAACAACCCGGGCCGTCCGTCACGTTCCCTGCCTCAGTCTCCTCCTCTGCAAAGTGGGCAGAGCCCGTCCCCGACCCCACCCAGCAACGCCTGGGGCCTTCCTGGAACCCGAGGCCTTAACGCACACAGCTGCTCAAACCTCTTCACGCCCCAGAACCAGAGCCAGCTTGAGGCTCATCAGCCTTGCTCTGCCCGGGGATGGCGGGGCCGAGGCTTCCACCCGGAACCCCAGGATGGCCCTGCCTCAGCTGGGCACTGAGAGCTGGCCTCCAGGGCCTGCCTGACCCAGGGCAGCCTGCTCCCCTTCTCAGCTGAGGTGGGGGCGGGGGAGGGGAGGCTCAGACGACCCGTCTCCTGCCCTCTGCCCCCCACAGACACACCCAGACCAGGTTGCACCTGGCTGCACCGCCCCACCTTGCAGGCTGGAGAGGAGCTGCTCCTGGGCTTGGCTGGGGAGCCCAGTCCACTTTATCGTTAGCCAGCTGGGCAGCAGGCTCTGGAAGGGGGCGAGTTTAGAAAGATGGCTGGGCACGTCCAGCTCTGACCACAGCCAGTTCTGGAGGCGCTTCCTCCGGCTCTACTCATGTGGAAAACAAAGAAGGAAAACCCCAAACATCCCCTTCTTCTTCTGTCTCGGGGGGTGTGCAAGGCCCCCTGAGCCCCCCGAGGGAATCACAGGCCCCTCTGGAGCCTCAGAAAAGAGGATCTGAAAGGCCACGAGGCCCCTCTGCACAAGGGTAGCTAGGGCCCTGAGTGTCATGACCCGCTGGGCCACCGTCAGCGCCAGGGGTGGAAGGACTTGCCGGCCCGTGGCCTGGCACTGGTGACGCTGGGCACGTCACTCCTTCCCTGTTGCCCCAGCCCGGGTTTACTCTGAATGTGGGCAGGGGGTGCCAACATCATACGGATGTTCTAACAGAGGTGTGCGGGGCCTGGCTCAGGGCACAGCTCAGCCCAAACAGGGGTCTGAGCAGCGGCTCTGCTCCAGGGCCCAGACCCTGTCCACAGGCAGGTGGGAAGAGCCCAGGTTCAGGAGTCAGACCAGCGGGGCCCCTGTCCCCGCTCTGCCTCAGTCCATGGCCTGGCATCAGGAAGCCTCTCCCTTCTTTTCTCAGAAATGGGTACAGCGGCCTGGAAGAGCCCTTTCAGCTTGAACACTGCCACGCACAGGGGGCCTGGCTTGGAGGGGAAAAAAGTCGTTAAAGCAGAAGGGGGTTCAGCCCTCCATTTTATCTTTCTACTTTCCATCCCCAAACCTCTTGGGCAGAGGGCCTGTGAGCTAGTAGGAGATGGAAGCGTTCTTTACAGGAAACGAAGATTTTTGCTTTCTGGTTTAAAAAACAATGACCAGCCTGTGTTTACCTGCACTTACTCTGTGCCGCCAGGCACTGTTCTGAGCCTTCCTCCTACTGTGGCATCTCATCCTTAAAATCAGCCAGTAGTTGTGCCCTGGTGTTATTCCCACTGTAGACATGGAGACGCTGGGGCGCACAGAGATGAGGCAACTTGGCCAAAGTCTCAGAGCCGCTGGGGTCTGATGGCGACATCGCCCCCCTGCCTCCCTCCAGGGCAGAAGCCCCGCTGTCCGCCTCGGGTGCGCCCAGCGGATTCTTTCAACCCCCTCGGTGCAGAAAAGCTAAGGTTCCCAGGGGCAGCCAGCAGCCACTTAACACGGGGGAAGGGGAAGGTCGCGGCCCACCCGCTCCCAGGACCCAGGCAGCAGCCCGGAAAAGAGCCGGGCGGAGCAGGTGCGGGGTTCCCGGCGCCTGCCTCCGCCTCCCCGGAGCCCTGCCCGCCCCGGTTGCCCCGCGTGGGCGCGCCTCTCCCGGTAGCCCGCCCCCGCCAAGCCCAGGAGTGCGTCCCCGGCTTCGCAGCGCGCGCCGCGGTCGCGCGCGCAGACAAAAGGCGGGGCGGCGGGCCCCGCGTTACCGTTGAGCCTGACGGTGAACTGGCGGCGACGACGGTCGTGCTCCACGCGGATGGGGCAGCCCTGCTCCGGCGCGCCCGGCGGCACGGCGGCGGGCGACTGCGCCATGGGCGCTCGGACCCGGGCCGGGGGCGCGCGGCGGGCCGGGGAGCGCAGCGGGGCCGGGGGCCGGCTCTGCAGGAGGCGCGCGCGGACCCGCACCGGGAGGCCGACCGCAGGCGGCGGCTCAGAAACTGACACTCGGCGGCGGCGGCGGCGGCGGCGGCGGCGGCAGCAACAAAAAGGGGGGAGCAGGAAATCAGCTGTGCGGTCACGTGCGGCGCGCGGCCAGTGGGCGCGCGGCCGCTCTGTTTTGATACATTCCGTTCGGCTCTTAAAGGCGCCGCGCGGCTCCCAGCCTCGCGCCTGGGCCCTCGGGCCTCTAGCGTCCGGGCCGCTTGAGACGGGGCCGCCGCCCCGCCACCCCCCAGCCCCGCGGCCGCTTCTCAAAAAGGTGTGAAGACCTACCGGGCAGTTCCCGCCGATCCCCTCGCAGCCACCGCTTATTAAGCGCTTGCTGTGTGCCCGAGCGCAGCCAAGCCCCGGAAGCTGCAGGAAGCGCTCCTTGGAGACTCGCCGAGACCCTGGGAAGTAGGTGCGCCTGACTGCCTTTCACCGAGAGGACAGTAGCCCGGGGCAGTGAGAGACCTGCGAGGGTCACACCACGCTGCGTCGGGATTACTCCCGGAACTATCGCTCGGGGTCGGGTGAAATGTCATCTCTCCGCCAGGGACGGAGTGAGGGAAGCGCCTCGAGCTCCCCGGATCCACTCGCAGAGGGGGAAATTGAGTCCCGAGAGCGCGAGGTTCTTGCGAGAGGTGGGAGCCCAGGCTTCTTTTCTGAAAGGAGTTTTGGCCCCCTCTCCACTTGTCACACCAAAAGCTGCCCCCGGAGTCGCATGACTCCAGGTGACTTTTTACTAGTCTGTTAATGCAGGTGCAAGCATGACGTCACTGCCTGGTGACCACCGCCTACCTCCAGATAAGTAACACTGCGTTCTCCTTTCCCGTCAGTACCCCACCCCTTGAGCTAACCACTCTCCTTCTCTAATTTGCTTTTCCTGGAACCTCGTGTGAAAAGCAGATAGAGGAGTTCCCTGGTGGCACAGGGGCTTAAGGATCGAGCGTTGTCACTGCAGCGGCTCAAGTTGCTGCTGTGGAGAGTTTCAGTCCCTGACTTGGGAACTTCTGTATGCAGTGGGCGCAGCAAATAAATCAGTAAATAAATACTCCAGCAGATGCAGTGTGTGCTTTCAGGGTCCAGTTTCTTTTGTTGAACATTTTCTCTGTGAGATTAACTCACGCTGTTGGGAGACGTTGTTGGGAGTATCTTTTCCATCACAGAATCATATTCCATTGTGTGCATATTCCACGATTTATTTACATTTTGGGCAGAACCCGGGGCATGTGGAAGTTCCTGGGCCAGGGCTCAAACCCATGCCACAGTAGTGGCAATGCTGGATCCTTAACCTGCTTTGCAGCTTGGAAACGTCCTCCATCGTTTGTTTATCTGGCCACTGTTGATGGGCATTTGGGTGGTTTTTGGATTCTGACTGTTAGGAGTAAAACTTTGGTGGACATTCGTGAACATGCGTCTGCGAGGCTGCCTTGTACCAGTGAGTTTTATGAGGCGTTGCCAGACCTTTCTCCGAAGAGCTTGGTCCGTTTTCCACTCCTGCCAACAGTTTTGAGAGTTATTCTTGGGGTCATCAGTCTTTTTGATTTTAGCTCCCCTGACGGTTATGAGGTGGTCGCGCTCTGGCTTTAACTTGCCTTTGCCTGAAGGCTGATGGCGTTGAACCTTGTGTGTCCCCTCCTTGACTGTTTCGTTATCTAGTTTTGCGAAGTGCCTGTGTAAGTATTTTGCCTGTTCATTTTTTTTATTGCCGTTCTTCTTATTGTTTGGTTTTGAGTCCTTCGTTTGGACATATTTCTGGAGAATATACTAGCCTAGCAGATTTTTTTTAAAAAAACAAGTGTGTTTGGGAGGTCCCATCGTGGCGCAGTGGTTAATGAATCCGACTAGGAACCGGGATGTTGCAGGTTCGATCCCTGGCCTTGCTCAGTGGGTTAAGGATCCGGCATTGCTGTGAGCTGTGGTGTGGGTCGCAGACACGGCTCAGATCCCACGTGGCTGTGGCTGTGGCTGTGGTGTAGGCCAGCGGCTATAGCTCCGATTCCACTCCTAGCCTGGGAAACTCCATATGCCGTGGGAGCCGCCCTAGAAATGGCAAATAAATTAATTAATTAAAACAAACAAACAAACAAACAAAAACCAGGTGTGTTTGGAAACCAAACAAGACTGAGGAGTGAGCCATCATACACAGGAGACAGGGCGGGCTCCTGGGCTCAGAAGGGGTCTTGCGGAGCTGAGTCAGGGCTGGCTGCAACCTTGAGCAAGATGTCACCTGGCGTGTGTGTCTCAGGTGACTTCTGTCTTTCCAAGGAACCTAAGTGGTGTGGGGAGCCAGAACAAGTTTCTGGAAACTGGCCGTGCTGTTTCCCACACTGGGCCTTTGCAACGTGCTGTTGCTGAAACATCCCCTCCCCTGAAAAGCCCTCGTGGAAGCTCCCAGCCAGCCTGGGTCCAGGGGAGACACCTGGAAGGGCCAAGTGCAGGCCAGGTCAGCATAAGAGCCCAGGATCCTCCCTGGTGAGGACTCCCTTCTTGCACTCCTACTTTTAAATGTCTGTTAGCTGTAGTTCCTGTTGTGGCGCAGTGGTTAACGACTCCGACTAGGAACCATGAGGTTGTGGGTTCGATCCCTGGCCTCGCTCAGTGGGTTGAGGATCTGGCGTTGCTGTGGCTATGGCGTAGGCTGGTGGCTAAAGCTCCAATTAGACCCCTAGCCTGGGGACCTCCATGTGCCACGGGAGCAGCCCAAGAAAAGGCAAAAAGACTAAATAAATAAATAAATAAATGTCTGTTAGCTTGTGGGGTCTTTAACCCTTGCAGAAATCCCTTGTGGAACCAGGCAGTGGATCAGTCAAAGAATAAAGGAAACAATCAGTCTCTACAGCGTGGAAAGGACCTCCTGCTCTGTCCTTGGGCCCCAAAGCGCACGGGTCCCAGAGGTGACCCCCAAGGCAGACAGCAGAGCTGTCTGGGGGATGGGCCCTGAGAGCCTGGTGGGGCCACAGGGAGACTGGGCCACGTGTCCATCGAGTGTCATTTATTCAGCCGTTAATTCACTTAGCAATTATTTAGTAAGCACCTACTGTATGCCTCTCACTATTTTAGGGGGCACGCAGTGAACAAACAGACCAAACTCCTTGCCCTTCGGGAGCAGATATTCTAGGGAGGGCGAGACACTCGGGCAGGAAGTGAGTGAATGCGGGCGCTCAGGGAGGTCGGGGCCCAGAGACGCAGAGGGAGGGGCCCGTGCTTTAGGAGTCTCAGACCTCAGCTGACAGAGGGCAGCTCTTTTACTGAAAGACTTGAAGGAGCTGAGGGAGTGAGTCAGCGGCTGTCAGGAGCGCAGGCCGGAGCGAACAGCCAGTGCAAAGGCCCTGGGGTGGGTTTAGAGACCTGAGGTCACATGGGGTCTTCAGCTTTTATGCTGAGCAGGAGGGGCCGTGGGAGGGTTTGAGGAGATCAGGGATCTTAGGTTTTCTTCTTTGTTTTTTGATATGAGAAATTTTCAAGTGTGTATGTAAGTAGAATTCTAAAATGAAGGCCAGGAGTTCCCATCGTGGCGCAGTGGTTAAGGAATCCGACTAGGAACCATGAGGTCGCGGGTTCAATC
This sequence comes from Sus scrofa, assembly GCF_054392235.1. Taxonomy (NCBI): domain Eukaryota; kingdom Metazoa; phylum Chordata; class Mammalia; order Artiodactyla; family Suidae; genus Sus; species Sus scrofa. The sequence continues at coordinate 66,759,134 of NC_139394.1, forward strand.
CCTGCCCTTGCTCAGTGGGTTAACGATCCAGCGTTTCCGTGAGCTGTGGTGTAGGTTGCAGACTCAGCTCGGATCCAGCATTGCTGTGGCTCTGGCGAAGGCCGGGGACTGCAGCTCCAATTCGACCCCTAGCCTGGGAACCTCCATATGCCGCAGGAGCGGCCCAAAGAAATAGCAAAAAAGACAAAAAAATAAATAAATAAAATAAAATAAAATGAAGGCCAGCTTATCCTTCATGGCTGAGGTTTTCGTTTCTGTGCTTTTTTCCTTTTATTTTAAAAAAAGTAGGCGCTCCTGTCATGGCTCAGTGGTAAGGAACCCACCTAGTATCCGTGAGGAGGAGGGTTCGATCCCTGGCCTTGCTCAGTGGGTTAAGACTCCAGTGTTGCCGTGAGCTGTGGTGTAGGCCGCAGACGCCCCAGGGATCTGTGGTGTAGGCCATGATTCGACCCCTGGTCTGGGAACCTCCATATTTTGCAAGTGTGGCCCTAAACAGCCAAAAAGAAAGAAAGAAAGAAAGAATCCTAAAAGCCAGGCTCAGTGGCCGCAGGTGCCCCACCCGCCACCCCGGGGGAGGGGGACTGAGGCTGGGGGAGGGGAAGCGGCTCCCAGGGAGGGCCGGTGGCGACAGCCTGGCTTCTCATAGCCCCAAGCCCTGCAGCCCTGGTTTCCTGTCTGTGAAAGGAGATAAGGGGTCTGGGTCTGGATTGAGTGTCTGAGCCGCCCTGGGCCTCCCTGTGTGGGTGGCGGGTGGGGCGCCTGTGCTGTCACCAGCCCACGTCCAGCCCAGGGAGCCCCACCCCTCCCCCGTCTGCACCCCAGTGGAGGGGGGGCACCTCTGTTTTCCTTCTAAGGCCTCAGCTGTGCCCACTGAAGTTGTCAGAAGAATATCAAGGAGGGGAGCCCCTCAGACCCCGCCTCAGAGGTGACGCCCCTCGATGCCAGGCCCGCCCGCACTCTGTCCTCCCTGCCCTCACTCTCGCTGGGCAGTGTTTATCGAGCACCTGCTCTGCTCTAGAAGGAGGCATCGAAACTCTCCACATGAGCGCTTTCCACACAGGAGGTGTTTTTCCCATCAAAAGTGAGGTCATATTGGGAGTTACCCGGTGGTCGAATGGTCAGGATTCTGTGCTTTCACCACTGCGGCCTGGGGTCCATCCCCCGTCTGGGAAATGAGATTCCGCATCAAACCAAAGAAGAAAAGAAGTGAAATCATATTCACTGTTTTGTAGGCTTCTTTTTCTTCTTCTTTTTTCTTTTTTTTTTTTGTCTTTTTAGGGCCTCACCTGTGGCATATGGAGGGTCCCAGGCTAGGGGTCGAATCAGAGCTGTAGCCGCCGGCCTCTACCACAGCCACAGCCACGCCAGATCCGAGCCGCGTCTGGGACCTGCACCACAGCTCACGGCGACGTCGGATCCTTAACCCGCTGATCGAGGACAGAGGTTTGATTCGTTTCTGCTGCGCCACAACGGGAACTCCTCTTCCCCTTTTTTAAGCCCAGAGCTAATCCTCTGACTCAGCAGTGAGCGCTGAGCCCTGTTGATGCCAGCACGTGCCAGGCCCACCCTCTGCCCGGTGTGGGCTCATCCACTGAGTGGACACCATGACGTCATTAGCAGATGGCAAGACCCTGGCTGCCCTTCCCTGTGACGTGGTCCTTCACTGTCCGCATGGGAGTCAGTTCTAAATGCAGCCTCTGAGAGTTCCCACCCTGGCACAGCGGAAACGAATCCGACTAGGAACCACGAGGTTGCAAGTTCGATCCCTGGCCTCGCTCAGTGGGTTACGGATCTGGCGTGGCTGTGGCTGTGGCGTAGGCTGGCGGCTATAGCTCCGATGAGACCCCTTAGCCTGGGAACCTCCATATACCACAGGTGAGGCCCTAAAAAGCAAAAAAAAAAAAAGAAGAAGAAGATGGGGCAGCAGAGGCCCAGACACTGTTCTCTTTGGCTGCTGACTTCGCTTCCTTACAGCGAGCAGGTGTCGGGCTGGTGGGGCCAAGGCCCAGGCAGCACCTTCTGAGCCCTGGTCCCTCTTGTTCCCTGACCGGAGCTCCAGGTCCTGGAGGTGGAAACTGAGGCCCAGAGAGAAGTGAATCCACTGTGTTCTGGGAGCTTCCTTATGGCCCAGTTGTTAGGACTCAGCTCTTTCACTGCTGAGCCTTAGTTCAGTCCCTGGTCTGGCAGCTGAAACGCCCACTTCAAGCTGCTGCACACTGTGGCAAAAAAAAAAAAAGAATTGACTGAGTTCTTTCCAGATTGTAGTTATAGTGAATGAGGCTGCTGTTAATACTTGTTTGGAGGAGTTTCCTTCGTGGCTTAGCTGTTAACAAACCCGACTAGGAACCATGAGGATTCAGAGTCCACCCCTGGGTTAAGGATCCAGCGTTGTCATGAGCTGCAGTGTAGGTCCCAGGTGCAGCTCAGATCCCGTGTGGCTGTGGCTGTGTGGCACAGGCAGGCGGCTACACCTCCGATTCGACCCCTAGCCTGGGAACCTCCTTATGCCGTGGGTGCGGCCCCAAAAAGACAAAAACATATCAAAACTTGCATTCCGTGTTTTGTGTGTGTATGTGTAGATTTTGTTTCTCTGGGGAGTAAGTAGATCAGCTGAGCTGGGGGTTGGTTATATTTCGGTTTTTTGGGACCTGCGAGCCTGTTTGCGTGTTGGTCGGACCACTAAGCATTCCCACTAGCAACCTGCGAGGGCTCCAGCTTCTGCCCATCCTGGCCAGTGTCTGGAGCTGCCAGCCGTTTTCTCTCCGCCGTTCTGACGGGTGTGGCAGACGCTCTCCGATGTCTTGTCTGCATTTCCCTGTGACAGGTGCTGAGAGCATCTTTTCATAGGCTTGTTTGCCGCCTGGACAGCTTCCTTGGTGAGGTGTCCGTTCAAGTCTCTTACCCATTTTTTTTTTTTTTTTTTTGGTCTTTTTGCCATTTCTTGGGCCATTCCTGGGGCATGTGGAGGTTCCCAGGCTAGGGGTCGAATCAGAGCTGCAGCCGCCGGCCTACGCCAGAGCCACAGCAACGCGGGATCCGAGCCGTGCCTGCAACCTACACCACAGCGCACGGCAATGCGGGATCCTTAACCCACTGAGCGAGGGCGGGGATCGAACCCGCAACCTCCTGGTTCCTAGTCAGATTCGTTAACCACTGAGCCACGACGGGAACTCCCCCATTTTTTTACTAGGTTGTTTGTTTTCTTATGATAGAGTTGTAAGAATTCTTTGTATATTCTGAGTATAAGCCCTTTATCAGAGACGTGTTTCGCAGATATCTCTGTCAGAGTTGTTTTGAGGATTCAATAACACCGTCCACACTCGGGAAGTGGTTATCTTATCACTATTACTCTTTTTACTGCTGTTATTTATTACTCTCTTTTGTCCTGTGGCTAGAACACGACCTCATGCCTCTCAGCCCGGAACTCCCCACCGCACCTGCCAGGAGGGGCCTCGTGGCCCAAACCCCACCCCTTGGGTCATCTTTGCTGAAACTTTGCTGTGCTGTTTGTTGTTTACATGTTTACTTATCAGAGCCAACCAGCAAGCCCAGAGGAGGCCTCGCCCTCCGGCCCCGCCCCTCCCGGCGCCGGCCCCGCCCCGCCCCGGGACAAAGCCACCGCCCTCCGTCTCCCGCCCACACGGGTGTGCAGCCAGGCCTGCAGGGACACGTCCCCTCCTTCAGCCTCATCACAGCCCCCAGGGCCCGAGCCGAGGCCCAAAGGAGGACTTGTGTGCTGGCTCGTGCACACAAGACCTCCGGGGCACACAGGGATCCCGAGCGGCGAGTGCTGCGTGAATGGTCTTCCTGGCGGGAGTAGCTGTTGTCCCATTCTACAGATGAGGAAACTGAGGCTGAGAGAGACCGAGTGACAATACATTAGTGGCAGAGTAGGATTTGAACCCAGCAACGCTGCCCTTCAGCCTAAGTGGTTGGCTGCTGGGCGAAGCTGCATGCATGGCCTTTGCCCCTTCCGTGGGGCCTGCGGTGCTGGCTGCCTCCGCACTGGCCATCAGGATACTCATCAGAAGGTGGTCACGACACCCCCATGTCACGCGAAACGCCCTGCCCACGTCATCCCTTCAAGCTCCTTTAGACACCTGGCTCTGCAGCCGTATCCAGGGCTGCTCCCTCGCAGAGCGCAGGGCGATGCAGCAAGATCCGGCTGCGCGGAGCAGCGCACACCCTTTTCCCAGCCAGCCCCCCAGGACCCTTTCTCAGCTGCGCTCAGTGTGGGAAACAGTGTTTGCACGAAGCCGTTGTCAGCACGCAGACTGGAAGGCGGAGCCAAGCGCGGGGTCTCAAGGGGTGCGAGGCCCCATTCTCTGGGCTGGAAGGAGGCGCGGGATCTCGGACACGGGTCTCAAAGAGATGGGCAGGCCTCATGCTGAGAACACAGGCTGCCCCGCCTGCAGAGGCGCGCAGGGCTGCTTCTGTGGAGGCCTCTGAGCTGGCCCAGGTCCTGCGCCTGCCCCTGCCCGAGCTGCAGCAGTGGGCTGGTCCCACTGCCAAGCCCCCTTGACCTCTGGCTGTGCCGCTTGCATCCCACCCTTCACCCTGACTCTTCGAGGCCAGTACCATTAAACCCCCACTTCACAGAGGAGGAAGCTGCGGCTCAGAGCAGTTGCGAAACACCTTAGCTGGTCTGCCGAGAAGCCAGGCCCCTGCGGCCCTGCGAGGGGGTGTTCTCCCAGCTGTCCCGAGGCCCCTCGGCCTTTAATGCCTTTCTTCTGCCCTGGATGAGGCCCAGGCTCCAACCATGCACCAGGCCTGGGCCTGAGGACTCTGACCCAGTGTGACGAGGGGAGCCCAGAGGAGGGAGCAGTGATTCTGTGATTCCGCGGGGAGCAGCCCAGAGGGCTTCCTGGGGGAGGCGGCACTGGCCCTCAGCCTAGAAAGATGAGGTGCTTGTCAAATCCTTCAGCCCAGCGTGTTCCCCCCCCAAACTCACTATCTTCTCTTCCCACACCTCCTGCCCCGCCCAGTTTTATCTTGTGACCCGCCCCCTCCCTGTAACCCTGGCCTCCTGCTTTGGCCTCTGCCCTCTTCCCACCAGCCACTGCAGCCTCTGGTCTTTCTCAGATCCCGCCCCCACCTTCCGTCGCCACTCCTGTCCCAGCTGGACTTGCTCCAGCCTCCCCGCAGGGGGGACCTGCCTAGGAGTCCCATCGACACACTGGGAAGTGTGGCAGGTGGCCCTGTGAATGGTCACTGCCCATGATCAATTGCAGAAGGGGTGCAGAGGTTTTAAAAAACAGCTGCAGACTTCCTGCTGTGGTGCAACAGGATCGGGGCGTCTTGGGAGCACCGGGACGCAGGTTCAGTCCCCAGCCCAGCACAGTGAGTTAAGGATATGGCCTTGCCACAGCTGCGGCTTAGGTCGAAACTGCAGCTGGGATCTGACCCCTGGCCCGGGAACGTCATATGCCATGGGGCAGCAAGAAAAAGGAGAAAAAAGGCTGTTATTCCTCTCGTTGTGGGGCAGAGTCCACCTCTCCCCCCCCCCCTTTGAGCAGAGGATACTTAGTGACTCAAACCTGTCTCCTCACGGATGCTAGTCAGATTCCTTTCCGCTGTGCCAGCCAGGGAACTCCATCTCTGCCCTTTAAAACTGGGCAGACTGTCAACGGAATGAGGCAGAAGTGACACCTTCAGAAAGGACCATGTAACTTCCGCCTGGTTCTCAGGCCACTGGCCCTGGCCTGCCCACACGCCACCTGGAAACCTGGCCAGAGGGTAGGGGCCTCCTGCCTGCAGCGCCCGCGGGGCCCAGCCCGGGTGATGACACGAAAGGGAAGGAATTGCAGGGCCTCCAGGTGAATCCAGTTCTACAGCATCGTAAAATAGCTGTGCTACACCCCGAGTTCAGGGGCTTGCGATGGAGACGAGCAGAGGGCACTTGGGGACTCCCTATCTCTGAGGTCTTTCATTTCTCGACACAGAGCTGCTGGGACCTGGAAAGGCCTGGAGGCTGTGGGGGCGGAGCTGGCTTGGAACTCCAGGGTCAAATCCTAGAGTCACAGTTTACCCCTCCCCTGTGAAACTAGGGGGTGGATTAGAATCGGTGGACATTGGGCTGTGACCCCCGGCTTCCCCGGAACTGCTACAGTCAACCAGCCCCTAATACCACTGGAGTAGAGTCTTGAGTCATTAGATGCTGTGGTTCTCAGTTTGGGAAATCCAGGAAGGCTGCATGAAAGAGGCAGGGTTTAGTCATAAAGAACAGCCAGAGTTAAAAATAATGGTTGTTTGGAGTTCCTGTCGTGGCGCGGTGGTTAATGAATCCGACTAGGAACCATGAGGTTGCGGGTTCGGTCCCTGGCCTTCATCAGTGGGTGAAGGATCCGGCGTTGCTGTGAGCTGTGGTGTAGGTTGCAGACGCGGCTCGGATCCCGCGTTGCTGTGGCTCTGGCATAGGCTGGTGGCTGCAGCTCTGATTCGACCCCTAGCCTGGGAACCTCCATATGCCACAGGAAGCAGCCCAAGAAAAGGCAAAAAGACAAAAAAAAAAAAGTTGTTTTTTTACATTAAAATATTAAATTAAAAGATTATGTTAATTGACTTTATTAATGTATTGAAACACTATATGTTTCATTTATGTTAAAGATAACATAATAGGAGTTCCTGGAGTTCCTGTTGTGGTGCAGCGGAAAGGAATCTGACCAGTAACCACAAAGACGCAGGTTCGATCCCTGGCCTTGCTTACTGGGTTAAGGATCTGGCGTTGCCTTGAGCTGTGGCATAAGTTGCAGACAGGGCTCGGACCCAGCGTTGCTGTGGCTGTGGTGTAGGCCAGCAGCTGCAGCTCCAGTTTGATCCCTACCTTGGAACTTCCGTCTGCCACAGGTGTGACCCTAAAAAGCAAAAAAAAAAAAAGAGAGAGAGAGAGAGTTCCCGCTGTGGTGCAGTGGGATCGGCAGCATCTCCAGACCTGCAGTTTCGGTCCCCCGCCCCCCACGGTGGGTCAAGGATCAGGCATTACCACAGCTGCGGTGTAGCCCAGGACGGCGGTGCAAGTCTGATCCCTGGCCCGGGAACTCCATATTCCACACGGTTAGAAAAAAAGAAAAAAGGAAAAAAGCCCACCTCAGATTCTTGCAGAAATGTGTGACAGGAAGAGCACAAGGAAGGGGGAACCCATCCCTGTGGTCTCCTGCCGAGCCGTTACCTGGCTGACCTGCCCAGTATTTCCTCTTTCCCACCTCAATCCCAGTGCAACTTCGGGCCCACTTTTCCCAGGGTCCAAGCAGGGCACACCCAACTGGCAAGAGGGGGTGTTCCCACCACCAGCAGGGGCCCCCAGGCCCTGGCCTTGCGCAGAAGTCCCTGCAGAGGGACAGGCGGAGGTGGGGCTAAGCCCCAGCCGGCAGGAAAATCCCCAGACTCAGGGCCTGGTGGTCCCTGCTCAGCACAAAGGGAGCCGCGCCCCACCCCCACCCTCGCCTTCATGGGGCATCGCGGCCCCCAGCAGCCCCCCCGGGTGGGGGGGAATTCTTCCTTCCACCCAAGGACGTTTCTCTTTCGGTCCCTCCAAGGTCAAGCCCTCCAACGCCCTTTCCCGTGAACAGGTCTTCAGGGAAGACCTGCCGGGCAGGGTCGGGGGGCAGAACGTTCGAAGGGCGGCAAGGACAGTCCCCAGGTGGGGCTCCGGGACTCGGGGCCGCGGCCGCGCCCTGGACCCGGGCGGCCGGAAGGGAGACGCGGGTGGAGACAAGGCGGCATTTATAGCATTTCATTTATAGCATTTTCTGCCGCAAAGCGCTGTCGCACCCTCGCGGGGCACCCTCGGTGTGTGTGTGTGGGGGGGGGCCCGCCCGGATTCCCCCGGGGCGGTCCCGCGCTGGCCCCGCGCCCGCATGACCCGCGCCCCGACGGGCTCCGGAGAAACCAGGCTGCGGGCAGAAAGGCGGCGCCAGCGCGGCCGCGGGGCCAGCACCGCAGGGGCTGCGGAGGGTGTCTGGGCTGCAGGGCTCTGGAGAGTGACTTGTGCCTTTGTTCATGAGTCAAGAGCTTGAAAAACTTTCCCTTTGTGGCCTCCCAGGCCCTGGGCCACAGACCTCCTGGCCTCAGGCGGCCCCCTCGAGATCACGCGCTGTTCTCTAGACCCGCTGGCCTTGGAATTGTTCCTTAAAGGGGGCCTTTATTTTATTGATTTATGTATTTATTTATTTTGCCTTCTAGGGCTGCACCCTCGGTCGGCATGTGGAGGTTCCCAGGCTAGGGGTCTAATCAGCCGCTGGCCTACAGCACAGCTCACAGCAACGCACTGAGCGAGGCCGGGGATCGAACCCCCATCCTCATGGATCCTAGTCAGGTTTGGTAACTGCTGAGCCGTGAAGGGACCTCCTAAAGGTGACTTTTAATTGTTATGAAAGTGACACGCACATCAGAGTCGAACGGCACCGAAGGGCCTCTGAGCAGGAGAACAGAAAACCAGCTGCCACCTGCTAACACCCACGGACAGACAGGAGCTGAACACCTGCTGGGTTCTGGGCTCCCCTCTCTGTGCTGGGGATGCAGTGGAGGCTCAGACAGAACCCCCACTGCTGATCTAGCTGGACTGCCTCCAACCCCCACGGCCCCCTCACTTCTCAGTCCCATACGTGTGTTGCTATTCCTCCCTTCTCGGTGCCAGACAGCAGCTGCTGGCTTCCTGCTACAGATGAGGGTTCCGTCTCCTACACACTTCGCCCCAGTGCCCACTCTTTCTGTCACACTTTTTGGATCCATCAGCTTTTGGTGTTTTGCTTTGCATGTTACAATTATGGACGTCGGGTTCCCAGCTGAGCTGTGCAGTACTTTATCATTGCATTTGCTTTTCTTCTTCTTCTTTTTAGGGCCGCACCTGTGGCATATGAAAATTCCCAGACCAGGGGTCGAGCTGGAGCCACAGCTGCCGGCCTGCACCACAGCCACAGCAACCTGGGATCTGAGCCCCACCTGCAACCTACACCACAGCTCATGGCAACACCAGATCCTTAACCCACTGAGCAAGGCCAGGGATCAAATCTGCATCCTAATGGGTACTCATTGGGTTTGTAACCTGCTGAGCCATAACAGGATCTCCTATCACTGCGTTTTCTATTTTGCGTTATTTGGTTTTCTAGGAGTTGATAATTGCTCTGTTTTCTTCTTGTATCAAGCTGGGCACTCAGGGGATCCTTTCGACCTGGGGCCTCATGACCTTCCGTTGGGAAGCTGGAAGGCACAACTGCCCCTTTTACAAGTCCTAACTCACTTTGCTTCCATCCCTACCTGCTGCTCCACCTTCGGGGGGATCTCGTGTTTCTAGGGCTGTCATGTCATGGTCTGCACCTTCCTCCACTCCACTAAGTTGGTGACCCTGTTTCTATTCCTTTTTTTTAATTTTAAAGTTTTATTGACGTATACTTGATTTACAATGTTGTGACGCTTTCTGCGGTATAACGAAGTGATTCAGTTATGCACATATATATATATCCGTTCTTTTTCAGATTCTTTTCCTGTATAGGTTATTACAGTTTTTTTTGTTTTTTGTTTTTTGTTTTTGGTCTTTTTAGGGCCACACCCATGGCATATGGAGGTTCCCAATCGAGGGGTCTAATCGGAGCCATAGCTGCTGGTCTACACCACAGCCACAGCCACAGCACCTGGAGATCTGAGCCTTGCCTGCGACCTACACCACAGCTTATGGCAACGCCAGATCCTTCACCCACTGAGCAGGGCTTGAACCTGTGTCCTCATGGATGCTAGTCAGATTCATTTCCACTGAGCCACGACGGGAACTCTGGTTATTCAGAGTATTGAATAGAGTTCCCTGTCGTGTGCAGCAGGTTCCCGCTGACTGTCCATTCCATGGGCAGGGACGTGCAGATGCCTGTCCAAACGCCCCTCCCCTGTCTGCCCCTTTAGTAACCAGAGATTTGTCTTTGACGTCTGTGAGTCTGTTTCAGTTGTGCAAGTAAGTTCGTTTGTATCATTTTGGAAGATTCCACATATAAGCGATATCGTATGATATTTGTCTTTCTCTGTCCGACTTACTTCACTCAGCATGACAGCCTCTCGGTCCATCCACGTGGAACAGCTTCCAAGATTTGGGAGAGTCTCGTCTCTCCCATTGACTTTCCTGTTCTCTTTGTTCTTGGGAGTTTGGCCTTGACGTTTCCTTACGTTCCTTTGTTTTAGTGGAGCCTTGCGGGGGAAGAGAGAAAACACCTCTGTTCCGTTCACGGCTAACGAGACACCCCCTCAGCTTCTCTCTGAGCACCTGCTGTGGGCCATGGACTGTTTTGTTTCACATGGCTTTTTTGGTCACCCAGGTCTGAGCTCAGAAGACACCTCCTCCACGAAGCCTCCTTGGCCACCCATCTCATGTAGCCACCCCAGTGCTCTGTGCCATGTTACCCCACTTTACGTTTGTTTTTAGCTCTTTCTATTACTCCTTGAAATTTTTTTCCGTATTTCTTTCGTCAAAATAACAATTCCATGCCCCAGCAGGCTCACGCCACGAAGGCAGGGATGCCGCCTGCCTTGCCCCCTCAGCACCTGCTGGGGCATCAGGTAAAACTAGACGCTCAGGAAGTATGGGGTGCATGGACGGAGGGCTGAATCTCAGCCTGGGATGTCCAGGAGGGAACTTCAGCCTCACTTAAGGAAGAAGCTGGCAGCGGTCCGCGTTTCCTGGGAGCGGAAGATGCTGCCAGTGAGAGGGTGAGACCCTCATCGGGGAGAGATGCAAGCCCTGGCCAGGGGATGGCCGAGAGGGGACACACACACTAAGGGGAATGGCTCTGACCCCTCTGAGGCCGGGCTGAGGCCGGTGATGGGCTCAGGGTCACTCAGCTCCTTCCTGGGGAGGGAGGGCATCCTGGGGTCGGAAAGGGCCCTTTGCAGGCGGGCGTGGGGATGCGCCCTGGTCGTGGCCTCAGCCCAATCCCCAGGCACTTCTACTTCTCCTCTGATGGTGGGCATGCCACTTGTCCCCATATTGGCAGTGCTTCTGCCTGAGCCGTGGTGATAAGGCCATTTTCAGGTCCTGGGTTCTAGATGACAGGCTTGAGCCTTTAGATAACGCCGGATACAGAGCAGGCTGTTCCTGATCTGGGCTAAAAGCCTGGCTTCATCCTTCCTGGCAGCGGGACCTGGGCTGCAGCTTCCTTGCCTGTGAGGAAAGTCTAATTAACCACACTGGCTTCACCGGGTCACATCAAGTTAGGGACCCTGTCCTGCCTCCCAGCCATGAGGTGCTGTGCCTGGGGACCTGGGGGCAGACAGGCTCCTGGCCGGGGCTCCTGGGATGCCCAGAGCCCCTGGGCACCTGGAAGGTTCCTGGGGGCAGCCTCAGGCTCCCCACGCAGCCCTGAAGGGCACTGGGCAGGACAGACTGGAAGCCTCAGTCAGGAGCAAAGCACTTTGCATCTTCCCGCCAGCAGTGGAAGGAGTCCAAGGGCACGTGCCTTGCTCAGAGGAGGCTGCTGCAGGCTTGTCGAATGGAGGCTTGGGCAGGGAAACAGCTCTGGCCACAGTCTGGGGTGACCCGCAGCCTTTGACCCCTGGAGCCTGCGCTGCTCGTCCGTTATGTACAGATAATAATAAGAATGTGTATGCACCGTGCTTGGCTGTGAGCCCTCCTACTTCCCCAACGGCCCGCTGTGCACCTGCCATGTGCTGGGGCCCTACGGTGACCAGAGCAGAGTCACTGTCCTCATGCAGCCTGCAGCACCACCTCCACTGCCTGATGCTGGGCCAGAGGGAGCTCACCCCCTGCCTTGGGGCGGCTTGGTTCTGCTGCAGATGCAAGTGGGGCTGTGGCCACGGGCACAGCTGGGGTCCCTGATGAGAGGGGTAGTGCAGGGCAGGGGTCCTGGGAGGCAGCCTCCCCTCCATGTTTCAGAGCTGGGCTTTGAAGGGGGTAGGAATGAGTCAGGTGGGGAAGGCAGGGAAGGGCATTTCCAGCTGAGGGAACCACCTTTGCAAAGAAAGGCTCAGGGAGGAAAGCTGGGGTTGGGGAAAATGGCTGGGAAGCTATTCTCTTCGGGAGCCACAGCAGGGTGTGGAGCTTGGCCAGCCCTACCTGTTGGAAGGCCCCTGGCTTCACTGTGGAGGAACTGAGGGCAGAAAGAAAGCACAGAAGGGGAAGAGGAGTAGAGAAGTCACCGCAGCGCCCAGGGCGCCGCCGCGACCAGCTCTCGTCCAGCCGCCTGGCCAGAACTGGCCACCAGAGGGCACTGTGGACCCAGGCTGAGGAGGCCCTTGCGGTGCCGCGGCTGTGTGGGCGCATGCGCCTAGCTGTACCTGCGGCCTGTGTCTGGAATGGGCCTGAGCTTGTGCTCCGCTCACGGGTACCTGCTTGTGCATCCCCGCTGTGATCACGCGTTGTGTGCGTGTGTGTCTGGGGTGTGTGGACGGAGGTGTGAACTGGGCCCGTGGGAGAGTGTGAGTGAGCACGAGCAGGGGTGCATATAGGTGAGAGCAGGGCCCTCAGCTCGCCTTCCCCAGCCGCAGTTACTCCCCTCCCAGCCGCGCATCTCAAGGCCTCTGCACCCGCTGTTCCTTCCTCCCGCAATGTTCTTCCCCGACAGACTCACCACTGCTCCCTCACCCCCTCGGGGCTGTGCCTACACGTCACCTTCTAGTAAGGCTTGTCCCGACCTCCCTCTCTCTTTTTTTTTTTTTTTTGCTTTTTAGGGCCGTACCCCCAGCATATGGAGGTTCCAGGCTAGGGGTCCAATCGGAGCTACAGCTGCCGGCCTCCACCACAGCCACAGCAAGGCCAGATCCGAGCCGCATCTGCGATCTACACCACAGCTCAGGACAACGCCAGATCCTTAACCCACTGAGAAGGCCAGGGATTGAACCCGCAGTCTCACTGTTCCTAATCGGATTCACTTCCGCTGCGCGGCGGTGGGAGCTCCTCCTGCCCTCCCTCTGTAAGAGTACAGCCCCACTGCCTTCCCTGGTTTCTCCGTCGCACTTATCCTCTGGCCAGCTATAATTTAACTTGGGCATTTTGCTCGTGTGGTTCACCCACCGGACAATCCGTCATCTCCCCGAGGGCAGGGTGTTGCGTCTGTCTCTTCGACGTGGAGCCCTCAGTGCCAGGCACGCAGTCAGTGCGCAATAAATAGTTGTCGAAGGAATGACTGGCCGAGCTCCGGCCATCTCCCCCCGGCCCTCGGCACCCCAGGCCCCACCCACCTTGGCTCACACCACACCCTGCTGTGGCCACTCTCCTTTCTCTGTCTTCCAGAGGGTGTTTGGGATTCCAGGAGTCAGGGCAAGAGGCAGCCTGTTACAGTGACCCTGTCCAATGTCCCGCCTGGTTTCTGAGGGGTCATGGAAGCCCAGCCTCACTGGCTCCTTCGAGGCAGAGGGAGGCCAGCAGATGTGACTGCCGCCAGCAAGGAAGAGGGGAAGGAGCTTTGGGCGGTGCCCCTGCCCAGCATCAGCGTGCCTCTGCCTCCCACCGGGCCCTCACCCGTGGCCCCTCTCGCAGGTCCAGCCCTGTCTGGGGAGACTCTTGCCTTTCCGCCTGCTGAGCGCCTACGGGCCCTTAAAGGTCCAGTTTCAAAGTCACCTCTTCTGCGGAGCCTTCCTGACCTCACCCAGGTGGAGTCCGGCACCGGCCTGGGGCTTTTGCTCATGTGTCTATTTATAGCGCCCCACATGGAGTTTTGTGATTCTTGGGCTGTCAGGCTCCCTGACTAACCTCCTCCAACTGCAGGGCCTTGACTGAGTCGTAGGAGCAGCCCAGCACGGGACCGACCGGAGTTGCTTCCAGTGTCTGCGGCAGCGCTTCCGTCCTCCCTTTGTTCATGCCGCAAGTATTTATTAGGCACCTACTATGTGCTGGGCCCTGAGCGGTGCATCAGGAATTCCACAGGGGGAGTTCCCATCATGGCTCAGGGGTTAACCAGCCCGGCTAGCATCCGTGAGGATGCGGGTTTGATCCCTGGCCTCGCTCAGTGGGTTAAGGATCCGGTATTGCCATGAGCCGTGGTGTAGGTTGCAGATGCGGCTGGGATCCCGAGTTGCTGTGGCTCTGGCATAGGTGGGCAGCTACAGCTCCTGTTGAACCCCTAGCCTGGGAACCTCCATATGCTGCAGGAGCGGCCCTAAAAAGACCAAAAAAAAAAAAAAAAAAAAAAGAGAGAAGAAATCCACAGGGAGCCAGTTGGCAAGATTCCTGCCCAGGAGGGGCTGATGGTCTAGAGTGAGAGCCAGAGTAAAAGCAGGGTAAATAAGAAAGGCATTGGTGGCAGAGTGCTGTGCAGAGAATGAAAACTGATTTGGGGGTGGGGGGTGGCCAGAAAGGTCTTTTGAGGGAGTTCCTTTAAGAGGAGGCCTGCAGGATGAAAGCCCCGGGAATTATGGTGGGAGGTGGGGGAGAAAGAGGTTGTGGGCAGAGGGGACAGCAGCAGCCAGGCAGGGTGGGTAGTGGCATGTTCAAGGGGCAGCACTGAGACCCTTGCACATGGCACAGGCAGAGCAAAGCGGTGGGGGGTACCATGGGAGGAGCAGAAGTCCTAGCGGCCACTGGGGGCCTGAACCAAGAAAACCAGCAGGAGCAGGCCTGCAGTCCCAGGAAGAAGGTAGCTGCTGCCAGTGCCTGTTTCCCAGATGGATAAGCAGCAGGTCCTGAGGCCACATGACCCATTTGGGACAGAGTGCTCTGGGCAGCTCCAGACACCCAGGAGTGGTGAGCGCTTCCTGTAGGAGGTGTCCACAGTGTGTTTACAAACATCTCTTGGGCACCTAGTGAGTTCCAGGCCTGAAGCCAGGCGCTTCCAAGGTGGCGGTCATGGACTAATTTCAGAGAGGCCTCGTTGTCCCCATGGGACAGGGCTGTAAGCAGCAGTGTTGGCATTTGAACCCGTAGCCTGAGGAGTCCATAGCTCATGCCTTTCTGCCCACTGCCGGGAAAGATGAGCCAGAGACACAGGAGGAAATAATGATAATTAGTAGGCCTCCCCTTATCTCATCTGACTGTGTGGGTGGGCCCCGAGGGTCACCTCTGTCTTAAAAGCGGGAAGGCTCCACGCCTTTCTAGCAGGTGGTGGAATCTGCTTCCCTCACGTGAGATGCCTGGCAGGTCACACGCTCATACCTGCCTGAAGCCAGGGGCTGACCCTGTGACCTTTGCCAGGCCGGCTATCCAAGTCCTGGTCCCAGTTTGCCAGCTTGGTCAGTGGCTCCTGAAATCCCAAGCTCCCACGTGGGAGCAGAAAGGGCACCGGCCCGACTGGACATTATACAGATGAGCAGACTGAGGCCTCGAGAGGAGGAGGGACGGAATCAAGGGCGTGGGAGAGAGCCAGGACTAGACCTTGGCTGAAATGCTTTGAGATGCCGTCTTACTCGCTAAGGCTGTTTCCGCACGTGTAGAACCGGGCGGGGGCAGGGGACACAGCCCTCAGAGCTACCGACGTTTGCTGACTTCTCCCCAGGTACCACCAAGCCGGCCTTTGTGTCCCCAGCCGTTGCTGAATACGGAATAAACATGCGCACGCCGGGCATTCAGTCAACAAACACCTCTTGCGTGTCGGTGGAAGCCAGGGTCTCTTCCCACCAGCAGCGCCGGGAGGCGGGGACGCGAAAACAGGCTCGGGTGGCCTGACTTGCCCAGGTCAGCCCCGCTATGAAGTAGTCGAATCGGGATCTGACCCCAGCTTCACCCCCGGGGCGCACTTCGAGCCCACCGGCGGCACCCGCCTTCCTGCTCCCCAGGGCCTCCGCCAGGCCGCCGGGGACACCCGGTCGCTGCGCACACTGCGGGGCTCGAGTCCGGGTGGGCGGGGCTTGCGCCTGGTCGGCGGGGGTGCGGAGCCTGACTGGTTTCCAGGTGGCAGGCGGGCTTGACAGGCGGTGGGAGGAGCCACATCCCCGGCCAACGGAGGGCGAGGCTTGAGCTTGACGGGCAGCCCCGGGCCCGCGTTTGATAGGCAGGGGCCGGGCCCCGGAGACCGGAGGACCAATGGGGGTGCGGGGCGGGGCTTGCGTCGGCGCCGTCCGGCCGGGGCCCCAGTCGCGCTGCCCAGTCTGGCCCCGCCGCCGCCTGCCGCGGTCGCGTCCTCGCCGCCGCCCTGGCCGCCGCCCGGGCCGCCCGCCCGCAGCCATGAGCGCGTTCCGCTCGGGCCCAGCCCGTCGCCCCCTGGACTAATCCCGCTGCCGCCCCGACCCGCCTGCACCATGGAGTCGCCCGCCGCGAGTCCTCCCGCCGGCGTGCCCCCGCCCAAAGGTAGGAGCGCCTGGACTGCAGACGCGAGTCTTGCGCGGTCCTCTGGCCCGGCCTCGAACCTCTCGCTCTTCGGTCCCGCGCCCATCCTGGGACCTCGACTGGGTCCCATTTTAGGCTTTGGGGCTGCACCCAGGCCCAAACTCAGGCGGGGGTCTGGTCCTGATCACCCCGCTCCGGGTCAGGAACGTCCATCTGACCTCCCGGTTTGGGCCTTAACTGCACCCTGGACAGGAACTCTCCCAATCCGGGTCCCTCAGCTGGACCGAGGTGGGAGTCACTCTGAGCCCGCGCCCAGCCCGCTTCCACTTCTGGATACCGGGGTTGCATCCAGGCTGGGATTTAACTGGCTCCACGTCTGGGCCCCAGCGGTGCCCCCTGCTGGGGATCTCCCGTGTGGGTGCCCTGGCTAGGCTCCAGCTCAGAACTCCCCGTCTCCCCCCCAACCCCCACCGCGCTCCATCCTCCTAGGCTCCACATTGTGCGCTCCCTGGCCTGCCTGCATCCCGCCCTGCAGCCCTGTCTCCCTGGGAACCTCCCTGAGCCTCCCACCTGGCTCTGCTGCACAGCCCCCTCTCATGGGCTCGCCTTGTCCCGAGTTGCAGCCTCCTCTGCACCAGGGAGCTCACCCTCTCCTGCGCATGTCTCCAGGGTTGATTGGTCCCAGGTCTGTCCCGCTGCCTGTGGGTCCTGGGCCACTGCCAGGCCGGGTGCTGGCTGTGCAATGGGCTTGCTCTTGTCTTCTCCAAGTAGCCGGCCTTCCTGGAAATTTTTGTGAGGTGGCGGCTGCGGCGGCCGGATTTGTCATGCAGAGGGGGAGGACGAGACTTGGAGGGCAAAAGGGGGATTTTTTTGGCAGGGAGAGGCAAGGATGTTTTGGCCTGTCGGAGTCTTGGCGGGCTGGGCTGCGTGAGACGTTTCCAAACCGGACACAGCCCTGATGAATGGGCTGCCCCCCCAGCCTGCTGCCTCATCCCAGCGGCAGGAGCGTCTCTGGGCCCCGGTGTCCTTATCACACCTGCTTCCGTGGACTGTGGACTCTGGGCATGAGACGGTGAACCCTGAAGAGTTTTAGGCCAGTGTGGGTGATGAGGCGAAGGGCTCGCGTGGTCACAGTTTTTCTAGCTGGAAAGGCCTCAGCCATGTGGGATCAAGGCTTTGCCTCTGTTTGGATTGTAGCTGCAGAGTGAGGGGGAGAAAGGCAACAGCTGGAGCTCAGCGGCCCGCATCAGGGGTTGTCCCTGCTTCTCTTTTTCTGGGTGTGTGTGTGTGGGGGGCAGGCAGCTGGAGGGCTTGTGGGGTCCTGGCGAGGGTGTGGGTCCTTGCCTGCCCCTGCTCCTGGCGGCTGCGGTGGCTGTGGGCCGGAGCCCAGCCGGCCGGGTGGGCAGGGTAATTACGTCTTACCTAAGTGGGAGGCCGGATCCCTGACCATTGCCCAACCGCTGTGAGTAACCCAGGAGGCACTCGAGGGGGAGATGGCTGGGGAGGGATGTGCCCTGTGCAGACCTCGTGGAGCTCAGGAACTGGGAAATCGGGCACTTCTCTTCCCCAGCTCCAGGTTGAGGCCTGGCCTGGCCAGGGCTGTGAGATCCGGGGCAGGTCCACGCATCACTCTGGGCCACAGTGTCTTTCAGGGGCAGAGAGAAGACGATGGAAGCCGTGTTTGTTTGTGACGGTCCTTCCAGGTGGGGAAGCCCTCGTCGAAGTAAAAATTGCAGGTTGCATAGTTACGGAGGGAGAGGGCTCGTGTGTGTGAAGGGATAAAGCACTTTTGGCAGACGCGCGTGCTGTGTGACCTGAGCTGAGGTGCCGCCCTCTCTGAGCCTCTGCAGAGAGGGGACCAGGCTGGATTTTAGTGTGGGAGTCCAGGTAACAGATGCTGTTGGGTGGGTTGGATGGAGGGTCGGGCCTCCCCAAGGCCCAGGGACCTCGTCAGCCTCTTTGGGGTCCGGGGCGAAATGTAGTGGGGAAGCCACCGTGCCGCTCACCCAGGCCCCGAGAGCTCCCACACACCCGCGTTCCCATGAGCCAGGTGCTGCGCCATCAGTTGTCCACAGTGCTCTTCGCCGTCAGGGAAGCTGAGGCTCAGAGGCTCTCAGTGCCTTGCCCGAGGTCACACAGCTTTGGCAGTGGACCTAGTGTGTCTCTGCAGTGCTCCTCTGGGGGCGTGCCATTTCTGTGCCGGATGCTTGGGCTGAGCTGGTGGGGGACCCCCCCCCAATCACACCTCTGTCCAGAGGCATCTCCTCCAGCCCACGCCTGACCTGGAGGGTGGACGGAGCAGATGAGATGCTTCCCGCGTGCACAGCTCTGTACAGTTGGCATGTTTCATGCTCCCTGCAGTCTGACCCATTTGACAGGTGACAAAACTGAGGTCAGCCAGGAGGAGTGGCTGGACGGAGCCCTCCCCACCCTGGGCACAGGCCACAGTGTTGTCCTCCTTGTCACCTTCTCAAGGAATTTGGACCAGGCAGGGTGTGGTCAGCACTTGACCCTGGAGAGCGTCACCGCTGAGCTTCCTGCCCTGCCCTCTGTGCCACAGGCCTGGGGAGCTTCCTGGGAGAGGACGAGTCCCCAGGCCCCACAGCCCTGCAGTTTTCCCGGGGCCTCCTCGCCCACATGCCACCTTAGATCGGGGTCAGGGCAGGGGCATTTTGGGTTGGCACAGCCTGGGTCTGCTGCCTCTGGCCACGTTGTCCTTGGGGGGCCCTCTGCACCGTGAGTACCACCCCCGGGCACTTGCTAGTGATTTCATGTGGCTGCTGGTGGGGACACGGAGGCTGCAGGAGCACCGTGTCCTGGCCCTTCCTGCCGTGCAGCTGCCCCCCCACCCATCCCATCCCCATCCCGGCTGTCGGAAAGATGGGAGGGTGGCACCTTGGGGACTTCCCCCGCCCCTGGAGTGACGCACAGGAAACTGTCTATCAGCCAGCGTGTGGCCGGGCCTGAAGGGAGCAAAGTTCTCCGTCGCTTGTGTGGGGAGAGGGCCGGGCAGCAGGAGGCTTCCGGCGGGTGAGTCAGCGGGCACTGGGCACTGACTCACCCGCCCGGCATGCCAGCCGGCTGGCTGCTGCTCACAGCGGCAGTGCCGGGCCACCAGTGGGTGGAGGGGCGGTGGGACCCTGCCTCACCGGTCAGCATCTGGCCCTGAGCTGGCCTGGGAGGTGGCCCCCCCCCCGGAACCTCAGACCAAGCTGGGACCCCTGCGTGGGCCCTCCTGGCCCTGTGCCCCTGCCCCCCCCACCCCTCCCCGCCGGAACTTCCTCTGTTGGGCAAAGGCCCTGCTTCCTCTTGCTGTCGGAGCAGAGGCAGGAACGGGGCGGCGGCTGCTGACAGCCCTTGGCCCAGGGGCCCCTCGGCTCAGAGGTGCTGCCCAGGGCTCCAAGAGGCCAAGGCACAGAGGTGGTGTGGGGTCACCTGAGCTCCCAGCATCAGGGGTGCAGAGTGACTGCAGCCAGGTCCCGGCTCAGCCCCTTTTGCCCTGATGTTGGACGGAGGCATCTGGTGTGCCTACTGCCCGCCGGAAGTGCTTTTGGGCCCTGGCGCTGCCCAGCGCTCCTGTGCGAGGCCTCGGCTTCTTCACCTGTGGGATGGGAATGGGGACACTGTGTGGGGACCTCGCGGGCGGCCCTGAGGTGCCCGGTGTCAGGTGCCGGGGCGGCAAGGCGGCCCTCGCTCGGCCTGTGCAGAGGCTCCGTGACAGGAAGCGGGGGCAGAGCCCGGGCTCCGGGGTGTCGGCCTGTTCCCATTCTGACCTTCTTCCCAGCTTCCCACCTTCCTCACGCGCCCTCTGTGACCTCAGCCTCCCTTCTGCCAAGTGGGAGCAGGTGCTCGTCCCTCGCAGGGGCAGTAAAGGTGGCAGGTCGTGCTTGTCGGAGGACTGTCACCTGCGGTTATTTTCTTGCTGTTACGTTCATAGCGGTCGTTCGTTCGCTGGCGGAGGAACGAGCAGGGCTGGGACCTCTGAGAGTGGACGTGACGGACTTGCCGCTGTGACCCGAGGACTCCGGCTGCGAGGCCTGTGATGCCAGCCCCAGCACAGCAGCTCTTTGCCCACGGGTCCCCGGGCTGGAGCTGGGAGCTCCCGTTACCTCTTGGGCCTTCCTGGGGAGGGCCTGGGGGGACAGAGGGGACTGCGTGGCTGCCACTCTCTGCAAGTCTGCCTCCCCCCACAGTGTGGGGGGGTGTGGGACCGGGAGGAGGGTGGGAGCTGCCTAGGCCAGCCCCTCGGAGGGCGGACCTTTGTCAGTGCCAGGTGTGGGATCCAGGGGTGGGCAAGGAATGCCCTGACTCGGGACGCGTCCAGCTCCGAGGCCAGCTGTGTCGTGGACAGCGGGATGCAGGGCCTTGGCGGCCAGGGGAGCGTTGTCAGTGTCCCAGGAGGTCACTGTTGGGTCCCAGAGGAAGATGGCCACCCAGAGAGCCTCATCCTGGCCGGGCGGGTGATAAGGCAGCCCCCAAGGCTGGGGCCCAGGCCCCCCGGGACCACCCGTGCCTCCCCTTGGCTGGGCCTCTTGGAGGTGCCCACGTGAGTGGGGCCTGCTCGCCCAGCTGCTTCTCTAGCTGGTTCCCCAGCAGCGGCGGTGGAACCCCCCAAAGCCTCAGGCGGAGGCTGTAAAGGGGAGAAGCCTGGGAGGACCACCAGCCTCACCCTGAAGGGCTCCCCCTCCTCCCCAGTCATGGGAATGGGTCCCTGTCACCTCCCCCCGCGCTGGGGACCCCTCTCCAGGGCTGGCCTGGCCTCTCTGGGGAGGCCGTGTCCAACCGGCCCTCTTTCTGGCCCTGGGCGGCTCTGCGCCTGCTGGGCTGATACCCTGCCCCCCAGCCAGGGGCTGCCGTTCCCTTTTCATCTGTTAACTGCACGTGTGTCACCGACTCCAGAAGGACATAGAGAGCATACCTCTCCGTTTTAAAGAATAAAGTGATTTTTTGTTTCTTTTTGCCTTTTCTAGGGCCACTCCCGCGGCATATGGAGGTTCCCAAGCCAGGGGTCTCCTTGGAGCCGTAGCCATGGGTCTACGCCAGAGCCCCAGCAACACCAGATCCGAGCCGTGTCTGCAACCTACACCACAGCTCACGGCCACGCCGGATCCTCAACCCACTGAGCGAGGCCCGGGATTGAACCCGCAACCTCATGGTTCCTAGTCGGATTCGTTAACCACTGCGCCATGAAGGGAACTCCATCATTTCTTTATTACTGTTTTAAATCAAGCTCTAATGTGTGTGCGGTGTGTTTACGTTCACTGTCCTGCAGAATCCCCGGGCGGCGTCCACACTGTCCACGGGGCAGCACTGGTATGTGGTGGAGGGCAGGGACTAGAGCCGTTTGGCTGGGTTCAGGCTTGTCTCCTCCCGCCAGGAGCTGTGTGGCCTGGGCCCACTAGAACCTCAACTGAGGATTCAGTGTGCTAATATGTGGATGCACTCACTGTGGGGCTGCTCAGGGCTGGTGTGCACGAGAGTCTGCGGCTGCTGCTTTCAGTGAATCTTCAGTTCCCCAGCCCAGATTGTGCAGTGCTCGGCCTGCGCAGCCGTGCTGACAGCCCTGCTTCCCTCCTGTGTGTCACTGTGCAGCTTCGCAGGTTTGTCTTATGGATGCATGAGCCAGTGGGTATGACGTGACAAGTGGAGGCCCATGGATGTCGTGGGGGTGTTTGGGTGCAGTCAGAAGGGAGCAGGGGATCCGAGGGACATTGCTCTGCACCAGGTGAGCGGGCGCTTCCTCTGTGCTGGCAGCCAGCAGCAGCTGAGGCCTGGATGGGAGGCCTGCCCACTCCGGGAGCTTAGCCTTGTCTTTTTTTTTTTTGCTTTTTTAGGGCCTTACCCGCAGCATATGGAGGTTCCCAGGCTAGGGGTCGAATCGGAGCTACTGCTGCCGGCCTACACCACAGCCACAGCAACGAGCTGTCTGTGACCTACACTACGGCTCATGGCCACAACACCGGATCCTTAACCCACGGAGCGAGGCCAGGGATCAATCCCACAACCTCCTGGTTCCTAGTCGGATTCGTTTCCGCTGCGCCATGATGGGAACTCCAGCTTGGCCTTGTCTTAACAGCCCCTCACCCGTTCTCCTCCTCTTCTGTAGGTCAAGGCCTTTGCACTCACTGCCCAGAACGTCAAGGGAGGAAAGTAAGGCTCAGAGAGGGTTTGTGGTTTATCCACGGTCACACAGCAGTGCAGCCCCTGATGCCAAAGCCTGCCCTTCCCCAGGGTGGCCTGGGGACACTGTCGTGGCTGCTGCTGAGGTCTGAGGAGCCAGCATCCCAGAGGTTCCAACAAGCCGTTTTTCGCTTCTCTTTGGGACCCTCTACGAAGAGACCAGTGTCCGCTCGCAAATCTGGAGGCTGGAGCCCCTGGAATGCAGAGAGAGCGTCGCCTGCCATCCTGCCAGGGGTCCCCCCAGACCCTGGGTGTCTCTGCCTCCTGGGGTTGCCGAAGGGGTCAGAGGAGATGTGATTCCACTCAGACGGGCCCAGATAGCGCCAGCCCTTGATCTTTCTGCCTTGTCCCTTAGGGATGAGTTCGTGGGGGCGGCTTCCGGCCGGCGCGGCCTTCGTGCGGGCAGTGCTCACAGGCCACACAGCCCCGAGGGGCAGCCTTCCTGCGCCTGCCCCTCTGCCTGGACCACTGTGGCTGCAGAGCTTTGCAGGCCGCGGCCCCTGGCAGCTCAGATCTCACCTCCGAGAGGCCCCCGGGCCCTGCTCCCCTTTCCTCAGAGCACTTGGCGGGCGGAGACCCGCGCAGACGTGCACTCCTGGGCTTTGTCAGTCTGCGGGGCCTGTGGTCTGACTCGCCGCAGCCCTGGCACGTCGCGCCTTGCGGTGGTTGGTTCTGGCCTCTCCTCACCAGGCGCCGGTAGCGGCCCACGTTGGGACCAGCCGTGTCTTCAGGCTTTGCTGCAGGGCCTTGGTTGGAGGTGATGGGGCCGGGGCCCTGTCTGCTCCTTGCTGAGGGGCGATGCTGAGAACTGGGCAGGCGGGACCCCCCCACGTGCTCTGCAGACAAGAAGGGCCCCAGGAGTGGAGGGACGGGTGCCGAGGGCCTTGGTGGCCGGGCCCTGGCCCGGTGGCCACCATGCTGCTGGGAGGACCGGTCCGGCCTGTCGCTCCCCTGTGGGCTGGGTACTGAGGGCGCCTGTGGCAGGTGCCAGGCCTGGCGCTCGGAGGCTCTCAGGAAGTGGGCAGCCCTTCCCCTCCTTGGGGCCCGGGGAGGCTTGGTGGGCCTCTGGGAGGGGGACCCCCAAGGGGACGTCTCAGACATGTGCGGCCCGAGTGCCTGTCCCTGCTGCTCCTGCCTCACAACTCGGAGGCTCAGGGGTCTCTCGGTGTCCTCAGCTGGGGGCCCACAGGCCAGTCACGGTGAGATAAAGACACGGAGCATCGGGTGTGGGCCTTGGTGCGGCAGAGCCATGCAGGTGGGCCTCCTGCCCCCCTGGGGCCTGCCCGTCCCCTTCTCGGGACTCAGTTGGCCCACCTGTGCAGTGGGAGGGGTTGGCCTCGTCCATCTCCCACAGGATAGAGCTGACCTGCGGCGGGCAAGGCCGGCAGGGGGCGTGGGCGTCCTCAGGCATCTGCCCTCCGCGACGGACACGGGCCCAGGTGGTCCAGGATGTCTTCAGGAGAAACGGAAATGACCAGAAGCCCCCAGAATAGCCCAGAGGAGGAGTGGGAATAGTGAATTGGGAGAAGGTATTGCTTTTGCCTGGGAGGCCACGGGCGAGACGGACCGTGACGTGCTGAGCCCTGAGGGAGCGAGGCCTGGCAGGGGCCCGGTGCAGGGTGTCCGCCCCGCACGCACCCCGAGAGCGGGGCAGCCCGGCCGCTCCTGGCCCCAGGGCCCTCCCTCAGGCTTCACCTCTGCCGCCACCACTCACGGCGCCCTTGGCCCGGCAGCCCCCTGACCTGTGGAAGCACTTCTTCCTGGGCCGTAGGCCGGGTCTTATCTTGGGGCACGTTTCCAGGTGGTGCAGCCTCATCTTCCTCGCACCAGGCCTGCTAAGGCAGGGCCCCGAACCTCGCTGGACGGCCCTGATAACCGTGCGAGGTCGTCTGTTCGCCTCACGTCACACTTGAGGCCATGATGCCCAGAGAGGTTAGGTCACTTGCCTGAGGGCACACAGCCTGGAGGTGGCAGAGGGGCAGTTGGAGCCCAGGCTGTCTGGCCCCAGAGTCAGTCTTGGGTCTGAGATGTAACTACAGAGCAGAAGGGCAGGAGAGAAGTGGCCTCAGGAACTGCCCGCCCTGGCGTTTCCTCCCGGTGTGTAGAATGGGCTGGCTTCTCCTGAGGGCCTCAGAGGCAGGAACCTCGCAGGCGTGGAGTGGCTGCGGCCTCCAGGGTGCGCGGGCCCAGCCAGAGCCAGCCTGGGGCAGCCGGCTTAGGGGCCTGGCCTGCCTGTGCCTCTGCTGGTCCTGCCCGTCCCTGGGGCCTGGGCATCCTCCCCTGGCAGGTGGTGGCCTGTGGCCCAAGGCTGCATGTTGCAGGTGCTGGTGGCCCCTGCTGGCTGGAGCCGGTGCGGGGGCTCCTCACAGACGAGCCCCAGAGGGGCCCTGAGGTGCAGCGGGCAGGGGAGAGGAGGCCGAGGGGCCTGGGTCTGCCCTGCTTGGCCCCTGTGGGCCTGGCGGGCTTCCCCGGGAAGGTGGGACCCCAGGCACCCCCACCCCGCCCAGTCTAGCTGCGGGGGCCGGGAGGGTGGCTCTGGGCTCTGGCGCCTCGGTCTCCTGCCTCACCACGGGGAGGGCTGGCCCAGGGCACCGGCCTGCGTGGTGGCTGTGGAGGCGCACTCCAGAGGGGGTGTTCGGCCTGGCCCTTCCCCGCCTGGCCTTCCCGCCCCGGCCTGTTTTCTGATTGAGCCGAGGGAGCACCTTACTCTGGCGGCTCCAGCCGCAGACACCTGCTGTCCGACGAGCGGGAGCGCATGGAGGTGTCTGTGGGCCGGTCCGCGGAGGCCGAGGCGGGAGGAGCCGGGGCCTCGCCCTGGGGCCTGCAGGGGCGTCTTCCTGCGTCTCCTCTCATCCTCTGCCCTCCGTGCCCCTGTCTCTGCGTCCAGGTCCCCTTTACATGAGGACACCGCTGCCCTAATGGCCTTCTTCTCAGGGATCACGGCTGTGTCCAGAGACGGCCGTGGTCACCAGGGTCAGGACGCCACCTCCCGGGGACACGCTCAGGCCTTATGGAAACTTGGGGGCGCCGGCCTGCCTTGTGGGGGCGGGCGGGGCGGCTGTGGGCGCTGGGGCAGGCCGTGATGGAGCTGTCTCGCCTTGGGCGGCTGTGGGGGCACTGCCCCGGGCCATCTTCCAGGAAAACCGGCAGCGCTCGGGCCCTCCAGCCTGGGCTGGGCGCTTGGAGGCCCCAGAGCCCCGTCCCGGCACAGACCACACTGACCTCGCCGTCTGTGTGTGCCCCGGCCCGGGGCAGGCCGCGTCCTCTCCGCCCCGGGAACGTTCACGGACCAGTGGCTGACCCCACACTCACCTTCTCCCTTTTAGGAAAATCCAGGAGGAAGAAGGACTTACGGATCTCTTGCATGTCCAAGCCGCCGGCACCCAGCCCCACGTGAGTGTCCGTGGCTCCTCCCCTGCACCGCCTGGAGAGCTTCCTGGCGGCCGGCAGGGCTGTGGCCTCTCAGGCCACCTGGGGCCTCCTCGCCCAAGGGGCGGACGGATGGCGAGGCCCTGGCCGCGTGTGTGACACAGCCGTTGCGCAGTGACCGAGACGAGGGGCTTGCTGGGCCAGTGCCCGGGCTGGTCCCCTCTCGGGGGGTGCGGCTCACGGGCTCTGCTTTTCCCTGCAGGCCCCCCCGGAACCTGGACTCCCGGACCTTCATCACCATCGGAGACAGGGTGGGTGTGCCCAGCCCGCGGGGCCCTTGCTGCTCCCAGCTGACCCCTAGGGCCCCGGGAAGTGGCTGTGGGGGTGGACAGCACTCTCTCCCTGCTGTTGGCCGTGTGGCCCATCTGGAGCAGGGGGCGGAGGTGGCAAACCGGGGCTGCCATGGAGTCCCTGACCTCAGCATGGGTGGTGTGGCCACCACGGTTCTGGCCCTTGGGGCCGGCGTCTGGGGTCGTGCATTTCAGTTGCACCCAAGAACCTCCTGAGGGCTTGGGGACCGTGTGTCGCCCCAGGACACGCCGAGGGTCTCTGGGCAGAGGCCTCACTCTGGAGCTTCTCCTCGACCAACACCCCCTCCCGCCTGGGTTCTGAGTCCCCCCACTTGTCGCTGTCAGTGTCCTGTTGGTTCACCTGCTCGCTGCCTTGCGCCTGCCTCTGGAAACAGGGCAAGAGACGGTGGGCGGCCCGGGCCACGCTGCTCCCTGGGAGGCGGGGCCTGTCTCTTGCCTCTTTTGTGTCCCCAGTGCCTCACCAGGGACTCGATGCAGTAGATGCTGAGTAAAAGCTGGCTGGATGCGTGGTCCGGTCTGGCTGCTGCAGCGGCGGGGGCCAGAGGGATGGGGCGGCTCGAGGGCCCCGCGCCTGCTGGGAGCATTTCCCGGGCAGCCCGCTTACCCTCCCAGCAGCCCTTGCTCGTTGGTGCTGTGCCTGTTCTGTGGAAGGCGAGGGGAGGCTCAGTGGGCGTGCAGGACTGGCCCCGGGGCACCCAGCAGGATGCGCTTGCTGCAGGATTGGAGCACAGATCAGCCGGGCTGGTGGCCTTCTCTTTCTGCTGCCCCAGCACCTCTGCTGGACGGTGTGTGGGGGGTGAGGGCTGGCACCTGTCTTGGCCCCCGTGGACCCTCTCTTTCTTCTGTCCCCAAGAACTTTGAGGTTGAGGCCGACGACCTGGTGACCATCTCGGAGCTGGGCCGGGGAGCCTACGGGGTGGTGGAGAAGGTGCGCCACGCCCAGAGCGGCACCATCATGGCCGTGAAGGTGAGCAGCCCCCGCCCCCCCTCCCCTGGGGGCCCCCCCGCCAGCCACCTGACGGCTGCCCTCGCCCCACAGCGCATCCGGGCCACCGTGAACTCGCAGGAGCAGAAGCGCCTGCTCATGGACTTGGACGTCAACATGCGCACAGTGGACTGTTTTTACACCGTCACCTTCTACGGGGCCCTGTTCAGAGAGGTGGGCTCTGCGGGGGCGGGGAAGGGCGGGGGGCGGGGCTGGGAAGGGCAGGTGTGTGAGGGGGGGCCTCTCTCCCGGCCCGATGGCGTGCAGGGCCGGCGGGGGCTGGGGACAGAGACCAGGAACCCACACTGGGCTCCTAGAGTCCAGGGGTGGAGGAAGGGCTCCCCTGCCTGGCCTTGCGCCCTTTGCTCCGGTGGGGTCCCCAGGCTTGCTGGGTGCCCTGGACCCAGGGGTGGGTCCCCGATTGGCTGAGCACCCGTGTCAGGCCCAGGTCCCATGCTGGGTTGGAGCTGGCGGGGGCCCAGGGCGGGCAGGTACCCCAGGCAGCCGGCGTCCTCCGAAGGCCGTCCCGAGGGCTGAGGCGTGGGGCAGTGCGTTGCAGGTGGAGGAGGGAGCCATCTGCCACGATGTCTCTGTGTCCCCAGTGCCTCAGCAGGGACTCGGTGCAGTAGATGCTGAATAAAGTCTGGCTGGATGCGAGGTCCAGTCTGGCCTCTGGGGTGAGCCCTGGGCGGGGGGCCCGGGGCTGAGGCAGGAAGGGTTGGCCAGGCGGGGTCGCAGAGCGGAGCTGGCACAGGAGGGTCCCAGAGCCCCTGCTGGAGGGACTCAGTCACGTGTGTGTTTTAGTCACTTTTCCCTGGAACCTGCCGTGTAATTAGGGAGGCAGGAGAGGCCAGATGGGGAGACCAGAGGTGATGGGGGGGGAAGGCTGCCCTGTAGACCCGGCAGTGGGAGGGGGCGGGGGCGGGGGGGGGTTGGGGAGGCGGTGGGCCGGCCCGAGGGGTTTGGGAGGCAGCATAGGGGAGCTGGGAGGTCCGCGAACCCCAGTGTAGGGGAGCTGGGAGGTCCGCGAACCCCAGTGTAGGGGAGCTGGGAGGTCCGCGAACCCCAGTGTAGGGGAGCTGGGAGGTCCGCGAACCCCAGTGTAGGGGAGCTGGGAGGTCCGCGAACCCCAGTGTAGGGGAGCTGGGAGGTCCGCGAACCCCAGTGTAGGGGAGCTGGGAGGTCCGCGAACCCCAGTGTAGGGGAGCTGGGAGGTCCGCGAACCCCAGTGTAGGGAGCTGGGAGGTCCGCGAACCCCAGTGTAGGGGAGCTGGGAGGTCCGCGAACCCCAGTGTAGGGGAGCTGGGAGGTCCGCGAACCCCAGTGTAGGGGAGCTGGGAGGTCCGCGAACCCCAGTGTAGGGGAGCTGGGAGGTCCGCGAACCCCAGTGTAGGGAGCTGGGAGGTCCGCGAACCCCAGTGTAGGGGAGCTGGGAGGTCCGCGAACCCCAGTGTAGGGAGCTGGGAGGTCCGCGAACCCCAGTGTAGGGGAGCTGGGAGGTCCGCGAACCCCAGTGTAGGGAGCTGGGAGGTCCGCGAACCCCTGAGGGCTGAGGGCCGCGGGTCTGTGGGGAGGCGCTGGCTCCGGGCGCGGGCGGGCGTGGCTGAGCCGGTGCCGCCTGCAGGGAGATGTGTGGATCTGCATGGAGCTCATGGACACGTCCCTGGACAAGTTTTACCGGAAGGTGCTGGAGAAAAACATGACGATTCCAGAGGACATTCTGGGGGAAATTGCTGTGTCTGTAAGTGGCTCAGGCCTGGAGGCGCTTGGGGGTTCTAGGGCCCAGAAGCCCAGGCCTGCTTCCGCAGCCACAGCCTGTCCTGATGTGGTGTCGTGGGCAGAGCTGGGCCCCTTCTGTGGCCCCCAGTTGTCCCCTGGCCAGGGTCTCTAGGCCTCTCTGGGCAGCTCGCAAGCCTCCGGGGTCCCAGACGAGGACTTAATGTTGACAACTTCTTGGTCCTAAAAACACTCAGAGGCGGCTCACGGGGCACAGGCTAGGCTGGGGGACATTTGGCGTCCATATGTTTGCCTTCTGAGCGTGCACGTCCCTAGAGCAGGGAGCAGTCCTGGGCCTGAGCAAGAAAGGGCATGGAGTCAGGGTACCAGTGGGTCTCGACCCTGACGGCACCTGCTGACATGTCCGGGTACCCCCGCCTGGGTGCTGAATCAGAATCTTTGGCCCAGTTCCTGTAGGGAACGGCTCCCAGTGTGCAGTCCACTGACTCTGCTGGGGGGCACGGGGGGAGGTGGCAGAGAGGCTGCAGAGCCTGATGGGGTAGGGGCAGCATTCTGGGCGTCACAGGTGTGGGCTCTGCAGGGGTCTTGGGCCACTCAGCAAAGCAGAAGGCTGGTGCCTCTGCACTGCGGTTACCAGGACGCCCGCCACAGCAGATGTGGGCGGGGTTGGGGGCGGGCGGGAGCTGGGGTGAGGAGGGCTGGGCTGGGTCCCTGGGGGTGGGTGACAGGGGCCGTGGGAGGGAGTTTCCCGCTCTGCCGTCACTGGCCAGCGGGAGTAACCGCCTCTCTCCTCCGCCTCCTTCCCGTTCTCAATGGCAGATCGTGAGGGCCCTGGAGCACCTGCACAGCAAGCTGTCCGTGATCCACCGAGGTCGGTGCCCCGGGCCCACTGCCGGGGGCGGGGGGGGGCGGGCCGGCAGGCTCCTCACGCACGCAGCCCACCCTGCCTGGGCCAGGCGGGCGGCCCCCATTCTCAGGAGGAGCAGAGGGGCGATGGGCTGCCACATGCTGCCTGGGCAGCCGAGTGGGCCCAGTGTCCAGGCCGCTGTCTGCGCCTCCAGGCCATTTTCTGCGGCCTCAGTGCTCAGAGCAAGGCTGGGGCGGCCGAACTGTCTTGTTTTGATGCATCTTCCTGCGTGAGGTGTGCAGAAGGGTGGGTCCCGGCGAGTTCTCAGCCCCTCCTGCTCAGCGGCGCCCCCAGCCCCCACACCCCGAGGCGACACTCCTCTGACCTGGCCACGGTGGTTGGTTTGCTTGTTCTCAGGCTTGTGCTCAGCCCAAGGCTTCTGAGACTCACCCCGGCCCTGTGTGTCGTGTGTCCTCTGCAAGCCAAGTGGCCTGCTGGTCCACGCGGAGTCAGTTAGGCTGAGCCCCCTTTAACCACTTGGTGGCCCTGAGGTCACCACCTTGGCAGGTTGTCACAGACCTCTGGTCCTCTTTCTGTGCCTCTGTATCTGCACGCACGTCTCCATAGGAGGCAGGAAGTGTGTGCGTCCTGTGTACGCGCCTGCGGGCGGCTCCTTGCTGCGTCCCCCGGCTCCGTGTCCACCTCGGGTCCTGGGGCTCCGGTTCTTTCTTGCGCAGACCCGCCTCCTGTGTCTCAGCTGCTGCCCTGCGCTTCCTGCTGAAGCTGCTGACCCCTTGGCGGGGACGCTGGAGGGTCCCTGGGCGCTCATGCTCTCAATGACGTGTCCCCCTCCAGCCTGGTGGACCCCGGAGCTAGGGGTCATGCTGGGCTGTGAGGCCAAGCCCCCGCCACAAGGCTGCACAGACTCGTCCCGGGCAAAGCCTCAGAGCCCCGACGTCCTTGCCCACTTGTGGCTGGAGGCCGGGGCTCCTGGCTCTGTGGCCGTCGGCTCTGTGACCTGGGTGGGGCAGCCCCCTGTCCTGCTCCCTGGGCAGTAGGGGCTGTGTAGCCAAGAGGGCGTGTCGCGTCCCCGCAGATGTGAAGCCATCCAACGTCCTCATCAACAAGGAGGGCCACGTGAAGATGTGTGACTTCGGGATCAGCGGCTACTTGGTGGACTCCGTGGCCAAGACCATGGACGCCGGCTGCAAGCCCTACATGGCGGTGAGTGGCTCCCGGGCCCTCCCAGGCCGTGTCCTCTGTCCGTCAGGGGCCCTGAATTTCCTGCCAGAGGAGGGACCTGCTGCGCAGCCCGGCCCCCCGGGGAGCAGCCTTCTCCTCCCGTTTGTGATTGGCCCCATGGGGGTGGGGGAGCTCCCCTCACGCCCTCCCCGTGTCCTGCGGGAGGGCCACCTAGGCAGGGGAGCTGCATGGCAAGACTGGGGCCTCCACCTGGAGCCCCCGGTCCTTGCCAGCATCTCAGCTTTCTCGTCCGCCTCACGGGAGGTGGGACGGTGAGCACTGGCCCCTCAGTTTGGGTGGGGGAGGCAGGACCCTGCCCCGACATGGGGTGGGTGTTCACACCTCCGTGGTCCCTCTCACAGCCCGAGAGGATCAATCCAGAGCTGAACCAGAAAGGCTACAATGTCAAGTCTGATGTCTGGAGTCTGGGCATCACCATGGTATGCGGCTGGGGCGCCCTCGCGGGCCGGGGGTCAGGGTGGGGCCTGTCATGTAATTTGCCCTTGGGAAAAAATGTTGGCTTTCCAATCTGAGAAGAAAATGTCATCAAAAGCTATGGTATCTTGGAGTTCCCCGGTAGTGCGGCGGGTTAAGGACCTGGCACTGTCACTGCTGTGACGCAGGCTCAGTCCCTGGCCTGGGAACTTCCACATGCCGCGGGCCTGGCCAGAAAAGACCCCAAAGGCCATGGTGCCTGTAGGGCTGTCTGCAGGTGCTGTGCCCTCGCCGAGGTGAGACGCAGGGTGAGCTGGCTCCTCACGTCCACCTGACCTGCCTGCTGGACGTCTCCCAGCGCTCCAGGTCTTGTCCAGAAATCGCAGCCAACCCTAGTTCACTGAGCTCCTAGACACAAACGATTTCAAAAGCTAAATGGCACAAACCTTAAAAAATGTTCCCACAAGAAGCACGTTGCCCGTGGGATCAGGGCACTCTCCCAGGGGCGCGGGAGGGTGGGTGGGGTGCATCCGAGGTCCAGGCTGGGCTGGTCCTGGGCCTCTTGCTCCTTCTGGGATCACCCCGCAGAACCCCCAGCGCTGCCTGAGCCGGGGCTCGGGGGAGGTCTGACTGGGCCAAGGTGGGTTATGTATTTAGGGTGCCGCCCGGGCCTGGGTGGAGAATGGGCTGGGGACAGGACGGACGACACTGGGATTTGAGTCCCCCCCAGTGCTGGAGGCCGTGCAGGAGACATGGATGTTGGCACTGGGGCCCCAGCGCTTTTTCAGGGGTGCTGCCAGTGTGGCCGTCATGGTCACGGGGAGACCTGGCCATCCCTGGCACTGGGCGTCCGTCCTGCTTCCTGGCAGGTGCTATTGCAGACAGCACCGTTCCCTGCCCAGAAGCTGTCATTTTTGTGCCTGGCAAAAAATGATCAGGAAAGGGGTTTCCAGGTCCAGGGTCAGGACACGTTCTGTTTTCCTGCTTATAAGCTCTGGTGGTCACAGGTCCTCCCTGCCCCTGCAGACTCCTCGCTTCTGTGTGTCAGAATCAGTGGGAACTAGGAGCAAAGCAGGCTGACCCCGCCCTGGGAAGGGCCAGGGTCACCCAGGCCCTCCGCGCGGCGCCGTCCGCATCCTCCGTCCTCGTCCGTGGGGCGCTTTCATGTCTTGGCTGGAAAGGGGCCTCTGGCCTGAGGACGAGTTGCTTTCTTAGCACAATAGTGGCCTGGCTGCCGTGTCACCAACACACAGTGTGTGCCGGAGCCGAGTCTCTCCTGCTCTTTTCCGTGATCACCGGGCAGGGCGAGGGGCCTGGGCCAGCGGGCTGTTTTCTCATCTTGGTGGCCAAGACGAGAACCTGGAGTTTGTTGTAAACTAGCCGGTCTTTGCCACAGGTGACTCCTGCCAAGCGCGAGCAAGGGGCAGAGTAGCCGGTGCTGCCCGCAGGGAGGTCCGGGTCTTGCGGGGGAGATGGGACTGGCGGCCTGTGTCCGGGGAGTCAGGGAGAAACCGTGATGGGGCAGAGCTGGAAGGCGGGCGGTGGGGACTCTGCGGAGGAGGAGGGGCCGTGGACTTCATTCCCTGATGGGGCTGGTGGCTTGTTGCAGGGTGTGGGCGGCCGTCAGCATGGACCTCAGGGTCTGACGTTTCTCCCGTGGGCGTGTGAGAACCCCTGCATTTCCCATTTGCTCTCCCCCCCTTTTTTTCCCGGGCCACACCTGCAGCATATGGAGGTTCCCAGGCTAGGGGGTGAATTGGAGCTGTAGCTGCTGGCCTACGCCA
The DNA here is from genome assembly GCF_054392235.1 of Sus scrofa. NCBI lineage: Eukaryota > Metazoa > Chordata > Mammalia > Artiodactyla > Suidae > Sus > Sus scrofa. The sequence goes on from NC_139394.1 coordinate 66,792,279, forward strand.
CAGCCACAGCAACAATGGGATCCGAGCCAAGCCTGTGACCTACACCACAGCTCACGGCAACGCCGGATCCTTAACCCACTGAGCGAGGCCAGGGATTGAACCTGCGTCCTCATGGAGGCTAGTCAGGTTCATTAACCACTGAGCCACGACGGGAACTCCTCGTTTGCCCTTTCAGGGGTAACAACCCAGATCAGTGCAGCAGATGCTTAAGACATTGTGGAGGCATCGTGGCGGGTGGCCTGTGGCAAACAGGGATGCTGGTTACCCAGGTTCCTTTGCCGACTGCCACCTTGTGGGAAGGTGTCCCCACCGTTTCTCCAAAGGAGCTGGAACCTAGGTTTCCATGTAAAATCTTCTGAATCCAGATTGAACACCCAGCGTAGCCAAGCCAGTCACAACTCGGGGTGAGAGCTTAGTCTGCTGGCTGGGTCAGAGGAGTAGCTGCTGGGGTCCCCTGCCTTTCTCGCTTTGGCCTGACGGGCTGTGTCCGCCCTTCACCTGCCTCACAGGCCAGCTCTGGGCGCTGGGCCAGGATCCGCGAATGGGCTCCGGGGCTGCAGAGCTGCGGCTGCGCTGGACCCACTGTGGCTGTCTCCCCTGCAGATCGAGATGGCCATCCTGCGGTTTCCTTATGAGTCGTGGGGCACCCCGTTCCAGCAGCTGAAGCAGGTGGTGGAGGAGCCGTCCCCTCAGCTCCCAGCTGACCGCTTCTCCCCCGAGTTTGTGGACTTCACCGCACAGTGGTGAGCCTCAGCCCCGCCCGGACCTCTGGGCCTCCCCAAGCCCAGTCAGTACCCTCCCTCTTCTGGCAGATCCCAGCTCCTCCCTGGGTCCCGTCTCCCTCTCTGTAGGCAAATAATGCCCAAACAACATCAAAATATACAAGGCAGACATAATTGGAGCACAAGGAAATTTGACGAAAATGCTCCTGAGGATAGGTTTTATTTATTTTTATTTTGTTGCTTTTTAGGGCCGCACCCATGGCGTATGGAGGTTCTCGGGCTAGGGGTCTAATCAGAGCTACAGCTGCTGGCCTGCACCACAGCCACAGCAACAGCAGATCCGAGCTGTGTCTGCGACCCACACCACAGCTCATGGCAACACCGGATCCTTAACCCCCTGAGCGAGGCCAGGGATCGAACCCAGAACCTCATGGTTCTCAGTCGGATTCATTACCACTGCATCACAATGGGAACTCCTGCTGGGGGTAGATTTTTTTTTTTTTTTTTTTTTTTTTGTCTTTTTGCCACTTCTTGGGCTGCTCCCGCGGCATATGGAGATTCCCAGGCTAGGGGTCTAATCAAAGCTGTAGCCACCGGCCTACGCCAGAGCCACAGCAACGCGGGATCCAAGCCGTGTCTGCAACCTACACCACAGCTCATGGCAATGCCAGATCCTTAACCCACTGAGCAAGGGCAGGGATCGAACCCGCAACCTCATGGTTCCTAGTTGGATTCGTTAACCACTGCGCCACGACGGGAACTCCTGGGAGTAGATTTTAATACAGTCCTAGAAACAGGAGGATGAAGAAGATCCAAAAAGGAAACGAGAAACTTGGGCGTTCCTGCTGTGGCACAGCGTTAAGGATCCAGCATTGTCTCTGTAGTGGCTTGGGTTGCTGCTGAGGTGCAGGTTTGATCCCCGGCTCAGCCCAGCCCAGTGGGTTAAGGATCCAGCATTGATGCAGCTCTGGTGTAGGTCACCGCTGTGGCTGGGGATTCAGTTACTGGCTTGGAAACTTCCATATGCTGTACTGTGGCCAAAAAAGAAGGAAAAAAAAAAAAAAAACAACCAAAAGCTTAGAGAGGATTTAAATGCATAACAAATTTGTTTTTTGTTGATGTTTAGAACTTTGTACCAAATTAAAGAATGCCCACAGGATCCTTATAAAATTAATTTCCTTGAGGTTACAAAAGAAATAAGGGAAAAGGCAGAAGGCAAAGTCATATAAGCCATGGTCTCTGACTGTAATTAGATAAAACAGGAAATCCATAACTGAAAAGAAAATATCTGTATGGAAATTAAAAGTAAATTCTTCTTGGGTTATGAGAGAGACTTAAAAATAAAATTATAGACTAGTCAGAAGTGAAGACAATGAGAACGTAACATATCAACATCTGTGTGTTATGGCCAAAGAGATACTCAGAGGAAAATTCACAGCCTTTATTTCTTTAATTGGAAAATAAGAAACAAGTGAGCCTGGCTGACTGAGCCATTCTCTTCCAGAACCCATAGTAGGGCACTTCCCCTCTTGATTAGGGCCACCAAGTAAATGACCATTAATGGTACCATTTGGTGTGGGCTCATTGGCAATTCCTTAGATCACCATAGAGGCAAGAAAGCTAACACCCCAAGAAGCGAAGAAGCTTGGTCCAAATCTCTGTAATTTGCATCTTGGGATACTCCCAGAACAGTCCAGCCCCTTCTTCCTTGAGCCCCAGAGGCACATGTGTCCCCTTGCTGCCCAGGCAGAGGTGAGCCCAGCCTGGCCTGGCTGGCCTGGACTCGCTTCTTCCCTGCTAGCCTGGCCCCACACTGTCCTGTTCTCTCCTAGCCTGAGAAAGAACCCCGCAGAACGCATGAGCTACCTGGAGCTGATGGTGAGTGTGGGCGGGGCTCTGGGAGGGGCTGCAGCCTGGGCCCTGCCTCCATCCTTTCGGGAGCTCCATCACTCGTTCACTCGCATGTACCCAGGCCCTGCGGAGGGGGGCAGAGGGCGGGCAGGTGGACCGTGTCACGTGCAGGCGTTCGGGAAGGCTTTACAGGGGAACCGGGCCTAGAAGGATGACTGAGGATTTACCCACTGGTGGAGAAGGCGTTCCAGGTGGAAAGCTGGCGCGGGCAGAGGCCTGGCACAAGGGGGAAGGGACTCGGGGTGTTTAGGAGGGTGACCAGGGCCCCCCGCCCTGCCCCCTCCAAGGTGACGGCCTCTGTCTCCGCCAGGAACACCCTTTCTTCGCCTCGCACAAAACCAGGGAGACCGACATCGCTGCCTTTGTGAGGGAGATCCTGGGAGAGGACTCGTAGGGGCAGGGCCTTGGGCACCCCCGCCCCCGGCCCCGCAGCGCCCCCCAGCCTTCTGCTGGGGCAGTGCTTGCCCACACCCGTAAGCTACTGCCACCCTGGCCTTGGGCGCCCGAGAGGAGTCGAGGGGGCTGCTCCTGCCCGACATGCAGCAGGCCGCCGTCGGTCCCAAGTGCCAAAGAACCAGACCTCGGGGCCCCCCAGTGCCTCTGCCCCTGCTGCTCCCAGGACCCCGAGACCCTGGACTTGGAGGGGCTGACGCCCTCACGGAGAAGGCAGCGGGGCCTTGTGCAGGCTGCTGCCTGGGCCCAGCCCTGGACTCCATCCAAGTTGTATATTTTTTTAACTCTCGACTGAATGGACTTTGCACACCTGGCCCAGGTGGGCCACACCTCTGTTCCAGCATCGGTGGGGGGACGTCGTAGGGGGATGAGCCACGTGAATCCCCTGGAGTCCCCCGACAAGGCAGACGCCAAGCCGCCGAGGCCTTCACCCCAGCCCTGGCAGACAGGCCCTCGAAGGCCACCGGGGCCTCCTAGCCCCGCCTGCTGCCTCTAGGGTGTTGTTTCACTTTTATTTTTTTAATTTATCCTGTTGATTTTTTTTTTTTTTTTCTTTTGCTTTGTGGGTTTGGCTGGTTTTTCTTGCATGGTTTGGAGCCGATCACTTTTCTGTCACCTGCTAGGGGACCAGCAGGCTAAGACCCGCCCTCTCGCTCAGGCTGGGGTCTAAGGTGATGGGCCCAAGGTCTCTGCTCAGAGAGGTGCTAGGGGAGCCACCCAGCTCACTCTCCTTGGGGACCGGCTCGGTAGGGGCTGTGGACTTGCTTTTGGTATTGTTTAAAAAAAAAGAAAATATATTTTTTTGAAGAAAGGACTGCTGGTCCTGGGTCCTGTCCCTGATGGGTTAGGGCAGTTACCTGATTGCTGTTTTAATTTAAAAAAAAAAAAAAAAAAAAGTGGGACAAAAGATTGTGTGAGACTGTGTGTCATAGCGGCGAGCCCCCCCTCCTGCTCGGCGGTGGCTGGTGGCCCTGGAAGGGCCCCTTGCCCTGGGACAGGGACAGGGCAGCATGGTCAGGGGACAGGGCCACTGAGCTGCCGGGCCTTGCGTTTCCACCGGGGAGGACCTCAGGCTCCCCCAGGGGCTGTGATGCACCAGACCCTTGCTGAGCACTGGGCAGAGCAGTGACACGGGCCCCGCCCCCTGGGGGTGCCATCTGTCCCACAGCATTGAAGAGTGCACTGGCAGGTGCTGCGCCTGCGCCTGGGCTGTCCCCAGTTCCCAGATAAGACAGGCCCAGAGAGATGAAGTAACCTGCCCGAAGCCACAGAGCCTCTGAGATGGAGAAGTGGGCTTGGGGACAGGGAGTGGCCCTTACAGGGAGTGGGGCAGCTGGAAGAAGGGAGCCTTGCCAGGGTCTGGTCTGGCTCTGTGATCCCGGAGCCTGGCCTGGGGCAGAAACCCTCCTTTGTCAGACGAAAGCATATACATTGGCTCATATAAGCAGGACTGTGTCTGGCCTCAGGCACAGTGGGATCCAGGAGCCAGGGTCCTCTCCTGTGGAACTTGAGTCAGCTGCAGCTGTTTCACAGTCCCCCCCGGGGGGGGGGGGGTCGTCGCACCGGGACTAGGTGGCTCCCTGCCGCTTAGCAGAGGTGCTCAGGGCTCCCGCTGAAGCCCGAGGGCTGGCTCTTAGGGGCCAGGAAGGGTCATGGGCTTGTGCTCAATCCCTGCTCAGGCCGTTAGGATCAAGCCCGGAGTCAGCCCGCCTCCCTGCCAGGATCCGAAGCAGGGCCTGCCTCGCCCGAGGGAAACAGGCGCCTTCCCCCGAGACGCGTCCCCACCCTCACTTGGGCCAGAGGCAGCCAGATTCTCGACCCCAAGGCACAGCGCGGAAAAGTTCAAGGCGCTGTGGCGCCCTTCCCTCCATCCCAGTGAGAGCTGCTCTTACCTCAGGGCCTTTGCAGTGACTGTGTCTTCCGCCTGGAGAGTCCCTCTCCGTCCCCCTGTCACTTCCTCGGGGAGGCTGCCACCCGGTCCCCTCGGTGTTCTCTCTGCTTGATCTGGCTCGGGCTGACTCGCCACCATTGTGTCCCCAGTGTCCACACCCAGGGCGGGCTCATCCTGTGTTGAATGAAAACAGGGATGAATGAATATGCGAACGAGAGGGAGTAAGGCGGGGTCGCCCCGTGTGCGCGCGTGGCTGGGTCGCACGCGGCCTGGCCCGCGCGCGCACGTTCCGCCCTCCCGCGCGCGCACGGCCCTCCGCGCCCGCGGGAGCAGCGCCCCCGAGTGCAGGGCGCGGCCCGGGTCGCTCCTCCGCGGCCACCAGGAGGCGGCAGAGCCCGGACGCCGGCCCGGCGCCCGCCCGCCCACCGCCCCACCCTCCCTCGGTCCCGGCGGCGGGGCGGGCTCCCTGGATGGGTCCGGCGCCTGCGCCCGCGGGACCCCCGAGGGACCCCCGCGGCTCCGCTCTGCGCCCCGCCCCGAGCGCGCCCCGTCGCCCCGGCCGATGGAGGGTGACCACGGCAGGCCTGACTCACGTTCTCCTGGGCGCACGGCCCTTTCCAGCTGGCCAGTCGTCGACAGTTTACAGAGAGCGCTCCACAGTTTCCAAAGGACGTCGCCGATTCCCCAGCGCGGAGCTGCTCACCCAAAGTTTGCAAGGTAATCGACCATTTGCCGGGCCCTCCCCTGGCTTCCAGCTTTACAGCTCCGCGGGAGCTCCCAGGCTGCCGAGCACGGGCCCTACGCGAACTTTCGAGGTCGTAGAACTCCACCAGCAGGTTGTTGGCTTCCTCTTTAGGGGACCTTCAGCTTTTACAGAGGGTGTGGCGGCACCCAGGTGGGAGACGTGCGGCGGCGAAAGGGCCCCCTCATCCCTGTTCCTGGGCTGGGAGGTGGAGTCATGGGCACAGGGAGGCCACAGGGCGCCACCTTCCTCCAGGGGGCAGGGTCCTGCGGAGGGTGCTATCCCAGACCTGGGGCTAATGAGCCTCTGGCCTGACAGAAGCGGTGGGGGGAGGGTGGGGGTGGTGCATGGACTTTCAGAGCCTCCTGGGCCAGCATTAAAAATACAGCGGCCAGGGAGTTCCCGTTGTGGCTCAGCGGTTAATGAACCCAACTGACATCCATGAGGACGTGGGTTCGATCCCTGGCCTCGCTCAGTAAGTTGGGGATCTGGCGTTGCTAGTGAGCTGTGGCATAGGTCGCAGATGAGGCTCGGATCCTTCTTCACTGTGGCTCTGGTGCAGGCCAGCGGCTACAGCTCCGATTGGACCCCTCGCCTGGGAACCTCCATATGCCGCCGGTGCGACCCTAAAAAGATGAAAAGACCAAAAAAAATATACAGCCGTCAGGCCTGGTTGGGAGCAGCCGGTGGCCTTTGAGGGAGGATTTGGCCAAGTTCCTTCTGGAGGCAGGGAGGGCAGCTTCCTTGTTGGCTCCGCCTCTCCTGTCCTCAGACCCTGCTGTGGCTCCCACCTGCCCCAGTCCGAGCCCCCACGGTCCACACCAGCCAGCACTCCACCCCCCGCCCAGCACCCTCTCCCTGTATTCAGCCACAGTTCTCAGCCCTGCCTCAGGCCCTTGGCACCAGCCGTCTCCCCGGGCCAGGACCCTTCCCCAGGACATCCTCCTGGCTGGCTTGGGGCGTTCCTGCCCCTCTCCTCAGAAATGCCGCCTCCTCACAGGAGGCCTCCCCGACCACCCTGTCCCTCTGTCCCCTTGCCCTGCTGTATCTCTTCACATAAGTTTATTTACGCTCTTGTTCTCCTACCAGCTGGCCCTTCCACTGGACGGCGAGCGCTTCCAGGGCTGAGATGGGTCTGTCTTGCTCACAGCCGGGCACGGATGAGGGTCAGGCAACGACAGAGGAAACAGGGCAGGTGCAGGGAAGGCGCCGTCAGGCTCCAAGACCAATCCCAGAAGCAGTGGGGCCCAGAGAGCTGGGCCCTTCCAGAACTGTGCTAAAACTTGGGCTGGAGGTGGCCATGGGGCTGCGGTTCTATTTGGGGGGGCGCTATAGGTCCTGGGAAGGCTCCCTAGGACCAAGGCAGCACCTCGGCTGTACTGACTGGGCACTCTGTGCCTCGGAGAAGGAAGGCGATGAGCTCGTGGCCACAGAGCTGCAGAGAGGGCCTGCCTCGCTCTTTGAGGCAGGGTTGCCTGCCTCGTCGGCACAGCGGTCCCAGGACCTGTGATTAAAGTTTAGCCTGTAGGACAGCTCTGGTTCAGGGAAAGGGGAGGAGGCCAGCGAGCGGCTCCCACCACTGTGGTACCTCCGCCTGTGTCCCTGACCGCTTTGTGGCTGGGACAGCGGCTGAGAAAGTGGGGCAGGTGTCACCTCCTCTCCGGGGGAAGGCCTTAACAGCATCTGGCCAAGCCTCTCTGGGAGGCAGGGATCCCTCCCCAGGCACACCCCTACTGGAGGCCGAGCCCTCGGCTTGCACACCTCCCTGACGGGGAGCTCATTCTCATCCAGACGTGCTTCTTGGAGGGATCCGAGATTCTTGTCCTGGTTCTACTCCCCGAGGCTTGTGACGTCAGAGCCTCGTGTGTAAACTCTGGCACGCTCTAAATGTGCATCTCTTTGCCTCTTGAATCCTTTGGGAACCCAGGTGGGAGGATCTATATATATGTCAGCTGTGCTATGTTTATCGTAGCTCGTTTATTCTCAGGCCCAAGACGGGCGGGTTCTCCTAGAGGTCACAGGGCGCAGTGAGGCTCCAGCCTTGCCCAAGGCCCACCAGACACTGAGGCAGAGCCGGGGGAGCCACGTACCCCAGGGGGCCCGCCCCACCCCCAACCCTGAGCGAGCCACCCGCCCAGCTGGGTTTAGCTGCATCCACCCCCTCCAGCCTTGCAGAAGCCGTGGGCTGCTCTATTTCTGTCCTGGGCTGGGCTGGTGGCGGGACTTGGGTGGGGAGAGCTTGGGAGACAGTGGCAGCTGCCACCTCTGGTTGGGAATGCACAACCCAAGAAATTCTTCGTTTCCTGGCTCCCAAACCCTCCATGGCTCCCGGCTGCCCATGAGATCCGAAGAAGGGAAATCCAGCACCACCTTTCTATAGCAAAGCCTGCTCTGGATTATTCTCTGCAGGGCTGGGCACATGGAAGGTGTTACCTGAGCACCTACTGCATCTGGAGCTGGAGCCAGACCTGGACAAACCTGGCCTGTCTGAGCCTTGACATCCATCAGAGCATAAACTAACTTATGAATGCTTTCAAGCAGCGTTTTCCCCCTTTCCCCCGTTATTCCCTAAGGAGAAACAGTGAATTAAATTCATTAAATCATTCGAATTAATTAAACTTAATTATAATTAACTCAATTTAATTAATTAAGTTATTTAATTTCTCCCTAGTGAGAGATACACGACTAAAGAGCCAGATTTTGCCACAAATACTTGTAACACCTATTTTTTTAATCCCCCGAGAACTGACTTTTGCCTCCCCTGAAAATACCTGGCTAGGAGGATTTTATTCTGTGCTCAGTGTGGTCAAAAGGGGACACACAGGGGTGGGACCCTTGCTGGACTCTGGTCGTGGGGGCTTCAGCCTCAGAAGACTCCATGTAAATGGGGAGAGTGGCAGCAGAGTGATTCGGAAGCATGTAGCCGAGGAGTGGAGGGCACAGCCGGGAGCAGCCTGTGCAAAGGCCCTGAGGCCAGAGGGGATTCGGTGCCGCAGAAAGGAATCGGGGGATGGGGGCAGATGGCGAGAGGCCCTGCAAGCCATGGCATAGATTCTGCACTTGATTTTCAGGGCATAAGGGAAGCTGCTGCAGGGTGTTAGGCTGCGGACGGATGCAGCTGGATCGAATGAGGAACAGGGGTAACAAGAGCTCACCTTTCTGAAATGTCCTCACCCCTCTCTGCCTTCCGAGCCCTGCCCCAGGTCCCGCCCCCCAGAATCTGACGGTCACCCGTGCAGTGCGATTGTGAAGATGCCACCGCATTTCTCAGACCCAGTTTCCTCTTTTGCAGATTGAGGGGATGCGTGTCCGTCTTACAGGATGGCAGGTGGTTTCCAAGAAATGCCACAGAGTGCAATGCCAGTCGTGGTCCTGGCACACCGTAGGTGCCCAATTAATAGACCTGTCCCTCTGGTTCCCAGGCCACCCCTTGGGTGGGTTGTGAGATTCAGGGCCGTACTTCTCATCTTCAGATTCATCTCCTTCTCACAGCTGCCTTTGAAGCAAACCTCAGTTCCCCATGGTGCTGAAATGGGCCTGCCTTTTAAGCCTTGGTCTTAAGGTCTGTCCTGGGGCAGTGAGATTTCACAGGCTGCTGTGGTGGGGGCGCGGGGGGCAGACTTGCCCATTCAGTGAGCCGGAGCCCCCAGCTGGAGCAAGGGCAGAGCCTGGCTGGCGTCCGACCCTTAGCGAGTCACCACTTCTTTCAGGGCTCAGCTTTGGTGCTTGTGAGTCGGAGAGGCTGCCCCCGCAGCCTGTGTCCTGTGGAGTCTCAATGGGGAAAGCTTCGACGGGGAGGGCAGGGCTCTGGGGGCCAGGATCACTCATGCAGTCACCCCCTTCCATTCCTTGCTCATTTTGGTCTTTTTGCCAGGAATTCCCTTCAGAATTTGTGGTTTCAAGCAACACAAAGTGTCCACCACAAGTAAAGGGGGCATTTCTTGGTTCAGTCTCAGGGTTTACGGAGTGGACGAGAGAACATTTGGGGGCTAAGGGAGCTGCAGGAGCCTGGGCATCCAGTCCACTATGGTCAGGACTCCATTGTGGTCCTTACCCCAGATATTAAGCTTTAAAGTCCCAGGCAGGGCAGTTCCCGTCGTGGCGCAGTGGTTAACGGATCTGACTAGGAACCATGAGGTTGCGGGTTTGATCCCTGGCCTTGCTCAGTGGGTTAAGGATCCGGCGTTGCTGTGGCTGTGGTGTAGGCCAGTAGCTACAGCTCCGATTGGACCCCTAGCCATATGCTGTGGGAAGCAGCCTTAGAAAAGGCAAAAAGACCAAAAAAAAAAAAAAGTCCCAGGCAGAAGCGGCTAACTGACCAGACCAGAGTCTGGTCCTTTCAGCTTCTGCAGTGGGAGATAGGACGCTGCCCACCTGGGACTCTGCCCAGAAGGATCACTCCCAACTAAGACGGGGTTAGGATGCTGGACAGCCAGCCCAGCCCAAAACACAGTCACTCCACCCCTTTTTGCTAGTGAACTCCTACTCATCCCTCAAAACTCACTTCCACAGGTATCAGTCACCCCCCTCGCGTGGTTCCCACAGCCCTCTGCTTCCCTCTGTCTAGCTCCAGTCACACCAGGTGGCCATGTCCACGTCCGAGTCTGCTTCCTACACCAGACCTGCTCCCTTGAGCCTCAGGTTGATCAGCATGTTTTGAGCACCTGTTCGGTGCCAGGCACCATTCCATGCCCTCCGCATGAGTCACCGCATTGGATTTTGACAACACCTCTAGAAGGTGGCTTCTGTCACCATTCTCATTTCACAAATGGAGAGACCAAGGCACAGAGAAGTTAGGCAGTTGTCCAAAGTCACACAGCTGGTGAGGGGCGGACCAATCTAAACCCCAGAAGCCTGGCTCTACGGCTGATGAGTGAGGCTGACTCCATCACCGTGGGGTCTGGCTTCTGTGCTGCTCTTCCACTTTCAGGCCTTTGAAGACAGTGACCTTCCCTTCGGAAGTGGGTTAATCACATGAGTAGACACAATGCCATCGTCCAGGGAGTCCCCTTGTGGCTTAGCGGGTTAAGGGTCTGCTGTTGTCAACTCTGCTGCTCGGATTTGATTCCTGGCCCGGGAACTTGTCAAACTAATGCCAATGTCTAAGTGAAAAGCTCTGCGTTATTCGCATTTGAAGTTGTTCAAATAAAGAGAGTAGACAGGTCCCAAACACTGGCATTGCTATTTTCAGAAGTGAGCAGGGGAAAGCGCTGGAAGGAGTAGAAGACGTTATGTCTTAGGCCAGTGGGGCCAAAGGCAGTTCCTCCTTTTGGAGAAAGTACCAGCCTCACGAGCGCTGCGAGCAGGTTCGCCCCGCAGGCCCCGCCCCGCGGCCCCGCCTGTCGCCCCGCCCCACGGCCCCGCCCACAGACCCCGCCCCGCCCGCCTGGCCCCGCCCCCCCAGCCCCGCCGGCGCCTCCGCCGCGCGTCCCAAGCTTTCCTGGGCCCGCGCTGCGTCCTGCTTCCCAGCTGCGTCGAGCTCCCGGCGCCCAGGGGGAACCGCGTTGAGAACACGTCATGTCTCGCTTCCGTGTGGGCTTCTACGAGGATTTCCTTGCAACTAAACCCTCTCGGTGTCTGCTACCGGCAGCACCTCCGGGAAACAGAGTGGGGAACGGAGGCGCTGACAGGTCAGGTTTTCAGTGTGTGAGGTGCTCGGTGGGTGACGCGAACAGTGACTACAGGGGTCCCCCCTTTCCGCTGCCCCCTCCGCATCAGCTCTGCTGGCTCTGCACAGAGTCTGGGGTCTGTTTCCCCCAGGTTCTCGCAGGCTTTTCTGTAACACTGCTCCTCCCCGACCCACCCACCTCAGTCCCTCCCCCGTAGCTGTGTGGCCTTGGGCAAGTCACTGTGCCTCTCTGATTCTCTCTGTGCTGGGCTTATTGCCCTCTCAGCGCAAACGCCAGCTTGGCTTCCTTGGCAACCGGATCCCAAGTGGCCCGGCATCTGCCAGCACTCTTGGCTAGAGGTCCCAAGGAAGCAGCCTCGGGGTTGTCGCTCCACTCGTCTTGGGGGCTTCCTCCTGTGCGGAGCCCTGGTGGCGCCTTGCCAGAGCCTGCAGCCCTGCTTACGGAATCGCCTACCTGATCCTCCCCACCAGCTTGGCTGCTGGCCACTCCCATCTCAGACCTGCTTCAGAGACTCGTCCTCCGGCCCTGGAGCTGCACAGCACAGCCAGGGTGCCTGGAAGCTGACCTCTGCATCCCTGGGCAGCCCCAGCCTGTGCACCGCAGCTGGAGAACCCAGCTCCTGGCCTTAAGGGGCACAAACTCAGGTGTGTTCCACACTCCAGAGCTCCTGGGGGTCGGGCCTGGGCCGGGCCAGAAACCGCTGCTGGTCTGCTTCTGCTCTCCTGAAGCTCTTGCGTCTGAATCCTCGCCTCAGACTCTGCTTCTGGGAGAATCTGGCCAGACAGCTTGCTGGCACTGGGTGCCGTGGGTGCATTTTAATCAAGTTAGTTTGTTGGTTAGGATCTAGGTTTGGTGGCTTGTTAAAAACACCGACAAAACCAAACTCATGATGGTTTGAGGCACAGAGCCATTCTCTTCCCTCCTGTAACAGTGTAAGGGTCAGTTCCCTGGAGCCAGGCCCAGGTCCCTTCCACCCTGGGTGTTTGAGATCATGGTCCACAGGACCCATGGCCGTCCCAGCATCGAGCCCGCGCTCCGGGCGACGGGGTGGAGAAAGAGGTGGGGAGGTGGCACATCCCCTCTCTGGAGGGCACATGCATCCCTGGCTCACATCCTGGGGGCCATGTTTCAGTCACACAGTCACCATGCCACAGGGGAGGCTGGGATGTGAAGTCTTCCTGGGCAGACAGGCACGGAACCCAGGGGTCCCGTGGCCTGGGGAGGCCTCGAAATGGGGAAATCTGTTCAGTCCCGCCCCAAACAGGAGGACAAAATACTACTCTACAGCTGGAACCGAATTCTGCCTTCAGACACAGTGGTCCCTGTTTAGGCAGATATGCTCAGGATGCCGTGGCAGTGGAGGGGCTCCTGGCCGGCAGGGCCAGGGTGGTGCGGGGGAGCCAGGATGCGGGGAGCTTTCCTGGCGTGTGCAGTGCAGCAGCTGCTGGGGAGGGAGAGGCACGCAGTGGCCAGGAGGCGTGGCCCTCGCTGGGAAGGCCACCCTTGTCCATTCTTCTGTGGAAGAGTGACCTGCTGTGGCCTGGGTGGCGGCGGCGGGGGGGGGGGAGAGTTGCCGAGCAAGGGTGGGGTGTTGATGTCTGAGGGGGTCTCCAGCAGGCGGAGGGCACAGATGCAGAGACGAAGCGAGCTGCGGATGAGAGACGCAGGACCCTGGGCGCACGGGCTCCGTCAGCCTCCTGGGGGTTTCTGGAGGGTTCTCCCGAGGGGTCAGGGTCAGGGCATTTGAAGGTACTCACAGGGTGTCCCATGAAGCCGATAAGGGTGCCATTCATTTTCCACATGTTTGCAAAGCTGGAATCCTGCCCGAGGTACAGCCGGGCAGCCTTGGCTCACTCAGCGTTAGGGCGGGGGTGTCCGGGCCCGGAAGCTCTGTCTTGGTGGTTGCCCAGCAGTCCATCGCCACGGTGCCCATTCGTCCCCAAGAGCCCCTGTTGCCGGAGGTGGCCTCCAACTGCAGGCTTTGGCCCAGTACCGGACCCCCCCTTGAGCGGGCAGCTCGGCTGGCCTTGCAGGTGGAGATAGAGTCGCAGGCATGGTTCCCAGAGCGCAGTGGGGTGGAGGGAAGGCGTGGTGTGTGCAGCCCAGGACTTCCTGGCCAGGTTGTGCCCAGCTACCCGCTGCCCGTGCAGCCTGGGGAGCAGGCAGCACTCGGATTCACTCTTTCATTCCCAGGCGTTTAAATCGCAGTGTGTTCCTTGTAGAAATTTTAGAAGATACTGAGTAATTTCAAGAGAAAATTCAGGGAGTTCCCGTTGTGGTGCAGTGATTAATGGATCCGACTAGGAACCATGAGGTTGCGGGTTCAATCCCTGGCCTTGCTCAGTGGGTTAAGGACCCAGCGTTGCCGTGAGCTGTGGTGTAGGTGGCAGACGCGGCTCGGATCCTGCGTTGCTGTGGTTCTGGTGCAGGCTGGCATCTACAGCTCCGATTAGACCCCTATCCTGGGAACCTCCACATGCCGCGAGAGCAGCCCTAGAAACGGCAAAAAGACAAAAAAGAAAAAGAAAAGAAAATTCGAGAGTTCCCTTTGTGGCTCCGTGGTAACAAACCTGATGAGTAACTGTGGTGTAGGTCACATGTGGCTCAGGTCCCGTGTGGCTGTGGTTGTGGTGTCGGTTGGCAGCTACAGCTCTGATTTGACCCCTAGCCTGGGAACCTCCATATGCTGTACATGCGGCCCCCCCGCCCAAAGACAAGCAAGAGAAAATACAAAAAGAAAAGAAAACTCATCTATAATCCCATATGCCAGAAGTATTTATGGCAAACATTTTTAACAATTCATTTTCATTGTGATACGATTGTCATATAACATTGTGTGAGTTTCCAGTGTACAGCTAGCATTTTGATTTCCCTCCTGCCAGCCTTTTTATATGTGTATATATATTTTATATGTGTATATATATTTTTTTTGCCTTTTTAGGGCCTCACCCAAGGCATATGGAAGTTCCCAGGCTAGGGGTCCAATTGCAGCTGCAGCTCCCGGCCTGCACCACAGCCACAACAACCCTGGGTCCTTAACCCACTGAGCGAGGCCAGGGATCGAACCCGAGTCCTCAGGGATACTAGTCAGGTTAGTTATTGCTGAGCCACAGTGGGAAGTCCCAGCCTTTTTATACATGAATTTTTTTTTTTTTTTTTGGTCTTTTTTTTGCTATTTCTTGGGCCGCTCCTGTGGCATATGGAGGTTCCCAGGCTAGGGGTCCAATCGGAGCTGTAGCCACCGGCCTACACCAGAGCCACAGCAATGCGGGATCCGAGCCGCGTCTGCGACCTACACCACAGCTCACGGCAAGGCCAGATCCTTAACCCACTGAGCAAGGGCAGGGATAGAACCCACAACCTCATGGTTCCTAGTCGGATTCGTTAACCACTGCGCCACGACGGGAACTCCTATACATGAATTTTAATTGTGCAAAAATGTATACACGTACAGTTTGTATTATGAAAGGTTCAAACATACACCGACTTAAGCTGAGTAGGGAGCCTTCAGGACACACGGGTCTGGTCTCATCTTGGGCCTTGTCACTGTTTCCCTCCCACATTGTTGGGACAGCGTGTACCTTCGCCCGCACGTGTCTCAGATCATCCACAAATGTGTTTCTGAAAGATTCTGACTTAAAACACAATGACAGGGAGTTCCCGTCGTGGCGCAGAGGTAATGAACCCAAATAGGATCCATGAGGATGCAGGTTTGATTCCTGGCCTTGCTCAGTGGGTGAAGGATCCGGTATAGCCATGAGCTGTGGTGTAGGTCGCAGACGCGGCTGGAGTCCCGCGTGGCTGTGGCTGTGGCGGAGGCCGGCAGCTGCAGCTCCGATTGGACCCCTAGCCTGGGAACCTCCATATGCCGCGGGTGTGGCCCTGAAAATAAAATAAAAAAGTTAAAATGCTGTTGCTCACAACGGTCTACATCCTTGTGGGCAGCAAAGACCTGCAGCCTGTTCTGCCACTTGTGCGAACGGCAGGAACCGCCGGCCGTCAGCAAAGACACACTACAGACCCCGGTCGGCATCTTCCCTCCCAGGATTCGGCGCCCGTGTCGGCAGGACGAAGATGTTGCAGAAGACGGACCCTCACCCGGAGCCCAAGGAAATGGAATGATGTTTCGCCACGTGGGGGTCTGTGAGCAGCTTTTGGCAGGAGGTGCTCTTGGCAGGAGGCCCCTTTGTCTTGTCACCAGCCTTAACCCAGGCGCCTGCAGGCTCTGCTCGTCTCTGGCCGGAGCACCCCTCTCACGTCTTTGGAGCACACAATCCCTTGCCCAGCCCGCCCGGCCTTTCTGTAGATCCAAGAAGCAGCGGTGAAGAACCAGTAGTTAGCAGGTGGCCAGAGCTCTTGCCCAGCATCCCCGCCAGGCATCTCATGAGCAAACAGCACATCGCGTGAACATGTCGACATCTGGAGGGGATCGCGAGGCGTGACAAGCCTGTTGGTGGTGGGGGTGCTGAGACTTTGACCTCAATCCCAGCGGTGAGCTTGTCCCTCTAAGCTTCCATGATCAAGTGGCATCTTCAGAGTTGGATTGCGGATGCCGTGCCCCCATCTCCCCGGATTGCGCACTTTCTGACCCAAAGGAACCTCCTCTTTTGTTCGTTCTTTCTTTTCTTTTTTCTTTTTGTTTTCTTTTTTTTTTTTTTTTTTTTTTTGCTTTTTAGGGCTGCACCTGCAGCATTTGGAAGCTCTCAGGCTAGGGGTCGAATCAGAGCTGCAGTTGCCAGCCTACACCACAGCCACAGCAACGCCAGATCCAAGCCACATCTTCAACCTACACCACAGCTTCTGGCAATGCAGATTCTTAACCCACTGAGCGAGACCAGGGATCAAACCCCCGTCCTCATGGATCCTAGTCAAGTTCATTTCTGCTGAGCCACGACAGGAACTCCTAAAAGGAGCTTTCTACTCACAATGGCTTCTCTCGAGCACTGATTTTTGAGTGGCGAGAGCTGGACCTGATTCGGAAGCCCAGGACGTGGCTAACCCGTCTGTGGTTGCAGACTGGCGATCTCCCGATTCCGCCATCCCGGCTTCGTTTGCGAGCTGACGTTTCTAAGGAGGCGAGTTGCTTTCTCGTGTGTGGCTTCCGGGAGGGGTGGGGGATGCAGTTCGTATGGGGAAGCAGGGTATATTCTGGCTTGTCCCTCGAACGTTTTTCTAAGTTAAGGTGGACGTCCAGTGGCCATCAAGTAGGGATTAAAAAGCAGTTATGGAAGTTCCCGTTGTGGCACAGCAGAAACGAATCCGACTAGGAACCGTGAGGATGCGGGTTCGATCCTTGGCCTCACTCAGTGGCTTGAGGACCCAGCATTGCCATGAGCTGTGGTGTAGGTTGCAGACGTGGCTTGGATCCCGTGTTGCTGTGGCTGTGGTGTAGGTGGGTCGACAACTACAGCTCCGATTCGACCCCTAGCCTGGGAACCTCCATATGCCGAGGGTGTGGCCCTAAAAAAAAAAAGCAATTACAACGCATGGATTCAAAGTTGTTTTGTTTATGTTTCAACTGATTGTGGTCATCACCCCGCGTGGAACCATTCGAAAGTGGTTTATCCTTGGTGGCAGTTAGGAAACACAGCTACGACTTCTTGAACGCACATCTCAGTGACAAGTATAGTTTTGTCCCCTCTTGACTCTGGGCAGCGTGTGGCAGGCGGGTCCCTCAGGGCCTGTGGAGCTGGATCGCGATGCGGCAGAGCCTGTGTCGGCCGAGTCCCCGCTGACCCAGCCTCCAGGGCAGCCCGTCCTGCATCCGGGGCAGCGGGACCTCCGTCAACGCCCGGTGGCCCTGCCTGGACTCCTGACCACGGGGTGCCTTACACAGTGAGTGACGGTGCCGGCGGCCTCGGGGTGGCCTGGGCCCGTGGATCTCAGAACCCTCCCCGCTCCGCACCCAGCACGAGGGCGGGGCCCACGGGGCACAGCCGCTTCGCCACCTCACGTTTCCCGGGATGGTGTGTCCTGGCCGCCACTCCGGAGATTTACAGCCCAGTGCTGGAGTTTCCTTTCTTAGGCAGCCTGAAAATCTATGTTCTATTAATAGGTGAGTTATGACCATAGGATCAATACGTTTTGCCTTAGTTCTGTCGTCCTGTTTTACACCTGCCCGTGCAAGTTGTTTCAACAGTGTGTCTTGCACTGTGGTTTGTGTTTTCTCTCCCTCTCGACGTCTTTTTGGGGCTTGAGAAAAGTCCCTGTTTTTCTTCCAGCTGCTGGTTTTACGTTAATGTCTGTCCATGGTCCGATCGGCCCCCCCGCTTTTCGTCTGTCTTCCCTGTAATGAGCAACCCCGGGACCTGCTCTAGAGCTCTTCCCACAGCCTCTGATTCGCGTCACGGTCCTTGGGCTCTCAGACATCAACTGCAAGGCTGTCGCTGAGCTCATCCTGATCTTTGGATGCTCCCCCCACTTTCCCTCCACCGTTGTATCTGGTGGGACCATCCTTTGGCCTTAACCGCACAAGTTCCCCTGTGTTCTGCAGGTTTAAAACTCCTACCAGACCCTCGGGTCATGCTTCTCTGGCTGTCGTGGTGGTTTGAGGCTCGTTGCCGGGTCAACTGCTCAGGACGTCACCTGTCGGGGTGACGGCCCCCCAGCTCCTGCTTGTTGACAACAGTTAGTTTGGGACCTTCACACGTGCGAGTCAGTTCGGCTGGACCTGCCGTCCCCCCGTCACCGCGGCCTGAGTGTCTGATGCGCCTTCTGTGGCTTCTGGCAGCGAGTGCTCATGACAACCCGATTTTCCTGGTAAGTGGCTTCATCTTTTTTCTGCCTGAATTCCAAAGGTAGCCATGGACTACGTCTCCCTGGTGAATGTTCTGGATCCGTTTTTCTAGACACCCAATGTTGTCTCAAATCTTTATACATTTCAGGAAAGTTTTTAATTTTTTTTATTTTTTGCTTTTTAGGGCCACCCCTGTGGCATATGGAGGCTCCCAGGCTAAGTGTCAAATTGGAGCTGTGGCTGGATCCTTAACCCACAGAGCGAGGCCAGGGATTGAAAAATAAAAAAAATAATTTAAAAAAAAGAATTGCTGGGTTATGTGGCACGTGAATTTTGACACTCGAAGAGACTGCCAACCTGTATTTCAAAGTGACTGTGCAATTTTGTGTCCCCATCAGCCATCTCTCAGTCTAGAACCTTTTTTTTTCTTTTTTCTTTTTTTTTTTTTTTTTGTCCTTTTAGGGCCACACCCGAGGCATATGGAGGTTCCCAGGCTAGGGGTGGAGTTGGAGCTACAGCTGCCGGCCCACACCACAGCCACAGCGACGCCAGATCTGAGCTGCATCTGTGACCTACATTGCCGCTCGTGGCAACGCCAGATTCTTGACCACTGAGCGAGGCCGGGGATTGAACCTGTGTCCTCTCGGACACTATGTTGGGTTCTGAACCCTCTGAACCACAGCTGGAACTCCTGCTTACGGCATTTTTTTTTTTTAATCCGGAGTCGTTTTAAACTGTTTTGGCATCTAGTCTGTCAGTGGATTCAGCTGTGACTTCCGTCTTTGCTGTTATGTTTGGAAATCCTTCCTCATCTAACGATTATAAAAATAGTCGCCTAGATCTCTTTATTTTCTTAAAGAGCTTCAGTCTTTACATTTAGCACTTTATATATTTATTTTTAACTGAGAAATCACTTAACAAAGAGTCTAGGACGCGCGTGGCAGGTTAGCAAATAATAGTAATAAAAGTGCCCAAAATAACCCAGAGGAAAAGAAGCCACAGAGGAGGCTCGGCATTCGCTTTATTTCATTTATGTGGAGTTAAACCTGAACAGGCCTGTTCTATAGATCCTCTAAGATCACGCCCGGCAAAGCTGCCAAGGACAGTGAGGACACGGCCAACACCGCGTCCCAGGGGTGGCTTCTCGGGGCGGACGAAATCAGGCAGGGACGCTCAGGGCCTCCAAGGGACGGTGACGCTCCATTTCGTCAGATGCTCGAGGGCCCACGGGGCTCGTCCTGCGATGCTGGCTTAAGTGGGACCCTGTCCTTTTGTATGCGCAGCTGTATGTGTATGTGCCACCTACCCTTTCAGAGTTCTCTCTCAGTGGTGGTAAAATACACACGATCTGAGCCATGTTTCCACGCGCATTTCATGCCTACCTTGACCATTTTTAAGTTGCTTTCATTACTGGTAAGTGATTCACAGTGTCGTGCAGCCACGCCAGCCCCGTCAGGGGTGCAGAGCCAGGACCCCATCCCCCCCCCTTCCCCCCAGGCCAGGCGGCTGCCCTTCTACTTTCTCTGAATTTGACTCCTCTACGTGCTTCGTGAGAGCAGAATCATACAGTATTGTGTTTTTGCGACGGGCTTAACTTCACTTAGTGTTTGTTCTCAAGATTCACCCTCGTCGTAGCCTGTGTCAAAAATTGCTTCCATTTTTTTTTTTTTTTTTGCTTTTTAGGGCTGCACCTGCGGCATGTGGAGGTTCCCAGGCTAGAGGTCAAATCGGAGCTCCCGCTGCCGGCCACAGCCACAGCCACAGCCACAGCAGATCCTCAGCCTGCGGAGGAGGCCAGGGACGGAACTCGCGGCCTCATGGTTCCTAGTCGGATTCGTTTCCGCTGCGCCACGACGGGAAGTCCGTCCACGTAGACTTTTCAAGACATGAATAAAGATGTCAGCTCTCTGCCTCTGCGTCTGCCTCGCTCATTTGCTGGGACGTGTTGGGGATCAGGCGAGGGAGAGACAGAAGCCCTCCTTGGACCCTCTGCTTCTGAGAACTGGCAGAAACTCACTCTCTCGGGCCGAGCTTTAGTGCAGCTTTTCGCCACGTGTAGGGCGTGGCAGAGACGCCGAAATACAGCCTGCATTCTTTTGCTCATCAGGGAACATCGACTGAGTCCCTGCTGGGGGCCAGGCGCTTTTGCAGGGCCTGGGGGTACATTGCCATGAGCATGGTATCGAGCCTGTCGTCGCTCTGCCAGTGACCGGTGCCATGTGCTGGGGTCAGGGACCAGCTGGGGTTACAGGAGGAAGTGGGGGATGTTAGGAGAAGGTGGCCCTAAAACATGGTCGGGGTTTGGAGAGAGAGAGAAGAGGAAACAAGTCCCTCAGAGGCCTGGATTGAATGCACATGTTCCTCGCGTATCAGGGAGAGCAGAAATCCCCAGCTATGGTGGCTTGAATAATAAACACACTGAACCGGAGTTCCCTTAGCGGCTCAGCAGGTAACCAACCCGACCAGGATCCATGAGGATACGGGTTCGATCCCTGGCCTCGCTCAGTGGCTTAAGGATCCGGGTATTGCCATGAGCTGCGGTGTAGGTCGCAGACGGGGCTCGGATCCTGCGTTGCTGCGGCTCTGGTTGTGGCCAGCAGCTGTAGCTTTGATTGGACCCCTAGACTGGGAACCTCCATGTGCCTCAGATGTGGCCCGAAAAAGCAAAATAAATAAATAAATAAATAAATAAAATAAAACCTAACCAAACAAAAAAAACCCCACACTGAATTATCTCATGTAAAGAAAAGTTCAGGAGTTCATGTCTTGGTACAGCAGAAACAAATCCGACCAGGAACCATGAGGTTGCAGGTTCAATCCCTGGCCTCCCTCAGTGGGTTAAGAATCCAGTGTTGCCGTGAGCTGTAGTGTAGGTCACAGACGCGGCTCAGATCCCAAGTTGCTGTGGCTGTGGTGGAGGCTGGCAGCTGTAGCTCCAATTCCACCCCTAGCCTGGGAACCTCCATGTGCCTCGGGTGAGGCCCTAAAAAGCAAAAAGAAAGAAAGACAGAAAAGTTCAGAGGCAGCTAGACCCACGGCTCAGTGGAGTCCCAATCTCCCTCCATTCTTCTGTCTTGCCCCCTGTAGTGTGTTGGCTTTGTTCTTGGGCTTATTGCCTTATAGCCGCAAGAAGGCTGCCTCAGCGCCAGCCTTCACACCCTTTCGCTTCAGCCTGCGAAGGCTGGAGGCAAGGGGGGACCAGTGTGTTCCATGTCTGCCCCTCCCATGTCTGCCCCTTTGTACCAGGAGGGTCATCTTTCTCAGGCTTCCCTGATGTCGCCCTGTTCGGTGGAGGTCACGTGACAACCGCAGACCAACCACCGGCAGTGGGGAGTGGGATTCTGTGGCTGCTTAGACCACTCGGGGCGCATCCTCTGGAGCTGAGAGCTTTCCGTGATGACGGAGCTGGTCTGGGTCTGTGCTGCCCAGCGTGATAGCCACCAGCCACTCAGTCTGTGAGCACTTGAGCCGTGTGGAGCTAGTGAGACTGGGGAACTGCATCTTTACTAAATTTAGCTTTAATTAACTTAAATTTAAATAGCTGCTTGTGGCTGGAGGCTGCGGAATGGAGAGCACAGCTTGGATGGGGTCTGGGTTCAGTATCCAAGGCGAGGGCAGACGCTGCTGAGCGCGTTAGCAAAAGGTCTGCCCGGGATGGTGCCCAAACCTGGGCAGGATCAGGGGTGCGTGACGGGGCGGGGGGGGGGCTGGGAGGAGGCGGCCCTACACCGAGGCCTTGGAACGCAGTGTCTCCAAGGACTCGGATTTCCAGCCTCCGCTGTGTTTCGAGCGGGGTCTGGAGACGGAGGCGCTGACGCAGCAGCGCGGTCCGCGTGCCCTTTGTCCTCTGCTGAGCCGCCCTCAGCCCCCATCGCCCCACAGGCTGCGAGGGGCCCCGTGGGAGCGGTCACCCCTGCGCCTGGAATGATGCTGGGGTTGGGGGGCGGTGCCTGGCCAGGCCGGGCTCCCCCAGAGCCCGCAGTTCTCTGCTGAGGCCTCTGGAGACAGAGCTGGGAGCGGCCACAGGGCCCAGCCCATAAGTCAGGGAAAGTCAATAGAAACGCGGTTTGCGTGTATTTTTAGCCGTGCGCTGTGAGCAGAGAGGGCAGCCTGGGTCTGTGCCGTGGGGAGGGTGGGTGGCCAGGGGTGGGCAGGGGTGTCTGCCTGGCCAGGACTCCGGAGAGGTGGGGGCTCTGACGCAGAGGTGGTGACATGGCCAAGGTCACACTGTGGTGGAGGGACCACCAGACTCCAGTGCCCTGTGGTCTGGGGGCGCCCGGGGAGCACCTGGGCTCTGGCGGGAGGACGGAGCTCTGGTCCCAGCTCCACCTCTGGCCGCAGTGGGACCTTGGGCTGCTTCGCCTCCCGGTGCCTCAGTGTCCTCATGTGCGCAGTGGGGCCACAGCTCTGCCTCGTGGGGGAACATGAGCCCAGCCGTGGCCTAAGACGGATGCTGCAAACCGCCAGCCTCCGTGCAGCCAGGTCTGTTCTGGGCATCTGCCGGACCCTCCACAGCGGCTGCGCGAGCCCTGCAGGCGAGGCTGGCTCCAGGGCCCTTCTCAGCCGCGCTGTTCTCATTCCTGACTCCAGGCTCCTCGGGCCCGCGGCTCCCACCCTCTGCCGAGGCCCAGCCCTACCTTCTCATCCTGCTTCTGCTCCGTGGAGACCTCTATGCCTGCGGCGGTGTCAGGAGGTTCTGAGTCTGGCTGCTCGTTCATTGGTTCACGCACTCATTTATGCCTCCACCGGCCCTGCGCTGAACCGGGCGGCCAATTTGGAGGCAAGTGCAGCCCTGCGTCTGAACCCTCGCTGAGCACTGTCTGCGTGGCTGGTCCCCGGCTGCCCTGGAATCCAGTTTAAACTGCCCCGCCCAGCCACTCCCAGCTCTGGCCCTGGGTAGGAGTCATGGGCTCAGGCCGAGGGGTCAAGGCTTGTTAAAACACAAACTCCAGGAGTTCCCGTCGTGGCACAGTGGAAACGAACCCGACTAGGAACCATGAGGTTGCGGGTTCGATCCCTGGCCTTGCTCAGTGGGTTAAGGATCCGGCGTTGCCGTGAGCTGTGGTGTAGGTCAAAGACGCGGCTCAGATCCAGCATTGCTGTGGCTGTGGCGTAGGCCAGTGGCTACACCTCTGATTAGACCCCTAGTCTGGGAACCTCCATGTGATACAGGAGCAGCCCTAAAAAGATAAAAGGCCAAAAAAAAAAAACCAAAACAAAAAAAAACCCACTCCAGAGATCTCCACAGAGAGATTTGCAGCCTGGGGTGGGGCCCACGGTCCCTAAGTCTTATACACCCCCAGCCCCCTGGGCCTCACCCAGCGACTCAGAACAGCAACCGGGTGAATCGGTGTGAAGGGACACGGTGCCTGGGAAGTGGGTTTTCCTGGAGGCGTGTAGTCAGAGACAGTGCCTGAGTTGAATTTCTTCCGACGTGCTTTAACTCAGGTCACGGCACATCCACACGCGCTCAAGTCTCTGCTGGACCCGCCGTGTGGGGCTGGAGGGTGGGGTGTGCGGAGCATGGTTCCTGCCCTCCAGAGGGTCCCACGCTGGCAGGAGAGAGAGTGCCGAACCGACTGTTTCCGCTCAGGGCCTGGGGTGGGGGTGGCACAGAGGGATGGGTCCTGCCTTGAATCAGGAGGCGGTGAGCAGGGGCCAGAAGGAGATGAATGTGGCCGGGCGTTGAGGATTGCATACGAGCTGGCCACCGTCTAGCAAGGAAAGAGGAAGGGGGCGCCGGGCAGAGGGAACAGCAGTTGCAAAGGTGTGGCAGGTGCAGAGAGCGCCAAGCAGCCCATAGTAGTTGGGGCTGCAGGTGCACGGAAGGCGGGGCCCGCCAGCAGGAAGTGAGGTGGGCTCTGAGGTCCGCCGCCTCCCCTTGGCCGCCACGCAGGCCACGGCCAACCCTGGACGTTGGAGAAGACCCTCCTCGAGGCCCCAGACTGAGTGGGGAGGAGGCTGACCCAGGTCCTGCCGCTCTGTCTGCTGGGGCCCATCGATGGTGAAGTGCCAGCCGCAGAGCATCGGGAGCGGTGAGAAGCCCCGGTGGGTGTGAGCTTTATCTGCAACAGCACACCTGCCTGGAGGAACGGCCTTCCACCCGCACGCACCCCTCACTTCCCGTGGCTGCAGCCTCTGACTTCCTCGGGTTGGGCCAGGGGGCAGGAGGGCCCTTTGCAGGCGGAGGTGTGGCCCGGAGTTTTGGCCCCTTGAAACCTCAGCTCTGTGAGGTGGGGTCACCGTGTGGCTCAGGCAGCTACCGCGTCGCAACAAACATCCCTGAACAGCAGGGCTCTTCCTCGCTCACCACCTTCGGGTTGGTGATTCGGTGATTTGGGGATGGGCTCGGCTGTTTTCCATGGGGCTTGCGCCCTGCCGGCAAACTCTGCTGGGATGGTTGGGCCTCACTTCCCAGCAGCCTCCCGATGCAGAGGCGGAAACCTGCAAGCCCTTCAGAGGCCAAGTCTTGTCCAGGCCTCACCTCTGCCTGCCCTGTGAGTGCTGCAAAGCCCGTGATTCAAAGCCGTGGGAGACAGACTCCATCTCCTGACGGAGGATGCTGCAAAGAATTTGTGGCCCTATTTTCAATTTACGTGAGGTGAAAAGCTATCGTGCATTCAATCAACAAACGTGTTCTGAGCTCCCGGCCCTTATGCCGAGTGTTGCTGGGGCTACAGAGGGAAGTCAGACGCTGTTTCTGCTCTCCAGAAGCCTCTGGTTTGATGGGAGAGGCAGACACAGTAGATGGGGGGCCAGCCAAGGTGCTAGAAGCCGAGGGAAGGTTGACCCAACACAGAAATGGGGTCCCAGCGGTAGGGTGTGAGAGTCAACTCTAATGGGCTTTAGACACTAATTTTGCGATTATTCACCACAGGTGCTGGTATGAGCTTGGCTCTGTGTTACTAGCTGAGGCCCAGGCAGCTGAAGTCACTTAGTCTGAGGTGGGCCTGGCTTTGTGCTCCCGTCCTGGACCAACCGGCTTTGAGCCCCGTGATTCCGTGGCTGAGCTGTCGACCTTGCGTGCGGGCGCCTGGGGAGCGGGAGTCTGGACTCAGGAAGGGAGGTGGATCCCGGGGCCCCAGTCCCCCTTGCTCTGGCTTTGCTGCTGGACGAGCCCCCCAGCCCCCGCCCCAACTTCCTGCTGTGCTTGCTGGCAGCCGCGCTGGGAGGGCGAAAAGGGACAGGTCACTGAGAGCTGAAGGCCCCGGACGGCTGCGCGACAACACCCCTGGCTGGGCACCCTTAGGCCTACTCTGCAGACGAGGAGAGACACAGGCGGAGTGGGCGCCCAGGATGAGGTCCTGCTTGTGCCCCAGAGCCGCGGGCTCGGAGGGACCCTTTACTCTCATCACCTGGGCTCGTGCGAAGCGCAGGTGCTGTGCTAAGGGCGTCACACGCTGTGCCGCTCTTGGGCCTGGAACCGAAGCTGTTGCCCGCCGGTCCACAGAGGAGAGAGGAGGCGGGACTCGGCTGCCTGGCCAGGCTGGGGGCTGGGATGGGACCCCTGGATCTCGAGCTCTCGCCTGACACCCATCGATGCTGAGGAAGCAGAGGCCCCCAGGAAGAAGGCGGCTCTCGCGCTGGTCCCCCTGTGGCTGAGGAGGAGCCGGGATGGCTGTGGCGCCTTGGTCGAGGTCGAGGAGGAGGCAAGTGCCGTCTTTCCCCGGGACTGTTCCCCCAGCAGACAGCGTGGCATCTGCCTCGGGATGAGGAGCCGAGTGGAGACAGGTGAGTGAGGGCCTCCGGGCCTCCAGGGGCGCGGGGTCGCGGTGAGGCGGACACGGTGCAGGGCGTGTCAGCTCCCACGGAGACCCGTCACGGTGGGTGGCACCTGCCTCGGTTTATAAACCCGCTCACCTGAGTGCAGGGTCATGAGATGGCCCGGGGCCACTGAACGGGGGCGAGGGAGGGAGCGCGGGCCGGCCGGGACTGTGCTGTGTCGCACTTCGGGGTGACACCCTAGGGGCGACGCGGCTGCCCAGCAGGGACCGTGTATGGCGCAGGGCCCGGCATGTTGTTGGAGGTGATAGGCACACGAGTCAGGTTGTGCAGGCTCCGTCTCAGTGCCCTGCACACCCCAGCGCGGCCCTGCCCGGGGCGCCTTCCGTGGCTGATGAGCTGCAGCGCTGAGTCGTCTCTGCGGCTGGGTCCGTCATGATGACACGTTTATTACCGGCGACACTGGCACAGAGAGCTTTTGCGTCTTGCCCAAGGCCTCCCAGCCGTGAAGCGGCTGGTGGAAGTTGCCCCCCACAACCCCAAAGCCCTACTCCCTGGGCTGCACCCCCCGCCCCCGCCGACCGGCCCCCTCGCTGGGTCTATTCATCCCTCTCTGTAGGGTAGCTTAGGCACTGGATGCCATCACCTCAGGCCCAGGCCAGCAGGTGTGACCTCTCATGGAGGTGACCTCCCCAGGCCTCAGTGTACCCGTCTGAGAAATGGCCTCATAAGCCCCATGGGGGTGGGGAGGGGGGTCTCTGCGAGCCCGCCAGCTGCCCTGCTGTGTCCTCCTGGCACTGGTCTTGGAAGCCTGGCCCCGTCCTGCCCTCTGGCCCCTTTGTCTCCAGACCCGAGGGGGGTTAGGGGCCTGTCTGGCCTCCCCCGCCCCCACCCGCCGCAGGCCCTTCCTTTCCCTTTGAACTGTCCGTCTTGCTGGGGAGGAAGCTATTCCCAGCCGAGATGATGCAAAATTTATAAAGCGTGGTTGGTAGGGCTGCATCCGCCCGGCTCAGGCCACACTGCTGCCCTCTCTGGATGGTTCCTCCTGCGTGTGCACAGGTGTGAGTGCGCGGGTGCGTTCGTGGGTCGGCCCCTCCCCTGCCCCCCCCCCCACCAGGGCTCCTGCGTCTCCACTCTTGGGGGGACCTGGGCTCAGCACAACCAGGCTGCCTGGGGTGGAGCAGCGTGGCCTGTGGCCGCTTCCACGTTTGAGCCAGATGCCCGCCTCTCCAGCTGAAGAAGGGCTGTTGCAAGGCTTAGACGTACCCCTACGCCTGTGGAGGCCGCCCCCTGGGTCAGGACCCATTTGCGCCTGGCTACACCCTGCAGAGCAGCTGCTGTATCTATCCACGTTTATGGACTGGGAGAAGGAGGCAGGGAGGCTGACTGAGGCAGCGAGGGCCCCAAGGGTGGAGGCCCGGGCAGCAGGGGACCTGGGATTTGAACCCTGCCTGGTGCTACCTCCTGCTGCTGACCCAGTGCAACCCCCCAGCTCCGTCAGGTTGGTGTCTGACCTTCCCCTGAGGGTCCCAGAACAGAAAGCGTGTGGGACTAGCATCTCTGTATATGGCTAGTGTCCAGGCCCTTCCCCGCAAGGCCCAGGGAGGAGACGCCAGCTGGCCAGGGACACAACAGGACGGCCACTGCGGCTTCGTGGGGTGGCCATGGCCCCAGACTCAGCCAGGCTCAGAGGCTGTGGCCCTTGCTGGTGGTGGCTGCAGGTTTTCACAGGAAGCAGGGCGAGGGTGGCAGCTGTGGCAGCTGGCCTGCCCCAGATGCGCCCACGAACCCTCCCGGGTCCTCACTGTGGCTCTAGAGCTGGCACTTGCTCCTCCCTCCGGGGTGGAGAGACGGGCCCAGAGAGGGCAGGGGCCTGCCCTAAGGCACACAGCTCACACAGGAGGCCCTCGCATCGGGGTCACCTGCTGTTTCTGCCGTGGCCCTGCTGGGGACCTGGTGGCTGCCCCCTTCTTTCTGAGGTCAAAGTTAGGTACATCAAGTTACCCCTTGAAGGAGTACAGTTCCGTGGCGTTGAGCACGTGCTGTGTGGCGCCAACTGCCCCCTCTCCAGCTCCCAAGCATCTTCACCCCCCAGGAGGAGCACCCTGCACCCGTAGCTGGCACCCCTCCCCCCAGCCCCCCACCCTCCAGGCTGCCTTTGGTCCAGACGCTCGTGGGTGTCAGTGGGATCCGTGTCTTTGTCCTTTGCATCTGGGTATTTTGCTCAGTGACCCCAGGTTTACGCAGGCTGCAGCCGGGCCAGAGCTCCCTTCTTTGCGGTGCCGCGCACTCCACGGTGTGGACAGTCCGCCTTTGTGAATCCGTTCATCCACCCAGGTCCCGGGGCCACCGGCCCTGGCTCCGCACGGTCACGGCCTGTCACGGGGACTCGGCCCCGGAGGCCAAAAGCCGCGAGACACTCACGGCCCATCTTCTCGGGCATCGACTTTCCTCGAAAATCTGGGCCAGGATGTGACGCTTCCCGCGAACGGGCTCGGGTGGCTTCTGCAGCAGGAACGCCAGCCTCACATGAATTTTTCATCCTCCTCAGAGGCGTCCAAGAAGTGTCCCGGCTTGGATGGGCCAGGACGCACGGGGGTCCCCACCCTGGCCGCTCAGAACCCAGGGTGCAAGTGACTCTCCTGGGCAGGCTCCTGGGGGGTGCTTGTAGGGGGGCCTTTGCTGTCCCCTCCTTTTCCAAAAGGAGGGGGGCTTCTCCCCCCCGAGACCCCAAGGGCCGGCGAAGGAGCTCGGGCCCCTCCCTGCCGCTCCAGCCTGATTGGGACCGTGGCGGGGGGCGGGGGGGGGTGACTTTCCTCTCCCAGAGGCCTGGGCTCCACTCAGTTTGTAGGCCCCCCCCCTCCTGTAAACATCGCCCTGACTAGGGAGTCTGTCTGGCCTGGTGCCCCTGAGACCCCCGGGGGTACATACCACCCCCTCATGTGCAGGTGGTGATGCTGAGGCCTCCGTGGGCACCTTAGGATCTCGGGGAGGGTTGCTGGGGCGTGGCCCCCTTGGTAGCCTTGGAGCTCGTGTTCCTGGGACCGGGGCGGGGGGTGGGGGCAGACGTGATGAAGTCCCAGGCGGAGACGGGCGCTGGGGGGCAGATAACACTGGGAAACGGGAGGGCAAAGGCTGGGGAAGGCCTCTCAGAAGAAGGCCCGTAAGTGGCCACCTGGACACAGTGCGCCATCTGGAGGGAGAGCTTTCCAGGCAGGGCCACAGGTGCAAAGGCCCTGAGGTGGGCTCGCTGGGGGGACTGCCCTGGAACAGACAGAGCGTGCAGCCTGGTCCAGCCTGTAGGCACATTCAGCCCAGTCTTCAGACAGATCTCATTAGGGTTTTTTATTTATTTACCTTTTTTTTTGGTCTTTTTAGGGCCACACCCATGGCATATGGCAGGCCTACACCACAGCCACAGCCACGCAGGATCTAAACCGCATCTGCGACCTACACCACAGCTCACGGCAGTGCTGGATCCTTAACCCACTGAGCGAGGCCAGGGATTGAACCCCCAAACTCATGGATCCTAGTTGGGTTTGTCTTTTTTGTCTTTTGTTGTTGTTGTTGTTGCTATTTCTTGGGCCGCTCCCGCGGCATATGGAGGTTCCCAGGCTAGGGGTTGAATCGGAGCTATAGCCACCGGCCTACGCCAGAGCCACAGCAACGCGGGATCCGAGCTGCGTCTGCAACCTACACCACAGCTCACGGCAACGCTGGATCGTTAACCCACTGAGCAAGGGCAGGGATTGAACCCGCAACCTCATGGTTCCTAGTCGGATTCGTTAACCACTGCGCCACGATGGGAACTCCTTGAGTACAAATCTTTTATCAGATGTGTATTTTGCCAATATTTTTCTTTCAATTTGTGGCTTGTCTTTTGGCTTCTGAGTAAGATCGTTTATAGAGTTTAAACTCTTACATTTGTAAAGTCTGCGTGCAAAGTTTCATTTATTTATTTTTTTTGTGGATAAGCTCTTGGAGTTTTGTGTTAAAATTCCCCACCAAGCCCAAGGTTCCTCAGATTTCCTTCTATGTATTTATCTACAGTTTCTTATTATAGTTGGTTTACAATTGTGTGTCTGCTTCTCCTGTACGCCATAGTGAGCCCGTCAAATACATATACATTTTTTTCTCCTGCTATTTTCTGTGATGTTCTGTCCCAAGAGATTGGACGTGATTCCCTGTGCTGCATGGTGGGCCCTCGTGGCTTATCCATTCTAAACGTAACAGTTTGCATCCACTGACCTCAAACTCCTGCCCATCCCACTTTCTCCACCCTTGCTCTTGGCAACCACAAGTCTATTTTCCATGTCTGTGAGTCTGTTTCTGCTCTGCAGATGGGTTCATTGGTGCCGTAGCTTAGATCCCACATGTAAGTGATATCATACGGTATTTGCCTTTCTCTTTCTGACCTAGTTCACTTTGTATGAGAGTCTCTAGCTGCATCCATGTTGCTGTAAATGGCATTGTTTTATTCTTTTTTATGACTGAGTAGTATTCCATTGTGTATATGTACCATATCTTCTTAATCCATTCATAGTTGATGGACATTTAGGTTGCTTCCATACCTTGGCTGTTGTGAATAGTGCTGCACCGAACATAGGGGTGCACGTGTGTTTTACAGTGAAAGTTTTGTCCAGATGTATGCCCGGAAGTGGAATTGCTTGATTATATGGTAGTTCTATGTTTAGTTTTCGGAGGTACCGCCATACTGTTTTTTGTAGTGGTTGTACCAATTTACATTCCCACCAACCGTGCAGGAGGGTTCCGTTTTTTCCACACCCCCTCCAGCAGTTGTTATTTGGATATTTGTTAATGATGGCCATTCTGACTTGTGTGAAGTGGTATCTCATTGTAGTTTTGATGTTCATTTCTCTAATAATCAGTGACGCTGCGTATTTTTTCATGTGCCTGCTGGCATCCATATGTCTTCTTTAGAGAGATGTCTGTTTAGGTCTTTTGCCTGTTTTTCGATTGGGTTGTTAGTTTTTTGCCTATTTGCCTTTTCTAGGGCTGCTTCCCCTGGCATGTGGAGGTTCCCAAGTTAGGGGTCTAATCGGAGCTGTAGCTGCTGGCCTATGCCAGAGCCACAGCAACATGAGATCCAAGCCGCGTCTGTGTCCACGACCACAACTCACGGCAATGCCAGATCCTTAACCTCCTGAGCAAGGCCAGGGATCGAACCTGCAACCTCATGGTTCCTAGTCAGATTCGTTAACCATTGCACCACGACAGGAACTCCGGTTGTTTGTATTTTGTTGTTGAGTCTTTTGAGTTGTTTGTACATTTTGGAAGTTAAGCCCTTCCTTGTTGATGACATTGTTTGCAGCTGTTTTCTCCCACCCATGGATTGTCTTTTTTGTTGTTTTTGTTATGGTTTCCCTTGCTGTGCCAAAGCTTATAAGTTTGATTAGGTCCCATTTGTTTATTTTTGTTTTTATTTCTATTGCCTTGGGAGACTGACCTAAGAAGATACTTGTATGGCTAATTTCAGAGAATGTTTTGCCTATGTTCTCTTCTAGTCTTATGTTTAAGCGTTTTTGTTTTGTTTTGTTTTGTTTTTTTTGTTTGTTTGTTTTTTGTCTTTGGTCTTTTTAGGGCCACACTGGTGGCATATGGAGGTTCCCAGGCTAGGGGTCAAATCAGAGTTGTAGCTGCTGGCCTACGCAAAAGCCACAGCAACACAGGATCCGAGCTGTGTCTGTGATCTACACCACGGCTCGTGGCACCACAGATCCTTAACCCCTGATCAAACCCCCATCCTCGTGGATGCTAGTCGATTTGTTAACCACTGAGCCATGACAGGAACTCCTTATGTTTAAGTATTTCAGCCAGTTTGAGGTTATTTTTGTTCTTGATATGTTCTAATTTCACTTCATGCAGCTGTCCAATTTTCCCAGCACCACTTTCTGAAGAGACTGTCTTTTTCCCATTTTATAGTCTTGCCTCCTTTGTTGAAGACGAATTGACCGTAGGTATCTGGGTTTATTTCTGAGCACTCTCTTCTGTTCCATTGATCTATATTTTTGTTTCCGCACCAATACCATACTGTTTTGATTACTGTAGCTTTGTAATATTGTCTGAAGTCTGGGAGGTTATGCCTCCTGCATGGTTTTTGTTGCTCAGGATTCCTTTGGCAAGTCTGTGTCTTTTATGGTTTCCGTATAAATTTTTGGATT
Source organism: Sus scrofa (assembly GCF_054392235.1). Classification (NCBI taxonomy): domain Eukaryota; kingdom Metazoa; phylum Chordata; class Mammalia; order Artiodactyla; family Suidae; genus Sus; species Sus scrofa. Next base: position 66,824,268 of record NC_139394.1, read on the forward strand.
GTTTGTTGTAGTTCTGTGAAAAATGTCATGGGTAATTTGATAGGGATCACTTTAAATCTGTAGATTGCTTTCGGTAGTATGGCTATTTTAACAATATTAATTCTTCCAATCAGGAACATGGGATCTTTCCATTTCTTTGAATTCTCTCTAATTTCCTTTACTAATGTTTTATAGTTCTCAACTTATAAGTCTTTCTCATCTCCTTGGTCAGGTTTATTCTTATGGTATTTAAATTTTTGGAGTGATTTTAAAAGGCATTTTTCTTGACATTCCTTTTCCAGTATTTCATTTATAATGTACAGAAATGCAGCTCTTTTCTTCTTTCTTTCTTTCTTTCTCTCTCTCTCTCTCTCTCTCTCTCTCTCTCTCTCTTTCTTTCTTTCTTTCTTTTTTCTTTGCTTTTTAGGGCTGCATCCATGGCATATGGAGGTTCCCAGGCTAGGGGTCTAATTGGAGCTACAGCTGCCAGCCACAGCAAAGCCAAATCCAAGCCATATCTGTGACCTACACCACAGCTCACGGCAATGCCAGATCCTTAACCCACTGAGCGAGGCTAGGGATGGAACCTGCAACCTCATGGTTCCTAGAAGGATTCATTTCCACTGAGTCACAATGGGAACTCCTCTTTTTTTATTTTATTTTATTTTATTTTATTTTTTTGTCTTTTAGGGCTGCACCTGTGGCACATGGAGGTTCCCCAGCTAGGGGTCCAGTCAGAATCGTAGCTGCTGGCCTATGTCAGAGCCACAGCAATGTGGGGTCTGAGCCATATCTACAACCTATACCACAGCTCATGACAATCCTAAATCCTTAACCCACTGAGCAGGGCCAGGGATTGAACCCACATCCTCATGGATGCTAGTCAAATTCGCTAACCACTGAGCCATGATAGGAACTCCAAAATGCAACTGATTTCTGATTGTTAATTTTGTATCCTGCTTCTTTGGTCAATTAATTTATAAGGTTGAATAGTTTTTGTTGGAGTCCTAGGGTTTTCTAACTATAGTATCATGTCATTTGCTTATACTGACACTTTAGCCTTTTCTCTTCCTATTTGGATAGCTTTTATTTCTTTTTCTTGTCTGATTGCTTTGGCTAGGACTTCCAATACTACGTTGAATAGAAGGGGTGAGAATGGGCATCCTTGTCTTGTTCCAGACTTTAGCAGGAAAGCTTTCAGTTTTTCTCTGTTAAGTATTATATTGGCTGTGGATTTGTCATAAATAGCTTTTATTACGTTGAGATATGTTCCCTCTATACCAACTTTAGTAAGAGTTTTTGTCATGAATGGATATAGAATTTTGTCAAATGCTTTTCCTGCGTCTATTGAGATAATCACTTGATTTTTGCCTTTACATTTGTTTACATGGTGTATTATATTGATTGATTCACATATGTTGAACCTTTCTTGTGAACTTGGGATGAATCCCACTTGGCCATGGTGTCTGATCTTTTTTATGTGTTGGATTTTGTTTGCTAGAGTTTTGTTGAGAATTTTTGCATCTGTATTCATCAAAGATATTGGCCTGTAATTTTCCTTTCTTTCTTTTTTTTCTTTTCTTTCCTTCCTTCCTCCTCCCCTTCTTTCTTTCCTTTTGCTGCCACCCCAGTGGCGTATGGAAGTTCCCGGGCTAAGGGTCAAATCGGAGTTGTAGCTGCCAGCCTATGCTGCAACTTGTAGCAACACCAGGTCCTTAACCCACTGAGTGAGGCCAGGGATTGAACCTGCATCCTCATGGATACTAGTCTGGTTCATAACTCACTGAGCCACATTGGGAACTCCTCTTTCCTATCTGATTTCCTCATTGACCCATTGGGGTTTTTTTTTTTTTTTTTTGATAGGCAAAAAATAGATTTATTAGGATAGGACGCTTGTGAGAGATGCAAGCAGACAGGCACAGAAGCTCTGCTGGTGGGCTACAGTGTTATCATCCAAGGGGAGTGGGGGTCGGAAAAGCCTGCCTCTTCTTTTTTCTCCTTTGGTTTTTTAGACTCAACCATGTTGTTGAGTCTCTTTGTAGTTATTTCTTCTCATTTCTCTTCCTACTGTTGATTTCTAGTTTCATGCCGTTGTGGACAGAGAAGATGCTTGAAATAATTTCTATACCTGTAAGTTTGTTGACTTTTTTGTGTTAGTATGTGGTCAGTCCTAGAGAATATTTTATGGGCACTTGAGAAGAAATTCTATTTTTTGGGGATGTAGTGTCCTAAAAATATGATACATCTAAACATTCCATTGGGTTTAGGATCTTTGTTGCCATATTGGTTTTCTGTCTAGAAGATCGTTCGGTGATGTGAGTGGGATGTTTAAGTCTCTTTCTGTTATTGTATTTCCATCAATTTCTGCATTTATGTCTATTAGTATTTGTTGTATGTATTTGGGTGATTCTATATTGGGGCATATGTATTGATGAGTGTAAAATACTCTTCCTATAGTTATCCTTTTATCATTATATAGTATCCTTCTTTATCTTTCTTTTTGGCCTTTGTTTTAAAATCTGAAATGAGTATTGTATCCCCCCCTTTGCTGTCATTTTCATTTGCATGAAATATCTTTTTCTGTCCCTTCACTTTCAATCCCTGTGTGTCCTTTGCCCTAAAGTGGATCTCCTGTAGGCAGCATAGTGTAGGCTCTTGGTTTTTTGTTACCTTTTTTTTTTTTTTTTTCTTTTCCCCACATCCATGGCATGCAGAGGTTCCTGGCCCGAGGATGGAGCCTGAACTATAAGTGACACTGCCAAATCCTTAACCACTAGGCCACCAGGGAACTCCCTCAGCCTGTATCTTTGAGCTCTGTTGTGGGTCAGGCCCCTGGGGATCAGGCTGTGCTGAAAGTCCCAACCGCTCCTACCCATGGCTGCCACAAAGCCTCCTCCCTGGCACCCCTTGCCCTCAGGCTACTGGTGGGTTTGACAGCGGCTGGACCTTGCAGGGTAGGAAGGGCGGTTCTGCCTTTCCTTCTCTGTGTCTTCGGGGCCTCTCCAGCTTGAGCTGCACCTCTTGTGTGGCTCTAGCTCCCACCATGTGGCCCTGTCTGGGATCTGATCACCCCATCTCTCCCCTCTATGCCCCCAGCCCGGGGTGGGCAGTGTCCTGCCCATACTTACCGCTGTTTTTCACCTTCTGCGCGATTTACCTTCTCAGAGTCTTCCTCACTCATGGGACCAGTTCCCTAGACACAATTCTCTCGGCCTGAGAGACCCGGGGGGCTTCTGTTTCCTGGTTGGGTCCTTCCTGCTTCCCCTGGCCGATGTCTTGGCGGCCCACACTGCAATGGTCTGCCTCTGAGGCTCCGTCCTTCCCAGAACTATGAGCAGCCGGCTTCTTTTCTGGGTGACCTGTCTTCCTACAGAGTCATACCCACGTATGAATACTTTCCACCTTACGGTTCCCCTGTGAGCTGGATCCACAAGCCCTTGCTCCGTTTGCAAATGAGGCAGGGGAGGATGAACCATTTGCCAGCAGCCGCATCTATTCCTGCAGCAGTGGGATCTGAACCCTGGCACCTGGGCAGCCGTTGCGGGGTAGGTGAGAGTGAGGGCTCTGTGTGGCTTGGGGCCCAGCTTCCAGGCCTGGAGGCATCTGTCCTGAGGGTGACCTTGCCTCAGTCCCAGCGGGGCAGTGAGGCACCCATGATGCCAGGCTCACCCGATGGTCCTGGCTCCAGGGTGACGCCACCCTAGAGAGGAGAGAACCCAGCTTTGTGGAGGACACACACTCTCTCGAGGCCACGGAGTGAGGCGGGCAGGGCTGTAGACCCCAGCCGCCAGACCTCCGATGATGTCACCCCCCTTGGTACCACCTCCCGTGGCTTCCGGAGTGGGTGGGGCCCGGGCAGGTTCAGCAGGCCAACTCAAGGGCGTCACGAGGTGCCAGCTCCAGGCCCTGCCGCAAGCGTGGCCCTCCCTGAGGTCCCTCAGTGCCACCTCACTTGTGCAGGGTGCATCCTGCAGCCCCAGCAGACGTTCCGGCATCCGGGACTGGGCACAGCCTACGTGGCAGCTTGGGAGGCTGCAGGGGGTGGGGGGAGGGGGCAGCCCTCCAGTCTTTGGACAAGAGGACTAGCCCAGCCCCTGAGCCTGCCTTGACCTCTTTCTCCCGCCCCCTCGGGAGCAGGTGTGCGGGCTCTGGGCCCTGGACCACGGACTCCTCCTCCCTCTTGCTCCCAGAGACCCGGCGCCTTGCACACGCAAGGCCTCACTCCCCAAGCTCAGCCTGTTTTAGGGCCAGGTGTGTGGGGGCTCAGAGGGTCTGTGCTGTGGCCTCAGCTCTCATCCCAGGCCTTGTAGCTGAGACCAGCCCTCCTGGCAGCGACTTCTCACCCCAGCAGCTCCAGGAATCTCAAAGGCCTGGCTTGTGAGCTTATGGGGTCCTGTTACATGCTCTGAGAGAGGCTGCCCTTGGAGTTCCCAGTGTGGCTCAGCAGGCTAAGGACCTGACACTGTCTCTGTGAGGATGTGAGTTCGATCCCTGACCTTGCTCAGTGGGTTAAGGATCTGGCATGGCTGTCAGCTGTGGCATAGGTCACAGATGCAGCTCAGATCGGGTGTTGCTGTGGCTGTGGTGTAGGTCATAGCTGCAGCTCCATTTTGCCCCCTGGTCCGAGAACTTCCATGTGCTGCGGGTATGGCCATAAAAGAAAAAGAAGAGGCTGCCCAGAGAGGCTGAGACACCTCCTTTGGGGCACACAGCACCTTCCCCGGCTGTGCTCTTGCCTGCAGACCCTTCCCACACCTCACTCCTCTCCGCTTCTCCTCTTTTCCGAGAAACTCAGAACGTGGGGGCCAAATGGAGCCCAAGCGCTCAAGTTGTGCCCATCCTGCTTGGGCTCACACAGAAGGATGCCCGGGTGGACCCCAGACAGCCTGACTCCACTGCCGCTGGCGGGCCAAGTCCTCAGAGGGCACGGGCAGGACCCTGCCTCTGGAAGGCAGGGCTGCCCTATAGTGTGTGGGGGTGACTAGCCGTTCAGAGGTCCTGGAAGCCCCTCCCCTGTCCTTCCCGCCTGTTTCTTCACGTGGGTGTGGGACCAGGTGTGGTGGGAGTACATTTCTGTCAGCCCTGTCTCTGAGCCCAGAAAGGGGGACGCTAATGAGAGCTGAGTGGCTGGCATCAGGATGGCAGCCTGGAGGTGGGCCAGTAGTGGGGCCTGTGCCCAGCTCTGGGGGGTCAGTTTTGGCTCCTGCAGGAGCCAGCAGGAAGGACGTGGCCACGGGGCACACAGGGGCCAGCACGCAGCCGCCGCTGACGGCCCCCACCAAGCGGGGCAGTGCTGGGGCAGCTCAGGCTGGAGTCCCGGCTCGGCACACACAGAGCTCACATCGTGGCTCTGCAGTGAATGAACCCGACTAGAATCCACGAGGATATGGGTTCGATCCCTGGCCCCGCTCAGTGGGTGAAGGATCTGGTAGGTTGCAGACGCAGCTCGGATCTGGTGTTGCTGTGGCTCTGGCGTAGGCCGGCAGCTACAGCTTTGATTGAACCCCTAGCCTGGGAACCTCCATGTGCTGCAGGTGCGGTCCTAAAAAAAATAAGACAAAAAAAAAAAAAAAAAAAGCCATGTACACAGAGACACCACGACAGCGAAAGGTGCCACGGCCTGGGCCCAGGGCCACGCGTGCCGTCCCTGGGATGTTTCCCGCCTTCTCCTCATTGGAGCCCGTCTGTCTCTGCTCCTCGGTGGGACTTGCCGCTGCTTCCCCGCTCACAGGCTGTGGGCGCTCCTCCTGCGCCATCAGGTCCTTCCGTGTGGGTGGCTGTCAGGGCTGTCACAGTGCCTGCCGCACACATGCCAGACACTGTCCCCTCCTGCTGGACTTTGGGCCCTTTCCACCTCGTGGCAGTAAAACGATGCTGCTGTGGAGCCCTGAGGTTCCAGCCTCACGCATAGAAGTTATCCCCAGAGGGCTGGTGTGCTGGTGTAAAAAAGTTTCTTTTTCTTTCTTTCTTTCTTTTCTTTATTTTTTTTTTTTTGCTTTTTAGGGCCACACCCGCTGCATATGGAGGTTCCCAGGCTAGGGTTCGACTCGGAGCTACAGCTGCTGGCCTCCACCACAGCCACAGCAACACCAGATCCGAACCACGTCTGGGACCTACACCACAGCTCACAGCAATACAGGATCCTTAACCCACGGAGCAAGGTCAGGGATTGAACCTGTTGTCCTCATGGATTCTAGTCAGACTTGTTAACCCCTGAGCCATGATGGGAACTCTTTGCTGGGGTCTTTAAAAATCTGATGGTGGGAGTTCCCATTGTGGCTCAGTGGATTAAGAACCCAACTAGTATCCACGAGGATGTGGGTTCCACCTCTGGCTTCTCTCACCGTGTTAAGCTGCTGTGGCTGTGGTGGAGGCCGGCAGCTGCAGCTCCGATTTGACCTCTAGCCTGGGAATCTCTACACGCCGCGGGTGTGGCCCTAGAAAGAGAAAAAAAGATCTAATGGTGAAAACGGTGCCTGCAGGAGTGTTGAATTTGGGTCACGCTTTTTAGAGCTGGCAGGGTGGAGGGAACGACCCCTGGACTGGGGGTGGGACGGCATTTTAAGGGCCCCCGGTCGAGGGCAGGCAGGCCTTCCTGAAAGACTGATGTCCTTGCGAGGTGGGTAAGTTGTTGCCCAGGTGGAAAGGGGCGCTCAGGCAGGGGGGCCACTGCCAAGGCAGGGAGGTGTGGCAGTGAGCGTGGGTTTGGGGGCAGGAGGGGACAAGGACGGGCCTGCAGGAGCCTCAGAGTGTCCTCTGGGCCCTGGGGAGCCCGGTCAGGAGAGGGAGAAGGGAGGACCCGGGGGAGGCAGCTTAGCCAACGCTCTGGAGCAGAGGGCACTCCATGTTTTATTCATGGCCTCGCAGAGCCATCAGTCACCCGCGCCTGCCGCCCGGCCCGGCACCGCCTCCATCATCCTGCCATCTCGGGCTATTTTAGGCTTGGCCTCCCTGCGGTCCAGGCCCCTCTCCCAGCCCGGGGTGGGGTGCTCGTCCCGGCTCGGGTGACGGGCCAGAAGCCTCGGGCCTGTCCCCGCTGGGCATTCGGGCAAACTGAGGTCCGGAGGGGAGGACCCAGCTCCCGCAGCCGAGGCCCGGGCTCTCGCCTCCCACCGGACGTCCGGGGGTGGATGGGGCTGGTTGTTCCCACTTGACAGAGGGAAGCTGGGGGGTCGCCCCCAGACCACACCGGGCCTCAGAACCCAGGCGACGCTGGAGCTGGTCCCCACTGGCCGCCTTTCCCAGCTCTGCACCCCCACCAAGCTGCGTCTGGGAGAGCCCGCTCTGTGCCTTCTCCCCACACCCCCCCAGACGTGTCCTTCCTTCTCTCCACACCCCCCCAAAGTCTCCTCTGTGCCAGCCCGGCGTCGGCCACCAAGGCCATGGAGAGGGGGCTCCGGGGCAGTGCTGGCACCCAGACCGTCCCATCTGCTCAGTGCAGTCGGTGAAGCACGGGGTCCCCCTCGGAGGAGTGAGCAGCCCCGAATCCCAGAACCTCCGGGTCCTGGCGGAGCTTCCTCGGAGGACCCACCAGCCCAGGCTCAGAGAGGCCACAGAGCGCAGCACGGCCGGGCGGGGGAGGGACAGGGCCGAGGGAGGAGGCATGAGTGATCTGTGATGGTTCTGTGCCCGTGGCGTTTGGGCTGTGAGACTCGCAAACCCAGCACAGAGCACCCAGCCCTCCGAGCCTGGGGTTGAGGAGCCCGAGGGAGGAGGAGACAAACAGGCACACTCGCTGCCGCCTCCTTACCCGCCGCAGTGATGGGACGAGTGTGCAGGGCCGCGGGGGCCCGTGGAGCTGGCTGCCCCCAGCCCCAGGGTGGCCAGACACGCGCTCCAGACCACGTGTGGGCCCGTCACACCCCCACCCCGCCATGAGGGTGGGGCTCGCCCGGCGTGGCCTTCGACGGAGGGCCCTGGCATCCCTGGGCCCAAGAGCTGTGCCTCATCTGGCTGCCCCAGGAGACCAGGGAGGCTGGAGCCGAGTGGACAACAGGTGAGGGGATGGCAGCGAGGCTCTTGTCCCCACCGGTACCCTGGTGCCCCCGTGAGCCCAGGCAGAGGCCGGCGGGGTCCCCCCTGCGCTGACCCTGAGTGTGCCAGGCCCGGGCATCAGCCCAGCGCCGTGTTCTGATTCGTCTGGGCCCAGGCACGCCGAGCCGTCCCACTCTTCACGGACGTGCTGGCCTTTCAGGGCATCTCTCCGGGCGTGTCGCCTTTAGGAGGTCAGGGCCACTGCGGGGTTGCGCACCCTCAGAGCCCGCAGCTGCGCCCAGCACGCAGCAGGTGAGCGACAAATACTGTCGACAGAGTGACTTGGGCACACGAGCGACGGGCAGTCCCCTCTCACTGACTCCTGGTGCCCCCACACCCATTCCCCGCCAGCCTTGTGACTCCCTGCAGGGGGCCAGGGACAGTGGTGACCGAACAGCAGCCCTGCCCTCGTGGGGTTGATGTTCAGGTTAGGGATTGAAAACGTCAGCAAGAGTGCCTGCTGTGGTGCAACGGGATCGGTGGCGCCTGCGAAGGGCTAGGATGCAGGTTCGATCCCTGGTCTGGGCAGTATGTTAAGGATGCAGCCAAAGAAAGAAAAAATACACACATACATACATAGGTACATAGATACATATGTTCAGAGAGTCCCTGGCAAACTGGGATAAACTGGTCACCTTCCTTTTCCTTAAAAAAAAAAAAAAGTATCAGGAGGAGGCAGTAGTTCCTTAAAAAGACAAATGCAGGGGAGTTCCTGTTGTGGTGCAGCAGAAATGAACCCGACTAGTATCCAAAGGGATGCAGGTTTGATCCCTGGCCTCATTCAGTGGGTTAAGGATCCAGTGTTGCCGTGAGCTTTGGGGCAGGTCACAGACGTGGCTTGGATCCCACGTTGCTGTGGCTGTGGTGTAGGCCAGCGGCTACAGCTCCGATTCATCTCCCAGCCTGGGAACCTCTATATGGCGAGGGTGAAGCCCTAAAAAGACAAAAAAAAAAAAAAAAGAAAAGAAAAAAGGGGGAGAGAGGGGCCAAGCACTGGGTGGGAGGGGCTGGAAGTTGAAACCAAGCCGTCTGCTCAGGCCTCCCTGAGAAGGTGACAGTGGAGCAAAGACTTCACAGGTGCAGGTGAAACAGTATCTGGGGAAGAACGTCCCTGGCAGAGGGCCCAGCAAGCGACAAGCCCCCAAGGTGTGGTTTCACCTCAGCAAGTGACAGTGGCTCACTTCCCACCCTCTCAGGAAACCCTGCAGTTCCACCTGCTGAATCCCAAATCCAGCCACTCCACCCAGACACCGTCGCTGCTCGATTGGACTTGTCCAGCAGCTACCTTGTGGCCTCCGGGTGCCACACGTGTCCACCCAACCTCTGGCAGCTGGGCCTTGGGACATGGCCAAGGCCTGGGGACTGTCGGGGTAACGGGCTGTTTCCTGTCGCCAGGGCTCCATCCATGCAGAGAGCTGATGGGGCTCAGGGCTTGTGTCCAGGTCCAGGCTGTTTCAAACACAAGACCAAGAATCCGAGGGAGCCCAGGCAAGGCGCTGAGCCAGCCCTGAAGGACTTCCTGGAGGAGGAGCGTGTAGGTGGTGCGGGTTCAGCAGCAGAAACAACCCGAGCCTAGGCCTGGAGGAGGGGACAGGGAGTCCTGCAGGCTGAGCCAGGCCGAGGGAGGGTGAGAGAAACAGGGCCCCCCATGGACCTTCAGGCTTTCCTCTGGGGCCAGAAGCACCACAGGCACTTTTGCCTTCATAAGCCCCTTCCTCTATGACAAATAATTAAAATTAAGTTCTATGACCGAATTGGTATAAAGATGAATATCACCCCCCATCCGTCCACCCCCCCACCCATCCACCCCCCCATCCATCCATCCACCCAGCCACCCAGCCAGCCACTTATTCACCTAACCACCCACGCACCTATCCATTCACCCATCAATCCGTCCACAGGCCTATCCACGCACCTCCCTGTCCGTCCACCCACCCAGCCATCCTCTTGATCCACACGGCCACCCATCCAACTGGCCATCTTTCTCTTATTTTCATTTTTTTGGTCTTTTTGCATTTCTTGGGCCGCTCCTGCAGCTTGTGGAGGTTCCCAGGCTAGGGGTCAAATTGAAGCTGCAGCTGCCGGCCAACGCCAGAGCCACGGCCGTGCGGGATCTGAGCTGCGTTTGCAACCCACACCACAGCTCACGGCAATGCTGGGTCCTTAACCTCCGGAGCGAGGCCAGGGATCGAACCCGCAACCTCATGGTTCTAGTCGGATTCGTTAACCACTGCGCCACGACGGAAGTGCCCGTCTTTCTCTTCTGTATACTCACCTTTCTGTTCACTCATCCACCTGTGTGAGGAATGTTAATCTGTTCACCCTCCATCCATCTGTCCATCCACCCACCCGTCCACCCACTCGTCACCCATCAATCCATCCACTAACCTGTCCTCGCACCTGCCAGTCCATCCACCCGACCACCCCTCACCTATCCCTTCACCCATGTATCCGCCCACTCACCTCTCCACCCGTCTTGACCCACGCGGCCACCCCATCCAACAGGCCAGCTCTGTCCCACATGCACTCACCTATCTGTTCACGCATCCAACTGCCCACGTGTCCATCTGTTTTATTTCTCCATCCTTTTCTGCCTCGGTCTCTGCATTCATCTCTTGTCTGGAGGGATTTTTCTAGCATCTGACTCCAGCACAGATTCCTTCACCTCCTACTGCTGACAGATCCAACCCAAACTCAGACTTATCTGGGCTTCAAGGCCCTGCCAAATTATCTCTTCTCTCCTCTCACCATTCCTGCCGTGGATCCTAGAAGTTCTGTGGGCCCTGGGCACTGCCCCCACGGTGCCCAGTGGGTGAGCTGTCCCCAGACCGTCCTCCGCTGGCCTGGACTGGAAGCTGCTCCTGGGCCCGTGGCCGGGCTCCTGCAGCCAGGAGAGGAGGCGGGGATGAACCGGACAGGTTCTTGTGGCCTCAGTGCTCCTGCTGTCACAAGGGGAACGAGGCCGGCCTCCTCCCCCACCTTCCGAGCTGGTTCTAGGCTCTGAGCTGCCTGAGAACAGCGTGGGGGGTGCTCATCTGGGCCTCACCGCCCCCCCTCTACTTATCCACTTTACAGCCCTGAGGACCTTGGGCCAGGAGGGGAGGGCCTGCTTCTGGAGGGGGCCTCTCAGACCCCATTAAGACTGTTAACAGCCCCCCGGGGAGCCAGGGGCCACCAGGTCGCTGCTGCTTGGCCATTAGCAACCCATTAGCCCTCATGCAGCCTCAGGCCCTCACTTCCTGGCAGCTCCTGGCCCCTCACACCAGCCCGTGGGCCTCGGAGGCCCCGCCTCTGGTCCAGGCCTGGCCCGTTGTGGGGGGTTCTGAGGACAGAGGCTGGGAGAGCCTGCCAGGTGTGAGCCGGGGGTTGGAGCCCCGGGCAGGTGGTGAGGGCAGGGCAGGAGGTGTGTGTCGTGGGCCCGGCTGCTCAGCACTGAGTCCCTTCTGTCCCTTTGTGTGCTGTCCTCTGCCTTCTCCCTTTATCCAGGGATGCCGCTGCCAGGTCAGACAGTCAACCAATGACTGCCCATCACACCCTGAGTGCGGGGACGCGACTTGGACTCTCGTAATCACAGAATCCATTCATTCGCCTGCGAGTTTTTATTAAGCGCCCGCTGTGTGCCAGGCCCTGTGCGCAGCAGTGAGAGACAGATATCCTGGTGGTGGGGAGGTTGGAAAATGAACTTGCGAAGGAAAAAATGGGACAGGGTTTGAAAGGAAAGTGCCAGGAGACAAAACATGGTGTCTCGTGAGAAAAGGGGCGGGGTGGCCTCTGTGGTCTGAGGATGTGGGGGGCTCTGGACATGAGAAGGAGCCTGGTGAGTGGAGAGCTGGGGAAGGAGGCTTGGGCAGCAGGAATAGCACGTGCAAAGGTCCTGAGGTGGGCAGCAGGCAGGGGAGCAGTGGGGGCAGAGGGAGCGGGGAGGGGGCTGAAGAGGGGCAGTGAACGGCCCTGAGTCCGGCTGCTGCTTGTTGCGCTGAACCCCCGTCACCCGGTGCCCCCTCAGGCTGCGGGGCTGGAAAGGGGTCAGAGGGGAGGCGTGGGAAGTGGCTCCTTCCTGTGTCCTGGTGACCCCGGGGCTCTAGCCGCTGAGGGAGTGGGGGTGGGGATGGACTCAGAGGCTCCGGGACCCTCTCGAATCTTAGCCGTGGACTCCCCAGTAGAACTGGGATGAGAAGCCTCACAGCGAATTGGCCTGGGACCTGGCAGGAGGCTCGGGGACCCGGTCTTGCTCCTTGTGGCCTCAGCCCTGGCTCACCCCAACCTCTGCCCAAAACAGCCTGTCCCCTGCCTGGTCCTTTGCCGTGTGGGCTGGGCCCCTGAGGCTTCCTGGCCCTTCTCCTGCCCCAGCGGGTTGGAGGGCGCAAGGGGCCTGCTGCGTCGAGGGCACGAGCCCCGTGCCGCCCCGGCTGCGAGCTTGGCCACGTTACCCTGCTCCTTTGCGCCTCCTGAGGTCCTGGTGAGACGCCAGCCGTCGCCCTGCAGATTTCCTGGAGGGAGGCCCCGAGGCTCAGAGAGGGTCCCGTGGGCCTGGGTCGGGAGCAAAGTCGGTCTCCCAGGGGGAGCAGCATAAAGTGATGTCTCAACTGGGGCCCTCGAGGGGAAAAGCTGTTGAAAGCGCTCAGTTATTTCATAAGGAGCCGCCAGCGCCACCAACACCGCCAAGCCGATGCGTGCGCGTGAGTGCACATGGGTGGGGCGCATGTGCCGGGGTGCGAGGGAGGGTCGCGAGGCCCCCAAGGTCCTGCCCCAATTCCCTCCCCCGAGGGCCTCGCGGGAGCGTGTCAGGCATCGCGGGGGACACTTTGGAGAGGGTCCCCGCAGCTGACCGTGCTGGGTGCCGAGGACGTGGACGGATGGAAGGAAGGGGGAGCGCCTGTGAAAGACAGACCCGCCTCGTTCCCGGACTCCCCACAGCTCTCCTTGGCCCCATCCGCCTCCCGAGAAGGTCCCAGGCCCAGCTTCGCTGGCCCAGGGGGTGCTTGCAGTGTCCCCCTGTGACCTCCCTCAGGCCTTCCCTGTCCCTGCTCTGAGCCACTCTGTCCCACCCGGCCTGGCACTTCCTGCTGCCGGCACCGCGGCTTCCTTTGTTCACGGCTGGAGAACTCGCCTCCATCAACCACCCTGTGTGTCACCTGCTGGCAGGCTGTCCCCCGGTGTCCCTGGTGTAGTCAGCGCCTGCCAGGGCCTTGGTCATCACGTCTGTTCAGCTGGGGTGGGGTTGGACTGAACGTGGGAAATGCGAAATGCCAGAGCCAGGCGGGGCGGGAGCCGGGCAGGGTTTCCTCAGGGGCTGAGGGGGATCAGCCCCCCAGGGGCTCTGCCTCCAACACAGCCTGACCCTTGGCAGGTGCCCAGCAGGAGGAAGGCCAAGCTGGACGTTGTGGTTTCCTTTTTATACTTAACATTTTACATTTCAAACGAGTTTTTAAAAGCATGATTTTGCCTTTGCAAACATGCCTGGGGGCAGAACGGAGGCTGGGATGCCTGGACCTGATGGAGAGCTTTGCTGGGGCCTGGTCTGGGGCCTCCACCGCCCACCTGTGGATGGGACACCCTGTCAGTGCCCCTGGTCCTGGGCCCGGAGGAGGCCTCCCGGGAGGGCCGGGCTCCCGCTGCACAGGCTCAGGGTCAGGACATAGCTGGACAGGGCGGGGAGCAGCCCTCCACCTCCGAGGCAGGCGTGGGGGCTTCTGGGAGACCTTCCCCACACCCCACCCTGGTCCAGGGTCAGAGCCTGGGTGCAGCTGCTGGGGCAGCAGGAAAGGAGCCAGTCCCCCGAGGCCAAAAGCCAAGGGGTGCAGCTCGAGGCTGCCAGGGACCACAGCCGGCGGCCCTGGGTGGGGCCTTGTTCCGTTTTATAGCCGGTCAGTGGGGATGGACCTGGCCGGAGGGGGGCAGGGCAAGCCTCACTCACTCCTTCCCTACTGCCTGTCCTCCCTCAGGTCCTTCTTTATTCCAGTAAATGTTTTCCTGGCTCCTACTGTGTGCTGGACGGCTTGCTCGGCGCTGGGGACACACTTTTGGCCCTCCAGTGTGTGGGGGGGGAGGAGAGGCAGTCTCTCCAGCACCTTCCAGAAACACGGTTGAAAATCATGTGACAGGAGTTCCCGTCGTGGTGCAGTGGTTAACGAATCCGACTAGGAACCATGAGGTTGCGGGTTCGGTCCCTGCCCTTGCTCAGTGGGTGAAGGATCCGGCGTTGCCGTGAGCTGTGGTGTAGGTTGCAGACGTGGCTCGGATCCCGCGTTGCTGTGGCTCTGGCGTAGGCCGGTGGCTACAGCTCCGATTCGACCCCTAGCTTGGGAACCTCCATATGCCGCGGGAGCGGCCCAAGAAATAGCAACAACAACAAACAACAACAACAAAAAATAATAATAATAATAAATAAACCCAAGGAGGAAGACCTCGAGACACATGCTAATCAGACTGGCCAAAATTAAACCAAATACTGAATAGAACTTAAAAAAAAAAAAAAAAAAAGGAAATCATGTGACAGCCCCCAGCCGGTGGGGGCGGGGGCGGGGGGGGTCTTGGGGGAGGACCCAAGGGGCCTGGGCCGTCAGGCTCTTATTTGCTCCAGAGGCCTCTCCTGTGTCCCTTTTGAAGCCTGCGTCAGCTCAGGTCACTACTCTGCTGGAAACTTCCCCAGAGCTCCCCATTCCTTGGAGACAGAGGCCAGGGCATCCTAAGGCCTTAAGGCTCCCAGTATCGCTCCCCACCCCCCGCCTCTCCCCCCTTGCTCCGTCTGCTCAGCCCCGAGGGCTTCTGGGGCCCACCTGACTCGTCCAGCTCGGGGCCTTTGCACGTGCTGTTTTTGCTGCCTGGGCTGCCCTTTCTTTTCGTTTTTTTTTTTTTTTTTTTTTTTTTTGGTTTTTTGTTTGTTTGTTTTAGGGCCGAACCTGTAGCATTTGGAGGTTCCCAGGCTAGGGGTCAAACTGGAGCTACAGCTGCCAGCCTACACCACAGCTCACAGCAACACCAGATCCTTAACCCACGGCGTGAGGCCAAGGATCGAACCCGTGTTCTCATGGGTACCAGTGGGATTCGTTTCCGCTGCGCCGCCACAGGGGCTCCTTGCCTGCCCTTTCTTCAGTGACTCTCATGGCTCCTCCCTCACCCCATTCAGATCTCTCGCAGCCAAACCTTTTCTGGCCCAGCCCGAAATGAGCCCCCCACACACACACCCCTGCTTTATTTTTCTTGTCACACTCCCGACCCTCCGAGTCCTCACTCAGCTCGTTTTATTCCGTCGCCGGCACCAGAGACTCCCCGCTCAGGAGCAGGGCTTCTGTTGGTTTTGTAACTTTCCTGTCCCCGGCAGGTGACACAGTGCCTGACGCAGTGGGTGCCCAGCAGATGTGACCTGACTGAATGGACGGCTGATTGGTTGATTGATCACCCGCGGGGCACCCGTCTGGGCTTGGCTGGGAGGAGCGTGAAGGGCTGGGGGTGGGTGGCTGCCAGCTACCCCCCCTGCCCTCTTCCCGCACGGCAGCCCCAGCCAAGTTGAAGTTCGGGCCCGACTATGTCAGCAGTGGCAGAGAAAGAGTTGGTACTAGGAAGGGCGAGGCCAGAGATTAGAAACATCTCTGGAGGTGAGAGATGAATGAAAAAGCCGATGCAGAAGGAGGAAGGCAGCCGGGGACAGGCAGGTGAAAGAGTGGGCAGACGGTAGGTGAAGGGGTAGATAAATGGATCAGAAGGCTGGTGGACGATGGAGGGATGGACAGATGAGCAGATGGATGGGTCAGGTGATGGGGGTGGGCAGGTGGAGAAAGACGGCGGTGGTGAGAGGAGCCGCTCTCATCCAGAGCGACATCTGTGTGCCTGCCTGCGGGTCGCACACTCCGTCTCAGTTCCCTTTACAACCTCGTGAGGGACGTATTCATGTCCCCAACTTGCAGGTGAAAAAACCTGAGTCTCAGATGTGAACTGACTCACTCGGGCCTCATAGCTGAGGGAGTTGAGGCCAGGTGGGTACCCAGGTCAGCCTCCAGGGCTGCCCTGCTCTTTAGGTTGGGGTCACCTCATTTCTGGGGGCAGGCAGCCCTTCTGGGCATCTCCGAGGCTCCCACCTGCTGGCCCCTGTGGGAGGAACCTGTGGACACTGGCTGGCTCCAGTCTGATGTTTACAGCTTTGCTTGGCTCCGTCGAAGTGAGACGGCGAGAGCCGTTCACCCACAGCCCTCCGCATGCTGGCACCCAGGAAGGGATGAGGGTGGGAGGGTGGTGGCATGATGCCAGCAGACAAGGGAGGCCATGCCTTCTGGCCCCATGGCTCCCAGGGCCTGTGCTCAACTCTGCACCTCAGTGCCCGAAGGGTGCAGCAGGCACCCTCCTGCCCAGCGTGCTCACGGGACACTGGGAACGTACTACGAGTGGGACATGGGGTGCTTGGCGCGCAGTAGGCGCTCAGCTTCTACTGATGCTGTTCCAGGTTCTTCCATGTCCTTGAGGGAACCCTGACCACGTTACCCCTGAGCCTCCGTTTCCTTCTCTTTACAGCAGGGAAGGGCTGTCTACCTTGCAGCTTTGTCAGGAAGATTCTGTTCTTTTGTTGTTGTTTTCTAGGGCTGCACCTGCGGCACGTGGAGGTTCCCAGGCGAGGGGTCGAATTGGAGCTGGAGCTGCCGGCCTGCACCACAGCCACAGCCACACGGGATCCGAGCCGCGTCTGCGACCTACACCACCGCTCACGGCCACGCCGGATCCTTAACGCATGGAGCGAGGCCGGGGATCCATCCCGCATCCTCATGGATCCTCGTCGGGTTCGTTAACCCCTGAGCCACGCTGGGAACTCCGAGGGTGCCGTTTTCAGGAAGCATCTAGAAAGGCGTGTCCCTGAGCAGAAGTGCATGGACAGAGACCTGGGGGTGGGGAAAAGGTGAGCCACGGGCAGGCGTGGGAAAGGGCGTGGAGTAGAGGAAGCGCCAAGTGCACAGGCCCCGGGGTGGGCGGGAGCCGGCGTGTGCTCAGAGAGGGAGGGCCCCAAGGTCCGAGGGGCAGTGGGGGTCTTGAGGCTGTGGCTGCGTTGGGGAGGTTCAAGCACAGGGTGTTTGCAGGCCCCTGCGCCCCCTCTCCCCGGCAGAGCAGCCCTCCCCTGGGCCCTAGAGGCTCAGCTGTGCCCTCCTTCTACCACCCCCTCCTCCAGCCCCTGGTCAGGGCTCAGGCAAGAGCTGGCATTAGGAGCCATGGGCACATGGGTCAGGCGGAGACGGACCCCAGGAGACTGCAGGTGGGCACTGGCCAGCAAGCCCGGTCCCCGTAACCCAGTCCCTAAAGGGACTCGATCTTCTGTTTGGAAACAGAATGTGGTCCAGGATTTTCCCGAGACGGAAGCCACGGAGGAGGGCAGGACACAGCCAGGCGTAACCTGAACGGGTTCCTAAAGCAAAATGACAAAATCCTTCCTCCGCCTTCCTCTGCCTCCTCCAATGGTGCTGGGGGCGGGGGGTGTCCAACCTTTAGAGCCCCTGGGAATGGAAGGGGCCCCGCCCGGGATGGGGGCCGGGTGGGGGCCCGTGCCTGCCTCCCCCAGCGTGAGCTATGTGCTGACACAAAGCCCCGAATTCCTCATCTCGCTTCCCTCACTGCACCCATTTTGTGCTAAGCCCTGGCTTGACTGAAGGGCCAGGAGGGATCCCAGGACAATAGGCCCCAGCTCGGGGCCCTGACCTCATGGCCATGTGTGGACGGGCGATCTCTGCACACCCCACCCCGCCACACACACACACACGCACACGCGGCCAGAGCCCCCTGCTCAGGCAGCTGAACCCTGCTGCTCAAGGACAAAAGCGTCCTGGCTGCTTGCACACCTCTCGGGATGTGGCACTCGCTGCCTCCCCTGGCAGCCGCTGGGATGCTGGGGAAAGTTGTTTCTTCTGCAGAGAGAACTGAGCAGAAAGGGGCTGAGCTTTGGCCTCCAGGAGGCTTCGATTCCGCCCCCCCAGGCCCCCTGCCAGCCCTTTGCTCTTCTCTCTGCTCCTTGCGGCCCTCCAGACGGTCACGCTGGAACTTTAGGCACTGAGGACTAGGGAGGACTTGAACCCCGAAGCTTCTTTCCCGGGAAGGGAGCAGTGCAGCTGTGGCAAGCCTCTGCTCTGGGGCCAGCCACTTCGTGGCTGTGACCTTGGCTTTATCGTCTCTGTGCCTTGGTTTCCCGCAACTGCAAAATGGCCAAGATGCACCAGGATGGAGGTGCCTGGAGATTTGGTGCACTGGACCCAGGGAGGAGCGGAAACACCCTGAGGTCTGGAGGTCTCCCCAAGAGGCAGGGACCCGGTGCTCAGCTGAGCTCCCTGCTTTGGGAATCCCAGGAGGGGCTGCTCTCTCCATGGACCCCCCCCCCCCCATTCCAGAGCCCTTATTGTGAACGACTCCTTCGTCCACCCAGCTCCTGATGGGGACGGGGCTACCCCACCCGGACTCGTTGTCATTCGAGCTGCCTCATCTGAGTACCAGTCTGGGGTGTGGAGAGGCTGGCTTTTCAGGGGCTTTTGGAGCCTCAGCCATGATGCTGGGAGGGGGCAGAGATCTGAGAAGAGGGCTCCTGGCCGACTTGGAAATGGTGAGGCCGTGGTGCATGCATGAGGCTTCTCAGCCACAGACCCCTGCCTGGCCCCCAGCCCAGGGCTCAGACACCCCTTCCTTGGTCTGACCCCCCCCCCCCAAAGGTCGTAGAGACACTGGAAGTTGTGCAGATGGATGTGCAAAGCCAAGATGGGGGAAGGGCAAGCTCGGGGCTCCGAGGACCGAGGCTGCGGCCCAGGACTGAAGTCTCTGCTGGAATGAGGTCAGCGGGTTCGATCCCCTCTTGACGCCGTCCCTCTGGGGGCTTCCGGCCCTTTCCTGTGCCCGACACCGCCTCAGGATCTAGGTCTTTTGTTTTTCGTTTTCTTTTTGTAGGGCCACACGTTCGGCATATGGAAGTTCCCAGGCCGGGGCCTGAATCGGAGCTACAGCGGAAGCCACAGCCACAGCAACACTGGATCCGGGCTGAGTCTGCGACCTACGCTGCTGCTCACGGCAACACTGATCCTTGGCCCACTGAGCAAGCCCAGGGATGGAACCTGCATCCTCATGGTTACTCTGTTGGGCTCTTAGCCTGCTGAGCCACAACGGGAACTCCCAGGATCTTAAATGCATCAGATTACACCCAGGATCCCAAAGGAGCCAGTTATCACAATGGCTAAAAAGCGCATTGCTGATATGGTCAAATGTGTGTTGTTTTATGAAGGCGTTGATGTTGCGTTTGAGTGGCAGGTTTCATCCCAACCATAATCTGGGGCCAGAGATGAATGTAAATGACACTTGGAGAGGTCTGTGACCCCAAGGATGGGATACAAACACGTCTGTCTTTCCTTGCTGATGGAAGTACCCGTACGGCCGCTCTGCCAGGGTCTGCTGCCTCAATGCACAGTCGAAGGAAATGCTAAATTTCACTTGTAAGAGAGTGATAGTCTCCCCATGCAAACTCAGGGACCCCGCGTTCTACCCCTGACATTTCGACTGCTCTCGCCATGCCCCCCCCCCACCCCCTCCGGCAGGAAGAGCAGCCGCACCAATCATGCCACATTCACTGACGGACGAGAACAAGTGGCTGTTGCCGACCTTGCGTCGGTGCACAGAGACCTTGCACGGCTCCAGACAGCGGGTCGGTGTTTTCCCTACATCTGACCCTGAGCACAGCCCGGCAAGGCAGGACCTCGTACAGTGCCCGCTGTGCAGAGGACTCAGCTGAGGCACAGAGAGGTCAAGCAGCTTGCCCAAGGTCGCACAGCTTGTGAGCGATGATGTCAGGGTTTTAAGCCAAGCTTGTCTGACCCAGAACCTGTGGCCATTATCGAACCCTCTGTTCACAGGGACGTCCCCTGGGGCTGGGCTCCGTGGATTTACCGTTGATCCTGGGTTCATCATCCCCAAGCCTAGGCAGGCTAATGGATCCTAAATGCAGTCGATACTGATTGCCCCGAGCTGCGGATGGGCCGGCCTGGTGGGAGCGTGTCCTTCATCCTTGAACGTGGACCGGCACGGAACCCTCGGCCGAGGGAACCGAGCACGCAGAGGTGTGTCAGGACCCTAGAGGCAGCCGGGGACCGTGCCTGTCCCTCCTCCAGCAAGCCCTCCTGGCCCGTGGCGCGAGGGCGTGCTCTCCCCAGAGTGAGATTCAGGTCGTCACACGTGTGCATTAATCACGCAGACAGGACGGGGTCGGAGAGCCCCCTGGGGAGTCTGGGGGCCTTAGGAGCCCGCCGTGGAAGGAGGGGGGCTTCCAGGCCCCCCTCCCCAGCCCCGGGCATCGGGGATTGTCCCTCTTTCTCAGCTTTGGGCTGTTTGCAAAGAGAATCAATGTGAACACGGTTTAAGGGCACAGCAGACTCACAGCAGAGCTCACCCCCTCTCGCTCCCCTTACCTCCGAATTCTCCTCCTGGGAGCCAGCTTCTGGTGTCTTTCCAGAAGCTTCTACCTAACACCCTAGGTGTGTGTGTGTGTGCCCGTGTGTGTGTAAGCACAAGTCCTGCCTAGATAAAAATCTCAATAATCGTATCCAACCCTCTGCTCGGTGTTTTGTCATCATCTCTTTTTTTTTGGCTACACCCGTGGCATGTGGAAGTTCCCCAGCCAGGGACCGAGTCTTTGCCACAGCAGCAACCCAAGCCACAGCGGCGACAAGGCCAGATCCTTAACCCACCGTGAGACCGGGAACCCCTTTTTCACTCTGCCTGAAAGAATTTTTCCCAATAGATTCAATCAACAAATATTTCCTGAGCACCTACTAGGTGCTGTCTTGTAGCCAACGGGCCAGCCCATCCTCACTCCCCACAGCTGGATGCTGCCCCTCCGTGTGCCCGGGGAGCAGGGCAGGCTGCTGCTAGCATGGTGAGACCCTTGGAGGCTCGCCAGGGTCCCTGTGCGCCAGCACATGAGTAGGACGAATTCACAGCATAAAGGAGGGTGCTGTCTTTTCAATTTTATTTTTTTATGTGTTTATGGCCACACCCATGCCACATGGAAGTTTCCAGGCCAGGGACTGAATCTGAGCCACAGCTGTGACCTACACCACAGCAGTGGCAATGCCAGATGCTTTAACCTCCTGCTCCCGGCTGGGGATTGAACCTGCACATTTGCAGCCACCTGAACCGCTGCAGTCAGGTTCTTAACCCCCTGCACCACAGCGGGAACTCCAGGTGTGTCTTCTTACCTTGGCCAGCTGTTACCAGACTGCTGCGGAAATGTCAGGGCTTAGGCTGCGGGCAGGGCAGTGGGGTGTGTTTGGGGAGCGGAGAGGAGGAGCCCCCAGGTCGAGGGAGAGCCAGGCTTGGAGAGGGACAGTGACCCTGGAGAGCCGTGACGGGGAAACCCGGGAGGGCGTGGGTGCCCAGAGGAGGCAAGGAACCTGGCCTGGGAGGCTGGCACGCCAGGGAGGCTGCGGGAGGAGCCCCGGGGGCGTCCTGAGTGCCAGCCCTGGGAAAGCACCTGCTGTTCACGTCTCCACCCAATGACCCGGGGACCTCGCAGGCGCTGGGACCCGTGTGGGGAGCACTGTGCCCATTCTACCCAGGGGAAACGGAGGCTTGGAGGGGGACGACAGGAGCGAGACCCCAGAAATCCAGTCTCCTCTCTTCCCCGCTGCCCGCCACCAACCCTGCTGTGGATGTTCCTTAAATAGAAGCTTCCACCCAGACTGATCCCTGGGAATGGACTCCGGACACCAGCCTCGTCCTGCCTTGTCACTTTCTTGCCTTTACAAGATTGCTTGCTTAGAAAATGCTGAGGCAATAAATGCTTTCTGCACGAAGTTAAAAAAAAAAACCGTCCTGAAACCCACCTGTTGCATGTGTGCAAATGACTCTCATTCCTCAGCGTGGAGGCTGAGCCTCTGCTCAGGTGGCTGGTGAGGTGCTGCGGGGTGGGGACCCGCCAGGTGGACCTGAATCCAGAGCACTCAGAGAGCAGGTGTAGACAGCGGCCTCCGCCCAGACGTGAAGGAGGCACAGCGTCTCCAAACCTCCAGATTTTTTGCTTTGCTGATGCAAATATATCTGTAAGTTTTTCTTAACATAAATAGGATCGTGCAAAAGGCCCTGTTCTGTCTCTGGATTCTCTGGGGAGGTGGGGCGAGTGGGCGGGGCGGGGTATCTCGGCCAAATCCAAGTCCTTCTCCATCGTCAGGCCTTACAGATCTACAGGCCCAATTCGGAGCGGAGGAGCCCGAGGCCGAGGCCGAGGACTGCGGCCCTGCCCCTCGTGAGGAGGGGGGAGGCCCACCCGCGGAGGGATGCCCGCCTGCCCTTGGGGCCCACAGCAGAGGACGGATGGGCCCAGGGTGGAGGGGCTGGTAATTGGCCGGATTATCCCAGCGGGGAGGCCTCCTTGGGGGAAGCTATTTTTAACTCTGAGCGCTGAAGCCACCTCCCTCTCTCCCTCCCTTGGCCTTTCTTCCCTTCCTCCTGGGGCCTGCGGCCCGCACTGCCCCTCTGGAGGAGGGCGGCAGGTCGCAGCAGGTCACAGGGCAGGGTGGCAGGTGGCCCTGCCAGAGAGGAGGCGAGAGGGGCTCAGAAAGCGTGGGGGCACTTGGAGGGCCTGCCAGTGCCCCACCCGGCGGCACCCCTGGAAGGGTGTGGAGATCCTGCCTCAAACTGCTCCAGCTGCAGAAGGGAGTTTTCCCATCGCAAACTCAGAGTTCAGGTGGATCGAAGGGCCCCGAAGCCCTGGAGTCTTGTTTCTCGCACCCTCAGCCCTGCTCTCCTCTGGGCGGGGGTCTTACCCTATTTGGGGCAGAGAGGTACCCGTCGCCCCTGGGAAGAGTTTCCCAGCTGACCCAGCCCAAGTCTTAGGGCGGGTTCTGGCTAGTTGGCTTCGGTCACATGTCCAGCCCCAGCCAATCACAGTGAAAAGCCCACAGCCAGGCCTGGGTCCCCTGCGTTCTGGGTGTTCTGGGCCGGCTGTGGCCCCAGGCCCACCTACCCCGGGAAGCAGGTGGTAGAGGGTGTCGGATGGGGGTGGGTGAGCTTCCCAGGAGAGGGGCCTCAAGAGGGGGAGGATGTGGGCCACAGATGCCTCCAGAGTGGCACAACCAGGACAGAACCCAGCCGGCGCTCTGGAGGTACTGGGCTCGGCGGTTCAGCCCAGGGCCTCCAGACAGCTGTGGCTCAGGGCAGCCGGGAGGAAGGAGACCAATGCCTGCTTCCTGACGGAGCGGGTGGGACTCACTCTCCTGTTTCCAGCGCTGGCCTCCGTTTCTGCAGTTCCGCTCTCCTCAGACGGATGCTGCCGGGTCAGCCCGGGGCCTGCAGGTGCCTGTGCCAGGGGGAGCGCGTGGCCCAGAGCTCGCAGGCACTGGCTGTCCTGACCCCTCCCTGCCGTCAGTTCCCCTGACGAAAGACCTCAGCCTATACACCTGCCGTGTCCTCCCCAGGCAATCCCTCTCCGCCGGTTTGGGGGCCCTGGGCCGTGAGCGTGCTGGGCAGACATACCATGCTGCCCTCGTGCCGAATGACATTCCTTCGAGAAGATCCGCAGTAAACTGAGATGCCTCAGAGAGTGGCCAGCTGGGAAGAAAGTAAAATGAGGCCCGGGAGACTGGGCAGGCCTCTCAAGAGGTGCCCTGCGCTGCCCTGGAGAAAGGACAGGCTGCGGAGGGAGCCCAGCAGCAGAACCAGGCTGGCGGCCCATGTGGCCTGGCCGGCCGAGCAGGGCTTCCAGGACAGGGAGGGGAACCCTGGGACTGTGGCTCTGGGATGCCATGAGCCTCTTTTATGTTGGAGGGGCTCCTGCTGAGGAAGGAGAAACCTGGGCGGGCTCCTGGGAGGAGGCAGCCCTCGGGGTGGGAGGAGTCTGCGGAGCATCCAGGCAGCAGCCTGCGGGGCAGGGGGAAGAGGGACCAGTGAGGCACCGCCCGGTTTTTGCATCTCAATCGATGGTTAATTTATGCTGGTGTTGTTATATTAAGATACAAGTATTACGAGAGTCCACTGCCTGCTCAGAGCAGCAACGCCGGCCTGCGAGGGGCCCCCTGCCCGCCCCACCCCCGATCCGCACGGCCTGTGTCTCTGGACCTCACTTTCCTCAGATGAAGGAGCGGTTCCTAAGGGGCCTGAGAATGCCCAGGTCAGCCGCTGTCTCTTGAAGTCAGTGCGCCTGGCCCCCCGGGCTGGGAAGGCTGGGGGGGCTGGGCCCCGCCCTGGGGGAGGAGGAGATCTCTGAGCGAGGGAAAGCTGGGCGCACTCAGGGCCCTGGGAGAGGCGTCGGAGCCAGAGCCGCTGTGTCTGGGACAGCAGCTCCTCGCGTCTCGCTGGCTTCTCGTGTGGCCCTGGGCGTGGAGTTCTTTACAGAGAAGGAAGTGGGAGCTCACAGGGGACGTGTCCGGCAGGAAGACCCGGGGCAGCTGCCTGGAGAGAGTGCCACTCTGAGCAGCCCTGCCCGGGACGCGGGCCTGCCTCCCACAGGGCAGCTGGTGCCTCGTGTAGCCCAGCCAAGGGCTGTGTGTCCAGGGCCCGTAGCCGCTGCTGGTGGGGAGCACATAGGCTTAGGAATTGAGTTCCCACCCAGCAGGCAGGTCAAGAAAGAGGGAAGCAGAGCCTAAGGGGCAGCAACCCTAGGAGCTAAGCTGCAACATCTGTGGGACCGTCTATGCCGGGAGACCTTGGGCGAGAGACTTGCTGTCTCTGTGAATGGGTCTGATAGTGGCTCCAGGGGAGGCCGGGGCCCCAGGGAGAGAAGGCTTGGCTTACTCTTACACTGGCCCTCTTGGTGAGCAGCTGGGTGGGGGCTCGGTGTGTGTGTGTTGGGGGGTGGATTCTGGGGCTGAGGATGCTCTGGACACACCCTCTTGTCCCAAGAACTGCCAGATCCCAGACACAGACGAGCCTCAAGGTGCCAAGACCCTTTGCCGGAACCACCTCCCAGCCAAGGGCACCCGGGCTCCTCTGGGGACCCTCGGTGGAGCCCTACAGGCGGGGTGTCTTGGGGACCCTTCCTCCTCGGGCCCCTTCTGGGAAGCAGGGAGGGCGGGGAGTTGGCAACGGCCCCCCGGGGGGTCACTGAGGAAGGCGTGCTTTTGGTCCCCTGGAGGTCGTCTTCTAGGAGGGAGAAAACCAGGCCTCTGGGTACTGGTCAGGGGCACAGTGGGGGCGTGGGGCAGCCTGGGCCCTCCTGGCATGCTCCCTCTCCCCACCGCAGCCCCAGCCGCCATCAGGGCAAGGGGACAGACCCGGCTCCGAGGCCAGGCTCCACCTCCAGCAGCTCTGCGACAGACGACAGACGGGTGCTCCTGAGCTTGTAAAGTAGGGCCGGGCGTTGACAGGGACGTGTCGCAGCGCGTGCTGCTCCGTCAGTCCCGGCCGTTGTCCCGGCCCAGAGCGTGCCGAGGACTCTGGGTGTGGACCCCTCCTCTCAGCCCTCACAGTGGCTGCACAAGCACTTGATGATGGGAAAGTGGGGCTCGGAGAGCTGAGGGGATCGGCCTCCATGGCCGGACGGAGGAGGAGCTGGTGTGGCTCCCACCCTGGACAGCCTGGGGTGAGTTTCCCGGGTGGCCCAGGCCAGGTGAATATACCAGCTGCCTGGGGCCAGGAGCCCAGGGCCAGGAGCCCAGGGCTGGTGCGGCCTGCAGACCGCTGTCTGAGCTGCCAGCCATCTGGGCGGCGGCCAGAAAGCCATCCTCCTCGGTTAGAATCCTGCAGCCCATCTTCCTGCTGTGCAGACACATAATTATATTTCACATTAAAGGGGAAGCTGCAGGCCGAGGGGGCCAAGGAGCCCTTTGAGGCTTGTGCTCTGGGCACAACCCTGCCTCCTTGGCCCAGTTCCGTGGCCCTGGAGCTGAGCAAGGGGTCAGACTGGTGGTAAAATGGGGTCTCCCTCGGCCAAGGCCGAGCTGGGCAGGTCTGTCTGCGGGGATGAAAGGCCTGGGCCCTGCGGAAGGCTGAGAGATCTGAGGCCCAGACAATAGGCCCCAGGAGGCTTGGAGGGCAGGGCGCGTGGGGACAGGCAGAGGCAGGGGTGGCAGGAGAAGAGGGTCACGCGGGGGTCAGGTCTGCAGAGGAAGGGGGCAGGAGGAGCAGCACAGAGAGAAAGCAGGAGATGGAAAGTCAAGCAGAGAGCACGATGAGAGCAAGAGAGATGCTCTTACAGAGGGAAAACGCGTGTGGCCGAGGGTGCGCGCCTGGTGTGCAACAGGAAGGGGTCCGTGGGAACGCACAAGCTGGGATCCGTGTGCACACGTGCGCTTGTGGAGCTCCTGCCCTGCACGTGCCCGTGTGAGTGGGTATGCACCTGTGCATCTGCAACCATCACGCGTGTCACCGCATCCTTTTTGCATGTGTGGATCCAGCCGCCTGAGCTTGTGTACTTGGTCGTGCGCACACGTGTGTGCAAGATTTCCTTGCCCGTGTGTGCGCTCGCCGTGCACCTGTGCGCGCGCGCGCATCTCTGGGAGGACAAGCCTGTCTGTGTGTGTGCGCGCGCGCGCTCCAGCGCGCGCTCCGGCGGCTGGCGGTGTGTCTGTGTGTGGAGGGGGCCGGGGCTGGGGGACGCAGGGCCGGGCCTGGGCCGGGTGGGCGGGGGCAGCGGCGGCGCGGCGCGGGGCGGGCGTGCTCTCGGCGGAGAGTTAGAGTTGTTGCCGAGCTCGGTTCTGGTGACGGCGGGGCGCGGAGCTGGGTGCGCGCCGAGCCTCAGCCTCCCGCCGCCTCCTCGCCCTCCATTCCGCTCCCCCCGCCTTCCCCGGCCTCGCTGCTGCCACCGCCTCCCCGGGAACGCTCGCCCAGGGCGAGGGGCTGGAGCGGCCGGAGCGGGCGCGGAGGAGCCGGGCGCCTGGGCGTAGGGGAGCGCGCCCGGCCCAGCCCGGGATCGGGTATCAGCGGGCGGGGGAGGGGGGCGCCGGCCGCACTCACAGCCGGACGGAGGGACGGACACCCGCCGCGCCGAGCGGCGCGTGCGCCCCGCGCCCGGGGACGCCGTCCAGGCGCGCGCCCCCGGCCCGCGGCTGGACCCGGGCGATCGGTGCCCCGGCCCGACGCGCCCCTCCGTGAGATGGAGCGCCCCCGGGGGCTGCCCTGAGGCGGCGGCGGCGATGCAGCCAGCGCGGCCGCTGCCGGGGCCAGAAACGGCCGCCCGGAGCTCGGAGGACGCGGAGCGCGCCGCGCCCGGGGCACTGACCGAGGTAAGTGCGAGGGGCCCGGCTCCAGCTCCGGGCAGGCCCCCTCCCCGGCCGAGCGAGCACGAGGAGGTGCTGCCGCGGGGAAGGTGGGGCGGCAGGGTTTGGTCGCCCTCCGGTTTTCTGGGTTTTTTTTTCCTCCCTTGGTGAGCTCCCGGAGGAAATGCTGACTGCGAGCTTTTCTCCCTGCCGTGTCTCCAGCGACCGCCACCAGGGAACTTTGCTCCTTGCTAACCTTCGTCCTGGGGGCGCTCCGGGAAACTTTGAGGCGCCCTCGGTCCCCCTCCGGACGACTTGCACGAGGGGGCTGGGGAGGGAGCCTGGCGAGGCACTTTCGCAGGCGGCATCAGTCCTACGCGTGACCTTCCTCTGAGACCCCCGACCGGGTGGGGGTGCGGAGGGGGGCGCAGACCCGGAGCGGTCTGGAAAATGCCCCGAGGCCCCAGCTGTGGCTCCCTGGAGTCGTCTCTCTTCCCACCTCCTGTGCTCTGATGGAGAAAAAAATATTCTGGAAATGGTGTTCTCCGCTGGCGAGTGAGCCAGCCGCACCTTTTTTTTTTTTTTGGCTTTTAGAAGTCGGCCTTGATCACGGAGTGAGTGGCCCCTCGGCTGAGGGAGAAGCCCAGCGGGGTTCGGGCCAGGGTCCCTCTCCTGCTGTCTCTCTGGATGTCCTGGGGCTGGTTGGCAGCGGCTGCTGGGTGGGGAGCTCCTGCGGGGCTTCAGATGGGAGTAGAGGCCCGATCGGGCGTCAGCGCGGCCGGCTCTGATGGAGTGTGCACATGTCATGTGAATGTTTTAAAACCTATGTTTGGAACCGGAGGTCACAGGAAAGTGTTTCTGTGGAGACGGTCTTCGGTTCTGGGAGGTTCTTCTGCCTCCCCACAGCCTGGGTGTGCTGGGACCGGGGACCCCAGCTCCCCATTTCCCAGGCGGCTCTTCGTCTGGGAGCCTTGCGCAGCCTGTGACGGCTGCTACTTTCTTCTTGGCTCCCTGTGCCCCGGAGGGAGCCCGGGAATGAAGGGCTGGCGACCTCCTACCCCCCATACCGGTGCCTTGGAACCTGGGTTCCAGGCTCCGTCTCCGGGGAGCGCAGAGGCGCCCACACGCCGCTGAAATCAGCAGCCGCCTCCTCGAAGGTGCAAACCCAGAAAGGCGGAAGCCTCCGGCCTGCCTCTCACCCCCTCCTTAGGCGCCAAGGGAGGCCGGGCCCTGCCTGCTGCCCGCTCGCTCGCCCCCAGCCCCAGCTTGGGCAGGTCTCCGCGCTGGATCACCACCTTGTGGCCCAAGAGGGTCAGGGAGGGGCCAGCCCCTGGGGCCTCTGGCCTCTTTGTGGCACACCCCCTCCTCCCCTGTGAGACAGGCACCCTCACTTTGCGCTGGGACCCCCCCCCCCCGCCCCAAAGAGACTCCACAGCCGAGTCTGCCCCTCACTTTCTGGCAGCCCCTCCCCTCCGGCCAGGGGACGGGGTGTTGACAGCTCCCAGAAGGGGCCTTGGAAGGGCTCCGGTCAGGCCCAGACCCCTGAGGGAGAGCAGGGAGCAGGAGGGGGGGGCCTGGCTTGAGCACCCTTGGGCACGAGAAGGGGGCTCTGGTGTCCTGGACAGCAGGGGAGGTCCCTCTTCTCCTCCGGCAGACTGCTGATGGAGAAGCTGTCACCTGGCATCTGCACTCACCTGGCCAACATGCGTGCCGGTCCCAGACCCCCTCTTGGTGCCCCCACCAAGTGAGGGCGGAGCAGAGCCCCCCTAGCCCTGAAGGGCAGGGCCCTGCTCTTGGGGAAGGGGGCAGAGCCCAAGTCTGTGCTCCATCCCCAGACCCCCCTCCCCTGGCTGCCGTGTCAGGCCCCGCCCCTCGAGGCGCGTGCCTGGCGGAAGGATGTTCAGGGCACTGTGCTGTGCTGGGAGGAAGAGGTGCCCAGAGAGGGGCAGAATCTTACCCAGAGCCACACAGCAAGTCAGAGGTTTGAGCAGAAACCTCCACCCAGCTCTCCTCAGGCTGCCCTGCCAGGTTTCCTGCCCCAGGGCCTGAGTAGCAGGACAAGGTAACATTGGTGGCCCTGAGGCAGTGAGATAATAGTGCAGCGGTGATAGTACTGACAACAGTAGCAGTGACAGCAGCGTCCTGCAGTTACGCAGCTCTGGGACCTGCTCTGCCTGTGGGCCTCCCCCCGCCGCCCCCCCCCCCCGGCCTGGCCAGGCCTCTCTCTGGTGCCCTGGGCCTCGGCTGGCAGCACCAGACATGGCACCCAGAGCCCTTGGTGCTGTGTCTGGGGTAGAAGCAACTGCACTGTCACTCCTAGAGACCTCTGTGGCCCTTGTCTGCCTCCAGGCTGGAGGCCGCTGGAGTCCTGCAGAGCCCAGGATGCCCAGCCTCAGCCCCACTGCCCCCAGCTCAGGCTAGGCCTTTCCTCCGACAGGTGCAGCTGCCGCCTGTTGCTGGGCCCCTGCCCGGGCTTCGCCGTGAGTGACGCCTGGGCACACCTGCCCCTCCCCTGGGGCTGCAGCTGGAGCCCTGCCTCAGGCTGGCGTGGAGGAGAGACTGGGAGGGAGGCGTCCTCCCTTGGGCAGCAGGACGGGTAGAGGCTGGGCTGGCCACTCGGGAGGTGTGGTGGGTGCGGGCACAGTGCACAGGATGGCTGCTCCGGGGGTATGTGGCAGCGTGATGGGGAGACGGCCAGGGGAAGGCCAGAGATGAAAGGAAGCCAGCCTGAAACTGGGCCGCGGGCAGGGCAGGAGGCCCGGAGGCTTCAGTGGAGCCGTGGGGGTGGGGGCTGGGCCCAAGCAGGAGGGTTTTCCAGAGGATCTGGGGCTGAGGGCAGAATTGGAGCCCTCGCTGGGCACTGGCTGAGGGCCCAGCACGCTGCCAGCTGATTTAATTTCCTAATGGTCGACCAGTGCAGAGGGTGGCATTGGCTCCGTGAGGCCCGGGGAGGCTCTGGGAGAAACTGGAACCTGTGCCTTTCGGACCCAGAGCCCTGGTGCTGTGCCAGGGCCAGAGCTGCATCTTTCCGCATCCCGCAGACACCCGCCTGGGGCATTTGTGTGCCAGGCTGGCATCCCCTCCCCTGTGTGCCCAGGGCTGGTCCCCGCAGGTCCTGGAGCCTGCTGGCCACCGCAACTTCCAGGCTGCTGTGTCCTCAGGGCCTGTTAGGGCCTGGCCTGCAGCAGGTGCTCAGTCAGTGTGTGGTGGGCTGGGTTGGGCTGCTTTCCCTGCTGCAGAGGCCGCGGTGGCAGCCGTGGCGGCTGTAGGCTCCGGAGTGGAGACCCTGGTGCCCGACTGCGCCGCGGTGGCCCCAGTGCAGTGTCCCCCTGTGAAGGTCTTTGCGATGTGGGTTGACCCGCAAGGGCCTTGTCGTTTGGGGGCGGCTTTCGGGCAGACAAGGCTGAGGGAAGCGGCTCGTCTGACATCGACCAAGCCACTCCTCCTCTGGGGCCCCAGTTTCTCATCCGTGAAGCGGGATCAAGGCCCCGGGTGGGGAGGTTTGCGCGCACCTAGGGGGGCTCCATGAAAGAGGGCATGTGGGCCCCTGGGCTGCCAGAGCCTGGAGCAGGCCGGCCTGTCCTGGGCCACGGGGAGCCCGGAGGCCGAGGGGCAGGGGCGGGCCTGCGGGAGCTGTGTCCTCCGGGCCGCCCTTCCTGCTACACATCTTCTGCCCACCCCACCGGGGCTGCAGCTTGTGTCTTCCTGCCCAGCTGCTGAAGTGGCAGCTGCAAGAGCGGTGTGAGGCTGCAGGGCCCTGCGGACCCTGGTCCAGCCCCGAATTAGCCTTCAGCCCTGTTGCGCCGGACACAGTTGCATTTGCATGGCCCCCCGTCTCCAGTCTTGGGCTCAGGACCCTCCCCGCGCTGATCCGCAGGGCCGTGCAGCCTGGTGCCCGCGGCTGCCTTCGCTTCCCACTTCCCCTCAGGCCCCCCCGCCTCCCTCCGCCTCGCTGTGCCTTCATCACGCCAGGCCTGCTCCCGCCCCAGGGCCTTTGCACCTGCCACCCGCTCTTCCCCAGACTCGCTTCTCCAGACCTCCACACAGCGCCTCCCTCGTCACCAGCAGGTCTTGCCCGAATGCCACCTCCTCCACGAAGCCCTCCTGGCCTCCCTGGTAACACGCAGTCCCCCATTCTTCCCCTGCTGTTTTCCTCGGTGGAACTTAACACCATCTGCCGTGTCGTGTTTTGTCCTGTTTGCTGCTGGTCTCCCTTGGGATGTAGGCTTCTCGAGTGTGGGGCTGGTGCGTCCCCAGCACCGGCAGCAGGACCCAGTACTGAGTTGGTACCTACTTGGCAGTGAGTGGGTTGACTCCCCTGGCATGGTGCCGACACAGTGAGTGCCCAGTAGCAGCAGAAGCCAGAGTCGCCGTCCCATCGGCAGATGAGAAGACTGAGCCTCGGAAAGGTGACATCACGTCCCAGAATTGCGGAGGTCGTCAGGGGCAGTGCTGGCATTCGGACCTTTTCTCTGAGCGCTCGGCCTGCCATCTGTGGGCGGGGAGGGAGCTGGCATTTCTTTCAGGCCTTCCTCTGCTTTGAGCTTTCTAGCTGGGACCCCACCTGCTGCAAGCTCAGAGCCTTGCTGTGTGCCTGGAACCTGGCCTGCTTCTGGCTCAGGGTGTCCGTACCCCGCCCTGTGAGGGCATTGACCTGTCCCTTGGCAGAGCTGAGACGCTGGGGCGTCGGGTCAGGGCTGCTCAGCTTGCAGCCGACCTCTGCCCTTGGGGCCTGGGTGGTGCCGGGGTCACTGTCTCGCTTTCCTGCCCTGCGAGGCGTTTTCAGAGGGCCAGTGGCCATGCGTGTTGGGGTCAGTGGGTTTTCCCTTCACTGCCAGGTCTCTTTTTTTGAACATGACACCCAGGTTGCAAATTTGCCATTTTCATCTTTAACCGCGTCCCATTTGTGAAAAGAACCTACGAGCTTTCTAGATGGCAAAGCACAGCCCCTTGTGTTCGCTTGGGACGTCCCATCGCCCCTGACGGGTCAGGGCTGACGGTCAGGGCTGGCGTGCCTTCTGTGGATGCGCTGTGGGTTCCCAGGCACCCATCCCTGGGGCAGAACCAGAGCCCTCCACGCCGCGAGGGGTGCCCTGTGGGAGAGGGCAGTAGGACGTCCCCACCGTGAGAGGGGCAGCTTGGCCAGAGGTGGCACAGCTCTCTGGAAGCGAGTGGGGACAGTGGCTGAGAACTTGTGCCCCTGGAGCCTGCTCATGGCTGTTTGGAGCTTCCCTAGGAGAGCTGGGCCGGGAGGGGAGCGCCTGTGCGGACAGAGAGGTGTGTGTGCGTGTGTGTGAGACAGAGACAGAGAGGCTGAGTGTGAGGTCAGGGACAGGCTGTGTCCCCCCCGCCCCCGCCTCCCCCTGACTCCTTCCAGCTGCAGCCCAAGCCCCCGGAGTTGGCGGCTCCAGCCCTGCAATTCTCCAGCACTTAAAGCAAAAATAAAAGGCTGCCAGCAGCTGGCGTTCTGGGTGGTAGCAGCCGCGCCGCCCCTGCCCCGACCCTGTGCCTCTGGGCTCTTGGTTCCGGGCCAAGCTGGGCCAGGCTGCCACTCAGGCCTGGCAGGGCTGAGGGGGCCTAGGGGGGCCGAGGGGAGCTGGCTCTATCCAGCCTCTTCATGGGACGAAGGCGGGCGAGGCCCGGAGTGTGGGGCCCGACTGGTCCCGTGGAGGCAGACGAGGATGGACGCCTGTGATGCCCGAGGTGCCAGGATCCTGGTGCAGGCGAGGGCTCCACAGCAGGGCTTCCCAGGGGCCTGGGCTCTGGCCTTGTGGGAGCGGGGCATGGACAGGACCCTGGAGCGCCGTTGCATGACAGCCTGGGGACCTTCCCTTCCCAGAGAGCCCTGGAGATCCTGGCTCGTTGAATATGCGTGACGTTGGAATTGAGCGTTATCACACCTTCCGCGTGGTGAACTCTCCGCGGGCACCTGCGCTTTGCCCTGGGGCCGGGCTGCTGGCTGATGTCCGGGTGGCGGGGGCGGGTGAGGAGGGGAAGAAACCAGCGGACAAAGACATGAAGGAGCCTGGGCTTTGTCGTGTCGTTTCGTTAATTCTTCCAGTGTTTAGTGGCCAGCGTGTTGCGTGCTCGTGGTAAAGCATCAAACAAATGTAAGGCTAGAAAGGGAATTTCTTTCGCAAACCCTGTCTCCCCCTCACCACCCCCCAGAGCCTCATGCTCTTGAGGCGACTGTCATGAGAGACGCTTCCGGATGGTCTGAGGGCTTCACGACCGTGTGGCTGTGGCTCCGCACTCAAGCCAGCGTTGGCACGTCCCTTGCTGTTGCCCGTCCCCTCTCTCCCTTTCTGGGTTTCCTCTTCTCTTCATCCCTCGGAGGCTGCAGGCGTGGGTGGACCCAGGGGCTTCCTCGCACTCTCTCTGTTGGTGGCCGAGGGCTCGCGGGCTCCCGGGACTGTGGTGACCGCCTTCGGGGTTTGGCCCCTGGTTGGGTCACGGCCTCCTGGCGACCGGGAACCTGGGACTGCAGGCTTGGCCTGTGTCAGCTCCGGGGAGGGGCTGGATCTTTGCTGGGTACCTGCTTCCTCAGACCTCTTGGGAGGCCTTTGGAGAATCTGGATCCCCTGTTCTGTCCCCGGAAGTTCTGGTTCCGAGGGCCTGGGCGGAGACTGAGAGTGTAGTTTCCCGTCTTCCTAGCAGTGCAGCCGCCACCTTAGCCCCCACAGGGCAGCCACCTGCTGCCTCCAAGTCCCCGACCCCATCTCTGTTGGGGACTTTGTCACCCCCTGAGCCATCTCTGAGCTGCATCAGCTTTGAGAGGAATCAGCAGGGCCCCCACCTGGCCCCCCCGAGGGCCTCTGTGGAAAGGACCCAAGAGGCTAAGAGGAGAGGGTATGAGCCACCCACCGCACTTGCTCGTCTTGAGCCTCCTTGCCCCCCCGGCTTGTAAGTGTCATGCTGCTGTCTGGGAATTCGTTTTCTTGGCCTCTTTCGGCCTCAGCACTGTGGTCAAGGCAGCCAGGGTGGTGCCCTCTCTCCCCACCCCCTGCCCCTCTGCCCTGCAGGCCGGAGGCTCGACCGTGCCCATGGCCGCAGCCTGCTGTGCCTCAAGCTGTCAGCCGCACCTGCCGGGCCAGGGCAGCCAGGTTCCCCCCAGGCCCCAGGAGCCTTCGGGACCACTGGAGGGGAGGCCTCCAGCAGCCCCTGGGGCAGCCGCAGGGTGGCCCAGCCCCTCCCCGGGGGCTTCGTCGCAGAGGAGACCCCGCCACCCTCTTCCTGTTTTTTGCCGGCCCTAACGGCCACAGGCTCTCAGCACTCACGGGGCCTGGCCGCGGTCCGACAGCAGATGCCCTGGCCCAGAGGCTCCCGAGCCAGGTGACCAGGGTCCTGTCCAGACCCAGCAGCCCTCCTGGTGGGTCTCGGGACCTCCAGTCACTGTGCCACAGATCAAGCCTGGTGGGCGGTCAGTGGAGGGGGGACAGCACCTGGGGAGCTGTAGCCCGAGCCTGTGGCCTCGGTCTGCTCACCTGGGAACTGGGACCATGAGGGCAAGTACACCTGACATTGTGTCTGCACTGCTCTGCCCGGGGACCGTCTGTCACCCAGGTCCAGAGCAGAAAAGAGGCTGGAAAACCGGGAGCAGGGCATCTGCATTGCTTTCTCGCGGCTGCTGTCAGTAGCCACCACAGCCGGGTGCCTTAGGACAGCACAGCTCTGGAGGCCAGAGCCTGAGATCGAGATGCTGGGAGGCCCTGGGAGGGCCGGCTCAGGCCTCTCTCCACGGCCCTGGCTGCCAGCGGCCGTGGGGCTCCGTGGCTTGTGGCCGCATCCTCACGCGCATCCTCTGCGCCCGCCTCCCGCGGGCTTTGGCGCCTTGCCTCTCCTCTCCTCTCCTGAGGACGCTTGCCGTTGGCTTCGGGTTCGCCCACATCCAGGAGGGCCTCACGTCCAGGCCCTCGGTCCAGTTACGTCTGCACAGACCCTCCATCGAAGTGCGGCACATTCACAGGTGCTTGGGGAGCCGTCACTGAACCACTGCCCACAGTCAACCTGGATAGGCCGCCCTGGGTCCTCACGTCTTTTTAGGAAGAAAAAAATGGCAGCAGTGTGTCTGGGAGGCACAAGCACATGTGCTTGGCCTCCGCTGCTTACCTGCTGTGTGTCCTTGGGCAGCGTGCTCAGCTGTTCTGTGTCTCTCAGTTTGTTCATCTGCAAACTCGGTCCCGCTGGGCATCAAGGTCCGGTCGGAGGAAACGCTCAGGACTGTGTTGTAGCTACCACCTTTTATTGGTACCCCAGTTGGCTGCATGACGTGCAGATGCCCCTGGTATTCCCGGCGCTGGGCTGGATTCCGTTTCAACAGCCCTTGGCCATCGTCACATAAAACGATGCCACAAACACCTGGGTTGGGGGGGCGTTGTGCCAGAGCCGTCCAAGCAGAAAGCTCTGGATGTGGCCCTGCTGGGTCAGAGGGCGTGTGCCTTCGTGACTTTCGGAGCTGCCCCCGCTGGGCCCTCCAGAAGGGTTCACCTGTTCCCCGCCCCTCGGAGCGCTGAGCGTGCCTGGGTCCCACCGTGGCCGCGGCCATCCTGCCTCCTCTTCGGCGGCATTCCTTGGTTTCTCTTGTTCTAGAGCCAGTGGAGCGTCTTTTCACGCTGAACCCCTCTCTCGTTCCCTCGCTGGCTGCTGCGTCCCTGCGGAGAAGTTAGTTCCCTGAGTCTCATCTCCCCCCCCGGTGGAGGTCTCTGGGTTTTGGGCGGTGCTCCTGCTGGGTGCGGTGCCCTTTCTCATCCTAGCGGGTCCTCCTGATGAGCCTCAGGGTTGGGGAGCAGCTGCCGCATTTCCAGGTGCCAACGGAGGGAGGGGGCTGGGTTTCACTCCTGCCGGCCCTCTGCTGGCCCCATCCCCGGGTGGCCGGGCGGGGTCCCTCTGGAGGTGGCTGGCGCACTGCTGAGCCTCGATGATCCCTTGGCCTGAGGCCACGTGGCCCTGGCGCCTCGGTGCCCTTGGCCCTTCCCTTGGTTCCCGCTGACCGTCAGGATGTTTTGGGGGCTGCATCAAAATGCCTGCCTGTGGGGCGTTCAGCAGCCGGGCTGTCACTGGTGCCTTCACTTCTCAGGAAGTACCGTGATGTTTCACTGAGACTTGGCACCCAAACATCGTAATGGAAATGACTGTTTACCGCGTGCCTTCTGGTGCCAGGCGCTGCGCCCGTGCTTCCCCGACATCATCTCATTTAATTCTCAAAACGTCCTGGGGAGGAGCGGGGCTTGAGGAGGAGGCCTGAGGGGGGCGGGTGGCCAGAGGGCATCTCAGCCCCGCCGGAGAAGCCAGATGGGGCTCAGTTTCCTCCAGAGGCACGGGGTCCTCTCAGAAGGGTGCGCCCTGCTGGCTCACCTTCGGGTGGAGGCCGGGACCTGGGCTGAGGATCCGGCAGGTGCAGTGCTGGGCCTGGGCCGGGTGGGCTGGATTGAGATGGGGCTGCCCCGCCCCCAGTTGCCTTGTGACGCCAGGCAAGTGCGTCACCTCAGGCTCGCTTCCCTACTCTGGGAAGTGGGGCGAGGTCTGTGGTTTTGTGAGCAGGTGTCTGGAGAGGGAGGGTCTCAGTGTCCCATCCGTTTTACAGGTGGAGAAACTGAGGCCCCAAGGGGGGGAGGGGCTGAATAACCTGGGGACCTCCATCCCCTGTGAGCTCAGCGGCACAACACGGGGCTCGTCCGGTCTCCCTCGTTTTTAGCCCACGGAACCAGGGTAGAAGGATGCCCTGTTGTCTGAGCACCTGCTGTGTGCTGGGAGGCTCGTGCAAGGGAAAGATTTAGACCAAGGCCCTGCCGAAGTTCTCGGGCTGGGGGTCACCCCCCTCCCTCCATGTCTTAGGCAGAGGTGGGGCTCGCATCTCCCCATCAGCCCCTTGTCCCCGGACCCGCCACCCCCCCGCCCAGCCCCCCACGGCTGAGTTTGTGCTTCTGTGGCGCACAGAGGTGGGTGGCCGAGTCACAAACCCGTCCGTGAAGGCTGCTTGATGACCCAGGATGTGGCAGTGCGGCTTCGGGGAGACAGCAGGGCTGCCAACCACGTCTCCATTCATTCACTCGCCCGCGTAACTGTGGACCAAAGTGAAATGAATCCACGTGGCCTGAGCGGACGTCTCTGCAGAGGGCAGGGGCTCTGGGGCTGGTGGAGCAGAGAAAGCTGCTGTGGCACCCGCGTCTCCCAGGTGGGTGTCCAGCCAGTGGACCTTCGAGAGCCGTTCAGAACCATCCCTGTGCCCTGGTCCCCCGCCACCTGCCCCTCCTGGACATGCAGGAAACAAGGTTTCAGGGACCCGAAGCCCAGAGTCCTTAATATTAGAAACTGCTGCTTTGGAAAGATGGTATCAAGAGAATGAGCAGACGCACTCAAGCTACAGACTGGGAGCAAACATTTGCAAAGGACACACCCGACCGAGGACCGTTATCCAAAATATCACAAAGCGCTCTTCAAACTCAATAGCAAACAACACGAGGAAAAAATGAGCCGAAGCCTTGAAGAGGCCTCCGCAGCGAAGACGTGCCGATGGCAGGTCAACACAAGAGAAGACGCGCCACGTCATGCATCAGCAGGGAAACGTGGATTAAAACAACCACCAGTCTACACCCCTTTAGAGAGGCCGGGGGGATGGAGCAGGAGGAACCCTTCCCTGCTGGCGGGAATGAGAAGCGGTACCATCGCTTTGGAAGAGAGTTTCGCGGTTGCTTACAGAACTAAACATCCTCTTGCCGTGTGATCCGGCAGGGATGCCCCCTGGTAGCTGCCCAAGGAGGCCGGAAACGTACCTCCACACAAAAACCCGCCCATGGAGGTGATGGCAGCGTGATTCGTGGTTGCCGAAACTTGGAGGAGACATTTTCTTCAGGAGGTGAACAGAAACACGCGGGGCGGCCTGACGGCGGCGTGTCCTTCAGCGCCAGAAAGAAGTGAGCTGTCGAGCTGTGCAAAGGCCGAGCAGCCCTAGGCGCGCACGACTAAGAGGAAGGAGCCAGTCCTCCGGGACGACCCGCTGTGCGACGCCAGCTCTGGCGTCTGGGAGCGGCAGAACTCTGGAAGCGGCGGGGAGCCCAGCGGTGGCCAGGGATGGAGGATGGCCATGGACGGGCAGAGCACAGGGCTTTAGGGCAGCGGGGCTGTTCTGGGCGATTCTGCAACGCAGGGCGCAAGGCTTTGTACCTTTGTCCAAACCGCAGAGAGCGCCGTGCGGAGCGAGCCCTAAGGTAAACCCTGGACTTGGGGTGATGACGTGTCAACGTGGCTTCATCGATGGCAGCAGGTGCCTCGCTCTGTTGAGGAATGTCGGTGATGGGGGGACGCTGTGCACGGGTGGGGCGGTGTGGGAGCCCCCGCACCCTCCCCTGAAGTTGGTGATAAATCTAAAACTGCTCTGAAACCTACTCCTGGGGACAAAAAGGGAGTCCCTGCCCTCGTGTGTTAGCAGGTGTAGACCCCTGACTTAGTGACTGTGGAACTGTGAGGGGAGGGCCGGGAGGGCCAGGAGGCAGCGGTGACACGCACAGCAGATTCCAGGAACGGCGCCGTGGCTGTGGAGCGCGGAGGGTGCCAGTTCCGGCTCGAGGCTTGGCGTTTTTTCTTTCCCATGCTGTGCGGCGGCTGCGAGGAGTTGGCTCTTGCTCTGTGTCCCAGTCCGTCGTTTGAACCAAGGCGACCTGTGTTGAGTCCGTGTCCTGGGGGGGAGGTGGGAGTAATGGGAGCCCAGCCTCACCCCCCGCCAGGGTCCCGCAGGCCCTGCACACAGTAGGCGCTCAGCGTGTGCTCACTTGAGGGTTGCGGATGTGGGTGTGTGTACCCAGCAGGGCCCTGTCCAGCAGGGGAGGGTGGGTCTGCCTGCTGCCGTGAGGACGGAAAGGCAGGCAGGGGACAGGAGCCCCCTCCCTCTGCACCCCCCAAAGGCTGCAGCTGCTCCACGCGGGAGGCGTGGGCCCAGCTGATCCCCCAGCCCCTAATCAGCCTGTCAGCACCGAGGAGCCGGCAGGAGCCCCATCAGCGCTGCGCCGGTGCCTCGATTTGGACAAGGTCCAAGCCGCCTGGCTCCCCCTGGCCCTGAGACGCTGGTGCTGTGGGTGGAGGGTCTCACGGCCCCCCGCCGTCCTGGGTGTCCCCCCTCCTCACAGCACAGCAGCCTCGGGGGTTTGGAGGGCAGGGCCCGGGACCAGCCGTGTGGCTGGGGTCGCGCCATCTACATGCGCACTGGGAAGCGGGCGCCTGGCTGCGCTTGGCTGCAGCTGTGCTGGGGCCCTGACTGTGTGGAGGGCATGTGTCTGAGTGTGTAAACGGGTGAGGAGGCATGTGCTGTGACCGGTGAACTGGGTGTGACCATGGCACGGGGCGGGGGGGGGCAGTGCTCTGACCCCCACCCCGTGCTGTGCTCTGACCCCGAGAAACTTCTGGCCCCTCCCGTGCAGCCCACCACACTCTCAGGGGCCGGGGCTGCGTCTGGACCAGGACTGGAGGTTCCGTTTGGCACGTTCTTTCCCAGGGTGACCCTGGAAGGTGCTGATGCTCATCCTAGCCTCGTTTACAGACGCAGGCGTGAGGCTCTGAGAGGTTTATGGGGGCTCCTCTGAGCCCTGGTCTCGGGGTCTGGCTCTAGCTGATGGGGTAGCCTTAGGAGCCTGGCTGTAGGCCCTGCCAGGCCTGGCCCTGCTTGCCCCGGCCCAGGCTGCCCTCCCTCGAGGGCACAGTCTTGGCAGCTCCCTGCTTTTGTGCAGGGTCGGCGGTGCCTTTTCTTTTTTCTTTTTTATCTTTTTAGGGTCACACCCGTGGCACATGGAGGTTCCCAGCCTCGGGGTAGAATCGGAGCTGTAGCCGCCAGCCTACACCTCAGCCACAGCAACGCGGGGTCTGAGCTGCATCTGTGACCTACACCACAGCTCATGGCAGTGATGGATCCTTAACCCACTGAGCGAGGCCAGGGATTGAACCTGTGTCCTCATGGATGCGAGTCAGATGTGTTTCCGCTGGTGGGAACTCTTGCTTG
This sequence comes from Sus scrofa, assembly GCF_054392235.1. Taxonomy (NCBI): domain Eukaryota; kingdom Metazoa; phylum Chordata; class Mammalia; order Artiodactyla; family Suidae; genus Sus; species Sus scrofa. The sequence goes on from NC_139394.1 coordinate 66,864,408, forward strand.
TTCATGAGGCACCGCTGTCCACTGGCTGTCCATCTGGGGCCAGACCCTTTAACGCTGTGGGCGTCTCTGGGCTGACCTGCTGGTAGGAGGTGGAAACCGGATGGTGGGAGGCTGGGGAACCCCTGCCCCCATCTGTCCACAGCTGATGGCTGAGTGCCGGCTCTGCCAGTGCCAGGCTTGTCTTAGTCCCCGTAGGACCCATTACACAGATGAGGCCACGAGGCCGGAGTGTGCAGTCAGTCCCATAAGCCTGACGTCTGTCCCCACACCCCCACTATTTCAACTTTCAGCCCCCACGTCAACCTCCGAGGACCCCGTGTTTGGGCCAGTGGCTGGCAGAATGTGCCTGGAGGGGCGCCCTCACTGTGGGGCGTCGCTGGTCACTAGGGCCGGCCTCTACTGCCACCCCTCCTGGAGGAGGGGCCTTAGGAGCCCGGCTACAGCCCACACGGTGTCTCCAGTGTTCACGGGCCGCCTCCCTGGGGCTCAGCTCCCTCCTGGGTGAACGTAGACCTTTGCAGCTTGAGTGAGCCCCCCAGGTAAAGTCCTTGGGTCCCAGGTCTGGCGCGTTGTGGGCAGGTGTAAGCAGTCTTTGTGGGCTCTGCACACAAGTCAGCCCTTGCTCTGCGCCTGGCCTGCGCTGCGTGACTCCAGATGAATCAGATCTCGAAGCTCAGGTCTCCGGGGTGGGAGAGCCCCAGTGTGGTCAGGGCTGTGACAGAGAGAAACCCCGGGGCCCAGAGGGTTGGGGGAGGCCCCAAACCCAGCCCGAGGACCGGGCCAGAAGTTGCCAGCAGTGGGCATCCTGCAGGTGGGGACTGGCAGGGAGCATGGTGCCAGATGTGAGCCGTCAGAAAACGGTGGCTCATTTTCTTTCCAGAAGCTCCTTCTGGGCCCTGCTGGGGCCACAGAAAAGAGGTGCCTGGAAATGTTTGGGGACTCCTGGGGCCGGCAGGCCTGAAAACAGACCACGAGCACACAGTGTGGCCAGGGCTGGAACGGATGGGTCCTCTCCGCAGTGCCTGGCACAGAGATGCCGCTGGTAATGTGGTGACGGTAACACTGCTGTCTGCCAGGCATGGTGCCAGGCTCTGCGTGAACTCATCTGTCCCCGCAAGAGTCACGTCTTCCCCGTGTTAGACGGGGACCTGAGGCCCAGGGAGGTGAAGCCACCTGCCCAAGTTCTTGCCATATCTGATTTGAACGAAGTCGGTGCGCCGGCGGGGGCTGTGGACTGTCTGGGGGAGGGGGTGCTGTTCTGGCTGCAGCTGAGGCGGGGAGAGCGTGGGGGGTGCCGTGCCATGTGGCCCTGGCACCGCCCTCTCTGGCTCCTGGCAGGCAGGCACGGGCTTGGGGTGTCTCTTAGGGGTGCCCACTGCCCTGGCCTTGGGGTCAGGGTGGGGTGAGGGGCTGTTTGGCTCTCACGTGCCGAGGCTGGAGCCGGGTCTCGCACACACCTGGGCAGCCCAGGGGAGAAGGCAAGGCATCCTTAGCCGACAGGCAGGGACGCGGGGGCTCGGAGAGGGGGCTGCAGGGGTGAGAGACACACACCAGAGAGTTGGAACTTGAACTCGGAACCAGCGCACCGCCACGTCCGTTTAGCTTGCGTTTAAGCAGGTGGGCAGCTTTGTGCTTTGCGGACAATGTGAATGCCACCTGCTGTGGCCACTTGCCGGGCAATGACTGTGCGAAGACCCTGTGTGAGGCACCAAGTCTTAAAGGCCCACCTCGCCCCCCTCCGAAGGCCTGTCGGTGCCCATTTGACCGCTGAGGACACTGAGGCCCCAAGAGGCAGCCAGAGCTCTAGCCAGCTGAGTTCCCGGGATCTCAGGAGAAGCCAGGGGTTGTGGCATGCCCCTGGGATTGGCAGGTGAGGGCCCCTTCTCTGTGAGGGTGATGGCTGGAGGTCAGCGCCAGGGGGACTTCACACCGTCCCCGTGCTGACGGCTGAGCCAGGCCAGCCAGCCCTCCACTTGGTGTCTGGATGGGGGCCGGGCAGAGAGCCAGGGTCACCTCCCCAGGTCAAGGCCCCCCACCTGGCTTAACTTCAGGTAGCAGGGGGGACAGGGTGCCCTGAGCCATTCTAACCCCCCGGGGCTGCTCCCGGATGCATGGGGGCATCAGCCAGGCCGTGGATTGGGGCACAGGATCAGGCAAGGTCATGGCCTGGCTTCCATTCGTGGCTGTGTGACCTCGGCAAGTCATGTTACCTCTCTGAGCCTCAGTTTCCTCTTCTGTAAAGCAGGGGTCGTAACAACGCCCACCTCAGAGGGCACCCTACAAGGGAGGTCAAATGCTGTGCAGTAAAGGCCCTGGCTTTGGAGCCACTTGCTGGCTTTAGCCCCCACTTCTGCGTCTGGCAGGCTGTGTGGCCTCGGGTAAGTCACCGTAGTTCTCTGAGCCTTTTTCCTCGTCTGTTGGATGTGGATAATAGCAGACTCTTCCTTCTAGGGCTTTCTCTGGACACGATGAGGCAGGCATGGCACAGCCTGTGCATGTGAGCAGAGGTCCTGCCACAGGCTCTGGAGCAAGGGCGCCTGGTGGCAGCATCCACCTCCCAGACCCTGGCGTGCGGGGGGGGGGGGAGTTCGGCTCCTGGCTGCCGGGAGCGAGTGCCATGGTTCTGTCCCCATGCGCTGGGTCTGATGAAGCATAAATAGCCCGCAGTGTCTGTGAGCGAGGGTAGGGAAGCGTCTGTGACCGGGCCCTCCCTCCCCACCTGGCAGAGGCAGCAAGGCTGCTGAGCTGGCCGCGGGGATGAGAAGGAGCAGGAGCTCCTGAATAAGTCATCACACGATCTGGGCTAATGCACTGGCCATGAGGCAACGTGCAATTTGTGCCTTAATTGTCCAGACAGGGTGACTTCTGTGCCCCTGGTCCGCTAAGTGCCTGGTGTCTAGGGCGCCCTCTTCTGGGGCTTGGTGGATCTGCCGGGGGCCCACCTGGTCCCTACTTGCTGCCCTCCCAGATGGGCCCCCCCGACCCCGGGACTCTGATGGGATCCCACATCCGAGACACATCAGATCCCACATCAGAGACTGTCAGGGACTGTCAGCCCTCTGGGTCCTCGGACCTGGGTCCTGGCTCCAGCAGCCCTCGCCTGGGTTGGGGGCCGGCAGGCTGGGCTGGGGGGAGCTGTGCGTGGAGCCTGGGACTGAGCTCCCCCCTCCAGCCATAGAGCTCCATCTCCTCTTTGTACTCTGCGGTTTGATTTTCTTTTTTTCTTTTCTTGCTTTTGAACTGAGGCTGTCCCAGCTTAGCCAGATCCTGCCCTGTTACCAAGGTGACCAGACCATCTCCGCCGTGGCCACTGCCGGGGTTGGGCGAGAGACCTGGGTGCATGCACACGCATATGGCCTGAACATGCATGTGTGCTTGTGCTGTGCCTTGTACACACGTGTGCACACACAAGGCTCTAGCGTAGGCATATGCGTGTGCAAGAGCAGACAGGCGGAGACTCAGCCCAGGGTGTGCAGTCTCGGCGTGGTGTTTGCTTGAGGACACCGTCTCTGTCGCTTTGTGTGTGTTCCCTCGGAGGACGGGGTGCACAGCCAGCATGTGCTGCCCCCAGGCACGCGCCCTCTGTGTGTGAGCAGCGGGCTGTCCGCTTCATCCCTTGCGCCTGGTCTCTGCGTCAGCACACCGGGTCTGGCCACACAGCTGTGGGGTGAACATGTCCCGTGCCCGCCCGCTGTCCTTGGTGAACCCGCCTCCACCTGCTGCGGCGCCCACCTTCAGCACTGCCCGCCACTCTGGAGGCTCCTTTGCTCCCAGGAGGATAACCGGGTGAGCATCCTAGGCGCCCGCTCGGACTGCCGTCCCTCTGGCATCACCTCCAAAATAAGCCACCTGCTCCCAGATCCTTGACTCAGGATCCGTTTCTGGGGAAACAAGTGGAGCCAGGTCTGCGCACAGCCTGTGCTCCTAGAATGACGTGCACCCACTCCCCAGACTGTGCGCCTGTGCCGGACGTGTGCACACACCAGCGCCCTTGCTGGACCCTGACCTGGGCCCTTGGCCTAGACTAGCAGCTGCCCTAGGCAGGCAGTAGAACTGGGCCCCTTTTACAGATGTGGGGCCGGAGGCAAAGGTTAATCTTATGAACACGTGCCTTGGAGGTGGAGGCAGGGCCGTGAGAGTAGGCAGCAGCTGGACCCTGCGCAGGAGGAGGCCACGCCCCCACGCCCCCCTGCTGGCTGGCATGGAGATGAAGGTGGGGCCAGCCTCATCACCCATGCTGGCCACTAGGTGCACGTGACCTCTTCAGGATGCCAGCTTGAGGAGGGACAGCCCCAGGCACTGACCGGCACTGGATTCTCTCTCTCTCACCTGTTTCTTCCTCGTGGGGAGTGTCCTATAGGGTCGTTGAGAGGTGCACACAGGTGGTGCTAAATAAAAGCTTCAGGCGTACGAAGGCTTCCCCTGGAGGTCTCCGTGGCCATCCCTCCTGCTCTTGGGGCAGAGACCCGCTGCTCACTCCTTCTGCACCAGGAGCCCCCCCCCCCGCCCCGCCCCCAGTCTACTTCCTCTTCCTGGACACAGGCCTAGGGAGGGCCAGTGCTCAAGGCCACGTAGCACCGGGCCCCTGCCCCACCAGTCGTGGGCTCTCAGCAGCCCCTACTTCCCCACAGCACCAGGCAACACGAGGGGGAGGCAGCCAGGGAAGGCTTCCTGTAGGAGGGGCCCTGAGCCTCTTGGAGAGATTGTGGTTTCTCCTGGAGATCTCAGGGCCAGACATGTGGTCAAGTCCTAGGTCTCTGTTCCGATGGCCCTGCAGCTGGATTCAGTTGATTCCGCTCCCAGCTCTGTGCAGGACTGGCTCTGTGGCCCCCGGCAGGGTGCTCACCCGCTCTGAGCCCTGGCCTGCTGCCACTGTGCAAAGGACCCGTAGCATGAACTGGCATAGCTGGTGCCACAGTGTCCATGTGGGTGCACGGCTCCAGCGGCTGGAGTTGGAAGAGCGTGTGAGGCTGCAGTGGGTCAGAAGGTCAGTCACCCTCCAGCTTCGTCCTCCCATCCCGAGCGTCCGTCTCCTCGGGCCATCAGGCCGAGGAGGACCTGTACCTCACCCAGGACGAGATGATGCTGAGAATTGCATCTGCTGAGGCAAGGGTGCTGCTGTCACTCTTCATGCGTTCTAGAAAAATCCTCGGGTTCGCGTTGGCGGCCTGGGCCCCGGGAGGGACTCCCTGTGACTTTGGGTTTGACCTGAGACGCTGTGGGTGGGTGCCAAGCTGCCTCCCACCCAGAGGTCATCTCACCTCTTGGCCACCCCTTCCTGCCGCGGGCCCTCTGCCTGGAGCCTGTGCGGGGGCCCTGGCGCCCGGCTCTCCGCCAGCCGGCCCGCACTTCCCCAGGCCGGGCAGCACCTGCTACAGCTGGATCCCTCCTCTTTTGTTCATTTGCTCCCGAAGGGTCTGTCTGTCATCCTACCTGATGCAAACACCAAGGGGCCGGCACCCCCCGTTCACACCGCACTTGGTGCTCGAGGGAGCTGCTTGTGGGTCAAACGAACAGGCAAAGAGCGAAGAGGCGGCGGGTTACCCCCACCTGCAGGCGAGGCCCCCCGTCTCCACCTGGCTGCCTGTAGACGCTTTCTGACACCCACTTGCTCAGGGTAACGCTTTCAAATGCAGGAGAAAACCCGCGTACAAGAGGAAACAGAGACATGAGCTTCTTGTGAAAATAGGATTTGAAAACGTGTGAGACAGTGATGAGCAGGCCGTTGTTGAAAAGCCCCTCAGAGGTCAAGACCCAGCAGAGGCTGTGGCCAGGGCCTCCCTGCCTCCACGCACCGCAGAGGGAGCCGTGTCCACTTTGCCGAGAAAAGGGGGTGTCCGCGTTTTCCCATGAGTGTTGAGTTCACGCTGCCTTGGGGCCCATCTCTGGGTCCCCAAGGAGGACCTCCTGGCATGTGCCACCTTGGGGCGGGGGGCACACAGCCTGCAGGGATGGGGTCAGCCTACTCACCTGGCCCAGCTCTGAGGGGACGCTGACGACAGCCATGCCCCCGTCCTGCAGGGGTCCCCTGCTGTGAGCAGTTCCCATGAGAGAAGGTGGGAGACCCCGCTCCCTGTAGCAAGGTGAGCAGGGACCAGAGGGGGAAGTGACAGGGCCGGGCCCAAGGCAGGTTGAGGCCGGAGTGGTCTTGGGATAGCCTGACGCCCCGCCTGCCATCTTGCAGTGCAGGCCCTCGAGGGCGCTCTCAGGTCACAGGGGCAAAATCATGAGGGGCCTTCTGAGGCCTGGTTCCTGTTGCCCTCAGCCTCCTCCCAGACCCTGGCCCCATGCTCAGGGCAGTCAGACCCAGGCCCCAGCCTCAAGGGAGAGATTTGGAGGGATAGGAGCAGAGGCATGGAATTGGGTATTGAAGGATGCATAGGAGTTTGAGGGAGCAGGAGGAAGAAAGGGCTGTGGGCAGAGGGTCTGGCATGTGGCAAGGCAGGAGGTGGGAGGCCTTTCCTCCAATGCCGTCTTTGTGGATTTTTACGGCCACTGGCAGGTGAGCAACAGGAGACTCCGGTGCTCCCCCAGCCTGACGGCCGCCACCTCACCCTGGGACCCTCTGGCCCAGCCTACCCGCCTCCCCCCCAACCCCGAACACTTGGAATGGAGCGACGTTCCAGCCTTTATCCTGGTGTTTCCACTTCCACGAACCCTGCCCCCCCGTTCTCTCCTCCACAGGTCTCAAGTCCAGTGGCAGCCCCCTCAGCGAGGCCTTTCCCGACCTCTGGAGTTACTCGGCTTCTCTCTCCCCAGCATGTTTTTGGTCTGCCCTGCCTACCAGCGCGTGTCGGCTGGTGGCGGGCTCAGCAGGTGTCTGCCCCGTGCTGGCTGGCTGCTCAGTGCAGCTCTGGAGAGCAGGTGGGCTGAGGCCTTGGCCTCGCTCCTGGAGCTGAGCTATAAAGGGGCCCTTGGGTCCCCCAGAAGGCCCACCTATTGTCCCGACTCCTGAGCTCAGGCCACGCCAGGGTGAACCCGGCCCCTCGGAGGTCTGTCAGGCCGCCTAGAGCATTTTCTGATTCCAAAATAAAGCCAGATTTACGAAACGAGGAGGAAAAGGGAAGCTAAGAAAACCGCTATCCCCATGCCCTCAGCAGGTCCCTGGGGACGGAGGCCAGGGGCCCAGGCATCACCCTGGGCTCAGCCTGCTCCGAAGAAAGCAGACGGCCCCTCTGTCTGGACGCAGAGGGACAGAGGCAGGACACCGGGGGCTGGGCTCAGCCCTGCAGCTCCTGTCTCCTCCTCTGTCAGAGACCCTTGGCCGCTTCGAACACCCTCAGGTCCGACACCAGGCGCCCAGCAGAACCAGTTCAGGTCCGGGGGGCTTGGGCAGCAGCACCGGGGCCGGACATCTTGGGGGCTGCGTAGAGGAGGCGTCCTTTGAGCTTGAAAGATGCGTGGCTTTAGGGGCGGCAGAGCCGGGCATTGGAGGGCGAGGGGCTCTGAGGCGTGGGCAGTCCTGAGACGTGGCTCACTGGGGACCGCGTGGTCGCGTGACCACGTGACCTCAGCAGGGCGCCAGCCCCAGCGCGCGCCTCATCCGGACTGTCCTTCTCTCTCGCTGACACTTAAGGACCTTTTATGCATCGAGTAATCAATCCTTTTTATAACAGACACGTATCGTTGGCCCTTTATTTTGCTTATAACGGGGTTTGATAAACAACCTCCCCAGTGTTTTTACGTGGGCAGATTTTCCAGCCTTTTCCAGGTGGCTCCTTGTCACTGTGTCCGAGGCCTTTTCTCTCCTGTGCACATGCTGGGCACTTAGAAAACGTCTGAGACTCGAATTAAGTTGAAGCTTGAAAAACTACAGCTGGGGTTCCCGTTGTGGCGCAGTGGAAACAAATCTGTCTAGGAACCACGAGGTCGCGGGTTCGATCCCTGGCCTCGTCCAGTGGGTGAAGGATCCGGCATTGCCATGAGCTGTGGTGTAGGTTGCAGACGCGGCTCCGATCCCGAGTGGCTGTGGCTGTGGTGTAGGCCGACAGCTGTAGCTCTGATTCGACCCCCAGCCAGGGGACCTCCATAGGCTGCGGGCGTGGCCCTAAAAAGCAAAACAAAAAGCCCCAAACCTACAGCTGGAAGAAAACTAGCCACCATGTGCCTCCGCTCTCTGGATCCCTCCCTCGGAGTTCCTTCCCACCGTGTCCGACGCTCACCCCTTCCTGCTTGGAGGGGAGGGTCGGTCCCCGACCACTCCGTGACCCCTCTTCAGTGTGAGTCGGGGGCTCAGGGATGCGACAGTGGGAGTGGCTGGGGGACCAGGAAATTTCCAGCGCCACGTGTTAACTTGATGAAACCCGGCAGAGAGAGAACATCATTGGTCTCAGCTGACAGATGAGGAAATGGGCTCAGAGAGGTTATATGACTTGCCCAGGGTCACCCAGCAAGGGACAGAGGCAAGACTTGAACCCAAGCCATCTAGCCCTGAGTTTATATTCTCAAACTATTCCCCGCCCCGCCCCCCGCCGTTGGGGTCAAGTCCAAGCTCATTGAAATGACATCCAGGGCCTCTCAGAGCCTCAGTTCCCCCCACATCAGCGCAACCTGCACTCGTGGGCACTCAGGACGCCTCCGCCCTCCCTGTCGTTAGGGTGACAGGGTGCCTGCCTCTCTCTACCCCCTCAGCCCCCAGTCCTTAGGACCGGAGTGTTGGGGCTGGAAGGACAGCCCCCTGTGCGCAGCCAGGAATAGGGAGGCGGAGAGCTGGGTGAGCCGTTGCCAGGGCCAGGCGCGAGGGCAGAGCTCACTGTGCCGTGCTCGGGCTCGGGCTCGGGCTCGGGCTGGGTGCTGTCCATGAGACCCTTACCCTCGACGGTCAGACACCCCCTGGGCTCCACGGCTCTGACTGTGGCCCTGACGACCCTGCTTGTTGTGGCTGCTGGTCCCTTTGCTGTCTGCCTGCTCGGCAGGGCGACCCTTGCAGGCAGGGGCTTTCTCCACTCCATCCACACGTCCCTGGACCCAGCTGAGGCCAGCGTGGAGCAGGCCCTCGGGAAAGGCCGACGGCGAGAGGGAGGCCCGGAGAGGGACAGGGCCCTGCCCCGGGTCCCACAGTGAGTTCCAGCAGAACTGGAGCCCCACGGAAACCCCTCCAGGTCCCACTTTCTCCTGGGACTCAAGCCCAGGAATGGGGCAGCGTCTGCAGTGGCCACTCTAGGAAAGGGTGCCCAGAGGCCTCTGGCCTCTGCTGCTCCCAGGGGCCTGGGGCCAAGGACACTCTGTCCCTCCTCCCCCCTCCCCCCGAAGGATGTTCTCAAGATAAAAATACCCTCGGAAACGCTCCCCAGTGCCTGGCCTGACCTGTCGTCCACTCAGGGGGCCAGAACTTCCTGCCCTGGCTTCACCCGGGGTCAGAGCCGGGACATCCGCCCTCCCGGGCACTTGGCACAGCCTGTCCCTGTGTCGGTCAGGGCCTCCAGCCCCAACCCCCAGGGCACAGAGTTTGAGGGCCCCGAGGGGTCGCGGTTGCTCGTGGTCAGGGTTGGCCTGATCTGCCAGCACTGACACCCCAAGCACAGAGGGACAGGGCGGCCAGGCCTCTGCCCGGTGGAGCCCAGGGCTCTCCTGCCTCGCTGCCTGTTACTCAGGCCGCACGGGAGGCCCAACTGTCCATCAGGCCGGAATCCTGAGCCGGTTGTGAGCTGCTGGGAGGACAGGCTCCTACCGAGCGTCTGCCGTGTGTGCCAGAGACCGGGGCGGGGCCTGGCTTCACCCCTTCACAGCCCCCCCCCCCCGAGGTAGGAGGGGTCTGCCCATCAGCAGATGAGGAGCCTGAGGCCCAGGGAAGTTCCCAGAGGGAGCTGGGGGTGACCAGGGCTTGAACGCAGGACCGGGGGCTGCAGGAAAGGCTGTCCTCGCTGAGAACGATGGTGGCAACAGAGCCACGCGGTGCAGGGCCTCTGCCCAGCGCCTCTCCCCCACCACACTGCAGTTCGGGGCCTCAGGGAGGGAAGGGCCTCGCCCTTGGCCGCTAGGATGGCGGGTGGCAGGGGCCCGGGGCTTCGCACACTTGCTGGCAGGCGGAGGACGTCTTGCTGGGAGGCTCAGGTCACCCCTGTGTCATGGGCAGACCTGCCCCCGCTCTAGACCACCCGGTCAAGGACTGTGACCACCAGCCAGGCTCGTGTTTGCGAACTTTAGAGGGTTGGGCCCGCGCTCGCGGGCTGCGGCGGCCACTGCAGGGCAGAGGGAGCCGTCGACAGGGCGTCCGTCGTCCTGGGGTTTGTCTCGGAGCTGCCCCTCACCCCGTGGCTTTGTGACCTCGGACAGGCCACTTCTCTGCTCTGAGCCTCCGTTTCCTCCTGCATAGAGAGGAGCTGGTTTTCCTTCCCTCCCGGGATTGGGCAAATCTGACCGGAATTACGGGTCCGGAGAAAAGCCCTTCCGCGAAGTTGGGAGTCAGGAAGGAGAGAGCCTGGGGCTGGTCCGGCAGCCGAGAGGAAGTGAGGAGGGCGGGCTGGCCACCTGCTCCCCCTCGGCTTCTCCGCTTCCCTGTGGCCCCGTGCCCCTCTCTGCTCAGTTCCAGGTCTAGGTGACTCAGGGCCAGTGACCTCACCTCTCTTGGCCTCAGTTCCTGTCTGTCCCTCGTGGGGGCGGGAAAAGTTGGAGTCACCAAAGCTGGGCGCCCAGCATGTGGGCCGGGCACCGTGCGTGTCCACTCCAGGGGAGGGCAAGAAGTCAGCGACCTGGTAGAGTTCCTGTCGTGGCTCAGTGGTAACAAACCCGACTAGTACCCATGAGGATGCGGGTTCGATCCCTGGCCTCGCTCAGTGGGTTAAGGATCCAGCGTTGTCATGATCCTTGGACCCCACGTTGCTATGGCTTGGACCCCACGTTGCTACGGCTGTGGATGTGGTGTAGACCAGCATCTGCCGCTTTGATTTGCCCCCTAGCCTGGGAACTTCATATGCTGCAGGTGCAGCCCTAAAAAGACAAAAAAAAAAAAAAAAAAAAAAAAAAAGATATCAGCAACCTGGGAACAGGTCCTTGCCATGGAGTGTTCAGCTCTGTGAGGGGGTCTGGGGTGGACCCTCCCTTGGGTTTTTTGTTTTTTTGTCTTTTTTAGGGCCACACCTGCGGTGTATGGAGGTTCCTAGGCTAGGGATCGAATCCGAGCTGTGGCTGCCGTCCTACGCCGCAGTCACAGCAACACGGGATCTGAGCTGCGTCTTCAAACTACACCACAGCTCACGGCAGCACCAGGTCCTGAACCCACTAAGCAAGGCCAGGAATCAAACTCCGCCTCCTCATGGGTGCTAGTCGGGTTCATTAACCACCGAGCCACGGCGGGAACTGCCCCCCTCAGTTTTGAGAGGGGAAGGGCTGAGAGGCCGTCAGAAGGCCCGTGGCTGCTGCTCTGGGAGTGATGAGAGAGGGAAGCAGGGAGCTGGGAACCCGGAGTCTTGAGCTGAGAGCCTGGCCCAGGGACCAGCCGGGCCCTCCTCCGACAGAGGAAGCAGAGGGCTGGGCTCGGGGATGACCCACCCCAGGACACACAGCTTGGCTTGAACCCACTGTTGTCATCCTCCGGGAGGCTTATGACTTGGCGGTGACTCACTGACAGTTCCTTTAATCCCGGCCAGGGAAGCCAGTATTGCCGTGGGTCACGCCCGCACTGGCTGTGGGAGGGTGGGTCCCTAAAACTCAGAGCCCCTGCCCACTGCCCTCTCCCTGCTGGAGAGGCGCGCAGGGGTCTGGCCGTCCGTCCCAACGGGGCCCCGTGGCTGGTGCTCGGAAGGCTCTGGGGGTGGCAGCCAGGAGTGCAGGTGAGGCCCTGTGTCCTCTGTGGCCTTGGGGGATGTTCCACGGCATCTGTTTCAGGAAGGGGAACAGCAGTGGCTCCCGCTTGGGCGTGTTGTCAGGCTGACATGAGTTGACGTCTGTAAAACACTTGCCACCGGGTCTGGTGTGAGGAAGAGCCGATAATTTCCAGCTGTGACTTTCTCCGGGGGCCCGTCTTGCTCTGCCCTGCTCTGTTTCTGAGCGGTTGGGATGCACCGACTCACAGACTGAAGGCTGGAGCATCGGGGGTGTGCGCTGGAGGCCCCCCGACCTCCCATGGGGTCCTGGGCGAAGCAAACAGAAATGGCGGCTCACGGGGAAGTTTCTGCCCTTTGAGTCCCTCTAGGAGAATGGCGCTGTCTACAGCAACTTGGCTTCACTCTGTCAACTTTAGGGTCTTCCAGCCCCTGAGTCCCCTCCAGCTGGTGCCTGGGAAATGGCAGCCGCTGCCAGCGCAGGCTTGAAGCCAGTCGCTTGCCTGGTCAGCACTGTTACTTAGAAGAGAGGAGTTGGGAGGTAAGGTTGAGGTCACCGGTGCGCCCGTCCATCCAGTCAGCCATTCAGCCAAACACTCATGTGTGCGGCCACCTCCCACCCATCCACCTCCTCACCCCCCCAGTCACCCACCCACCCACCTGCCCAACTTCTCATTCACCCGTCGTCCGTTAGTTCCACACATCCCCCATCCATGTCCCATCCGTCTATTCAACCTATCCAGCCATCTTTCCATCCATTCACCCCAGCCATTCATCTACTCATCCAGTCACCCGTCTGTCTGCTCACGCATGCACGCATCCATCCATCCATTCATCTGTCCAGTGGTCCATTTATCTCTGTCCATCCATCCACCCATCTATTTATCTGTCCATCCATCCATGTATCCATCCATTCCTCTCGCTATCCATCCATCTCTCCATCCTTCCATCCATTCATTCATCCATTATCTGTCTAGCAGTCTGTTTCTCTGTCTATCCGTCCTTCCATCCATCATCCATCCATCTGTTTATCTGTTCATCCATCCGTCCCTCCACTCATTCATCTGTCCATCCATCCATCCATTCATCTGTCCAGCTGCCCATTCATCTCTCTATCCCTCCATCCTTCCATCCATCCATCCATCCATCCATCCATCCATCCATCCATCCATTCATCTGTCCAGCTGCCCATTCATCTCTCTATCCTTCCATCCTTCCATCCATCCATCCATCCATCCATCCATCCATCCATCCATCCATTCATCTGTCCAGCTGCCCATTCATCTCTCTATCCTTCCATCCTTCCATCCATCCATCCATCCATCCATCCATCCATCCATCCATCCATCCATCCATTCATCTGTCCAGCTGCCCATTCATCTCTCTATCCCTCCATCCTTCCATCCCTCCATCCATCCATCCATCCATCCATCCATTTATCCATCCATCCATTCATCTGTCCAGCTGCCCATTCATCTCTCTATCCCTCCATCCTTCCATCCATCCATCCATCCATCCATCCATCCATCCATCCATCCATTCATCTGTCCAGCTGCCCATTCATCTCTCTATCCTTCCATCCTTCCATCCATCCATCCATCCATCCATCCATCCATCCATCCATCCATCCATCCATCCATTCATCTGTCCAGCTGCCCATTCATCTCTCTATCCTTCCATCCTTCCATCCATCCATCCATCCATCCATCCATCCATCCATCCATCCATCCATTTATCCATCCATCCATTCATCTGTCCAGCTGCCCATTCATCTCTCTATCCCTCCATCCTTCCATCCCTCCATCCATCCATTTATCCATCTGTCTGTCAACTCATCCATGCACCCACCCACCCATCTGTCTATTCAGTCATTCACTAATCCATTCTCCCAACCCATCTAATCATTTTCACCCACCTAACTCTCCAACCCTCCAGTCCCCCTCCATCCATCCATCCACCCATCTGTCAGCCCTGGTTATCCATACACATGCTCGACCACCCACCTGGTACCCGTCTCCTCATTCATTGATTCTCCCATCTTCTCAGCCATCCTTCTATTCAACAGCTTATGTCCTCATCCTTTGTCTGATCAGTGAGCATTCCCTGAGTGCCCCTCTGGGCCAGGCCTGCACCAGCATCTCTGGACCTCCGAGGTTGGCCAGAGATGGGGCCTGGGCGAGGCCAACTCACACAGGATGTAAAGTAGCTTGGGGTCTAATAGGAGTAGCCCAGGGCCAGAGAGTCTAAGAAGGCTAAGTGCTGGGCTTCAGCTGATTCCCGAGAGGCAGGAGGATTTCCAGTATCCCCATCAGCTGCAATTTGGAGGTCGGACCGCACTGGGGTGGGGGGGCAGCCCAGGAAAATATATCAGGAGCCTGTTGCTGTGTCCAGATAGGAATGGCCTGGACAGGAGGGGCTGGGGGTGAGGAGTGGGTGGAGAGCTTTGATAATTCAGGAGGCAACAGGACCTGGTGAGGAAATGGATTTGGGGTTAAAGGAGAGGGGGAGGCCCAGCTTGTGGCTGGGGTACCTGGGCAAGTAGTCAGGCTGACCAGTAACCCCAGGGAGGGGAGAGGGAGGGGGAAGAAGGAGGCTGGGGGGGGAGGGAAGGGGGAGGAAGTTTTGGAGAAGGGGGAGCGTATTGGCCATGTGGGGCTGCTGGACATGCAGGAGGGGAGCCTGGCTCAGGGGTCTTTGCTGTGGGGGGGCTGCCCATCCATGAGGAGGGCCGGGGAGTGAGGGACACTGGGAAGCCGTGGAGGGCAGGCGTGGGTGGGAGCTGCTCACTGATTCCCTGGCCTGCCGGTGCAGGGACAGAGCCTGTCCAGGGGCCGGCGCAGGCTTCGGGCAGGAGGACTGGTGTTCATGGTTGGAAACTGGGCAGGGGGCCTTGACGTGGCCCATCTGCATCCCCACCCTCGGCACTCACGACACGTCTCAGGCCGCGACGGCTCGTCCCAGAAAGCCTGCATGGTGTTGACCGTGAATGTTTGCGGGCCATGGGGACCGAGGCTGGCGCAGCGGGGCGTGGAGGGGCTTTGCACGGGAAAGGTGGGCAGGCACGAGAGCCGGCCGTCTCATCCCCAGACTGAGATACGAATGTCGGCCCCCCAGCTCTTGGCTGTCTCCAGAGGCTCCGCACTGGACCCCCTCGCTCTCCCCACCGCTCCCGGCTCCGTCCTGGGGGCCTGTCCTCTGAGCTGCCGTGGTGCACCTCTGAGCCTGGCCCTCGCCTCTCACCCCCCGTGTGACCGAGCCCCTCTCGGAGCCTCAGTCTCCCCGTCTGCGAATGAAGGATTGGATTTTTCAAGCTCTGTGCTAAAGCTGACGGCTGGTGACTGGGTCAGGATCCTGAGCCCCTCACGGGAGGCGGGAGAAAACGCCCTGTGATGGGTTAGTGGTGTCTGCCGAGGGTATGGGCTGGAGCGGGAGGTGAATGTATGTACAGACCCTGGGTGTGAAAAACTATTGTGCTTACACAAATGGCACACGAGCGAATTCAACAATCCATGTGCCTGCATCTTTCATGCCCACGACAGGCCTGAGTCAGAATGAAGACCAGTTTCACCAGCAGCTGTGGAGCATGAGAAGCCCACAAGGTACCCCGGCACGGGCACATATGGCCCAAGTAATAATCTGTTGTTAAAGCGGAAACAAATTTAAGGCCATCCAAGTTCACGTGCGGGATAGGACTCCTTGGGAGCCCATCTGTTTGTGTTTGAAATGTGTGACCTTTCTGCTACCGTGTCGTCTTAAACACCTGTTTTACAAAATCCAAAAGGAAGGTACAGGAAAAATCAGTACAGGAGAGGGTTTTATTAGATCAGAGCAGCCTGCAAAGCTAGACTTCGGATGGATTAAATAAAGCCGAAACACTAGCAGTGTAAGGCTGGCTCGTTCCTTACTTGTCGGAACCAGCCTCACACGAGGAGTGAGGTAATATATACAGTCGTTTTCAAGTAGATTACTTTATGTTGCTCTAATACGTTCCTTCTCCTCCGTGCACTGTTAAGCTAAGCAAAACGCGACACGGACCGCTACCTACAAAGCCGTGACTTAGTGCATGAAAGGAAAGAAAAAGCAGAGAAGTCACCGATTTAGGTGACTTCATGGGAATTAGGAGGTCCGTGCAATCGAGCTCTTTTAGTCCGCCGGCTGGCTGGCTAGCGACAGGAGCCGGTCTCGGCTGAGGAAGGGGCGTGTGGCCGCCAGTGACCTCTGACTCATCCGGGGCTGCAGTAGGAAATGGCTTGTTCACGTTTGCTTTAGTCGTGGTATAATCCCCAGAAGCAAACGGTTTCTGCCCTTTTCTGCAATCGCGTCCTTAAGAAATCTGAACCTCCTGCTTTTGTGCTAAATGAGGATACCTGGCTTTTAATTTTGCTTCTTCAGTTCTCTCTGGACGAGGCACTTTATCTTGCATTTGCTTCTGCTCCTCCACGGAGGCTGCCTGGGGGGCTTCTGCAAACATCCTATTCCCTCGTCTCCCTCTTCTTCCCACGTCTTCTTTATCCATTCATCTGGTTGGTTTTTTGTGTGTGTGTGTGTGTTGTATTTTTAGGGCTGCACCTGCGGCATATGGAGGGTCCCAGGCTAGGGGTCGAATCAGAGCTACAGCTGCCAGCCTCCACCAGAGCCACAGCCACGCAGGATCCGAGCCACGTCTGCGACCTACACCACAGCTCACGGTAACACTGGATGCTTCACACACGGAGCGAGGCCAGGGATCGAACCTGCGTCCTCGTGGATGCCAGTCAGATTTGTTTCCGCTGAGCCCCGACGGGAACGCCTCCATTCATCTGTCGATGGTGGCGTAGGTGGCTTCCCTGTCTCGGCGACTGTCAAAGTGCTGCCGTGAGCACTGGGGCTCGTGGATCTTTTCCAGCTATGGGTTTCTCCAGATATATGCCCAGGAGTGGGACTGCGGGATCATATGGTAACTCTATTTTAGTTTTTAAAGAGATCTCCATACTGTTCTCCAGCAATGTACTGCACCAATGTACATGCTCACCAACAGTGTAAGAGGGTCCCCTTTTGTCTGCACCCACTCCAGCACCTGTAGTTTGTGGACTTTTTGATGGCCATTCTGACAAGTGGGAGGTGGTACCTCACTGTCATTTTGAATTGCATTTCTCTAATGCTGCGTGGTGTTAGAGCATCTTTTCATGTACCTCTTGGTCATTCCTTTGGGCCATCTGTATGCGTCAGGTAACTTTTATTTTGGCCACGCCTGGGCCAGGGATGGAACCTGTGCCGCAGCAGTGACCCGAGCCTCTGCCGTAACAATGCCAGATCGCTGACCCGCTGTGCCTCGAGGGAACACGTGTGATTTTTTAGAGATTCTTCCAATTGCAGGGCTCGACCAGGAGGCGGCGCATGCCTTGTCGCTGGATGGTCCAAGCAGGGCCTGAGGGACCCTGACTGGGTGCTGGTGGGAGCCTTCCCTCCGCTCTTGTGTGCTGAGATTTGGGCTGCGTCTTAAAGCCACGTGGGATTGCAGGGACCTTGAGCACGGAGGCCAGGATACAGCGTCGCGTCCGCAGTCTGACCCCTGGAGCCTGGGGGTGATGGGGGGTTGAGTTCTGTCCTCCCCAGCCACCTCAGCCTAGGAGCTCACTCCTGAAAGGCTGTGTGACCCTGGGTAAGTGATTCCGTCATTCTGAGCTTCAGTTTCCTCATCAGGAAATTGGAAGAATGGTATCATGTTGTTATAAGGGATTAAGTGAATTAATTGGCGCTCTTGGCAGAGTGGCAGGTGGAAGGCGCCAGATTAATGCTGATGACTCTGCTGCTTCCTCTGGAGGGTCCCGGCCATCTGAGAGGCCCCTGAGGGAGGGGACCTGGAACTCCTCCCCTGTTCCCCCAAACCGCTCCTCCCCCCCCCGGCGACCCATCTAGTCACTGCTTTCTTGGCACTGGGAGTGTGTACCCAAGCCTTGCCCGGGGTTCCTCCCGGATGTTGCCGAAACCTGAGGCCCAGAGCCTCGGGACTGGGCACGGGTGTCCAGCTCCATTCGGAGGCACCTCCCCGTGACCTGTCATGCCCCACCTGAAGGTCATGTGTTAGCCGCCTCTCTAAAAGCTCCCAGCCCCGGCTGTGCAGGTGCCCCGAGCTCGCTGGGTACCACGAGGCTGTGCCCAGGTGCCGAGGTGGCAGGGAAGCGGGCTCCGGAGACTCTGGGCTCTGGACGCTTTGTCACCCTTCGGGACTCTCCAGGTCCAGCCCCCGGGCTGGCCTCACTCCTGTCTCTGCTGCTGAAATCACCTGGTCTGGCTCAGGTAGTGCCTCCCCCCACCCTCACCCCTCCCAGCAATGCCTGGGGCCCCCATCGACCAGCCTGGGCATCTGACCACTGGGGTCTTCTCTTCTGTCTTTCACGCCTGCCTCCATCCCAGCTCCTGGGCTGCTTCGTGACCTGGGCGGGACAAGCCAGCCTCAGTTTTCCCATCTGTTAATGGGGAGCTGGTCTCCTTGCTTGCAAATCCGATTTCCTCTCTTATCTGATCTAACCACGTGCACCCTTGAGCAGGAGCCAAACAGCCCTGTATGTCCTGGGCTGAGGATTTTGATGCTCATTTCTTTTTCTTCTTTCTTTTTTTCTTTTTTTAAGGCCGCACCTGTGGCATGTGGAGGTTCCCAGGCTAGGGGTCCAATTGAAGCTGCAGCTGCCGGCCGACACCACAGCCCCAGCAACACAGGATCCGAGCCGCGTCTGCGACCTACACCGCAGCTCACGGCAACGCCGGATCCTTCCCCCACGGAGCGAGGCCAGGGATCGCACTTGCGACCTCGTGGATGCCAGTCAGATTCGTTTCCACTGCGCCCCGACGGGAACGCCTGACCCTCACTTCTTAAATCGAGTCCTTAAAGGCCACAGGGCTGTGCGACCTCCTTGCCTGGGGCGTGTGGAGTGTCCCCGGACGTTTGGCAAGTTTGTGGTCTGTGCTTCCCTCCTGGATCCTCTTCTCAGCCTTCCTTTGAGGTGTTAGAGTCACCAGGTGCCCGCGAGGGACTCCCTGCAGCCCGAGGCTCTCATGCACGCGCAGCCGTCGGCTGTGTCTGTTCCTTGGCTTCCAGGCGACCTTGCTCCGGGTACCAGTTTCCAGCTCCGAGAAGCAGAGGAAGGGCTGTGAACATGACCCTGCTGGTTTTCTCGGCGGTTTTAGGGGGAACGAGTAGAAGCGTTGGTTCCCAGGCCGTGTGACACACGGGTGGGTCTCCGGTACCCAGCACAGTGGTCACGGTGACACCCCCACCCGCCTGGGAGCTGGCCAGGCACCCCAGGTGGGGCCCTCCTGGCCTTTGATTTTTGCAATTCCGTCCCCTGCAGGCCTCGAGCTGCTCAGAGCCCCACCTGGAGCTGGACGTCCCTCAAAGCCTCCCGGCCACACAAACCCGCACCTCGCGATCTGCCGGCCTCCTGCCGGCATCTGAGTGCCCCCAGACTGGCCACCTCCCCCTGGCAGGCCCAGGGATCCAGGGCTGATCTGTCTTCTTGGCACAGCCCCCAGGGTGCCCCCCATCGCCGGCTGCCTGCCTCCTGGCCCAGGCACAAGCAGCGGGCACAATTTCAGCCTCAGGCCTCGGCTCTGCAGACCCAGGGTGAGGTGGCCAGCTGGAGCCGCTGGGGGGGGGGGACGGCTGCGTGAGGAGGGGCCCCTGCAGAGCCCAGGGGTTCCCCGTGCCAGACGCTAGATGGACGTGGTCCTGAGTTCAGTCCTCCCCCCGGGGGTTGTGGGGCTGCGGGGAAGCGTCTGACCTCTCTGGACCTGCAAAGGGTGGAAGTGGCCATGGCTGCGACCTCCTTGGGTCGCCAAGAGGGTGACCCGGAGCTTTTACTGACAGCTTGGCCTGCCCTCCCTGTGGCTGGACGAGCTGGTTTGCTCCGGCAGGGAGCACTGTGCACCCACCAGGCCTGGGCATCCGGGGGCACTGGTGACTGAGACAGACCCTGGGCGGGGGGTGGTCTCCAGCCTGGCTGGTCGTGTGGGCGCCACTGTCCCCCTCTCCTAGGTGCTTGGAGCAGAGATCGGAGGTGGTCCCCCCCTGAGGCTCTGGCTGCACCTCGTCCCACAGACCGGAGCTGAATCCCCGTGTTGCCTGGCTGTCCCTTCTGTTCCCTTTCTCTCCTGGTGACTGGGATGGATCTTCCCTGGGGCCTCAGTGTCTCTGGGCTCTTGAGGGCTCCCAGGCCTGTCCGGCTCTGACCTGGCGTGACGGGGTGGGGGTCGGGGGTGCGTGGGGTGCATTGGGGGGGAGCACCCCCAGCTCCTCAGCTTTCTGCCGGGCCAGCCCCTCTGAGCACTCGGTGGTAACGGCCACATGGCCTCAGCACCCACGGGGCCACGTGGTGTCGGGACCTCCAGTCTGCAGGTGCCTCCACCTCCCAGCGACAGGCCAGCCCAGAGCCTGTGTGCCTGGGGCCGGAGGCCACCACCAGCCATGAGAACAGGGTTTGTTCGGCTGTGGGTACAGTGCCGCCGGCGGGGGTTTGAGGGTGGCCCGGGACCGCCTGGTGTGAGTGTCTGTGCCGGCCAGGTGCTCTGCCGAGTAGGCGGAGGGCAGTGACTCCCATGTGCTCCCCACGCGCTCTTGTTTAGAGCTGAGGAAGGCAGGGGTGGCGGAGGTCCCCAGGCTGAGGTCAGAGGTCAGTGACCCCCCCCGGTGCTGATTCACAGCCCCCTCCTAGCACCTCTGGCGGTGGGGAGGCAGAGGGCAGAGACTGTGGCACTGAGAGCAGGCACCTGGGGGGAGGAGCGTGAGCGCCTGGGGCGGGTGGGACTGGGTTTGGGGTGTCCGTCAGGCTAGGCCCAGGTCTAGGTCCTGGGGTGAGAAGGCAGCGAATGAGCCCCCCCTGCCCACAGGGTGCCTCGTGGTGGGGTGCCGGGTACCGTCCTGAGCGTATCACTGCTGCTGCCACCACGACCATTGAGGTCAGGCATCGATACTGTGGGATTAGAGTGGGCTTCCGGCTGGGGTGCGCAGTTTTCCTGGGGTGCGGTGAGGCCCCTGGAGCTGCCTTGAAGCCAGGGCGGGGGAGGAGTGTCCTGGCGGGCCTAGGGGCGAGTGAGGGGGGAGAGGGAGGTGAGAACTGAGGGTCCATCCCCGAGGAGAGCTGGCGCCTCGTGGCTGCCGCGGGCATGGTGCTGGTTTGGGAGCAGGGAGGCCGGCGCGGCTGGTCTAAGGGGTGATTGACAGGGACTCAGGCTGAGAGGGTGCAAGCTGGATCCTGATTATATTTTGCAAGCAGAGCCCTCGGCGGCGGGAGGCAGGGGATGGAGGATGAGCCAGGGCTCTTGCCTGGAGCCGCGGGGAGGAGGCAGTGACCATCCCACCACCCCCAGGAGGCGGGCCAGGAGCCGGTCGGGCTAAGTCCGCGTCCCCTGGCCCCGACCAGGGGCCCTGGGCGGGGGGCGGAGGCGGCGGGCGGGTGTGGCTGCCCGCCAGCTCTGCCGTCTTCTCTGTTGCAGGAGCTGCCCTGCCCGGAGCTGGCCTGGGGGCGAGCCAGGGTCCCCCCACCCCCGGGATGACTGCGGCCGGCCGTGCCAACCCCTACAGCATCGTGTCGTCGGAGGAGGACGGGCTGCACCTGGTCACCATGTCGGGCGCCAACGGCTTTGGCAACGGCAAGGTGCACACGCGGCGCAGGTGCCGGAACCGCTTCGTGAAGAAGAACGGCCAGTGCAACATCGAGTTCGCCAACATGGACGAGAAGTCGCAGCGCTACCTGGCCGACATGTTCACCACCTGCGTGGACATCCGCTGGCGCTACATGCTGCTCATCTTCTCGCTGGCCTTCCTTGCCTCCTGGCTGCTGTTCGGCGTCATCTTCTGGGTCATCGCCGTGGCGCACGGGGACCTGGAGCCGGCGGAGGGCCGCGGCCGCACGCCCTGCGTGATGCAGGTGCACGGCTTCATGGCGGCCTTCCTCTTCTCCATCGAGACGCAGACCACCATCGGCTACGGGCTGCGCTGCGTGACGGAGGAGTGCCCCGTGGCCGTGTTCATGGTGGTGGCGCAGTCCATCGTGGGCTGCATCATCGACTCCTTCATGATTGGGGCCATCATGGCCAAGATGGCCCGGCCCAAGAAGCGGGCGCAGACGCTGCTCTTCAGCCACAACGCGGTGGTGGCGCTGCGGGACGGCAAGCTCTGCCTCATGTGGCGCGTGGGCAACCTGCGCAAGAGCCACATCGTGGAGGCGCACGTGCGGGCCCAGCTCATCAAGCCCAGGGTCACGGAGGAGGGGGAGTACATCCCGCTGGACCAGATCGACATCGACGTCGGCTTCGACAAGGGCCTGGACCGCATCTTCCTGGTGTCGCCCATCACCATCCTGCACGAGATCGACGAGGCCAGCCCGCTGTTCGGCATCAGCCGGCAGGACCTGGAGACGGACGACTTCGAGATCGTGGTCATCCTGGAGGGCATGGTGGAGGCCACGGCCATGACCACGCAGGCCCGCAGCTCCTACCTGGCCAACGAGATCCTGTGGGGCCACCGCTTCGAGCCCGTGCTCTTCGAGGAGAAGAACCAGTACAAGATCGACTACTCGCACTTCCACAAGACCTACGAGGTGCCGTCCACGCCCCGCTGCAGCGCCAAGGACCTGGTGGAGAACAAGTTCCTGCTGCCCAGCGCCAACTCCTTCTGCTACGAGAACGAGCTGGCCTTCCTGAGCCGCGAGGAGGAGGAGGACGAGGCGGACGCCGACCCGCACAGCCACAGCCCCCAGGCCAGGCATGACTTCGACAGGCCCCAGGCCGGTGGCGCCACCCTCGAGCAGCGGCCCTACAGGCGGGAGTCAGAGATCTGAGCCACGTCGGCCGAGGCGCAGCATCCTTCCCGCCCGGGGGAGGCCCCGTGTCCTGCCAGGGCCCCGGGCCCGCGCAGAGGGGGCTTGGGCCCTGGTCGCAGACTCAGTAGCGTTTTAGATGTCGTACGCTTCTTCACGGTGGCCTCGGAAGGTTGGCAGGAGAGTGGGCAGGCGGAGCGGCCTCAGGGGCCGGAGCGGGCACACGGGCAGGGAGGCGGCCCCCTGGGGGCCGGGCCGCAGGAGCCAGGGGCTTCCGCCTGAGTCGGAGCCGCGGAAGCGGCTCGGCAGCCGCCCAGCCTCTGTGGGTGCAGGCCAGCAGGCTGCGTTGCGCCTCACTGGTTTTTAACTTGGGGAGAAACACCGGGTTTGGCTTTTCTCAACCCTTAGTTTGAGTGAGACTGTTTACAAAACAAAACAATTAACATGTGATTGAAAAATTTTTATAATTCATGGGGGGGTGGGGTGGGGAGGACGATTAGAGTTCCATTAGTCTGCTAGGATGCAAGCAGAAGGAGCCCAAGCCTGGCCTGGCCTCCTCGGTGAAGGCCGCGTGTGCCAGGGGCGAGGTTCTCTAGGCCCACAGGGTGAACGGGCTTCCGTTTGGGATGGCGAACCAAGGCCGTGTTAACAATCGATCGTAATAAAAGCTTTCCAGTGTTGCCGGGGTGGCGGGGGTGGGGAGAGGGCCAGGAAAAAACCAGCCTGAGCTTTTGAAGTTTGACTCTGTACCTGCGGGGTGCGTCTCCGGGCCGGGTTGGGACCTGCCTGCCACGGAGGCTCTGCTGTCCCCACACCAACCAGTCTCCCGGGTTGCTTCTCTCTCCTTCTCTGCCGGCAGCCTCCACGCCTTCCACGGAGCGGGGGCAGTTGCAAACGTAGGAGAGGGGGGCTCCCTGGGAAGGGGAGCCGGGCCCCCGACTCCAAGGAAGGAGGTCAGCCCCGTCCCCACGGGGCCCCAGGGGGAGTCGTGCCTTAGAGACCCCGGGTGGTCCAGTTCCACTTGTCTGTTTTTATGGGACTCACCCGTCCTCCCCGCTGCCCCTGACCCCCCCCCCCCGCCACGAAGTCCCTGCCAGCTCCACTGTCTGCAGACGCCGGGTCGACCTGGCACCTGCACCCCCCCTGCCCCCCAAGGTGGCAGCACAGGTGAGCCCGGGGGGGTGCCCACCAGGCTGCACCCCGCTGCCGAATGCAGAGGGACCTCCTAGGAAAGTCCACTTTCATCCTTGTCAGCCACACGTCCAGGCACCTTGATCAGGAAGGGGCTGGGGGCCTCTCATTTGTCACTGGCTTGTGGCTCTGCGGGGCTAAGAGCTGCCCAGGGCAGGCCTGTTCCTGGCGAGGGAAGCGGCTGGCGGGAGCCAGGCCCCAGGACGGAGTAGACTGCCCTCCTCACGAGCGGCCAGGCGGGTCAGGAGTTGGAAAGCCCAGTCCCCAGCCTGCCTACCTAGGCTGTTCCAGGACAGCTCACCACCAAAGGGGCGGGGCTCCAGCCCGGGCGGGAGACGGAGGCTGCGTGCAGGTGGGTGAGGCCCACGGAGAGGCGGGGACCTGCGGTGGTGGGGCCTGCGACCTCTTCCCCCTTCCTCTTCTCCTGCAGCAGCTGGAGGCCCGGCCCTGAGGTCTGAGCCTGGCTCTCCACTCCCACCCAGAGACACGCCTGACCCACACCCCGCCCTAGCCTCAGACCCCACTCTCATTTCTGGTCCAGGAGGATCTCCCCGAGGCAGGTGGGGGCAGCGCTTTCTTCTCAGGATCTGCTGGAGGGGCCTTCGCTCCCTCCGCACCCTGAGCCCGCTGGCTTTCTCACTCAGCCTTAGTCCTGGGGGGTGATGTGGAGTCCCTGTGGGTCACCCCCACCCCCCACCCCCACCCCCCACCCAGATCTCAGGCTGAGCCGGGAGGGGAGGAGGCAGTCTGGTCCCTCGGGGCGGGCACACGGGCCTGGCGGCCCAACCCCCGACTCAGCCCATCCCGGGTAGAGCCCTGGACCCCCCAAGGTCCTGGCCGACCCGGGGGCCTGGTGCTCCTCCTCTCGGGCCTGCCTGCCTCCAGGCCCCGTGCCTGACGGCTTGGGCCTCGGTCCCTGCAGGAGAGCCATCCCAAGCTGCCTTTTACTTCTCACCAAAGGCAGATGCTACGTTTTCGAACTCTGCTGCCCTCTTTTTCCCTCCTCTGTATTTTATTTATTTATTGATTGATTGATTGCTTCTGCTAAAGACCAAAATAGTCTCCCTCTTTAGTGCCCTTGAACCGGGAGGGCGGATGGGAGGGGCTGTGTGTGCAGAGGGAGGATCACGTGGTCCCTGGGGCGGTGTGCCTGTGTGTGCAGCGTGGGGCCCACGCTCACCCAGCGAGCGTGCGGCGTGCCGCGTGCTGCGTGTGTGCCAAGCGCGCGTGTACGTGATACGTGACCGGTGCGCTGTGCAGGTGGGTGTGTGCCTGCCCCGCCCCCGCCCCCGCCCCCCGCGGTGGTATTTCCGGGAAGTTTCCTGCCGGCCTGGGCCCGGTGGTGCAGAGGCTGGAGTGGCCCAGGGCCCTCTGCCCCGAAACACCGAGCTGCTTCCGCGGAGAGGGGCCACGGGGCAAGCGTGTGTGTGCCCCGAGGCGTGACTTCCCACGTGTCTGCGTGTGAGTGAACCGGTCCCGTGTGGCTTTGCCTGTCTGTGCAGGATCGTGTGAGGTCATCGTACAGGAGTGGACACGTGTCGTGCAGGTGTGTGCACACGGCGACCTGCGTCTGTGAGTCTGCGCTGATGGCACCTGAGCATGATACGTACGTGTGGGGACACACGCACTCACACGTTCCAGGTGTATCTACCTGTAGGTCTGTGTGCACTCGCTGTATACTCAGGCTTTTAAATGTTTACGAGGCTGGAGGCTGGCACGCCGCACTCAGGATGGACCCCGGCCGTGGACGTGGGCACAGCTGGACCTGGTGGTCCCACCAGCCTCTGCCTTGGTGATGTCCACGTGGGTGGGTACGCATGCTGCACGTGTGGCAGGGTGAGGCTTCTGTGTCCTGGGCACGAGGTGACACCTACACGTGTGCAAAGGTGAGCACGTGCACACGAGTGCATGTAGGAGGCCCGTGTACACGCGTGTGGTGCCTGCGTGCAGCAGCCGGCCCGGGCTGCAGGCTGTGTGCCTGGCTTCGTGAACCTGTGCGGGTCCCGGAGCGTGTGAGCATGAATGTCCGTGGGGGGTGGCGTGTCCACGTGCAGGCCCACGCGGGTCGCTCAGAGCCCGGTCCCCCGCCCCGTCCCCCCTGGTGCTGTGCCGCCCGGTCCCCGCCCGCCCGCCCGAGGGCCCCGGAGGGGGGTGGGGGGCCTGGTGGGAAGGAGGCTCCTGCACAAGGGGTGTCTGCCTGTGTGAGGTCACGTAGACGTCGACTCTATTTTAAACGGTGAAATGAAATCTCATGTTATTTTCCAATACGTAGCAGTATCGAAAGACATAGGCCACGAGGCTAGACCGCATTAAATGCATTTGACCTCTTTGAGTGCCGCTGTGTGGAGACGTGTGTTTGCAAGGCCCCTGGCCCCTCAGCCTCCTGCGTCCCAGGGCGGGGGTTCCCCAGAACCTGGCGGGGGAGGGGGGAGAGGCCAGAAGCGCCTCCTCGCAGAGCCCCGCGTGCCCTCTCAGCTGTCCCACGCATCCTGCTTCCCCTCGATCACCAGCCTGGGCCGGACCTGGCGCCGTGCCACCCTCCTTCCCCCTGCAGGGCAGTCCCTCGAGGGACTCGGGGGTCGGGGCAGGGGTGGGGGGAGGCCCCCGAGAGGGCCAGCCCTGGTTCTTGCCGAGGGAGAGGAAGTCGGGGGGGCCTAGGGGCCTGGGAGGGGTTGAGGCTGGGGGGTAACGGGACAGAGGGCAGAGAAGTCGGGGAGAGCAGCGGGGCGAGCACGGTCTCCCCGGGGAGCAGAGTGCCCTCTGTCCTGGGGGTTTCGGGGGCTTCTGGCAGGGGCCCACAGCGGGAACGCTGTCACCCCCATGGCATCCTGCAGGGCCCACGCGCTGATCCCGGAGCAAGGATAGGAAGCCCGACTGGTGCGAGGGGCCGGGCGGCTGTGACGGCCTCCTGCCAGGTGTTCCCTAGGGTTGGACCTGGAGGTGGTTGGCTTGATGGGGGCGGTGGTCTCTTCTCCCCAGCCCTGGAGCTTCCCCTGGGACCCCAGCACCAGACTCTAGGCCGTTTGTGGTCTCCCCACCTGCCCTGGAGCTATTTCCACAGCCCCAAGAGGAGCACCCTCTGGGCAGGAGGACCTGGCGCCCGTTGGAGCCGGATGAGCATTTACTGCTCAGACTTTCCAGCTCAGGAGTCTCCGAGCCGTGTTGGCTGTGACCCTGGGTCCGACCCAGGCCACTCACCTTGTGTGGCCTCCAGAGGCTTCCTTCCCCTCTGGCTTCAGTCTCCCCAGCGCAGGAGAGGGCGTTCCCAACAGTGGCAGCCCCTGGACTTGGTGAAGAGAACGGGGGTGGGGGTGGGGTGGGGGTAGCCCGTTATATTCAGCAAGTGCTTTGGGGCCCACTCTCCACGAGTCCTTGGTGGGCGGTGGGTGTGGGGGGAGGCGACACAGCGCCCCTGCCCCCCACCCTCCTGTGCCCAGCAGCTCCCCCTGTGCTCTCCTGCCTCCCCAAGGATGAAGTGAGTCCAACTGAGCATCTGCTTTACAGCAGGTGCGACTGGGTGGGTGGGGTGCTGGGGGTTTCCTGAGCACCTCCTCGCGGCACTTTGAGGTCCCAGGGCCGGGCTAACCTTATTTCTGCAGGAAGTCGGTTCAGGGTCAGAGAGGCCCTTGCCCAAGGGCACTGGGAGTGTCGTTATTTGAGTGGGGGGGTCCAGGCACGGCCTCAGCGCCCCCCCCAGCTGTGGCCTTCATGTCAGGTCCTTGAACCCAGATGCCGTCACCCTGTCAGACAGGAGGGGCAGCCCAGCCAGCGGTGTGCCCTGTGTGTCCTCCCAAAGCCATCCCCGGAGGTGGAGGGTCCCTGGGACTTGGCAGGAAAACAGGAGTGGGCTTCTCTTCAGTGCCGAGGGGCCGGGGCAGAGCAGGGGGGCCTCGGAGGACACACCCCAGCGCCCCCTCCACCCAGCACCAGTCAGGTCTTAAAGCCAGAATCAGGCCTTTTAACCCCCTGCCCAAAACCCTCCCTGGATTCCTTCCGCGCTGAAAATCAAGTCCCCAGATTCTCCAGCCTCTGGAGGCCTGTCCATCTCGCCCTGCCTTCATCCTGCCCGTCCTGTCTCTCCTCACCCCCCGCCCTCCCCAGCCGCTCCTCTGCTCTATGCACCCTGACTCCCTTCAGTTTCACTGAAGACACACTTTCCTCCACCCCAGGACCTTTGCACCTGCTGTTCCCTTTGCCTGGAGCACTTTTCCCTCAGCTCTCTCTCTCCACCCCTCCCTGCTCCACTACTGGCTCCACCAGGGCAGGGGTTGCCATGTCTTTCTTGCACTGCTGGGTGCCCAGTGCCCCACTGTATTTGTCTGAAAGATGGTGGATGGACGGAGGGCAGGTCCTGTGGGTGTCCCACCCAGAGAGGGATCTACAGGCCTCACCAACCTGCAGCCCCTCTTCAGCTTCCCACTGACCCAGCGTGGGCAGAGCCCGGCCACCAGGCTTGCTGGGGACAGAGCCGCTCAGCCTTGGGGGCAGGGGCAGCTGAGCCAGAGCTAAGGACAGGCAGGGGGAGAGTGGGGAACGGGGATTGGAGTCTCCTGAGGACTTGCTTCCCTTCTCCGTGCTGCCAAGAAAGCACAGAAGGAGGCGGCCCTTACCCCAGGCTGGACTGGGTCTCGGAGGCCTTCTGCTGCCTGAGTGTTTGCGACTGGCCGTCTCCGGCTGCCGTCTCCCTACATGAGAAATGGGACTTCTGTTCACTCCTTCAACAAGTCCTTGAGAATTGCCGCTGTGTGTCGGGCCCTGGCGCTCTGGTAGGAAGCAGGACAGGCCCGGCTCCCGACGTCGCGACGTCACGCTAGGGGCTCAGCAGGACAGACGTTCAGCCGGGAGTCCCCAGAGGTGGAGCCTGCAGCAGGGACGCGTGTGCACAGGGCCCACGGGAGGAGTGCCGTGTGGGGCGGGGGAGGGGACCTGAACGGCAGATGCCGGTTCAGCTGAAGGCCAGCCCGACCCGACCCTGGGTGCAGGACAGCCTGGGAATTGTCCCACCTTTTGGGGTGGAGGGGGACTCAGCAGTCAGCCACTGGCCGCCCCCACTCTGCTGAGTGGGAAGTACAGCCTCTCAGTCATTTGGGCCCGAGATGGCTCCTGTTGACCCAGAAGGTTCTCCAGAGCAGGGGACAGCTGAGAGCCATTAGCAAATGAGGCAGCAGCTGGAGGGCCGGGACTCCTCCCCGGTAAAGGGACCAGGTGGGGCCCAGGCCACGCCCACTGCCCCAGCGATGACGACGTGGCCCCATCCCCGAGGGAGAGAGACACACAGGGTGTCGCAGGATGAGCAAGGGGAGGCCTGGCTGGAGGGACCAAGGTGGGTCCTCCAAGGAAGTGGCATTTCCTCTGAGCTTCCCGGGAGAGCAGAGGTTTGCCAGGTACGTGGGAGGAGCTTCCCAGAGGAAGGGCCAGCACCTGCAAAGGCCCTGGAGTGGGAGAAACCTGGAGGAAGTTGAAAGAAGCAGCTCGGCGGGGGCGGGAAGACCCCACCCACGGCCCCGGCGTCTTGCCGGGCGCTCAGCCTCCCTCTGGCCTCTGTGGAGGCCTCCCTGCATCGCCCTCCTGGAACGTCAGCCTCTCGGGAGAGGGAACTTCCGTTCCATCTTGTTCAAGCTGCGCCCCGGAGCCTGGAACAGCCAGCACCTGGCGCTCAGCAGGTGTTCCATCCGTTCTGGCTGCTCCCCCAAGACAGACAAGAACGGCGAGGGGAAGAGGTCAGTACAGCTGCCCTCGGCCCGGCGCTGGGAGGGGCCGGGGGCCTTGCCCGGGGGTTGGCTGTGGGTGCCCAGGAGGCCTCCTCTGGGTTGCTGCTAGCTGCTGGGGTGGGGGTGGGGGGGCAGGGCCCAGGGGCTTTTCCAGTTTTCGGTGTTGTGGTCTCCTTCTCAGAAGAACCTTCTGAAATGCCCCAAAGCAGATAACACATGGTTGAAAAGGACGCCCATTCTCGTGCCAGGCAGTTACTGAAACACAAACGGAGAAGTTCTTGGGACCTTAGTAACCACGTTTTCTCACTAACTGCTGACGCCGGCCTCCTGTTGGTGAGCGCAGCCTCACTGCCCGGGGCGGGGGGGGGGGTCCCAGAAAGTCACCAGCAGAGAAACCATTCTGTGGACACGGCAGAGGCGCCCCATCCCTGCCGGGGGAGAAGCGTCCATTTCCATCGAGGTGAGCAGCAGGGAGCGGCAAAGGCTTCTCCCGCAGGCCCCGTGCCTCCGGGCGAGCCCTTTGAGGTGTGAGAATGAGGGTCCAGCGGCGTGGAGACAGGCTGCCGCTGAGAGGCAGGGCAAGGGGACCCGACACCGTCGTCCTAGCCAGCCAGTCTCTGGAAGCCGTGTGGCTCTGTCGTGGCACGAAAGCAAACCCGTCAGCTATTAGTTACTGTGTTCAAATACAGCCTCAGTTAGGAAGACGGACATTTGAATTTCATCTGTGTTTCACAGGGCACAAAATTTTACTCTCGATTTGGTTTCCCGCTCCATCGTTAAACAATAAAAATCCATTCTTAGCTGGAGGGCCATACCAAACCAGGCTGTGGGCTGTATCCCAAGCTCCCAGAGGGCTTCTTCCTCCCCCGCCCCGGCTGCAGCCAAGGCATATGGAAATTCCCAGGATAGGGGTCGAATCAGAGGCCAGGGATCGAACCCGCATCCTCATGGAGACTAGTCGGATTCCTTCCCGGGGTGTCACCATGGGAGCTCCCCCAGAGGGCTTCGTCAAACTCGCATCCCTGTGGGTTCTGATTCGTCAGGCCTTGGCAGTCCCAAATGCGCATTTGTGAGACCCCAGCGGCTGTGAGAGCTCCACCTTGAGAATTGCTGAGTTCTGCCTGGAGGCTGGCGCCCCAGGGGTTTGTGCCTTCAGCCCTGGCTCTGGCACGGCTCTCCCTAATCGCCCAGGGGCGAGATTAGGTGGCCTGGCTTCCCCTGGGATCTCCAGCGGGCGCCTTGCGAGGTGGACTGACGAAGGCAGAGTGACGCGAAGCAAACAGAAGTTTGTCGATACATGCGTCACCCATACACGCGGGAGGACTCCGGGGTGGGTAGCTCAGGAGGGGGATTGCAACTGGGCATCTCAACACTTTACAGATGAGGAGGCCGAGGGTCATGGAACGGACGGGCCAGCGACTCATTGCTCAAGGCTCATCTGTACCTCGTTTTTCTAAAATTTTTTTTTTTGTCTTTTGTCTTTTTTTTTTTTTTTTTTTAAGAGCTGCACCCGCGTCATATGGTGGTTCCCAGGCCAAGGGTCTAACTGGAGCTGTTGCTTCTGGCCTACACCAGAGCCACAGCAACATGGGATCCGAGCCACATCTTCGACATACACCACAGCTCACGGCAACACCAGATCCTTAACCCACTGAGCAAGGCCAGGGATCAAACCCTCAGCCTCCTGGTTCCCAGTCGGACTCGCTTCCACTGCACCACGATGGGAACTCCTAAATTTTTTT
This sequence comes from Sus scrofa, assembly GCF_054392235.1. NCBI lineage: Eukaryota > Metazoa > Chordata > Mammalia > Artiodactyla > Suidae > Sus > Sus scrofa. The sequence goes on from NC_139394.1 coordinate 66,895,610, forward strand.
TTATTGTAATTTTTTACCTAGTCTCTTCAGCTTTTAGCATCGTGGTTGATAGGTTGATAGTCCCTGTAGTTGCTAAAGGCATCCCTTAATTTTTTCTGTTTTTTTTTTTTTTTTTTTGGCTTTTTATGGCTGTACCCGTGGCATATGGAGGTTCCCAGGCTAGGGGTCGAATCAGAGCTACAGCTGCCGGCCTGCACCACAGCCACAGCAACGCGGGATCTGAGGCAGGTCTGCAACCTACACCACAGCTCAAGGCAATCCTGGATCCCCTGCCCACTGAGCGAGGTCAGGGATCAAACCCGCATCCTCATGGATCCTAGCCAGATTCGTTTCCGCTGCACCACCCCGGGACCTCCTGCCCCTTGCTTGTGACGCACGCTTTGTCTTCCTCACCCGCCCCCCCTAGTGCAACACCCTGACCTTTGAAATCTCTAAAGTGTGTTTTCAGCCCAGATACGTTTCTCCAGCCCACAGCTATGGCCTGGTCCAGGCCACTGTCATTGCTAACTTGGATGCCCACAGTTGCCTTCTCTCTGGCCCCTGCTCCCTCTACCTCTGCCAAACTTTGAGTGCCCTCGGCTTTGGGTCTGGGCGGCCTGGGCTCCCTGACCTTCCTGGACCTACTGGGGTCCTGCTTGAGGGTTGCTCCAGCAGGCGGAGTTGGGCTGGACCTAAAAGAGCAAGCCAGCAGCCCCGGCCCCAGGTCCATCCTCCCAGTGACCATCCAGCTGTGGCCCCTCCCCGGAACCTCAGTTTCCACAGATGCCGTCTTACCCATGAGGGTTGATGTCCTCTGAGGGCCCTGAGCTTCAGGCCAGGCTCTGCAGGCCTCTTCCTCTCCCTTCCTGGAGCAATCCTCTGATCAGAGCTGGAGCCTGGGCTGTTCTCATTCCCTAGTGAGGCTCAGCGCAGAAAGCAAGCTGGAGCTGAGACCACAGCTCTGGGCCAGGGCAGGGTCCCAGGGCCATGCTATAGAGCAGCGCAGTGGCTTAGGTTGCGCACTGCACAACCCCAGGGTGCCAGTCACCACTTACTCAACCACGCACAGCAAGGGCAACCTCCAAGGCCTCTTTCCTCACTGCCTCGGGGCTCAGTGCGGAGGGATCCACAGTGCGTGTGGAACCTGCGGGCTGGGGTGGCAGGGGCACAGAGGGGAACTGCCGCTGCAGACATCAACTTTTTTGTGAGCCCACTGACTCGGCAGAAAATAACCGAAAGGGTGGTGCCGCCTCATACCAAGATATGCACACACCCCAAACGCGCCCACCTCCACACCCACACCCACCCACCCACACACACCCACACACACACACAACATGCACACGAGTATATGCAGCATCACACGGCAGTGGAGAAGAACAGCCCTGATGCACACACCACCAGTCACGTACGGAGACCAGCTCAAGTTCAGGAACAGAGGTCCATCTGTGGTGACAGACAGCAGGACAGCGGTTGCCTGTAGCGGGCAGGGTGGCCAGTAACAGTGTTGGGGGTAGAACTCAGTGGATGGGGGCTCAGAGAACAGGCAGCATCTGGATCTGGGGGTGGGCCTGGGAGGAGAGGTTCTGAGGCCGTGTCCTGCCCGGCAGAGGGGTTCATGCTGCAGCTCATAGGTGAATACCTGAGGCCACGCTGCCCTGCCCTCCTAGCCGCAGCAGGAGTGGTCCCCCCAGTGGAGCCTACGAGGGGCAGGCGGAGAGGAGAGGATGCTGGGGGGCTAGGTGGGCTGGAGACAGGAGGGGGAACTGGGGGGAACCTGGCCTGTGGTGGGACTGACCCTGAGGTGGCAGACAGGTCACGTGACCCTTGAGGCCCTCAGTGTTCGGGGATGCTAACAAGGCCTCTGGCCATGGGTTCTGGCTCTCCCAGGAATCCCTTAGCACAAACCAGTGCCCCCACCCCCATCCCAGCCCCTCAGCACCAGTTCGCACATGCCCTGCCCCCTCAGAAGAACAGCTGGGCTCAGCTGCTCAGGCCACTTGGGTGGGTGGTTAAATGTGCATTAATAACCTCTGCTAAATAGCCTTGTCTGGGAGTCAGTGAGCCCAGCTCTCCCCAAGGAGGCCCCTGTGTCGCAGCCCGAGACAAGTGTCCCACGTGACCAGGAGGCACCAACCTGTGGGCTTCCAGCCACTGGGGCTGTGTGAGCTTAGGTAATTTCTGGCACCTCCTACTAAGCCTCAGACTGCGCCTCCGTCCACCCAGCCAGGTGGCCCTCACGGAGCACCGGCAAAGCCAAGGCACTGCGACCTCTCCCGGCACCCGCTCGGAGGCAGGGACAGCGAGGCGCAGGTTTGGTTCCTTCAGCAGGCGGGCACTTTCTCCAGCCTGACCCAGAAGAGATACAGAGGCTGCACACCAGGTGGGTGGCAGAGAACAAGGGCCGTCAGCAGGGCACTGGGTGGGGCGACCCCAAGAGTGCGAGTGGGCCTCGAAGACCTGTGACCGGATGTCTCTGTGCCTCAGTTTTCTCCTCTGTAAAATGGGGCTGTAATGACAAAGCAGTGTGTGAGGGTTAAAAGAGTAAGAAACAGGGCAACAGGCAGGGGGCACCCAGGAGGGGCAGGCCTGGGCTCAGGAGCAGGGCCAGGGCCAGGGTCCGAGGGAGAAGAGACACAGGCCAGGGTCTGCTGACTCCAGGCGTGGTGCAAGCAAGGAGGACCCTTGGAGGGCAGGACTTCTTGAGAAAACCATTCTGACCGCCGTGTAGGAAGTGGCACAGCGAGGCCAGCATGGTGGCCGGGAAGAGGGGAGGGAACGGGGTCCGGACAGGTGGTGGGCTCTTGGGCCCCGCCGGGCGGAGGGGACTGAGGCATCCGACTGACGGTGTTGAGCCAGGTCGGAGCCACCAGGTGCTTGGGGAGGGCCAGCAGAGGACCAGGCCTGGGCCAGAGAGGGGGGCAACTCTGGGTGTTCAGATGCCAGCAAATGGCACGGCCACTTTGGAAGTCGGTGTGGGGGTTACTATGAGGTCGCACATCCGTTCACCGTCAGGCCCTCCATTCCGCTCCCACGCGCCGCTCAGACAGATGAAGGTTCATCTGCACACACACACTCGTAGGTGGATGCTTGGAGCAGGAAGAGACCAGGACGGGCCTCACCTGGGAAGGGGCCACGGGACTGTGGCCACCCCCTGACGGCATCCTCTCGAGTGGCAAAGGGTGGGCTCTGGGCAGGTCTGATGCGGGACACGTCCCAAAGGCATGACCTTCCGGAGAAGCCAAACTGTGGGAACGGAGGATGGGCAGCAGCGTGGCCCGGGGCCGGGGCCGGGAGGGGCAGTGGCACAGGGCAGGGGCGGTTGGGAGGGTGAGGGCACGTGCTGTCCTGCTCGTGGGGAGGCTCAGACGTGTGCCTTACGTCAAGGCTCGCGGGACCCTACACAACAAAGGAGGACTATAGGTCAACTCTACCGTAACTCTTTTTTTAAGGGAAAGAAAAGCCGATGCCAAGAAAACTTGCTTGGTGAGACATCAGTGTGCCCTGATTTCAGAGAGGTCAGGTCTGAAGGTCTAGCCTGGGGAGTCCCCAGAGTGATGTCAGGGAGGGCAGGACACGCCAGGAGGGAGGGGGAGTTGGCACCGGACAGGCACCCGGTGACCCCAAGTCAGGGGAGGTGGTGCTTCAGGGGCTAAGTGGGTCCCAGAGACCCTCGGGCATCTGGGCTTCTGGGAAGAGAGGCTGAGTCCCCTGGGACACTCTGACAGCGACTAAAAGCCGAGGGGACCGTATGATTTACCGCTCCAGCCATTAACGAAAGGAGGCAGGATTAACAGCAACGGCACAGGGAACGGTCCTGGGCAGACCAGCTGGGTCCCACGCGGAGGCTACCCAGGCAAGGGGGCCTCCCCAGCTGCACACCTCCTGCCTCCGCACCCCGTCCTGTGGAATGCTTGCTCTCCCCCCACCCCCCGCCCAGAGGGTCCTGGGCCGGAGCTGGAAGGGAGCGCAGGTTCAAAGCCCTGGTCCAGCCTCAGTGGTCCGTCTGTACAAGAGGGTACTGGTGTGAGAGTTCAGGGGCCTTTGTAGCTTGAGGGTCAGGAGAGAGGTGTCTTTAAGGTGCCGTCATACAGGGCACCCCCGCCCCGGGTGAGGTGCTTACACGCAGCATCTCACACACTCACTCCCCTGAACACAGCACTGCACACATGCCCTGGTGCACGCACTCACGCCATCAGTCAACACATCACACATTTCCTCGCAAATGTTAAGCCAAGTGACATATAAACAGACAGCTGGAAAGACAAATACAGCCTGCAGATAAAAGACAGACAAAAAGACTGACAGATGATGTCTGTGTGTGTTGATACACACAGACAGACATCCCGAGAGAAGAGAAGTTATGTAGATAGACCGAGACAGATAAAATGACAGAAAGACCAGAAGACACAGAGCCTGATAGACGGACAAAGATCAGGTCAGAAAGATGGACCCTTTAATAGACACATGAACGAAGACACATGTAGAAAGACAGAGGAACAACGCAGAGAAAAGCAGGCAGGAGAGTGGAGACAGACCAACAAGGGAGGCCGACACACGACAGACCGTAAAACAGGCCGTGGATGTGCAAACGTGCATTGCACGTGGAGCCGGGGACACGCAGCTACAGCTACAGAGAGAAACGCAAGCCAGCGGGACAGAGGGTGAGAGGCAGCAGTTTTCCTGCCTTTGAACAGTTGCTCGACTGGGCCTCTGCAGACGGGGCCGCTGCTGGACCCCACTCCCGGGAGAGGAGCCGTCATGAGCCCACTGGGGGTCGGGCGCCTGGGCTCAGGCTGGCATGCTCCTGTTTGGGTGACTTGCGATGACATGAAGGGCAAAGCAGCGTCGACCCGGAATTTTATGTGGGATCAGAATGCTTCCTGCTTCCTGGATATTCGCTCAAGGCGACACATCAGGACCGTCATGTTTTTATTTTATTTTTTGCTTGTTTTGTGTTTAAGGGGAAACACCCCTAAAAACCCTATTCTGAGGCCTTTTTCCTGGACTCGATCTTGAGGAGGGATTCCAACCAGAACCAGCAGAGGGCAGTAGATCATCAGTCCCTAGACTGTTGCTTGGCCTGTGGACAGAAAAGGCGAGGCTTTCCTGCGTCTTTGGTTCTTAGGCATTTGGTTGATCAACTCAACACTGCGACCCGCGCAGGTCCACCCCTAATGCACCTGCCGCGTCTTCGGTTTGCACAGCACTCAGACTTGCTGAGCTCGCTCAGATCCGGTACCTCATTAGATACCAGAGGACACAGCTCTTCTTCAAAGAAGGGTGGAAAATCAACAGAAATCCACCCAAAATTAATATTATGGAGGGTCCAACGAGGTTATATTGGATTGAAGAAACAACCATCCAGAATGAATATCTTACTGAGATTATCAACTTTAAACTTATTCTTTGCTGTTTATTTATTTATTTTCATTTGTTTCAGCTAAGAAATTAGTCTTCACACGCGATTTCATATGATACTTGTCTTTCTCTGACTTCACTTGGTATATAATAATAATATCTAGTCTGTCCATGTTGCTGCAAGTGGTGTTATTTCATTCTCTTTATGGGTGAGTCATATTCCTTTGTGTATATACACAACTTCTTCACCCTTTCATCTGTGGATGGACACTTGGGTGGCTTCCATGTCTTGGCTCTTGTAAACAGTGCTGCTGTGAACATTGGGGTGTGTGTATCTTTTCAAATTATGGTTTCCTCCCGATATCTGCCCAGGAGTGGGATTGCAGGATCATCCCGTGGTTCTATGTTTAGCTTTTTGAGGAGCCTCCATACTGTGCCCCCTAGTGGCTGCACCAATTTACGTTCCCATCAGCAGTGTAGGAGAGTTCCCTTTTCTCCACGCCCTCTGCAGTATTTATTGTTCGTAGACTTTTTTTTTTTTTTTTTTCTTTTTTGGCTGCCCCAGGACACATGGAGTTCCCCGGCCAGGGATCGAATCCGAGGCCGGAGTTGCAACCTCTGCCATAGGCTGTGACACAGCTCCGGATCCTTAACCCACTGCACCAGGCTGGGAATTGAACCCATGTCGCTGCTGCTGCAGAGACACCGTCGATCCTGTTTGAGCCACAGTGGGATCTCCTGTAGGCTTTTTGATGGTGGCAGTTCTGACCAGTGTGATGTGGTACCTCCATGTAGTTTTGATTTGCATTTTTCTCTAATAATGAGTGGTACTGAGCATCTTTTTATGCGCTTTTTGGTGATCTGTGTGTCTCCTTTGGAGAAATGTCTGTTCAGATCTTCTTCTCATTTTTTTGACTGAATTGTTCTTTTTTAAAAAATATAAGTGCATGAACTGTTTGTGTATTTTGGAGAGTAACTGCTTATCAGTTGCTTCGCTTGCCAACATTTTCTCTTGCTCTGTCCTTTTTCCTTTGTATTGCATTATTTACTAAATTCTGCATTCACAGACACACATTTGCTGTTCAAAAAGAATGACTTTTGAAACCTAAGTAACCAGACGGACAGTGCCCGGGTAACCTGGCCTCGCCACCCAGCGGCTGACGAGAACTAGATACGCACTCTTCAGTATTTAGAGGCGCCCCTGCCTCCCCATCTCAGTGCAACTCGAGATCATTAAAATACTTCCTCAACTTTTCTGACTTTGGATTAGGTGGGACTAGGCTGGTCCACACGAGGAAGATCAAGCATGTTTTTCTTTAAACAGGGAAGTTACAAAACAGAAGCATCCCATTCAAACCAGCTTAGAGGCGTCAAAGTCTGCTGGGCTATTGCTGACTGTGAAGAATTAAGAAACAGGAGTTCCCGTCGTGGCTCAGCAGAAACGAATCTGACTAGCATCCGGGAAGACACAGGTTTGATCCCTGGCCTCTCTCTGTGGGTTAAGGATCCAGCGTTGCCTTGAGCTGTGGTGTAGGTCAAAGATGTGGGTTGGATCTGGTGTTGCTGTGGCTGTGGTGGAGGCCAGCAGCTGTAGCTCCGCTTTGATCCCTAGCCTGGGAACCTCCACATGCCGTGGGTTCGGCGCTAAAAAGACCGAAAGAAAAAAAAAAAGATTTAAGAAACAAACAAGAGGACTCAAGCTAGAACAAAGTGCAGACCACACGGTCTTGAAGGTAAAGGGAAGTCCTTTGTGCTCCCTTAATGATGCCCCAAAGTAGCCACACCTGTATTCCCTATGGGTCTTGCCAGGTTCTGAACCTCCAATCAATGCAGGTACACATTAGACACTTCTCTTTTCTTCCTTCCTTCTTCTTTTTTTTTTTTTTGCTTTTTAGGACCATATGGAAGCTCCCAGCCTAGGGGTTAAATCTGAGCTGCAGCTGCCAGCCTACACCACAGCCACAGCAATACTAGATCTGAGTGGCCTGTGACCTGCACCACAGCTCACGGCAATGCAGGGTCCTTCACCCACTGAGCAAGGCCAGGGATTGAAACCGAGACCTCACGGATGCTAGTCGGGTTCGTAACCCACTGAGCCACAGTGGGAACTCCACATTACGTACTTTTTAATACCCAGTTTTTCCACTCAAAATTATGTGTGAAATTCATATTATTTCATGTAACAATGGTCCATTTCACCACTGCCATGTGCTATAGTGCTATGGTTTGAGTGTACCAAAATATATGGATCTGTTTGCCTTGGGATGTAAAATTTCTAATTGTCTGATTTTTCTAGCTTTTGCCTCCTTGCATGTCTTTCCGTGACCATAAGCAATAGTCCCCCTCAGGCTGTGTCACCAGGGCTGTGCCTGTGTGTTCAGCTGTCTAGATATCGCCAAGCAGTTTCCCCAAGTTGTTGTTTTACCAGTGTACACTCCCATCAGCAACGCTTGTCTTGCCAGTCTTAAAATTTGTATTTAGTCTTTTTAATTTTAGCCATTCTGATGTGTGTGCTATGTATGACATACTCATTTTAATTTGCATTTCCTCAACAGTAATGGTGTATAATTGGCTTTCCAAGCCTGCTTAGACGTTTGAATAGCTTCTTTTTTGAAGGGCCTGTTCCTACTTTTGATTGTTTTAATGGGGCTCTTTTTTAAAAAATTCATTTGCAACAGTTCTTTAGATGTTCTGGGCATGAATCATTTACGGGATAAATGTATCGCAAATACATGCTTCCAATCTGTGGCTGTTGTTTTTTACTTTAATCTTAACCAAGTCCAATTGAACAATCTTTGACTTGACGGTTATTGCTTCTTTGGAGTTCCATTCGAGAAAGCTTTTCTGACGCCAAGTTCATAAATGCTATAACGTCAAGAAGAGGCACCCCTACGTCTTCCTCTAGAACCTTGCGGTTCCACCTGTCCTCCGGGCAGGACTTTCTGCAAGGTCGGAGTCCCAGCTCTGAGTAGCCCTCTGCCTGCCCAGCCCCGGAGGTATCCGCATGGCCAGCTGATGGCCCTTTCCCAAGGGCGTGGGCTCTGCAGGCCCCGAGTCTTGTCCTTGGCACATGCAGCCTGGCAGACGGCGCCAGCTCCCTGCACGTGGCCTCTCTCGTCTCGGGCGACGCGGTGTGTTCCCAGGCCTCCAGCCGCCTCTCTCCAATCCCGACAGGCACTGGTCTCAGACTAACTGAACTGGTTTCTGTTTGCCCAACGGGACAGTGGGGAAATAATTACCACTCTGGAAAAGGAAACTAAGGCGACGTGAGGTTCTTGTTACCTGTCTGATGGGCAACCATTGAGAAGAACATTGTATGAATGTGTCAGAATATCCGGGGTGGTCGGACCACGGGGCGATAAATCCACAAATATGCTAATTTGAGGATAAAATAGTGCTATTTTTTGAGGAGCCATTCGGCAGTACATATTGGTATAATGCACTGAATTTGACCCGTGAATTTTCCTTCCTGCTGCCCCCGCCTCTAGAGAAGGACTCTCACTTGAGTAGGAAGATGCCCGTTGGCCTGGTCACCCGCACATGGTTTGGGTGTAAATGATCCTAAAGGACCTTTGCAGACTGGCACCTCCGATTCGACTTGAGGTCGGTCTGTACAAGCTGAACAGGACCAAGGTCCAGGACAGGTAAGATGGAAAGTCCATCTGTACAGACAAGCAAAACTGGACACATGTATGATCCAGAAATTATCTTGTCCTGCTGAGCGTTTCAGGCACGAACCACTCAGTCTGGCAGATGAGTGGCACCGTGAGTCTTTTTGGTGTTCGGAGGGGACCGCGCTCTCTTGGGGTGCTGCTGGACAAGCTGCTTACCCGGCCACGTGGCCCTGCAGAAAGGCTGCTGGCCAAACCCATAAATCCGACACTGCTCAGAATCTTTCCTTGTTTGTTCCATTTGTCATGATTGTGCTGAGAGCAGGTGTATCCTCGGGTCTGAGACCTGGGACACAAGAGAAGAGCCTGAAGGCTGGGCAGCCAGTGCAGAGCTGCCCCAGTGACAGCTGGTGACAGGCAGAAGTTTACCTCCCACGGCAGCTGCCCTGGTTCTACTCCAGTCCGTGTGTCATTTTATAGAGCAGAGGGATTCTGCAGATGTAATTAAAGTTACTCATCAGTGCGCTTTTAAGGGATAAGAGCAGGGTGGCCTAATTGAATCACACAAGCCCTTACAGACAGACAGCTCCCTCTGGCTCGAGGCTCAAGGGTAAATGAGGCACATCAGGAGCTCAGCTGAGAGAGACTGCTGAGCCATTAGGGGTGAGTAATGATGAAAGCCGCAAGCCCCAAATGAAAGCGTTAAGCTTGAGTCAGTACTGCGATGAACTATGCAAGAATCTAAAGCTGGGAAGGCACTGGCGCCCCTGTTCCGTTTCCCCCACGAAGGGTGCGCCTGTCGTGGGCCAGGTGGAACACACTCAGGTGGCATCCAGGATGAGAAACCCTCTTAGCAGCCATCGAATTGTTTCACTTCATTTTGTGTCTCCTTTGCAAAGAAAGGGTCTGTTGTGTGGGCTGCGCTCGTCCTGAAAGCACACACTCACATGCCCGGGTCGGAAGCTAGGCTTTGTGCCTGCCTCTCAAGGCACCTGATATTACGGCGGTATCCGGCTCCAGCAGACAGACCCTCCGTTCTCCTCTCTCTGACTGAGACCCCGGGTCTGGGCAGGCCCAGGTGGCACCTGTCCCTCATGGCTGTCCACCTCAGGAGATTGACTGTCACCTGGCACATGGGTTTGCAGCCTCCCGAAGACCAAACGTTGTGGCTGATGGGAGTCAGGCACAGCCAGGTGTTCACGTTCTTCCCCGTGAGCAGACGACACCCATGTGCTGCTGATGCAGGCGTCCGGGAAGCCCTAGGGAGCCACGTCACATCCCGAAGGTGACAGTGAGGGCACCGCTTTGCTCACAGGGGCATCCTCAGCCCTGGCTCAGGCCGCTCGGGCTCTGGCTCTGCAAGGTTTTGGCCACAGGATGGCTGGAGCACAGAGCATGGAGGGCAGGAGGCATTTGCTGTTGTGGAGAGGCATGCTGGCTGTGGTGGCCAGAGGAAGAGGCCAGAAAAGTGTGAGCGGCAGATCTGAGAAAGCAGAGATCGCAGCAGACAGGGCATGTGGTGTCTGCTTCCTGGGGTCCCGGAGCCGTCACTGCTTTATCCTCCAGCGAGCCGTGGCCGGATCCTGCAGATGCGATGCTGTGGCTCCTAAGAGGCCAGGGACGTCACAGGCTCCTTAGGGGTGCCCAGGAGCCCTGGCCCAAGCCAGTGCCTTCCTCACCGTCCGCGGACAAGGGCATCGTCAGTGCACCAGGCCTTCAAGTCCATACACGGCTGCGCTAGACAGGCCTCCAGGGCAGGCGGCCAGACCTCATGGGGCTCCTCTCGGCAGTAGTGTGCACTTTGGAAGCGGGGCCTGATGTTAGCTAGTTCAGCCTCATCCACGTTAATAAGGTCAAATTAGTTTCTATCCTATTACATTAGCTGACATCAAATCAGATTAGACACGTTTGAAAGTCGGAGCTGATGGAGCAGGCTGCCCCACATGTAAGATTTCCAGAAGATGAGCCATGAACTGCGGAGCAGCAGCTCCCAGCCCAACGGCTCGGCTGGAAGCGAGCCCCTCCTGTGAACCCCCTCCCAGGGCTCACGTCACATCTCCTGCCCTGCCAAGTGGCCATCCGCCCCGGGGCTGGCCTCCCATCCACGCATGCGCATGTCCCCAGCGCCACCAGGTGGGCTGCCGGCATGGATGCTGGAACAGAGCTATAAAGGAGACACGGGGCCCAGGAAGGATCAGGACCTGGAGAGCCCCGCGGGTCCTGTCCTTTGACATGCCTCAATGCTGAGCAGCACAGGTGTGTGCGACACGAAAGAGGATAACGTTCTAGAGAGAGGGGTTGGTCACAGACTCTGCAGGGGAGCTCAGTTTCAGTCCCAACTCCTGTTTCAACTCCGGGAACGGGGTGACAACCACCTGGCTACTTCCTGCTGAAAGAGGGCATAGTCCTGCCTCGGGTGGGGCATGGACCCCAAACTGGAAACATTCCCAAATCCCAAGTCCTGGATCTGGGTCTTGTGTGATTAAGATCGCAGTCCCTAGAGTTCCCACGATGGCCCAGTGGGATCTGCAGTGTCTCTGGAGCACTGGAACACAGGTTTGATCCCCTGTCTGGCACAGTGGGTTAAGGATCCAACATGGTCGAAGCTGTGGAATAGGTTGCAACTGCAGCTTGGATCTGATCCCTGGCCCAGGAACTTCCGTATCCCATGGAGCTACAAAAAAATAAAAGTAAAAAAAAAATTTTTTTTTGGTCTTTTTGCCATTTCTTGGGCCACTCCTGTGGCATATGGAGGTTCCCAGGCTAGGGGTCGAGTTGGAGCTGTAGCCGCCGGCCTACGCCAGAGCCACAGCAACACGGGATCCAAGCCGAGTCTGCGACCCACACCACAGCTCACGGCAACGCTGGATCCTTAACCTACTGAACAAGACCAGGGATCGAACCCTCAACCTCATGGTTCCTAGCTGGATTCGTTGACCACTGAGCCATGAAGGGGAACTCCAAAAAAAAAAAAAAAAGACTCAGTCCCTTAGTCCACCATTTTGGTGCAATGGACCTAATTAGAAGCAGTTGGAGGAGTGACAACCAAAAGTTAATAGACAAAATAGACATTCCCTGAAGAAGCCCGAAGAACAAGCCTGAAAACCACTCTGAACCTGGCACGTTGGGGAAGACTTGTAGCCAGGGAGTCAGGTGTCTAATTTTATCTAAGTAGGTTTTATCCTCTGATGTGGTATTAACATAGACATAACGAGAGCTGTTGGCTACTACGCTTGTCTCCTTTTTCTGCTAACATCTGATCAAAGCAGTTTTATTGTCTAAAAATTGAATTGTTTTAAGAGAGACGTGTGAGGTTGCAGCTACCAGCTGCCAGCAGGCACAGCTCTGAGAATGGCCAGTGGAATCCTGAGTCTGACACAGATCAGAAAGTTCAAGTTCTCAGGAGGACAGGAAGGAATCCGAAATCACGTCCACACCGACCACCTGCTTTTACCCTGGATGTCCGAAACACATCCACTCCATTTTGACTTTGGAACGCAGTCCCCTCTTCATGCCCAAAGTAGATGGACAACGCATGCCCAAGAGGCCACAAAACCAGCAGCTGTAGTCAATGAAGTTTAAGCTAAGCCGTATATAAGCCAGAATGACTCCCCTTCCTCAGTATGTGCAGATTTCCCCATCATTTCCCCCTTTTGGTTGCAAATCCTGCAAGAGACCAGAACAAGCCCCAGGAGCCAGGATGGTTGTTGCCTGCCTGCTTCATGTCCAGGTCATGTCTCGGGGCTAGGCCTCCTTTCTAATTGCCTAGTCTTCCTCACCGGAGGAGGACTAACCAGATGCCTTGAACGAGCTCAGGGATGTTGACGGGGAAACAATTTTAGGCTCTGTGTTTTATCACCTGTACTGAAGTGTCACACCAGCATTGCAATGTGCTTTAGCAGTAGACCCAGAGCAAGCAGTGATACATCATGAGCAGTTATCCTCTGACAGCTCCGCTAGATAAGTGTCTTTTCCTCCTGAACATCAATCAGGGCAAAAGTGTGGCTAACAGACTGACGTTCATCTATACAGGCCTCAGCGAAGAGAACTAGAGTGTAATATCCACATATTTTTCCTCTCCAAAAGAACCCTTGTTATTTTGAAGAGGAAACACAGCCAAATCAAGACTAATCTGTTTGCACAATAAGTCTGGTTAATGGACCACATAGACTTCTCCAAACTGGCTGTGGTGGAGTCAGGAGGCAGACTGGATTCTCAAAAGGCCTCTCAAGGCCGGAAAAGCCATGACACAGGCCTGCCATCAGACTCTGCCTTGGTGAACCTCTCAGTCCCCAAAATATCAAGGCTCCTGCACCCGCCAGCAGTCAGTCTTACCCATTCCCCTGATAAGGATGCTCAGAGCCCAAGAGTCTCCAGTTTCTGGTGGGGCCAGGCAGAGAGAAAAGGAAACTATTTCAAGTCTACCCACAGAGGTGTAATTTACCAAATTGCTTTAAGTCATCAGTAACTTGAGGAGAAAGGTTTCCTTGTATCTGGAAAACTCAGATCAAACCCAGTAATATTCCAGACAAAAACACATAAACGTTACAGCCACACTCAGTAATCCTTTCTTGTTTCATGAAGCCATCAGGTTTTCCACTAGGATTTTTGAATTTCTTACCCAGTTCAGTGGTATGATCTGAAATTTATCAGAGATTTTCACTTGCTGAAAAGGCCTTCCTACGCATCGTCCACAACTTCCTGTATCCATATTATTTTGTTCTTTATTTTCGTTTCCATTCAAGCCAATCAGCTCTAGGACAAAACGACCCCCTTTCCCTTTTTAACAAGATGCATTTCAATTCCTCACGCCTTCTTCAACTGAAAACACACCTCTTACTTTCTTGGAAGGCAGAAATGTTCCCCTTAGTATTTTGGTAGCTTTCATTACCTATGTTATCATTTTAACCCTTAAAAACCTTAATCTGTAACAAAAACCAAGGAACAAGTAATTGTGAACTGTTTGTCAGAGCCACACTTCCTGACTGGAGACTTCAGGTTTGGTCTTCCTCTCCTGAGAAGCAAAAAGGTAGCTAAACTTAGACCAGCCCAGCAATGAACCTTCCTATGTTTTATCCTATTTGAAATGGCCCAGAGAGTCAATGAATTCTTGCCATTCAACTTAGTTTCACGTTACCAAAATCTGGAGAGACTGTTCTTAAAGCTGACATTCCAGAATCACAATCATTCCTAACGTAAGCAGTAAAGTTTTCACCTACACTCATTGCATTCCAACAATGAATTGTTCCTTGACGCTTCCTAGAAAAGTTAGAGTTCCGGTTGTGGCTCAGCGCTAATGAACCCGACTAGTATCCATGAAGATGTGGGTTCGATCCCTGGCCTCGCTCCACGGGTGAAACGATCCAGCCTTGCCATGAGCTGTGGTGTAGGTCACAGATGGGCTCAGATCTGCTGTGGCTGTAGGCGGGTGGCTACAGCTCCAGTTGAACCGTCTAGCCTGGGAACTTCCATATGCCGCGGGTGCAGCCCTCAAAAGACAGAAAGAAAAAAGAAAAATTAGCAGATACCGTCTCCCTTTCAGGTTGAACGTCCAGGGTTTAATGGGTTCGGCAGTTCTGCCAGCAGGGGCGCTGTGCCCAGTGACCGAGAGGGAGGCCCGGCCTGCACTTCCCGCCCTGACCACAGGGGGCGAGCGCCTCGCCCGCCCACAGCGCTTGCGCGGCCCGGGCGGGCGGGGCTCCGCGCAGCTGCGGGTAGTTTTGTCCCCTCCGGCCCCGCGGCTGCGCGGGTACAGCTGCGGCGTCTCTGCAGAGGGAGCTCCGTCTCCTGGGGCCCCTCTGGGACCTCGGCTCAGGATGGTGTGGAGCTGCGTCTGTGCCGTCGCGAGCCGGGTTCCCTGCCGACTGGGCGACGCGGGAGGAAAAGGTGAGGAGACGCGGGAAGGGCTCAGGGGGAAGCTGGGATTTAGTTTTGCGTGCGGTATAGACGGCGTGGGGGTCGGGTTCCCGGCACTTCCCCGCGGTGTGTCCTTGGCCCCTGGGCCCTAAGTGAACTGACCCCGTGGGCTTCGTTCTGGGCTCTCCGTCGGTCCCGCTGCTCCGGGCGCCTCTTTTGAGGCGGTTGCACGCGGTTTTGGTGCCTGAAGCTTCGCAGTGGTGGGAAGTCGGGTTCTGGCCTCCCTTGGGGCCCGTTGCGTCTTTTCAGCGTCTGCATCCAGGTCTTCAGGTTCTCGGGCCTCTCCCGTCCTCGGTTAAATTTACCCCCAGGTCTTGAGTTCGTTTGGATGCAGTTGTGAGCGGGGTTGTTTCCTTTCTCTTGCTGACGGTTTGCTCATGTTTAGAAGTGCGGTTGATTTCTGGGTGTTGATGTTCCCATTTGAGTCATTTCATCTATTCAAGGATTTTTTTGGCGGAATGACGTGGAAAATTGGAACTCAAAAATCCCAGTGTTGGAGTTCCAGCGTGGCTCAGCTAAACGAATCTGACGAGCATCCACGAGGATGCAGGTTCGATCCCTGGCCTCGCTCCGTGGGTTTAAGGATCCAGCGTTGCTGTGGCTGTGGTGTAGGCCGTCGGCTGTAGCTCCAACTGGACCCCCAGCCTGGAAACCTTCATATGCAGCCTGGGAATTTACATATGCTGTGGGCGAGGCCTTAAAAAGCAAGCAAAAAAATTAATAAAAAGATTTGTTACTGGAACAAAGTGCCCCCCACCCCACGGGCTGGCGCTCACGATGTCTCTGTCGGCATTCGTGGGCGAGTCCAGAGCAGGTGGATGTTGGGGCCCAGGCTCTGACCCCCTTGTTTCTCCTCCCTGCTTCTGGGTGGGGTGACCACGTGGGCACGTTGCCCTCCGCCCTAGGATGCAGGCTGGCCAAGGCCCTCACCACCTCCGCTCCATCCCTTTGGTGACAGGAAACACTGGTCCAGCTGCAGGGGTGGGCAGGCTGGGAGGTGCAGGGCAGCCCCAGCTGGAAAGGGCACAACGGGTTTGGTGGGGGCTGGGTGGCTCTGCTGCGCAGGGTCCCCGGGGCGCTAGCTCCCAGTCGCTGGGCCCTGTGAATGTGGCTCGTGTCGGCCTGAGCTCTTTCCTGCTTTCTGGCTCTGGAAATCCTATGGGAGACGTCCCACCGCAGGTTAAGCTAATGCGTTCCGTGGAGGTGGCCAAGCCGAAGAGCTGCCGTTCAGACGGACGTGGGTGCTCACCCGGGACAAAACGACGGCGTGTGCGTGCGGATCGGGCACGAGGAGCGTGAGCGCAGCCACGTTCCTGCCTGAACGCCGCCTCTTGTGCGCTCCTCGGGGACGCCTGCCTCTGCTCCCGAGGCTCCCGAAACTCACGTACAGGGAGTGGAGGGGGGGCCCTGTCCAGTCTGAGACCCGATTTACCCTGTGTCCGAGTCCGCTCGGCGCTGCCACAGCGGATACCCGAGACCAGGCGCTTACACAGCAGACCTGTCTCCTCGCCTGGATGCTGTCTGAGATCAAGGTGTCTGCTTCTCTCCTTGGCCTGTGGACCTCCCGCTTCTCCCCATGTCCTCACCTGGTCGCCCTGTGCCTGTGTCCTCCTCTCTTCCTGTAGGACCTCAGCCCTACTGGATCGGGATCTACCCAGTGGCATCATTTTACCCTGACACCTCTTGAAAACCCCCATTTCCAAAGACAGTCACATCCTGGGTTCCTGGCGGTTAGGGATCCAGCACGTGAGTTTTGTGGGGACACAGCTGAGCCCACACCCTCCTGCTTAGGAGCTGTCTGGGCCTCTGTGCCTCCTTCCCTCAAATTCCATGGAGGTGGGGGTGGGTGTGCGACAGCCCAAGAAGAGGTCACTTGTCCAGGTCTTAGTTGGGGACAGGACCTTAGTTGGGGACAGTGCAGGGCCTTAGTTAGGGAGAGGGCAGGGACTGAGTTAGGCATAGTTTAGGGCATTTGTTGGGCATAGAGCTGGGCCTTGGATAGGGACAGCTTAGTCTAGTTAGGGAGCCCGAAAAGCCTTACTTAGGGAGAGCTTAGGGCATTAGCTAGGGACAGTATTGGGCCTTATTAGTGACAGCGCAGAGCCGTAGTTAGGGACAGCGTAAGTGTAGTTGGGCACAGCACAAGGCTTTAGTTCGGAGCAGGGCAGGCTCTCCTTAGGTGCCGTGCAGGACCGCAGTCAGCCAAAGCACGGGGCCTGAGTGAGGGACCTTGCCCAGCCTTTGTTAGGGACAGCTCAGGGCTTAGGTAGGGACAGCACAGGGCCTTAGTTAGGGACACTGAAGTCCAGTTAGGGACACACGGAGGCTGAGGTCATGAACGAAGGGTGGGAGTGCAGCGGTATTTTGGTGGGCAGGCTGTGCTCATCTCTGTGCCCTTTCTCTTGAGATTTCTCCCCAACGTCCTGCTCGCCTTTGCACCTGAGCCTCTTCCTGTCCCCGACTGGCGTCATGGGGATCTGACCTCAAGGCGTGTCTCGTTGCTTAAGGCAGGGTGACCTAAAGCTGGCTCTCCTGACTCAGTGGGGCAGCAGGGCAGCTGAGTGTTTTAAGGTCGTGGGATGTGGTAGGTTGGGGTGGGTATCCTGGGAGGTTTTGAGAAATACCCCACCTGTAGGGCTCTTCACTGTGCTTAGAGGGAGAGGACGACCCAAATCGAGCTGGCAGGTGCCCAGGATTAGTGCCCCCAGGAAGGACCGAGAGTTGCTGTTAGAGCACATGGCCACCAGAGGGCGCCAGAGCGCCAGCAGCGCCCCTGCCCCCTTGCAGCTCCCTGGCGGCACCTCCAGTCTCCGAGGTAGGAGCTGGGTCAATGGAGCCCCAGGGGGTGCCCAGAGCTTGGGGCTTGGGTACAGGGCACCTCTGACCACCTGCCCCCATTTCCCTCACCTCAGAGAGCAGGCACACCTCTGCCTTCACATCAGTGGTTCAGTTTTTGTCTGGTGGGGTGGCCCAGTGGCTAGAGAGTGACAGGCTGTCTGTGGTCTGAGTCCCCTTTGATTGTTTGGAGGCACAGCTCCACACCCGGAATTACCTGGCTCGAATCTTGGACGTGCGGTTTTCTAGACTCAGGCTAGCGTGGCATTTGGCTTCTGGAAGCTGGGCTTCTGGTCGTGAATGCAGTGTGTCAGCGTGGGGGTCTTTGGGGGAGGGGTCTGTGCTCATCCCTGTGCCCTTTCTCTTGAGAGTTCTCTCCAAAGACCCTTCTTCTTCCGTCTGAGCTGCTTCCTTCTGTCCTTGACCGTCTTGGGGGAACCTGATCTAAAGCCAAATCACGTGAATTAAGAGGGGGGCTGATTGATTTAAAGCCAGTCTTGTGACATAGAGTGTCAGACTCCAAATAGCGGGGTGGGTAGGGAGGGGTATGTGCCCTGGGAGACAGTGAGAAAAAAATACCCGCTCTGTTTGGCATTTCACTATATGGTGTTTAGTAGGAGCGGAGGAACGAAGTAAGCCTGGCAGGTCCCCAGGTCCCTCCTTTCAGCCTCTGGGACAGGGGAGGGAGGCAGGAGGAAGGGCGGAGAGTTGTTTTAGAGCGGGTGGCCGCTAGAGGGCGTCGCAGCACCAGCTGAGCCCCCCTGCTGCGTTCTGGAGGCCCCTCCAGCCTCAGAGCTGGAGTGAGCCGAATCCCAAGGATGTGCCCCCAGAAAAAGGCTTGGTACCGGGTGGCTTCTGACCCTCTGGCCCAAACTGCCTCACCTCACAGAGGGGACATAGTTCTGCCTTCAGATATGTGGGTGACTTCCAGCCTGCTCTCGTGGCCCTTTGGCAATACAGTTGGACAGGCTGTCTGGGGTCCGAGTGCCCTCTGGTTGTCCAGAGGCAGAACTCTGGGCCCAGAAATACCTGGCTTGAATCCTGGGTGTGCTGTTTTCTAGAATCAGGCTTGCAAGGGGTTTGGCCTCAGGAAAGCTGGGCTGGTGGTCGTGAATGGAGGGTGTGAAAGGGGTGCTATTTGGGTGGGGGAGCTATGCTCGTCCTTGTGCCCTTTCTCTTGAAATTGATCCCCAGCTTCCTTTTCCCTTCATCTGAAATCCTCCTCCTCTGCCCAACTCCTGTTAGGGGGGAAAATGCCTAAAACCCGGTGACATGAGGAAAGGGTGTGAGGTTACTGATTTAAAGCTGGGCCCCAGGGCTGAAGGGTCCAGATGGATTTAACGGCCACTCCTGTGCATTAAAAAGCAGGGTGGCTGAGTGATGGCAGGCTGGGGGGTGGTGTCAGGTGGGGCGAGGGCCCTGGCAGACCGAGAAAGCCGGGCCCCCTCTGCAGGGCCTTTCATGGTGCTCATGTTAGGGCACCGTTGACTGAACCGCTGAAACCGCCCCCCTGGGCCAGGCAGGACCCCAGCCCTTGCAGGAGTTGTGTCACAGCAGGTGGCCCTGAGGAGAAAGGCGGTGCTGCCCTGGAGACAAAGTGGGAAGGTTGGGAGGGCGCGGGAGGGGGGCAGACGGCCAGCCTCCAGGACCCTTAGACTCCGTCTCGGCTGAGAAGCACGTGTGACACCAGGAAGGCCCCGGTCCCGTAACACCTGAGGCTTCGAGCCGCATGGCCGAGCCGTTCTCCTGGGCTCCCTCCCCTGCTGCCCTCCGCCTGGGCGTCCTTCCCAAGAAGCCTCTCCCTCTGCCAGCCGTGTGTCTCCTCAGACAATTCATTTCCCAGTGTCAGACAGGAGCCCACACTGGGCCCTGGAGGGGTCCCCTTCTGCCGCAGCTGGCGACTCTGCCAAGGCACCTTCCTCACCGGGACTGATATTCCGAACATCAGGCCCCAGCTCTGCTCCCTCATCCCCCGCTTCTCTCAGTCTGGCCACTCTCCCTCCCTCTGAAACCTCGGAAGACTCCGCATACTTCCATTTACCGTCGGCGCCGAGGCCGAGCAGGCCCTGGGGCGTCCTGGGAACAAGCCTTCCTGTGTCCCCTGCTTCGGGTTTTTAGGGAACCAGCTTCAGCCTCCATGACCTCCCCTGAGCTCCCAAAGGGCAGGTTCAAACTGCTGCTCATCAGGGAAGGGAGGGGAGGCAGAGACAGGAGACCAGTCAAGAGGCAGCAGGGCAGCCCCGGGACCGAGTCCTGGATCCCCTTCAAGGAACACGCATAACAGCCTGAGTCCCTCTGCAGAACGAAGCCCCCAACACGTGACAACCAGAGTGGAGGACCCCCGGAACCAGTCCTGGGGCCACGAAACACCGACTCTGAGGGGGAGTGAAAGCTTGCATCCACCCCCACCCTTGTCTGGCCCCTATTTTCTCTCCCCAAACTCTAAAAGCACCTCCTGTTCTTTCCCGAAGGCGGGCCCAGTCCTTAGGGCATGAGCCAGCTGTGGCCTCTTCTGCCTGCAAAGCAATAAGGCTGTTTTTTCCTCCTTCACCCCGAACTCTGTCTCCAAGTTTCTGTTTGACACCAGTGGACAGATGCCAAGTTTCGGCCACTGTACTGGGATCTGCCATTCTTGTCTCTGAGGGTTTTCTGAGAGACGGCAATCTTGTATTTCGGGGGTCTCTGACTAGGACGCCCCCCCCCCCCGTGTTTTGTGCATGAGATGTTGTGGCTTGTGATGGCCATTCTGCCCTGTGACATGGGACGTTCTGGTTCTGTTCCACTGCGGTGCCCTCTGGGGTGAATTCTGTCTGACTGGGAAGATTTTCGCTATGAGGCTAAGACTAAGAAAAAGACGCTTTATTTTAACACGGTGTGGCCGCAATATTCTTTAGATTCCAGAGAAAATTGGTCTAAATGAAACTCTTGAAAATTCCAAAACTGGTTCTCTTGGCATAGAGTTAGAAAAAGCGAGTTCGATACAGCATCTTTTCAGAATTCTGACCCTGGAGTTGCTGTCGTGGCGCAGTGGTTAACGAATCCGACTAGGAACCATGAGGTTGCGGGTTCGGTCCCTGCCCTTGCTCAGTGGGTTAACGATCCGGCGTTGCTATGAGCTGTGGTGTGGGTTGCAGACGCGGCTCGGATCCCGCGTTGCTCTGGCTCTGGTGTAGGCTGGCAGCTACAGCTCTGATTCGACCCCTAGCCTGGGAACATCCATATGCTGCGGGAGCGGCCCAAAGAAATAGCAAAAAGACAAAAAAACAAACCGAAACAACAAAAAAAAAAACAGAATTCTGACCCTGAGTGAACAAATCCTTCTGGAGAACTTGCGCTTCTGTCCACGCGCCTTGAGACCTGCAGACAGCCCCCCACATCCCACTCCTTGCCTCTTCTGCTCCCCAGCTGCACCTGCAGACTCAGATTTAAGGTTGGAGTTGTGTTGGGGAAGCCAAGAGTGGTGCCCAGAGCTGGGGTGTGGTAACGGGGCACCCAAGAGTCCTGGACAGTTTGCTTCCTCTCAGAAGAGGGGACATAGTTCTGCCATCGCAGCTCAGGTTCAGTTCCTGCATGACCCAGTGGCCCAATGGCTGGACAGTTTGACAGGCTGTCTCGGGCTTGAGTCCTCTTTGACACTTTGGAGGCCCAACTCTGGACCAAGAAATACCTGGTTTGAATTGTGACCATAGAGTTTGCTAGTATCAGGCTGCTCCAGGTGGAATTGAGCTTCCAGAAGGCTGTTCTTCTGGTTGTGAGTGCGCTGGGTCAACCCGGTGGTTTTTGGGGGGACAGGCTGAGTGCATACTCCTGCTTTTCTCTCTAGAAATCTCAAGCTTTTTCTCCCCCCCCACCTGGGACCCTTCCTACTCTGTCACACAGACGTGACAAGGCATCTTCCTTAGGCCGGCTGGTGTACGGAAAGCCTGAGTGGTCCTTGGTCTCACGCTGGGTCCCACGGCTGAAGGGCGCTGACAGGGTCAGAGCCCGCTCACCTCACTCACAGAGCTGGGGCACTCATTTCAGGGTGTGGGGTGGGTGTCCTGGCCGACTGTGAGGTCGTCATGACCCCGCCCGTAGTGTGCTTCAGTGTGCCCAGGGGGAGCGGGGTAAGGGCGGCACGCAGGCAATTGCCCCAGGCCCGCGCCGACCAGACTTTTGCTGTGGGAGGCGGAGGCAGGGCTGAGAGTTGCTGTGAGAGCACATGTCCACCAGAGGGCGCCAGAGCACAGCAGAGCCCCCTGCAGCTCCCTGCTGGCATTTCCAGGCTCAGAAGGGGATTGGAGATGCACCGATGGGACCCCAAGAGGTGCCTCTGACCCTGTGGCCCAATTTGCTTCAACTCAGTCAGGGGACGGAATTCTGCCATCACACGTCTAATTCAGTTCCTCTGGTCGGGTGGCCCCAAGGTGAGGGAGCGAGACAGGCTAACTCGGGTCTGAGTGTCCTTTGCTTGTTTTTAGGCAGAAATCTGGACCCAGAAACACCTGGCTTGAATGTGCGATGTGCAGTTTTCTAGAATAAGCCTGGTGGGGAGCTTGGCTTCTTGGGCTTCAGGGCACGAATGCACTGTGTCCATCGGTGGTCTTTTGGGGTGTGGGCTGTGCTCATGTGGGCTCTTTCTCTCTAGAGAGCTCCACAACCTCGATCTTCCCCCTGCACCCGAGCCCCTCCAGCCTCTGCAGGACACCCATTTGAAGGCCGCTGTCTAAATCCATGTAAGGTGAATTATGGCGGGGTTGTTTAGGATTCCGAGCAGAGTCCTGGGAAGGAAGGCTTCTGATTCCAAACCTACTCTCCTGACGTACATGGGAGGGCTGCTGATTTCAGGGAGTGGGATAAGGTCAGGTGTGGTGAGTGGCCTGGCCGACCGTGGACTGTGCGCCACAACCCCCACCATCGTTATTCTGAGTGTGATGAGAGGGAGACGGGTAGGAAAACCATGCAGGCACGTGGCCCAGGCAAGAGCAGACCAGGGTTCTTCTGGGAGGCAGAGGAAGGGCTGAGGCTGGCAGTTAGATGCCACGTCCAGCAGGTGGCGCCTGAGTGACAGCCGAGCTCCCCACCAGCTCCCTGACCACAGAACCAAGCCCGGGACAGGGTAGAACATGATTGGTGGAGGCCCGAGGATGTCCCAGACGTTTGCCTTTGGTTACACGGTGCTTCAGCTCAGAGGATTACGGTTCTCCCGTCACATCTCAGTTCCAGTCTCTGTGTAATCGTGTGGTCCAAGGGATAGAAAGTCTGACAGGCTGCCTAGGGCATGAGTGCCCTTTGCTTGTTTGAAGTACAACACTGGCTCCAGAAATCCTTGGCTTATATCTTGGGCCTGCAGTGTTTCAGAATCACGCTGCTGTGACACTTGCTTCTGGAAAGCAAGGCTCTGAGTGGTCAGTGCAGTGCGTCAGTGGGGTGGTACTGGGGGGGGGGCGGTCTTAGCAATTCTTGTGCCCTTTCTCTCTAGATACCTCCACCTCTTTCCTCCCCACCTGAGCCTCTTTCTCCTCTGCGGGGGACCCTGTACCAAGGAACCTACCAACATCCAGGGAAAGTGAATGACGCCTCAGAGGTCCTGGATCTCTCAAGCTGGGTGCAGGGCCGAGGGGTGCTGATGGATGGCCAGCTGGTTCTGTTTACTGACAAAGTGGGGTGTCAGATTCAGGGAGTGCGGTGGTCTCGTTTGGGGTGAGGGCCCTGGCTGACTTTGAGATAGTTCTGCCCCCACCCTGTGCTGCGAGGGAGAGGAGTTAGGAAATCAGGGCGGCAAGGGGCCCAGGCCAGTGCAGACCAGAGGCCTGCTTGGGAGGCAGAAGGGCTGAGTTGCTGTTAGAGCACATGGCCACCAGATGGCGGCCGAGCACTGGCAGAGCTGCTCCTCGGGCAGCTCCCAGACTTGACCTTCAGGCTCCAAGGCAAGGTTGAAAATGGGTCCTTGGCACCCCTAGGAGATACCCAGAGTCTTCCGTTTTGGTATGTGGTGCCTCTGACCCTCTAACCACATTTGCCTCCTCTGAGAGACGAGAAATAATTCTGCCGTCACATCTGTGGTTCAGTTCCTGCAAGGTCAGTTGGCCCAGTGCCTAGAGGGTTTGACAGCCTGTCTGGAGGCAGCTCTCTGGATCCAGAAATACCTGGCTCGAGTCTGTTTTCCAGAATCGAGCTGGAGTGCAGTTTGACTCCTGGAACTCTGGGCTTCTGGTTGAGAAAGGTACCAGGGTTTACAGCCAGTGGCTATTTGGGGATGGTCTGTGCTCCTCCCTGCGAATTTTCTCTCCAGAGGTCTCCTCCACAGCCTCCTCCTTCCCTCCCACCCGAGCCTCTTCCTCCCCTGCCGAGCCCGGGGACAAAGAACCCAGCCAGGTCCGGGTAATGTGTAGAAATGCTGGGTGAGCCTTGATTTCAAGCTGGGTCCAGGGCTGAAGGGTGCTGCCTGATGCAAAGCCTGCACATTTGACCTCAAAAGGGGCATGTTTGTGTCTGATTTCAGGGAGTGGGTTTGGGTCGGTGTGGAGGGAATTGCCCTGGTGACTTTGAGATCGTCATAACCCCGCCTACAGGGTATTTCAGGAGGCAGAGAGGGAGAGAAGGAAATTACACTGGCAGCAGGTCAGAGCAGAGCTGGGCTCCACTGAGGGAGGCAGAGGAAGGGCTGGGAGCTGCTGTTAGAGCCCAAGTCTCAACAGAATGTGCTGGGGCACCGGCAGAGCCCCATCTGCAGCCTCCCTGGCTGCACCTTCAGACTCAAACACAAAGTTGGGGATGGGTTGGGGAGGCCAAAAGAGGGGCCCAGAGCTCGTTCTGGTTACAGGGCACCTCCGAGTCTCTGGACAATGGGCCTCATCTCAGAAGAGGGACATAGTTCTGGCGTCACATCTCAGGTTCGATTCCTGCTTGGTCTGGTGGCCCAGTGGCTGGGGAATTTGACAGGCTGTTTTGAGTCTGAGTCTTCTTTGTTGTTGTTGTTTTTTGTTGTTGTTGTTCTTTGGGGCTGCACCTGCAGCATATGGAGGTTCCCAGGCTAGGGGTCAAATTGGAGCTGCAGCTGCTGGCCTATACCACAGCCACAGCAACATGGGATCTGAACCATGTCTGCGACCTACGCTACAGCTCTCAGCAACGCTGGATCCTTAACCCACTGAGTGAGGCCAGGGATTGAACCCACAACCTCATGGTTACTAGTCAGGTTCATTTCCACTGCGTCACCAGGGGAACTCCTCCTCTGATTGTTTGGAGGCACAACTCTGGACCCAGAAATACCTGGCTGGAATTTTGCTGGTACAGTTTGCTAGGATCAGGCTGGTCCATGTGGAGCTGGGCTTCCAGAAATGTCTTTATGGTGGTGAAAGCGCTGTGGCATCCCAGTTGTTTGGGGCACAGGCTGTGCTCATACCCATGCTCTTTCTGTCTAGAGATCTCACAGATTTTCTTCTCTCTCACCTGAGACTCTTCATCCTTTGCCTGACACCTGTTACAAGGAAGCTACCTGCCACCGGATACTGTGAATAGAGGCTGGTGGTCCTGGGTTTCATGCTGGTTCACAGGGCTTAAGAGTGATTTGTTCAGAGCCTGCTTGCATGACTCATAAAGTGGGGTCATTGTTTTCAGGATGTGTGGTGCTGTCATGGGGAGGTGAGTGTCTTGCTGGCATGTGAGGTAGTCATACCCCAACCTGTAGTGTATCTCACTGCTCCAAAGGGAGACCAGCAAGGACATCCTGCTGGCAGGTGCCCCGGGCCAGAGGAGACCAGGCTTCTGCTGAGGGAGGCAGAGGAAGGTCTGGGAGATGCTGTTTGAGCGCGTGTCCGCCAGAGGGCGCCAGAGCAGAGCACTATGTACCTGCTTGTTTGTATCTCCAGGCTCAGAAGGAATTGGAGTTTCGCTCATGGATCTTCAAGGGTGATTCCTGGAGCCTGGCACTTGTGTTCTTGGTACCTCTCACCCTGTGCTCAATTGGCCTCAACTCATTGAGGGGACAGAGTTCTGCCACCGCAAGTCTAATTGAATTCCAGGCTGGTGAGGTGACCACAACATGAGAGAAATGGACAGGCTGCCTGGGGTCTGAGTGTCCTTTGCTTGTTTGGAGGCAATTCTGGACCCAGAGACACCTGGCTTGAATGTTAGACATGCAGCCCTTTAGAATAATCCCTGTGGGGAGTTTGGCTTCTGGTCATGAATGCAGGGTGCACCTGTGGTGGCCTTTTGGGGGTGGGCTGCACCCATGGCTGGATTTTTCTCTCCTGAGATCTGCACAACCTCCATCTTCCCTCTGCACTTGCCTGAGTTGCTTCAGCCTTTTCAGGACACACATTTGAAGGCAGCTGTCTAAATCCATGTAAGGTGAATCACAGCTGGGTTGTTGAGGATTCCAAGCAGAATCCCAGGGAGGAAGGCTGCTGATTCAAAGCCTTCTGCCCTGACATAAATAGCAGGGTTGCTGGTTTCAGGGAGTGAGGTAAAGTCAGGGGGGTTGAGTGGCCTGGCCGACTATGAGTGAGCCATGCCCTGCATATCGTGCATTTGAGTGTGCTGAGTGGAAGTGGAGTCAGAAAAATCTCACTTGGGAGTTTCCATTGTGGCTCAGTGGTTAACAAATCCAAACAGGAACCCCGAGTTTGTGGTTTTGATCCCTGAGTGAGGCGCTCAGTGGGTTAAGGATCTGGCGTTGCCATGAGCTGTGGTGGAGGTCGCAGATGCGGCTCGGATCCTGCGTTGCTGTGGTTCTGGCGTAGGCCAGAAGCAACAGCTCCAGTTAGACCCCTAGCCTGGGAACCTCCATATGCCCCAGGTGCGGCCCTAGAAAAGACGAAGAGGAAGAAAGAAAGAAAATCTCCCTTGCAAGTGCTCCAGGCGCGTGCAGAGCAGGGTTCGTCTGCGGGAGGCGGAGGAAGGGCTGAGATCTGGTGTTAGGGCCCCTGCCCAGCAGATGGCGCCAGAGTGAGAGCAGAGTTCCTGCCCCCCCACCCATGTCCCCCCCGCAGCTCCATGGCTGCATCAACAGGCGCAGATTCAGAGTGGAAAGGGATTGGTGGCGGCCCAATACGTTCAGATGTTTTCCTCGGGGCACGTGGTTCAGTGGACACTTGCCCAGGGTGCCTCAACTCAGAGAGGGATTAAGGTCCTGCCACCCCATCTCAGGCTCAGTCTCTGGACTGTCCTGTGGCCCAATGTCTAGAGAGTTTGTCAGGCTCCCTGGGGCCTGAGTGCCCTTTGCTGGTTTGGAGGACAACACTGGACCCAGAAATCCCTGGCTTCAGTCTGGTGTCATGAAGTGGTTTGGAATCAGGATGCTGTGAAATTTGGTTTCTGGAAGCCTGGGTTTTTTGTTGTGAATGCAGCATATCAATGCACTTGTATACGGGGGGCAGGTCTCAGCCTCTCCCTGTGCCCTTTCACTCTAGAGCTGTCTACATCCTCCTCCCTCCCACTCCGCCTGAGCTGCCTACTCCTCTTCGGGGGACCCCTGTGCCAAGGAACCTACCTTGATCCAGATGCGGTGTATAAAGCCTGGGATCCTGGATCTCAAGGTGGGCGCAGGGCGGAGGGGCGCTGACTGAGGCCAGCCGGCTCTGTTGACTTACCAAGTGGGGTGTCTGATTCAGGGAGTGGGGTGTTCTCAGTTGGGGTGAGTGCCCTGGCCAACTTTGAATAGTCCTACCCCTGCGCATCATGCATTTCAGTGCACTGCGAGGGAGAGGAATCAGGGAATCAGGCTGGAAACTACCCAGGCCTGTGCAGACCTGGGTCTGCTGGGGAAGGCCTGGGAGTGGCTGTTTTGGAGCAGATTATCAGAGATGGGGGCCGGGCACCAGCAGAGCCCCTCCCCTGAGCTTACAGACCTCACCTCAGGCTCAGGCGCAAGGTTGGCGATGTGCCCCCGGCACCCCAAGGAGGTGCCCAGAGCCTTCCATCTTGGTACCTTGTGCCCCTGAACCTCCGGCCCATTTGGCCTCCTCTGAGAGTGGGGAAATAAGTCTGCCATCACATCTGTGGTGTAATTCCTTCCTGGTCACTTGGCCCAACGGCTAGAGATTTTGACAGACTGGTCTGGGTTCTGAGTGCCCTCTGACTGTCTGGAGGCAGATCTCTGGATCCACAGGTACCTGGTTTGAGGCTTGGGTGTGCAGTTTTCTAGAATCACGATGGAGTGCAGCTTGACCTCTGGAAAAGTGGACTTCAGGTTATGAAGATGACCCGACGATCCAAATGGCAGTTGTCTTGGGATGTACAGTGCTGGTGTCTGTGCCTTTTCTCTCCAGCCGTCTCCTCCACACCCCCCTCCTTCCCTCCCATGTTAGCCTCTACTGAATCCAGTGACAAGGAACCCACCCAAATCCAGGTGATATGAAAAAGGTTGGGTGATCTTGATTTCAAGTTGGGTCCAAAGTCGACGGTTGCTGACTGATTAAAAAACTGCTCACTTGATTTCAATAGGGGTGTGTGGGGGGGGGCTGATTTCAAGGAGTGGGGTTGTGTCACGCCTGTGGGTAATTGCCCTGATGCCCTCGAGACAGTCATAACCCACTTGTCATGTGTTTCAGTAGGCAGAGAGTGAGAGGAATAAAAAGTCTTGCTGGAAGGTGTGCCAGGCCAGAGCAGAGCAGGGTTCTGCTGAGGAGGCAGAGGAAGGGCTGGGAATTGCTGTTAGAGCGCATGTCCACCAGATGGTGACAGAGCACCAGCACAAACTCCCCCTCCCCTTGCCTGAGCCTCTGCAGCTCCCTGGCTGCAACTCAAGACTCAAATATACGTTGGAGATAGGTTGGTGGAAGCCCAGTGTGGTGCCCAGAGCTGGGGCCTGGTTATAGGGCATTTCCAAGTCTCTGGGCAATGTCCCTCCTCTCAGAAGAGGGGATGGAGTAATGCCATCACATCTCAGGTAAATTCCCTCACCGTCCAGTGCCTAGAGAGTTTGACAGGCTGTCTTAAATTTGAGTCCCCTTTGCTTGATGGAAGGCCCACCGCTGGACCCAGAATTCCCTGGCATGAATTTTGGCTATCCCGTTTGCTCGTATCAGGCTGGTCCACATAGAGTTGAGCTTCTAGAAAGCTGGCCTTCTGGTTGTGAGTGTACTGTGTCAACCCAGTGCTTTTAGGGGGCAGGCTGCACTCATGCCCATGCTCTTTCTCCCTCCAGGTCTCCTCAAACTTCTTCCCTCACACCCGAGTCTCTTCCCCCCTAGGAGTCTCCTGTCTCTTCCCCCCCTAGGAGTCTCCTGGTGCATGGAATCTACCAGAAACTGGGTAATATATATAAATCTGGGTCATCCCTGGCTTCACGCTGGATCCAAGGGCTGAAGGGTGCTGGTCAATGTGGAGCCTGCTCTCATGACTTACAAAATGGAGGGGATTTCAGGGTGTGGGGTGGTGGTGTGTTGGGTGAGGGTCTTGGCTGACTGTGACAGTGCACCCGACAGGGAGAGGAGGAAGAATATCATGCTGGCAATTGCCCCAGGCCAGGGCACACCAGAATTTAGCTGCGGGACACAGAGGAAGGTCTGAGAGTTGCTGTTAGAGGACATGTCCTCCAGAGGGCGACAGAGCACCAGCAGAGCCCGCTGCATCTCCCTGCATCTCCAGGCTCAGATTGGACTGGAAAGGGACCCATGGAATCCCAAGGAGGGGCCCAGAGCCGGGGGTTTGTTTTCGTGGTGCCCTGACACTGCGGCCCAGTGGGACTCCAGTCAGTGAGGGGATGGAATTTTGCCATCAGGTATCTGATTCCATTCCTGCCAGTCAGGCGGCCAGAGTATGAGTGAGTGTGACTGGCTCTCCGGGGCCTAAGTGTCCTTTTCTTGTTTGGAGGCTGGACCCAGAGAAACCTGGCTTGAATCCTGGACATGCCGTTTTCAAATCAGCCTGGCAGGGTGTTTGAAGCCTAGAAACCTGAGCTTCAGGGTGTTAAGGTCGTACGTCTACACGTTCAGGGTGTGAGCTATGCTTACGGTGTGGTTCTTTATCTCCAGGGTTCCCCAAAGCCTCTGCCTGCCTTCTGCAGCTGAGCTGCTTCAGCCTCTGGGGGACACCCATTTGAAGGAACCTGTCCAAATCCATGTAAGGTGAGTCACGGCTGGGTTGTTTAGGAGTCCAAGCTGAGTGCCGGGGAGGAAGGCTGCTGATGAAAGGCTTGCTGTCCTCACTTCAATAGGAGGGTTGCTTCTTTCAGGGAGTTGGATAAAGTTGGGTGTGGTGACTGGCCTGGCTGACTGTGAGATTGGCACTCCATCCTATGTAGTGCATCTGAGGGGGTCTAGAGAGATGTGGGCATGAAAATCACATTAGCAAGAGCCCCAGGCCAGGGCAGAGCAGGGTTCATCTGTGGGATATAGAAGGGCTGAGACTGGCTGTGAATGCCCTTGCCCACCAGATGGCGCCCTAGCACTAGCAGAACCCCTTCTGCATCTCCGGGACTGCACTTTCAAACTCAAATACTTGGTTGGAGATGGGTTAGTGGAAGCCAAAGAAGGGCCTAGATCTGGGGCTGGGTTACTGGGCACCTTCAAGACAATGGGCCTCATCTCAGGAGAATGGCCTTAGTTCTACTATCTCATCTCCAGTTCAATTCCTACATGGTCTGGTGCCCTGATGGCTAGGACATATGACAAGCTGTCTGGGGTCTGAGTCCCCTGCTTGGTTGCATGCACAAATCTGGATCCAGAATTACCGGGCTGGAATGATGGCTGTACAGTTTGTCAGAACCTGGCTGGCCCATGTGGAGCTGGGCTTCTAGAAAGGCGGCATTCTGGTTGCAAATGTACTTTGTCATCCTGGTGCTTTTGGGGAGGCAGGCTGTGCTCACGCCTGTGCCCTTTCTCTCTAGAGATCTCCTATTTTTTCCCTCCCACCTGAGGCTCTTCCTCCTCACCAGACACCTGTTCCAAGGAAGCTCCTGCAACAAGGTAAGATGAATCAAGCCTGGGTGGTCCTTGGCGTCTATCTGGGTCGCAGGGCTGAAGGGTGCCGACTGATTCAGAGCCGGCTGAAGTGACTTACAGAGCTGGGTCTTTGATTTCAGGGTGTGGGCTTGTGTCGTGAAGGTTGAGTATCCAGGGTGACAGTGAAGAATCCATACTCCCACCGCAAGAGTGGATTTCAGTGTGCCTGAGAGGAAGAGGAGTAAGACATCCTGCTGGCATGTGCCCCAGGTCAGTGCAGACCAGAGTTTTGCTGTGGGAGGCAGAGGAAGGGCTGAGAGTCGCTGTTAGAGCACATGTCCACCAGAGGGCACCAGAGCCCCTCATCGCCTCTGCAGCTCCCTGTTTGTATCTCCAGGCTCAGAAGGGGTTGGAAGAGGGACCCATGGAACCTCAGGGAGGGGCCCAGAGCCCGGTGTTGGTTTGCATGGTGCCTCTGACACTGTGGCCCCATTTGCCTCAATGCAGGGAGGGGACAGATTTCTGCCATTAAATATCTAATTCAGTTCCTATCTGGTCGGGTGGCCCCAAATTTAGGGAGTTTGATAGGCTATCGGTCTGTGTGTCCTTTACTTGTTTGGAAGCAGAACTCTGGACCCAGAAACACCTGGCTTCAATGGTGGATGTTCAGTTTTCTAGAATCAGCCTGGTGGGGAGTTCGGCTTCTGGAAAGCTGGGCTTCGGTGATGAATGGGGTGTGTCTGTGCTGTTGTATTTTGGGGGTGTGTGGGCTATGCACACGGCTGGGCTCTTTTACTCCAGAGATGCCCACAACTCATATTCCTGCTGCCCCTGAGCCACTTCCACCTCTGCGTGACACCCGTTTGAAGGAAGCTCTCTCCATCCATGTAAGGTGAATCACGACTGGGTTGTTTAGTGTTCCAAGGTGAGCCTGGGATAGGTAGGCTGCTCATTCAAAGCCTGCTGGCCTGACTTAAATAGGAGGGTGCTGATTTTAGGGAGTGGATAAATGTGGGCGGGGTGAGGGGCCTGGCTGACGGTGAGACAGTCCCTCCCCACCCATCATGCATCTGAGTGTGCTGAGAGGGAGAGCAGTAAGGAAGCCACCTGACAGCTGCCCCAGGCCTGGGCAGAGCGGGTTCCTCTGTGGGAGGCAGAGGAAAGGCTGAGACTTGCTGTGAGGGCCTCTGTCCACCAGCCTGAGCCGGAGCAATAGCAGAGCTTCCTCTGACCCCCACCTACTCTCACCACCGTGACCACATCACCAGGCTCAGATTCAGGGTGCAAAAGGCTTGCCGGAGGCCCAAGGAGGTACACAGACTTTTGCACTTGGGTACTTGGTGACTCTTATGCTGTGGCCTCAGTTGGGGTGAGAGCCCTGGGTGCCTCGACTCAGAGAAAGATTAAGGTTCTTCCCCCACATTTCAGGTTCAATCTGTGCATGATCAGGTGGCCCAATGGCTGGAGAGTTTGACAGGCGGCCTCGGGCCTGAGTGCCCTTTGCTAGTTTGAAGAACATCACTGGACCCAGAAATCCCTGATTTAAATCTTGTATATACAGTGCTGTAAACCAGCCTGGGGTGATATTTGGCTTCTGGAAAGCTGGCTTTTGGTCATGAATGCAGTGCATCCAGGAGGTGGTGTTGCAGTGGGCGGGTCTCAGCCTCTCCCTGTGCCTTTCTCTCTCTCTCTCTCTCTAGAGATCTCCACCTCCTCCTTCTTCCTGCTCCACCTGAGCCTCTTCCTCCTCTGCCGGGGAGCCTATGCCCAGGAACCTACCTCCATCCAGGGAACATGAATGATGCCTGGGAGGTCCTGGGTCTCAAGCTGGGTTCAGGGCCGATGGGTGCTCTTTGATGGCCAGCTGCTTCTGTTAACTTATCCAGTGAGGTGTCTGATTTCAGGGAGTGGGGTGGTCTCAGTTGGGGTGAGGGCCCTGGGTGACTTTGAGATAGTCCCACCCCACCCATCATGCCTTTCAGTGCACTGTGAGGGAGAAGACTTAGGAAATCAGGCTGGCAAGAGGCCCAGGCCAGTGTAGCCAGGGTTTTGATCTGGGAGGCCAAGGAAGGGCTGAGAGTTGCTGTTAGAGAAGATGGCCACCAGATGGCACCAGAGCACCAGAGTGCCCCCCTCTTGCCCCTGGAGCTATGCGCCTTCACCTTCAAGACTTGAGATGGGTCCTTGGTCCAGTGGGCCAATGGCTAGAGAGTTCGACAGGCTAACTTGGTCTGAGTCCCTTGACGGTTTGGAGACACAACTCTGGACCTAGAAATACCTGGCCTGGATTTTAGCCCTAAAACTTGCTAGAGTCAGGCTGGTCCATGTAGAATTGTACCCCTAGAAAGGTGGCCTTCCGGTTGTGAATGCACTGTGTCAGTACAGGGGTTTCTCTAGAGAGAGATCTCCTCAAGCTTTTTCTTCCCTCCCACTTGATGCTCTCCCTCCTCGGCCAGACACCTGCTGCAGGGAAGCTACCTCAAGCCAGGTAACTTTTATAAAGGCTGGATGGTCCTTGGGTCCCAGAGTTCAGTGGTGCTGATTGATTAGGGGCCTGTTCACGTACGTTACAATGTGGGGTCACTGATTTCAGGGTGTGGCTTGAGTCCTGGCTGAGTCTAAGATTGTCATGCTCTAGCCCGTCGTGTGTTGCTGTATGCCGAGATGGAGGGCAGCAAGGAAGCCACCACGGACACTGCCCCAGGCCACCGCAGCGCAGAGGTTGGCTGTTGGAGGCTGAGTCAGTGTCCGAGTTGCTGTTGGAGCACATTCTGGTCAAAGAGCCCTAGGAACCCAAGGGGCCTCCTCTCCTTCAGGCTGAAATACATGGCTGCTGCTGGGGTGGGGGGACCCCATGGCAGTGCTCCGTGCTGAGCTGTGGTTGCTGGGCACCTCTTCTTATCTGGCCATTTTTTTTTCACCTCATCGTATCCACATAAATCTGTGATCACATCTTTATTTCAAATTCAGCATGCTTATCTGGGAAAATGGCCAGAAACTTGGCAGACTCTCTGGGCTCCGTTTGAGGGGACAGGCACGTCCCTGGCTTGAATCCCGAATGGGCGGTTTTCTGAAACCAGGCTGACACCCCCTCCTCTCCTGCTGTGTGTTCAGTTCTCTGAGAGGAAGAGGACGATGACACTGGTCCATGCCCAAGACCAGCGCTTAAAACGACAAGCCCAGTGTTTACCACGGTTGTTTCTGGGCCCAAAGGTCTGCCTCTGGAGAAACACGGCAAGCTGGCCCATGGAACATGTCACACTCTTGCACCCGGGGCACCTGATCAGGCTGGACGTGCCCATCAGATGCTGAAGGCACAGCTGCGTCCCTGCCCTGAGGTGAGTCCATTTGGCCAGAGCAGGAGCGGTGCCCTGTCTCCAACCCAAATCCATAAGCATGTTCTGAGTGTCCCACAGCCCATCTTGAACTGCACCTCTGAGCCTGGAGTCTCAGCCAGGCGTCTGCCAGGGGCTCTGCCTGGGCTGGGGTTCAGCCTGGTGACCTTCAGTCTAACACCACCTCTCAGCCCTTCCTCCTGTTTCTCAGGAGCCCTAGAAGCTACCCTGGCCTGGGGCCCGGGAAGCTCCATTTTGTTTCTCCTCAGCTGGGGCGCTGAACGAATGCCCTCGACACTGGGGTCTTTCTCTCTCAGTCCCCCAGAGCGCTCACCCCAACTTACCCCGCCTCAGTACATAAAAACCTCTGCATCCCCACCCATGGGGTACCGAGAGCCTCCTTTAAATCAGTCCCAGCTGCCTTCCCGCTCAGGACCTTCCCCTAGTTCTGCTCCTTGAAACCGCGATTGCAGACAGGACATAGAGGTTCAGAGGGAAGGGGAACAAAGACATTTGGGGAGAACTCCTGAAAGATAAAGCCCAGGGAATCCTGTCTGGCCCCCCAAATAGCACCACTTTTACAAGCTCCATTCACGACCACTGGCCCCTTTGGACACGTGATGCCTTTACAGAGGCTGCAGGTTTGGTAGTTTCAAGGCGAAGATTCAAGACAGATATTGGGGGTCCAGTGTCCTTGCCCCTTGAGAAACAAAAAGCAAACCAACCCCAGAGAACACGTCCACCTCTCTGGCCCCTGGGCAACCAGAGCCGGTTGGAACCACCCATCAGAGGCAGAAGACACACATCTTTCTGTTCCCCGAGGTCAGTCAATTTGTGCCAGAGAGTCATCTTAACACATCCTAGGGCTCCCACTAACCCCTCTTGGCACCACCTCGTAGCCTGGAGGTGCAGCCAGGGGGCTTCAGATGGGCTTTGTCTGTGCTCTGGCCCCTCCCGGAGGTCATCTCCCCTACCACTGACTCTCAGCCTTTCCTCCGGTTTCCCTCAGCGGCCCCCCAGGGCTCTCCTGGCCTTGGGCAGCTGCCAGCTTGATGGAATTCCTCCTCACCTTCTAAGCCCAGTGAAGTGCCCAGAGAGAGGGGTAGATTCTCAAAGACTCCCAGCACGCACCCCACACCCCAACGTAAGGCCTTCAACCCTCTGTTTTCTCCACCCACATGTGCCATGAGAGCATCCTTTCAATCGATTACCCTACTTTAATTCCCGAGAACCACCTTTAAGTCTGCTCCCTGAACAGGGGTTGGGGACAGGAAAACAAGGCCCCAAGGGAAAGAGAGGAGGGAGTTAGGGGAGGGGTCTGGAAGCACAAATCCTAGCGAATTGCACAGTCGCCCAATCAAAGCAGCACCCCTTTCACGTGCTCCATTCACGACCACCACCCCTTTTGTCAGCTGACAACCACATGGAGTGGGAGGCTTGGCAACTGCAAGGCCAAGATTCAAGACAGACATTTGGGGTCCAAAGAGTAATCTTACCCCAGAGAACCCGTCACACTCTCTGGCCCTGGGCCACCCAGGCAGGCCAGAAATGCCCATCGGGTGCTGAAGGCACAGCTCTGTCCCTCCCTGAGGTGAGGTGACCTGGGACAGAGTGTTAGAGGCACCCTGTAAGCAGCCCCAGGTCTCTGAGCAGGTACTGAGTGTTCCGACACTCCTTCTGCAACTCCACCCCCGAGTCTGGGTGTGCTGCCAGGCAGGTACACGTGGTCTCTGCCAGTGCTGTGGTGCGGCCTGCTGACCCTCTGCTCTGACTCCATCTCTCAGCGCTTCCTCCTGGTTCCCTCAGCAGCCCCTGAAGGCACACGCTCCTTGGGCCCTGGCAGCTTGATTTCATTGCTCCTCTGCCACCCAACACAATGAAGTACCCTGGACACTGGGGTAATTCTCACAGCCCAGAGCACTCACCCCATCCTAACGGACCCCAATACATTCAAACCCTCTGCCTCCCCACCCGCTGTGTCTTGAGAGCTTTAAATCAATCCGCTTTCATTCACAAGACCTGTATTAAAGTTAGCTCCTTATGATACAGAGGTAGAGGCCCCCCTCCAAAAAAAAGGCTCAGGGAAGAAGTTTGGGGAAACATCTTGAGGAAAAAATCCAGTGCTTCTAACAGCCTCCCACCAAAATTATCACAACCGTTCTGAGCTCCATTCATGACCACCAGCCCCCTTTTACACCCCGCAACTTCACGGAGGCCAGCGGCTTGAAAATTTCTAAGTTCAGGACTCAAGACAGCTCTTTGTGCGTCCAGAGTCCTGCCTCTGAAAAAGCAAAGGGTGTTTTTCCCTCTAACGACACCTCTCAGCTCTCGCTTCTGTATCCCTCAGCAGCGCAACGGGACAAGCTGGCCTCGGACCCTGGCAGCTTGATTTCCTTCCTCCTCGCCCTTTTAGTGCAATGAGGGGCCCATCAGATGGGGGCACTTCTGTCTCCGTCTCCTGGAGGCCTCACCTCAGCCTGCTCCACGCCCATCCATGACATTTCTCTGCCTCCCCCCCACGAGAGCCTGGCTTGTTTCCACCACTCTCCCTTACTTCCCGCCACCCGCATCCAGGTCTGCCCAGAACACGGGTTAGAAACAGGCAGAAAGCTCAGATGGAAGCGCGGTTAGAAATGCAGGCGGAACTCTTGAGGGGCAAAGTACACAGATCGGCACAGCTGCCCCCCAAAACCGCCCCCTTCACATGCGCCATTCACAAACTTCCGCTGAATATTTCCTTTAACATAGCAACTTCCCTGAAGCTGGAGACTTGAAAACGGCAAGCTCAGGATTCAGACAGGTATTTCACATCCAGAGTCCTGCCTTTTGAGAAAGAAAAACCAGTCTGACGCCAGAGAACTTGTCAAACACTCTGGCCCCCGGGCTGCCTGCCTGGGCTTGACATGCCCATCCGATGCTGAAGGCACAGGCCTGTCCCCTCCCTGAAGTTAGGCAATTTAGGCCAGTGCACCCTGTAACCAACCCCAACAGGCTGGGCACCTCTCGGGGGTCCTACCAACCCATCTCCAACCTTAGCTCTGAGCCTGGAGGTGCAGCCAAGGAAGAGCAGGGGGACCTGCCCGTGCCCTGGTGCTGTCTGGTGGCCCTCAGCTCTAACATCGACTCTCAGCCCTTCCGCCTGTTTCCCTCAGCAGCACCCACCACCCATCAGGGGGTGGGCCTGCACTGCCCTTAGACCCCTGCCAGCTGCATTTCACTCCTCCTCACACTCTGAGTGCAACGAAGGGCCCTACAGCCTGGAGTGTCTCTCTTTCTCTCTCAAAGTCCCCCAGAGCACTCAGGCCAACCGACCCCACCCCGTCCATTAAAACCTTCTGCCTCCCCACCCACTGGGTCTTGAGAGTCTTCACAGAATGAGTCATCCTGCCTTAATTCTTGAGAACTGCCTTCAGGTCCACTCCCTGTAACTGGAGTCAGAGAGAAAAAAGAGACTCGGATGGGCAAGAAGGATGTTTGGCGAGGACTTTGAGAGAAAAAGCACAGAAATTAGCATGGCAGCCCAGCAAAACCCACCCCTTTTCCATGCTCTGTTCACAACTACCAGCCAG
This sequence comes from Sus scrofa, assembly GCF_054392235.1. NCBI lineage: Eukaryota > Metazoa > Chordata > Mammalia > Artiodactyla > Suidae > Sus > Sus scrofa. The sequence goes on from NC_139394.1 coordinate 66,933,085, forward strand.
GTTTTTTTTTTTACATGACACCTTCATGGAAGCTGGAGGCGTAAAGATTGCCAGTCCAGGACTCAGGACAGATACGTGTGGTCCAGGGTTCTGCCCCTTGAGAAACAAGGGCAACCCGACCTCAGAGAACCTGTCCGACTCTCCGCACCTGAGGGCAGCTGAACTACACTGGAAATACCCACCAGAGGATGGGGGCACATGTATTTCCCCTTCCTGAGGTGAGGCAATTTAGGATAGAGTGTCAGAGGCACCCTGGAATTAACCCAACTCTCCGGGCATGTCCTGGGGTACTTACCAACCCGAATTCAAGCCCACCTCTGAGCCCACCTCTGAGCCTAGAGGTGTGGACAGGGAGCTGCAGATGGGCTCTGCCTGTGCTCTGGCGCCATCTGGCGGCAGGCCCCTCTAACGACAACTCTTCACCCTTCCCCTCTTTCCCTTGAAATGGAGTTTTAACTAAAGAACAACCCCCCCTTGGCCAAGAAGGCAGGTGCAGGCCTTTCCAGCTATGCTCGTCACTATACCACCCTTCTTGTAATAATGTAACAACTGTGCCCTCTGTCCAAGCCCTCAGACCTGCTAATTAGGTACCCAGCATTGCTCATCAGTTCTGCTTCTGTAACCTTGCTTGCTCAGTCTCTTAGGGAGGCACACTGTCTGCTTGGGGATGGGGGAGGTCCGTGAAGCTTACGTGGGAAAATCAAGACCTTGTAGTGTATAGAAGTTACTGAGAACAAAGACCTGGTGCTCAGACTCTGGAGGTGACTCCTCTGAGCCTGCACCGGTGCTGAAAAAACCTGGCTTTTCCATATCTCCGAGTGCTGTTTGTCTCCTTCCATTGCCACAGTTTTTGCGGTTTCTGCAACATTTTGGTGCTTTGGCCGGGAAGCCGATAACCGAGCTGGCCTCTTGTGCTACCGTTGTCAGGGAACCGGGGAGGCCATGGTCGCCGGCCCGGTGACAGGTGGATAGCGCGCACTGGCCATTTTGCCGGATCCAGACCCTCACTTGGGCCGGGGCCTTGGGCCACACCGCTTCCCGAACAGACTCAGAAGGAGAGTGGAAACAGGTTCCTGGACAGGACGTCAGACTGGTGAGTGCCCCGGGGACATCTGCCCAAGTTAGGACCTGCCATACAGCGGAAGGAGAGACTGATCACCTCTCAGTGACCAAAGGGCCACTCAGGTCAGGGTTTGCTCCCTTGGCATCGGGAGGCTTGTCAGTTCTGGTGTGTGTGTGTGTGTGAGTGACTGGAGAGAACGAGCGCCCGTGCTCCACCGTCTTTGGACTACGGAGCCAGAGTGAGTCCTAACCTGCAGTTCCGCGGCGACCTCATACGGCTTCTGGTGGCCCTCTTCGGGGGGGTCCTGACGTTGGGGTTTATACAGTCCCACCTATGCTAAGAGACGCCTGAAATGTCTCCTCTGGGGGAGCCGTCAGGCGGACGAAGTGATTGTTACCTGAGGCCTTGTCCTCACTGTTTGTCTTGCGGCACCGGCACAGGGTGGGACTTCACACAATGGGTAAATCGGCTTCCAAGCCCACTGTCTTAGAGTGTATGGTTAAGAATTTTAAGGAAGGATTTTCTAGAGATTCTGGTGTTAAGTTGAGTCCTGGAAAACTGTGTACCCTCTACGCTAGAGTGGCCCTCCTTTGGTGTTGGCTGGCCTCTGGAAGGGACCTTAGATGTGTTCACAGTTGCAGCAGCATATAATGTTATAACAGGAGACCCTGGACACCCAGACCCATTTCCGTACATTGATCAATGGTTGGAAATTGCCTATTTGAGGCCCCCATGGGTTCGGTTCTGCACCACAGACCAGGGACAGTGTAGGGTGCTAGTAGCCCAGTCCAAGAAGAAAACCTTGTCTCAAAAGAAGGTGCCACCTATTTAGCAAGGGGAACCTGATGACTCGCCCCCTATGCCACCACGTTATGTGCTGCCAGCCCCACCTCCAGGAGCCGAAGGTCCCCAGATGCCAGATAGCCCACCGCCTTCTGTTTCTCCTCCTCCTTCTGCTTCTGAAGTTCCTGAGGCGATATCACCTCTGCAGCCAGATTCTCCAGAACCTATGAGCAGGTGCCTCCGTTCAGCTCAGGGAGCAGCCACTCCAGCATTACAAATGCCCTTACTGGAGACACGGGGACCACAGCAAGTCGCCCCCGATGGGACCATACAAGAGGGGGGACGTTTTTATTATTACCAGCCCTTTTCCACTGCTGACCTCCTCAACGGGAAACACCACACTCCCTCATATTCTGAAAAGCCTCAGGCGCTGATTGATCGCTTAGAATTCATTTTCCAGACACACTGTCCCACCTGGATAGACTGCTGGCAATTCCTTTTTACTCCGTTTGACACTGAAGAGTGCTGGCGAATTGTAACAGAAGCCCAAAAATGGCTTCAGGCCAATGCGGGGGTCGAGCAGACTTGGCAAACTGGGTGAGGGAAGCCCTCCCAGAAGAAAACCCCCACTGGGACTATGACACCGAGGAAGGGAAACGTAATCTAGAGAGGTACCGGCAGCCCTTCCTACAGGGGGCAAAAGCTGGCGCTAAAAAGCCCACTAATATAGCTAAGATCAGTGAGATACTACAAGAGCCGAATGAAAGCCCAGCCAAATTCTATGAGAGCCTATGTGAGGCTTTCGGAACCTACACCCCTTTTAATCCCAAGGCCCCTGAGAACCAACGGATGATAAATGCTGCCTTTGTGGGACAAGCCCAATCAGATATCCGTACAAAGCTACAGAAATTAGAAGGCTTTGCAGGAGAGAATGCTCCTAAACTGTTGGAAATAGCCAACAAGGTTTTTATTAACTGAGACCAGGTGGCCGGCCGTGATGCAGAAAAGAGAATGAAACAAAAAGTGACTCTTCTGGCAGCCGCCTTGTCAAAACCGGTGCCCCCAGTGGGACCACCCCATAGGGGACAAGGAACAAGGCCAGGGAAAAGGAGTCCCCTGGAACATGACCAATGTGCTTACTGCAAAGAAAAGGGACATTGGAAAAATGAATGCCCCAACTGTCCTGAGAAAAAGACCAAGGCCCCACCTAGCCAGTGCCGACCTGAGCCAGTCAGCACCAACCTGATTGGCCTAGCTGAGTCTGATTAGGGGGGACCAGGCTCTCTCCAACTGGGCCCCCAAGAGCCTATGCTCAGAATTCAAGTAGGGGGCCACCCCATAGACTTTAAGGTTGACACAGGTGCCGAAATTTCTGTGGTGACACAACCTGTGGCTCCCCTCTCGGGGAAAGAAACCACCACTGTTGGGGCCACAGGTAACCAAACCCACAGGCCCTTCTGCGGTCCTCGACGATGTCGGTTAGGAGGCCATGAAGTCATACATGAATTTCTTCACCTGCCTGACTGCCCAGTCCCCCTGATGGGAAGAGACCTGCTGGCTAAAATGGGGGCACAAATTTCCTTTTCTACTGATGGATCAGCCCAACTCAAATTGACAGAACCCCCCTCTCTTTTAATCATGGCTCTTGCTGTAGAAAGGGAAGAGGAATGGCTCTTGTACTCTCCCCCTTCAGAAATGGGGACCATTCCCCCAGAACTAGAGACTAAAATACCCATTGGTTTAGCTTGAAGGAAACCCACCAGGACTGGCAAAGCGCCACGCTCCTGTCTTAATTGATCTAAAACCCGGAGCTCAACCGGTAAAGCTACGGCAATACTCAATTCCCAGAGAAGCTCGACTGGGAATCCAGGTCCACCTGGATTGGCTGCTTCAGCATGGACTGTTAATAAAATGTCAGTCTCCTTGGAACACCCCTTTACTGCCTGTGAAAAAACCGGGAACACAGGACTACCGCCCAGTACAGGACTTGAGAGCCATAAATGAAGCAACAGTCACATTACACCTGTCCGTCCCTGACCCGTGTACCCTGCTAGGGCTGATCCCCTCCACTGCTGAGTGGTTTACTTGCCTGGACTTAAAAGATGCTTTTTTCTGCCTCCGGGTGGCACCTGCCAGTCAGCCCTTGTTTGCTTTTGAATGGGAGAATCCACATACAGGGACAAAGGAACAGCTCACCTGGACTAGACTCCCACAAGGATTCAAAAACTCTCCCACTCTTTTTAGCGGCACCCTAGCCGCTGACCTGGCTGAATTTCCTGGACAAAAGCTGGGCTGTATTTTGCTACAGTATGTTGACGACCTCTTACTAGCTGGCACCACGGAGGCTCAGTGCCTAGAGGGAAAAGAGCTCTCCTTTCCCTACTGATGGAGGCAGGGTAGCAGGTATCAAAGAAAAAGGCACAAATCTGCAAAAAACAAGCCAAGTATCTGGGCTTCAACATCATGCAGGGCCGACGAATGCTGGGGACTGAAAGAAAGCCTGCAGTTTGTGCCATTCCTGTCCCTACCACCCGCCGAAAGGTTCATGAGTTCCTGGGGCAACAGGATTCTGCCAGTTATGGATCCCCGGGTTTTCAGACTTGGCCAGGCCTCTGTGTGAGGCTCTAAAAGGGGAAGAAAAGGCTCCCCTTGAATGGGGACCAAGCCAGGAGGCAGCATTTCAGACAATCAAAACCAAACTCACTGAGGCTCCAGCCTTGGGACTTCCTGATGTAACCAGAGAATTTAACCTTTTTGTTCATGGAAAAAATGGGGTGGCTTTAGGAGTCCTAACTCAAGAATTTGGGCCTTGGCAGAGGCCAGTGCCATATGTGTCTAAACAAATTGACTCAGTTGTGGCCGGATGGCCTCCCTGCCTCCAAGCACTGACAGGTACCATCTTGTTGGTGAGAGAGGCTGACAAGTTGACTCTGGGACAAAACCTGAATGTTAAAGTCCCACACTCAGTTGTAACCCTGATGGATACCAGGGGCCACCATTGGCTCACACATGCACGAGTGACTCAGTATCAAGGGTTACTTTGTGAAAATCCACGGGTAAGACTGGAGGTTGTACGAACTCTGAACCCAGCCACTTTTCTGCCAGATGAAGCGGGGCCCCCAGACCATAACTGCTTGGAGGTACTAGATGAGGTGTTTTCCAGCAGGCCTGACTTGACTGACAAACCACTCCAAAATCCTGACCTGGTTTTATATACTGATGGCAGCAGCTTTATGGAGGATGGAAAAAGGATGGCAGGATATGCTGTGGTATCTGACTTAAAAGTGATAGAAGCAGAGGTGCTTCCTCAAGGCTGGTCAGCACCGAGAGCAGAATTATGGGCCTTAATCAGAGCATTGGAGCTCAGCCGAGACCAGCGAGTTAACATCTATACCGTATGCCTTTGCAACTTTGCATGTTCACGGAGCTTTATATAAAGAAAGAGGACTCCTCACTGCTGAAGGAAAAGGGATTAAAAACCAGGCTGAAATCTTAAAGCCCCTAGAGGCAGTATGGGAACCTAAAGAAGCTGCAGTTATCCACTGTAAAGGCCACCAAAAGGGAGACGGCCCAGTGACAAAAGGAAACTGTAGTGCTGATACAGCTGCCAGACAGGCAGCCCGGGGACAACAGCCAGACAAACCTAAGGTCTTGCTGGCCCCAGAAGTGCCAGCTGTCCCCAGATATTCTCCAGAGGAAGAAAAATGGATAAGGGAGGAAAGAGAAGCTAAAACTAAAACGGGATGGTGGGTCACACGGGACCACTGAGTTTACGTTCCAGAACACCTGGCCTACAGACTAGTCCACCAACAACATAAGCTAACCCACATGGGCAAAACTGCCTTAGAGACCCTACTGGGCCGGTACTATCTCATTACTCGTCTTCCTGCACTCTGCTCCTCTGTCTCCCAAAGATGCATAACCTGTTTAGAGAATAATGCCCGCCAGGGGCCCCACAGACCAACTGGGGCACAACACTGTGGACTGTCCCCATTTGAAGATATGGGAGTGGACTTCACTGAGGTCACCCCTAGTGAGGGGAACAAATATTTACTAGTCTTTATCTGTACTTTTTCAGGATGGGTAGAGGCCTTCCCTACCCGAACTGAAAAGGCAAGGGAAGTAACTAAGGCACCCCTGAGAGACATTATTCCCGGATATGGAATGCCTCTGACCATCGGGTCGGATAATGGACCGACATTTGTGGCTGAAACAGTACAGCAGGTGGCAAAAGCTTTACAGATCCGATGGAAACTGCATTCTGCTCATCGCCCTCAAAGTTCAGGGAAAGTAGAATGCATGAACCGGACCCTTAAACAGACACTGGGAAAGTTATGTCAGGAAACTGGCTTGCCCTGGGTAGACATGTTGCTGGTGGCCTTCCTAAAAGTGAGATGCTCACCCCTATGGGAATACAATTCTCGCCATTTAAAATCTTACATGGAAGGCCACCTCCACTAATCAGTTTAAAAGGAAACACCAGGGAGTTGGGAGACTTGGAATTACATAAACAATTACAAGGACTGTGGCTCACTATTTCTCAGATACCTAAATGGATCACAGACAGAATACCTGTGTCCTTAGGTATAAGAGTTCACCCCCACAAGCCGGGGGACCAGGTGTGGATAAAGGACTGGAAAAAGGAGCCTTTGAGGCCGGTATGGAAGGGCCCCTATACTGTAATTCTAACCACTCCCACTGCTCTTAAAGTAACAGGAATAGTGGATCCATCATTCCAGAGTTCAACCGGCTGGCCCAGCTGAGGACTGTGGAGAGTGGGAGACTGCCCTCGATCCGGAGAGACCTCTTCGCCTGACAATACAGAGGAGGAGACGACGATCTCAAAGCCCTGCCCTGACCACACCGGAAGCTGGTCAGTCAACGCACGGCTGAAGCTTGAGGAATTGGCTGCCTGGTAAAATAAACTGCCTTACCTCCCTTCCACAAGAGACTCTGTTACTGTCATATACTGTTATCTTATGACCAACATGTCTGTTTGCTGCCTGTTGCTGTTAATCTGTCCCCTTTGGTTCTGCCAGGATCCACATCCTCATGTGCCCCATGCATTCAAGTGACCCGATCAGATCAAGGGGTTACATGGACTTTGCTTTGCTCCACTCGTTTCTCCTGTTCTGGAGAAATTCATGGAAGTTGTACTCACAACAGGACCACTTATTCTATCTGTCAACAGGGGGACCAGTACACTTGCTTTGATCCACGATACTCACCAACTGAGGAATGGTTAGAAGTCCGGCGCTCTCATAAATCAGGGCAGCTAATTAATCAGACCCAAATTATCAACTCCAAGTTGTCAGTATCAATATTTTTGATGCCTGTGAAGCTATAAATGGGTCGTGGACTTCTGCTAGATCATGTGGAAGCCCGTCATGGGAAAGAGAATGTAGGCTCCAGCATAAATATATGTGCTGGGGGACCACCTGGAGCGGTTGCCAGGAATGCACTTACTGGAGCTGCGTGGCCTGGCAACCTAAAATAAGGGAGACAAAACAGCTGGCCTTCCAAAGGGTACAGCCCCTCCAGACTGCCAGACTAAAGCTTGTAACCCAGTTAATTTCACTATTTTCAATTCCAGTGAGCCCAAATAGAAGGAGGGTTTCAAAATAAGCATTCGCATTGACAGAAGAGGCCTAGACCCTGGAGCTGTGTTACATTTCCAGAGAATCATGTTTGCGCTCCAAGCTGCCTCTCACAGCGTCTTTCATTCCCTTTATGAAGAGGTAAGAAGCACCCCACCTCCCATTCCGGCCACAACTAAGAACTTGTTCTTAGCCCTGGCAGAAACTATTGCACAAACTCTCAAGGTCTCCTCTTGTTATGTATGCGGGGGAATGAACACAGGAGACCACTGGCCTTGGCAAGCCAGAGAACTGGACCCATTAGAGCCTCATAATGAGCCTACATTCCCCCAACTCACCAATGGGGTATGGCTCCTCAGAACTGCTATCATAGGCAGAAACTCTCTTGCAAGGCGGGGAGGACGGTTTAATGTTTCAGTTGGATGCCTAACATGTTTAGGCCTAAGGTATTATAATCTGACTGCCCAAAAGCCTCAACGGTGGCCATCCTCCAAGCTCTCAGAGCCCAAGCCTAATCCCCTGTCCAACTTTTCCCACTTCTGACCAGCATTGGAAGATATCAGTGCTAATATCCAATGGCGGCTACCAAAGGGATTATATTGGATTTGTGGGAAAATGGCCTATTCCATACTCCCCCCGAATTGGGCTGGGGCCTGTGTACTGGGAACAATGAGACCTTCCTTCTTCCTGCTCCCACCATCACTAGGGGAACAACTGGGAGTTCCTATATATAGGGCACAGGGTGCCCAGAGAGACCGGAGGGCTCTCCAAATTGGAGACTGGAAAGATGATGAATGGCCCCAGAACGGATAATTCAATATTAAGGACCTGCCACCTGGGCAGAGGATGGCTCTTGAGGGTATCCCACCCCTATCTATATGCTGAACCACATCATCAGACCACAGGCGGTTTTGGAACTTATAGCAAATGACACTGCAAGGGCCTTGACTATATTGGCCCAACAACAAACTAAAATGCACAGTGCAATCTACCAAAATCACTTGGCCTTGGATTATCTACTTGCTTCTGAAGGAGGGGTTTGTGGAAAATTTAACTTAAGTAATTGCTTTCTACAAATAGATGACACTGGAAAGGTAGTAAAAGAAATTGCTGACCGCATGACTAAACTTGCCCATGTACCTGTACAAGCTTGGAAAGGATGGGATGCAGACAGTCTCTTTGGTAAACGGTTCTCTTGGTTGGGAGGAAGTAAGACAATGGTCGGACTAGTCATGGTTATACTCGCAGGGTGCCTACTTATTCCCTGCTTTGTACGTCTCCTGATAAGTACTAAAAGGTTTTATAAGAACCATGGTTGAAAGAAAAACAGCCTCCCACCTGCTACTTATCAGAGGCTACCAAAGGGTTATGCCTGATGATGATGTGTAAAGGGTGCAGATGCACCCTGAACATCAAGAGGGGGGAATGAAATGGACTTTTAACTAAAGAACAACCCCCCCTCGGCTAAGAAGGCAGCTGCAAGCCTTTCCAGCTGTGCTCATCACTATGCCGCCCTTCTTGTAATAATGTCACAACTGTGTGCCCTCTGTCCAAGCCAGCAGCCCTGCTAGTCAAGTACCCAGCATTGCTCATCAGTTCTGCTTCTGTAACCTTGCTTGCTCAGTTTCTCAGGGAGGAACACTGTCTGCTTGGGGATGGGGGCGGTCCGGGAAGCTTATGTGGGAAAATCAAGACCTTGTAGTGTATAGAAGTTACTGAGAACAAAGACCTGGTGCTCAGACTCTGGAGGTGACTCCTCTGAGCCCGCACCGGTGCTGAAAAAACCTTGCTTTTCCATAGCTCCGAGTGCTGTTTGTCTCCTTCCATTGCCACGGTTTTTGTGGTTTCCACAACACGACCACTGTGGAAAATGGTATGGAGATTCCTCAGAAAACTAAAAACAGATTTACCATTTGACCCAGCAATTCCACTTCTGGGCATCTATCCAGAAAAAACCATGACTTGAAAAGATACATGTATTCCAATGTTCATTGCAGCACTATTTACAGTAGCCAAGACATGGAAACAACCTAAATGTCCCTTGAAGGGGAGTGGTTAAAGAAGACGTGGTACATATACACAATAGAATATTACTCAGCCATTAAAAGGAATAAAATAACAGCCTGGATGGACCTAGAAACTATCATGCTAAGTGAAGTTTGTGAGACAGTGAGACACCAACATCATATGCTATCACTTACATCTGGAATCAAAAAAAAATTAGGACACAATGAATTTTTTGCAGAACAGATATTGACTCACAGACTTTGAAAAACTTAGTTTCTAAAGGAGACAGGTTGGGGGGTTGGGGGACGGCTGGAGGTTTGGGATGGAAATGCTTTAAAATTGGTTGTGATGATGCTTGTACAGCTATAAATGTAAGAAGATTCATTTTAAAAAAGGGAAAAAGTGATGTCACTGATAGTTAACAATGAATCAAACCTAAAGTTACAATGAAATAAACCTAAACTAATACTTAATCTATTCAAACTTTGTTAACCCAACAAAAGTATGCATTTAAGGAATGATTTTTAAAAAGGCAAAAGGAACTCTACAACTACACACCTGGCCTCTTTATAAGAAACATTGCCTCTAGCACTTCTGGCATTCGAGGCTCTGCCTGCACAGTGCTATCTGTTTATGGTCACTACATCCTGAGTGTGGAAAGGTGGCACAGCCATCTGTTCTCCAAATAGGGACTGTGTGACTGGTTACATGAGGGTTTTACTCTCTCTTTTTAATCAGTGAAATTGACCTTCCCAAGTAAAGGCAGGAATAATTTAAGTTGAGAAGACCCTATGGAGCTTTAAGTAATTAAAAAACCAGTAACAACTTTAAGGGTACCATAGTTTTTAATGGATTAGCAATTTTGGTTGGGATGCCCATAGAGAATAAACCTGATCTCGGGAGACAGCAGCGAGCACTGGCTTGTGTGACATCTTAATTTCCTGCTCAGGAATTGAACTTAGGCAGGCTGGCTGAAAACCAGGAACCCTAGCCTCTAGACCATCAGGGGCCAGAGGCTAAAATCAGAGCTGCCCTGACTTTGCCCCCATTGAAAGCAAGTGTTTCAAGGAGGCAAAAACTATAGAAAGAGTCATAAAGTTTATTATTATAAGCACAGCACATGTGGAAGAACATGCAGGGAAGTATTTAGAAGCACAACAGCACACTCTCCTGCTGGTGGGGAGAGTGCCACAGCATCATTAAATCACTTACACAGAGTAGATCTCCCAGGTCTTGGTTTTCCTCTGGCCAGCTATCTTGCTTTCTCACACTCGATTGAACCCAGGGCCCTCCTAGGTGTGTGTGTGTATCTTTTAGCCCAGACGGATTCCAGCACAGGGGTTTATGGGAAGGCTGAGAGCATCAATTACGGGGTGGTACCCCTCCCTTTTTAATGCTAAGAGTCTTTCTGCACATGTGTAGTTGGGGTCTCCCTGACCCCAAGGATGGGAAGTATGTGACCTCTTGATCTTTTACCCAAGCAGGGCTTAGCCCCTCTCTGCCCTGCCTTACCATTATTTTAAAGTGTCCACAGGAGAAAAAGCCCAGCTATTTATCCTGCTCCTGTTATTTTCTCTTGAAGTATAAGCAGGAGGCAGTTGTAAATATATAACCTTGAGCCTATTTATCTTCTGCCTCAAAACAATCTTGGAGTGATTAAAATTCAGACCAGTTAATCAAAACATCTTATCACCTACTGATCTAAAGGACTGACCATTGGAACAAGTTACCTTAGGGATAACAGGATAATCCTATTCATTTTTTTTTTTTTTTCCTTTTCTAGGGCTGCTCCCGTGGCATATGGAGGTTCCCAAGCTAGGGGTCAAATCGGAGCTGTAGCCGCCAGCCTATGCCAGAGCCACAGCAATGGGGGATCTGAGCCACATCTGAAACCTACACAACAGTTCATGGGAACACTGGACCCTCAGCCCATCGAGCAAGGCCAGGGTTCGAACCTCCAACCTCATGGTTCCTAGTTGGATTCATTAACCACTGAGCCACGATGGGAACTCCCATAATCCTATTCTAGATTTCCACAGTAGGGTTACAACCTCAATGCTGGATCAGGACACCCCAATGGTGTAACTGCTATGAAGGGCCTGTCTGTCCCACAGTGAAAGTCCTACACGGCTTGAGTTCAGAATGGAGCGGTCCTGGTCACCTTCTATCTACTATAGATTTCTCCCAGTAAGAAAGGAAAAGAGAGATGAGGCCTAATTTTCAAAATGTCTTCAAACTAATTGAGGATATAATCTACCTTCGATTAATTTATACACCCCCTACTGTAGAACAGGGTTTGTTACGGTTTTCAGAGCCCAGCAAGTGCATAAAACTGGAACCTTTATCCACAGTGGTTCAAGTCCTCTTCCTAATATGCTTACAATCAGCATTCTTCCACTAATCACCCAGTCTGACCTGCTATAGTGTTCCTCACATTAAGTGAATTAAAACTCCTAGGCTGTCTACCAATCCAGAAAGGGTCAAATAGCGTCAGCCCCTATGGCTTATCATAACCCATTACTCACGCAGTCAAGTTGCTTATTAAAGAGCTACTACGACCAACACCATCATCAACTTGTACATTGTGGCAGTAATGCTACCATTAACACTGGCTGTCCCATTATGAATTCCTCTCCCCATGTCACATCCACTCAGTGACATAAACCCAGCTATACCTTTATATTAGTTATATGAAGCCTAGCCGTTTATTCCATCTGCTGGTCTGGATGAGCTTCAGATTCAAAATGCACACTCATTGCAGCTCTCTGTGGGCAACAGCACAGACCATCTCATTCAAAGTAACACCAGCAGTTATTCTCTTATCAGTCCTACTGATAAATGGACCTTTACGCTTTCACCAGTAACTGTTACACAAGAGCACCTGGGCTGATTTTCCCACCTTGACCCCCTGACCAGAACTTGATTCTTCTAGCAGAAATCCAGTGGAGTCCCCTGTAATTTAACAGAAGTAGAATCAAAATCTGTATTAGGCTTCAATATAGAAAGTGTAGCAGGCCCATCTCCTTGTTCTTCCTAGATACTGTGTCAACATCATTGTAATGAATTTTTCATAATAATCCTACTTTTAGGAGCATTTCACAACCCCTACAGGTCAGAATTACATACAGCCAATGTCATAATTAAAACATTCCCTAACAATCTCCCTTCTATGAATTTGAGCACCTTACCCACAGTTTTGATATGATCCACTTACATATCTAATAATGTTTTTTTTTTTTTTACCATTAGCCCCCGTAAATGAGAGGTTTCACTACCTGTCCTCACATCAGAAATCCCACCATAAATTTAGTATGTCTGACAAAAAAGTTACTTAGAGCAAATAAAAAAGGTCTAAACCCTCTTATTCCTAGAATTCTAGGAACTGAACCTACTGTTAAGAGTTTTACATGCTCCCTGCTTCCATGTTATATCACATGCGAGAGAGAGGTCCACAGAGTGAGCTCTCAGGCCTATACCCCCAAGAGGTTGCTTAGATCCTTCCTGTGCTAATGAACCCTATTGCTTTTACTGTCATTCTACTGACCATCAGTTCAGGAAGCATAATCGCAGTAACAGGCGCACAATTATTATTATTGTTTTTGTCTTTTTGCATTTCTTGGGCCACTCCCACAGCATATGGAGGTTCCCAGGCTAGGGGTTGAATCAGAGCTGCAGTCACTGGCCTACACCAGAGCCACAGGAATGCGGGGATCCAAGCCATGTCTGCAACCTACACCACAGCTCACAGCAACACCGGATCCCTAACCAAGCCAGGGATTGAACCCGCAACCTCATGGTTCCTTGTTGGATTTGTTAACCACTGAGCCATGATGGGAACTCCCAGGTGCACAATTATTAACATTAGCCACATTCTAGTAAAAAAAATTAACCCATAAGCCATAGAAGCATCCAGCAAATATTTTCCAAAACACATCAATACTACTTATGATGGCTATTATTATTAATCTAATATACTCTGTTCAGGGAACACAATAAATTACAAAAATCTTTAGTACAACAGCATCTACCATCAAAACAACAGCTTTTGTCATAAAATTGGAACACTCCCAATTTCATCTCTGACTGCCTGAGGTGACATAAGGCTTCCATGAAGAGCAGGCCCGATGCTATAATGGGACAGACCTGCACCCCTAACAGTTTTATACCAAATCTTACCATTCATCTGATCTCAGAGAGACAGCAATGAATGATGGCTTGAAGCAGGATCTTAATTCTCTGCTCAGGAATTGAACCTGGGCAGCCTGGGTGAGAACGAGAAGCCCTGGCTACTAGACTAGCTAGAGGCTAGAAGCAGAATACCCTGATTCTTGGGAGTTCCTGTTGTGACACCGGGGAAATGAATGTGGCTGGTATCCATGAGGATGCCAGGTTGATCCCAGGCCCCACCCAGTGAATTAGGGACCTGGCATTGCCATGAGCTGTGGTATAGGTCATAGATGCAGCTTGGAGCCCATGTTGCTGTGGTGTAGGCTGCCTGCTACAGCTCTGATTTGACCCCTAGTCTGGGAACTTCCATATGCCTTGGTGTGGCCCTAAAGACCAAAAAAAAAAAAAAAAAAAAGAATCCCCTGATTCTTGCCCCCTGTTGAAAGCAAAATATTTCAAGGAGGCAAAGACTGTAAAAACAGGCATAAAGTTTAGAGTCAGAGACAAAGTCCAACACGTGGGAAAGCACAGAGAGAAGCAGCCTATTTCTCTGAGGCAGAAGCAAAGCAGTAAAACACATCCAGAGGAGGAGCAAGACTCAGGCCTCCCCCTGAACGAGGAGCACCCAGAGAGGTGGTGGAAACCCCTTACACGGGCCTGTTCTTCTGGGTCTTTGTTTTCCTTTGGCCAACTGTTTTATCTTTCACACCCAGGGCCCTCCCCGATCTGTGTGCACATCTTTTGGCCGATATGGATTCCAAAGTCAGGCCTGTGGGAAGGTTATCTAGACTTACTATGGCTTGGCATCCCTCACTTCTTGACCCAGAGGGGTCTTTCTGGGCATGTGCAGTCGGGGTCTCCCTGACCCTGAGGATGGGAGGTATGTGACCTCTTGGTGTTTTGACCAAGCAGGGCTCAGCCTCTCTTGTGATCCTGTCATTGCCATTGTTTAACAAGGTCACAGAAGACAAGCACCAGGTATTTGCCTTGTGCCCATTGTTATGTCCATCCTGAAGTACAGACAGGTGACTCTTGTAAATATTTATCCCAGAGCCCACCTATCTCCTGCCTCAGGAAATGAAAACAAGAGGCTAGTTACACCTTTCTCCCGCCTCGGGAAGGGTCCGCAAGAGGTTAGTTGTAAATGTCTACCCTGGAGCCTTGCTATCTCCTGCTTCATGACCTAAACATACCATCAGTCAGCTCTATCATGAATCACAAGTGGAGGCTGCAGGGGATTCAACCAGGATCAACTACAGAAATTATGGCCTGTGCACCAAGTGTCTACAAAGCATGAGTGACAGCTATTACAATGCACAATCCAGCTGTCACAATCCTTAATGCACTGATTGATATCATCATAACACTGTCTTCTTACTACCGATGTCCAGCTCAGGTGCCACAACAGCATCATCATCACACACATAAAAACACACACCTCCCACCACAGCCCTTCTCCTCACCACAGGAGCACCAATTGGAGGTCTCCCACCACTATGAGAGTCTTTACCCAAGTGCGTAATTATTCAAGAAATAACAAAAATGATTACATCATTCTAGTATCATCATTCTAGTAGCCATCAGAGCACTACTCAGCATATATTTCTACTTGTGGCTATCATTCTCCCCATCACTATATTCCCTTCAATAAACATAAAGACACAATGACAATTTGCACATACCAAACTGTTGGAGGCATGAATATGAGACGTGACACAGAATGGAAAGAAAAGGCTGGCACCATAGAGTGGCTGTAGAAGTCAGTCTATACAAAGTCTTGTGACTCTCTCATGACCCTTGAGGCAAGGCAAATGAGAACATCATCAAAGAATGGCATCTTGAGAACAAGACTGCTGAAGTATTGATGGTGCTGATGGAAAACCATCAGCTCTGACCCTCCCAGGACTGGAGCCTTGGGGGATTTTTGGAAGAGGCCATAGATGGCTTGACGCAAACAACAAATTAAGGCCTGGGAGGGCTAAAACATTTATGATTACTTTATGTGCTTAGGAATGCCTGTCCTAGCATATCTTGCTTCCAATCTGTTTGAAGTAAAATACCAATGTATCCCCTGCACGTACAAGGAAGTGGAAAATACTAAATAAAAACCATGAATTAGAGTTCCCGTCATGGTGCAGTGGTTAACGAATCCGACTAGGAACCATAAGGTTGCGGGTTCGGTCCCTGCCCTTGCTCAGTGGGTTGACGATCTGGTGTTGCCGCTGTGGTGTAGGTTGCAGACGCGGCTCGGATCCCGCGTTGCTGTGTCTCTGGGCTCGGATCCCGCGTTGCTGTGTCTCTGGCATAGGCCGGTGGCTACAGCTCCGATTGGACCCCTAGCCTGAGAAACTCCATATGCCGCGGGAGCGGCCCAAGAAATAGCAAAAAGACAAATAAATAAATAAATAAATAAAATTTAAAAAAACAACAAAAACCATGAATTGGCTCGAGGGTTACTATTGCCTCTTGAAGGCAGTAGACCCCTCATCCCCACTCTAGTTCTTTGTCTCTTTCTTCTTATTTCTGTGGTACTGCCAACTTTAGGACCTGTGTTGACAAGCAGGCTTTGTCACAAAACAAGTAACCTTCCTTGATTACCAATCTTAACATCAACTCTATTATTACAATTATTTCATTTATTTATTTATTTATCTTTTTTGGGCCATACCTATGGCATATGGACATTCCCAGGCTAGGGGCTGAATCAGAGCTGTAGCTGCCAGCCTACACCACAGGCACAATGGCAGATCAGAGCTGCCTCTGTGACCTACATCACAGCTCACAGCAGTGCTTGATCCTTAACCCACCGAGTAAGGCCAGGGATTGAACCTGCATCCTAATGGATACTAGCTGGATTCTTAACCCAGAAAGCCACAATGGGAACTCCCTCTATTACTACAATTAACACCCATTCTATCAGTGCTGGACTAGGAATTTAGGTTTGTTTTGACCAAGAGTTTTGAAAATCCTAAGCAAATATAATTGAATTCCTGAAAATAAGGATTGCAAGCCTCTAGCCTACACCTCTAGCCTGCAAATCACACTCTTTAAGATGGGCTTCTGATCTAGGAAATTTTAGGTTAACAGGTAAATATTCTAGTCAGTTGGCTATAATCTACTTGTCTCACCTTCAAGAGAAGTAAAAGTCTGGAAAAGCAGGTGTAGAATTGAAGCTACTTCTTTGAATTTGCAAATCAATTGGTTGATTCGTCACAGGGTTTGGCAAAAAGAGGGCTCCATCTCTTTCTTTAGATTTATACTCTAATGCTTGCTCAGCCATTTTACCTGTGTCCATACACTGCTGATTGTTTTCAACACATCACAAAGATATTGGCACTTTGTATTTACTATTTGGTGCCTGAGCTGGAACAGTAAGCAACACCTGAAGTCCAGGAATCCATGCTGAGCTGGGCTGATCTGGAGCCTCCGGGAGATGAGCAAATCTGTAATGTAGTCACGGCAGCCCCTGCATTTGTGTAACAATTTTCTTTATAGTTGTGCCTATTATGATTGGAAGGTTTGGAACCATCTTTTTTTTTTTTTTTTTTTTTGTCTTTTTGTCTTTTGTCTTTTTTTTTTTTGTTGTTGTTGTTGCTATTTCTTGGGCCGCTCCCGCGGCATATGGAGGTTCCCAGGCTAGGGGATGAATCGGAGCTGTAGCCACCAGCCTACGCCAGAGCCACAGCAACTCGGGATCCGAGCCACGTCTGCAACCTACACCACAGCTCACGGCAACGCCGGATCGTTAACCCACTGAGCAAGGGCAGGGACCGAACCCGCAACCTCATGGTTCCTAGTCGGATTCGTTAACCACTGCGCCACGACGGGAACTCCCGTCTTGTTCCACTAATAACTGGGTCACCTGATGTCACATTTTCCCCCACATACATAATATAAGCTTTTGGATACATCCCCCCTCATTCTTACTCCTACTTGTGTCATCACTAGTAGAGCCGGTTTTGGTACCAGTGGAAGCACACATCCACCTATAGCGGGCAATCTGGCACATGCAGAAACCTCTGTCGACCTAACCATTTTCTCCTTAATTTTAGCAGATGTTTCCTCAAATCTTGCTGCTATTACTTTTATAACTGCAATCTTTAATATAAAACCACCAGCCATTATTCCAATGCCAAACATGATTGTTTGACCAGCCCCAGTTAAAGCCATATCACTATAATTATCATTCTCAGCCCTAGTGTGACCAAGCCAGTGCCCTGCAGGGCTCCTAGGCACACAAGCTTTTCTGTGCCCTCCACTGCTTGGTTTTAGGGAATACACTTCCACCTCCATGACCTTCCCTGGGTTCCAAAGGGCAGGTTAAAACAGTTGCTAAACAGGGAAGGGAGGGGATGCAGAGATCAGAGAGGAGCAATTAAGAAACAATGGTGCAGCTTTGGGGCAGGGTCTTGGTCCCCCCTCAAGGAATATGGAAAATAAGATCTTTGAGTTCTTCTGCAGAACCAGAACCCCCAACACATGGAAGGTGTTAATGAAACATTCTCTATTCCAGAAGGAAGACCATTGAACACCAGCTTTGAAAACAATGCAAGCTTGCCTCTACTCTGATCCTTATCTGCAGCCCTATTTTTCCCTCCTAAAACTATAAAACCACCTCCCAATCACTCCTGGGGTGGGTGGGGGTGGGGGCAGGGGGTGGGCACAGTTTTTAAGGCCTTAGCCTGCTGTGACCCTCCTTTGCCAGGCAAACAGTAAAGATATTTTTTCTCCTTCACCCAAAACTCTGTCTCTGCATTTGTATTCAGCACTGGTGAGCAGCGGCCAAGTTCTGGCAACACTAGCAGCCAGAATGACCATACTGTTAGGTCAAAAATCTAAATACTTTCTTTGACCCTGCAGGAGGAAACCCAATTCTATACCAACACCTAATTTGATTTTTAGTCACACCGAAGTCTGTACTCATAGCCTGCCAGGGTTTGGAATTATCTCACATATCAGTACATACTCTTTAGATCAAAAAGTGCTTTTCAGATACATGGGAATGGTATGAATCACATGCACTGGCTTTTTAGGATTTATCTTGTGGGGCCATCTACCCTACAGATAGATGTGGACCCATGAACTTACTTTACATCAGCTGCTATAATTATGAGGCAGAATCATAATTCAGGTAGTGTAGGAACAAGGGCTTTGTTATATTCCGTGATTAATGTCCACGGTTTAAGATTTGTAAAAATGAATCAAGACAAACAGGCCTTGCTTGGTGCAAGATGACTATTGAAAGTACATTTGTTTTAGGTCAAGGTGGGAATTAACCCCTGACCTATACATTCAATTATCAAAAGAATGTAAAGAGTGGCGACTCTAAGTCTAGGGGAAAGAAGAGTAAAAGTACCATAAAACTAATGGAACACACCCTGACTCTAAAGTCCCTGCTGGACAAGGCCTGATATAGGTAAAGTGGGCAAGGCCAACGTGAAAAAGAACTGATGGTAGGACCCCATGTTGGTACCTCTGTCTCTAAGAGATAAAACCTCCATAGAGATGAGAGAAGGGGAATCTTCCTCCCCCTCCCAGTGTCTGTGCTGGGGGCTATTTGCTTTCCTGAAATAAAGACTTTCTGCTTGCTTGCTGCCTGTATGTGTTTGCGAAGTTCATTCTTTGGCTCTGTGAACAAGAACCCAGATTCTGGTAACAAATATTGTTATTCCTATAGGAGTAATAGCATTTACTGATTAGCAACTCTTCATTGAAGTAGTATATTATGACATCTGTGTGAGCTTTAGACTTTTTTTTGGTCTTTTTGCCATTTCTTGGGCTGCTGCTGTGGCATGTGGAGGTTCCCAGGCTAGAAGTTGTATCGGAGCCATAGCTGCCAACCTACACCACAGCCACAGCAACGTGGGATCCGAGCCATGCCTGTGACCTACACCACAGCTCACAGCAATGCCAGATCCTTAACCCACTGAACAAGGCCAGGGATTGAACCCACAACCTCATGGTTCCTAGTCGGATTCATTAACCACTGAGCCATGATGGGAACTCCCTTGAGCTTGAGACTTTATTCTTCTTTTTTACAACAGGTGGTTTTACAGGAAGCATCTTATTCCATTCATCCCTGGACACTGTCCTCCATGGCACACACTCTGTGGCAGGGCACTTCCATTATGTAATGTCAGCAGGAGCAGCCTGCACTGTTACAGGAGTCTTTGTACACTGAGTTCCACTATTCTCAGATTTACAGTTAACGTGAGCAAAAATTCACTTTGCAATTGCATTTGTAGTGGTAAATATGACCTCCTTCCCTCAGTGCTTTCTTTGTTTTTCAGCGATGTCACCACATTACTCCCATTACCCCGATGCACACACAACATGACATACTTCATCTATAGGCTCATTCACTCAGTAGCAGCAGTGATGCTAATTATCTTCATCATCTCAGAAGTATTTGCATCCAGATAAGACTTCTCTTCAACTACAACTACCACTACTCACAGAGAAATGGTTACCAACCTAGAATGGTTACACGATGCCTCCTCCGTGTGCTGTGTTTGCAGAGGCTACCCATGTACATGTGAAATAAAAAAGGAATCCAATCCTTGTCCACAGGTGTCAAGCCAGCACCATAACCATTTTGTCTTTCTCAGTAAGTGACGTATCAGGTAAAAATTACGTTGCTTTGTCAAAGTCAAACCATAGGCAGAAATCCTGTATATCACCAGGCGTATCCATTTCAGGTAGGCTCTTAAGAGGCGATATCACCCATCATGGAAGGACATACATTTTCATGATCACATATCAGTAACCATGGTTGGATAAGTTCTCTAGTCTTTTATATTATTTTACTAATATTGACAATGAAACTGATTCATACACATACACTAGATGTGTATGAATGGACAATCTGAACCATTTACCAGCTGCTGTTCTAATCTTTTTTAAAAAAATACATAAAGTCTAAACCCATTTCTGGGTGGCATTATCTATCATAACCCCATTTTTCATGGTTTTCTAGTGGCCGTCTTCTATTCAGGTCAGAGCGGAATTCTTACATTTCACAAATACCTCACGATTGTGCCTGTGTCTGCCCCTCAAGTCAATCTAATTATGTGACTCTGGCTCTTAAATGCCTTACTGGCTTCCTGTTACAGCGCGAGGAAATTCATGACACCGTCTATGACCTACAGAATCCACCACGAACTGGGATGCAATTTTTTTCTTCTTCTTCTGGCCACACTGCAGCATATGGAGTTCCCAGGCAAGGGATCAGATCTGAGCTGCAGATGCAGCCTATGCTGCAGCTGTGGCAATGCTGGGTTCTTAACCCACTGTGCTGGGCTGGGGATGGAAACCGCTTCCCATTGCTCCAGAGACGCTGGTGACCCCGTTTCACCACAGCGGGAAGCCCCACGGTTCTAATCTTAACTTCCCATCTGCATTGCCAGTCCTTTACATGATACATGAAATCAGTCACTCCTCCCTAAAAACCGCAGGTCATCAATGACACTGAAGCTGCTAATACACAGATGGGGAAGATTTAAACCTCTACATCAGAGAACCAGGAGAATTATGACTAATAGAAGTCAACAGCTGAATAATAGAATCATTGAATATTAATTTCACCTGAAAATGTTTTACATTCATTAGGTGTTCCCTCTTTAGACCTAAACACAGCTCCTATTCCAGGACGCCTAAATTAGAGACCCTGATTCTGACATGACCAGGCCTATATTGTGGAAAATGATCAGTTCATGTTGTTTTCCTGGGTTCAAGACATGACAGAGGGAGATGGCCGAGACGCGGGGTGAACCCGGAGTCCAGGGTGGATGTGCTGTCTCCCTCCATCATGCCCTCCTCCATGGGATCTTGGGAACACTCTGTGTGATGGGACAGCCCAAGCACTTGTCACAGCCCTGCTGCTGTGTGCTATGCGGGCCCCATGCTCTTGGCATCAGAGCCCACACTCTGCGGTCCCCCCTGCAGGGTCCTTCCTGCCACAGGAACAGAGACCACCCAGGAAGCAGCCTCTCCCCAACCTGCAGGGAGAGGGGAGCAGGGACACCTAAGTCCCCAGAGCACCAGTAGGGACAGCGATGACACAGATGAGGCTCAGCCCAAGAAATGGGACCAGGGGGACCCACATGGCCAGTCAGGTCATGGTTCATCTGAGCCCCAGACACACTGTCCCTCATATGCCATCCCTAAATGCAGGGTCTTGAGATGCAAACAGGCTGAGCTTCACACTGAAATTCGGCTCTTCCAAACTGACCCCTCAGCAAACACTGCAGGAATCCGCTCAAATGGGGGCCTGGAGTTGACAACTCATGGACCACAGAGCCAGGACTGTGGGGGGTTGGGTGGGGGGAGTGAGACTTCCACCCCAACTCCCCAGCCTCCCTACCTGGGTACCACATCCACCCTTAGAGTGACCCCACCTCCCCAAACCCTGTGCCTCGGCTCACATCCCCTTGGTTGATACCAGGGCTGTGCTGGGTGGGCCCCCGTTGTGAGCTGGGTCTCTGGGAGCTGCTAGGACCGTAGAAAGAAATGCGGGGTCCATCTCCTCCCCCAACACTTGTCCCAGAGAAGTCAGTCCCCTCCTCTTCTCACTTGATTCTGGGTTATCGTCACTGCTTTTAAAGCTTTCATGATAAAGTTGAACACATTACCTTGACTCCGGCAGGCTCAGCCCTTTCGTCTCACTGAGGTGATGAGAAAACTCATGGGACAGCAGAGCTGAAAGTGAAGACACAGGTCTGGGCTCGGCTGAATGGGACGGGCAACCGGAAGGAGATTCTAAAGGCTGCCTCACCTCTGCCCTTTGGCCTTAAACTGAGCTCCACGAGCCCAGCAATCAGTTCACCAGGGAAACCTGCCCCCTCCTTGCCCTGTGTGTGCTGCTGAATGGGAGTCATTGTGAGGTAGCCCAGGTGAGGGGTCTGCACCCACCCCAAGGGAAGGTGACCATTGCAGGGGTAGGACTCGGGCCCTCCATGGCGCTGACCCCTGGGAGGCCAGGTCACCATGCTCAGAGCAGACACTGCGAACAGACAAGCCCGCATAACTCTAGACCCAACCCTTCAGCACTGACATTCAGACAGAGCCGTGGAACTTCCCAGGACTGAGGCCGGGTCTCCACCCAGGTCCCCACATCCTAGTGTGGGCAATCTAAGTGTTCTCAGTGTAGACAGCACATGGTCAGGTCTAAACACACTTAGTGTAGACAGCACATGGAGAGGACTAAATCTACTGTGTAACCAGAACTTGGTCAGGTTTAAACTGGCTTAGGGCTGTTCTCCTGGGAGGCACAGGTCACCCACGTGGAGTCTCTCATCTTTGGACAGGGGCTCAGGCTCCTGTGGGAGGTAGGATGTCCATTTCTCAGTGAATAAATCCACACTGGGCTCTACACCTCCCCCTCCTCAAGCAACTGCACAGTCTCTCTGTCACTAAACATTTCACCATGCAAAACAAAAAGTGTTCCCAGGAGTTCCCATTGTGGCGCAGTGGTTAACGAATCCGACTAGGAACCATGAGGTTGCGGGTTCGGTCCCTGCCCTTGCTCAATGGGTTAACGATCCGGCATTGCCGTGAGCTGTGGTGTAGGTTGCAGACGCGGCTCGGATCCCGCGTTGCTGTGGCTCTGGCATAGGCCGGTGGCTACAGCTCCGATTCAACCCCTAGCCTGGGAACCTCCATATGCCGCGGGAGCAGCCCAAGAAATAGCAACAACAACAACAACAACAACAAAAAGACAAAAGACAAAAAAAAAAAAAAGTGTTCCCAATTTGTCTGGCCACAGGATGGTTAGGACCCAGGCATCAGCCAGGAGCTTTTCATAGTGCAGCCTAGGCTCCAGCAAGGACAGACCAGATATGGCCTGATGCCAGCATCCTGGTCTCCTCAGGAGTGGCTGCCCTGGAAGCCGGGGCAGGATGGTCCCACACAGTCTGGGTGGAGCGTGTTCAGGGTGCTGAGAACCTGGACCCCATGTTCTTCTTCATGGCAACATGTGCAGAGTGGGGGGATCACAGGGAGAGGTTGGGGCACAGAAGCTGCTCAACTGGGGAACCCAGAGCCTGAGCTCCTTGGGCACCTGCCTGTTTGCACCTGCACCCACCTGCCCCCTTCAGCTGGCCTGCATCCACCCCACATGCCCACTGCCTGCTCTTTCAAAAGCACAGGCTCTCACACCCAGAGGGGCCATCAACCCCCACTCCTCATGCTGAGTTTTGGGAGAATCAACCCCTTGACTGGGTTTCAGGACCCTCCAAGGAAGGAGTCTGTGTGGCTGATCCAAGTCGGGGCCATGCTTAGTGTTGTAGACACTGGGGCTACTTTCAGGGCCTGGAGGTGAGGCCCACAGGAGGGGAGTCCACAGCCCTGGCCAGGCTCTCCCATCACGACATTGTGGCTTAAAGGAGATCCGGGACAGGTGGCTGAATGTAATGGGGGCCTAGGTGGAACCTTGAATGGGGTTTGGAGAAGGCATGAAGGACATTCCTGAGACAGCCACCATGGCGGGGAGACAGACTCTGTTAGGACAGCCTGCTCCATCCACTTAAATGCCCAAGATCTGTGATCTCACATGGCAACACGGGATCTACTGAGCAGGATGTGCTGATGTATTTGGGGCCCAATTTAGTCTGCAACCAACTTGCAAGTGGTTCCGGCCAACACACAGGTGAACACACACTCTAACATATGCACATACACAGCACAAATACACACACACTAGC
This sequence comes from Sus scrofa, assembly GCF_054392235.1. Lineage (NCBI taxonomy): Eukaryota > Metazoa > Chordata > Mammalia > Artiodactyla > Suidae > Sus > Sus scrofa. Next base: position 66,957,402 of record NC_139394.1, read on the forward strand.
ACATTACCATGCACACAATGCATAGCATACATATGCCCTGCACACACTAACATTTGCTCCCACACACAGCTATGCACACAGTCCATGCACACACTTCGCACACAGGGAACTATCATAAAGTGTTAATTCCTGAACACAAGTGAAGATCACATGTATTCCTCCCTTTTTCTTCAATTTACTGTTTTTCAAAATAAAAAGTTTAAGAAAAAAGTTACTAGTCAATGACCTTTGATTCATAGGACTTTCTGAAGTTATTCCACAAATTTATGACACGGGAAATTAACGTAGATGTTACATTACCGCCTATTGATGGATGGATAGAGAAGCAGAATGCTGTCCACCCACACAATGGAAGGTTTTTCCACCTAAAAATGAAGGAAATTCTGTCACAAGCTACAGCATGAATGAACCCCCTTTCAGTGATAACCCCCCTCTATGGTAAGAATACCCCACAGAAATACTGCCTCCTGTACTGTCATCATTACTCTCTGCAGAAGGGGCCTCCTCTACTGGGTTAATTCCCTTTATCACAGCAGCCCCCTGTACTGTCACAGTCCCTTCCCTGTTGCAGCACCCCCACGTCATCCTAGTCCCCCATCGTAACTTTCCCCCCGCAGGAACCTTCCCCCCAGTATAGCAGTGGTCCTCCTTTACGGTGAGAGTCCCCTCACCAGGGTATCATGCCCCACATTGTCTTGGCCCCAACTCAGTGTCACATCCCCATCACATTCATCACCTCTGTACAGGAGTCCCCTCCCTAGTGTTCCTTGTAGGGATATAGTCCTTCCTCTTCAGTAACCGTCCCCCCTCTATTGTAATGGTCCCCCCATTAGTACCCTCATCCCAGGTAATCGTCCCCCTTCCTCCTCACAGTAATTTTTTTTTTATTTTCCCACTGTACAGCAAGGGGGTCAGGTTATCCTTACATGTATGCATTACAATTACAGTTTTTCCCCCACCATTTCTTCTGTTGCAACATGAGTATCTAGACATAGTTCTCAATGCTATTCAGCAGGATCTCCTTGTAAATCTATTCTAGGTTGTGTCTGATGAGCCCAAGCTCCCGATCCCTCCCACTCCCTCCCCCTCCCATCAGGCAACCACAAGTCTCTTCTCCAAGTCCATGATTTTCTCTTCTGAGGAGATGTTCATTTGTGCTGGATATTAGATTCCAGTTATAAGTGATATCATATGGTATTTGTCTTTGTCTTTCTGGCTCATTTCACTCAGTATGAGATTCTCTAGTTCCATCCATGTTGCTGCAAATGGCATGATGTCATCCTTTTTTTATGGCTGAGTAGTATTCCATTGTGTGTATATACCACATCTTCCGAATCCAATCATCTGTCGATGGACATTTGGATTGTTTCCATGTCCTGGCTATTGTGAATAGTGCTGCAATGAACATGCGGGTACATGTGTCTCTTTTAAGTAGAGCTTTGTCTGGATAGATGCCCAAGAGTGGGATTGCAGGGTCATATGGAATTTCTATGTATAGATTTCTAAGGTATCTCCAAACTGTTCTCCAAAGCGGCTGTACCAGTTTACATTCCCACCAGCAGTGCAGGAGGGTTCCCTTTTCTCCACAGCCCCTCCAGCACTTGTTATTTGTGGATTTATTAATGATGGCCATTCTGACTGGTTTCTCACAGTAATTCTTTGGAAATAAAAGTTTCCTTTCTAACTGGGTTTGAATTTCATAGGCCTCAAGGGACTGCAGAGGTGACATACAGCAAATCACCTCTTGCAGGGTCCAGGCATGCAGTCTGAGGCACCTGTGGATGCGTGTCCCCCATCAGGTAGAGTGCCTGTTGGTGTGCCCTGTGTCACCATCGGGGGCACCTCTGTGTCTGTCACTATTGTGGGGACCCATATGTGTGTCTGCTTCTCCACTGCAAAGGGCACCTCTCCCCAAACACAAGTCATGTGACACTAAGAGGATCCTGTTTACTCTGGTCCATAACTGCGGTTATCTGATCTCTGGGTCCCTGTCCCCTTCTGTCCCCATGTCCCCAGGCCTCTGTTTCATCAGAATCTGTGTCACTTTGTATTAAGTGCCTCATCCTCCCATTTGCCCCCCCTCCTGAGAAGGTCATGAGTTTGTCCGTAATGGGAGGAAAATTGTCCCATCCCCATGGACACCAATCCCGCAATTGCCAGGGGGCACTCACCTCCTCCCAGGTGCACAGATATGGTCACCCATCCTCTCCCTTGCTGCAGACCCCAGATCTCTGGTTTCCAAGTACAGATTCAGGTGCGCTCAGCACTGGTGCCGAGAACCACCCAGGTGACCCCATGCCCTGGCCTCGAGCCCTCGGGCAGCACCCCTGGGAGTCAGCCAGGTGCACCTGCACATCCTGCTGCCTCCTCCACTGAGCACTTCCTCAGCTGTATCCACGCCACCCTCTGCCTTCTCAGTCAACATGGGACTCAGTGAGCATGAGGAGAGGCTTTCACAAATGCATGGGGGTCTTTTGCCCATTTTTCAATTGGGTTGTTGGGTTTTATGCTATTGAGTTGTATAAGTTGTTTGCATATTTTAGAGATGAAGCCCTTGTACATTCTATGATTTGACACTCTTTTCTCCCATTCCTAAGTTGTCTTTTTGTTTTCTTTTTGGTTTCCTTTGCTATGCAAAAGCTCGCCTGTTTGATTAGCTCCCATTGGTTTATTTTTGCTTTTATTTCTGATGCTTTGAGAGACTGACCTGAGAAATCATTTGTAAGGTGGATGTCAGAGAATGTTTTGCCTATGTTCTCTTCCAGGAATTTGATGGTGTCTTGTCTTATATTTCAGTATTTAAGCCATTTTGAGGTGTTTTTGTGCATGGTGTGAGGGTGTGTTCTAGTTTCATTGATTTGCATGCAGCTGTCCAGGTTTCCCAGCAATACTTGCTGAAAAGACTGTCTTTTTCCCATTGTATGTTCTTGCCTCCTTTGTCAAAGAGTAATTGACCATAAGTGTCTGGGTTTTTTCCCAAAAGACCTGAATACACATTTCTGCAAAGAAGATATACAGATGGCCAATAAGCACATGAAAAAATGCTCGGCGTCACTGATGATTAGAGAAATTCAGGTCAAAACTACCATGAAGTACCACCTCACACCATCGCTTATTAATAACTCCACAAATAACAACGGCTGGAGAGGGTGTGGAGAAAAGGGGACCCTCCTGCACTGTTGGTGGGAATGTAAGTTAGTACAACCACTATGGCAAACAGTGGGGAGATACCTTAGAAAACTACACATAGAACTACCATATGACCCAGCAATCCCACTCTTGGGCATCTATCCAGACAAAACTCTCCTTAAAAGAGACACATGCAAACCACATCTTCACTGCAGAGCTATTCACAATAACCAAGACGTGGAAACAATCTAAATATCCACTGACAGCTGATTGGATTAGGAAGATGTGGTATATATACACAATAGAATACTACACAGCCAGAAAAAAGAACAAAATAATGCCAGTTGCAGCAACATGGATGGAACTCGAGACTCTCATCCTGAGTGAAGTAAGTCAGAAAGACAAATACCGTATGATATCACTTACATATGGAATCTAATATATGGCACAAATGAACTTTTCCACAGAAAAGAAAATCATGGACTTGGAGAATAGGCCCTAACCCATCTGGCCTGCCACCAGGGATGAAAGCTGCTCCCACAAGGGAGCAGGGAACAGGTCCCATGTATGTTGTAGCCCAGAAACTCAGCGCAATGCCTCCTACAGAGAAGCAGCAGCTGTGTCTCATGGATAAAGACCCTGACATCACCCAAGGTGACAGGCACTGCGATTTCCCAAGCCTGGGCAGTGGGCAACTTTTCTGTAAAACCCTGGTGTGGGTTTTATGGAATTCTAGTTGTGGCTCAGTGGAAACGAACTTGTCACAGTCTCCATGAGGATGCAGGTTCCATCCCTGGCCTTGCTCAGTGGGTTAAGGATCCGACATTGCTATGGCTGTGGTGTAGGCTGGCCCCCTAGCCTGGGAGCTTGTATATACCACAGGTGTGGCCTTAAAAAGAAAAAGAAAAACAAAAACAAAAAAAACCAACCCAAAACCTTGGTGTGGGTTTTTCATTGTTAACAATTGTTTTGTGTTAAAGAGAACAATTTGGGGGCATTTAGCACGTTCCCAGTGTTGTGCCAGCACCACCTCTATCTGGTTCCAGCACATCCTCATCCCCCTGGAGGAGACCCTGTCCCATTGATCACTCTGAGTGTCCTTACCCCCCCACCCCGAAAACACCAGATTACATCTGTCTCAATGGATTTGTCTGCTCTGAGTGGCTCATAATAAATGGAATCGGGAAAATGTGAATTTTTCACTTTGCTGTACAGTAAAAAATGGCAGAACATTGTAAATCAACTGCAACAAAAATTTTCTTGTAAAAAGAAAATGTGACTTTTGTGGCTGGCTTCTCTTACTGAGCACCATGTCCTCAGGCTTCATCCACTTCTTAAGCATGTGTTCGAACTTCATTACTTTTCATGGCTGAGTAATATTCCATCAAGAAATGAGAGTAACTGTTGTGGGTTTAAATCGATGTGACAACCTGGACATCCCATTCTGATGATGGAGCAACCTTAGGAAGAAGAATGCAGCTTCAGGGCATTCCAGTGTCATTTTGGGGGATCTAGACAAACACACATGATGTCCTCCTCCCAATAGAGCATCACATGGTGGAGAGGGGGCCCAGGTAAAGGTGAGGGGTGCCCATGAGGAAGAGGGCCTGGAGTGGAGAGTCAGGGGAATCTGCATCACACCTCAGCCCCCACTTGGGCCCTCACCTCACTGTAAGTGTCCCCCATCTGGGCTCTGACCATACTATGGACATCCCCACATCTGGGCCCTGACCTCACTCTGGTTGTCCATACAGCTGGACCCTGGCCTATTTGGACATCTGCCTGCCTGGGGCCTGACCCCACTGTCGATGTTCCCTCATCTGGGCACTGACCTATATGGATGTAACCCACTCCCTCCCATGCACCGCAGCTACATGGTAAACATTCTGGCAGCCCCCAGCCCCATCCCAGTTTTGTTACCCTCCTCCTCTAGTCTCTGAACAGCTTACCCAAGGGGCCCATTAACAACATGACACCAGAGGGAATTCCTGGATCTGCACAGAGACCACGTCTTCTTGTCCAGGTGGTACCTGGGTGGCAACATGGGGGTGTGTGGAGTGTAAACAAGGGCATGAAAAACCCCCAGGAGGACGATCCAGAGGCAGACCCAGTCTTCAGCCTGTATGGTGATGTGTGCCCATCAGCGCAGGATGGAAGCCACCAAACAGGGGCCAGCTTTATCATCACGCTGTTGCTGAGACCAGCTTAGCAGGATGGGGCTGAAAAAAAGGTACTGCAGAACGTGAGTAAAAAAGTTAACATAAAATAAGACACAGAGACAATTATCAGAAGTAGAGGGAGGAAGGGGGGGCCACAAGGTTTCAGGGACAAAGAGAACCGCCTTAAGAAACGGTTCCAAAGAGGCAGGCACCAAGACACACACAGCCTCAGGATTGGGCCACCAGCTGGCCCTGGTCAAGCCCTCCGCATCAGGGCTTCAGGTCGGTGAGAAGGAGTGTGGTGCTGAGGAATCCATGGGGGGCTTCGGGGGCAAGAGTGTTGGTAGCTGGGCTCATCCGCCTGTTTCCCTCCCTCTCTCTCTCTCACTCACACACAGACACACACAGACACACACAGACACACACACACACACACACACACACACACACACATACACTGAGGAGGCTGAGGGAAATGTCCTTGTGTCCTTTTGAGAAGAGCCTCTCTTGGCAGCAGGGTGCCAGGCTATGGAGGCCTGATGGAAACCAGGTCTGATGCGTTAAGGACTCTTGATTGGTCTCCTCAAGCAAGCTCTCAGGGGAGTTCCCACGTGGCTGCCAAGCTTCAGAGGCTCTCCTGGTCCCTGCTGTGGCTGGGGCAAGAGCTGCACTGGGCGATCCCCCTCTGGCTAGACCACATCTCCGTGTGGCACGGGGCACCCAAATCCATGGACAAGGAAGAAGAGGCATTGAAATGAATGAGCTGAATGGATCCAGAAATGAGTGAAGGTCCATCTCGCGTTCTCTCCCTCGTTCTCTCAGTCTCCCTCACTCTCTCTCTCTCTCTCTCTCTCTCTCTCTCTCTCTCTCCAAACACACCCACACGCATACGCATGCAGATAGAGTAGGAAACAATAGCTAGGACCGGGAGAGACAAATCCATCCTACGTCTCTCGTGAGCCAATATCTTGGGTGGGAGTGGGTTGGAAGTGCCAGCCTGGGGATGGCCAGCCTGGGAGTGGATGCTTTTGCCGAGCAGAGTGGATCTGCATGCCGCACACGGGTGCAGGAGAACACCTGGGCAAGTCCATCCCCTCCAGACGAAGCATGTCTTTATCCTCATCACTTCCTCCTCGCCAGGGAATTCGGTCGGGTCCGATGGGCTAGGCTCGGCAATCTGGACGGGATGCACGGAGTCCTTCGGCCCGTCTCTTTTCCCGAGGGGCAGCACTCCCGAGCGGGACACCTTCTGTGGGGAGCGCTGAGACGCTCCTGTGTTGGGGTGGAATGGTCAGGACTCCTTTTGGCTGGTCGCTGAGCGAAGTGGATCCATTGCAGTTTCCCAACCAAGGGATCCCATCGGCCATGTCTATCCATCCTGTTTGGCTCCCCTTCGCCTCCCTTGGGTTCCAAGAAGAGGGACTAGACCTCGTAGCATCTGCTCCATGGAAGGAGGGCTCTGGCAGCCCCGTCAAGGGCAAGGGTTTGGCTCTCGGACCTCCCCAATGCCAGGCATGCCCACAGCCTCGCCCTCCCATTTGGCAAGCACCATCTGGATGGCAGTCCAGGGCTTGCTTTCCTGGAAGACCGTTCCTGGGTGTCCCTGGTGAGATGGGAGAGGGCAGGGGTTTCCCATGGGCTGTGTGTCTCCCTCCCAGACCTCTTTCATTTCGTGTGAGCATTTCTCTCCGCAACACGGTGGCTGCCCATGGCACCGTTTTCTGCGCAGGTTGATTGCTGAGTCCGCTTCTGTTGGGGCGAAGGACAGCTGCTTGCTCAGCCAAGCATCTGTCCATGGACATCGAATGTCTTTCCACGTGTTGCTGTCGGGAAGAGGGCTGCCTGAAGCGAGTGGGGCGTTTCGCGCTGAGAAGAGACCCTTTGTCTGGGTCTATGGCCGTGAGGGGTAGCGCTGGGTCTGCCGGTGGTTCCAGGGTTCTTTTGGGGAGGCCCTGGATCCTGTGGTCCATCGCGGTTGAAGCAACGGACGTCCACGCCCACCCGGTGGGAGGGCCCCTTCTTTTGCACAGCCTGCCCAGGCGTTGTCCTGGAAAGGCGTCCGCAGGATGGCCATGGGGACAGGGCTGAGGAGGACCGTCGAGCTGGTTGGGGTTTGGACTTCTCTAGGCATGCGTGATGGTGTTCCTTTGTCTGGTGCTGGCTGCCGGCTGGCTATGTGGATTTGGCAGTGTTTCTTCAGGCCCCCTCCCCACCTGTGGCCTGGGTGGGTGGGTGGGTTTCTGTTCTCGTTCCTGGGTTCCGTGCTGGAGCTGATCCGTGTGGAAGCCCAGGGTGACCTGGGTTTTGGGATGCGCATCCAGGGGCTGTGAGGCTTCCCCGGGTGGTGCCCAAAGGGAGAGCGCATTGGGAGAGCAGCGGTGCCAGGCGCTGGGCCTTGTCTCTCAAGAGGGCTCAGGAACCTCCCTTTGTCTTTCCCAGGGAGGCTCGGCTCTTCTTTCGACGCACCTGGCGAGATGATGGGAGCTCGAGCCAGGCCGGGCATCTGCAGGCCGCTCTCTTGACGGATCCACCAAAGCTCTGCCTGAGCTTCCTTCCGGCCCCCTGGGGAGAAGGGCTGATTGGGTCGGTTTTGTGTGGTTGGGAAACTCTGTGCCTTGGGAAGCACAAGTGGGGATCCAGAGCAGGCACACTCCAGGTGGGGTCACGAGAGTTTGGAAACAAAGGGAGAAAGCGAGACCTGGCCAGATGAACCAAGCCAGAAGGAAAGAATCAAGGCAAGACCTCATGGCAAGGAGGATGGAATCCCAGGGGGATCATGAAGGGGGAAAACGACTCGTTCCATCCTTCCACACCTGTCTTCCTAACTCCATATGGGCCAGGCTCTATCCACCCGGTAGCAGGCTGGCACACCCTGATGGATTGGGAGCTCAGGATTTCCACGGCGAGGCATGGCCTAGGTGGGCATCGGCCCGAAGAACGCCTTTGAGAGAGGGAGCTAGAGCCCAGGTGGAAGGGCCCTTCTTGGCGGGGGATGGAGCCCCCACCCTCGTCTGGGCCCCAGCCCAAGCAGCCCCGGGGACTGCTGAGCCCGAGAGAGAAGGCAAGCCTGAGAGGGGCTGTTCGAGCCTATGTCCACACGAGGGCGCCAGGGCCCCTCCCGGCCCCAGGTGCAGCTCCGAGGCTCTTAGAGGTGGGAGTGGCAAGGCTCCAAAGGCGCAGGCTCCAGGTCGGGGGCGTGGGCGGGGGCGGATGGAGGCTTGAGCGGGACGCACCCACAGCAGGCACTCCGAGGATGTGCAGGTGTTTCCTGGGCACCAGGGACTGTCTCCTCCGAGACCCCTCCTGTCAGGCGGAGGGCGGAGGTGTGCCTTCCGGATTTGGAGGTGGGTTCGCCGCCTGGTTGGGTGGCAGTGGGTTTGGAAGGCTTGAAACAGGTTCTGGGCTTTGGCGTGCTTGGGGTTCCTTCGAGGTAGGCGCCCAGACACACACAGCCTCAGGATTGGGCCGCCAGCTGGCCCTGGTCAAGCCCTCCGCATCAGGGCTTCAGGTCGGTGAGAAGGAGTGTGGTGCTGAGGAATCCATGGGGGGCTTCGGGGGCAAGAGTGTTGGTAGCTGGCCTCATCCGCCTGTTTCCCTCCCTCTCTCTCTCTCACTCACACACAGACACACACACACACACAGACACAGACACAGACACACACACACACACACATACTCTGAGGAGGCTGAGGGAAATGTCCTTGTGTCGTTTTGAGAAGAGCCTCTCTTGGCAGCAGGGTGCCAGGCTATGGAGGCCTGATGGAAACCAGGTCTGATGCGTTAAGGACTCTTGATTGGTCTCCTCAAGCAAGCTCTCAGGGGAGTTCCCACGTGGCTGCCAAGCTTCAGAGGCTCTCCTGGTCCCTGCTGTGGCTGGGGCAAGAGCTGCACTGGGCGATCCCCCTCTGGCTAGACCACATCTCCGTGTGGCACGGGGCACCCAAATCCATGGACAAGGAAGAAGAGGCATTGAAATGAATGAGCTGAATGGATCCAGAAATGAGTGAAGGTCCATCTCGCGTTCTCTCCCTCGTTCTCTCAGTCTCCCTCACTCTCTCTCTCTCTGTCTCTCTCCATCTCTCCCTCCAAACACACCCACACGCATACGCATGCAGATAGAGTAGGAAACAATAGCTAGGACCGGGAGAGACAAATCCATCCTACGTCTCTCGTGAGCCAATATCTTGGGTGGGAGTGGGTTGGAAGTGCCAGCCTGGGGATGGCCAGCCTGGGAGTGGATGCTTTTGCCGAGCAGAGTGGATCTGCATGCCGCACACGGGTGCAGGGGAACACCTGGGCAAGTCAATCACCTCCAGACGAAGCATGTCTTTATCCTCATCACTTCCTCCTCGCCAGGGAATTCGGTCGGGTCCGATGGGCTAGGCTCGGCAATCTGGACGGGATGCACGGAGTCCTTCGGCCCGTCTCTTTTCCCGAGGGGCAGCACTCCCGAGCGGGACACCTTCTGTGGGGAGCGCTGAGACGCTCATGTGTTGGGGTGGAATGGTCAGGACTCCTTTTGGCTGGTCGCTGAGCGAAGTGGATCCATTGCAGTTTCCCAACCAAGGGATCCCATCGGCCATGTCTATCCATCCTGTTTGGCTCCCCTTCGCCTCCCTTGGGTTCCAAGAAGAGGGACTAGACCTCGTAGCATCTGCTCCATGGAAGGAGGGCTCTGGCAGCCCCGTCAAGGGCAAGGGTTTGGCTCTCGGACCTCCCCAATGCCAGGCATGCCCACAGCCTCGCCCTCCCATTTGGCAAGCACCATCTGGATGGCAGTCCAGGGCTTGCTTTCCTGGAAGACCGTTCCTGGGTGTCCCTGGTGAGATGGGAGAGGGCAGGGGTTTCCCATGGGCTGTGTGTCTCCCTCCCAGACCTCTTTCATTTCGTGTGAGCATTTCTCTCCGCAACACGGTGGCTGCCCATGGCACCGTTTTCTGCGCAGGTTGATTGCTGAGTCCGCTTCTGTTGGGGCGAAGGACAGCTGCTTGCTCAGCCAAGCATCTGTCCATGGGACATCGAATGTCTTTCCATGTGTTGCTGTCGGGAAGAGGGCTGCCTGAAGCGAGTGGGGCGTTTCGCGCTGAGAAGAGACCCTTTGTCTGGGTCTATGGCCGTGAGGGGTAGCGCTGGGTCTGCCGGTGGTTCCAGGGTTCTTTTGGGGAGGCCCTGGATCCTGTGGTCCATCGCGGTTGAAGCAACGGACGTCCACGCCCACCCGGTGGGAGGGCCCCTTCTTTTGCACAGCCTGCCCAGGCGTTGTCCTGGAAAGGCGTCCTCAGGATGGCCATGGGGACAGGGCTGAGGAGGACTGTCGAGCTGGTTGGGGTTTGGACTTCTCTAGGCATGCGTGATGGTGTTCCTTTGTCTGGTGCTGGCTGCCGGCTGGCTATCTGGATTTGGCAGTGTTTCTTCAGGCCCCCTCCCCACCTGTGGCCTGGGTGGGTGGGTGGGTTTCTGTTCTCGTTCCTGGGTTCCGTGCTGGAGCTGATCCGTGTGGAAGCCCAGGGTGACCTGGGTTTTGGGATGCGCATCCAGGGGCTGTGAGGCTTCCCCGGGTGGTGCCCAAAGGGAGAGCGCATTGGGAGAGCAGCGGTGCCAGGCGCTGGGCCTTGTCTCTCAAGAGGGCTCAGGAACCTCCCTTTGTCTTTCCCAGGGAGGCTCGGCTCTTCTTTCGACGCACCTGGCGAGATGATGGGAGCTCGAGCCAGGCCGGGCATCTGCAGGCCGCTCTCTTGACGGATCCACCAAAGCTCTGCCTGAGCTTCCTTCCGGCCCCCTGGGGAGAAGGGCTGATTGGGTCGGTTTTGTGTGGTTGGGAAACTCTGTGCCTTGGGAAGCACAAGTGGGGATCCAGAGCAGGCACACTCCAGGTGGGGTCACGAGAGTTTGGAAACAAAGGGAGAAAGCGAGACCTGGCCAGATGAACCAAGCCAGAAGGAAAGAATCGAGGCAAGACCTCATGGCAAGGAGGATGGAATCCCAGGGGGATCATGAAGGGGGAAAACGACTCGTTCCATCCTTCCACACCTGTCTTCCTAACTCCATATGGGCCAGGCTCTATCCACCCGGTAGCAGGCTGGCACACCCTGATGGATTGGGAGCTCAGGATTTCCACGGCGAGGCATGGCCTAGGTGGGCATCGGCCCGAAGAACGCCTTTGAGAGAGGGAGCTAGAGCCCAGGTGGAAGGGCCCTTCTTGGCGGGGGATGGAGCCCCCACCCTCGTCTGGGCCCCAGCCCAAGCAGCCCCGGGGACTGCTGAGCCCGAGAGAGAAGGCAAGCCTGAGAGGGGCTGTTCGAGCCTATGTCCACACGAGGGCGCCAGGGCCCCTCCCGGCCCCAGGTGCAGCTCCGAGGCTCTAAGAGGTGGGAGTGGCAAGGCTCCAAAGGCGCAGGCTCCAGGTCGGGGGCGTGGGCGGGGGCGGATGGAGGCTTGAGCGGGACGCACCCACAGCAGGCACTCCGAGGATGTGCAGGTGTTTCCTGGGCACCAGGGACTGTCTCCTCCGAGACCCCTCCTGTCAGGCGGAGGCGGAGGTGTGCCTTCCGGATTTGGAGGTGGGTTCGCCGCCTGGTTGGGTGGCAGTGGGTTTGGAAGGCTTGAAACAGGTTCTGGGCTTTGGCGTGCTTGGGGTTCCTTCGAGGTAGGCGCCCAGACACACACAGCCTCAGGATTGGGCCGCCAGCTGGCCCTGGTCAAGCCCTCCGCATCAGGGCTTCAGGTCGGTGAGAAGGAGTGTGGTGCTGAGGAATCCATGGGGGGCTTCGGGGGCAAGAGTGTTGGTAGCTGGCCTCATCCGCCTGTTTCCCTCCCTCTCTCTCTCTCACTCACACACAGACACACACAGACACACACACACACACACATACACTGAGGAGGCTGAGGGAAATGTCCTTGTGTCGTTTTGAGAAGAGCCTCTCTTGGCAGCAGGGTGCCAGGCTATGGAGGCCTGATGGAAACCAGGTCTGATGCGTTAAGGACTCTTGATTGGTCTCCTCAAGCAAGCTCTCAGGGGAGTTCCCACGTGGCTGCCAAGCTTCAGAGGCTCTCCTGGTCCCTGCTGTGGCTGGGGCAAGAGCTGCACTGGGCGATCCCCCTCTGGCTAGACCACATCTCCGTGTGGCACGGGGCACCCAAATCCATGGACAAGGAAGAAGAGGCATTGAAATGAATGAGCTGAATGGATCCAGAAATGAGTGAAGGTCCATCTCGCGTTCTCTCCCTCGTTCTCTCAGTCTCCCTCACTCTCTCTCTCTCTCTCTCTCTCTCTCTCTCTCCAAACACACCCACACGCATACGCATGCAGATAGAGTAGGAAACAATAGCTAGGACCGGGAGAGACAAATCCATCCTACGTCTCTCGTGAGCCAATATCTTGGGTGGGAGTGGGTTGGAAGTGCCAGCCTGGGGATGGCCAGCCTGGGAGTGGATGCTTTTGCCGAGCAGAGTGGATCTGCATGCCGCACACGGGTGCAGGAGAACACCTGGGCAAGTCCATCCCCTCCAGACGAAGCATGTCTTTATCCTCATCACTTCCTCCTCGCCAGGGAATTCGGTCGGGTCCGATGGGCTAGGCTCGGCAATCTGGACGGGATGCACGGAGTCCTTCGGCCCGTCTCTTTTCCCGAGGGGCAGCACTCCCGAGCGGGACACCTTCTGTGGGGAGCGCTGAGACGCTCCTGTGTTGGGGTGGAATGGTCAGGACTCCTTTTGGCTGGTCGCTGAGCGAAGTGGATCCATTGCAGTTTCCCAACCAAGGGATCCCATCGGCCATGTCTATCCATCCTGTTTGGCTCCCCTTCGCCTCCCTTGGGTTCCAAGAAGAGGGACTAGACCTCGTAGCATCTGCTCCATGGAAGGAGGGCTCTGGCAGCCCCGTCAAGGGCAAGGGTTTGGCTCTCGGACCTCCCCAATGCCAGGCATGCCCACAGCCTCGCCCTCCCATTTGGCAAGCACCATCTGGATGGCAGTCCAGGGCTTGCTTTCCTGGAAGACCGTTCCTGGGTGTCCCTGGTGAGATGGGAGAGGGCAGGGGTTTCCCATGGGCTGTGTGTCTCCCTCCCAGACCTCTTTCATTTCGTGTGAGCATTTCTCTCCGCAACACGGTGGCTGCCCATGGCACCGTTTTCTGCGCAGGTTGATTGCTGAGTCCGCTTCTGTTGGGGCGAAGGACAGCTGCTTGCTCAGCCAAGCATCTGTCCATGGACATCGAATGTCTTTCCACGTGTTGCTGTCGGGAAGAGGGCTGCCTGAAGCGAGTGGGGCGTTTCGCGCTGAGAAGAGACCCTTTGTCTGGGTCTATGGCCGTGAGGGGTAGCGCTGGGTCTGCCGGTGGTTCCAGGGTTCTTTTGGGGAGGCCCTGGATCCTGTGGTCCATCGCGGTTGAAGCAACGGACGTCCACGCCCACCCGGTGGGAGGGCCCCTTCTTTTGCACAGCCTGCCCAGGCGTTGTCCTGGAAAGGCGTCCGCAGGATGGCCATGGGGACAGGGCTGAGGAGGACCGTCGAGCTGGTTGGGGTTTGGACTTCTCTAGGCATGCGTGATGGTGTTCCTTTGTCTGGTGCTGGCTGCCGGCTGGCTATGTGGATTTGGCAGTGTTTCTTCAGGCCCCCTCCCCACCTGTGGCCTGGGTGGGTGGGTGGGTTTCTGTTCTCGTTCCTGGGTTCCGTGCTGGAGCTGATCCGTGTGGAAGCCCAGGGTGACCTGGGTTTTGGGATGCGCATCCAGGGGCTGTGAGGCTTCCCCGGGTGGTGCCCAAAGGGAGAGCGCATTGGGAGAGCAGCGGTGCCAGGCGCTGGGCCTTGTCTCTCAAGAGGGCTCAGGAACCTCCCTTTGTCTTTCCCAGGGAGGCTCGGCTCTTCTTTCGACGCACCTGGCGAGATGATGGGAGCTCGAGCCAGGCCGGGCATCTGCAGGCCGCTCTCTTGACGGATCCACCAAAGCTCTGCCTGAGCTTCCTTCCGGCCCCCTGGGGAGAAGGGCTGATTGGGTCGGTTTTGTGTGGTTGGGAAACTCTGTGCCTTGGGAAGCACAAGTGGGGATCCAGAGCAGGCACACTCCAGGTGGGGTCACGAGAGTTTGGAAACAAAGGGAGAAAGCGAGACCTGGCCAGATGAACCAAGCCAGAAGGAAAGAATCAAGGCAAGACCTCATGGCAAGGAGGATGGAATCCCAGGGGGATCATGAAGGGGGAAAACGACTCGTTCCATCCTTCCACACCTGTCTTCCTAACTCCATATGGGCCAGGCTCTATCCACCCGGTAGCAGGCTGGCACACCCTGATGGATTGGGAGCTCAGGATTTCCACGGCGAGGCATGGCCTAGGTGGGCATCGGCCCGAAGAACGCCTTTGAGAGAGGGAGCTAGAGCCCAGGTGGAAGGGCCCTTCTTGGCGGGGGATGGAGCCCCCACCCTCGTCTGGGCCCCAGCCCAAGCAGCCCCGGGGACTGCTGAGCCCGAGAGAGAAGGCAAGCCTGAGAGGGGCTGTTCGAGCCTATGTCCACACGAGGGCGCCAGGGCCCCTCCCGGCCCCAGGTGCAGCTCCGAGGCTCTAAGAGGTGGGAGTGGCAAGGCTCCAAAGGCGCAGGCTCCAGGTCGGGGGCGGGGGCAGGGGCGGGGGCGGATGGAGGCTTGAGCGGGACGCACCCACAGCAGGCACTCCGAGGATGTGCAGGGGTTTCCTGGGCACCAGGGACTGTCTCCTCCGAGACCCCTCCTGTCAGGCGGAGGGCGGAGGTGTGCCTTCCGGATTTGGAGGTGGGTTCGCCGCCTGGTTGGGTGGCAGTGGGTTTGGAAGGCTTGAAACAGGTTCTGGGCTTTGGCGTGCTTGGGGTTCCTTCGAGGTAGGCGCCCAGACACACACAGCCTCAGGATTGGGCCGCCAGCTGGCCCTGGTCAAGCCCTCCGCATCAGGGCTTCAGGTCGGTGAGAAGGAGTGTGGTGCTGAGGAATCCATGGGGGGCTTCGGGGGCAAGAGTGTTGGTAGCTGGCCTCATCCGCCTGTTTCCCTCCCTCTCTCTCTCTCACTCACACACAGACACACACACACACACACACACATACTCTGAGGAGGCTGAGGGAAATGTCCTTGTGTCGTTTTGAGAAGAGCCTCTCTTGGCAGCAGGGTGCCAGGCTATGGAGGCCTGATGGAAACCAGGTCTGATGCGTTAAGGACTCTTGATTGGTCTCCTCAAGCAAGCTCTCAGGGGAGTTCCCACGTGGCTGCCAAGCTTCAGAGGCTCTCCTGGTCCCTGCTGTGGCTGGGGCAAGAGCTGCACTGGGCGATCCCCCTCTGGCTAGACCACATCTCCGTGTGGCACGGGGCACCCAAATCCATGGACAAGGAAGAAGAGGCATTGAAATGAATGAGCTGAATGGATCCAGAAATGAGTGAAGGTCCATCTCGCGTTCTCTCCCTCGTTCTCTCAGTCTCCCTCACTCTCTCTCTCTCTCTCTCTCTCTCTCTCTCCAAACACACCCACACGCATACGCATGCAGATAGAGTAGGAAACAATAGCTAGGACCGGGAGAGACAAATCCATCCTACGTCTCTCGTGAGCCAATATCTTGGGTGGGAGTGGGTTGGAAGTGCCAGCCTGGGGATGGCCAGCCTGGGAGTGGATGCTTTTGCCGAGCAGAGTGGATCTGCATGCCGCACACGGGTGCAGGAGAACACCTGGGCAAGTCCATCCCCTCCAGACGAAGCATGTCTTTATCCTCATCACTTCCTCCTCGCCAGGGAATTCGGTCGGGTCCGATGGGCTAGGCTCGGCAATCTGGACGGGATGCACGGAGTCCTTCGGCCCGTCTCTTTTCCCGAGGGGCAGCACTCCCGAGCGGGACACCTTCTGTGGGGAGCGCTGAGACGCTCCTGTGTTGGGGTGGAATGGTCAGGACTCCTTTTGGCTGGTCGCTGAGCGAAGTGGATCCATTGCAGTTTCCCAACCAAGGGATCCCATCGGCCATGTCTATCCATCCTGTTTGGCTCCCCTTCGCCTCCCTTGGGTTCCAAGAAGAGGGACTAGACCTCGTAGCATCTGCTCCATGGAAGGAGGGCTCTGGCAGCCCCGTCAAGGGCAAGGGTTTGGCTCTCGGACCTCCCCAATGCCAGGCATGCCCACAGCCTCGCCCTCCCATTTGGCAAGCACCATCTGGATGGCAGTCCAGGGCTTGCTTTCCTGGAAGACCGTTCCTGGGTGTCCCTGGTGAGATGGGAGAGGGCAGGGGTTTCCCATGGGCTGTGTGTCTCCCTCCCAGACCTCTTTCATTTCGTGTGAGCATTTCTCTCCGCAACACGGTGGCTGCCCATGGCACCGTTTTCTGCGCAGGTTGATTGCTGAGTCCGCTTCTGTTGGGGCGAAGGACAGCTGCTTGCTCAGCCAAGCATCTGTCCATGGGACATCGAATGTCTTTCCATGTGTTGCTGTCGGGAAGAGGGCTGCCTGAAGCGAGTGGGGCGTTTCGCGCTGAGAAGAGACCCTTTGTCTGGGTCTATGGCCGTGAGGGGTAGCGCTGGGTCTGCCGGTGGTTCCAGGGTTCTTTTGGGGAGGCCCTGGATCCTGTGGTCCATCGCGGTTGAAGCAACGGACGTCCACGCCCACCCGGTGGGAGGGCCCCTTCTTTTGCACAGCCTGCCCAGGCGTTGTCCTGGAAAGGCGTCCTCAGGATGGCCATGGGGACAGGGCTGAGGAGGACTGTCGAGCTGGTTGGGGTTTGGACTTCTCTAGGCATGCGTGATGGTGTTCCTTTGTCTGGTGCTGGCTGCCGGCTGGCTATCTGGATTTGGCAGTGTTTCTTCAGGCCCCCTCCCCACCTGTGGCCTGGGTGGGTGGGTGGGTTTCTGTTCTCGTTCCTGGGTTCCGTGCTGGAGCTGATCCGTGTGGAAGCCCAGGGTGACCTGGGTTTTGGGATGCGCATCCAGGGGCTGTGAGGCTTCCCCGGGTGGTGCCCAAAGGGAGAGCGCATTGGGAGAGCAGCGGTGCCAGGCGCTGGGCCTTGTCTCTCAAGAGGGCTCAGGAACCTCCCTTTGTCTTTCCCAGGGAGGCTCGGCTCTTCTTTCGACGCACCTGGCGAGATGATGGGAGCTCGAGCCAGGCCGGGCATCTGCAGGCCGCTCTCTTGACGGATCCACCAAAGCTCTGCCTGAGCTTCCTTCCGGCCCCCTGGGGAGAAGGGCTGATTGGGTCGGTTTTGTGTGGTTGGGAAACTCTGTGCCTTGGGAAGCACAAGTGGGGATCCAGAGCAGGCACACTCCAGGTGGGGTCACGAGAGTTTGGAAACAAAGGGAGAAAGCGAGACCTGGCCAGATGAACCAAGCCAGAAGGAAAGAATCGAGGCAAGACCTCATGGCAAGGAGGATGGAATCCCAGGGGGATCATGAAGGGGGAAAACGACTCGTTCCATCCTTCCACACCTGTCTTCCTAACTCCATATGGGCCAGGCTCTATCCACCCGGTAGCAGGCTGGCACACCCTGATGGATTGGGAGCTCAGGATTTCCACGGCGAGGCATGGCCTAGGTGGGCATCGGCCCGAAGAACGCCTTTGAGAGAGGGAGCTAGAGCCCAGGTGGAAGGGCCCTTCTTGGCGGGGGATGGAGCCCCCACCCTCGTCTGGGCCCCAGCCCAAGCAGCCCCGGGGACTGCTGAGCCCGAGAGAGAAGGCAAGCCTGAGAGGGGCTGTTCGAGCCTATGTCCACACGAGGGCGCCAGGGCCCCTCCCGGCCCCAGGTGCAGCTCCGAGGCTCTAAGAGGTGGGAGTGGCAAGGCTCCAAAGGCGCAGGCTCCAGGTCGGGGGCGTGGGCGGGGGCGGATGGAGGCTTGAGCGGGACGCACCCACAGCAGGCACTCCGAGGATGTGCAGGTGTTTCCTGGGCACCAGGGACTGTCTCCTCCGAGACCCCTCCTGTCAGGCGGAGGCGGAGGTGTGCCTTCCGGATTTGGAGGTGGGTTCGCCGCCTGGTTGGGTGGCAGTGGGTTTGGAAGGCTTGAAACAGGTTCTGGGCTTTGGCGTGCTTGGGGTTCCTTCGAGGTAGGCGCCCAGACACACACAGCCTCAGGATTGGGCCGCCAGCTGGCCCTGGTCAAGCCCTCCGCATCAGGGCTTCAGGTCGGTGAGAAGGAGTGTGGTGCTGAGGAATCCATGGGGGGCTTCGGGGGCAAGAGTGTTGGTAGCTGGCCTCATCCGCCTGTTTCCCTCCCTCTCTCTCTCTCACTCACACACAGACACACACAGACACACACACACACACACATACACTGAGGAGGCTGAGGGAAATGTCCTTGTGTCGTTTTGAGAAGAGCCTCTCTTGGCAGCAGGGTGCCAGGCTATGGAGGCCTGATGGAAACCAGGTCTGATGCGTTAAGGACTCTTGATTGGTCTCCTCAAGCAAGCTCTCAGGGGAGTTCCCACGTGGCTGCCAAGCTTCAGAGGCTCTCCTGGTCCCTGCTGTGGCTGGGGCAAGAGCTGCACTGGGCGATCCCCCTCTGGCTAGACCACATCTCCGTGTGGCACGGGGCACCCAAATCCATGGACAAGGAAGAAGAGGCATTGAAATGAATGAGCTGAATGGATCCAGAAATGAGTGAAGGTCCATCTCGCGTTCTCTCCCTCGTTCTCTCAGTCTCCCTCACTCTCTCTCTCTCTCTCTCTCTCTCTCTCTCTCCAAACACACCCACACGCATACGCATGCAGATAGAGTAGGAAACAATAGCTAGGACCGGGAGAGACAAATCCATCCTACGTCTCTCGTGAGCCAATATCTTGGGTGGGAGTGGGTTGGAAGTGCCAGCCTGGGGATGGCCAGCCTGGGAGTGGATGCTTTTGCCGAGCAGAGTGGATCTGCATGCCGCACACGGGTGCAGGAGAACACCTGGGCAAGTCAATCCCCTCCAGACGAAGCATGTCTTTATCCTCATCACTTCCTCCTCGCCAGGGAATTCGGTCGGGTCCGATGGGCTAGGCTCGGCAATCTGGACGGGATGCACGGAGTCCTTCGGCCCGTCTCTTTTCCCGAGGGGCAGCACTCCCGAGCGGGACACCTTCTGTGGGGAGCGCTGAGACGCTCATGTGTTGGGGTGGAATGGTCAGGACTCCTTTTGGCTGGTCGCTGAGCGAAGTGGATCCATTGCAGTTTCCCAACCAAGGGATCCCATCGGCCATGTCTATCCATCCTGTTTGGCTCCCCTTCGCCTCCCTTGGGTTCCAAGAAGAGGGACTAGACCTCGTAGCATCTGCTCCATGGAAGGAGGGCTCTGGCAGCCCCGTCAAGGGCAAGGGTTTGGCTCTCGGACCTCCCCAATGCCAGGCATGCCCACAGCCTCGCCCTCCGATTTGGCAAGCACCATCTGGATGGCAGTCCAGGGCTTGCTTTCCTGGAAGACCGTTCCTGGGTGTCCCTGGTGAGATGGGAGAGGGCAGGGGTTTCCCATGGGCTGTGTGTCTCCCTCCCAGACCTCTTTCATTTCGTGTGAGCATTTCTCTCCGCAACACGGTGGCTGCCCATGGCACCGTTTTCTGCGCAGGTTGATTGCTGAGTCCGCTTCTGTTGGGGCGAAGGACAGCTGCTTGCTCAGCCAAGCATCTGTCCATGGACATCGAATGTCTTTCCACGTGTTGCTGTCGGGAAGAGGGCTGCCTGAAGCGAGTGGGGCGTTTCGCGCTGAGAAGAGACCCTTTGTCTGGGTCTATGGCCGTGAGGGGTAGCGCTGGGTCTGCCGGTGGTTCCAGGGTTCTTTTGGGGAGGCCCTGGATCCTGTGGTCCATCGCGGTTGAAGCAACGGACGTCCACGCCCACCCGGTGGGAGGGCCCCTTCTTTTGCACAGCCTGCCCAGGCGTTGTCCTGGAAAGGCGTCCTCAGGATGGCCATGGGGACAGGGCTGAGGAGGACTGTCGAGCTGGTTGGGGTTTGGACTTCTCTAGGCATGCGTGATGGTGTTCCTTTGTCTGGTGCTGGCTGCCGGCTGGCTATGTGGATTTGGCAGTGTTTCTTCAGGCCCCCTCCCCACCTGTGGCCTGGGTGGGTGGGTGGGTTTCTGTTCTCGTTCCTGGGTTCCGTGCTGGAGCTGATCCGTGTGGAAGCCCAGGGTGACCTGGGTTTTGGGATGCGCATCCAGGGGCTGTGAGGCTTCCCCGGGTGGTGCCCAAAGGGAGAGCGCATTGGGAGAGCAGCGGTGCCAGGCGCTGGGCCTTGTCTCTCAAGAGGGCTCAGGAACCTCCCTTTGTCTTTCCCAGGGAGGCTCGGCTCTTCTTTCGACGCACCTGGCGAGATGATGGGAGCTCGAGCCAGGCCGGGCATCTGCAGGCCGCTCTCTTGACGGATCCACCAAAGCTCTGCCTGAGCTTCCTTCCGGCCCCCTGGGGAGAAGGGCTGATTGGGTCGGTTTTGTGTGGTTGGGAAACTCTGTGCCTTGGGAAGCACAAGTGGGGATCCAGAGCAGGCACACTCCAGGTGGGGTCACGAGAGTTTGGAAACAAAGGGAGAAAGCGAGACCTGGCCAGATGAACCAAGCCAGAAGGAAAGAATCGAGGCAAGACCTCATGGCAAGGAGGATGGAATCCCAGGGGGATCATGAAGGGGGAAAACGACTCGTTCCATCCTTCCACACCTGTCTTCCTAACTCCATATGGGCAAGGCTCTATCCACCCGGTAGCAGGCTGGCACACCCTGATGGATTGGGAGCTCAGGATTTCCACGGCGAGGCATGGCCTAGGTGGGCATCGGCCCGAAGAACGCCTTTGAGAGAGGGAGCTAGAGCCCAGGTGGAAGGGCCCTTCTTGGCGGGGGATGGAGCCCCCACCCTCGTCTGGGCCCCAGCCCAAGCAGCCCCGGGGACTGCTGAGCCCGAGAGAGAAGGCAAGCCTGAGAGGGGCTGTTCGAGCCTATGTCCACACGAGGGCGCCAGGGCCCCTCCCGGCCCCAGGTGCAGCTCCGAGGCTCTAAGAGGTGGGAGTGGCAAGGCTCCAAAGGCGCAGGCTCCAGGTCGGGGGCGGGGGCGGATGGAGGCTTGAGCGGGACGCACCCACAGCAGGCACTCCGAGGATGTGCAGGTGTTTCCTGGGCACCAGGGACTGTCTCCTCCGAGACCCCTCCTGTCAGGCGGAGGCGGAGGTGTGCCTTCCGGATTTGGAGGTGGGTTCGCCGCCTGGTTGGGTGGCAGTGGGTTTGGAAGGCTTGAAACAGGTTCTGGGCTTTGGCGTGCTTGGGGTTCCTTCGAGGTAGGCGCCCAGACACACACAGCCTCAGGATTGGGCCGCCAGCTGGCCCTGGTCAAGCCCTCCGCATCAGGGCTTCAGGTCGGTGAGAAGGAGTGTGGTGCTGAGGAATCCATGGGGGGCTTCGGGGGCAAGAGTGTTGGTAGCTGGCCTCATCCGCCTGTTTCCCTCCCTCTCTCTCTCTCACTCACACACAGACACACACACACACACAGACACAGACACAGACACACACACACACACACATACTCTGAGGAGGCTGAGGGAAATGTCCTTGTGTCGTTTTGAGAAGAGCCTCTCTTGGCAGCAGGGTGCCAGGCTATGGAGGCCTGATGGAAACCAGGTCTGATGCGTTAAGGACTCTTGATTGGTCTCCTCAAGCAAGCTCTCAGGGGAGTTCCCACGTGGCTGCCAAGCTTCAGAGGCTCTCCTGGTCCCTGCTGTGGCTGGGGCAAGAGCTGCACTGGGCGATCCCCCTCTGGCTAGACCACATCTCCGTGTGGCACGGGGCACCCAAATCCATGGACAAGGAAGAAGAGGCA
This sequence comes from Sus scrofa, assembly GCF_054392235.1. Taxonomy (NCBI): domain Eukaryota; kingdom Metazoa; phylum Chordata; class Mammalia; order Artiodactyla; family Suidae; genus Sus; species Sus scrofa. Next base: position 66,979,448 of record NC_139394.1, read on the forward strand.
TTGAAATGAATGAGCTGAATGGATCCAGAAATGAGTGAAGGTCCATCTCGCGTTCTCTCCCTCGTTCTCTCAGTCTCCCTCACTCTCTCTCTCTCTCTCTCTCTCTCTCTCTCTCCAAACACACCCACACGCATACGCATGCAGATAGAGTAGGAAACAATAGCTAGGACCGGGAGAGACAAATCCATCCTACGTCTCTCGTGAGCCAATATCTTGGGTGGGAGTGGGTTGGAAGTGCCAGCCTGGGGATGGCCAGCCTGGGAGTGGATGCTTTTGCCGAGCAGAGTGGATCTGCATGCCGCACACGGGTGCAGGAGAACACCTGGGCAAGTCAATCCCCTCCAGACGAAGCATGTCTTTATCCTCATCACTTCCTCCTCGCCAGGGAATTCGGTCGGGTCCGATGGGCTAGGCTCGGCAATCTGGACGGGATGCACGGAGTCCTTCGGCCCGTCTCTTTTCCCGAGGGGCAGCACTCCCGAGCGGGACACCTTCTGTGGGGAGCGCTGAGACGCTCATGTGTTGGGGTGGAATGGTCAGGACTCCTTTTGGCTGGTCGCTGAGCGAAGGGGAGCCATTGCAGTTTCCCAACCAAGGGATCCCATCGGCCATGTCTATCCATCCTGTTTGGCTCCCCTTCGCCTCCCTTGGGTTCCAAGAAGAGGGACTAGACCTCGTAGCATCTGCTCCATGGAAGGAGGGCTCTGGCAGCCCCGTCAAGGGCAAGGGTTTGGCTCTCGGACCTCCCCAATGCCAGGCATGCCCACAGCCTCGCCCTCCCATTTGGCAAGCACCATCTGGATGGCAGTCCAGGGCTTGCTTTCCTGGAAGACCGTTCCTGGGTGTCCCTGGTGAGATGGGAGAGGGCAGGGGTTTCCCATGGGCTGTGTGTCTCCCTCCCAGACCTCTTTCATTTCGTGTGAGCATTTCTCTCCGCAACACGGTGGCTGCCCATGGCACCGTTTTCTGCGCAGGTTGATTGCTGAGTCCGCTTCTGTTGGGGCGAAGGACAGCTGCTTGCTCAGCCAAGCATCTGTCCATGGACATCGAATGTCTTTCCACGTGTTGCTGTCGGGAAGAGGGCTGCCTGAAGCGAGTGGGGCGTTTCGCGCTGAGAAGAGACCCTTTGTCTGGGTCTATGGCCGTGAGGGGTAGCGCTGGGTCTGCCGGTGGTTCCAGGGTTCTTTTGGGGAGGCCCTGGATCCTGTGGTCCATCGCGGTTGAAGCAACGGACGTCCACGCCCACCCGGTGGGAGGGCCCCTTCTTTTGCACAGCCTGCCCAGGCGTTGTCCTGGAAAGGCGTCCTCAGGATGGCCATGGGGACAGGGCTGAGGAGGACTGTCGAGCTGGTTGGGGTTTGGACTTCTCTAGGCATGCGTGATGGTGTTCCTTTGTCTGGTGCTGGCTGCCGGCTGGCTATGTGGATTTGGCAGTGTTTCTTCAGGCCCCCTCCCCACCTGTGGCCTGGGTGGGTGGGTGGGTTTCTGTTCTCGTTCCTGGGTTCCGTGCTGGAGCTGATCCGTGTGGAAGCCCAGGGTGACCTGGGTTTTGGGATGCGCATCCAGGGGCTGTGAGGCTTCCCCGGGTGGTGCCCAAAGGGAGAGCGCATTGGGAGAGCAGCGGTGCCAGGCGCTGGGCCTTGTCTCTCAAGAGGGCTCAGGAACCTCCCTTTGTCTTTCCCAGGGAGGCTCGGCTCTTCTTTCGACGCACCTGGCGAGATGATGGGAGCTCGAGCCAGGCCGGGCATCTGCAGGCCGCTCTCTTGACGGATCCACCAAAGCTCTGCCTGAGCTTCCTTCCGGCCCCCTGGGGAGAAGGGCTGATTGGGTCGGTTTTGTGTGGTTGGGAAACTCTGTGCCTTGGGAAGCACAAGTGGGGATCCAGAGCAGGCACACTCCAGGTGGGGTCACGAGAGTTTGGAAACAAAGGGAGAAAGCGAGACCTGGCCAGATGAACCAAGCCAGAAGGAAAGAATCGAGGCAAGACCTCATGGCAAGGAGGATGGAATCCCAGGGGGATCATGAAGGGGGAAAACGACTCGTTCCATCCTTCCACACCTGTCTTCCTAACTCCATATGGGCAAGGCTCTATCCACCCGGTAGCAGGCTGGCACACCCTGATGGATTGGGAGCTCAGGATTTCCACGGCGAGGCATGGCCTAGGTGGGCATCGGCCCGAAGAACGCCTTTGAGAGAGGGAGCTAGAGCCCAGGTGGAAGGGCCCTTCTTGGCGGGGGATGGAGCCCCCACCCTCGTCTGGGCCCCAGCCCAAGCAGCCCCGGGGACTGCTGAGCCCGAGAGAGAAGGCAAGCCTGAGAGGGGCTGTTCGAGCCTATGTCCACACGAGGGCGCCAGGGCCCCTCCCGGCCCCAGGTGCAGCTCCGAGGCTCTAAGAGGTGGGAGTGGCAAGGCTCCAAAGGCGCAGGCTCCAGGTCGGGGGCGGGGGCAGGGGCGGGGGCGGATGGAGGCTTGAGCGGGACGCACCCACAGCAGGCACTCCGAGGATGTGCAGGGGTTTCCTGGGCACCAGGGACTGTCTCCTCCGAGACCCCTCCTGTCAGGCGGAGGGCGGAGGTGTGCCTTCCGGATTTGGAGGTGGGTTCGCCGCCTGGTTGGGTGGCAGTGGGTTTGGAAGGCTTGAAACAGGTTCTGGGCTTTGGCGTGCTTGGGGTTCCTTCGAGGTAGGCGCCCAGACACACACAGCCTCAGGATTGGGCCGCCAGCTGGCCCTGGTCAAGCCCTCCGCATCAGGGCTTCAGGTCGGTGAGAAGGAGTGTGGTGCTGAGGAATCCATGGGGGGCTTCGGGGGCAAGAGTGTTGGTAGCTGGCCTCATCCGCCTGTTTCCCTCCCTCTCTCTCTCTCACTCACACACAGACACACACACACACACAGACACAGACACAGACACACACACACACACACATACTCTGAGGAGGCTGAGGGAAATGTCCTTGTGTCGTTTTGAGAAGAGCCTCTCTTGGCAGCAGGGTGCCAGGCTATGGAGGCCTGATGGAAACCAGGTCTGATGCGTTAAGGACTCTTGATTGGTCTCCTCAAGCAAGCTCTCAGGGGAGTTCCCACGTGGCTGCCAAGCTTCAGAGGCTCTCCTGGTCCCTGCTGTGGCTGGGGCAAGAGCTGCACTGGGCGATCCCCCTCTGGCTAGACCACATCTCCGTGTGGCACGGGGCACCCAAATCCATGGACAAGGAAGAAGAGGCATTGAAATGAATGAGCTGAATGGATCCAGAAATGAGTGAAGGTCCATCTCGCGTTCTCTCCCTCGTTCTCTCAGTCTCCCTCACTCTCTCTCTCTCTGTCTCTCTCCATCTCTCCCTCCAAACACACCCACACGCATACGCATGCAGATAGAGTAGGAAACAATAGCTAGGACCGGGAGAGACAAATCCATCCTACGTCTCTCGTGAGCCAATATCTTGGGTGGGAGTGGGTTGGAAGTGCCAGCCTGGGGATGGCCAGCCTGGGAGTGGATGCTTTTGCCGAGCAGAGTGGATCTGCATGCCGCACACGGGTGCAGGGGAACACCTGGGCAAGTCAATCACCTCCAGACGAAGCATGTCTTTATCCTCATCACTTCCTCCTCGCCAGGGAATTCGGTCGGGTCCGATGGGCTAGGCTCGGCAATCTGGACGGGATGCACGGAGTCCTTCGGCCCGTCTCTTTTCCCGAGGGGCAGCACTCCCGAGCGGGACACCTTCTGTGGGGAGCGCTGAGACGCTCATGTGTTGGGGTGGAATGGTCAGGACTCCTTTTGGCTGGTCGCTGAGCGAAGTGGATCCATTGCAGTTTCCCAACCAAGGGATCCCATCGGCCATGTCTATCCATCCTGTTTGGCTCCCCTTCGCCTCCCTTGGGTTCCAAGAAGAGGGACTAGACCTCGTAGCATCTGCTCCATGGAAGGAGGGCTCTGGCAGCCCCGTCAAGGGCAAGGGTTTGGCTCTCGGACCTCCCCAATGCCAGGCATGCCCACAGCCTCGCCCTCCCATTTGGCAAGCACCATCTGGATGGCAGTCCAGGGCTTGCTTTCCTGGAAGACCGTTCCTGGGTGTCCCTGGTGAGATGGGAGAGGGCAGGGGTTTCCCATGGGCTGTGTGTCTCCCTCCCAGACCTCTTTCATTTCGTGTGAGCATTTCTCTCCGCAACACGGTGGCTGCCCATGGCACCGTTTTCTGCGCAGGTTGATTGCTGAGTCCGCTTCTGTTGGGGCGAAGGACAGCTGCTTGCTCAGCCAAGCATCTGTCCATGGGACATCGAATGTCTTTCCATGTGTTGCTGTCGGGAAGAGGGCTGCCTGAAGCGAGTGGGGCGTTTCGCGCTGAGAAGAGACCCTTTGTCTGGGTCTATGGCCGTGAGGGGTAGCGCTGGGTCTGCCGGTGGTTCCAGGGTTCTTTTGGGGAGGCCCTGGATCCTGTGGTCCATCGCGGTTGAAGCAACGGACGTCCACGCCCACCCGGTGGGAGGGCCCCTTCTTTTGCACAGCCTGCCCAGGCGTTGTCCTGGAAAGGCGTCCTCAGGATGGCCATGGGGACAGGGCTGAGGAGGACTGTCGAGCTGGTTGGGGTTTGGACTTCTCTAGGCATGCGTGATGGTGTTCCTTTGTCTGGTGCTGGCTGCCGGCTGGCTATCTGGATTTGGCAGTGTTTCTTCAGGCCCCCTCCCCACCTGTGGCCTGGGTGGGTGGGTGGGTTTCTGTTCTCGTTCCTGGGTTCCGTGCTGGAGCTGATCCGTGTGGAAGCCCAGGGTGACCTGGGTTTTGGGATGCGCATCCAGGGGCTGTGAGGCTTCCCCGGGTGGTGCCCAAAGGGAGAGCGCATTGGGAGAGCAGCGGTGCCAGGCGCTGGGCCTTGTCTCTCAAGAGGGCTCAGGAACCTCCCTTTGTCTTTCCCAGGGAGGCTCGGCTCTTCTTTCGACGCACCTGGCGAGATGATGGGAGCTCGAGCCAGGCCGGGCATCTGCAGGCCGCTCTCTTGACGGATCCACCAAAGCTCTGCCTGAGCTTCCTTCCGGCCCCCTGGGGAGAAGGGCTGATTGGGTCGGTTTTGTGTGGTTGGGAAACTCTGTGCCTTGGGAAGCACAAGTGGGGATCCAGAGCAGGCACACTCCAGGTGGGGTCACGAGAGTTTGGAAACAAAGGGAGAAAGCGAGACCTGGCCAGATGAACCAAGCCAGAAGGAAAGAATCGAGGCAAGACCTCATGGCAAGGAGGATGGAATCCCAGGGGGATCATGAAGGGGGAAAACGACTCGTTCCATCCTTCCACACCTGTCTTCCTAACTCCATATGGGCCAGGCTCTATCCACCCGGTAGCAGGCTGGCACACCCTGATGGATTGGGAGCTCAGGATTTCCACGGCGAGGCATGGCCTAGGTGGGCATCGGCCCGAAGAACGCCTTTGAGAGAGGGAGCTAGAGCCCAGGTGGAAGGGCCCTTCTTGGCGGGGGATGGAGCCCCCACCCTCGTCTGGGCCCCAGCCCAAGCAGCCCCGGGGACTGCTGAGCCCGAGAGAGAAGGCAAGCCTGAGAGGGGCTGTTCGAGCCTATGTCCACACGAGGGCGCCAGGGCCCCTCCCGGCCCCAGGTGCAGCTCCGAGGCTCTAAGAGGTGGGAGTGGCAAGGCTCCAAAGGCGCAGGCTCCAGGTCGGGGGCGTGGGCGGGGGCGGATGGAGGCTTGAGCGGGACGCACCCACAGCAGGCACTCCGAGGATGTGCAGGTGTTTCCTGGGCACCAGGGACTGTCTCCTCCGAGACCCCTCCTGTCAGGCGGAGGCGGAGGTGTGCCTTCCGGATTTGGAGGTGGGTTCGCCGCCTGGTTGGGTGGCAGTGGGTTTGGAAGGCTTGAAACAGGTTCTGGGCTTTGGCGTGCTTGGGGTTCCTTCGAGGTAGGCGCCCAGACACACACAGCCTCAGGATTGGGCCGCCAGCTGGCCCTGGTCAAGCCCTCCGCATCAGGGCTTCAGGTCGGTGAGAAGGAGTGTGGTGCTGAGGAATCCATGGGGGGCTTCGGGGGCAAGAGTGTTGGTAGCTGGCCTCATCCGCCTGTTTCCCTCCCTCTCTCTCTCTCACTCACACACAGACACACACAGACACACACACACACACACATACACTGAGGAGGCTGAGGGAAATGTCCTTGTGTCGTTTTGAGAAGAGCCTCTCTTGGCAGCAGGGTGCCAGGCTATGGAGGCCTGATGGAAACCAGGTCTGATGCGTTAAGGACTCTTGATTGGTCTCCTCAAGCAAGCTCTCAGGGGAGTTCCCACGTGGCTGCCAAGCTTCAGAGGCTCTCCTGGTCCCTGCTGTGGCTGGGGCAAGAGCTGCACTGGGCGATCCCCCTCTGGCTAGACCACATCTCCGTGTGGCACGGGGCACCCAAATCCATGGACAAGGAAGAAGAGGCATTGAAATGAATGAGCTGAATGGATCCAGAAATGAGTGAAGGTCCATCTCGCGTTCTCTCCCTCGTTCTCTCAGTCTCCCTCACTCTCTCTCTCTCTCTCTCTCTCTCTCTCTCTCCAAACACACCCACACGCATACGCATGCAGATAGAGTAGGAAACAATAGCTAGGACCGGGAGAGACAAATCCATCCTACGTCTCTCGTGAGCCAATATCTTGGGTGGGAGTGGGTTGGAAGTGCCAGCCTGGGGATGGCCAGCCTGGGAGTGGATGCTTTTGCCGAGCAGAGTGGATCTGCATGCCGCACACGGGTGCAGGAGAACACCTGGGCAAGTCAATCCCCTCCAGACGAAGCATGTCTTTATCCTCATCACTTCCTCCTCGCCAGGGAATTCGGTCGGGTCCGATGGGCTAGGCTCGGCAATCTGGACGGGATGCACGGAGTCCTTCGGCCCGTCTCTTTTCCCGAGGGGCAGCACTCCCGAGCGGGACACCTTCTGTGGGGAGCGCTGAGACGCTCATGTGTTGGGGTGGAATGGTCAGGACTCCTTTTGGCTGGTCGCTGAGCGAAGTGGATCCATTGCAGTTTCCCAACCAAGGGATCCCATCGGCCATGTCTATCCATCCTGTTTGGCTCCCCTTCGCCTCCCTTGGGTTCCAAGAAGAGGGACTAGACCTCGTAGCATCTGCTCCATGGAAGGAGGGCTCTGGCAGCCCCGTCAAGGGCAAGGGTTTGGCTCTCGGACCTCCCCAATGCCAGGCATGCCCACAGCCTCGCCCTCCGATTTGGCAAGCACCATCTGGATGGCAGTCCAGGGCTTGCTTTCCTGGAAGACCGTTCCTGGGTGTCCCTGGTGAGATGGGAGAGGGCAGGGGTTTCCCATGGGCTGTGTGTCTCCCTCCCAGACCTCTTTCATTTCGTGTGAGCATTTCTCTCCGCAACACGGTGGCTGCCCATGGCACCGTTTTCTGCGCAGGTTGATTGCTGAGTCCGCTTCTGTTGGGGCGAAGGACAGCTGCTTGCTCAGCCAAGCATCTGTCCATGGACATCGAATGTCTTTCCACGTGTTGCTGTCGGGAAGAGGGCTGCCTGAAGCGAGTGGGGCGTTTCGCGCTGAGATGAGACCCTTTGTCTGGGTCTATGGCCGTGAGGGGTAGCGCTGGGTCTGCCGGTGGTTCCAGGGTTCTTTTGGGGAGGCCCTGGATCCTGTGGTCCATCGCGGTTGAAGCAACGGACGTCCACGCCCACCCGGTGGGAGGGCCCCTTCTTTTGCACAGCCTGCCCAGGCGTTGTCCTGGAAAGGCGTCCTCAGGATGGCCATGGGGACAGGGCTGAGGAGGACTGTCGAGCTGGTTGGGGTTTGGACTTCTCTAGGCATGCGTGATGGTGTTCCTTTGTCTGGTGCTGGCTGCCGGCTGGCTATGTGGATTTGGCAGTGTTTCTTCAGGCCCCCTCCCCACCTGTGGCCTGGGTGGGTGGGTGGGTTTCTGTTCTCGTTCCTGGGTTCCGTGCTGGAGCTGATCCGTGTGGAAGCCCAGGGTGACCTGGGTTTTGGGATGCGCATCCAGGGGCTGTGAGGCTTCCCCGGGTGGTGCCCAAAGGGAGAGCGCATTGGGAGAGCAGCGGTGCCAGGCGCTGGGCCTTGTCTCTCAAGAGGGCTCAGGAACCTCCCTTTGTCTTTCCCAGGGAGGCTCGGCTCTTCTTTCGACGCACCTGGCGAGATGATGGGAGCTCGAGCCAGGCCGGGCATCTGCAGGCCGCTCTCTTGACGGATCCACCAAAGCTCTGCCTGAGCTTCCTTCCGGCCCCCTGGGGAGAAGGGCTGATTGGGTCGGTTTTGTGTGGTTGGGAAACTCTGTGCCTTGGGAAGCACAAGTGGGGATCCAGAGCAGGCACACTCCAGGTGGGGTCACGAGAGTTTGGAAACAAAGGGAGAAAGCGAGACCTGGCCAGATGAACCAAGCCAGAAGGAAAGAATCGAGGCAAGACCTCATGGCAAGGAGGATGGAATCCCAGGGGGATCATGAAGGGGGAAAACGACTCGTTCCATCCTTCCACACCTGTCTTCCTAACTCCATATGGGCCAGGCTCTATCCACCCGGTAGCAGGCTGGCACACCCTGATGGATTGGGAGCTCAGGATTTCCACGGCGAGGCATGGCCTAGGTGGGCATCGGCCCGAAGAACGCCTTTGAGAGAGGGAGCTAGAGCCCAGGTGGAAGGGCCCTTCTTGGCGGGGGATGGAGCCCCCACCCTCGTCTGGGCCCCAGCCCAAGCAGCCCCGGGGACTGCTGAGCCCGAGAGAGAAGGCAAGCCTGAGAGGGGCTGTTCGAGCCTATGTCCACACGAGGGCGCCAGGGCCCCTCCCGGCCCCAGGTGCAGCTCCGAGGCTCTAAGAGGTGGGAGTGGCAAGGCTCCAAAGGCGCAGGCTCCAGGTCGGGGGCGTGGGCGGGGGCGGATGGAGGCTTGAGCGGGACGCACCCACAGCAGGCACTCCGAGGATGTGCAGGTGTTTCCTGGGCACCAGGGACTGTCTCCTCCGAGACCCCTCCTGTCAGGCGGAGGCGGAGGTGTGCCTTCCGGATTTGGAGGTGGGTTCGCCGCCTGGTTGGGTGGCAGTGGGTTTGGAAGGCTTGAAACAGGTTCTGGGCTTTGGCGTGCTTGGGGTTCCTTCGAGGTAGGCGCCCAGACACACACAGCCTCAGGATTGGGCCGCCAGCTGGCCCTGGTCAAGCCCTCCGCATCAGGGCTTCAGGTCGGTGAGAAGGAGTGTGGTGCTGAGGAATCCATGGGGGGCTTCGGGGGCAAGAGTGTTGGTAGCTGGCCTCATCCGCCTGTTTCCCTCCCTCTCTCTCTCTCACTCACACACAGACACACACAGACACACACACACACACACATACACTGAGGAGGCTGAGGGAAATGTCCTTGTGTCGTTTTGAGAAGAGCCTCTCTTGGCAGCAGGGTGCCAGGCTATGGAGGCCTGATGGAAACCAGGTCTGATGCGTTAAGGACTCTTGATTGGTCTCCTCAAGCAAGCTCTCAGGGGAGTTCCCACGTGGCTGCCAAGCTTCAGAGGCTCTCCTGGTCCCTGCTGTGGCTGGGGCAAGAGCTGCACTGGGCGATCCCCCTCTGGCTAGACCACATCTCCGTGTGGCACGGGGCACCCAAATCCATGGACAAGGAAGAAGAGGCATTGAAATGAATGAGCTGAATGGATCCAGAAATGAGTGAAGGTCCATCTCGCGTTCTCTCCCTCGTTCTCTCAGTCTCCCTCACTCTCTCTCTCTCTCTCTCTCTCTCTCTCTCTCTCTCTCCAAACACACCCACACGCATACGCATGCAGATAGAGTAGGAAACAATAGCTAGGACCGGGAGAGACAAATCCATCCTACGTCTCTCGTGAGCCAATATCTTGGGTGGGAGTGGGTTGGAAGTGCCAGCCTGGGGATGGCCAGCCTGGGAGTGGATGCTTTTGCCGAGCAGAGTGGATCTGCATGCCGCACACGGGTGCAGGAGAACACCTGGGCAAGTCAATCCCCTCCAGACGAAGCATGTCTTTATCCTCATCACTTCCTCCTCGCCAGGGAATTCGGTCGGGTCCGATGGGCTAGGCTCGGCAATCTGGACGGGATGCACGGAGTCCTTCGGCCCGTCTCTTTTCCCGAGGGGCAGCACTCCCGAGCGGGACACCTTCTGTGGGGAGCGCTGAGACGCTCATGTGTTGGGGTGGAATGGTCAGGACTCCTTTTGGCTGGTCGCTGAGCGAAGTGGATCCATTGCAGTTTCCCAACCAAGGGATCCCATCGGCCATGTCTATCCATCCTGTTTGGCTCCCCTTCGCCTCCCTTGGGTTCCAAGAAGAGGGACTAGACCTCGTAGCATCTGCTCCATGGAAGGAGGGCTCTGGCAGCCCCGTCAAGGGCAAGGGTTTGGCTCTCGGACCTCCCCAATGCCAGGCATGCCCACAGCCTCGCCCTCCGATTTGGCAAGCACCATCTGGATGGCAGTCCAGGGCTTGCTTTCCTGGAAGACCGTTCCTGGGTGTCCCTGGTGAGATGGGAGAGGGCAGGGGTTTCCCATGGGCTGTGTGTCTCCCTCCCAGACCTCTTTCATTTCGTGTGAGCATTTCTCTCCGCAACACGGTGGCTGCCCATGGCACCGTTTTCTGCGCAGGTTGATTGCTGAGTCCGCTTCTGTTGGGGCGAAGGACAGCTGCTTGCTCAGCCAAGCATCTGTCCATGGACATCGAATGTCTTTCCACGTGTTGCTGTCGGGAAGAGGGCTGCCTGAAGCGAGTGGGGCGTTTCGCGCTGAGATGAGACCCTTTGTCTGGGTCTATGGCCGTGAGGGGTAGCGCTGGGTCTGCCGGTGGTTCCAGGGTTCTTTTGGGGAGGCCCTGGATCCTGTGGTCCATCGCGGTTGAAGCAACGGACGTCCACGCCCACCCGGTGGGAGGGCCCCTTCTTTTGCACAGCCTGCCCAGGCGTTGTCCTGGAAAGGCGTCCTCAGGATGGCCATGGGGACAGGGCTGAGGAGGACTGTCGAGCTGGTTGGGGTTTGGACTTCTCTAGGCATGCGTGATGGTGTTCCTTTGTCTGGTGCTGGCTGCCGGCTGGCTATGTGGATTTGGCAGTGTTTCTTCAGGCCCCCTCCCCACCTGTGGCCTGGGTGGGTGGGTGGGTTTCTGTTCTCGTTCCTGGGTTCCGTGCTGGAGCTGATCCGTGTGGAAGCCCAGGGTGACCTGGGTTTTGGGATGCGCATCCAGGGGCTGTGAGGCTTCCCCGGGTGGTGCCCAAAGGGAGAGCGCATTGGGAGAGCAGCGGTGCCAGGCGCTGGGCCTTGTCTCTCAAGAGGGCTCAGGAACCTCCCTTTGTCTTTCCCAGGGAGGCTCGGCTCTTCTTTCGACGCACCTGGCGAGATGATGGGAGCTCGAGCCAGGCCGGGCATCTGCAGGCCGCTCTCTTGACGGATCCACCAAAGCTCTGCCTGAGCTTCCTTCCGGCCCCCTGGGGAGAAGGGCTGATTGGGTCGGTTTTGTGTGGTTGGGAAACTCTGTGCCTTGGGAAGCACAAGTGGGGATCCAGAGCAGGCACACTCCAGGTGGGGTCACGAGAGTTTGGAAACAAAGGGAGAAAGCGAGACCTGGCCAGATGAACCAAGCCAGAAGGAAAGAATCGAGGCAAGACCTCATGGCAAGGAGGATGGAATCCCAGGGGGATCATGAAGGGGGAAAACGACTCGTTCCATCCTTCCACACCTGTCTTCCTAACTCCATATGGGCAAGGCTCTATCCACCCGGTAGCAGGCTGGCACACCCTGATGGATTGGGAGCTCAGGATTTCCACGGCGAGGCATGGCCTAGGTGGGCATCGGCCCGAAGAACGCCTTTGAGAGAGGGAGCTAGAGCCCAGGTGGAAGGGCCCTTCTTGGCGGGGGATGGAGCCCCCACCCTCGTCTGGGCCCCAGCCCAAGCAGCCCCGGGGACTGCTGAGCCCGAGAGAGAAGGCAAGCCTGAGAGGGGCTGTTCGAGCCTATGTCCACACGAGGGCGCCAGGGCCCCTCCCGGCCCCAGGTGCAGCTCCGAGGCTCTAAGAGGTGGGAGTGGCAAGGCTCCAAAGGCGCAGGCTCCAGGTCGGGGGCGGGGGCGGATGGAGGCTTGAGCGGGACGCACCCACAGCAGGCACTCCGAGGATGTGCAGGTGTTTCCTGGGCACCAGGGACTGTCTCCTCCGAGACCCCTCCTGTCAGGCGGAGGCGGAGGTGTGCCTTCCGGATTTGGAGGTGGGTTCGCCGCCTGGTTGGGTGGCAGTGGGTTTGGAAGGCTTGAAACAGGTTCTGGGCTTTGGCGTGCTTGGGGTTCCTTCGAGGTAGGCGCCCAGACACACACAGCCTCAGGATTGGGCCGCCAGCTGGCCCTGGTCAAGCCCTCCGCATCAGGGCTTCAGGTCGGTGAGAAGGAGTGTGGTGCTGAGGAATCCATGGGGGGCTTCGGGGGCAAGAGTGTTGGTAGCTGGCCTCATCCGCCTGTTTCCCTCCCTCTCTCTCTCTCACTCACACACAGACACACACACACACACAGACACAGACACAGACACACACACACACACACATACTCTGAGGAGGCTGAGGGAAATGTCCTTGTGTCGTTTTGAGAAGAGCCTCTCTTGGCAGCAGGGTGCCAGGCTATGGAGGCCTGATGGAAACCAGGTCTGATGCGTTAAGGACTCTTGATTGGTCTCCTCAAGCAAGCTCTCAGGGGAGTTCCCACGTGGCTGCCAAGCTTCAGAGGCTCTCCTGGTCCCTGCTGTGGCTGGGGCAAGAGCTGCACTGGGCGATCCCCCTCTGGCTAGACCACATCTCCGTGTGGCACGGGGCACCCAAATCCATGGACAAGGAAGAAGAGGCATTGAAATGAATGAGCTGAATGGATCCAGAAATGAGTGAAGGTCCATCTCGCGTTCTCTCCCTCGTTCTCTCAGTCTCCCTCACTCTCTCTCTCTCTCTCTCTCTCTCTCTCTCTCTCTCTCCAAACACACCCACACGCATACGCATGCAGATAGAGTAGGAAACAATAGCTAGGACCGGGAGAGACAAATCCATCCTACGTCTCTCGTGAGCCAATATCTTGGGTGGGAGTGGGTTGGAAGTGCCAGCCTGGGGATGGCCAGCCTGGGAGTGGATGCTTTTGCCGAGCAGAGTGGATCTGCATGCCGCACACGGGTGCAGGAGAACACCTGGGCAAGTCAATCCCCTCCAGACGAAGCATGTCTTTATCCTCATCACTTCCTCCTCGCCAGGGAATTCGGTCGGGTCCGATGGGCTAGGCTCGGCAATCTGGACGGGATGCACGGAGTCCTTCGGCCCGTCTCTTTTCCCGTGGGGCAGCACTCCCGAGCGGGACACCTTCTGTGGGGAGCGCTGAGACGCTCATGTGTTGGGGTGGAATGGTCAGGACTCCTTTTGGCTGGTCGCTGAGCGAAGGGGAGCCATTGCAGTTTCCCAACCAAGGGATCCCATCGGCCATGTCTATCCATCCTGTTTGGCTCCCCTTCGCCTCCCTTGGGTTCCAAGAAGAGGGACTAGACCTCGTAGCATCTGCTCCATGGAAGGAGGGCTCTGGCAGCCCCGTCAAGGGCAAGGGTTTGGCTCTCGGACCTCCCCAATGCCAGGCATGCCCACAGCCTCGCCCTCCCATTTGGCAAGCACCATCTGGATGGCAGTCCAGGGCTTGCTTTCCTGGAAGACCGTTCCTGGGTGTCCCTGGTGAGATGGGAGAGGGCAGGGGTTTCCCATGGGCTGTGTGTCTCCCTCCCAGACCTCTTTCATTTCGTGTGAGCATTTCTCTCCGCAACACGGTGGCTGCCCATGGCACCGTTTTCTGCGCAGGTTGATTGCTGAGTCCGCTTCTGTTGGGGCGAAGGACAGCTGCTTGCTCAGCCAAGCATCTGTCCATGGACATCGAATGTCTTTCCACGTGTTGCTGTCGGGAAGAGGGCTGCCTGAAGCGAGTGGGGCGTTTCGCGCTGAGAAGAGACCCTTTGTCTGGGTCTATGGCCGTGAGGGGTAGCGCTGGGTCTGCCGGTGGTTCCAGGGTTCTTTTGGGGAGGCCCTGGATCCTGTGGTCCATCGCGGTTGAAGCAACGGACGTCCACGCCCACCCGGTGGGAGGGCCCCTTCTTTTGCACAGCCTGCCCAGGCGTTGTCCTGGAAAGGCGTCCTCAGGATGGCCATGGGGACAGGGCTGAGGAGGACTGTCGAGCTGGTTGGGGTTTGGACTTCTCTAGGCATGCGTGATGGTGTTCCTTTGTCTGGTGCTGGCTGCCGGCTGGCTATGTGGATTTGGCAGTGTTTCTTCAGGCCCCCTCCCCACCTGTGGCCTGGGTGGGTGGGTGGGTTTCTGTTCTCGTTCCTGGGTTCCGTGCTGGAGCTGATCCGTGTGGAAGCCCAGGGTGACCTGGGTTTTGGGATGCGCATCCAGGGGCTGTGAGGCTTCCCCGGGTGGTGCCCAAAGGGAGAGCGCATTGGGAGAGCAGCGGTGCCAGGCGCTGGGCCTTGTCTCTCAAGAGGGCTCAGGAACCTCCCTTTGTCTTTCCCAGGGAGGCTCGGCTCTTCTTTCGACGCACCTGGCGAGATGATGGGAGCTCGAGCCAGGCCGGGCATCTGCAGGCCGCTCTCTTGACGGATCCACCAAAGCTCTGCCTGAGCTTCCTTCCGGCCCCCTGGGGAGAAGGGCTGATTGGGTCGGTTTTGTGTGGTTGGGAAACTCTGTGCCTTGGGAAGCACAAGTGGGGATCCAGAGCAGGCACACTCCAGGTGGGGTCACGAGAGTTTGGAAACAAAGGGAGAAAGCGAGACCTGGCCAGATGAACCAAGCCAGAAGGAAAGAATCGAGGCAAGACCTCATGGCAAGGAGGATGGAATCCCAGGGGGATCATGAAGGGGGAAAACGACTCGTTCCATCCTTCCACACCTGTCTTCCTAACTCCATATGGGCAAGGCTCTATCCACCCGGTAGCAGGCTGGCACACCCTGATGGATTGGGAGCTCAGGATTTCCACGGCGAGGCATGGCCTAGGTGGGCATCGGCCCGAAGAACGCCTTTGAGAGAGGGAGCTAGAGCCCAGGTGGAAGGGCCCTTCTTGGCGGGGGATGGAGCCCCCACCCTCGTCTGGGCCCCAGCCCAAGCAGCCCCGGGGACTGCTGAGCCCGAGAGAGAAGGCAAGCCTGAGAGGGGCTGTTCGAGCCTATGTCCACACGAGGGCGCCAGGGCCCCTCCCGGCCCCAGGTGCAGCTCCGAGGCTCTAAGAGGTGGGAGTGGCAAGGCTCCAAAGGCGCAGGCTCCAGGTCGGGGGCGGGGGCAGGGGCGGGGGCGGATGGAGGCTTGAGCGGGACGCACCCACAGCAGGCACTCCGAGGATGTGCAGGGGTTTCCTGGGCACCAGGGACTGTCTCCTTCGAGACCCCTCCTGTCAGGCGGAGGGCGGAGGTGTGCCTTCCGGATTTGGAGGTGGGTTCGCCGCCTGGTTGGGTGGCAGTGGGTTTGGAAGGCTTGAAACAGGTTCTGGGCTTTGGCGTGCTTGGGGTTCCTTCGAGGTAGGCGCCCAGACACACACAGCCTCAGGATTGGGCCGCCAGCTGGCCCTGGTCAAGCCCTCCGCATCAGGGCTTCAGGTCGGTGAGAAGGAGTGTGGTGCTGAGGAATCCATGGGGGGCTTCGGGGGCAAGAGTGTTGGTAGCTGGCCTCATCCGCCTGTTTCCCTCCCTCTCTCTCTCTCACTCACACACAGACACACACAGACACACACACACACACACATACACTGAGGAGGCTGAGGGAAATGTCCTTGTGTCGTTTTGAGAAGAGCCTCTCTTGGCAGCAGGGTGCCAGGCTATGGAGGCCTGATGGAAACCAGGTCTGATGCGTTAAGGACTCTTGATTGGTCTCCTCAAGCAAGCTCTCAGGGGAGTTCCCACGTGGCTGCCAAGCTTCAGAGGCTCTCCTGGTCCCTGCTGTGGCTGGGGCAAGAGCTGCACTGGGCGATCCCCCTCTGGCTAGACCACATCTCCGTGTGGCACGGGGCACCCAAATCCATGGACAAGGAAGAAGAGGCATTGAAATGAATGAGCTGAATGGATCCAGAAATGAGTGAAGGTCCATCTCGCGTTCTCTCCCTCGTTCTCTCAGTCTCCCTCACTCTCTCTCTCTCTCTCTCTCTCTCTCTCTCTCTCTCTCTCTCTCTCTCCAAACACACCCACACGCATACGCATGCAGATAGAGTAGGAAACAATAGCTAGGACCGGGAGAGACAAATCCATCCTACGTCTCTCGTGAGCCAATATCTTGGGTGGGAGTGGGTTGGAAGTGCCAGCCTGGGGATGGCCAGCCTGGGAGTGGATGCTTTTGCCGAGCAGAGTGGATCTGCATGCCGCACACGGGTGCAGGAGAACACCTGGGCAAGTCAATCCCCTCCAGACGAAGCATGTCTTTATCCTCATCACTTCCTCCTCGCCAGGGAATTCGGTCGGGTCCGATGGGCTAGGCTCGGCAATCTGGACGGGATGCACGGAGTCCTTCGGCCCGTCTCTTTTCCCGTGGGGCAGCACTCCCGAGCGGGACACCTTCTGTGGGGAGCGCTGAGACGCTCCTGTGTTGGGGTGGAATGGTCAGGACTCCTTTTGGCTGGTCGCTGAGCGAAGGGGAGCCATTGCAGTTTCCCAACCAAGGGATCCCATCGGCCATGTCTATCCATCCTGTTTGGCTCCCCTTCGCCTCCCTTGGGTTCCAAGAAGAGGGACTAGACCTCGTAGCATCTGCTCCATGGAAGGAGGGCTCTGGCAGCCCCGTCAAGGGCAAGGGTTTGGCTCTCGGACCTCCCCAATGCCAGGCATGCCCACAGCCTCGCCCTCCCATTTGGCAAGCACCATCTGGATGGCAGTCCAGGGCTTGCTTTCCTGGAAGACCGTTCCTGGGTGTCCCTGGTGAGATGGGAGAGGGCAGGGGTTTCCCATGGGCTGTGTGTCTCCCTCCCAGACCTCTTTCATTTCGTGTGAGCATTTCTCTCCGCAACACGGTGGCTGCCCATGGCACCGTTTTCTGCGCAGGTTGATTGCTGAGTCCGCTTGTGTTGGGGCGAAGGACAGCTGCTTGCTCAGCCAAGCATCTGTCCATGGACATCGAATGTCTTTCCACGTGTTGGTGTCGGGAAGAGGGCTGCCTGAAGCGACTGGGGCGTTTCGCGCTGAGAAGAGACCCTTTGTCTGGGTCTATGGCCGTGAGGGGTAGCGCTGGGTCTGCCGGTGGTTCCAGGGTTCTTTTGGGGAGGCCCTGGATCCTGTGGTCCATCGCGGTTGAAGCAACGGACGTCCACGCCCACCCGGTGGGAGGGCCCCTTCTTTTGCACAGCCTGCCCAGGCGTTGTCCTGGAAAGGCATCCTCAGGATGGCCATGGGGACAGGGCTGAGGAGGACTGTCGAGCTGGTTGGGGTTTGGACTTCTCTAGGCATGCGTGATGGTGTTCCTTTGTCTGGTGCTGGCTGCCGGCTGGCTATGTGGATTTGGCAGTGTTTCTTCAGGCCCCCTCCCCACCTGTGGCCTGGGTGGGTGGGTGGGTTTCTGTTCTCGTTCCTGGGTTCCGTGCTGGAGCTGATCCGTGTGGAAGCCCAGGGTGACCTGGGTTTTGGGATGCGCATCCAGGGGCTGTGAGGCTTCCCCGGGTGGTGCCCAAAGGGAGAGCGCATTGGGAGAGCAGCGGTGCCAGGCGCTGGGCCTTGTCTCTCAAGAGGGCTCAGGAACCTCCCTTTGTCTTTCCCAGGGAGGCTCGGCTCTTCTTTCGACGCACCTGGCGAGATGATGGGAGCTCGAGCCAGGCCGGGCATCTGCAGGCCGCTCTCTTGACGGATCCACCAAAGCTCTGCCTGAGCTTCCTTCCGGCCCCCTGGGGAGAAGGGCTGATTGGGTCGGTTTTGTGTGGTTGGGAAACTCTGTGCCTTGGGAAGCACAAGTGGGGATCCAGAGCAGGCACACTCCAGGTGGGGTCACGAGAGTTTGGAAACAAAGGGAGAAAGCGAGACCTGGCCAGATGAACCAAGCCAGAAGGAAAGAATCGAGGCAAGACCTCATGGCAAGGAGGATGGAATCCCAGGGGGATCATGAAGGGGGAAAACGACTCGTTCCATCCTTCCACACCTGTCTTCCTAACTCCATATGGGCAAGGCTCTATCCACCCGGTAGCAGGCTGGCACACCCTGATGGATTGGGAGCTCAGGATTTCCACGGCGAGGCATGGCCTAGGTGGGCATCGGCCCGAAGAACGCCTTTGAGAGAGGGAGCTAGAGCCCAGGTGGAAGGGCCCTTCTTGGCGGGGGATGGAGCCCCCACCCTCGTCTGGGCCCCAGCCCAAGCAGCCCCGGGGACTGCTGAGCCCGAGAGAGAAGGCAAGCCTGAGAGGGGCTGTTCGAGCCTATGTCCACACGAGGGCGCCAGGGCCCCTCCCGGCCCCAGGTGCAGCTCCGAGGCTCTAAGAGGTGGGAGTGGCAAGGCTCCAAAGGCGCAGGCTCCAGGTCGGGGGCGGGGGCGGATGGAGGCTTGAGCGGGACGCACCCACAGCAGGCACTCCGAGGATGTGCAGGTGTTTCCTGGGCACCAGGGACTGTCTCCTCCGAGACCCCTCCTGTCAGGCGGAGGCGGAGGTGTGCCTTCCGGATTTGGAGGTGGGTTCGCCGCCTGGTTGGGTGGCAGTGGGTTTGGAAGGCTTGAAACAGGTTCTGGGCTTTGGCGTGCTTGGGGTTCCTTCGAGGTAGGCGCCCAGACACACACAGCCTCAGGATTGGGCCGCCAGCTGGCCCTGGTCAAGCCCTCCGCATCAGGGCTTCAGGTCGGTGAGAAGGAGTGTGGTGCTGAGGAATCCATGGGGGGCTTCGGGGGCAAGAGTGTTGGTAGCTGGCCTCATCCGCCTGTTTCCCTCCCTCTCTCTCTCTCACTCACACACAGACACACACAGACACACACACACACACACATACACTGAGGAGGCTGAGGGAAATGTCCTTGTGTCGTTTTGAGAAGAGCCTCTCTTGGCAGCAGGGTGCCAGGCTATGGAGGCCTGATGGAAACCAGGTCTGATGCGTTAAGGACTCTTGATTGGTCTCCTCAAGCAAGCTCTCAGGGGAGTTCCCACGTGGCTGCCAAGCTTCAGAGGCTCTCCTGGTCCCTGCTGTGGCTGGGGCAAGAGCTGCACTGGGCGATCCCCCTCTGGCTAGACCACATCTCCGTGTGGCACGGGGCACCCAAATCCATGGACAAGGAAGAAGAGGCATTGAAATGAATGATCTGAATGGATCCAGAAATGAGTGAAGGTCCATCTCGCGTTCTCTCCCTCGTTCTCTCAGTCTCCCTCACTCTCTCTCTCTCTCTCTCTCTCTCTCTCTCTCTCTCTCTCTCTCTCTCTCTCCCCCTCCAAACACACCCACACGCATACGCATGCAGATAGAGTAGGAAACAATAGCTAGGACCGGGAGAGACAAATCCATCCTACGTCTCTCGTGAGCCAATATCTTGGGTGGGAGTGGGTTGGAAGTGCCAGCCTGGGGATGGCCAGCCTGGGAGTGGATGCTTTTGCCGAGCAGAGTGGATCTGCATGCCGCACACGGGTGCAGGAGAACACCTGGGCAAGTCAATCCCCTCCAGACGAAGCATGTCTTTATCCTCATCACTTCCTCCTCGCCAGGGAATTCGGTCGGGTCCGATGGGCTAGGCTCGGCAATCTGGACGGGATGCATGGAGTCCTTCGGCCCGTCTCTTTTCCCGAGGGGCAGCACTCCCGAGCGGGACACCTTCTGTGGGGAGCGCTGAGACGCTCATGTGTTGGGGTGGAATGGTCAGGACTCCTTTTGGCTGGTCGCTGAGCGAAGTGGATCCATTGCAGTTTCCCAACCAAGGGATCCCATCGGCCATGTCTATCCATCCTGTTTGGCTCCCCTTCGCCTCCCTTGGGTTCCAAGAAGAGGGACTAGACCTCGTAGCATCTGCTCCATGGAAGGAGGGCTCTGGCAGCCCCGTCAAGGGCAAGGGTTTGGCTCTCGGACCTCCCCAATGCCAGGCATGCCCACAGCCTCGCCCTCCCATTTGGCAAGCACCATCTGGATGGCAGTCCAGGGCTTGCTTTCCTGGAAGACCGTTCCTGGGTGTCCCTGGTGAGATGGGAGAGGGCAGGGGTTTCCCATGGGCTGTGTGTCTCCCTCCCAGACCTCTTTCATTTCGTGTGAGCATTTCTCTCCGCAACACGGTGGCTGCCCATGGCACCGTTTTCTGCGCAGGTTGATTGCTGAGTCCGCTTCTGTTGGGGCGAAGGACAGCTGCTTGCTCAGCCAAGCATCTGTCCATGGGACATCGAATGTCTTTCCATGTGTTGCTGTCGGGAAGAGGGCTGCCTGAAGCGAGTGGGGCGTTTCGCGCTGAGAAGAGACCCTTTGTCTGGGTCTATGGCCGTGAGGGGTAGCGCTGGGTCTGCCGGTGGTTCCAGGGTTCTTTTGGGGAGGCCCTGGATCCTGTGGTCCATCGCGGTTGAAGCAACGGACGTCCACGCCCACCCGGTGGGAGGGCCCCTTCTTTTGCACAGCCTGCCCAGGGGTTGTCCTGGAAAGGCGTCCTCAGGATGGCCATGGGGACAGGGCTGAGGAGGACTGTCGAGCTGGTTGGGGTTTGGACTTCTCTAGGCATGCGTGATGGTGCTCCTTTGTCTGGTGCTGGCTGCCGGCTGGCTATGTGGATTTGGCAGTGTTTCTTCAGGCCCCCTCCCCACCTGTGGCCTGGGTGGGTGGGTGGGTTTCTGTTCTCGTTCCTGGGTTCCGTGCTGGAGCTGATCCGTGTGGGAGCCCAGGGTGACCTGGGTTTTGGAATGCGCATCCAGGGGCTGTGAGGCTTCCCCGGGTGGTGCCCAAAGGGAGAGCGCATTGGGAGAGCAGCGGTGCCAGGCGCTGGGCCTTGTCTCTCAAGAGGGCTCAGGAACCTCCCTTCGTCTTTCCCAGGGAGGCTCGGCTCTTCTTTCGACGCACCTGGCGAGATGATGGGAGCTCGAGCCAGGCCGGGCATCTGCAGGCCGCTCTCTTGACGGATCCACCAAAGCTCTGCCTGAGCTTCCTTCCGGCCCCCTGGGGAGAAGGGCTGATTGGGTCGGTTTTGTGTGGTTGGGAAACTCTGTGCCTTGGGAAGCACAAGTGGGGATCCAGAGCAGGCACACTCCAGGTGGGGTCACGAGAGTTTGGAAACAAAGGGAGAAAGCGAGACCTGGCCAGATGAACCAAGCCAGAAGGAAAGAATCGAGGCAAGACCTCATGGCAAGGAGGATGGAATCCCAGGGGGATCATGAAGGGGGAAAACGACTCGTTCCATCCTTCCACACCTGTCTTCCTAACTCCATATGGGCAAGGCTCTATCCACCCGGTAGCAGGCTGGCACACCCTGATGGATTGGGAGCTCAGGATTTCCACGGCGAGGCATGGCCTAGGTGGGCATCGGCCCGAAGAACGCCTTTGAGAGAGGGAGCTAGAGCCCAGGTGGAAGGGCCCTTCTTGGCGGGGGATGGAGCCCCCACCCTCGTCTGGGCCCCAGCCCAAGCAGCCCCGGGGACTGCTGAGCCCCAGAGAGAAGGCCAGCCTGAGAGGGGCTGTTCGAGCCTATGTCCACACGAGGGCGCCAGGGCCCCTCCCGGCCCCAGGTGCAGCTCCGAGGCTCTAGGAGGTGGGAGTGGCAAGGCTCCAAAGGCGCAGGCTCCAGGTCGGGGGCGGGGGCGGATGGAGGCTTGAGCGGGACGCACCCACAGCAGGCACTCCGAGGATGTGCAGGTGTTTCCTGGGCACCAGGGACTGTCTCCTCCGAGACCCCTCCTGTCAGGCGGAGGCGGAGGTGTGCCTTCCGGATTTGGAGGTGGGTTCGCCGCCTGGTTGGGTGGCAGTGGGTTTGGAAGGCTTGAAACAGGTTCTGGGCTTTGGCGTGCTTGGGGTTCCTTCGAGGTAGGCGCCCAGACACACACAGCCTCAGGATTGGGCCGCCAGCTGGCCCTGGTCAAGCCCTCCGCATCAGGGCTTCAGGTCGGTGAGAAGGAGTGTGGTGCTGAGGAATCCATGGGGGGCTTCGGGGGCAAGAGTGTTGGTAGCTGGCCTCATCCGCCTGTTTCCCTCCCTCTCTCTCTCTCACTCACACACAGACACACAGACACACACACACACTCACACACACACACACACACACACATACATTGAGGAGGCTGAGGGAAATGTCCTTGTGTCGTTTTGAGAAGAGCCTCTCTTGGCAGCAGGGTGCCAGGCTATGGAGGCCTGATGGAAACCAGGTCTGATGCGTTAAGGACTCTTGATTGGTCTCCTCAAGCAAGCTCTCAGGGGAGTTCCCACGTGGCTGCCAAGCTTCAGAGGCTCTCCTGGTCCCTGCTGTGGCTGGGGCAAGAGCTGCACTGGGCGATCCCCCTCTGGCTAGACCACATCTCCGTGTGGCACGGGGCACCCAAATCCATGGACAAGGAAGAAGAGGCATTGAAATGAATGAGCTGAATGGATCCAGAAATGAGTGAAGGTCCATCTCTCGCTCTCTCCCTCGTTCTCTCAGTCTCTCTCTCTCGCTCTCTCTCTCTCTCTCTCGCTCTCTCTCTCTCTCTCTCTCGCTCTCTCTCTCTCTCTCTCAATCCCTCCAAACACACCCACACGCATACGCATGCAGATAGAGTAGGAAACAATAGCTAGGACCGGGAGAGACAAATCCATCCTACGTCTCGTGAGCCAATATCTTGGGTGGGAGTGGGTTGGAAGTGCCAGCCTGGGGATGGCCAGCCTGGGAGTGGATGCTTTTGCCGAGCAGAGTGGATCTGCATGCCGCACACGGGTGCAGGAGAACACCTGGGCAAGTCAATCCCCTCCAGACGAAGCATGTCTTTATCCTCATCACTTCCTCCTCGCCAGGGAATTCGGTCGGGTCCGATGGGCTAGGCTCGGCAATCTGGACGGGATGCACGGAGTCCTTCAGGGGCAGCACTCCCGAGCGGGACACCTTCTGTGGGGAGCGCTGAGACGCTCATGTGTTGGGGTGGAATGGTCAGGACTCCTTTTGGCTGGTCGCTGAGCGAAGTGGATCCATTGCAGTTTCCCAACCAAGGGATCCCATCGGCCATGTCTATCCATCCTGTTTGGCTCCCCTTCGCCTCCCTTGGGTTCCAAGAAGAGGGACTAGACCTCGTAGCATCTGCTCCATGGAAGGAGGGCTCTGGCAGCCCCGTCAAGGGCAAGGGTTTGGCTCTCGGACCTCCCCAATGCCAGGCATGCCCACAGCCTCGCCCTCCCATTTGGCAAGCACCATCTGGATGGCAGTCCAGGGCTTGCTTTCCTGGAAGACCGTTCCTGGGTGTCCCTGGTGAGATGGGAGAGGGCAGGGGTTTCCCATGGGCTGTGTGTCTCCCTCCCAGACCTCTTTCATTTCGTGTGAGCATTTCTCTCCGCAACACGGTGGCTGCCCATGGCACC
Organism: Sus scrofa; assembly: GCF_054392235.1. Lineage (NCBI taxonomy): Eukaryota > Metazoa > Chordata > Mammalia > Artiodactyla > Suidae > Sus > Sus scrofa. The sequence continues at coordinate 67,002,892 of NC_139394.1, forward strand.
GTTTTCTGCGCAGGTTGATTGCTGAGTCCGCTTGTGTTGGGGCGAAGGACAGCTGCTTGCTCGGCCAAGCATCTGTCCATGGACATCGAATGTCTTTCCATGTGTTGCTGTCGGGAAGAGGGCTGCCTGAAGCGAGTGGGGCGTTTCGCGCTGAGAAGAGACCCTTTGTCTGGGTCTATGGCCGTGAGGGGTAGCGCTGGGTCTGCCGGTGGTTCCAGGGTTCTTTTGGGGAGGCCCTGGATCCTGTGGTCCATCGCGGTTGAAGCAACGGACGTCCACGCCCACCCGGTGGGAGGGCCCCTTCTTTTGCACAGCCTGCCCAGGGGTTGTCCTGGAAAGGCGTCCTCAGGATGGCCATGGGGACAGGGCTGAGGAGGACTGTCGAGCTGGTTGGGGTTTGGACTTCTCTAGGCATGCGTGATGGTGTTCCTTTGTCTGGTGCTGGCTGCCGGCTGGCTATCTGGATTTGGCAGTGTTTCTTCAGGCCCCCTCCCCACCTGTGGCCTGGGTGGGTGGGTGGGTTTCTGTTCTCGTTCCTGGGTTCCGTGCTGGAGCTGATCCGTGTGGAAGCCCAGGGTGACCTGGGTTTTGGGATGCGCATCCAGGGGCTGTGAGGCTTCCCCGGGTGGTGCCCAAAGGGAGAGCGCATTGGGAGAGCAGCGGTGCCAGGCGCTGGGCCTTGTCTCTCAAGAGGGCTCAGGAACCTCCCTTTGTCTTTCCCAGGGAGGCTCGGCTCTTCTTTCGACGCACCTGGTGAGATGATGGGAGCTCGAGCCAGGCCGGGCATCTGCAGGCCGCTCTCTTGACGGATCCACCAAAACTCAAAGCTCTGCCTGAGCTTCCTTCCGGCCCCCTGGGGAGAAGGGCTGATTGGGTCGGTTTTGTGTGGTTGGGAAACTCTGTGCCTTGGGAAGCACAAGTGGGGATCCAGAGCAGGCACACTCCAGGTGGGGTCACGAGAGTTTGGAAACAAAGGGAGAAAGCGAGACCTGGCCAGATGAACCAAGCCAGAAGGAAAGAATCGAGGCAAGACCTCATGGCAAGGAGGATGGAATCCCAGGGGGATCATGAAGGGGGAAAACGACTCGTTCCATCCTTCCACACCTGTCTTCCTAACTCCATATGGGCAAGGCTCTATCCACCCGGTAGCAGGCTGGCACACCCTGATGGATTGGGAGCTCAGGATTTCCACGGCGAGGCATGGCCTAGGTGGGCATCGGCCCGAAGAACGCCTTTGAGAGAGGGAGCTAGAGCCCAGGTGGAAGGGCCCTTCTTGGCGGGGGATGGAGCCCCCACCCTCGTCTGGGCCCCAGCCCAAGCAGCCCCGGGGACTGCTGAGCCCGAGAGAGAAGGCAAGCCTGAGAGGGGCTGTTCGAGCCTATGTCCACACGAGGGCGCCAGGGCCCCTCCCGGCCCCAGGTGCAGCTCCGAGGCTCTAAGAGGTGGGAGTGGCAAGGCTCCAAAGGCGCAGGCTCCAGGTCGGGGGCGGGGGCAGGGGCGGGGGCGGATGGAGGCTTGAGCGGGACGCACCCACAGCAGGCACTCCGAGGATGTGCAGGGGTTTCCTGGGCACCAGGGACTGTCTCCTTCGAGACCCCTCCTGTCAGGCGGAGGGCGGAGGTGTGCCTTCCGGATTTGGAGGTGGGTTCGCCGCCTGGTTGGGTGGCAGTGGGTTTGGAAGGCTTGAAACAGGTTCTGGGCTTTGGCGTGCTTGGGGTTCCTTCGAGGTAGGCGCCCAGACACACACAGCCTCAGGATTGGGCCGCCAGCTGGCCCTGGTCAAGCCCTCCGCATCAGGGCTTCAGGTCGGTGAGAAGGAGTGTGGTGCTGAGGAATCCATGGGGGGCTTCGGGGGCAAGAGTGTTGGTAGCTGGCCTCATCCGCCTGTTTCCCTCCCTCTCTCTCTCTCACTCACACACAGACACACAGACACACACACACACTCACACACACACACACACACACACATACATTGAGGAGGCTGAGGGAAATGTCCTTGTGTCGTTTTGAGAAGAGCCTCTCTTGGCAGCAGGGTGCCAGGCTATGGAGGCCTGATGGAAACCAGGTCTGATGCGTTAAGGACTCTTGATTGGTCTCCTCAAGCAAGCTCTCAGGGGAGTTCCCACGTGGCTGCCAAGCTTCAGAGGCTCTCCTGGTCCCTGCTGTGGCTGGGGCAAGAGCTGCACTGGGCGATCCCCCTCTGGCTAGACCACATCTCCGTGTGGCACGGGGCACCCAAATCCATGGACAAGGAAGAAGAGGCATTGAAATGAATGAGCTGAATGGATCCAGAAATGAGTGAAAGTCCATCTCTCGCTCTCTCCCTCGTTCTCTCAGTCTCTTTCTCTCTCTCTCTCTCTCTCTCTCTCGCTCTCTCTCTCTCTCTCTCTCTCTCTCTCTCTCTCTCAATCCCTCCAAACACACCCACACGCATACGCATGCAGATAGAGTAGGAAACAATAGCTAGGACCGGGAGAGACAAATCCATCCTACGTCTCTCGTGAGCCAATATCTTGGGTGGGAGTGGGTTGGAAGTGCCAGCCTGGGGATGGCCAGCCTGGGAGTGGATGCTTTTGCCGAGCAGAGTGGATCTGCATGCCGCACACGGGTGCTGGAGAACACCTGGGCAAGTCAATCCCCTCCAGACGAAGCATGTCTTTATCCTCATCACTTCCTCCTCGCCAGGGAATTCGGTCAGGTCCGATGGGCTAGGCTCGGCAATCTGGACGGGATGCACGGAGTCCTTCGGCCCGTCTCTTTTCCCGAGGGGCAGCACTCCCGAGCGGGACACCTTCTGTGGGGAGCGCTGAGACGCTCATGTGTTGGGGTGGAATGGTCAGGACTCCTTTTGGCTGGTCGCTGAGCGAAGTGGATCCATTGCAGTTTCCCAACCAAGGGATCCCATCGGCCATGTCTATCCATCCTGTTTGGCTCCCCTTCGCCTCCCTTGGGTTCCAAGAAGAGGGACTAGACCTCGTAGCATCTGCTCCATGGAAGGAGGGCTCTGGCAGCCCCGTCAAGGGCAAGGGTTTGGCTCTCGGACCTCCCCAATGCCAGGCATGCCCACAGCCTCGCCCTCCCATTTGGCAAGCACCATCTGGATGGCAGTCCAGGGCTTGCTTTCCTGGAAGACCGTTCCTGGGTGTCCCTGGTGAGATGGGAGAGGGCAGGGGTTTCCCATGGGCTGTGTGTCTCCCTCCCAGACCTCTTTCATTTCGTGTGAGCATTTCTCTCCGCAACACGGTGGCTGCCCATGGCACCGTTTTCTGCGCAGGTTGATTGCTGAGTCCGCTTCTGTTGGGGCGAAGGACAGCTGCTTGCTCGGCCAAGCATCTGTCCATGGACATCGAATGTCTTTCCATGTGTTGCTGTCGGGAAGAGGGCTGCCTGAAGCGAGTGGGGCGTTTCGCGCTGAGAAGAGACCCTTTGTCTGGGTCTATGGCCGTGAGGGGTAGCGCTGGGTCTGCCGGTGGTTCCAGGGTTCTTTTGGGGAGGCCCTGGATCCTGTGGTCCATCGCGGTTGAAGCAACGGACGTCCACGCCCACCCGGTGGGAGGGCCCCTTCTTTTGCACAGCCTGCCCAGGGGTTGTCCTGGAAAGGCGTCCTCAGGATGGCCATGGGGACAGGGCTGAGGAGGACTGTCGAGCTGGTTGGGGTTTGGACTTCTCTAGGCATGCGTGATGGTGTTCCTTTGTCTGGTGCTGGCTGCCGGCTGGCTATGTGGATTTGGCAGTGTTTCTTCAGGCCCCCTCCCCACCTGTGGCCTGGGTGGGTGGGTGGGTTTCTGTTCTCGTTCCTGGGTTCCGTGCTGGAGCTGATCCGTGTGGAAGCCCAGGGTGACCTGGGTTTTGGGATGCGCATCCAGGGGCTGTGAGGCTTCCCCGGGTGGTGCCCAAAGGGAGAGCGCATTGGGAGAGCAGCGGTGCCAGGCGCTGGGCCTTGTCTCTCAAGAGGGCTCAGGAACCTCCCTTTGTCTTTCCCAGGGAGGCTCGGCTCTTCTTTCGACGCACCTGGCGAGATGATGGGAGCTCGAGCCAGGCCGGGCATCTGCAGGCCGCTCTCTTGACGGATCCACCAAAACTCAAAGCTCTGCCTGAGCTTCCTTCCGGCCCCCTGGGGAGAAGGGCTGATTGGGTCGGTTTTGTGTGGTTGGGAGACTCTGTGCCTTGGGAAGCACAAGTGGGGATCCAGAGCAGGCACACTCCAGGTGGGGTCACGAGAGTTTGGAAACAAAGGGAGAAAGCGAGACCTGGCCAGATGAACCAAGCCAGAAGGAAAGAATCGAGGCAAGACCTCATGGCAAGGAGGATGGAATCCCAGGGGGATCATGAAGGGGGAAAACGACTCGTTCCATCCTTCCACACCTGTCTTCCTAACTCCATATGGGCCAGGCTCTATCCACCCGGTAGCAGGCTGGCACACCCTGATGGATTGGGAGCTCAGGATTTCCACGGCGAGGCATGGCCTAGGTGGGCATCGGCCCGAAGAACGCCTTTGAGAGAGGGAGCTAGAGCCCAGGTGGAAGGGCCCTTCTTGGCGGGGGATGGAGCCCCCACCCTCGTCTGGGCCCCAGCCCAAGCAGCCCCGGGGACTGCTGAGCCCGAGAGAGAAGGCAAGCCTGAGAGGGGCTGTTCGAGCCTATGTCCACACGAGGGCGCCAGGGCCCCTCCCGGCCCCAGGTGCAGCTCCGAGGCTCTAAGAGGTGGGAGTGGCAAGGCTCCAAAGGCGCAGGCTCCAGGTCGGGGGCGGGGGCAGGGGCGGGGGCGGATGGAGGCTTGAGCGGGACGCACCCACAGCAGGCACTCCGAGGATGTGCAGGGGTTTCCTGGGCACCAGGGACTGTCTCCTTCGAGACCCCTCCTGTCAGGCGGAGGGCGGAGGTGTGCCTTCCGGATTTGGAGGTGGGTTCGCCGCCTGGTTGGGTGGCAGTGGGTTTGGAAGGCTTGAAACAGGTTCTGGGCTTTGGCGTGCTTGGGGTTCCTTCGAGGTAGGCGCCCAGACACACACAGCCTCAGGATTGGGCCGCCAGCTGGCCCTGGTCAAGCCCTCCGCATCAGGGCTTCAGGTCGGTGAGAAGGAGTGTGGTGCTGAGGAATCCATGGGGGGCTTCGGGGGCAAGAGTGTTGGTAGCTGGCCTCATCCGCCTGTTTCCCTCCCTCTCTCTCTCTCACTCACACACAGACACACACACACACTCACACACACACACACACACACACATACATTGAGGAGGCTGAGGGAAATTTCCTTGTGTCGTTTTGAGAAGAGCCTCTCTTGGCAGCAGGGTGCCAGGCTATGGAGGCCTGATGGAAACCAGGTCTGATGCGTTAAGGACTCTTGATTGGTCTCCTCAAGCAAGCTCTCAGGGGAGTTCCCACGTGGCTGCCAAGCTTCAGAGGCTCTCCTGGTCCCTGCTGTGGCTGGGGCAAGAGCTGCACTGGGCGATCCCCCTCTGGCTAGACCACATCTCCGTGTGGCACGGGGCACCCAAATCCATGGACAAGGAAGAAGAGGCATTGAAATGAATGAGCTGAATGGATCCAGAAATGAGTGAAAGTCCATCTCTCGCTCTCTCCCTCGTTCTCTCAGTCTCTCTCTCTCTCTCTCTCTCTCTCTCTCTCGCTCTCTCTCTCTCTCTCTCTCTCTCTCTCAATCCCTCCAAACACACCCACACGCATACGCATGCAGATAGAGTAGGAAACAATAGCTAGGACCGGGAGAGACAAATCCATCCTACGTCTCTCGTGAGCCAATATCTTGGGTGGGAGTGGGTTGGAAGTGCCAGCCTGGGGATGTCCAGCCTGGGAGTGGATGCTTTTGCCGAGCAGAGTGGATCTGCATGCCGCACACGGGTGCTGGAGAACACCTGGGCAAGTCCATCCCCTCCAGACGAAGCATGTCTTTATCCTCATCACTTCCTCCTCGCCAGGGAATTCGGTCGGGTCCGATGGGCTAGGCTCGGCAATCTGGACGGGATGCACGGAGTCCTTCGGCCCGTCTCTTTTCCCGAGGGGCAGCACTCCCGAGCGGGACACCTTCTGTGGGGAGCGCTGAGACGCTCCTGTGTTGGGGTGGAATGGTCAGGACTCCTTTTGGCTGGTCGCTGAGCGAAGGGGATCCATTGCAGTTTCCCAACCAAGGGATCCCATCGGCCATGTCTATCCATCCTGTTTGGCTCCCCTTCGCCTCCCTTGGGTTCCAAGAAGAGGGACTAGACCTCGTAGCATCTGCTCCATGGAAGGAGGGCTCTGGCAGCCCCGTCAAGGGCAAGGGTTTGGCTCTCGGACCTCCCCAATGCCAGGCATGCCCACAGCCTCGCCCTCCCATTTGGCAAGCACCATCTGGATGGCAGTCCAGGGCTTGCTTTCCTGGAAGACCGTTCCTGGGTGTCCCTGGTGAGATGGGAGAGGGCAGGGGTTTCCCATGGGCTGTGTGTCTCCCTCCCAGACCTCTTTCATTTCGTGTGAGCATTTCTCTCCGCAACACGGTGGCTGCCCATGGCACCGTTTTCTGCGCAGGTTGATTGCTGAGTCCGCTTCTGTTGGGGCGAAGGACAGCTGCTTGCTCGGCCAAGCATCTGTCCATGGACATCGAATGTCTTTCCATGTGTTGCTGTCGGGAAGAGGGCTGCCTGAAGCGAGTGGGGCGTTTCGCGCTGAGAAGAGACCCTTTGTCTGGGTCTATGGCCGTGAGGGGTAGCGCTGGGTCTGCCGGTGGTTCCAGGGTTCTTTTGGGGAGGCCCTGGATCCTGTGGTCCATCGCGGTTGAAGCAACGGACGTCCACGCCCACCCGGTGGGAGGGCCCCTTCTTTTGCACAGCCTGCCCAGGGGTTGTCCTGGAAAGGCGTCCTCAGGATGGCCATGGGGACAGGGCTGAGGAGGACTGTCGAGCTGGTTGGGGTTTGGACTTCTCTAGGCATGCGTGATGGTGCTCCTTTGTCTGGTGCTGGCTGCCGGCTGGCTATGTGGATTTGGCAGTGTTTCTTCAGGCCCCCTCCCCACCTGTGGCCTGGGTGGGTGGGTGGGTTTCTGTTCTCGTTCCTGGGTTCCGTGCTGGAGCTGATCCGTGTGGGAGCCCAGGGTGACCTGGGTTTTGGGATGCGCATCCAGGGGCTGTGAGGCTTCCCCGGGTGGTGCCCAAAGGGAGAGCGCATTGGGAGAGCAGCGGTGCCAGGCGCTGGGCCTTGTCTCTCAAGAGGGCTCAGGAACCTCCCTTTGTCTTTCCCAGGGAGGCTCGGCTCTTCTTTCGACGCACCTGGTGAGATGATGGGAGCTCGAGCCAGGCCGGGCATCTGCAGGCCGCTCTCTTGACGGATCCACCAAAACTCAAAGCTCTGCCTGAGCTTCCTTCCGGCCCCCTGGGGAGAAGGGCTGATTGGGTCGGTTTTGTGTGGTTGGGAGACTCTGTGCCTTGGGAAGCACAAGTGGGGATCCAGAGCAGGCACACTCCAGGTGGGGTCACGAGAGTTTGGAAACAAAGGGAGAAAGCGAGACCTGGCCAGATGAACCAAGCCAGAAGGAAAGAATCGAGGCAAGACCTCATGGCAAGGAGGATGGAATCCCAGGGGGATCATGAAGGGGGAAAACGACTCGTTCCATCCTTCCACACCTGTCTTCCTAACTCCATATGGGCCAGGCTCTATCCACCCGGTAGCAGGCTGGCACACCCTGATGGATTGGGAGCTCAGGATTTCCACGGCGAGGCATGGCCTAGGTGGGCATCGGCCCGAAGAACGCCTTTGAGAGAGGGAGCTAGAGCCCAGGTGGAAGGGCCCTTCTTGGCGGGGGATGGAGCCCCCACCCTCGTCTGGGCCCCAGCCCAAGCAGCCCCGGGGACTGCTGAGCCCGAGAGAGAAGGCAAGCCTGAGAGGGGCTGTTCGAGCCTATGTCCACACGAGGGCGCCAGGGCCCCTCCCGGCCCCAGGTGCAGCTCCGAGGCTCTAAGAGGTGGGAGTGGCAAGGCTCCAAAGGCGCAGGCTCCAGGTCGGGGGCGTGGGCGGGGGCGGATGGAGGCTTGAGCGGGACGCACCCACAGCAGGCACTCCGAGGATGTGCAGGTGTTTCCTGGGCACCAGGGACTGTCTCCTCCGAGACCCCTCCTGTCAGGCGGAGGCGGAGGTGTGCCTTCCGGATTTGGAGGTGGGTTCGCCGCCTGGTTGGGTGGCAGTGGGTTTGGAAGGCTTGAAACAGGTTCTGGGCTTTGGCGTGCTTGGGGTTCCTTCGAGGTAGGCGCCCAGACACACACAGCCTCAGGATTGGGCCGCCAGCTGGCCCTGGTCAAGCCCTCCGCATCAGGGCTTCAGGTCGGTGAGAAGGAGTGTGGTGCTGAGGAATCCATGGGGGGCTTCGGGGGCAAGAGTGTTGGTAGCTGGCCTCATCCGCCTGTTTCCCTCCCTCTCTCTCTCTCACTCACACACAGACACACACAGACACACACACACACACACATACACTGAGGAGGCTGAGGGAAATGTCCTTGTGTCGTTTTGAGAAGAGCCTCTCTTGGCAGCAGGGTGCCAGGCTATGGAGGCCTGATGGAAACCAGGTCTGATGCGTTAAGGACTCTTGATTGGTCTCCTCAAGCAAGCTCTCAGGGGAGTTCCCACGTGGCTGCCAAGCTTCAGAGGCTCTCCTGGTCCCTGCTGTGGCTGGGGCAAGAGCTGCACTGGGCGATCCCCCTCTGGCTAGACCACATCTCCGTGTGGCACGGGGCACCCAAATCCATGGACAAGGAAGAAGAGGCATTGAAATGAATGAGCTGAATGGATCCAGAAATGAGTGAAGGTCCATCTCGCGTTCTCTCCCTCGTTCTCTCAGTCTCCCTCACTCTCTCTCTCTCTCTCTCTCTCTCTCTCTCTCCAAACACACCCACACGCATACGCATGCAGATAGAGTAGGAAACAATAGCTAGGACCGGGAGAGACAAATCCATCCTACGTCTCTCGTGAGCCAATATCTTGGGTGGGAGTGGGTTGGAAGTGCCAGCCTGGGGATGGCCAGCCTGGGAGTGGATGCTTTTGCCAAGCAGAGTGGATCTGCATGCCGCACACGGGTGCAGGAGAACACCTGGGCAAGTCAATCCCCTCCAGACGAAGCATGTCTTTATCCTCATCACTTCCTCCTCGCCAGGGAATTCGGTCGGGTCCGATGGGCTAGGCTCGGCAATCTGGACGGGATGCACGGAGTCCTTCGGCCCGTCTCTTTTCCCGAGGGGCAGCACTCCCGAGCGGGACACCTTCTGTGGGGAGCGCTGAGACGCTCATGTGTTGGGGTGGAATGGTCAGGACTCCTTTTGGCTGGTCGCTGAGCGAAGTGGATCCATTGCAGTTTCCCAACCAAGGGATCCCATCGGCCATGTCTATCCATCCTGTTTGGCTCCCCTTCGCCTCCCTTGGGTTCCAAGAAGAGGGACTAGACCTCGTAGCATCTGCTCCATGGAAGGAGGGCTCTGGCAGCCCCGTCAAGGGCAAGGGTTTGGCTCTCGGACCTCCCCAATGCCAGGCATGCCCACAGCCTCGCCCTCCGATTTGGCAAGCACCATCTGGATGGCAGTCCAGGGCTTGCTTTCCTGGAAGACCGTTCCTGGGTGTCCCTGGTGAGATGGGAGAGGGCAGGGGTTTCCCATGGGCTGTGTGTCTCCCTCCCAGACCTCTTTCATTTCGTGTGAGCATTTCTCTCCGCAACACGGTGGCTGCCCATGGCACCGTTTTCTGCGCAGGTTGATTGCTGAGTCCGCTTCTGTTGGGGCGAAGGACAGCTGCTTGCTCAGCCAAGCATCTGTCCATGGACATCGAATGTCTTTCCACGTGTTGCTGTCGGGAAGAGGGCTGCCTGAAGCGAGTGGGGCGTTTCGCGCTGAGAAGAGACCCTTTGTCTGGGTCTATGGCCGTGAGGGGTAGCGCTGGGTCTGCCGGTGGTTCCAGGGTTCTTTTGGGGAGGCCCTGGATCCTGTGGTCCATCGCGGTTGAAGCAACGGACGTCCACGCCCACCCGGTGGGAGGGCCCCTTCTTTTGCACAGCCTGCCCAGGGGTTGTCCTGGAAAGGCGTCCTCAGGATGGCCATGGGGACAGGGCTGAGGAGGACTGTCGAGCTGGTTGGGGTTTGGACTTCTCTAGGCATGCGTGATGGTGTTCCTTTGTCTGGTGCTGGCTGCCGGCTGGCTATGTGGATTTGGCAGTGTTTCTTCAGGCCCCCTCCCCACCTGTGGCCTGGGTGGGTGGGTGGGTTTCTGTTCTCGTTCCTGGGTTCCGTGCTGGAGCTGATCCGTGTGGAAGCCCAGGGTGACCTGGGTTTTGGGATGCGCATCCAGGGGCTGTGAGGCTTCCCCGGGTGGTGCCCAAAGGGAGAGCGCATTGGGAGAGCAGCGGTGCCAGGCGCTGGGCCTTGTCTCTCAAGAGGGCTCAGGAACCTCCCTTTGTCTTTCCCAGGGAGGCTCGGCTCTTCTTTCGACGCACCTGGCGAGATGATGGGAGCTCGAGCCAGGCCGGGCATCTGCAGGCCGCTCTCTTGACGGATCCACCAAAGCTCAAAGCTCTGCCTGAGCTTCCTTCCGGCCCCCTGGGGAGAAGGGCTGATTGGGTCGGTTTTGTGTGGTTGGGAAACTCTGTGCCTTGGGAAGCACAAGTGGGGATCCAGAGCAGGCACACTCCAGGTGGGGTCACGAGAGTTTGGAAACAAAGGGAGAAAGCGAGACCTGGCCAGATGAACCAAGCCAGAAGGAAAGAATCGAGGCAAGACCTCATGGCAAGGAGGATGGAATCCCAGGGGGATCATGAAGGGGGAAAACGACTCGTTCCATCCTTCCACACCTGTCTTCCTAACTCCATATGGGCCAGGCTCTATCCACCCGGTAGCAGGCTGGCACACCCTGATGGATTGGGAGCTCAGGATTTCCACGGCGAGGCATGGCCTAGGTGGGCATCGGCCCGAAGAACGCCTTTGAGAGAGGGAGCTAGAGCCCAGGTGGAAGGGCCCTTCTTGGCGGGGGATGGAGCCCCCACCCTCGTCTGGGCCCCAGCCCAAGCAGCCCCGGGGACTGCTGAGCCCGAGAGAGAAGGCAAGCCTGAGAGGGGCTGTTCGAGCCTATGTCCACACGAGGGCGCCAGGGCCCCTCCCGGCCCCAGGTGCAGCTCCGAGGCTCTAAGAGGTGGGAGTGGCAAGGCTCCAAAGGCGCAGGCTCCAGGTCGGGGGCGTGGGCGGGGGCGGATGGAGGCTTGAGCGGGACGCACCCACAGCAGGCACTCCGAGGATGTGCAGGTGTTTCCTGGGCACCAGGGACTGTCTCCTCCGAGACCCCTCCTGTCAGGCGGAGGCGGAGGTGTGCCTTCCGGATTTGGAGGTGGGTTCGCCGCCTGGTTGGGTGGCAGTGGGTTTGGAAGGCTTGAAACAGGTTCTGGGCTTTGGCGTGCTTGGGGTTCCTTCGAGGTAGGCGCCCAGACACACACAGCCTCAGGATTGGGCCGCCAGCTGGCCCTGGTCAAGCCCTCCGCATCAGGGCTTCAGGTCGGTGAGAAGGAGTGTGGTGCTGAGGAATCCATGGGGGGCTTCGGGGGCAAGAGTGTTGGTAGCTGGCCTCATCCGCCTGTTTCCCTCCCTCTCTCTCTCTCACTCACACACAGACACACACACACACACAGACACAGACACAGACACACACACACACACACATACTCTGAGGAGGCTGAGGGAAATGTCCTTGTGTCGTTTTGAGAAGAGCCTCTCTTGGCAGCAGGGTGCCAGGCTATGGAGGCCTGATGGAAACCAGGTCTGATGCGTTAAGGACTCTTGATTGGTCTCCTCAAGCAAGCTCTCAGGGGAGTTCCCACGTGGCTGCCAAGCTTCAGAGGCTCTCCTGGTCCCTGCTGTGGCTGGGGCAAGAGCTGCACTGGGCGATCCCCCTCTGGCTAGACCACATCTCCGTGTGGCACGGGGCACCCAAATCCATGGACAAGGAAGAAGAGGCATTGAAATGAATGAGCTGAATGGATCCAGAAATGAGTGAAGGTCCATCTCGCGTTCTCTCCCTCGTTCTCTCAGTCTCCCTCACTCTCTCTCTCTCTCTCTCTCTCTCTCTCTCTCTCTCTCTCTCCAAACACACCCACACGCATACGCATGCAGATAGAGTAGGAAACAATAGCTAGGACCGGGAGAGACAAATCCATCCTACGTCTCTCGTGAGCCAATATCTTGGGTGGGAGTGGGTTGGAAGTGCCAGCCTGGGGATGGCCAGCCTGGGAGTGGATGCTTTTGCCGAGCAGAGTGGATCTGCATGCCGCACACGGGTGCAGGAGAACACCTGGGCAAGTCAATCCCCTCCAGACGAAGCATGTCTTTATCCTCATCACTTCCTCCTCGCCAGGGAATTCGGTCGGGTCCGATGGGCTAGGCTCGGCAATCTGGACGGGATGCACGGAGTCCTTCGGCCCGTCTCTTTTCCCGAGGGGCAGCACTCCCGAGCGGGACACCTTCTGTGGGGAGCGCTGAGACGCTCATGTGTTGGGGTGGAATGGTCAGGACTCCTTTTGGCTGGTCGCTGAGCGAAGGGGAGCCATTGCAGTTTCCCAACCAAGGGATCCCATCGGCCATGTCTATCCATCCTGTTTGGCTCCCCTTCGCCTCCCTTGGGTTCCAAGAAGAGGGACTAGACCTCGTAGCATCTGCTCCATGGAAGGAGGGCTCTGGCAGCCCCGTCAAGGGCAAGGGTTTGGCTCTCGGACCTCCCCAATGCCAGGCATGCCCACAGCCTCGCCCTCCCATTTGGCAAGCACCATCTGGATGGCAGTCCAGGGCTTGCTTTCCTGGAAGACCGTTCCTGGGTGTCCCTGGTGAGATGGGAGAGGGCAGGGGTTTCCCATGGGCTGTGTGTCTCCCTCCCAGACCTCTTTCATTTCGTGTGAGCATTTCTCTCCGCAACACGGTGGCTGCCCATGGCACCGTTTTCTGCGCAGGTTGATTGCTGAGTCCGCTTCTGTTGGGGCGAAGGACAGCTGCTTGCTCAGCCAAGCATCTGTCCATGGACATCGAATGTCTTTCCACGTGTTGCTGTCGGGAAGAGGGCTGCCTGAAGCGAGTGGGGCGTTTCGCGCTGAGAAGAGACCCTTTGTCTGGGTCTATGGCCGTGAGGGGTAGCGCTGGGTCTGCCGGTGGTTCCAGGGTTCTTTTGGGGAGGCCCTGGATCCTGTGGTCCATCGCGGTTGAAGCAACGGACGTCCACGCCCACCCGGTGGGAGGGCCCCTTCTTTTGCACAGCCTGCCCAGGCGTTGTCCTGGAAAGGCGTCCTCAGGATGGCCATGGGGACAGGGCTGAGGAGGACTGTCGAGCTGGTTGGGGTTTGGACTTCTCTAGGCATGCGTGATGGTGTTCCTTTGTCTGGTGCTGGCTGCCGGCTGGCTATGTGGATTTGGCAGTGTTTCTTCAGGCCCCCTCCCCACCTGTGGCCTGGGTGGGTGGGTGGGTTTCTGTTCTCGTTCCTGGGTTCCGTGCTGGAGCTGATCCGTGTGGAAGCCCAGGGTGACCTGGGTTTTGGGATGCGCATCCAGGGGCTGTGAGGCTTCCCCGGGTGGTGCCCAAAGGGAGAGCGCATTGGGAGAGCAGCGGTGCCAGGCGCTGGGCCTTGTCTCTCAAGAGGGCTCAGGAACCTCCCTTTGTCTTTCCCAGGGAGGCTCGGCTCTTCTTTCGACGCACCTGGCGAGATGATGGGAGCTCGAGCCAGGCCGGGCATCTGCAGGCCGCTCTCTTGACGGATCCACCAAAGCTCTGCCTGAGCTTCCTTCCGGCCCCCTGGGGAGAAGGGCTGATTGGGTCGGTTTTGTGTGGTTGGGAAACTCTGTGCCTTGGGAAGCACAAGTGGGGATCCAGAGCAGGCACACTCCAGGTGGGGTCACGAGAGTTTGGAAACAAAGGGAGAAAGCGAGACCTGGCCAGATGAACCAAGCCAGAAGGAAAGAATCGAGGCAAGACCTCATGGCAAGGAGGATGGAATCCCAGGGGGATCATGAAGGGGGAAAACGACTCGTTCCATCCTTCCACACCTGTCTTCCTAACTCCATATGGGCAAGGCTCTATCCACCCGGTAGCAGGCTGGCACACCCTGATGGATTGGGAGCTCAGGATTTCCACGGCGAGGCATGGCCTAGGTGGGCATCGGCCCGAAGAACGCCTTTGAGAGAGGGAGCTAGAGCCCAGGTGGAAGGGCCCTTCTTGGCGGGGGATGGAGCCCCCACCCTCGTCTGGGCCCCAGCCCAAGCAGCCCCGGGGACTGCTGAGCCCGAGAGAGAAGGCAAGCCTGAGAGGGGCTGTTCGAGCCTATGTCCACACGAGGGCGCCAGGGCCCCTCCCGGCCCCAGGTGCAGCTCCGAGGCTCTAAGAGGTGGGAGTGGCAAGGCTCCAAAGGCGCAGGCTCCAGGTCGGGGGCGGGGGCAGGGGCGGGGGCGGATGGAGGCTTGAGCGGGACGCACCCACAGCAGGCACTCCGAGGATGTGCAGGGGTTTCCTGGGCACCAGGGACTGTCTCCTTCGAGACCCCTCCTGTCAGGCGGAGGGCGGAGGTGTGCCTTCCGGATTTGGAGGTGGGTTCGCCGCCTGGTTGGGTGGCAGTGGGTTTGGAAGGCTTGAAACAGGTTCTGGGCTTTGGCGTGCTTGGGGTTCCTTCGAGGTAGGCGCCCAGACACACACAGCCTCAGGATTGGGCCGCCAGCTGGCCCTGGTCAAGCCCTCCGCATCAGGGCTTCAGGTCGGTGAGAAGGAGTGTGGTGCTGAGGAATCCATGGGGGGCTTCGGGGGCAAGAGTGTTGGTAGCTGGCCTCATCCGCCTGTTTCCCTCCCTCTCTCTCTCTCACTCACACACAGACACACACACACACACACATACACTGAGGAGGCTGAGGGAAATGTCCTTGTGTCGTTTTGAGAAGAGCCTCTCTTGGCAGCAGGGTGCCAGGCTATGGAGGCCTGATGGAAACCAGGTCTGATGCGTTAAGGACTCTTGATTGGTCTCCTCAAGCAAGCTCTCAGGGGAGTTCCCACGTGGCTGCCAAGCTTCAGAGGCTCTCCTGGTCCCTGCTGTGGCTGGGGCAAGAGCTGCACTGGGCGATCCCCCTCTGGCTAGACCACATCTCCGTGTGGCACGGGGCACCCAAATCCATGGACAAGGAAGAAGAGGCATTGAAATGAATGAGCTGAATGGATCCAGAAATGAGTGAAGGTCCATCTCGCGTTCTCTCCCTCGTTCTCTCAGTCTCCCTCACTCTCTCTCTCTCTCTCTCTCTCTCTCTCTCTCTCTCTCTCTCTCTCTCTCTCTCTCTCTCTCTCCAAACACACCCACACGCATACGCATGCAGATAGAGTAGGAAACAATAGCTAGGACCGGGAGAGACAAATCCATCCTACGTCTCTCGTGAGCCAATATCTTGGGTGGGAGTGGGTTGGAAGTGCCAGCCTGGGGATGGCCAGCCTGGGAGTGGATGCTTTTGCCGAGCAGAGTGGATCTGCATGCCGCACACGGGTGCAGGAGAACACCTGGGCAAGTCAATCCCCTCCAGACGAAGCATGTCTTTATCCTCATCACTTCCTCCTCGCCAGGGAATTCGGTCGGGTCCGATGGGCTAGGCTCGGCAATCTGGACGGGATGCACGGAGTCCTTCGGCCCGTCTCTTTTCCCGTGGGGCAGCACTCCCGAGCGGGACACCTTCTGTGGGGAGCGCTGAGACGCTCCTGTGTTGGGGTGGAATGGTCAGGACTCCTTTTGGCTGGTCGCTGAGCGAAGTGGATCCATTGCAGTTTCCCAACCAAGGGATCCCATCGGCCATGTCTATCCATCCTGTTTGGCTCCCCTTCGCCTCCCTTGGGTTCCAAGAAGAGGGACTAGACCTCGTAGCATCTGCTCCATGGAAGGAGGGCTCTGGCAGCCCCGTCAAGGGCAAGGGTTTGGCTCTCGGACCTCCCCAATGCCAGGCATGCCCACAGCCTCGCCCTCCCATTTGGCAAGCACCATCTGGATGGCAGTCCAGGGCTTGCTTTCCTGGAAGACCGTTCCTGGGTGTCCCTGGTGAGATGGGAGAGGGCAGGGGTTTCCCATGGGCTGTGTGTCTCCCTCCCAGACCTCTTTCATTTCGTGTGAGCATTTCTCTCCGCAACACGGTGGCTGCCCATGGCACCGTTTTCTGCGCAGGTTGATTGCTGAGTCCGCTTGTGTTGGGGCGAAGGACAGCTGCTTGCTCAGCCAAGCATCTGTCCATGGACATCGAATGTCTTTCCACGTGTTGCTGTCGGGAAGAGGGCTGCCTGAAGCGACTGGGGCGTTTCGCGCTGAGAAGAGACCCTTTGTCTGGGTCTATGGCCGTGAGGGGTAGCGCTGGGTCTGCCGGTGGTTCCAGGGTTCTTTTGGGGAGGCCCTGGATCCTGTGGTCCATCGCGGTTGAAGCAACGGACGTCCACGCCCACCCGGTGGGAGGGCCCCTTCTTTTGCACAGCCTGCCCAGGCGTTGTCCTGGAAAGGCGTCCTCAGGATGGCCATGGGGACAGGGCTGAGGAGGACTGTCGAGCTGGTTGGGGTTTGGACTTCTCTAGGCATGCGTGATGGTGTTCCTTTGTCTGGTGCTGGCTGCCGGCTGGCTATGTGGATTTGGCAGTGTTTCTTCAGGCCCCCTCCCCACCTGTGGCCTGGGTGGGTGGGTGGGTTTCTGTTCTCGTTCCTGGGTTCCGTGCTGGAGCTGATCCGTGTGGAAGCCCAGGGTGACCTGGGTTTTGGGATGCGCATCCAGGGGCTGTGAGGCTTCCCCGGGTGGTGCCCAAAGGGAGAGCGCATTGGGAGAGCAGCGGTGCCAGGCGCTGGGCCTTGTCTCTCAAGAGGGCTCAGGAACCTCCCTTTGTCTTTCCCAGGGAGGCTCGGCTCTTCTTTCGACGCACCTGGCGAGATGATGGGAGCTCGAGCCAGGCCGGGCATCTGCAGGCCGCTCTCTTGACGGATCCACCAAAGCTCTGCCTGAGCTTCCTTCCGGCCCCCTGGGGAGAAGGGCTGATTGGGTCGGTTTTGTGTGGTTGGGAGACTCTGTGCCTTGGGAAGCACAAGTGGGGATCCAGAGCAGGCACACTCCAGGTGGGGTCACGAGAGTTTGGAAACAAAGGGAGAAAGCGAGACCTGGCCAGATGAACCAAGCCAGAAGGAAAGAATCGAGGCAAGACCTCATGGCAAGGAGGATGGAATCCCAGGGGGATCATGAAGGGGGAAAACGACTCGTTCCATCCTTCCACACCTGTCTTCCTAACTCCATATGGGCCAGGCTCTATCCACCCGGTAGCAGGCTGGCACACCCTGATGGATTGGGAGCTCAGGATTTCCACGGCGAGGCATGGCCTAGGTGGGCATCGGCCCGAAGAACGCCTTTGAGAGAGGGAGCTAGAGCCCAGGTGGAAGGGCCCTTCTTGGCGGGGGATGGAGCCCCCACCCTCGTCTGGGCCCCAGCCCAAGCAGCCCCGGGGACTGCTGAGCCCGAGAGAGAAGGCAAGCCTGAGAGGGGCTGTTCGAGCCTATGTCCACACGAGGGCGCCAGGGCCCCTCCCGGCCCCAGGTGCAGCTCCGAGGCTCTAAGAGGTGGGAGTGGCAAGGCTCCAAAGGCGCAGGCTCCAGGTCGGGGGCGGGGGCAGGGGCGGGGGCGGATGGAGGCTTGAGCGGGACGCACCCACAGCAGGCACTCCGAGGATGTGCAGGGGTTTCCTGGGCACCAGGGACTGTCTCCTCCGAGACCCCTCCTGTCAGGCGGAGGGCGGAGGTGTGCCTTCCGGATTTGGAGGTGGGTTCGCCGCCTGGTTGGGTGGCAGTGGGTTTGGAAGGCTTGAAACAGGTTCTGGGCTTTGGCGTGCTTGGGGTTCCTTCGAGGTAGGCGCCCAGACACACACAGCCTCAGGATTGGGCCGCCAGCTGGCCCTGGTCAAGCCCTCCGCATCAGGGCTTCAGGTCGGTGAGAAGGAGTGTGGTGCTGAGGAATCCATGGGGGGCTTCGGGGGCAAGAGTGTTGGTAGCTGGCCTCATCCGCCTGTTTCCCTCCCTCTCTCTCTCTCACTCACACACAGACACACACACACACTCACACACACACACACACACACACATACATTGAGGAGGCTGAGGGAAATTTCCTTGTGTCGTTTTGAGAAGAGCCTCTCTTGGCAGCAGGGTGCCAGGCTATGGAGGCCTGATGGAAACCAGGTCTGATGCGTTAAGGACTCTTGATTGGTCTCCTCAAGCAAGCTCTCAGGGGAGTTCCCACGTGGCTGCCAAGCTTCAGAGGCTCTCCTGGTCCCTGCTGTGGCTGGGGCAAGAGCTGCACTGGGCGATCCCCCTCTGGCTAGACCACATCTCCGTGTGGCACGGGGCACCCAAATCCATGGACAAGGAAGAAGAGGCATTGAAATGAATGAGCTGAATGGATCCAGAAATGAGTGAAAGTCCATCTCTCGCTCTCTCCCTCGTTCTCTCAGTCTCTCTCTCTCTCTCTCTCTCTCTCTCTCTCTCGCTCTCTCTCTCTCTCTCTCTCTCTCTCTCTCTCAATCCCTCCAAACACACCCACACGCATACGCATGCAGATAGAGTAGGAAACAATAGCTAGGACCGGGAGAGACAAATCCATCCTACGTCTCTCGTGAGCCAATATCTTGGGTGGGAGTGGGTTGGAAGTGCCAGCCTGGGGATGTCCAGCCTGGGAGTGGATGCTTTTGCCGAGCAGAGTGGATCTGCATGCCGCACACGGGTGCTGGAGAACACCTGGGCAAGTCCATCCCCTCCAGACGAAGCATGTCTTTATCCTCATCACTTCCTCCTCGCCAGGGAATTCGGTCGGGTCCGATGGGCTAGGCTCGGCAATCTGGACGGGATGCACGGAGTCCTTCGGCCCGTCTCTTTTCCCGAGGGGCAGCACTCCCGAGCGGGACACCTTCTGTGGGGAGCGCTGAGACGCTCCTGTGTTGGGGTGGAATGGTCAGGACTCCTTTTGGCTGGTCGCTGAGCGAAGTGGATCCATTGCAGTTTCCCAACCAAGGGATCCCATCGGCCATGTCTATCCATCCTGTTTGGCTCCCCTTCGCCTCCCTTGGGTTCCAAGAAGAGGGACTAGACCTCGTAGCATCTGCTCCATGGAAGGAGGGCTCTGGCAGCCCCGTCAAGGGCAAGGGTTTGGCTCTCGGACCTCCCCAATGCCAGGCATGCCCACAGCCTCGCCCTCCCATTTGGCAAGCACCATCTGGATGGCAGTCCAGGGCTTGCTTTCCTGGAAGACCGTTCCTGGGTGTCCCTGGTGAGATGGGAGAGGGCAGGGGTTTCCCATGGGCTGTGTGTCTCCCTCCCAGACCTCTTTCATTTCGTGTGAGCATTTCTCTCCGCAACACGGTGGCTGCCCATGGCACCGTTTTCTGCGCAGGTTGATTGCTGAGTCCGCTTCTGTTGGGGCGAAGGACAGCTGCTTGCTCGGCCAAGCATCTGTCCATGGACATCGAATGTCTTTCCATGTGTTGCTGTCGGGAAGAGGGCTGCCTGAAGCGAGTGGGGCGTTTCGCGCTGAGAAGAGACCCTTTGTCTGGGTCTATGGCCGTGAGGGGTAGCGCTGGGTCTGCCGGTGGTTCCAGGGTTCTTTTGGGGAGGCCCTGGATCCTGTGGTCCATCGCGGTTGAAGCAACGGACGTCCACGCCCACCCGGTGGGAGGGCCCCTTCTTTTGCACAGCCTGCCCAGGGGTTGTCCTGGAAAGGCGTCCTCAGGATGGCCATGGGGACAGGGCTGAGGAGGACTGTCGAGCTGGTTGGGGTTTGGACTTCTCTAGGCATGCGTGATGGTGTTCCTTTGTCTGGTGCTGGCTGCCGGCTGGCTATGTGGATTTGGCAGTGTTTCTTCAGGCCCCCTCCCCACCTGTGGCCTGGGTGGGTGGGTGGGTTTCTGTTCTCGTTCCTGGGTTCCGTGCTGGAGCTGATCCGTGTGGGAGCCCAGGGTGACCTGGGTTTTGGGATGCGCATCCAGGGGCTGTGAGGCTTCCCCGGGTGGTGCCCAAAGGGAGAGCGCATTGGGAGAGCAGCGGTGCCAGGCGCTGGGCCTTGTCTCTCAAGAGGGCTCAGGAACCTCCCTTTGTCTTTCCCAGGGAGGCTCGGCTCTTCTTTCGACGCACCTGGTGAGATGATGGGAGCTCGAGCCAGGCCGGGCATCTGCAGGCCGCTCTCTTGACGGATCCACCAAAACTCAAAGCTCTGCCTGAGCTTCCTTCCGGCCCCCTGGGGAGAAGGGCTGATTGGGTCGGTTTTGTGTGGTTGGGAGACTCTGTGCCTTGGGAAGCACAAGTGGGGATCCAGAGCAGGCACACTCCAGGTGGGGTCACGAGAGTTTGGAAACAAAGGGAGAAAGCGAGACCTGGCCAGATGAACCAAGCCAGAAGGAAAGAATCGAGGCAAGACCTCATGGCAAGGAGGATGGAATCCCAGGGGGATCATGAAGGGGGAAAACGACTCGTTCCATCCTTCCACACCTGTCTTCCTAACTCCATATGGGCAAGGCTCTATCCACCCGGTAGCAGGCTGGCACACCCTGATGGATTGGGAGCTCAGGATTTCCACGGCGAGGCATGGCCTAGGTGGGCATCGGCCCGAAGAACGCCTTTGAGAGAGGGAGCTAGAGCCCAGGTGGAAGGGCCCTTCTTGGCGGGGGATGGAGCCCCCACCCTCGTCTGGGCCCCAGCCCAAGCAGCCCCGGGGACTGCTGAGCCCGAGAGAGAAGGCAAGCCTGAGAGGGGCTGTTCGAGCCTATGTCCACACGAGGGCGCCAGGGCCCCTCCCGGCCCCAGGTGCAGCTCCGAGGCTCTAAGAGGTGGGAGTGGCAAGGCTCCAAAGGCGCAGGCTCCAGGTCGGGGGCGGGGGCAGGGGCGGGGGCGGATGGAGGCTTGAGCGGGACGCACCCACAGCAGGCACTCCGAGGATGTGCAGGGGTTTCCTGGGCACCAGGGACTGTCTCCTCCGAGACCCCTCCTGTCAGGCGGAGGGCGGAGGTGTGCCTTCCGGATTTGGAGGTGGGTTCGCCGCCTGGTTGGGTGGCAGTGGGTTTGGAAGGCTTGAAACAGGTTCTGGGCTTTGGCGTGCTTGGGGTTCCTTCGAGGTAGGCGCCCAGACACACACAGCCTCAGGATTGGGCCGCCAGCTGGCCCTGGTCAAGCCCTCCGCATCAGGGCTTCAGGTCGGTGAGAAGGAGTGTGGTGCTGAGGAATCCATGGGGGGCTTCGGGGGCAAGAGTGTTGGTAGCTGGCCTCATCCGCCTGTTTCCCTCCCTCTCTCTCTCTCACTCACACACAGACACACAGACACACACACACACTCACACACACACACACACACACACATACATTGAGGAGGCTGAGGGAAATTTCCTTGTGTCGTTTTGAGAAGAGCCTCTCTTGGCAGCAGGGTGCCAGGCTATGGAGGCCTGATGGAAACCAGGTCTGATGCGTTAAGGACTCTTGATTGGTCTCCTCAAGCAAGCTCTCAGGGGAGTTCCCACGTGGCTGCCAAGCTTCAGAGGCTCTCCTGGTCCCTGCTGTGGCTGGGGCAAGAGCTGCACTGGGCGATCCCCCTCTGGCTAGACCACATCTCCGTGTGGCACGGGGCACCCAAATCCATGGACAAGGAAGAAGAGGCATTGAAATGAATGAGCTGAATGGATCCAGAAATGAGTGAAAGTCCATCTCTCGCTCTCTCCCTCGTTCTCTCAGTCTCTCTCTCTCTCTCTCTCTCTCTCTCTCTCGCTCTCTCTCTCTCTCTCTCTCTCTCTGTCTCTCTCCATCTCTCCCTCCAAACACACCCACACGCATACGCATGCAGATAGAGTAGGAAACAATAGCTAGGACCGGGAGAGACAAATCCATCCTACGTCTCTCGTGAGCCAATATCTTGGGTGGGAGTGGGTTGGAAGTGCCAGCCTGGGGATGGCCAGCCTGGGAGTGGATGCTTTTGCCGAGCAGAGTGGATCTGCATGCCGCACACGGGTGCAGGAGAACACCTGGGCAAGTCAATCCCCTCCAGACGAAGCATGTCTTTATCCTCATCACTTCCTCCTCGCCAGGGAATTCGGTCGGGTCCGATGGGCTAGGCTCGGCAATCTGGACGGGATGCACGGAGTCCTTCGGCCCGTCTCTTTTCCCGAGGGGCAGCACTCCCGAGCGGGACACCTTCTGTGGGGAGCGCTGAGACGCTCATGTGTTGGGGTGGAATGGTCAGGACTCCTTTTGGCTGGTCGCTGAGCGAAGTGGATCCATTGCAGTTTCCCAACCAAGGGATCCCATCGGCCATGTCTATCCATCCTGTTTGGCTCCCCTTCGCCTCCCTTGGGTTCCAAGAAGAGGGACTAGACCTCGTAGCATCTGCTCCATGGAAGGAGGGCTCTGGCAGCCCCGTCAAGGGCAAGGGTTTGGCTCTCGGACCTCCCCAATGCCAGGCATGCCCACAGCCTCGCCCTCCCATTTGGCAAGCACCATCTGGATGGCAGTCCAGGGCTTGCTTTCCTGGAAGACCGTTCCTGGGTGTCCCTGGTGAGATGGGAGAGGGCAGGGGTTTCCCATGGGCTGTGTGTCTCCCTCCCAGACCTCTTTCATTTCGTGTGAGCATTTCTCTCCGCAACACGGTGGCTGCCCATGGCACCGTTTTCTGCGCAGGTTGATTGCTGAGTCCGCTTCTGTTGGGGCGAAGGACAGCTGCTTGCTCGGCCAAGCATCTGTCCATGGACATCGAATGTCTTTCCATGTGTTGCTGTCGGGAAGAGGGCTGCCTGAAGCGAGTGGGGCGTTTCGCGCTGAGAAGAGACCCTTTGTCTGGGTCTATGGCCGTGAGGGGTAGCGCTGGGTCTGCCGGTGGTTCCAGGGTTCTTTTGGGGAGGCCCTGGATCCTGTGGTCCATCGCGGTTGAAGCAACGGACGTCCACGCCCACCCGGTGGGAGGGCCCCTTCTTTTGCACAGCCTGCCCAGGGGTTGTCCTGGAAAGGCGTCCTCAGGATGGCCATGGGGACAGGGCTGAGGAGGACTGTCGAGCTGGTTGGGGTTTGGACTTCTCTAGGCATGCGTGATGGTGTTCCTTTGTCTGGTGCTGGCTGCCGGCTGGCTATGTGGATTTGGCAGTGTTTCTTCAGGCCCCCTCCCCACCTGTGGCCTGGGTGGGTGGGTGGGTTTCTGTTCTCGTTCCTGGGTTCCGTGCTGGAGCTGATCCGTGTGGAAGCCCAGGGTGACCTGGGTTTTGGGATGCGCATCCAGGGGCTGTGAGGCTTCCCCGGGTGGTGCCCAAAGGGAGAGCGCATTGGGAGAGCAGCGGTGCCAGGCGCTGGGCCTTGTCTCTCAAGAGGGCTCAGGAACCTCCCTTTGTCTTTCCCAGGGAGGCTCGGCTCTTCTTTCGACGCACCTGGTGAGATGATGGGAGCTCGAGCCAGGCCGGGCATCTGCAGGCCGCTCTCTTGACGGATCCACCAAAACTCAAAGCTCTGCCTGAGCTTCCTTCCGGCCCCCTGGGGAGAAGGGCTGATTGGGTCGGTTTTGTGTGGTTGGGAGACTCTGTGCCTTGGGAAGCACAAGTGGGGATCCAGAGCAGGCACACTCCAGGTGGGGTCACGAGAGTTTGGAAACAAAGGGAGAAAGCGAGACCTGGCCAGATGAACCAAGCCAGAAGGAAAGAATCGAGGCAAGACCTCATGGCAAGGAGGATGGAATCCCAGGGGGATCATGAAGGGGGAAAACGACTCGTTCCATCCTTCCACACCTGTCTTCCTAACTCCATATGGGCCAGGCTCTATCCACCCGGTAGCAGGCTGGCACACCCTGATGGATTGGGAGCTCAGGATTTCCACGGCGAGGCATGGCCTAGGTGGGCATCGGCCCGAAGAACGCCTTTGAGAGAGGGAGCTAGAGCCCAGGTGGAAGGGCCCTTCTTGGCGGGGGATGGAGCCCCCACCCTCGTCTGGGCCCCAGCCCAAGCAGCCCCGGGGACTGCTGAGCCCGAGAGAGAAGGCAAGCCTGAGAGGGGCTGTTCGAGCCTATGTCCACACGAGGGCGCCAGGGCCCCTCCCGGCCCCAGGTGCAGCTCCGAGGCTCTAAGAGGTGGGAGTGGCAAGGCTCCAAAGGCGCAGGCTCCAGGTCGGGGGCGGGGGCAGGGGCGGGGGCGGATGGAGGCTTGAGCGGGACGCACCCACAGCAGGCACTCCGAGGATGTGCAGGTGTTTTCTGGGCACCAGGGACTGTCTCCTCCGAGACCCCTCCTGTCAGGCGGAGGGCGGAGGTGTGCCTTCCGGATTTGGAGGTGGGTTCGCCGCCTGGTTGGGTGGCAGTGGGTTTGGAAGGCTTGAAACAGGTTCTGGGCTTTGGCGTGCTTGGGGTTCCTTCGAGGTAGGCGCCCAGACACACACAGCCTCAGGATTGGGCCGCCAGCTGGCCCTGGTCAAGCCCTCCGCATCAGGGCTTCAGGTCGGTGAGAAGGAGTGTGGTGCTGAGGAATCCATGGGGGGCTTCGGGGGCAAGAGTGTTGGTAGCTGGCCTCATCCGCCTGTTTCCCTCCCTCTCTCTCTCTCACTCACACACAGACACACACAGACACACACACACACACACATACACTGAGGAGGCTGAGGGAAATGTCCTTGTGTCGTTTTGAGAAGAGCCTCTCTTGGCAGCAGGGTGCCAGGCTATGGAGGCCTGATGGAAACCAGGTCTGATGCGTTAAGGACTCTTGATTGGTCTCCACAAGCAAGCTCTCAGGGGAGTTCCCACGTGGCTGCCAAGCTTCAGAGGCTCTCCTGGTCCCTGCTGTGGCTGGGGCAAGAGCTGCACTGGGCGATCCCCCTCTGGCTAGACCACATCTCCGTGTGGCACGGGGCACCCAAATCCATGGACAAGGAAGAAGAGGCATTGAAATGAATGAGCTGAATGGATCCAGAAATGAGTGAAGGTCCATCTCGCGTTCTCTCCCTCGTTCTCTCAGTCTCCCTCACTCTCTCTCTCTCTGTCTCTCTCCATCTCTCCCTCCAAACACACCCACACGCATACGCATGCAGATAGAGTAGGAAACAATAGCTAGGACCGGGAGAGACAAATCCATCCTACGTCTCTCGTGAGCCAATATCTTGGGTGGGAGTGGGTTGGAAGTGCCAGCCTGGGGATGGCCAGCCTGGGAGTGGATGCTTTTGCCGAGCAGAGTGGATCTGCATGCCGCACACGGGTGCAGGAGAACACCTGGGCAAGTCAATCCCCTCCAGACGAAGCATGTCTTTATCCTCATCACTTCCTCCTCGCCAGGGAATTCGGTCGGGTCCGATGGGCTAGGCTCGGCAATCTGGACGGGATGCATGGAGTCCTTCGGCCCGTCTCTTTTCCCGAGGGGCAGCACTCCCGAGCGGGACACCTTCTGTGGGGAGCGCTGAGACGCTCATGTGTTGGGGTGGAATGGTCAGGACTCCTTTTGGCTGGTCGCTGAGCGAAGTGGATCCATTGCAGTTTCCCAACCAAGGGATCCCATCGGCCATGTCTATCCATCCTGTTTGGCTCCCCTTCGCCTCCCTTGGGTTCCAAGAAGAGGGACTAGACCTCGTAGCATCTGCTCCATGGAAGGAGGGCTCTGGCAGCCCCGTCAAGGGCAAGGGTTTGGCTCTCGGACCTCCCCAATGCCAGGCATGCCCACAGCCTCGCCCTCCCATTTGGCAAGCACCATCTGGATGGCAGTCCAGGGCTTGCTTTCCTGGAAGACCGTTCCTGGGTGTCCCTGGTGAGATGGGAGAGGGCAGGGGTTTCCCATGGGCTGTGTGTCTCCCTCCCAGACCTCTTTCATTTCGTGTGAGCATTTCTCTCCGCAACACGGTGGCTGCCCATGGCACCGTTTTCTGCGCAGGTTGATTGCTGAGTCCGCTTCTGTTGGGGCGAAGGACAGCTGCTTGCTCAGCCAAGCATCTGTCCATGGACATCGAATGTCTTTCCATGTGTTGCTGTCGGGAAGAGGGCTGCCTGAAGCGAGTGGGGCGTTTCGCGCTGAGAAGAGACCCTTTGTCTGGGTCTATGGCCGTGAGGGGTAGCGCTGGGTCTGCCGGTGGTTCCAGGGTTCTTTTGGGGAGGCCCTGGATCCTGTGGTCCATCGCGGTTGAAGCAACGGACGTCCACGCCCACCCGGTGGGAGGGCCCCTTCTCTTGCACAGCCTGCCCAGGCGTTGTCCTGGAAAGGCGTCCTCAGGATGGCCATGGGGACAGGGCTGAGGAGGACTGTCGAGCTGGTTGGGGTTTGGACTTCTCTAGGCATGCGTGATGGTGTTCCTTTGTCTGGTGCTGGCTGCCGGCTGGCTATGTGGATTTGGCAGTGTTTCTTCAGGCCCCCTCCCCACCTGTGGCCTGGGTGGGTGGGTGGGTTTCTGTTCTCGTTCCTGGGTTCCGTGCTGGAGCTGATCCGTGTGGAAGCCCAGGGTGACCTGGGTTTTGGGATGCGCATCCAGGGGCTGTGAGGCTTCCCCGGGTGGTGCCCAAAGGGAGAGCGCATTGGGAGAGCAGCGGTGCCAGGCGCTGGGCCTTGTCTCTCAAGAGGGCTCAGGAACCTCCCTTTGTCTTTCCCAGGGAGGCTCGGCTCTTCTTTCGACGCACCTGGCGAGATGATGGGAGCTCGAGCCAGGCCGGGCATCTGCAGGCCGCTCTCTTGACGGATCCACCAAAGCTCTGCCTGAGCTTCCTTCCGGCCCCCTGGGGAGAAGGG
Organism: Sus scrofa; assembly: GCF_054392235.1. Classification (NCBI taxonomy): domain Eukaryota; kingdom Metazoa; phylum Chordata; class Mammalia; order Artiodactyla; family Suidae; genus Sus; species Sus scrofa. The sequence goes on from NC_139394.1 coordinate 67,029,625, forward strand.
CTGATTGGGTCGGTTTTGTGTGGTTGGGAAACTCTGTGCCTTGGGAAGCACAAGTGGGGATCCAGAGCAGGCACACTCCAGGTGGGGTCACGAGAGTTTGGAAACAAAGGGAGAAAGCGAGACCTGGCCAGATGAACCAAGCCAGAAGGAAAGAATCGAGGCAAGACCTCATGGCAAGGAGGATGGAATCCCAGGGGGATCATGAAGGGGGAAAACGACTCGTTCCATCCTTCCACACCTGTCTTCCTAACTCCATATGGGCAAGGCTCTATCCACCCGGTAGCAGGCTGGCACACCCTGATGGATTGGGAGCTCAGGATTTCCACGGCGAGGCATGGCCTAGGTGGGCATCGGCCCGAAGAACGCCTTTGAGAGAGGGAGCTAGAGCCCAGGTGGAAGGGCCCTTCTTGGCGGGGGATGGAGCCCCCACCCTCGTCTGGGCCCCAGCCCAAGCAGCCCCGGGGACTGCTGAGCCCGAGAGAGAAGGCAAGCCTGAGAGGGGCTGTTCGAGCCTATGTCCACACGAGGGCGCCAGGGCCCCTCCCGGCCCCAGGTGCAGCTCCGAGGCTCTAAGAGGTGGGAGTGGCAAGGCTCCAAAGGCGCAGGCTCCAGGTCGGGGGCGGGGGCAGGGGCGGGGGCGGATGGAGGCTTGAGCGGGACGCACCCACAGCAGGCACTCCGAGGATGTGCAGGGGTTTCCTGGGCACCAGGGACTGTCTCCTCCGAGACCCCTCCTGTCAGGCGGAGGGCGGAGGTGTGCCTTCCGGATTTGGAGGTGGGTTCGCCGCCTGGTTGGGTGGCAGTGGGTTTGGAAGGCTTGAAACAGGTTCTGGGCTTTGGCGTGCTTGGGGTTCCTTCGAGGTAGGCGCCCAGACACACACAGCCTCAGGATTGGGCCGCCAGCTGGCCCTGGTCAAGCCCTCCGCATCAGGGCTTCAGGTCGGTGAGAAGGAGTGTGGTGCTGAGGAATCCATGGGGGGCTTCGGGGGCAAGAGTGTTGGTAGCTGGCCTCATCCGCCTGTTTCCCTCCCTCTCTCTCTCTCACTCACACACAGACACACAGACACACACACACACTCACACACACACACACACACACACATACATTGAGGAGGCTGAGGGAAATTTCCTTGTGTCGTTTTGAGAAGAGCCTCTCTTGGCAGCAGGGTGCCAGGCTATGGAGGCCTGATGGAAACCAGGTCTGATGCGTTAAGGACTCTTGATTGGTCTCCTCAAGCAAGCTCTCAGGGGAGTTCCCACGTGGCTGCCAAGCTTCAGAGGCTCTCCTGGTCCCTGCTGTGGCTGGGGCAAGAGCTGCACTGGGCGATCCCCCTCTGGCTAGACCACATCTCCGTGTGGCACGGGGCACCCAAATCCATGGACAAGGAAGAAGAGGCATTGAAATGAATGAGCTGAATGGATCCAGAAATGAGTGAAAGTCCATCTCTCGCTCTCTCCCTCGTTCTCTCAGTCTCTCTCTCTCTCTCTCTCTCTCTCTCTCGCTCTCTCTCTCTCTCTCTCTCTCTCTCTCTCTCTCTCTCAATCCCTCCAAACACACCCACACGCATACGCATGCAGATAGAGTAGGAAACAATAGCTAGGACCGGGAGAGACAAATCCATCCTACGTCTCTCGTGAGCCAATATCTTGGGTGGGAGTGGGTTGGAAGTGCCAGCCTGGGGATGGCCAGCCTGGGAGTGGATGCTTTTGCCGAGCAGAGTGGATCTGCATGCCGCACACGGGTGCAGGAGAACACCTGGGCAAGTCCATCCCCTCCAGACGAAGCATGTCTTTATCCTCATCACTTCCTCCTCGCCAGGGAATTCGGTCGGGTCCGATGGGCTAGGCTCGGCAATCTGGACGGGATGCACGGAGTCCTTCGGCCCGTCTCTTTTCCCGAGGGGCAGCACTCCCGAGCGGGACACCTTCTGTGGGGAGCGCTGAGACGCTCCTGTGTTGGGGTGGAATGGTCAGGACTCCTTTTGGCTGGTCGCTGAGCGAAGTGGATCCATTGCAGTTTCCCAACCAAGGGATCCCATCGGCCATGTCTATCCATCCTGTTTGGCTCCCCTTCGCCTCCCTTGGGTTCCAAGAAGAGGGACTAGACCTCGTAGCATCTGCTCCATGGAAGGAGGGCTCTGGCAGCCCCGTCAAGGGCAAGGGTTTGGCTCTCGGACCTCCCCAATGCCAGGCATGCCCACAGCCTCGCCCTCCCATTTGGCAAGCACCATCTGGATGGCAGTCCAGGGCTTGCTTTCCTGGAAGACCGTTCCTGGGTGTCCCTGGTGAGATGGGAGAGGGCAGGGGTTTCCCATGGGCTGTGTGTCTCCCTCCCAGACCTCTTTCATTTCGTGTGAGCATTTCTCTCCGCAACACGGTGGCTGCCCATGGCACCGTTTTCTGCGCAGGTTGATTGCTGAGTCCGCTTCTGTTGGGGCGAAGGACAGCTGCTTGCTCGGCCAAGCATCTGTCCATGGACATCGAATGTCTTTCCATGTGTTGCTGTCGGGAAGAGGGCTGCCTGAAGCGAGTGGGGCGTTTCGCGCTGAGAAGAGACCCTTTGTCTGGGTCTATGGCCGTGAGGGGTAGCGCTGGGTCTGCCGGTGGTTCCAGGGTTCTTTTGGGGAGGCCCTGGATCCTGTGGTCCATCGCGGTTGAAGCAACGGACGTCCACGCCCACCCGGTGGGAGGGCCCCTTCTTTTGCACAGCCTGCCCAGGGGTTGTCCTGGAAAGGCGTCCTCAGGATGGCCATGGGGACAGGGCTGAGGAGGACTGTCGAGCTGGTTGGGGTTTGGACTTCTCTAGGCATGCGTGATGGTGTTCCTTTGTCTGGTGCTGGCTGCCGGCTGGCTATGTGGATTTGGCAGTGTTTCTTCAGGCCCCCTCCCCACCTGTGGCCTGGGTGGGTGGGTGGGTTTCTGTTCTCGTTCCTGGGTTCCGTGCTGGAGCTGATCCGTGTGGAAGCCCAGGGTGACCTGGGTTTTGGGATGCGCATCCAGGGGCTGTGAGGCTTCCCCGGGTGGTGCCCAAAGGGAGAGCGCATTGGGAGAGCAGCGGTGCCAGGCGCTGGGCCTTGTCTCTCAAGAGGGCTCAGGAACCTCCCTTTGTCTTTCCCAGGGAGGCTCGGCTCTTCTTTCGACGCACCTGGTGAGATGATGGGAGCTCGAGCCAGGCCGGGCATCTGCAGGCCGCTCTCTTGACGGATCCACCAAAACTCAAAGCTCTGCCTGAGCTTCCTTCCGGCCCCCTGGGGAGAAGGGCTGATTGGGTCGGTTTTGTGTGGTTGGGAAACTCTGTGCCTTGGGAAGCACAAGTGGGGATCCAGAGCAGGCACACTCCAGGTGGGGTCACGAGAGTTTGGAAACAAAGGGAGAAAGCGAGACCTGGCCAGATGAACCAAGCCAGAAGGAAAGAATCGAGGCAAGACCTCATGGCAAGGAGGATGGAATCCCAGGGGGATCATGAAGGGGGAAAACGACTCGTTCCATCCTTCCACACCTGTCTTCCTAACTCCATATGGGCAAGGCTCTATCCACCCGGTAGCAGGCTGGCACACCCTGATGGATTGGGAGCTCAGGATTTCCACGGCGAGGCATGGCCTAGGTGGGCATCGGCCCGAAGAACGCCTTTGAGAGAGGGAGCTAGAGCCCAGGTGGAAGGGCCCTTCTTGGCGGGGGATGGAGCCCCCACCCTCGTCTGGGCCCCAGCCCAAGCAGCCCCGGGGACTGCTGAGCCCGAGAGAGAAGGCAAGCCTGAGAGGGGCTGTTCGAGCCTATGTCCACACGAGGGCGCCAGGGCCCCTCCCGGCCCCAGGTGCAGCTCCGAGGCTCTAGGAGGTGGGAGTGGCAAGGCTCCAAAGGCGCAGGCTCCAGGTCGGGGGCGGGGGCAGGGGCGGGGGCGGATGGAGGCTTGAGCGGGACGCACCCACAGCAGGCACTCCGAGGATGTGCAGGGGTTTCCTGGGCACCAGGGACTGTCTCCTCCGAGACCCCTCCTGTCAGGCGGAGGGCGGAGGTGTGCCTTCCGGATTTGGAGGTGGGTTCGCCGCCTGGTTGGGTGGCAGTGGGTTTGGAAGGCTTGAAACAGGTTCTGGGCTTTGGCGTGCTTGGGGTTCCTTCGAGGTAGGCGCCCAGACACACACAGCCTCAGGATTGGGCCGCCAGCTGGCCCTGGTCAAGCCCTCCGCATCAGGGCTTCAGGTCGGTGAGAAGGAGTGTGGTGCTGAGGAATCCATGGGGGGCTTCGGGGGCAAGAGTGTTGGTAGCTGGCCTCATCCGCCTGTTTCCCTCCCTCTCTCTCTCTCACTCACACACAGACACACAGACACACACACACACTCACACACACACACACACACACACATACATTGAGGAGGCTGAGGGAAATTTCCTTGTGTCGTTTTGAGAAGAGCCTCTCTTGGCAGCAGGGTGCCAGGCTATGGAGGCCTGATGGAAACCAGGTCTGATGCGTTAAGGACTCTTGATTGGTCTCCTCAAGCAAGCTCTCAGGGGAGTTCCCACGTGGCTGCCAAGCTTCAGAGGCTCTCCTGGTCCCTGCTGTGGCTGGGGCAAGAGCTGCACTGGGCGATCCCCCTCTGGCTAGACCACATCTCCGTGTGGCACGGGGCACCCAAATCCATGGACAAGGAAGAAGAGGCATTGAAATGAATGAGCTGAATGGATCCAGAAATGAGTGAAAGTCCATCTCTCGCTCTCTCCCTCGTTCTCTCAGTCTCCCTCACTCTCTCTCTCTCTCTCTCTCTCTCTCTCTCTCTCTCAATCCCTCCAAACACACCCACACGCATACGCATGCAGATAGAGTAGGAAACAATAGCTAGGACCGGGAGAGACAAATCCATCCTACGTCTCTCGTGAGCCAATATCTTGGGTGGGAGTGGGTTGGAAGTGCCAGCCTGGGGATGGCCAGCCTGGGAGTGGATGCTTTTGCCGAGCAGAGTGGATCTGCATGCCGCACACGGGTGCAGGAGAACACCTGGGCAAGTCCATCCCCTCCAGACGAAGCATGTCTTTATCCTCATCACTTCCTCCTCGCCAGGGAATTCGGTCGGGTCCGATGGGCTAGGCTCGGCAATCTGGACGGGATGCACGGAGTCCTTCGGCCCGTCTCTTTTCCCGAGGGGCAGCACTCCCGAGCGGGACACCTTCTGTGGGGAGCGCTGAGACGCTCCTGTGTTGGGGTGGAATGGTCAGGACTCCTTTTGGCTGGTCGCTGAGCGAAGTGGATCCATTGCAGTTTCCCAACCAAGGGATCCCATCGGCCATGTCTATCCATCCTGTTTGGCTCCCCTTCGCCTCCCTTGGGTTCCAAGAAGAGGGACGAGACCTCGTAGCATCTGCTCCATGGAAGGAGGGCTCTGGCAGCCCCGTCAAGGGCAAGGGTTTGGCTCTCGGACCTCCCCAATGCCAGGCATGCCCACAGCCTCGCCCTCCCATTTGGCAAGCACCATCTGGATGGCAGTCCAGGGCTTGCTTTCCTGGAAGACCGTTCCTGGGTGTCCCTGGTGAGATGGGAGAGGGCAGGGGCTTCCCATGGGCTGTGTGTCTCCCTCCCAGACCTCTTTCATTTCGTGTGAGCATTTCTCTCCGCAACACGGTGGCTGCCCATGGCACCGTTTTCTGCGCAGGTTGATTGCTGAGTCCGCTTCTGTTGGGGCGAAGGACAGCTGCTTGCTCAGCCAAGCATCTGTCCATGGACATCGAATGTCTTTCCACGTGTTGCTGTCGGGAAGGGGGCTGCCTGAAGCGAGTGGGGCGTTTCGCGCTGAGAAGAGACCCTTTGTCTGGGTCTATGGCCGTGAGGGGTAGCGCTGGGTCTGCCGGTGGTTCCAGGGTTCTTTTGGGGAGGCCCTGGATCCTGTGGTCCATCGCGGTTGAAGCAACGGACGTCCACGCCCACCCGGTGGGAGGGCCCCTTCTTTTGCACAGCCTGCCCAGGGGTTGTCCTGGAAAGGCGTCCTCAGGATGGCCATGGGGACAGGGCTGAGGAGGACTGTCGAGCTGGTTGGGGTTTGGACTTCTCTAGGCATGCGTGATGGTGTTCCTTTGTCTGGTGCTGGCTGCCGGCTGGCTATGTGGATTTGGCAGTGTTTCTTCAGGCCCCCTCCCCACCTGTGGCCTGGGTGGGTGGGTGGGTTTCTGTTCTCGTTCCTGGGTTCCGTGCTGGAGCTGATCCGTGTGGAAGCCCAGGGTGACCTGGGTTTTGGGATGCGCATCCAGGGGCTGTGAGGCTTCCCCGGGTGGTGCCCAAAGGGAGAGCGCATTGGGAGAGCAGCGGTGCCAGGCGCTGGGCCTTGTCTCTCAAGAGGGCTCAGGACTCCCTTTGTCTTTCCCAGGGAGGCTCGGCTCTTCTTTCTACGCACCTGGCGAGATGATGGGAGCTCGAGCCAGGCCGGGCATCTGCAGGCCGCTCTCTTGACGGATCCACCAAAGCTCTGCCTGAGCTTCCTTCCGGCCCCCTGGGGAGAAGGGCTGATTGGGTCGGTTTTGTGTGGTTGGGAAACTCTGTGCCTTGGGAAGCACAAGTGGGGATCCAGAGCAGGCACACTCCAGGTGGGGTCACGAGAGTTTGGAAACAAAGGGAGAAAGCGAGACCTGGCCAGATGAACCAAGCCAGAAGGAAAGAATCGAGGCAAGACCTCATGGCAAGGAGGATGGAATCCCAGGGGGATCATGAAGGGGGAAAACGACTCGTTCCATCCTTCCACACCTGTCTTCCTAACTCCATATGGGCAAGGCTCTATCCACCCGGTAGCAGGCTGGCACACCCTGATGGATTGGGAGCTCAGGATTTCCACGGCGAGGCATGGCCTAGGTGGGCATCGGCCCGAAGAACGCCTTTGAGAGAGGGAGCTAGAGCCCAGGTGGAAGGGCCCTTCTTGGCGGGGGATGGAGCCCCCACCCTCGTCTGGGCCCCAGCCCAAGCAGCCCCGGGGACTGCTGAGCCCGAGAGAGAAGGCAAGCCTGAGAGGGGCTGTTCGAGCCTATGTCCACACGAGGGCGCCAGGGCCCCTCCCGGCCCCAGGTGCAGCTCCGAGGCTCTAAGAGGTGGGAGTGGCAAGGCTCCAAAGGCGCAGGCTCCAGGTCGGGGGCGGGGGCGGATGGAGGCTTGAGCGGGACGCACCCACAGCAGGCACTCCGAGGATGTGCAGGTGTTTTCTGGGCACCAGGGACTGTCTCCTCCGAGACCCCTCCTGTCAGGCGGAGGGCGGAGGTGTGCCTTCCGGATTTGGAGGTGGGTTCGCCGCCTGGTTGGGTGGCAGTGGGTTTGGAAGGCTTGAAACAGGTTCTGGGCTTTGGCGTGCTTGGGGTTCCTTCGAGGTAGGCGCCCAGACACACACAGCCTCAGGATTGGGCCGCCAGCTGGCCCTGGTCAAGCCCTCCGCATCAGGGCTTCAGGTCGGTGAGAAGGAGTGTGGTGCTGAGGAATCCATGGGGGGCTTCGGGGGCAAGAGTGTTGGTAGCTGGCCTCATCCGCCTGTTTCCCTCCCTCTCTCTCTCTCACTCACACACAGACACACACAGACACACACACACACACACATACACTGAGGAGGCTGAGGGAAATGTCCTTGTGTCGTTTTGAGAAGAGCCTCTCTTGGCAGCAGGGTGCCAGGCTATGGAGGCCTGATGGAAACCAGGTCTGATGCGTTAAGGACTCTTGATTGGTCTCCTCAAGCAAGCTCTCAGGGGAGTTCCCACGTGGCTGCCAAGCTTCAGAGGCTCTCCTGGTCCCTGCTGTGGCTGGGGCAAGAGCTGCACTGGGCGATCCCCCTCTGGCTAGACCACATCTCCGTGTGGCACGGGGCACCCAAATCCATGGACAAGGAAGAAGAGGCATTGAAATGAATGAGCTGAATGGATCCAGAAATGAGTGAAGGTCCATCTCGCGTTCTCTCCCTCGTTCTCTCAGTCTCCCTCACTCTCTCTCTCTCTCTCTGTCTCTCTCTCTGTCTCTCTCTCTCTCTCTCTCTCTCCCCCTCCAAACACACCCACACGCATACGCATGCAGATAGAGTAGGGAACAATAGCTAGGACCGGGAGAGACAAATCCATCCTACGTCTCTCGTGAGCCAATATCTTGGGTGGGAGTGGGTTGGAAGTGCCAGCCTGGGGATGGCCAGCTTGGGAGTGGATGCTTTTGCCGAGCAGAGTGGATCTGCATGCCGCACACGGGTGCAGGAGAACACCTGGGCAAGTCCATCCCCTCCAGACGAAGCATGTCTTTATCCTCATCACTTCCTCCTCGCCAGGGAATTCGGTCGGGTCCGATGGGCTAGGCTCGGCAATCTGGACGGGATGCACGGAGTCCTTCGGCCCGTCTCTTTTCCCGAGGGGCAGCACTCCCGAGCGGGACACCTTCTGTGGGGAGCGCTGAGACGCTCATGTGTTGGGGTGGAATGGTCAGGACTCCTTTTGGCTGGTCGCTGAGCGAAGTGGATCCATTGCAGTTTCCCAACCAAGGGATCCCATCGGCCATGTCTATCCATCCTGTTTGGCTCCCCTTCGCCTCCCTTGGGTTCCAAGAAGAGGGACTAGACCTCGTAGCATCTGCTCCATGGAAGGAGGGCTCTGGCAGCCCCGTCAAGGGCAAGGGTTTGGCTCTCGGACCTCCCCAATGCCAGGCATGCCCACAGCCTCGCCCTCCCATTTGGCAAGCACCATCTGGATGGCAGTCCAGGGCTTGCTTTCCTGGAAGACCGTTCCTGGGTGTCCCTGGTGAGATGGGAGAGGGCAGGGGTTTCCCATGGGCTGTGTGTCTCCCTCCCAGACCTCTTTCATTTCGTGTGAGCATTTCTCTCCGCAACACGGTGGCTGCCCATGGCACCGTTTTCTGCGCAGGTTGATTGCTGAGTCCGCTTCTGTTGGGGCGAAGGACAGCTGCTTGCTCGGCCAAGCATCTGTCCATGGACATCGAATGTCTTTCCATGTGTTGCTGTCGGGAAGAGGGCTGCCTGAAGCGAGTGGGGCGTTTCGCGCTGAGAAGAGCCCCTTTGTCTGGGTCTATGGCCGTGAGGGGTAGCGCTGGGTCTGCCGGTGGTTCCAGGGTTCTTTTGGGGAGGCCCTGGATCCTGTGGTCCATCGCGGTTGAAGCAACGGACGTCCACGCCCACCCGGTGGGAGGGCCCCTTCTTTTGCACAGCCTGCCCAGGGGTTGTCCTGGAAAGGCGTCCTCAGGATGGCCATGGGGACAGGGCTGAGGAGGACTGTCGAGCTGGTTGGGGTTTGGACTTCTCTAGGCATGCGTGATGGTGTTCCTTTGTCTGGTGCTGGCTGCCGGCTGGCTATGTGGATTTGGCAGTGTTTCTTCAGGCCCCCTCCCCACCTGTGGCCTGGGTGGGTGGGTGGGTTTCTGTTCTCGTTCCTGGGTTCCGTGCTGGAGCTGATCCGTGTGGAAGCCCAGGGTGACCTGGGTTTTGGGATGCGCATCCAGGGGCTGTGAGGCTTCCCCGGGTGGTGCCCAAAGGGAGAGCGCATTGGGAGAGCAGCGGTGCCAGGCGCTGGGCCTTGTCTCTCAAGAGGGCTCAGGAACCTCCCTTTGTCTTTCCCAGGGAGGCTCGGCTCTTCTTTCGACGCACCTGGCGAGATGATGGGAGCTCGAGCCAGGCCGGGCATCTGCAGGCCGCTCTCTTGACGGATCCACCAAAGCTCAAAGCTCTGCCTGAGCTTCCTTCCGGCCCCCTGGGGAGAAGGGCTGATTGGGTCGGTTTTGTGTGGTTGGGAAACTCTGTGCCTTGGGAAGCACAAGTGGGGATCCAGAGCAGGCACACTCCAGGTGGGGTCAAGAACGTTTGGAAACAAAGGGAGAAAGCGAGACCTGGCCAGATGAACCAAGCCAGAAGGAAAGAATCGAGGCAAGACCTCATGGCAAGGAGGATGGAATCCCAGGGGGATCATGAAGGGGGAAAACGACTCGTTCCATCCTTCCACACCTGTCTTCCTAACTCCATATGGGCAAGGCTCTATCCACCCGGTAGCAGGCTGGCACACCCTGATGGATTGGGAGCTCAGGATTTCCACGGCGAGGCATGGCCTAGGTGGGCATCGGCCCGAAGAACGCCTTTGAGAGAGGGAGCTAGAGCCCAGGTGGAAGGGCCCTTCTTGGCGGGGGATGGAGCCCCCACCCTCGTCTGGGCCCCAGCCGAAGCAGCCCCGGGGACTGCTGAGCCCGAGAGAGAAGGCCAGCCTGAGAGGGGCTGTTCGAGCCTATGTCCACACGAGGGCGCCAGGGCCCCTCCCGGCCCCAGGTGCAGCTCCGAGGCTCTAAGAGGTGGGAGTGGCAAGGCTCCAAAGGCGCAGGCTCCAGGTCGGGGGCGGGGGCGGATGGAGGCTTGAGCGGGACGCACCCACAGCAGGCACTCCGAGGATGTGCAGGTGTTTTCTGGGCACCAGGGACTGTCTCCTCCGAGACCCCTCCTGTCAGGCGGAGGGCGGAGGTGTGCCTTCCGGATTTGGAGGTGGGTTCGCCGCCTGGTTGGGTGGCAGTGGGTTTGGAAGGCTTGAAACAGGTTCTGGGCTTTGGCGTGCTTGGGGTTCCTTCGAGGTAGGCGCCCAGACACACACAGCCTCAGGATTGGGCCGCCAGCTGGCCCTGGTCAAGCCCTCCGCATCAGGGCTTCAGGTCGGTGAGAAGGAGTGTGGTGCTGAGGAATCCATGGGGGGCTTCGGGGGCAAGAGTGTTGGTAGCTGGCCTCATCCGCCTGTTTCCCTCCCTCTCTCTCTCTCACTCACACACAGACACACACAGACACACACACACACACACATACACTGAGGAGGCTGAGGGAAATGTCCTTGTGTCGTTTTGAGAAGAGCCTCTCTTGGCAGCAGGGTGCCAGGCTATGGAGGCCTGATGGAAACCAGGTCTGATGCGTTCAGGACTCTTGATTGGTCTCCTCAAGCAAGCTCTCAGGGGAGTTCCCACGTGGCTGCCAAGCTTCAGAGGCTCTCCTGGTCCCTGCTGTGGCTGGGGCAAGAGCTGCACTGGGCGATCCCCCTCTGGCTAGACCACATCTCCGTGTGGCACGGGGCACCCAAATCCATGGACAAGGAAGAAGAGGCATTGAAATGAATGAGCTGAATGGATCCAGAAATGAGTGAAGGTCCATCTCTCGTTCCCTCCCTCGTTCTCTCAGTCTCCCTCTCTCTCTCTCTCTCTCTCTCTCTCTCTCTCTCTCTCTCTCTCTCTCCCTCTCCCTCTCCCTCCAAACACACCCACACGCATACGCATGCAGATAGAGTAGGAAACAATAGCTAGGACCGGGAGAGACAAATCCATCCTACGTCTCTCGTGAGCCAATATCTTGGGTGGGAGTGGGTTGGAAGTGCCAGCCTGGGGATGGCCAGCCTGGGAGTGGATGCTTTTGCCGAGCAGAGTGGATCTGCATGCCGCACACGGGTGCAGGAGAACACCTGGGCAAGTCCATCCCCTCCAGACGAAGCATGTCTTTATCCTCATCACTTCCTCCTCGCCAGGGAATTCGGTCGGGTCCGATGGGCTAGGCTCGGCAATCTGGACGGGATGCACGGAGTCCTTCGGCCCGTCTCTTTTCCCGAGGGGCAGCACTCCCGAGAGGGACACCTTCTGTGGGGAGCGCTGAGACGCTCCTGTGTTGGGGTGGAATGGTCAGGACTCCTTTTGGCTGGTCGCTGAGCGAAGTGGATCCATTGCAGTTTCCCAACCAAGGGATCCCATCGGCCATGTCTATCCATCCTGTTTGGCTCCCCTTCGCCTCCCTTGGGTTCCAAGAAGAGGGACTAGACCTCGTAGCATCTGCTCCATGGAAGGAGGGCTCTGGCAGCCCCGTCAAGGGCAAGGGTTTGGCTCTCGGACCTCCCCAATGCCAGGCATGCCCACAGCCTCGCCCTCCCATTTGGCAAGCACCATCTGGATGGCAGTCCAGGGCTTGCTTTCCTGGAAGACCGTTCCTGGGTGTCCCTGGTGAGATGGGAGAGGACAGGGGCTTCCCATGGGCTGTGTGTCTCCCTCCCAGACCTCTTTCATTTCGTGTGAGCATTTCTCTCCGCAACACGGTGGCTGCCCATGGCACCGTTTTCTGCGCAGGTTGATTGCTGAGTCCGCTTCTGTTGGGGCGAAGGACAGCTGCTTGCTCAGCCAAGCATCTGTCCATGGACATCGAATGTCTTTCCATGTGTTGCTGTCGGGAAGAGGGCTGCCTGAAGCGAGTGGGGCGTTTCGCGCTGAGAAGAGCCCCTTTGTCTGGGTCTATGGCCGTGAGGGGTAGCGCTGGGTCTGCCGGTGGTTCCAGGGTTCTTTTGGGGAGGCCCTGGATCCTGTGGTCCATCGCGGTTGAAGCAACGGACGTCCACGCCCACCCGGTGGGAGGGCCCCTTCTTTTGCACAGCCTGCCCAGGGGTTGTCCTGGAAAGGCGTCCTCAGGATGGCCATGGGGACAGGGCTGAGGAGGACTGTCGAGCTGGTTGGGGTTTGGACTTCTCTAGGCATGCGTGATGGTGTTCCTTTGTCTGGTGCTGGCTGCCGGCTGGCTATGTGGATTTGGCAGTGTTTCTTCAGGCCCCCTCCCCACCTGTGGCCTGGGTGGGTGGGTGGGTTTCTGTTCTCGTTCCTGGGTTCCGTGCTGGAGCTGATCCGTGTGGAAGCCCAGGGTGACCTGGGTTTTGGGATGCGCATCCAGGGGCTGTGAGGCTTCCCCGGGTGGTGCCCAAAGGGAGAGCGCATTGGGAGAGCAGCGGTGCCAGGCGCTGGGCCTTGTCTCTCAAGAGGGCTCAGGAACCTCCCTTTGTCTTTCCCAGGGAGGCTCGGCTCTTCTTTCGACGCACCTGGCGAGATGATGGGAGCTCGAGCCAGGCCGGGCATCTGCAGGCCGCTCTCTTGACGGATCCACCAAAGCTCTGCCTGAGCTTCCTTCCGGCCCCCTGGGGAGAAGGGCTGATTGGGTCGGTTTTGTGTGGTTGGGAAACTCTGTGCCTTGGGAAGCACAAGTGGGGATCCAGAGCAGGCACACTCCAGGTGGGGTCAAGAACGTTTGGAAACAAAGGGAGAAAGCGAGACCTGGCCAGATGAACCAAGCCAGAAGGAAAGAATCGAGGCAAGACCTCATGGCAAGGAGTGTGGAATCCCAGGGGCATCATGAAGGGGGAAAACGACTCGTTCCATGCTTCCACACCTGTCTTCCTAACTCCATATGGGCCAGGCTCTATCCACCCAGTAGCAGGCTGGCACACCCTGATGGATTGGGAGCTCAGGATTTCCACGGCGAGGCATGGCCTAGGTGGGCATCGGCACGAAGAACGCCTTTGAGAGAGGGAGCTAGAGCCCAGGTGGAAGGGCCCTTCTTGGCGGGGGATGGAGCCCCCACCCTCGTCTGGGCCCCAGCCCAAGCAGCCCCGGGGACTGCTGAGCCCGAGAGAGAAGGCCAGCCTGAGAGGGGCTGTTCGAGCCTATGTCCACACGAGGGCGCCAGGGCCCCTCCCGGCCCCAGGTGCAGCTCCGAGGCTCTAAGAGGTGGGAGTGGCAAGGCTCCAAAGGCGCAGGCTCCAGGTCGGGGGCGGGGGCAGGGGCGGGGGCGGATGGAGGCTTGAGCGGGACGCACCCACAGCAGGCACTCTGAGGATGTGCAGGTGTTTCCTGGGCACCAGGGACTGTCTCCTCCGAGACCCCTCCTGTCAGGCGGAGGGCGGAGGTGTGCCTTCCGGATTTGGAGGTGGGTTCGCCGCCTGGTTGGGTGGCAGTGGGTTTGGAAGGCTTGAAACAGGTTCTGGGCTTTGGCGTGCTTGGGGTTCCTTCGAGGTAGGCGCCCAGACACACACAGCCTCAGGATTGGGCCGCCAGCTGGCCCTGGTCAAGCCCTCTGCATCAGGGCTTCAGGTCGGTGAGAAGGAGTGTGGTGCTGAGGAATCCATGGGGGCTTCGGGGGCAAGAGTGTTGGTAGCTGGCCTCATCCGCCTGTTTCCCTCCCTCTCTCTCTCTCACTCACACACAGACACACACAGACACACACACACACACACATACACTGAGGAGGCTGAGGGAAATGTCCTTGTGTCGTTTTGAGAAGAGCCTCTCTTGGCAGCAGGGTGCCAGGCTATGGAGGCCTGATGGAAACCAGGTCTGATGCGTTCAGGACTCTTGATTGGTCTCCTCAAGCAAGCTCTCAGGGGAGTTCCCACGTGGCTGCCAAGCTTCAGAGGCTCTCCTGGTCCCTGCTGTGGCTGGGGCAAGAGCTGCACTGGGCGATCCCCCTCTGGCTAGACCACATCTCCGTGTGGCACGGGGCACCCAAATCCATGGACAAGGAAGAAGAGGCATTGAAATGAATGAGCTGAATGGATCCAGAAATGAGTGAAGGTCCATCTCTCGTTCCCTCCCTCGTTCTCTCAGTCTCCCTCTCTCTCTCTCTCTCTCTCTCTCTCTCTCTCTCTCTCTCTCTCTCTCTCCCTCTCCCTCCAAACACACCCACACGCATACGCATGCAGATAGAGTAGGAAACAATAGCTAGGACCGGGAGAGACAAATCCATCCTACGTCTCTCGTGAGCCAATATCTTGGGTGGGAGTGGGTTGGAAGTGCCAGCCTGGGGATGGCCAGCCTGGGAGTGGATGCTTTTGCCGAGCAGAGTGGATCTGCATGCCGCACACGGGTGCAGGAGAACACCTGGGCAAGTCCATCCCCTCCAGACGAAGCATGTCTTTATCCTCATCACTTCCTCCTCGCCAGGGAATTCGGTCGGGTCCGATGGGCTAGGCTCGGCAATCTGGACGGGATGCACGGAGTCCTTCGGCCCGTCTCTTTTCCCGAGGGGCAGCACTCCCGAGCGGGACACCTTCTGTGGGGAGCGCTGAGACGCTCCTGTGTTGGGGTGGAATGGTCAGGACTCCTTTTGGCTGGTCGCTGAGCGAAGTGGATCCATTGCAGTTTCCCAACCAAGGGATCCCATCGGCCATGTCTATCCATCCTGTTTGGCTCCCCTTCGCCTCCCTTGGGTTCCAAGAAGAGGGACTAGACCTCGTAGCATCTGCTCCATGGAAGGAGGGCTCTGGCAGCCCCGTCAAGGGCAAGGGTTTGGCTCTCGGACCTCCCCAATGCCAGGCATGCCCACAGCCTCGCCCTCCCATTTGGCAAGCACCATCTGGATGGCAGTCCAGGGCTTGCTTTCCTGGAAGACCGTTCCTGGGTGTCCGTGGTGAGATGGGAGAGGACAGGGGCTTCCCATGGGCTGTGTGTCTCCCTCCCAGACCTCTTTCATTTCGTGTGAGCATTTCTCTCCGCAACACGGTGGCTGCCCATGGCACCGTTTTCTGCGCAGGTTGATTGCTGAGTCCGCTTCTGTTGGGGCGAAGGACAGCTGCTTGCTCAGCCAAGCATCTGTCCATGGACATCGAATGTCTTTCCATGTGTTGCTGTCGGGAAGAGGGCTGCCTGAAGCGAGTGGGGCGTTTCGCGCTGAGAAGAGCCCCTTTGTCTGGGTCTATGGCCGTGAGGGGTAGCGCTGGGTCTGCCGGTGGTTCCAGGGTTCTTTTGGGGAGGCCCTGGATCCTGTGGTCCATCGCGGTTGAAGCAACGGACGTCCACGCCCACCCGGTGGGAGGGCCCCTTCTTTTGCACAGCCTGCCCAGGGGTTGTCCTGGAAAGGCGTCCTCAGGATGGCCATGGGGACAGGGCTGAGGAGGACTGTCGAGCTGGTTGGGGTTTGGACTTCTCTAGGCATGCGTGATGGTGTTCCTTTGTCTGGTGCTGGCTGCCGGCTGGCTATGTGGATTTGGCAGTGTTTCTTCAGGCCCCCTCCCCACCTGTGGCCTGGGTGGGTGGGTGGGTTTCTGTTCTCGTTCCTGGGTTCCGTGCTGGAGCTGATCCGTGTGGAAGCCCAGGGTGACCTGGGTTTTGGGATGCGCATCCAGGGGCTGTGAGGCTTCCCCGGGTGGTGCCCAAAGGGAGAGCGCATTGGGAGAGCAGCGGTGCCAGGCGCTGGGCCTTGTCTCTCAAGAGGGCTCAGGAACCTCCCTTTGTCTTTCCCAGGGAGGCTCGGCTCTTCTTTCGACGCACCTGGCGAGATGATGGGAGCTCGAGCCAGGCCGGGCATCTGCAGGCCGCTCTCTTGACGGATCCACCAAAGCTCTGCCTGAGCTTCCTTCCGGCCCCCTGGGGAGAAGGGCTGATTGGGTCGGTTTTGTGTGGTTGGGAAACTCTGTGCCTTGGGAAGCACAAGTGGGGATCCAGAGCAGGCACACTCCAGGTGGGGTCAAGAACGTTTGGAAACAAAGGGAGAAAGCGAGACCTGGCCAGATGAACCAAGCCAGAAGGAAAGAATCGAGGCAAGACCTCATGGCAAGGAGTGTGGAATCCCAGGGGCATCATGAAGGGGGAAAACGACTCGTTCCATGCTTCCACACCTGTCTTCCTAACTCCATATGGGCCAGGCTCTATCCACCCGGTAGCAGGCTGGCACACCCTGATGGATTGGGAGCTCAGGATTTCCACGGCGAGGCATGGCCTAGGTGGGCATCGGCACGAAGAACGCCTTTGAGAGAGGGAGCTAGAGCCCAGGTGGAAGGGCCCTTCTTGGCGGGGGATGGAGCCCCCACCCTCGTCTGGGCCCCAGCCCAAGCAGCCCCGGGGACTGCTGAGCCCGAGAGAGAAGGCCAGCCTGAGAGGGGCTGTTCGAGCCTATGTCCACACGAGGGCGCCAGGGCCCCTCCCGGCCCCAGGTGCAGCTCCGAGGCTCTAAGAGGTGGGAGTGGCAAGGCTCCAAAGGCGCAGGCTCCAGGTCGGGGGCGGGGGCAGGGGCGGGGGCGGATGGAGGCTTGAGCGGGACGCACCCACAGCAGGCACTCTGAGGATGTGCAGGTGTTTCCTGGGCACCAGGGACTGTCTCCTCCGAGACCCCTCCTGTCAGGCGGAGGGCGGAGGTGTGCCTTCCGGATTTGGAGGTGGGTTCGCCGCCTGGTTGGGTGGCAGTGGGTTTGGAAGGCTTGAAACAGGTTCTGGGCTTTGGCGTGCTTGGGGTTCCTTCGAGGTAGGCGCCCAGACACACACAGCCTCAGGATTGGGCCGCCAGCTGGCCCTGGTCAAGCCCTCTGCATCAGGGCTTCAGGTCGGTGAGAAGGAGTGTGGTGCTGAGGAATCCAGGGGGGGCTTCGGGGGCAAGAGTGTTGGTAGCTGGCCTCATCCGCCTGTTTCCCTCACTCTCTCTCTCTCACTCACACACAGACACACACAGACACACACACACACACACATACACTGAGGAGGCTGAGGGAAATGTCCTTGTGTCGTTTTGAGAAGAGCCTCTCTTGGCAGCAGGGTGCCAGGCTATGGAGGCCTGATGGAAACCAGGTCTGATGCGTTAAGGACTCTTGATTGGTCTCCTCAAGCAAGCTCTCAGGGGAGTTCCCACGTGGCTGCCAAGCTTCAGAGGCTCTCCTGGTCCCTGCTGTGGCTGGGGCAAGAGCTGCACTGGGCGATCCCCCTCTGGCTAGACCACATCTCCGTGTGGCACGGGGCACCCAAATCCATGGACAAGGAAGAAGAGGCATTGAAATGAATGAGCTGAATGGATCCAGAAATGAGTGAAGGTCCATCTCGCGTTCTCTCCCTCGTTCTCTCAGTCTCCCTCTCTCTCTCTCTCTCTTTCTCTCTCTCCAAACACACCCGCACGCATAAGCATGCAGATAGAGTAGGAAACAATAGCTAGGACCGGGAGAGACAAATCCATCCTACGTCTCTCGTGAGCCAATATCTTGGGTGGGAGTGGGTTGGAAGTGCCAGCCTGGGGATGGCCAGCCTGGGAGTGGATGCTTTTGCCGAGCAGAGTGGATCTGCATGCCGCACACGGGTGCAGGAGAACACCTGGGCAAGTCCATCCCCTCCAGACGAAGCATGTCTTTATCCTCATCACTTCCTCCTCGCCAGGGAATTCGGTCGGGTCCGATGGGCTAGGCTCGGCAATCTGGACGGGATGCACGGAGTCCTTCGGCCCGTCTCTTTTCCCGAGGGGCAGCACTCCCGAGAGGGACACCTTCTGTGGGGAGCGCTGAGACGCTCCTGTGTTGGGGTGGAATGGTCAGGACTCCTTTTGGCTGGTCGCTGAGCGAAGTGGATCCATTGCAGTTTCCCAACCAAGGGATCCCATCGGCCATGTCTATCCATCCTGTTTGGCTCCCCTTCGCCTCCCTTGGGTTCCAAGAAGAGGGACTAGACCTCGTAGCATCTGCTCCATGGAAGGAGGGCTCTGGCAGCCCCGTCAAGGGCAAGGGTTTGGCTCTCGGACCTCCCCAATGCCAGGCATGCCCACAGCCTCGCCCTCCCATTTGGCAAGCACCATCTGGATGGCAGTCCAGGGCTTGCTTTCCTGGAAGACCGTTCCTGGGTGTCCCTGGTGAGATGGGAGAGGGCAGGGGTTTCCCATGGGCTGTGTGTCTCCCTCCCAGACCTCTTTCATTTCGTGTGAGCATTTCTCTCCGCAACACGGTGGCTGCCCATGGCACCGTTTTCTGCGCAGGTTGATTGCTGAGTCCGCTTCTGTTGGGGCGAAGGACAGCTGCTTGCTCAGCCAAGCATCTGTCCATGGACATCGAATGTCTTTCCACGTGTTGCTGTCGGGAAGAGGGCTGCCTGAAGCGAGTGGGGCGTTTCGCGCTGAGAAGAGACCCTTTGTTTGGGTCTATGGCCGTGAGGGGTAGCGCTGGGTCTGCCGGTGGTTCCAGGGTTCTTTTGGGGAGGCCCTGGATCCTGTGGTCCATCGCGGTTGAAGCAACGGACGTCCACGCCCACCCGGTGGGAGGGCCCCTTCTTTTGCACAGCCTGCCCAGGGGTTGTCCTGGAAAGGCGTCCTCAGGATGGCCATGGGGACAGGGCTGAGGAGGACTGTCGAGCTGGTTGGGGTTTGGACTTCTCTAGGCATGCGTGATGGTGTTCCTTTGTCTGGTGCTGGCTGCCGGCTGGCTATGTGGATTTGGCAGTGTTTCTTCAGGCCCCCTCCCCACCTGTGGCCTGGGTGGGTGGGTGGGTTTCTGTTCTCGTTCCTGGGTTCCGTGCTGGAGCTGATCCGTGTGGAAGCCCAGGGTGACCTGGGTTTTGGGATGCGCATCCAGGGGCTGTGAGGCTTCCCCGGGTGGTGCCCAAAGGGAGAGCGCATTGGGAGAGCAGCGGTGCCAGGCGCTGGGCCTTGTCTCTCAAGAGGGCTCAGGAACCTCCCTTTGTCTTTCCCAGGGAGGCTCGGCTCTTCTTTCGACGCACCTGGCGAGATGATGGGAGCTCGAGCCAGGCCGGGCATCTGCAGGCCGCTCTCTTGACGGATCCACCAAAGCTCTGCCTGAGCTTCCTTCCGGCCCCCTGGGGAGAAGGGCTGATTGGGTCGGTTTTGTGTGGTTGGGAAACTCTGTGCCTTGGGAAGCACAAGTGGGGATCCAGAGCAGGCACACTCCAGGTGGGGTCAAGAACGTTTGGAAACAAAGGGAGAAAGCGAGACCTGGCCAGATGAACCAAGCCAGAAGGAAAGAATCGAGGCAAGACCTCATGGCAAGGAGTGTGGAATCCCAGGGGCATCATGAAGGGGGAAAACGACTCGTTCCATGCTTCCACACCTGTCTTCCTAACTCCATATGGGCCAGGCTCTATCCACCCGGTAGCAGGCTGGCACACCCTGATGGATTGGGAGCTCAGGATTTCCACGGCGAGGCATGGCCTAGGTGGGCATCGGCACGAAGAACGCCTTTGAGAGAGGGAGCTAGAGCCCAGGTGGAAGGGCCCTTCTTGGCGGGGGATGGAGCCCCCACCCTCGTCTGGGCCCCAGCCCAAGCAGCCCCGGGGACTGCTGAGCCCGAGAGAGAAGGCCAGCCTGAGAGGGGCTGTTCGAGCCTATGTCCACACGAGGGCGCCAGGGCCCCTCCCGGCCCCAGGTGCAGCTCCGAGGCTCTAAGAGGTGGGAGTGGCAAGGCTCCAAAGGCGCAGGCTCCAGGTCGGGGGCGGGGGCAGGGGCGGGGCGGATGGAGGCTTGAGCGGGACGCACCCACAGCAGGCACTCTGAGGATGTGCAGGTGTTTCCTGGGCACCAGGGACTGTCTCCTCCGAGACCCCTCCTGTCAGGCGGAGGGCGGAGGTGTGCCTTCCGGATTTGGAGGTGGGTTCGCCGCCTGGTTGGGTGGCAGTGGGTTTGGAAGGCTTGAAACAGGTTCTGGGCTTTGGCGTGCTTGGGGTTCCTTCGAGGTAGGCGCCCAGACACACACAGCCTCAGGATTGGGCCGCCAGCTGGCCCTGGTCAAGCCCTCTGCATCAGGGCTTCAGGTCGGTGAGAAGGAGTGTGGTGCTGAGGAATCCATGGGGGGCTTCGGGGGCAAGAGTGTTGGTAGCTGGCCTCATCCGCCTGTTTCCCTCCCTCTCTCTCTCTCACTCACACACAGACACACACAGACACACACACACACACACATACACTGAGGAGGCTGAGGGAAATGTCCTTGTGTCGTTTTGAGAAGAGCCTCTCTTGGCAGCAGGGTGCCAGGCTATGGAGGCCTGATGGAAACCAGGTCTGATGCGTTAAGGACTCTTGATTGGTCTCCTCAAGCAAGCTCTCAGGGGAGTTCCCACGTGGCTGCCAAGCTTCAGAGGCTCTCCTGGTCCCTGCTGTGGCTGGGGCAAGAGCTGCACTGGGCGATCCCCCTCTGGCTAGACCACATCTCCGTGTGGCACGGGGCACCCAAATCCATGGACAAGGAAGAAGAGGCATTGAAATGAATGAGCTGAATGGATCCAGAAATGAGTGAAGGTCCATCTCGCGTTCTCTCCCTCGTTCTCTCAGTCTCCCTCTCTCTCTCTCTCTCTTTCTCTCTCTCCAAACACACCCGCACGCATAAGCATGCAGATAGAGTAGGAAACAATAGCTAGGACCGGGAGAGACAAATCCATCCTACGTCTCTCGTGAGCCAATATCTTGGGTGGGAGTGGGTTGGAAGTGCCAGCCTGGGGATGGCCAGCCTGGGAGTGGATGCTTTTGCCGAGCAGAGTGGATCTGCATGCCGCACACGGGTGCAGGAGAACACCTGGGCAAGTCCATCCCCTCCAGACGAAGCATGTCTTTATCCTCATCACTTCCTCCTCGCCAGGGAATTCGGTCGGGTCCGATGGGCTAGGCTCGGCAATCTGGACGGGATGCACGGAGTCCTTCGGCCCGTCTCTTTTCCCGAGGGGCAGCACTCCCGAGAGGGACACCTTCTGTGGGGAGCGCTGAGACGCTCCTGTGTTGGGGTGGAATGGTCAGGACTCCTTTTGGCTGGTCGCTGAGCGAAGTGGATCCATTGCAGTTTCCCAACCAAGGGATCCCATCGGCCATGTCTATCCATCCTGTTTGGCTCCCCTTCGCCTCCCTTGGGTTCCAAGAAGAGGGACTAGACCTCGTAGCATCTGCTCCATGGAAGGAGGGCTCTGGCAGCCCCGTCAAGGGCAAGGGTTTGGCTCTCGGACCTCCCCAATGCCAGGCATGCCCACAGCCTCGCCCTCCCATTTGGCAAGCACCATCTGGATGGCAGTCCAGGGCTTGCTTTCCTGGAAGACCGTTCCTGGGTGTCCCTGGTGAGATGGGAGAGGGCAGGGGTTTCCCATGGGCTGTGTGTCTCCCTCCCAGACCTCTTTCATTTCGTGTGAGCATTGCTCTCCGCAACACTCTGGCTGCCCATGGCACCGTTTTCTGCGCAGGTTGATTGCTGAGTCCGCTTCTGTTGGGGCGAAGGACAGCTGCTTGCTCAGCCAAGCATCTGTCCATGGACATCGAATGTCTTTCCACGTGTTGCTGTCGGGAAGAGGGCTGCCTGAAGCGAGTGGGGCGTTTCGCGCTGAGAAGAGACCCTTTGTTTGGGTCTATGGCCGTGAGGGCTAGCGCTGGGTCTGCCGGTGGTTCCAGGGTTCTTTTGGGGAGGCCCTGGATCCTGTGGTCCATCGCGGTTGAAGCAACGGACGTCCACGCCCACCTGGTGGGAGGGCCCCTTCTTTTGCACAGCCTGCCCAGGGGTTGTCCTGGAAAGGCGTCCTCAGGATGGCCATGGGGACAGGGCTGAGGAGGACTGTCGAGCTGGTTGGGGTTTGGACTTCTCTAGGCATGCGTGATGGTGTTCCTTTGTCTGGTGCTGGCTGCCGGCTGGCTATGTGGATTTGGCAGTGTTTCTTCAGGCCCCCTCCCCACCTGTGGCCTGGGTGGGTGGGTGGGTTTCTGTTCTCGTTCCTGGGTTCCGTGCTGGAGCTGATCCGTGTGGAAGCCCAGGGTGACCTGGGTTTTGGGATGCGCATCCAGGGGCTGTGAGGCTTCCCCGGGTGGTGCCCAAAGGGAGAGCGCATTGGTAGAGCAGCGGTGCCAGGCGCTGGGCCTTGTCTCTCAAGAGGGCTCAGGAACCTCCCTTTGTCTTTCCCAGGGAGGCTCGGCTCTTCTTTCGACGCACCTGGCGAGATGATGGGAGCTCGAGCCAGGCCGGGCATCTGCAGGCCGCTCTCTTGACGGATCCACCAAAGCTCAAAGCTCTGCCTGAGCTTCCTTCCGGCCCCCTGGGGAGAAGGGCTGATTGGGTCGGTTTTGTGTGGTTGGGAGACTCTGTGCCTTGGGAAGCACAAGTGGGGATCCAGAGCAGGCACACTCCAGGTGGGGTCACGAGAGTTTGGAAACAAAGGGAGAAAGCGAGACCTGGCCAGATGAACCAAGCCAGAAGGAAAGAATCGAGGCAAGACCTCATGGCAAGGAGGATGGAATCCCAGGGGGATCATGAAGGGGGAAAACGACTCGTTCCATCCTTCCACACCTGTCTTCCTAACTCCATATGGGCAAGGCTCTATCCACCCGGTAGCAGGCTGGCACACCCTGATGGATTGGGAGCTCAGGATTTCCACGGCGAGGCATGGCCTAGGTGGGCATCGGCACGAAGAACGCCTTTGAGAGAGGGAGCTAGAGCCCAGGTGGATGGGCCCTTCTTGGCGGGGGATGGAGCCCCCACCCTCGTCTGGGCCCCAGCCCAAGCAGCCCCGGGGACTGCTGAGCCCGAGAGAGAAGGCAAGCCTGAGAGGGGCTGTTCGAGCCTATGTCCACACGAGGGCGCCAGGGCCCCTCCCGGCCCCAGGTGCAGCTCCGAGGCTCTAAGAGGTGGGAGTGGCAAGGCTCCAAAGGCGCAGGCTCCAGGTCGGGGGCGGGGGCGGATGGAGGCTTGAGCGGGACGCACCCACAGCAGGCACTCCGAGGATGTGCAGGGGTTTCCTGGGCACCAGGGACTGTCTCCTCCGAGAGCCCTCCTGTCAGGCGGAGGGCGGAGGTGTGCCTTCCGGATTTGGAGGTGGGTTCGCCGCCTGGTTGGGTGGCAGTGGGTTTGGAAGGCTTGAAACAGGTTCTGGGCTTTGGCGTGCTTGGGGTTCCTTCGAGGTAGGCGCCCAGACACACACAGCCTCAGGATTGGGCCGCCAGCTGGCCCTGGTCAAGCCCTCTGCATCAGGGCTTCAGGTCGGTGAGAAGGAGTGTGGTGCTGAGGAATCCATGGGGGGCTTCGGGGGCAAGAGTGTTGGTAGCTGGTCTCATCCGCCTGTTTCCCTCCCTCTCTCTCTCTCACTCACACACAGACATACACTGAGGAGGCTGAGGGAAATGTCCTTGTGTCGTTTTGAGAAGAGCCTCTCTTGGCAGCAGGGTGCCAGGCTATGGAGGCCTGATGGAAACCAGGTCTGATGCGTTAAGGACTCTTGATTGGTCTCCTCAAGCAAGCTCTCAGGGGAGTTCCCACGTGGCTGCCAAGCTTCAGAGGCTCTCCTGGTCCCTGCTGTGGCTGGGGCAAGAGCTGCACTGGGCGATCCCCCTCTGGCTAGACCACATCTCCGTGTGGCACGGGGCACCCAAATCCATGGACAAGGAAGAAGAGGCATTGAAATGAATGAGCTGAATGGATCCAGAAATGAGTGAAGGTCCATCTCGCGTTCTCTCCCTCGTTCTCTCAGTCTCTCTCTCTCTCTCTCTCTCTCTCTCTCTCTCTCTCTCTCTCCCCCTCCAAACACACCCACACGCATACGCATGCAGATAGAGTAGGAAACAATAGCTAGGACCGGGAGAGACAAATCCATCCTACGTCTCTCGTGAGCCAATATCTTGGGTGGGAGTGGGTTGGAAGTGCCAGCCTGGGGATGGCCAGCCTGGGAGTGGATGGTTTTGCCGAGCAGAGTGGATCTGCATGCCGCACACGGGTGCAGGAGAACACCTGGGCAAGTCCATCCCCTCCAGACGAAGCATGTCTTTATCCTCATCACTTCCTCCTCGCCAGGGAATTCGGTCGGGTCCGATGGGCTAGGCTCGGCAATCTGGACGGGATGCACGGAGTCCTTCGGCCCGTCTCTTTTCCCGAGGGGCAGCACTCCCGAGCGGGACACCTTCTGTGGGGAGCGCTGAGACGCTCCTGTGTTGGGGTGGAATGGTCAGGACTCCTTTTGGCTGGTCGCTGAGCGAAGTGGATCCATTGCAGTTTCCCAACCAAGGGATCCCATCGGCCATGTCTATCCATCCTGTTTGGCTCCCCTTCGCCTCCCTTGGGTTCCAAGAAGAGGGACTAGACCTCGTAGCATCTGCTCCACGGAAGGAGGGCTCTGGCAGCCCCGTCAAGGGCAAGGGTTTGGCTCTCGGACCTCCCCAATGCCAGGCATGCCCACAGCCTCGCCCTCCCATTTGGCAAGCACCATCTGGATGGCAGTCCAGGGCTTGCTTTCCTGGAAGACCGTTCCTGGGTGTCCCTGGTGAGATGGGAGAGGGCAGGGGCTTCGCATGGGCTGTGTGTCTCCCTCCCAGACCTCTTTCATTTCGTGTGAGCATTTCTCTCCGCAACACGGTGGCTGCCCATGGCACCGTTTTCTGCGCAGGTTGATTGCTGAGTCCGCTTCTGTTGGGGCGAAGGACAGCTGCTTGCTCAGCCAAGCATCTGTCCATGGACATCGAATGTCTTTCCACGTGTTGCTGTCGGGAAGAGGGCTGCCTGAAGCGAGTGGGGCGTTTCGCGCTGAGAAGAGACCCTTTGTCTGGGTCTATGGCCGTGAGGGGTAGCGCTGGGTCTGCCGGTGGTTCCAGGGTTCTTTTGGGGAGGCCCTGGATCCTGTGGTCCATCGCGGTTGAACCAACGGACGTCCACGCCCACCTGGTGGGAGGGCCCCTTCTTTTGCACAGCCTGCCCAGGGGTTGTCCTGGAAAGGCGTCCTCAGGATGGCCATGGGGACAGGGCTGAGGAGGACTGTCGAGCTGGTTGGGGTTTGGACTTCTCTAGGCATGCGTGATGGTGTTCCTTTGTCTGGTGCTGGCTGCCGGCTGGCTATGTGGATTTGGCAGTGTTTCTTCAGGCCCCCTCCCCACCTGTGGCCTGGGTGGGTGGGTGGGTTTCTGTTCTCGTTCCTGGGTTCCGTGCTGGAGCTGATCCGTGTGGAAGCCCAGGGTGACCTGGGTTTTGGGATGCGCATCCAGGGGCTGTGAGGCTTCCCCGGGTGGTGCCCAAAGGGAGAGCGCATTGGGAGAGCAGCGGTGCCAGGCGCTGGGCCTTGTCTCTCAAGAGGGCTCAGGAACCTCCCTTTGTCTTTCCCAGGGAGGCTCGGCTCTTCTTTCGACGCACCTGGCGAGATGATGGGAGCTCGAGCCAGGCCGGGCATCTGCAGGCCGCTCTCTTGACGGATCCACCAAAGCTCAAAGCTCTGCCTGAGCTTCCTTCCGGCCCCCTGGGGAGAAGGGCTGATTGGGTCGGTTTTGTGTGGTTGGGAAACTCTGTGCCTTGGGAAGCACAAGTGGGGATCCAGAGCAGGCACACTCCAGGTGGGGTCACGAGAGTTTGGAAACAAAGGGAGAAAGCGAGACCTGGCCAGATGAACCAAGCCAGAAGGAAAGAATCGAGGCAAGACCTCATGGCAAGGAGGATGGAATCCCAGGGGGATCATGAAGGGGGAAAACGACTCGTTCCATCCTTCCACACCTGTCTTCCTAACTCCATATGGGCCAGGCTCTATCCACCCGGTAGCAGGCTGGCACACCCTGATGGATTGGGAGCTCAGGATTTCCACGGCGAGGCATGGCCTAGGTGGGCATCGGCCCGAAGAACGCCTTTGAGAGAGGGAGCTAGAGCCCAGGTGGAAGGGCCCTTCTTGGCGGGGGATGGAGCCCCCACCCTCGTCTGGGCCCCAGCCCAAGCAGCCCCGGGGACTGCTGAGCCCGAGAGAGAAGGCAAGCCTGAGAGGGGCTGTTCGAGCCTATGTCCACACGAGGGCGCCAGGGCCCCTCCCGGCCCCAGGTGCAGCTCCGAGGCTCTAAGAGGTGGGAGTGGCAAGGCTCCAAAGGCGCAGGCTCCAGGTCGGGGGCGGGGGCAGGGGCGGGGGCGGATGGAGGCTTGAGCGGGACGCACCCACAGCAGGCACTCTGAGGATGTGCAGGTGTTTCCTGGGCACCAGGGACTGTCTCCTCCGAGACCCCTCCTGTCAGGCGGAGGGCGGAGGTGTGCCTTCCGGATTTGGAGGTGGGTTCGCCGCCTGGTTGGGTGGCAGTGGGTTTGGAAGGCTTGAAACAGGTTCTGGGCTTTGGCGTGCTTGGGGTTCCTTCGAGGTAGGCGCCCAGACACACACAGCCTCAGGATTGGGCCGCCAGCTGGCCCTGGTCAAGCCCTCTGCATCAGGGCTTCAGGTCGGTGAGAAGGAGTGTGGTGCTGAGGAATCCATGGGGGGCTTCGGGGGCAAGAGTGTTGGTAGCTGGCCTCATCCGCCTGTTTCCCTCCCTCCCTCTCTCTCACTCACACACAGACACACACAGACACACACACACACACACATACACTGAGGAGGCTGAGGGAAATGTCCTTGTGTCGTTTTGAGAAGAGCCTCTCTTGGCAGCAGGGTGCCAGGCTATGGAGGCCTGATGGAAACCAGGTCTGATGCGTTAAGGACTCTTGATTGGTCTCCTCAAGCAAGCTCTCAGGGGAGTTCCCACGTGGCTGCCAAGCTTCAGAGGCTCTCCTGGTCCCTGCTGTGGCTGGGGCAAGAGCTGCACTGGGCGATCCCCCTCTGGCTAGACCACATCTCCGTGTGGCACGGGGCACCCAAATCCATGGACAAGGAAGAAGAGGCATTGAAATGAATGAGCTGAATGGATCCAGAAATGAGTGAAGGTCCATCTCGCGTTCTCTCCCTCATTCTCTCAGTCTCCCTCACTCTCTCTCTCTCTCTCTCTCTCTCTCTCTCTCTCTCTCCCCCTCCAAACACACCCACACGCATACGCATGCAGATAGAGTAGGAAACAATAGCTAGGACCTGGAGAGACAAATCCATCCTACGTCTCTCGTGAGCCAATATCTTGGGTGGGAGTGGGTTGGAAGTGCCAGCCTGGGGATGGCCAGCCTGGGAGTGGATGGTTTTGCCGAGCAGAGTGGATCTGCATGCCGCACACGGGTGCAGGAGAACACCTGGGCAAGTCCATCCCCTCCAGACGAAGCATGTCTTTATCCTCATCACTTCCTCCTCGCCAGGGAATTCGGTCGGGTCCGATGGGCTAGGCTCGGCAATCTGGACGGGATGCACGGAGTCCTTCGGCCCGTCTCTTTTCCCGAGGGGCAGCACTCCCGAGCGGGACACCTACTGTGGGGAGCGCTGAGACGCTCCTGTGTTGGGGTGGAATGGTCAGGACTCCTTTTGGCTGGTCGCTGAGCGAAGTGGATCCATTGCAGTTTCCCAACCAAGGGATCCCATCGGCCATGTCTATCCATCCTGTTTGGCTCCCCTTCTCCTCCCTTGGGTTCCAAGAAGAGGGACGAGACCTCGTAGCATCTGCTCCATGGAAGGAGGGCTCTGGCAGCCCCGTCAAGGGCAAGGGTTTGGCTCTCGGACCTCCCCAATGCCAGGCATGCCCACAGCCTCGCCCTCCCATTTGGCAAGCACCATCTGGATGGCAGTCCAGGGCTTGCTTTCCTGGAAGACCGTTCCTGGGTGTCCGTGGTGAGATGGGAGAGGGCAGGGGCTTCGCATGGGCTGTGTGTCTCCCTCCCAGACCTCTTTCCTTTCGTGTGAGCATTTCTCTCCGCAACACTCTGGCTGCCCATGGCACTGTTTTCTGCGCAGGTTGATTGCTGAGTCCGCTTGTGTTGGGGCGAAGGACAGCTGCTTGCTCAGCCAAGCATCTGTCCATGGACATCGACTGTCTTTCCACGTGTTGCTGTCGGGAAGAGGGCTGCCTGAAGCGAGTGGGGCGTTTCGCGCTGAGAAGAGACCCTTTGTCTGGGTCTATGGCCGTGAGGGCTAGCGCTGGGTCTGCCGGTGGTTCCAGGGTTCTTTTGGGGAGGCCCTGGATCCTGTGGTCCATCGCGGTTGAAGCAACGGACGTCCACGCCCACCCGGTGGGAGGGCCCCTTCTCTTGCACAGCCTGCCCAGGGGTTGTCCTGGAAAGGCGTCCTCAGGATGGCCATGGGATCAGGGCTGAGGAGGACTGTCGAGCTGGTTCGGTTTGGACGTCTCTAGGCATGCGTGATGGTGTTCCTTTGTCTGGTGCTGGCTGCCGGCTGGCTATCTGGATTGGGCAGTGTTTCTTCAGGCCCCCTCCCCACCTGTGGCCTGGGTGGGTGGGTTTCTGTTCTCGTTCCTGGGTTCCGTGCTGGAGCTGATCCGTGTGGAAGCCCAGGGTGACCTGGGTTTTGGCATGCGCATCCAGGGGCTGTGAGGCTTCCCCGGGTGGTGCCCAAAGGGAGAGCGAATTGGGAGAGCAGCGATGCCAGGCGCTGGGCCTTGTCTCTCAAGAGGGCTCAGGAACCTCCCTTCGTCTTTCCCAGGGAGGCTCGGCTCTTCTTTCTTCGCACCTGGCGAGATGATGGGAGCTCGAGCCAGGCCGGGCATCTGCAGGCCGCTCTCTTGACGGATCCACCAAAGCTCTGCCTGAGCTTCCTTCCGGCCCCCTGGGGAGAAGGGCTGATTGGGTCGGTTTTGTGTGGTTGGGAGACTCTGTGCCTTGGGAAGCACAAATGGGGATCCAGAGCAGGCACACTCCAGGTGGGGTCAAGAACGTTTGGAAACAAAGGGAGAAAGCGAGACCTGGCCAGATGAACCAAGCCAGAAGGAAAGAATCGAGGCAAGACCTCATGGCAAGGAGTGTGGAATCCCAGGGGCATCATGAAGGGGGAAAACGACTCGTTCCATGCTTCCACACCTGTCTTCCTAACTCCATATGGGCCAGGCTCTATCCACACGGTAGCAGGCTGGCACACCCTGATGGATTGGGAGCTCAGGATTTCCACGGCGAGGCATGGCCTAGGTGGGCATCGGCACGAAGAACGCCTTTGAGAGAGGGAGCTAGAGCCCAGGTGGAAGGGCCCTTCTTGGCGGGGGATGGGGCCCCCACCCTCGTCTGGGCCCCAGCCCAAGCAGCCCCGGGGACTGCTGAGCCCGAGAGAGAAGGCCAGCCTGAGAGGGGCTGTTCGAGCCTATGTCCACACGAGGGCGCCAGGGCCCCTCCCGGCCCCAGGTGCAGCTCTGAGGCTCGAAGAGGTGGGAGTGGCAAGGCTCCAAAGGCGCAGGCTCCAGGTCGGGGGCGGGGGCGGATGGAGGCTTGAGCGGGACGCACCCACAGCAGGCACTCCGAGGATGTGCAGGGGTTTCCTGGGCACCAGGGACTCTCTCCTCCGAGACCCCTCCTGTCAGGCGGAGGCGGAGGTGTGCCTTCCGGATTTGGAGGTGGGTTCGCCGCCTGGTTGGGTGGCAGTGGGTTTGGAAGGCTTGAAACAGGCCCTGGGCTTTGGCGTGCTTGGGGTTCCTTCGAGGCAGGCGCCCAGTCACACACAGCCTCAGGATTGCGCCGCCAGCTGGCCCTGGTCAAGCCCTCCGCATCAGGGCTTCAGGTAGGTGAGAAGGAGTGTGGTGCTGAGGAATCCATGGGGGCTTCGGGGGCAAGAGTGTTGTTAGCTGGGCTCATCCGCCTGTTTCCCTCCCTCTCTCTTTCCCTCTCTCTCTCTCTCTCTCTCTCTCTCTCTCACACACACACACACACACACTGAGGAGGCTGAGGGAAATGTCCTTGTGTCGTTTTGAGAAGAGCCTCTCTTGGCAGCAGGGTGCCAGGCTATGGAGGCCTGATGGAAACCAGGTCTGATGCGTTAAGGACTCTTGATTGGTCTCCTCAAGCAAGCTCTCAGGGGAGTTCCCACGTGGCTGCCAAGCTTCAGAGGCTCTCCTGGTCCCTGCTGTGGCTGGGGCAAGAGCTGCACTGGGCGATCCCCCTCTGGCTAGACCACATCTCCGTGTGGCACGGGGCACCCAAATCCATGGACAAGGAAGAAGAGGCATTGAAATGAATGAGCTGAATGGATCCAGAAATGAGTGAAGGTCCATCTCTCGTTCTCTCCCTCGTTCTCTCATTCTCCCTCTCTCTCTCTCTCTCTCTCTCTCTCTCTCTCTCTCTCTCTCTCTCCAAACACACCCACACGCATACGCATGCAGATAGAGTAGGAAACAATAGCTAGGACCGGGAGAGACAAATCCATCCTACGTCTCTCGTGAGCCAATATCTTGGGTGGGAGTGGGTTGGAAGTGCCAGCCTGGGGATGGCCAGCCTGGGAGTGGATGGTTTTGCCGAGCAGAGTGGATCTGCATGCCGCACACGGGTGCAGGAGAACACCTGGGCAAGTCCATCCCCTCCAGACGAAGCATGTCTTTATCCTCATCACTTCCTCCTCGCCAGGGAATTCGGTCGGGTCCGATGGGCTAGGCTCGGCAATCTGGACGGGATGCACGGAGTCCTTCGGCCCGTCTCTTTTCCCGAGGGGCAGCACTCCCGAGCGGGACACCTTCTGTGGGGAGCGCTGAGACGCTCCTGTGTTGGGGTGGAATGGTCAGGACTCCTTTTGGCTGGTCGCTGAGCGAAGTGGATCCATTGCCGTTTCCCAACCAAGGGATCCCATCGGCCATGTCTATCCATCCTGTTTGGCTCCCCTTCGCCTCCCTTGGGTTCCAAGAAGAGGGACTAGACCTCGTAGCATCTGCTCCACGGAAGGAGGGCTCTGGCAGCCCCGTCAAGGGCAAGGGTTTGGCTCTCGGACCTCCCCATGCCAGGCATGCCCACAGCCTCGCCCTCCCATTTGGCAAGCACCATCTGGATGGCAGTCCAGGGCTTGCTTTCCTGAAAGACCATTCCTGGGTGTCCCTGGTGAGATGGGAGAGGGCAGGGGCTTCGCATGGGCTGTGTGTCTCCCTCCCAGACCTCTTTCATTTCGTGTGAGCATTTCTCTCCGCAACACTGTGGCTGCCCATGGCACTGTTTTCTGCGCAGGTTGATTGCTGAGTCCGCTTCTGTTGGGGCGAAGGACAGCTGCTTGCTCAGCCAAGCATCTGTCCATGGACATCGAATGTCTTTCCATGTGTTGCTGTCGGGAAGAGGGCTGCCTGAAGCGAGTGGGGCGTTTCGCGCTGAGAAGAGACCCTTTGTCTGGGTCTATGGCCGTGAGGGCTAGCGCTGGGTCTGCCGGTGGTTCCAGGGTTCTTTTGGGGAGGCCCTGGATCCTGTGGTCCATCGCGGTTGAAGCAACGGACGTCCACGCCCACCCGGTGGGAGGGCCCCTTCTTTTGCACAGCCTGCCCAGGGGTTGTCCTGGAAAGGCGTCCTCAGGATGGCCATGGGGACAGGGCTGAGGAGGACTGTCGAGCTGGTTGGGGTTTGGACTTCTCTAGGCATGCGTGATGGTGTTCCTTTGTCTGGTGCTGGCTGCCGGCTGGCTATCTGGATTGGGCAGTGTTTCTTCAGGCCCCCTCCCCACCTGTGGCCTGGGTGGGTGGGTTTCTGTTCTCGTTCCTGGGTTCCGTGCTGGAGCTGATCCGTGTGGAAGCCCAGGGTGACCTGGGTTTTGGGATGCGCATCCAGGGGCTGTGAGGCTTCCCCGGGTGGTGCCCAAAGGGAGAGCGAATTGGGAGAGCAGCGATGCCAGGCGCTGGGCCTTGTCTCTCAAGAGGGCTCAGGAACCTCCCTTCGTCTTTCCCAGGGAGGCTCGGCTCTTCTTTCTTCGCACCTGGCGAGATGATGGGAGCTCGAGCCAGGCCGGGCATCTGCAGGCCGCTCTCTTGACGGATCCACCAAAGCTCAAAGCTCTGCCTGAGCTTCCTTCCGGCCCCCTGGGGAGAAGGGCTGATTGGGTCGGTTTTGTGTGGTTGGGAGACTCTGTGCCTTGGGAAGCACAAATGGGGATCCAGAGCAGGCACACTCCAGGTGGGGTCAAGAACGTTTGGAAACAAAGGGAGAAAGCGAGACCTGGCCAGATGAACCAAGCCAGAAGGAAAGAATCGAGGCAAGACCTCATGGCAAGGAGTGTGGAATCCCAGGGGCATCATGAAGGGGGAAAACGACTCGTTCCATGCTTCCACACCTGTCTTCCTAACTCCATATGGGCCAGGCTCTATCCACCCGGTAGCAGGCTGGCACACCCTGATGGATTGGGAGCTCAGGATTTCCACGGCGAGGCATGGCCTAGGTGGGCATCGGCCCGAAGAACGCCTTTGAGAGAGGGAGCTAGAGCCCAGGTGGAAGGGCCCTTCTTGGCGGGGGATGGAGCCCCCACCCTCGTCTGGGCCCCAGCCCAAGCAGCCCCGGGGACTGCTGAGCCCGAGAGAGAAGGCAAGCCTGAGAGGGGCTGTTCGAGCCTATGTCCACACGAGGGCGCCAGGGCCCCTCCCGGCCCCAGGTGCAGCTCCGAGGCTCTAAGAGGTGGGAGTGGCAAGGCTCCAAAGGCGCAGGCTCCAGGTCGGGGGCGGGGGCAGGGGCGGGGGCGGATGGAGGCTTGAGCGGGACGCACCCACAGCAGGCACTCTGAGGATGTGCAGGTGTTTCCTGGGCACCAGGGACTGTCTCCTCCGAGACCCCTCCTGTCAGGCGGAGGGCGGAGGTGTGCCTTCCGGATTTGGAGGTGGGTTCGCCGCCTGGTTGGGTGGCAGTGGGTTTGGAAGGCTTGAAACAGGTTCTGGGCTTTGGCGTGCTTGGGGTTCCTTCGAGGTAGGCGCCCAGACACACACAGCCTCAGGATTGGGCCGCCAGCTGGCCCTGGTCAAGCCCTCTGCATCAGGGCTTCAGGTCGGTGAGAAGGAGTGTGGTGCTCAGGAATCCATGGGGGGCTTCGGGGGCAAGAGTGTTGGTAGCTGGCCTCATCCGCCTGTTTCCCTCCCTCCCTCTCTCTCACTCACACACAGACACACACAGACACACACACACACACACATACACTGAGGAGGCTGAGGGAAATGTCCTTGTGTCGTTTTGAGAAGAGCCTCTCTTGGCAGCAGGGTGCCAGGCTATGGAGGCCTGATGGAAACCAGGTCTGATGCGTTAAGGACTCTTGATTGGTCTCCTCAAGCAAGCTCTCAGGGGAGTTCCCACGTGGCTGCCAAGCTTCAGAGGCTCTCCTGGTCCCTGCTGTGGCTGGGGCAAGAGCTGCACTGGGCGATCCCCCTCTGGCTAGACCACATCTCCGTGTGGCACGGGGCACCCAAATCCATGGACAAGGAAGAAGAGGCATTGAAATGAATGATCTGAATGGATCCAGAAATGAGTGAAGGTCC
Organism: Sus scrofa; assembly: GCF_054392235.1. NCBI lineage: Eukaryota > Metazoa > Chordata > Mammalia > Artiodactyla > Suidae > Sus > Sus scrofa. Next base: position 67,063,176 of record NC_139394.1, read on the forward strand.
ATCTCGCGTTCTCTCCCTCGTTCTCTCAGTCTCCCTCACTCTCTCTCTCTCTCTCTCTCTCTCTCTCTCTCTCTCTCTCTCTCTCTCCCCCTCCAAACACACCCACACGCATACGCATGCAGATAGAGTAGGAAACAATAGCTAGGACCGGGAGAGACAAATCCATCCTACGTCTCTCGTGAGCCAATATCTTGGGTGGGAGTGGGTTGGAAGTGCCAGCCTGGGGATGGCCAGCCTGGGAGTGGATGGTTTTGCCGAGCAGAGTGGATCTGCATGCCGCACACGGGTGCAGGAGAACACCTGGGCAAGTCCATCCCCTCCAGACGAAGCATGTCTTTATCCTCATCACTTCCTCCTCGCCAGGGAATTCGGTCGGGTCCGATGGGCTAGGCTCGGCAATCTGGACGGGATGCACGGAGTCCTTCGGCCCGTCTCTTTTCCCGAGGGGCAGCACTCCCGAGCGGGACACCTTCTGTGGGGAGCGCTGAGACGCTCCTGTGTTGGGGTGGAATGGTCAGGACTCCTTTTGGCTGGTCGCTGAGCGAAGTGGATCCATTGCAGTTTCCCAACCAAGGGATCCCATCGGCCATGTCTATCCATCCTGTTTGGCTCCCCTTCTCCTCCCTTGGGTTCCAAGAAGAGGGACGAGACCTCGTAGCATCTGCTCCATGGAAGGAGGGCTCTGGCAGCCCCGTCAAGGGCAAGGGTTTGGCTCTCGGACCTCCCCAATGCCAGGCATGCCCACAGCCTCGCCCTCCCATTTGGCAAGCACCATCTGGATGGCAGTCCAGGGCTTGCTTTCCTGGAAGACCGTTCCTGGGTGTCCGTGGTGAGATGGGAGAGGGCAGGGGCTTCGCATGGGCTGTGTGTCTCCCTCCCAGACCTCTTTCCTTTCGTGTGAGCATTTCTCTCCGCAACACTCTGGCTGCCCATGGCACTGTTTTCTGCGCAGGTTGATTGCTGAGTCCGCTTCTGTTGGGGCGAAGGACAGCTGCTTGCTCAGCCAAGCATCTGTCCATGGACATCGACTGTCTTTCCACGTGTTGCTGTCGGGAAGAGGGCTGCCTGAAGCGAGTGGGGCGTTTCGCGCTGAGAAGAGACCCTTTGTCTGGGTCTATGGCCGTGAGGGGTAGCGCTGGGTCTGCCGGTGGTTCCAGGGTTCTTTTGGGGAGGCCCTGGATCCTGTGGTCCATCGCGGTTGAAGCAACGGACGTCCACGCCCACCCGGTGGGAGGGCCCCTTCTCTTGCACAGCCTGCCCAGGGGTTGTCCTGGAAAGGCGTCCTCAGGATGGCCATGGGATCAGGGCTGAGGAGGACTGTCGAGCTGGTTGGGGTTTGGACGTCTCTAGGCATGCGTGATGGTGTTCCTTTGTCTGGTGCTGGCTGCCGGCTGGCTATCTGGATTGGGCAGTGTTTCTTCAGGCCCCCTCCCCACCTGTGGCCTGGGTGGGTGGGTTTCTGTTCTCGTTCCTGGGTTCCGTGCTGGAGCTGATCCGTGTGGAAGCCCAGGGTGACCTGGGTTTTGGCATGCGCATCCAGGGGCTGTGAGGCTTCCCCGGGTGGTGCCCAAAGGGAGAGCGAATTGGGAGAGCAGCGATGCCAGGCGCTGGGCCTTGTCTCTCAAGAGGGCTCAGGAACCTCCCTTCGTCTTTCCCAGGGAGGCTCGGCTCTTCTTTCTTCGCACCTGGCGAGATGATGGGAGCTCGAGCCAGGCCGGGCCGGGCATCTGCAGGCCGCTCTCTTGACGGATCCACCAAAGCTCTGCCTGAGCTTCCTTCCGGCCCCCTGGGGAGAAGGGCTGATTGGGTCGGTTTTGTGTGGTTGGGAGACTCTGTGCCTTGGGAAGCACAAATGGGGATCCAGAGCAGGCACACTCCAGGTGGGGTCAAGAACGTTTGGAAACAAAGGGAGAAAGCGAGACCTGGCCAGATGAACCAAGCCAGAAGGAAAGAATCGAGGCAAGACCTCATGGCAAGGAGTGTGGAATCCCAGGGGCATCATGAAGGGGGAAAACGACTCGTTCCATGCTTCCACACCTGTCTTCCTAACTCCATATGGGCCAGGCTCTATCCACCCGGTAGCAGGCTGGCACACCCTGATGGATTGGGAGCTCAGGATTTCCACGGCGAGGCATGGCCTAGGTGGGCATCGGCACGAAGAACGCCTTTGAGAGAGGGAGCTAGAGCCCAGGTGGAAGGGCCCTTCTTGGCGGGGGATGGGGCCCCCACCCTCGTCTGGGCCCCAGCCCAAGCAGCCCCGGGGACTGCTGAGCCCGAGAGAGAAGGCCAGCCTGAGAGGGGCTGTTCGAGCCTATGTCCACACGAGGGCGCCAGGGCCCCTCCCGGCCCCAGGTGCAGCTCTGAGGCTCGAAGAGGTGGGAGTGGCAAGGCTCCAAAGGCGCAGGCTCCAGGTCGGGGGCGGGGGCGGATGGAGGCTTGAGCGGGACGCACCCACAGCAGGCACTCCGAGGATGTGCAGGGGTTTCCTGGGCACCAGGGACTCTCTCCTCCGAGACCCCTCCTGTCAGGCGGAGGCGGAGGTGTGCCTTCCGGATTTGGAGGTGGGTTCGCCGCCTGGTTGGGTGGCAGTGGGTTTGGAAGGCTTGAAACAGGCCCTGGGCTTTGGCGTGCTTGGGGTTCCTTCGAGGCAGGCGCCCAGTCACACACAGCCTCAGGATTGCGCCGCCAGCTGGCCCTGGTCAAGCCCTCCGCATCAGGGCTTCAGGTAGGTGAGAAGGAGTGTGGTGCTGAGGAATCCATGGGGGCTTCGGGGGCAAGAGTGTTGTTAGCTGGGCTCATCCGCCTGTTTCCCTCCCTCTCTCTTTCCCTCTCTCTCTCTCTCTCTCTCTCTCTCTCACACACACACACACACACACACTGAGGAGGCTGAGGGAAATGTCCTTGTGTCGTTTTGAGAAGAGCCTCTCTTGGCAGCAGGGTGCCAGGCTATGGAGGCCTGATGGAAACCAGGTCTGATGCGTTAAGGACTCTTGATTGGTCTCCTCAAGCAAGCTCTCAGGGGAGTTCCCACGTGGCTGCCAAGCTTCAGAGGCTCTCCTGGTCCCTGCTGTGGCTGGGGCAAGAGCTGCACTGGGCGATCCCCCTCTGGCTAGACCACATCTCCGTGTGGCACGGGGCACCCAAATCCATGGACAAGGAAGAAGAGGCATTGAAATGAATGAGCTGAATGGATCCAGAAATGAGTGAAGGTCCATCTCTCGTTCTCTCCCTCGTTCTCTCATTCTCCCTCTCTCTCTCTCTCTCTCTCTCTCTCTCTCTCTCTCTCTCTCTCTCCAAACACACCCACACGCATACGCATGCAGATAGAGTAGGAAACAATAGCTAGGACCGGGAGAGACAAATCCATCCTACGTCTCTCGTGAGCCAATATCTTGGGTGGGAGTGGGTTGGAAGTGCCAGCCTGGGGATGGCCAGCCTGGGAGTGGATGCTTTTGCCGAGCAGAGTGGATCTGCATGCCGCACACGGGTGCAGGAGAACACCTGGGCAAGTCCATCCCCTCCAGACGAAGCATGTCTTTATCCTCATCACTTCCTCCTCGCCAGGGAATTCGGTCGGGTCCGATGGGCTAGGCTCGGCAATCTGGACGGGATGCACGGAGTCCTTCGGCCCGTCTCTTTTCCCGAGGGGCAGCACTCCCGAGCGGGACACCTTCTGTGGGGAGCGCTGAGACGCTCCTGTGTTGGGGTGGAATGGTCAGGACTCCTTTTGGCTGGTCGCTGAGCGAAGTGGATCCATTGCCGTTTCCCAACCAAGGGATCCCATCGGCCATGTCTATCCATCCTGTTTGGCTCCCCTTCGCCTCCCTTGGGTTCCAAGAAGAGGGACTAGACCTCGTAGCATCTGCTCCACGGAAGGAGGGCTCTGGCAGCCCCGTCAAGGGCAAGGGTTTGGCTCTCGGACCTCCCCATGCCAGGCATGCCCACAGCCTCGCCCTCCCATTTGGCAAGCACCATCTGGATGGCAGTCCAGGGCTTGCTTTCCTGGAAGACCATTCCTGGGTGTCCCTGGTGAGATGGGAGAGGGCAGGGGCTTCGCATGGGCTGTGTGTCTCCCTCCCAGACCTCTTTCATTTCGTGTGAGCATTTCTCTCCGCAACACTGTGGCTGCCCATGGCACTGTTTTCTGCGCAGGTTGATTGCTGAGTCCGCTTGTGTTGGGGCGAAGGACAGCTGCTTGCTCAGCCAAGCATCTGTCCATGGACATCGAATGTCTTTCCATGTGTTGCTGTCGGGAAGAGGGCTGCCTGAAGCGAGTGGGGCGTTTCGCGCTGAGAAGAGACCCTTTGTCTGGGTCTATGGCCGTGAGGGCTAGCGCTGGGTCTGCCGGTGGTTCCAGGGTTCTTTTGGGGAGGCCCTGGATCCTGTGGTCCATCGCGGTTGAAGCAACGGACGTCCACGCCCACCCGGTGGGAGGGCCCCTTCTTTTGCACAGCCTGCCCAGGGGTTGTCCTGGAAAGGCGTCCTCAGGATGGCCATGGGGACAGGGCTGAGGAGGACTGTCGAGCTGGTTGGGGTTTGGACTTCTCTAGGCATGCGTGATGGTGTTCCTTTGTCTGGTGCTGGCTGCCGGCTGGCTATCTGGATTGGGCAGTGTTTCTTCAGGCCCCCTCCCCACCTGTGGCCTGGGTGGGTGGGTTTCTGTTCTCGTTCCTGGGTTCCGTGCTGGAGCTGATCCGTGTGGAAGCCCAGGGTGACCTGGGTTTTGGCATGCGCATCCAGGGGCTGTGAGGCTTCCCCGGGTGGTGCCCAAAGGGAGAGCGAATTGGGAGAGCAGCGATGCCAGGCGCTGGGCCTTGTCTCTCAAGAGGGCTCAGGAACCTCCCTTCGTCTTTCCCAGGGAGGCTCGGCTCTTCTTTCTTCGCACCTGGCGAGATGATGGGAGCTCGAGCCAGGCCGGGCATCTGCAGGCCGCTCTCTTGACGGATCCACCAAAGCTCAAAGCTCTGCCTGAGCTTCCTTCCGGCCCCCTGGGGAGAAGGGCTGATTGGGTCGGTTTTGTGTGGTTGGGAGACTCTGTGCCTTGGGAAGCACAAATGGGGATCCAGAGCAGGCACACTCCAGGTGGGGTCAAGAACGTTTGGAAACAAAGGGAGAAAGCGAGACCTGGCCAGATGAACCAAGCCAGAAGGAAAGAATCGAGGCAAGACCTCATGGCAAGGAGTGTGGAATCCCAGGGGCATCATGAAGGGGGAAAACGACTCGTTCCATGCTTCCACACCTGTCTTCCTAACTCCATATGGGCCAGGCTCTATCCACCCGGTAGCAGGCTGGCACACCCTGATGGATTGGGAGCTCAGGATTTCCACGGCGAGGCATGGCCTAGGTGGGCATCGGCCCGAAGAACGCCTTTGAGAGAGGGAGCTAGAGCCCAGGTGGAAGGGCCCTTCTTGGCGGGGGATGGAGCCCCCACCCTCGTCTGGGCCCCAGCCCAAGCAGCCCCGGGGACTGCTGAGCCCGAGAGAGAAGGCAAGCCTGAGAGGGGCTGTTCGAGCCTATGTCCACACGAGGGCGCCAGGGCCCCTCCCGGCCCCAGGTGCAGCTCCGAGGCTCTAAGAGGTGGGAGTGGCAAGGCTCCAAAGGCGCAGGCTCCAGGTCGGGGGCGGGGGCAGGGGCGGGGGCGGATGGAGGCTTGAGCGGGACGCACCCACAGCAGGCACTCTGAGGATGTGCAGGTGTTTCCTGGGCACCAGGGACTGTCTCCTCCGAGACCCCTCCTGTCAGGCGGAGGGCGGAGGTGTGCCTTCCGGATTTGGAGGTGGGTTCGCCGCCTGGTTGGGTGGCAGTGGGTTTGGAAGGCTTGAAACAGGTTCTGGGCTTTGGCGTGCTTGGGGTTCCTTCGAGGTAGGCGCCCAGACACACACAGCCTCAGGATTGGGCCGCCAGCTGGCCCTGGTCAAGCCCTCTGCATCAGGGCTTCAGGTCGGTGAGAAGGAGTGTGGTGCTGAGGAATCCATGGGGGGCTTCGGGGGCAAGAGTGTTGGTAGCTGGCCTCATCCGCCTGTTTCCCTCCCTCTCTCTCTCTCACTCACACACAGACACACACAGACACACACACACACACACATACACTGAGGAGGCTGAGGGAAATGTCCTTGTGTCGTTTTGAGAAGAGCCTCTCTTGGCAGCAGGGTGCCAGGCTATGGAGGCCTGATGGAAACCAGGTCTGATGCGTTAAGGACTCTTGATTGGTCTCCTCAAGCAAGCTCTCAGGGGAGTTCCCACGTGGCTGCCAAGCTTCAGAGGCTCTCCTGGTCCCTGCTGTGGCTGGGGCAAGAGCTGCACTGGGCGATCCCCCTCTGGCTAGACCACATCTCCGTGTGGCACGGGGCACCCAAATCCATGGACAAGGAAGAAGAGGCATTGAAATGAATGAGCTGAATGGATCCAGAAATGAGTGAAGGTCCATCTCGCGTTCTCTCCCTCGTTCTCTCAGTCTCCCTCACTCACTCTCTCTCTCTCTCTCTCTCTCTCTCTCTCTCTCTCTCTCTCTCCCCCTCCAAACACACCCACACGCATACGCATGCAGATAGAGTAGGAAACAATAGCTAGGACCGGGAGAGACAAATCCATCCTACGTCTCTCGTGAGCCAATATCTTGGGTGGGAGTGGGTTGGAAGTGCCAGCCTGGGGATGGCCAGCCTGGGAGTGGATGCTTTTGCCGAGCAGAGTGGATCTGCATGCCGCACACGGGTGCAGGAGAACACCTGGGCAAGTCCATCCCCTCCAGACGAAGCATGTCTTTATCCTCATCACTTCCTCCTCGCCAGGGAATTCGGTCGGGTCCGATGGGCTAGGCTCGGCAATCTGGACGGGATGCACGGAGTCCTTCGGCCCGTCTCTTTTCCCGAGGGGCAGCACTCCCGAGCGGGACACCTTCTGTGGGGAGCGCTGAGACGCTCCTGTGTTGGGGTGGAATGGTCAGGACTCCTTTTGGCTGGTCGCTGAGCGAAGTGGATCCATTGCAGTTTCCCAACCAAGGGATCCCATCGGCCATGTCTATCCATCCTGTTTGGCTCCCCTTCTCCTCCCTTGGGTTCCAAGAAGAGGGACGAGACCTCGTAGCATCTGCTCCATGGAAGGAGGGCTCTGGCAGCCCCGTCAAGGGCAAGGGTTTGGCTCTCGGACCTCCCCAATGCCAGGCATGCCCACAGCCTCGCCCTCCCATTTGGCAAGCACCATCTGGATGGCAGTCCAGGGCTTGCTTTCCTGGAAGACCATTCCTGGGTGTCCCTGGTGAGATGGGAGAGGGCAGGGGCTTCGCATGGGCTGTGTGTCTCCCTCCCAGACCTCTTTCCTTTCGTGTGAGCATTTCTCTCCGCAACACTCTGGCTGCCCATGGCACTGTTTTCTGCGCAGGTTGATTGCTGAGTCCGCTTCTGTTGGGGCGAAGGACAGCTGCTTGCTCAGCCAAGCATCTGTCCATGGACATCGACTGTCTTTCCACGTGTTGCTGTCGGGAAGAGGGCTGCCTGAAGCGAGTGGGGCGTTTCGCGCTGAGAAGAGACCCTTTGTCTGGGTCTATGGCCGTGAGGGGTAGCGCTGGGTCTGCCGGTGGTTCCAGGGTTCTTTTGGGGAGGCCCTGGATCCTGTGGTCCATCGCGGTTGAAGCAACGGACGTCCACGCCCACCCGGTGGGAGGGCCCCTTCTCTTGCACAGCCTGCCCAGGGGTTGTCCTGGAAAGGCGTCCTCAGGATGGCCATGGGATCAGGGCTGAGGAGGACTGTCGAGCTGGTTGGGGTTTGGACGTCTCTAGGCATGCGTGATGGTGTTCCTTTGTCTGGTGCTGGCTGCCGGCTGGCTATCTGGATTGGGCAGTGTTTCTTCAGGCCCCCTCCCCACCTGTGGCCTGGGTGGGTGGGTTTCTGTTCTCGTTCCTGGGTTCCGTGCTGGAGCTGATCCGTGTGGAAGCCCAGGGTGACCTGGGTTTTGGCATGCGCATCCAGGGGCTGTGAGGCTTCCCCGGGTGGTGCCCAAAGGGAGAGCGAATTGGGAGAGCAGCGATGCCAGGCGCTGGGCCTTGTCTCTCAAGAGGGCTCAGGAACCTCCCTTCGTCTTTCCCAGGGAGGCTCGGCTCTTCTTTCTTCGCACCTGGCGAGATGATGGGAGCTCGAGCCAGGCCGGGCATCTGCAGGCCGCTCTCTTGACGGATCCACCAAAGCTCAAAGCTCTGCCTGAGCTTCCTTCCGGCCCCCTGGGGAGAAGGGCTGATTGGGTCGGTTTTGTGTGGTTGGGAGACTCTGTGCCTTGGGAAGCACAAATGGGGATCCAGAGCAGGCACACTCCAGGTGGGGTCAAGAACGTTTGGAAACAAAGGGAGAAAGCGAGACCTGGCCAGATGAACCAAGCCAGAAGGAAAGAATCGAGGCAAGACCTCATGGCAAGGAGTGTGGAATCCCAGGGGCATCATGAAGGGGGAAAACGACTCGTTCCATGCTTCCACACCTGTCTTCCTAACTCCATATGGGCCAGGCTCTATCCACCCGGTAGCAGGCTGGCACACCCTGATGGATTGGGAGCTCAGGATTTCCACGGCGAGGCATGGCCTAGGTGGGCATCGGCACGAAGAACGCCTTTGAGAGAGGGAGCTAGAGCCCAGGTGGAAGGGCCCTTCTTGGCGGGGGATGGGGCCCCCACCCTCGTCTGGGCCCCAGCCCAAGCAGCCCCGGGGACTGCTGAGCCCGAGAGAGAAGGCCAGCCTGAGAGGGGCTGTTCGAGCCTATGTCCACACGAGGGCGCCAGGGCCCCTCCCGGCCCCAGGTGCAGCTCTGAGGCTCGAAGAGGTGGGAGTGGCAAGGCTCCAAAGGCGCAGGCTCCAGGTCGGGGGCGGGGGCGGATGGAGGCTTGAGCGGGACGCACCCACAGCAGGCACTCCGAGGATGTGCAGGGGTTTCCTGGGCACCAGGGACTCTCTCCTCCGAGACCCCTCCTGTCAGGCGGAGGCGGAGGTGTGCCTTCCGGATTTGGAGGTGGGTTCGCCGCCTGGTTGGGTGGCAGTGGGTTTGGAAGGCTTGAAACAGGCCCTGGGCTTTGGCGTGCTTGGGGTTCCTTCGAGGCAGGCGCCCAGTCACACACAGCCTCAGGATTGCGCCGCCAGCTGGCCCTGGTCAAGCCCTCCGCATCAGGGCTTCAGGTAGGTGAGAAGGAGTGTGGTGCTGAGGAATCCAGGGGGGGCTTCGGGGGCAAGAGTGTTGTTAGCTGGGCTCATCCGCCTGGTTCCCTCCCTCTCTCTTTCTCTCTCTCTTTCTCTCTCTCTCTCTCACACACACACACACACACACACACTGAGGAGGCTGAGGGAAATGTCCTTGTGTCGTTTTGAGAAGAGCCTCTCTTGGCAGCAGGGTGCCAGGCTATGGAGGCCTGATGGAAACCAGGTCTGATGCGTTAAGGACTCTTGATTGGTCTCCTCAAGCAAGCTCTCAGGGGAGTTCCCACGTGGCTGCCACGCTTCAGAGGCTCTCCTGGTCCCTGCTGTGGCTGGGGCAAGAGCTGCACTGGGCGATCCCCCTCTGGCTAGACCACATCTCCGTGTGGCACGGGGCACCCAAATCCATGGACAAGGAAGAAGAGGCATTGAAATGAATGAGCTGAATGGATCCAGAAATGAGTGAAGGTCCATCTCTCGTTCTCTCCCTCGTTCTCTCATTCTCTCTCTCTCTCTCTCTCTCTCTCTCTCTCTCTCTCCAAACACACCCACACGCATACGCATGCAGATAGAGTAGGAAACAATAGCTAGGACCGGGAGAGACAAATCCATCCTACGTCTCTCGTGAGCCAATATCTTGGGTGGGAGTGGGTTGGAAGTGCCAGCCTGGGGATGGCCAGCCTGGGAGTGGATGCTTTTGCCGAGCAGAGTGGATCTGCATGCCGCACACGGGTGCAGGAGAACACCTGGGCAAGTCCATCCCCTCCAGACGAAGCATGTCTTTATCCTCATCACTTCCTCCTCGCCAGGGAATTCGGTCGGGTCCGATGGGCTAGGCTCGGCAATCTGGACGGGATGCACGGAGTCCTTCGGCCCGTCTCTTTTCCTGAGGGGCAGCACTCCCGAGCGGGACACCTTCTGTGGGGAGCGCTGAGACGCTCATGTGTTGGGGTGGAATGGTCAGGACTCCTTTTGGCTGGTCGCTGAGCGAAGTGGATCCATTGCAGTTTCCCAACCAAGGGATCCCATCGGCCATGTCTATCCATCCTGTTTGGCTCCCCTTCTCCTCCCTTGGGTTCCAAGAAGAGGGACTAGACCTCGTAGCATCTGCTCCACGGAAGGAGGGCTCTGGCAGCCCCGTCAAGGGCAAGGGTTTGGCTCTCGGACCTCCCCATGCCAGGCATGCCCACAGCCTCGCCCTCCCATTTGGCAAGCACCATCTGGATGGCAGTCCAGGGCTTGCTTTCCTGGAAGACCATTCCTGGGTGTCCCTGGTGAGATGGGAGAGGGCAGGGGCTTCGCATGGGCTGTGTGTCTCCCTCCCAGACCTCTTTCATTTCGTGTGAGCATTTCTCTCCGCAACACGGTGGCTGCCCATGGCACCGTTTTCTGCGCAGGTTGATTGCTGAGTCCGCTTGTGTTGGGGCGAAGGACAGCTGCTTGCTCGGCCAAGCATCTGTCCATGGACATCGAATGTCTTTCCACGTGTTGCTGTCGGGAAGAGGGCTGCCTGAAGCGAGTGGGGCGTTTCGCGCTGAGAAGAGACCCTTTGTCTGGGTCTATGGCCGTGAGGGGTAGCGCTGGGTCTGCCGGTGGTTCCAGGGTTCTTTTGGGGAGGCCCTGGATCCTGTGGTCCATCGCGGTTGAAGCAACGGACGTCCACGCCCACCCGGTGGGAGGGCCCCTTCTTTTGCACAGCCTGCCCAGGGGTTGTCCTGGAAAGGCGTCCTCAGGATGGCCATGGGGACAGGGCTGAGGAGGACTGTCGAGCTGGTTGGGGTTTGGACTTCTCTAGGCATGCGTGATGGTGTTCCTTTGTCTGGTGCTGGCTGCCGGCTGGCTATCTGGATTGGGCAGTGTTTCTTCAGGCCCCCTCCCCACCTGTGGCCTGGGTGGGTGGGTTTCTGTTCTCGTTCCTGGGTTCCGTGCTGGAGCTGATCCGTGTGGAAGCCCAGGGTGACCTGGGTTTTGGCATGCGCATCCAGGGGCTGTGAGGCTTCCCCGGGTGGTGCCCAAAGGGAGAGCGAATTGGGAGAGCAGCGATGCCAGGCGCTGGGCCTTGTCTCTCAAGAGGGCTCAGGAACCTCCCTTCGTCTTTCCCAGGGAGGCTGGGCTCTTCTTTCTTCGCACCTGGCGAGATGATGGGAGCTCGAGCCAGGCCGGGCATCTGCAGGCCGCTCTCTTGACGGATCCACCAAAGCTCAAAGCTCTGCCTGAGCTTCCTTCCGGCCCCCTGGGGAGAAGGGCTGATTGGGTCGGTTTTGTGTGGTTGGGAGACTCTGTGCCTTGGGAAGCACAAATGGGGATCCAGAGCAGGCACACTCCAGGTGGGGTCAAGAACGTTTGGAAACAAAGGGAGAAAGCGAGACCTGGCCAGATGAACCAAGCCAGAAGGAAAGAATCGAGGCAAGACCTCATGGCAAGGAGTGTGGAATCCCAGGGGCATCATGAAGGGGGAAAACGACTCGTTCCATGCTTCCACACCTGTCTTCCTAACTCCATATGGGCCAGGCTCTATCCACCCGGTAGCAGGCTGGCACACCCTGATGGATTGGGAGCTCAGGATTTCCACGGCGAGGCATGGCCTAGGTGGGCATCGGCACGAAGAACGCCTTTGAGAGAGGGAGCTAGAGCCCAGGTGGAAGGGCCCTTCTTGGCGGGGGATGGGGCCCCCACCCTCGTCTGGGCCCCAGCCCAAGCAGCCCCGGGGACTGCTGAGCCCGAGAGAGAAGGCCAGCCTGAGAGGGGCTGTTCGAGCCTATGTCCACACGAGGGCGCCAGGGCCCCTCCCGGCCCCAGGTGCAGCTCCGAGGCTCTAGGAGGTGGGAGTGGCAAGGCTCCAAAGGCGCAGGCTCCAGGTCGGGGGCGGGGGCGGATGGAGGCTTGAGCGGGACGCACCCACAGCAGGCACTCCGAGGATGTGCAGGGGTTTCCTGGGCACCAGGGACTCTCTCCTCCGAGACCCCTCCTGTCAGGCGCAGGGCGGAGGTGTGCCTTCCGGATTTGGAGGTGGGTTCGCCGCCTGGTTGGGTGGCAGTGGGTTTGGAAGGCTTGAAACAGGCCCTGGGCTTTGGCGTGCTTGGGGTTCCTTCGAGGCAGGCGCCCAGTCACACACAGCCTCAGGATTGCGCCGCCAGCTGGCCCTGGTCAAGCCCTCCGCATCAGGGCTTCAGGTAGGTGAGAAGGAGTGTGGTGCTGAGGAATCCAGGGGGGGCTTCGGGGGCAAGAGTGTTGTTAGCTGGGCTCATCCGCCTGGTTCCCTCCCTCTCTCTTTCTCTCTCTCTCTCTCTCTCACACACACACACACACACTGAGGAGGCTGAGGGAAATGTCCTTGTGTCGTTTTGAGAAGAGCCTCTCTTGGCAGCAGGGTGCCAGGCTATGGAGGCCTGATGGAAACCAGGTCTGATGCGTTAAGGACTCTTGATTGGTCTCCTCAAGCAAGCTCTCAGGGGAGTTCCCACGTGGCTGCCAAGCTTCAGAGGCTCTCCTGGTCCCTGCTGTGGCTGGGGCAAGAGCTGCACTGGGCGATCCCCCTCTGGCTAGACCACATCTCCGAGTGGCACGGGGCTCCCAAATCCATGGACAAGGAAGAAGAGGCATTGAAATGAATGAGCTGAATGGATCCAGAAATGATTGAAGGTCCATCTCTCGTTTTCTCCCTCGTTCTCTCATTCTCCCTCTCTCTCTCTCTCTCCCTCTCTCTCTCTCCAAACACACCCACACGCATACGCATGCAGATAGAGTAGGAAACAATAGTTAGGACGGGGATGGACAAATCCATCCTACGTCTCTCGTGAGCCAATATCTTGGGTGGGAGTGGGTTGGAAGTGCCAGCCTGGGATTGGATGCTTTTGCCGAGCAAAGTGGATCTGCATGCCGCACACGGGTGCAGGAGAACACCTGGGCAAGTCAATCCCCTCCAGACGAAGCATGTCTTTATCCTCATCACTTCCTCCTCGCCAGGGAATTCGGTCGGGTCCGATAGGCTAGGCTCGGCAATCTGGACGGGATGCACGGAGTCCTTCGGCCCGTCTCTTTTCCCGAGGGGCAGCACTCCCGAGCGGGACACCTTCTGTGGGGAGCGCTGAGACGCTCATGTGTTGGGGTGGAATGGTCAGGACTCCTTTCGGCTGGTCGCTGAGCGAAGTGGATCCACTGCAATTTCCCAACAAAGGGATCCCATTGGTCATGTCTATCCATCCTGTTTGGTTCCGCTTCTCCTCCCTTGGGTTCCAAGAAGAGGGACTAGACCTCGTAGCATCTGCTCCACGGAAGGAGGGCTCTGGCACCGCCGTCAAGGGCAAGGGTTTGGCTCTCGGACCTCCCCAATGCCAGGCATGCCCACAGCCTCGCCCTCCCATTTGGCAAGCACCATCTGGATGGCAGTCCAGGGCTTGCTTTCCTGGAAGACCGTTCCTGGGTGTCCCTGGTGAGATGGGAGAGGGCAGGGGCTTCCCATGGGCTGTGTGTCTCCCTCCCAGACCTCTTTCATTTCGTGTGAGCATTGCTCTCCGCAACACTCTGGCTGCCCATGGCACCGTTTTCTGCGCAGGTTGATTGCTGAGTCCGCTTGTGTTGGGGCGAAGGACAGCTGCTTGCTCAGCCAAGCATCTGTCCATGGACATCGAATGTCTTTCCACGTGTTGCTGTCGGGAAGAGGGCTGCCTGAAGCGAGTGGGGCGTTTCGCGCTGAGAAGAGACCCTTTGTCTGGGTCTATGGCCGTGAGGGGTAGCGCTGGGTCTGCCGGTGGTTCCAGGGTTCTTTTGGGGAGGCCCTGGATCCTGTGGTCCATCGCGGTTGAAGCAACGGACGTCCACGCCCACCCGGTGGGAGGGCCCCTTCTCTTGCACAGCCTGCCCAGGGGTTGTCCTGGAAAGGCGTCCTCAGGATGGCCATGGGGACAGGGCTGAGGAGGACTGTCGAGCTGGTTGGGGTTTGGACTTCTCTAGGCATGCGTGATGGTGTTCCTTTGTCTGGTGCTGGCTGCCGGCTGGCTATCTGGATTGGGCAGTGTTTCTTCAGGCCCCCTCCCCACCTGTGGCCTGGGTGGGTGGGTTTCTGTTCTCGTTCCTGGGTTCCGTGCTGGAGCTGATCCGTGTGGAAGCCCAGGGTGACCTGGGTTTTGGCATGCGCATCCAGGGGCTGTGAGGCTTCCCCGGGTGGTGCCCAAAGGGAGAGCGAATTGGGAGAGCAGCGATGCCAGGCGCTGGGCCTTGTCTCTCAAGAGGGCTCAGGAACCTCCCTTCGTCTTTCCCAGGGAGGCTGGGATCTTCTTTCTTCGCAGCTGGCGAGATGATGGGAGCTCGAGCCAGGCCGGGCATCTGCAGGCCGCTCTCTTGACGGATCCACCAAAGCTCAAAGCTCTGCCTGAGCTTCCTTCCGGCCCCCTGGGGAGAAGGGCTGATTGGGTCGGTTTTGTGTGGTTGGGAGACTCTGTGCCTTGGGAAGCACAAATGGGGATCCAGAGCAGGCACACTCCAGGTGGGGTCAAGAACGTTTGGAAACAAAGGGAGAAAGCGAGACCTGGCCAGATGAACCAAGCCAGAAGGAAAGAATCGAGGCAAGACCTCATGGCAAGGAGTGTGGAATCCCAGGGGCATCATGAAGGGGGAAAACGACTCGTTCCATGCTTCCACACCTGTCTTCCTAACTCCATATGGGCCAGGCTCTATCCACCCGGTAGCAGGCTGGCACACCCTGATGGATTGGGAGCTCAGGATTTCCACGGCGAGGCATGGCCTAGGTGGGCATCGGCACGAAGAACGCCTTTGAGAGAGGGAGCTAGAGCCCAGGTGGAAGGGCCCTTCTTGGCGGGGGATGGGGCCCCCACCCTCGTCTGGGCCCCAGCCCAAGCGGCCCCGGGGACTGCTGAGCCCGAGAGAGAAGGCCAGCCTGAGAGGGGCTGTTCGAGCCTATGTCCACACGAGGGCGCCAGGGCCCCTCCCGGCCCCAGGTGCAGCTCCGAGGCTCTAGGAGGTGGGAGTGGCAAGGCTCCAAAGGCGCAGGCTCCAGGTCGGGGGCGGGGGCGGATGGAGGCTTGAGCGGGACGCACCCACAGCAGGCACTCCGAGGATGTGCAGGGGTTTCCTGGGCACCAGGGACTGTCTCCTCCGAGACCCCTCCTGTCAGGCGCAGGGCGGAGGTGTGCCTTCCGGATTTGGAGGTGGGTTCGCCGCCTGGTTGGGTGGCAGTGGGTTTGGAAGGCTTGAAACAGGTTCTGGGCTTTGGCGTGCTTGGGGTTCCTTCGAGGCAGGCGCCCAGTCACACACAGCCTCAGGATTGCGCCGCCAGCTGGCCCTGGTCAAGCCCTCCGCATCAGGGCTTCAGGTCGGTGAGAAGGAGTGTGGTGCTGAGGAATCCATGGGGCGCTTCGGGCCAAGAGTGTTGGTAGCTGGGCTCATCCGCCTGGTTCCCTCCCTCTCTCTTTCTCTCTCTCTTTCTCTCTCTCTCACACACACACACACACACACACACACACTGAGGAGGCTGAGGGAAATGTCCTTGTGTCGTTTTGAGAAGAGCCTCTCTTGGCAGCAGGGTGCCAGGCTATGGAGGCCTGATGGAAACCAGGTCTGATGCGTTAAGGACTCTTGATTGGTCTCCTCAAGCAAGCTCTCAGGGGAGTTCCCACGTGGCTGCCAAGCTTCAGAGGCTCTCCTGGTCCCTGCTGTGGCTGGGGCAAGAGCTGCACTGGGCGATCCCCCTCTGGCTAGACCACATCTCCGTGTGGCATGGGGCACCCAAATCCATGGACAAGGAAGAAGAGGCATTGAAATGAATGAGCTGAATGGATCCAGAAATGAGTGAAGGTCCATCTCTCGTTCTCTCCCTCGTTCTCTCATTCTCCCTCCCTCTCTCTCTCTCTCTCTCTCTCTCTCTCTCTCTCTCTCTCTCTCTCTCCAAACACACCCACACGCATACGCATGCAGTTACAATAGGAAACAATAGTTAGGACGGGGATGGACAAATCCATCCTACGTCTCTCGTGAGCCAATATCTTGGGTGGGAGTGGGTTGGAAGTGCCAGCCTGGGGATGGCCAGCCTGGGAGTGGATGCTTTTGCCGAGCAGAGTGGATCTGCATGCCGCACACGGGTGCAGGAGAACACCTGGGCAAGTCCATCCCCTCCAGACGAAGCATGTCTTTATCCTCATCACTTCCTCCTCGCCAGGGAATTCGGTCGGGTCCGATGGGCTAGGCTCGGCAATCTGGACGGGATGCACGGAGTCCTTCGGCCCGTCTCTTTTCCCGAGGGGCAGCACTCCCGAGCGGGACACCTTCTGTGGGGAGCGCTGAGACGCTCATGTGTTGGGGTGGAATGGTCAGGACTCCTTTTGGCTGGTCGCTGAGCGAAGGGGAGCCATTGCAGTTTCCCAACCAAGGGATCCCATCGGCCATGTCTATCCATCCTGTTTGGCTCCCCTTCGCCTCCCTTGGGTTCCAAGAAGAGGGACTAGACCTCGTAGCATCTGCTCCATGGAAGGAGGGCTCTGGCAGCCCCGTCAAGGGCAAGGGTTTGGCTCTCGGACCTCCCCAATGCCAGGCATGCCCACAGCCTCGCCCTCCCATTTGGCAAGCACCATCTGGATGGCAGTCCAGGGCTTGCTTTCCTGGAAGACCGTTCCTGGGTGTCCGTGGTGAGATGGGAGAGGGCAGGGGCTTCCCATGGGCTGTGTGTCTCCCTCCCAGACCTCTTTCATTTCGTGTGAGCATTGCTCTCCGCAACACTCTGGCTGCCCATGGCACCGTTTTCTGCGCAGGTTGATTGCTGAGTCCGCTTGTGTTGGGGCGAAGGACAGCTGCTTGCTCAGCCAAGCATCTGTCCATGGACATCGAATGTCTTTCCACGTGTTGCTGTCGGGAAGAGGGCTGCCTGAAGCGAGTGGGGCGTTTCGCGCTGAGAAGAGACCCTTTGTCTGGGTCTATGGCCGTGAGGGGTAGCGCTGGGTCTGCCGGTGGTTCCAGGGTTCTTTTGGGGAGGCCCTGGATCCTGTGGTCCATCGCGGTTGAAGCAACGGACGTCCACGCCCACCCGGTGGGAGGGCCCCTTCTCTTGCACAGCCTGCCCAGGGGTTGTCCTGGAAAGGCGTCCTCAGGATGGCCATGGGGACAGGGCTGAGGAGGACTGTCGAGCTGGTTGGGGTTTGGACTTCTCTAGGCATGCGTGATGGTGTTCCTTTGTCTGGTGCTGGCTGCCGGCTGGCTATGTGGATTGGGCAGTGTTTCTTCAGGCCCCCTCCCCACCTGTGGCCTGGGTGGGTGGGTTTCTGTTCTCGTTCCTGGGTTCCGTGCTGGAGCTGATCCGTGTGGAAGCCCAGGGTGACCTGGGTTTTGGCATGCGCATCCAGGGGCTGTGAGGCTTCCCCGGGTGGTGCCCAAAGGGAGAGCGAATTGGGAGAGCAGCGATGCCAGGCGCTGGGCCTTGTCTCTCAAGAGGGCTCAGGAACCTCCCTTCGTCTTTCCCAGGGAGGCTCGGCTCTTCTTTCTTCGCACCTGGCGAGATGATGGGAGCTCGAGCCAGGCCGGGCATCTGCAGGCCGCTCTCTTGACGGATCCACCAAAGCTCAAAGCTCTGCCTGAGCTTCCTTCCGGCCCCCTGGGGAGAAGGGCTGATTGGGTCGGTTTTGTGTGGTTGGGAGACTCTGTGCCTTGGGAAGCACAAATGGGGATCCAGAGCAGGCACACTCCAGGTGGGGTCAAGAACGTTTGGAAACAAAGGGAGAAAGCGAGACCTGGCCAGATGAACCAAGCCAGAAGGAAAGAATCGAGGCAAGACCTCATGGCAAGGAGTGTGGAATCCCAGGGGCATCATGAAGGGGGAAAACGACTCGTTCCATGCTTCCACACCTGTCTTCCTAACTCCATATGGGCCAGGCTCTATCCACCCGGTAGCAGGCTGGCACACCCTGATGGATTGGGAGCTCAGGATTTCCACGGCGAGGCATGGCCTAGGTGGGCATCGGCACGAAGAACGCCTTTGAGAGAGGGAGCTAGAGCCCAGGTGGAAGGGCCCTTCTTGGCGGGGGATGGGGCCCCCACCCTCGTCTGGGCCCCAGCCCAAGCAGCCCCGGGGACTGCTGAGCCCGAGAGAGAAGGCCAGCCTGAGAGGGGCTGTTCGAGCCTATGTCCACACGAGGGCGCCAGGGCCCCTCCCGGCCCTAGGTGCAGCTCCGAGGCTCTAGGAGGTGGGAGTGGCAAGGCTCCAAAGGCGCAGGCTCCAGGTCGGGGGCGGGGGCGGATGGAGGCTTGAGCGGGACGCACCCACAGCAGGCACTCCGAGGATGTGCAGGGGTTTCCTGGGCACCAGGGACTGTCTCCTCCGAGACCCCTCCTGTCAGGCGCAGGGCGGAGGTGTGCCTTCCGGATTTGGAGGTGGGTTCGCCGCCTGGTTGGGTGGCAGTGGGTTTGGAAGGCTTGAAACAGGCCCTGGGCTTTGGCGTGCTTGGGGTTCCTTCGAGGCAGGCGCCCAGTCACACACAGCCTCAGGATTGGGCCGCCAGCTGGCCCTGGTCAAGCCCTCCGCATCAGGGCTTCAGGTAGGTGAGAAGGAGTGTGGTGCTGAGGAATCCAGGGGGGGCTTCGGGGGCAAGAGTGTTGTTAGCTGGGCTCATCCGCCTGGTTCCCTCCCTCTCTCTTTCTCTCTCTCTCTCTCTCTCACACACACACACACACACTGAGGAGGCTGAGGGAAATGTCCTTGTGTCGTTTTGAGAAGAGCCTCTCTTGGCAGCAGGGTGCCAGGCTATGGAGGCCTGATGGAAACCAGGTCTGATGCGTTAAGGACTCTTGATTGGTCTCCTCAAGCAAGCTCTCAGGGGAGTTCCCACGTGGCTGCCAAGCTTCAGAGGCTCTCCTGGTCCCTGCTGTGGCTGGGGCAAGAGCTGCACTGGGCGATCCCCCTCTGGCTAGACCACATCTCCGAGTGGCACGGGGCTCCCAAATCCATGGACAAGGAAGAAGAGGCATTGAAATGAATGAGCTGAATGGATCCAGAAATGATTGAAGGTCCATCTCTCGTTTTCTCCCTCGTTCTCTCATTCTCCCTCTCTCTCTCTCTCTCCCTCTCTCTCTCTCCAAACACACCCACACGCATACGCATGCAGATAGAGTAGGAAACAATAGTTAGGACGGGGATGGACAAATCCATCCTACGTCTCTCGTGAGCCAATATCTTGGGTGGGAGTGGGTTGGAAGTGCCAGCCTGGGATTGGATGCTTTTGCCGAGCAAAGTGGATCTGCATGCCGCACACGGGTGCAGGAGAACACCTGGGCAAGTCAATCCCCTCCAGACGAAGCATGTCTTTATCCTCATCACTTCCTCCTCGCCAGGGAATTCGGTCGGGTCCGATAGGCTAGGCTCGGCAATCTGGACGGGATGCACGGAGTCCTTCGGCCCGTCTCTTTTCCCGAGGGGCAGCACTCCCGAGCGGGACACCTTCTGTGGGGAGCGCTGAGACGCTCATGTGTTGGGGTGGAATGGTCAGGACTCCTTTCGGCTGGTCGCTGAGCGAAGTGGATCCACTGCAATTTCCCAACAAAGGGATCCCATTGGTCATGTCTATCCATCCTGTTTGGTTCCGCTTCTCCTCCCTTGGGTTCCAAGAAGAGGGACTAGACCTCGTAGCATCTGCTCCACGGAAGGAGGGCTCTGGCACCGCCGTCAAGGGCAAGGGTTTGGCTCTCGGACCTCCCCAATGCCAGGCATGCCCACAGCCTCGCCCTCCCATTTGGCAAGCACCATCTGGATGGCAGTCCAGGGCTTGCTTTCCTGGAAGACCGTTCCTGGGTGTCCCTGGTGAGATGGGAGAGGGCAGGGGCTTCCCATGGGCTGTGTGTCTCCCTCCCAGACCTCTTTCATTTCGTGTGAGCATTGCTCTCCGCAACACTCTGGCTGCCCATGGCACCGTTTTCTGCGCAGGTTGATTGCTGAGTCCGCTTGTGTTGGGGCGAAGGACAGCTGCTTGCTCAGCCAAGCATCTGTCCATGGACATCGAATGTCTTTCCACGTGTTGCTGTCGGGAAGAGGGCTGCCTGAAGCGAGTGGGGCGTTTCGCGCTGAGAAGAGCCCCTTTGTCTGGGTCTATGGCCGTGAGGGGTAGCGCTGGGTCTGCCGGTGGTTCCAGGGTTCTTTTGGGGAGGCCCTGGATCCTGTGGTCCATCGCGGTTGAAGCAACGGACGTCCACGCCCACCCGGTGGGAGGGCCCCTTCTTTTGCACAGCCTGCCCAGGGGTTGTCCTGGAAAGGCGTCCTCAGGATGGCCATGGGGACAGGGCTGAGGAGGACTGTCGAGCTGGTTGGGGTTTGGACTTCTCTAGGCATGCGTGATGGTGTTCCTTTGTCTGGTGCTGGCTGCCGGCTGGCTATCTGGATTGGGCAGTGTTTCTTCAGGCCCCCTCCCCACCTGTGGCCTGGGTGGGTGGGTTTCTGTTCTCGTTCCTGGGTTCCGTGCTGGAGCTGATCCGTGTGGAAGCCCAGGGTGACCTGGGTTTTGGCATGCGCATCCAGGGGCTGTGAGGCTTCCCCGGGTGGTGCCCAAAGGGAGAGCGAATTGGGAGAGCAGCGATGCCAGGCGCTGGGCCTTGTCTCTCAAGAGGGCTCAGGAACCTCCCTTCGTCTTTCCCAGGGAGGCTGGGCTCTTCTTTCTTCGCACCTGGCGAGATGATGGGAGCTCGAGCCAGGCCGGGCATCTGCAGGCCGCTCTCTTGACGGATCCACCAAAGCTCAAAGCTCTGCCTGAGCTTCCTTCCGGCCCCCTGGGGAGAAGGGCTGATTGGGTCGGTTTTGTGTGGTTGGGAGACTCTGTGCCTTGGGAAGCACAAATGGGGATCCAGAGCAGGCACACTCCAGGTGGGGTCAAGAACGTTTGGAAACAAAGGGAGAAAGCGAGACCTGGCCAGATGAACCAAGCCAGAAGGAAAGAATCGAGGCAAGACCTCATGGCAAGGAGTGTGGAATCCCAGGGGCATCATGAAGGGGGAAAACGACTCGTTCCATGCTTCCACACCTGTCTTCCTAACTCCATATGGGCCAGGCTCTATCCACCTGGTAGCAGGCTGGCACACCCTGATGGATTGGGAGCTCAGGATTTCCACGGCGAGGCATGGCCTAGGTGGGCATCGGCACGAAGAACGCCTTTGAGAGAGGGAGCTAGAGCCCAGGTGGAAGGGCCCTTCTTGGCGGGGGATGGGGCCCCCACCCTCGTCTGGGCCCCAGCCCAAGCGGCCCCGGGGACTGCTGAGCCCGAGAGAGAAGGCCAGCCTGAGAGGGGCTGTTCGAGCCTATGTCCACACGAGGGCGCCAGGGCCCCTCCCGGCCCCAGGTGCAGCTCCGAGGCTCTAGGAGGTGGGAGTGGCAAGGCTCCAAAGGCGCAGGCTCCAGGTCGGGGGCGGGGGCGGATGGAGGCTTGAGCGGGACGCACCCACAGCAGGCACTCCGAGGATGTGCAGGGGTTTCCTGGGCACCAGGGACTGTCTCCTCCGAGACCCCTCCTGTCAGGCGCAGGGCGGAGGTGTGCCTTCCGGATTTGGAGGTGGGTTCGCCGCCTGGTTGGGTGGCAGTGGGTTTGGAAGGCTTGAAACAGGCCCTGGGCTTTGGCGTGCTTGGGGTTCCTTCGAGGCAGGCGCCCAGTCACACACAGCCTCAGGATTGCGCCGCCAGCTGGCCCTGGTCAAGCCCTCCGCATCAGGGCTTCAGGTCGGTGAGAAGGAGTGTGGTGCTGAGGAATCCATGGGGCGCTTCGGGCCAAGAGTGTTGGTAGCTGGGCTCATCCGCCTGGTTCCCTCCCTCTCTCTTTCTCTCTCTCTTTCTCTCTCTCTCACACACACACACACACACACACACACACTGAGGAGGCTGAGGGAAATGTCCTTGTGTCGTTTTGAGAAGAGCCTCTCTTGGCAGCAGGGTGCCAGGCTATGGAGGCCTGATGGAAACCAGGTCTGATGCGTTAAGGACTCTTGATTGGTCTCCTCAAGCAAGCTCTCAGGGGAGTTCCCACGTGGCTGCCAAGCTTCAGAGGCTCTCCTGGTCCCTGCTGTGGCTGGGGCAAGAGCTGCACTGGGCGATCCCCCTCTGGCTAGACCACATCTCCGTGTGGCATGGGGCACCCAAATCCATGGACAAGGAAGAAGAGGCATTGAAATGAATGAGCTGAATGGATCCAGAAATGAGTGAAGGTCCATCTCTCGTTCTCTCCCTCGTTCTCTCATTCTCCCTCCCTCTCTCTCTCTCTCTCTCTCTCTCTCTCTCTCTCTCTCTCTCTCTCTCCAAACACACCCACACGCATACGCATGCAGTTACAATAGGAAACAATAGTTAGGACGGGGATGGACAAATCCATCCTACGTCTCTCGTGAGCCAATATCTTGGGTGGGAGTGGGTTGGAAGTGCCAGCCTGGGGATGGCCAGCCTGGGAGTGGATGCTTTTGCCGAGCAGAGTGGATCTGCATGCCGCACACGGGTGCAGGAGAACACCTGGGCAAGTCCATCCCCTCCAGACGAAGCATGTCTTTATCCTCATCACTTCCTCCTCGCCAGGGAATTCGGTCGGGTCCGATGGGCTAGGCTCGGCAATCTGGACGGGATGCACGGAGTCCTTCGGCCCGTCTCTTTTCCCGAGGGGCAGCACTCCCGAGCGGGACACCTTCTGTGGGGAGCGCTGAGACGCTCATGTGTTGGGGTGGAATGGTCAGGACTCCTTTTGGCTGGTCGCTGAGCGAAGGGGAGCCATTGCAGTTTCCCAACCAAGGGATCCCATCGGCCATGTCTATCCATCCTGTTTGGCTCCCCTTCGCCTCCCTTGGGTTCCAAGAAGAGGGACTAGACCTCGTAGCATCTGCTCCATGGAAGGAGGGCTCTGGCAGCCCCGTCAAGGGCAAGGGTTTGGCTCTCGGACCTCCCCAATGCCAGGCATGCCCACAGCCTCGCCCTCCCATTTGGCAAGCACCATCTGGATGGCAGTCCAGGGCTTGCTTTCCTGGAAGACCGTTCCTGGGTGTCCGTGGTGAGATGGGAGAGGGCAGGGGCTTCCCATGGGCTGTGTGTCTCCCTCCCAGACCTCTTTCATTTCGTGTGAGCATTTCTCTCCGCAACACTCTGGCTGCCCATGGCACCGTTTTCTGCGCAGGTTGATTGCTGAGTCCGCTTGTGTTGGGGCGAAGGACAGCTGCTTGCTCAGCCAAGCATCTGTCCATGGACATCGAATGTCTTTCCACGTGTTGCTGTCGGGAAGAGGGCTGCCTGAAGCGAGTGGGGCGTTTCGCGCTGAGAAGAGACCCTTTGTCTGGGTCTATGGCCGTGAGGGGTAGCGCTGGGTCTGCCGGTGGTTCCAGGGTTCTTTTGGGGAGGCCCTGGATCCTGTGGTCCATCGCGGTTGAAGCAACGGACGTCCACGCCCACCCGGTGGGAGGGCCCCTTCTCTTGCACAGCCTGCCCAGGGGTTGTCCTGGAAAGGCGTCCTCAGGATGGCCATGGGGACAGGGCTGAGGAGGACTGTCGAGCTGGTTGGGGTTTGGACTTCTCTAGGCATGCGTGATGGTGTTCCTTTGTCTGGTGCTGGCTGCCGGCTGGCTATGTGGATTTGGCAGTGTTTCTTCAGGCCCCCTCCCCACCTGTGGCCTGGGTGGGTGGGTTTCTGTTCTCGTTCCTGGGTTCCGTGCTGGAGCTGATCCGTGTGGAAGCCCAGGGTGACCTGGGTTTTGGCATGCGCATCCAGGGGCTGTGAGGCTTCCCCGGGTGGTGCCCAAAGGGAGAGCGAATTGGGAGAGCAGCGATGCCAGGCGCTGGGCCTTGTCTCTCAAGAGGGCTCAGGAACCTCCCTTCGTCTTTCCCAGGGAGGCTGGGCTCTTCTTTCTTCGCACCTGGCGAGATGATGGGAGCTCGAGCCAGGCCGGGCATCTGCAGGCCGCTCTCTTGACGGATCCACCAAAGCTCAAAGCTCTGCCTGAGCTTCCTTCCGGCCCCCTGGGGAGAAGGGCTGATTGGGTCGGTTTTGTGTGGTTGGGAGACTCTGTGCCTTGGGAAGCACAAATGGGGATCCAGAGCAGGCACACTCCAGGTGGGGTCAAGAACGTTTGGAAACAAAGGGAGAAAGCGAGACCTGGCCAGATGAACCAAGCCAGAAGGAAAGAATCGAGGCAAGACCTCATGGCAAGGAGTGTGGAATCCCAGGGGCATCATGAAGGGGGAAAACGACTCGTTCCATGCTTCCACACCTGTCTTCCTAACTCCATATGGGCCAGGCTCTATCCACCCGGTAGCAGGCTGGCACACCCTGATGGATTGGGAGCTCAGGATTTCCACGGCGAGGCATGGCCTAGGTGGGCATCGGCACGAAGAACGCCTTTGAGAGAGGGAGCTAGAGCCCAGGTGGAAGGGCCCTTCTTGGCGGGGGATGGGGCCCCCACCCTCGTCTGGGCCCCAGCCCAAGCGGCCCCGGGGACTGCTGAGCCCGAGAGAGAAGGCCAGCCTGAGAGGGGCTGTTCGAGCCTATGTCCACACGAGGGCGCCAGGGCCCCTCCCGGCCCCAGGTGCAGCTCCGAGGCTCTAGGAGGTGGGAGTGGCAAGGCTCCAAAGGCGCAGGCTCCAGGTCGGGGGCGGGGGCGGATGGAGGCTTGAGCGGGACGCACCCACAGCAGGCACTCCGAGGATGTGCAGGGGTTTCCTGGGCACCAGGGACTGTCTCCTCCGAGACCCCTCCTGTCAGGCGCAGGGCGGAGGTGTGCCTTCCGGATTTGGAGGTGGGTTCGCCGCCTGGTTGGGTGGCAGTGGGTTTGGAAGGCTTGAAACAGGCCCTGGGCTTTGGCGTGCTTGGGGTTCCTTCGAGGCAGGCGCCCAGTCACACACAGCCTCAGGATTGCGCCGCCAGCTGGCCCTGGTCAAGCCCTCCGCATCAGGGCTTCAGGTAGGTGAGAAGGAGTGTGGTGCTGAGGAATCCAGGGGGGGCTTCGGGGGCAAGAGTGTTGTTAGCTGGGCTCATCCGCCTGGTTCCCTCCCTCTCTCTTTCTCTCTCTCTTTCTCTCTCTCTCTCTCTCACACACACACACACACACACTGAGGAGGCTGAGGGAAATGTCCTTGTGTCGTTTTGAGAAGAGCCTCTCTTGGCAGCAGGGTGCCAGGCTATGGAGGCCTGATGGAAACCAGGTCTGATGCGTTAAGGACTCTTGATTGGTCTCCTCAAGCAAGCTCTCAGGGGAGTTCCCACGTGGCTGCCAAGCTTCAGAGGCTCTCCTGGTCCCTGCTGTGGCTGGGGCAAGAGCTGCACTGGGCGATCCCCCTCTGGCTAGACCACATCTCCGAGTGGCACGGGGCTCCCAAATCCATGGACAAGGAAGAAGAGGCATTGAAATGAATGAGCTGAATGGATCCAGAAATGATTGAAGGTCCATCTCTCGTTTTCTCCCTCGTTCTCTCATTCTCCCTCTCTCTCTCTCTCTCCCTCTCTCTCTCTCCAAACACACCCACACGCATACGCATGCAGATAGAGTAGGAAACAATAGTTAGGACGGGGATGGACAAATCCATCCTACGTCTCTCGTGAGCCAATATCTTGGGTGGGAGTGGGTTGGAAGTGCCAGCCTGGGATTGGATGCTTTTGCCGAGCAAAGTGGATCTGCATGCCGCACACGGGTGCAGGAGAACACCTGGGCAAGTCAATCCCCTCCAGACGAAGCATGTCTTTATCCTCATCACTTCCTCCTCGCCAGGGAATTCGGTCGGGTCCGATAGGCTAGGCTCGGCAATCTGGACGGGATGCACGGAGTCCTTCGGCCCGTCTCTTTTCCCGAGGGGCAGCACTCCCGAGCGGGACACCTTCTGTGGGGAGCGCTGAGACGCTCATGTGTTGGGGTGGAATGGTCAGGACTCCTTTCGGCTGGTCGCTGAGCGAAGTGGATCCACTGCAATTTCCCAACAAAGGGATCCCATTGGTCATGTCTATCCATCCTGTTTGGTTCCGCTTCTCCTCCCTTGGGTTCCAAGAAGAGGGACTAGACCTCGTAGCATCTGCTCCACGGAAGGAGGGCTCTGGCACCGCCGTCAAGGGCAAGGGTTTGGCTCTCGGACCTCCCCAATGCCAGGCATGCCCACAGCCTCGCCCTCCCATTTGGCAAGCACCATCTGGATGGCAGTCCAGGGCTTGCTTTCCTGGAAGACCGTTCCTGGGTGTCCCTGGTGAGATGGGAGAGGGCAGGGGCTTCCCATGGGCTGTGTGTCTCCCTCCCAGACCTCTTTCATTTCGTGTGAGCATTGCTCTCCGCAACACTCTGGCTGCCCATGGCACCGTTTTCTGCGCAGGTTGATTGCTGAGTCCGCTTGTGTTGGGGCGAAGGACAGCTGCTTGCTCAGCCAAGCATCTGTCCATGGACATCGAATGTCTTTCCACGTGTTGCTGTCGGGAAGAGGGCTGCCTGAAGCGAGTGGGGCGTTTCGCGCTGAGAAGAGCCCCTTTGTCTGGGTCTATGGCCGTGAGGGGTAGCGCTGGGTCTGCCGGTGGTTCCAGGGTTCTTTTGGGGAGGCCCTGGATCCTGTGGTCCATCGCGGTTGAAGCAACGGACGTCCACGCCCACCCGGTGGGAGGGCCCCTTCTTTTGCACAGCCTGCCCAGGGGTTGTCCTGGAAAGGCGTCCTCAGGATGGCCATGGGGACAGGGCTGAGGAGGACTGTCGAGCTGGTTGGGGTTTGGACTTCTCTAGGCATGCGTGATGGTGTTCCTTTGTCTGGTGCTGGCTGCCGGCTGGCTATCTGGATTGGGCAGTGTTTCTTCAGGCCCCCTCCCCACCTGTGGCCTGGGTGGGTGGGTTTCTGTTCTCGTTCCTGGGTTCCGTGCTGGAGCTGATCCGTGTGGAAGCCCAGGGTGACCTGGGTTTTGGCATGCGCATCCAGGGGCTGTGAGGCTTCCCCGGGTGGTGCCCAAAGGGAGAGCGAATTGGGAGAGCAGCGATGCCAGGCGCTGGGCCTTGTCTCTCAAGAGGGCTCAGGAACCTCCCTTCGTCTTTCCCAGGGAGGCTGGGCTCTTCTTTCTTCGCACCTGGCGAGATGATGGGAGCTCGAGCCAGGCCGGGCATCTGCAGGCCGCTCTCTTGACGGATCCACCAAAGCTCAAAGCTCTGCCTGAGCTTCCTTCCGGCCCCCTGGGGAGAAGGGCTGATTGGGTCGGTTTTGTGTGGTTGGGAGACTCTGTGCCTTGGGAAGCACAAATGGGGATCCAGAGCAGGCACACTCCAGGTGGGGTCAAGAACGTTTGGAAACAAAGGGAGAAAGCGAGACCTGGCCAGATGAACCAAGCCAGAAGGAAAGAATCGAGGCAAGACCTCATGGCAAGGAGTGTGGAATCCCAGGGGCATCATGAAGGGGGAAAACGACTCGTTCCATGCTTCCACACCTGTCTTCCTAACTCCATATGGGCCAGGCTCTATCCACCTGGTAGCAGGCTGGCACACCCTGATGGATTGGGAGCTCAGGATTTCCACGGCGAGGCATGGCCTAGGTGGGCATCGGCACGAAGAACGCCTTTGAGAGAGGGAGCTAGAGCCCAGGTGGAAGGGCCCTTCTTGGCGGGGGATGGGGCCCCCACCCTCGTCTGGGCCCCAGCCCAAGCGGCCCCGGGGACTGCTGAGCCCGAGAGAGAAGGCCAGCCTGAGAGGGGCTGTTCGAGCCTATGTCCACACGAGGGCGCCAGGGCCCCTCCCGGCCCCAGGTGCAGCTCCGAGGCTCTAGGAGGTGGGAGTGGCAAGGCTCCAAAGGCGCAGGCTCCAGGTCGGGGGCGGGGGCGGATGGAGGCTTGAGCGGGACGCACCCACAGCAGGCACTCCGAGGATGTGCAGGGGTTTCCTGGGCACCAGGGACTGTCTCCTCCGAGACCCCTCCTGTCAGGCGCAGGGCGGAGGTGTGC
Organism: Sus scrofa; assembly: GCF_054392235.1. NCBI lineage: Eukaryota > Metazoa > Chordata > Mammalia > Artiodactyla > Suidae > Sus > Sus scrofa. The sequence goes on from NC_139394.1 coordinate 67,091,239, forward strand.
CTTCCGGATTTGGAGGTGGGTTCGCCGCCTGGTTGGGTGGCAGTGGGTTTGGAAGGCTTGAAACAGGCCCTGGGCTTTGGCGTGCTTGGGGTTCCTTCGAGGCAGGCGCCCAGTCACACACAGCCTCAGGATTGCGCCGCCAGCTGGCCCTGGTCAAGCCCTCCGCATCAGGGCTTCAGGTCGGTGAGAAGGAGTGTGGTGCTGAGGAATCCATGGGGCGCTTCGGGCCAAGAGTGTTGGTAGCTGGGCTCATCCGCCTGGTTCCCTCCCTCTCTCTTTCTCTCTCTCTTTCTCTCTCTCTCACACACACACACACACACACACACACACTGAGGAGGCTGAGGGAAATGTCCTTGTGTCGTTTTGAGAAGAGCCTCTCTTGGCAGCAGGGTGCCAGGCTATGGAGGCCTGATGGAAACCAGGTCTGATGCGTTAAGGACTCTTGATTGGTCTCCTCAAGCAAGCTCTCAGGGGAGTTCCCACGTGGCTGCCAAGCTTCAGAGGCTCTCCTGGTCCCTGCTGTGGCTGGGGCAAGAGCTGCACTGGGCGATCCCCCTCTGGCTAGACCACATCTCCGTGTGGCATGGGGCACCCAAATCCATGGACAAGGAAGAAGAGGCATTGAAATGAATGAGCTGAATGGATCCAGAAATGAGTGAAGGTCCATCTCTCGTTCTCTCCCTCGTTCTCTCATTCTCCCTCCCTCTCTCTCTCTCTCTCTCTCTCTCTCTCTCTCTCTCTCTCTCTCTCTCCAAACACACCCACACGCATACGCATGCAGTTACAATAGGAAACAATAGTTAGGACGGGGATGGACAAATCCATCCTACGTCTCTCGTGAGCCAATATCTTGGGTGGGAGTGGGTTGGAAGTGCCAGCCTGGGGATGGCCAGCCTGGGAGTGGATGCTTTTGCCGAGCAGAGTGGATCTGCATGCCGCACACGGGTGCAGGAGAACACCTGGGCAAGTCCATCCCCTCCAGACGAAGCATGTCTTTATCCTCATCACTTCCTCCTCGCCAGGGAATTCGGTCGGGTCCGATGGGCTAGGCTCGGCAATCTGGACGGGATGCACGGAGTCCTTCGGCCCGTCTCTTTTCCCGAGGGGCAGCACTCCCGAGCGGGACACCTTCTGTGGGGAGCGCTGAGACGCTCATGTGTTGGGGTGGAATGGTCAGGACTCCTTTTGGCTGGTCGCTGAGCGAAGGGGAGCCATTGCAGTTTCCCAACCAAGGGATCCCATCGGCCATGTCTATCCATCCTGTTTGGCTCCCCTTCGCCTCCCTTGGGTTCCAAGAAGAGGGACTAGACCTCGTAGCATCTGCTCCATGGAAGGAGGGCTCTGGCAGCCCCGTCAAGGGCAAGGGTTTGGCTCTCGGACCTCCCCAATGCCAGGCATGCCCACAGCCTCGCCCTCCCATTTGGCAAGCACCATCTGGATGGCAGTCCAGGGCTTGCTTTCCTGGAAGACCGTTCCTGGGTGTCCGTGGTGAGATGGGAGAGGGCAGGGGCTTCCCATGGGCTGTGTGTCTCCCTCCCAGACCTCTTTCATTTCGTGTGAGCATTTCTCTCCGCAACACTCTGGCTGCCCATGGCACCGTTTTCTGCGCAGGTTGATTGCTGAGTCCGCTTGTGTTGGGGCGAAGGACAGCTGCTTGCTCAGCCAAGCATCTGTCCATGGACATCGAATGTCTTTCCACGTGTTGCTGTCGGGAAGAGGGCTGCCTGAAGCGAGTGGGGCGTTTCGCGCTGAGAAGAGACCCTTTGTCTGGGTCTATGGCCGTGAGGGGTAGCGCTGGGTCTGCCGGTGGTTCCAGGGTTCTTTTGGGGAGGCCCTGGATCCTGTGGTCCATCGCGGTTGAAGCAACGGACGTCCACGCCCACCCGGTGGGAGGGCCCCTTCTCTTGCACAGCCTGCCCAGGGGTTGTCCTGGAAAGGCGTCCTCAGGATGGCCATGGGGACAGGGCTGAGGAGGACTGTCGAGCTGGTTGGGGTTTGGACTTCTCTAGGCATGCGTGATGGTGTTCCTTTGTCTGGTGCTGGCTGCCGGCTGGCTATGTGGATTTGGCAGTGTTTCTTCAGGCCCCCTCCCCACCTGTGGCCTGGGTGGGTGGGTTTCTGTTCTCGTTCCTGGGTTCCGTGCTGGAGCTGATCCGTGTGGAAGCCCAGGGTGACCTGGGTTTTGGCATGCGCATCCAGGGGCTGTGAGGCTTCCCCGGGTGGTGCCCAAAGGGAGAGCGAATTGGGAGAGCAGCGATGCCAGGCGCTGGGCCTTGTCTCTCAAGAGGGCTCAGGAACCTCCCTTCGTCTTTCCCAGGGAGGCTGGGCTCTTCTTTCTTCGCACCTGGCGAGATGATGGGAGCTCGAGCCAGGCCGGGCATCTGCAGGCCGCTCTCTTGACGGATCCACCAAAGCTCAAAGCTCTGCCTGAGCTTCCTTCCGGCCCCCTGGGGAGAAGGGCTGATTGGGTCGGTTTTGTGTGGTTGGGAGACTCTGTGCCTTGGGAAGCACAAATGGGGATCCAGAGCAGGCACACTCCAGGTGGGGTCAAGAACGTTTGGAAACAAAGGGAGAAAGCGAGACCTGGCCAGATGAACCAAGCCAGAAGGAAAGAATCGAGGCAAGACCTCATGGCAAGGAGTGTGGAATCCCAGGGGCATCATGAAGGGGGAAAACGACTCGTTCCATGCTTCCACACCTGTCTTCCTAACTCCATATGGGCCAGGCTCTATCCACCCGGTAGCAGGCTGGCACACCCTGATGGATTGGGAGCTCAGGATTTCCACGGCGAGGCATGGCCTAGGTGGGCATCGGCACGAAGAACGCCTTTGAGAGAGGGAGCTAGAGCCCAGGTGGAAGGGCCCTTCTTGGCGGGGGATGGGGCCCCCACCCTCGTCTGGGCCCCAGCCCAAGCGGCCCCGGGGACTGCTGAGCCCGAGAGAGAAGGCCAGCCTGAGAGGGGCTGTTCGAGCCTATGTCCACACGAGGGCGCCAGGGCCCCTCCCGGCCCCAGGTGCAGCTCCGAGGCTCTAGGAGGTGGGAGTGGCAAGGCTCCAAAGGCGCAGGCTCCAGGTCGGGGGCGGGGGCGGATGGAGGCTTGAGCGGGACGCACCCACAGCAGGCACTCCGAGGATGTGCAGGGGTTTCCTGGGCACCAGGGACTGTCTCCTCCGAGACCCCTCCTGTCAGGCGCAGGGCGGAGGTGTGCCTTCCGGATTTGGAGGTGGGTTCGCCGCCTGGTTGGGTGGCAGTGGGTTTGGAAGGCTTGAAACAGGCCCTGGGCTTTGGCGTGCTTGGGGTTCCTTCGAGGCAGGCGCCCAGTCACACACAGCCTCAGGATTGCGCCGCCAGCTGGCCCTGGTCAAGCCCTCCGCATCAGGGCTTCAGGTAGGTGAGAAGGAGTGTGGTGCTGAGGAATCCAGGGGGGGCTTCGGGGGCAAGAGTGTTGTTAGCTGGGCTCATCCGCCTGGTTCCCTCCCTCTCTCTTTCTCTCTCTCTTTCTCTCTCTCTCTCTCTCACACACACACACACACACACTGAGGAGGCTGAGGGAAATGTCCTTGTGTCGTTTTGAGAAGAGCCTCTCTTGGCAGCAGGGTGCCAGGCTATGGAGGCCTGATGGAAACCAGGTCTGATGCGTTAAGGACTCTTGATTGGTCTCCTCAAGCAAGCTCTCAGGGGAGTTCCCACGTGGCTGCCAAGCTTCAGAGGCTCTCCTGGTCCCTGCTGTGGCTGGGGCAAGAGCTGCACTGGGCGATCCCCCTCTGGCTAGACCACATCTCCGAGTGGCACGGGGCTCCCAAATCCATGGACAAGGAAGAAGAGGCATTGAAATGAATGAGCTGAATGGATCCAGAAATGATTGAAGGTCCATCTCTCGTTTTCTCCCTCGTTCTCTCATTCTCCCTCTCTCTCTCTCTCTCCCTCTCTCTCTCTCCAAACACACCCACACGCATACGCATGCAGATAGAGTAGGAAACAATAGTTAGGACGGGGATGGACAAATCCATCCTACGTCTCTCGTGAGCCAATATCTTGGGTGGGAGTGGGTTGGAAGTGCCAGCCTGGGATTGGATGCTTTTGCCGAGCAAAGTGGATCTGCATGCCGCACACGGGTGCAGGAGAACACCTGGGCAAGTCAATCCCCTCCAGACGAAGCATGTCTTTATCCTCATCACTTCCTCCTCGCCAGGGAATTCGGTCGGGTCCGATAGGCTAGGCTCGGCAATCTGGACGGGATGCACGGAGTCCTTCGGCCCGTCTCTTTTCCCGAGGGGCAGCACTCCCGAGCGGGACACCTTCTGTGGGGAGCGCTGAGACGCTCATGTGTTGGGGTGGAATGGTCAGGACTCCTTTCGGCTGGTCGCTGAGCGAAGTGGATCCACTGCAATTTCCCAACAAAGGGATCCCATTGGTCATGTCTATCCATCCTGTTTGGTTCCGCTTCTCCTCCCTTGGGTTCCAAGAAGAGGGACTAGACCTCGTAGCATCTGCTCCACGGAAGGAGGGCTCTGGCACCGCCGTCAAGGGCAAGGGTTTGGCTCTCGGACCTCCCCAATGCCAGGCATGCCCACAGCCTCGCCCTCCCATTTGGCAAGCACCATCTGGATGGCAGTCCAGGGCTTGCTTTCCTGGAAGACCGTTCCTGGGTGTCCCTGGTGAGATGGGAGAGGGCAGGGGCTTCCCATGGGCTGTATGTCTCCCTCCCAGACCTCTTTCATTTCGTGTGAGCATTGCTCTCCGCAACACTCTGGCTGCCCATGGCACCGTTTTCTGCGCAGGTTGATTGCTGAGTCCGCTTGTGTTGGGGCGAAGGACAGCTGCTTGCTCAGCCAAGCATCTGTCCATGGACATCGAATGTCTTTCCACGTGTTGCTGTCGGGAAGAGGGCTGCCTGAAGCGAGTGGGGCGTTTCGCGCTGAGAAGAGACCCTTTGTCTGGGTCTATGGCCGTGAGGGGTAGCGCTGGGTCTGCCGGTGGTTCCAGGGTTCTTTTGGGGAGGCCCTGGATCCTGTGGTCCATCGCGGTTGAAGCAACGGACGTCCACGCCCACCCGGTGGGAGGGCCCCTTCTCTTGCACAGCCTGCCCAGGGGTTGTCCTGGAAAGGCGTCCTCAGGATGGCCATGGGGACAGGGCTGAGGAGGACTGTCGAGCTGGTTGGGGTTTGGACTTCTCTAGGCATGCGTGATGGTGTTCCTTTGTCTGGTGCTGGCTGCCGGCTGGCTATCTGGATTGGGCAGTGTTTCTTCAGGCCCCCTCCCCACCTGTGGCCTGGGTGGGTGGGTTTCTGTTCTCGTTCCTGGGTTCCGTGCTGGAGCTGATCCGTGTGGAAGCCCAGGGTGACCTGGGTTTTGGCATGCGCATCCAGGGGCTGTGAGGCTTCCCCGGGTGGTGCCCAAAGGGAGAGCGAATTGGGAGAGCCGCGATGCCAGGCGCTGGGCCTTGTCTCTCAAGAGGGCTCAGGAACCTCCCTTCGTCTTTCCCAGGGAGGCTGGGCTCTTCTTTCTTCGCAGCTGGCGAGATGATGGGAGCTCGAGCCAGGCCGGGCATCTGCAGGCCGCTCTCTTGACGGATCCACCAAAGCTCAAAGCTCTGCCTGAGCTTCCTTCCGGCCCCCTGGGGAGAAGGGCTGATTGGGTCGGTTTTGTGTGGTTGGGAGACTCTGTGCCTTGGGAAGCACAAGTGGGGATCCAGAGCAGGCACACTCCAGGTGGGGTCAAGAACGTTTGGAAACAAAGGGAGAAAGCGAGACCTGGCCAGATGAACCAAGCCAGAAGGAAAGAATCGAGGCAAGACCTCATGGCAAGGAGTGTGGAATCCCAGGGGCATCATGAAGGGGGAAAACGACTCGTTCCATGCTTCCACACCTGTCTTCCTAACTCCATATGGGCCAGGCTCTATCCACCCGGTAGCAGGCTGGCACACCCTGATGGATTGGGAGCTCAGGATTTCCACGGCGAGGCATGGCCTAGGTGGGCATCGGCACGAAGAACGCCTTTGAGAGAGGGAGCTAGAGCCCAGGTGGAAGGGCCCTTCTTGGCGGGGGATGGGGCCCCCACCCTCGTCTGGGCCCCAGCCCAAGCGGCCCCGGGGACTGCTGAGCCCGAGAGAGAAGGCCAGCCTGAGAGGGGCTGTTCGAGCCTATGTCCACACGAGGGCGCCAGGGCCCCTCCCGGCCCCAGGTGCAGCTCCGAGGCTCTAGGAGGTGGGAGTGGCAAGGCTCCAAAGGCGCAGGCTCCAGGTCGGGGGCGGGGGCGGATGGAGGCTTGAGCGGGACGCACCCACAGCAGGCACTCCGAGGATGTGTAGGTGTTTCCTGGGCACCAGGGACTCTCTCCTCCGAGACCCCTCCTGTCAGGCGCAGGGCGGAGGTGTGCCTTCCGGATTTGGAGGTGGGTTCGCCGCCTGGTTGGGTGGCAGTGGGTTTGGAAGGCTTGAAACAGGCCCTGGGCTTTGGCGTGCTTGGGGTTCCTTCGAGGCAGGCGCCCAGTCACACACAGCCTCAGGATTGGGCCGCCAGCTGGCCCTGGTCAAGCCCTCCGCATCAGGGCTTCAGGTAGGTGAGAAGGAGTGTGGTGCTGAGGAATCCAGGGGGGGCTTCGGGGGCAAGAGTGTTGGTAGCTGGCCTCATCCGCCTGTTTCCCCCCCTCTCTCTCTCAGTCACACACAGACACACACACACACACACACACACACACTGAGGAGGCTGAGGGAAATGTCCTTGTGTCGTTTTGAGAAGAGCCTCTCTTGGCAGCAGGGTGCCAGGCTATGGAGGCCTGATGGAAACCAGGTCTGATGCGTTAAGGACTCTTGATTGGTCTCCTCAAGCAAGCTCTCAGGGGAGTTCCCACGTGGCTGCCAAGCTTCAGAGGCTCTCCTGGTCCCTGCTGTGGCTGGGGCAAGAGCTGCACTGGGCGATCCCCCTCTGGCTAGACCACATCTCCGAGTGGCACGGGGCTCCCAAATCCATGGACAAGGAAGAAGAGGCATTGAAATGAATGAGCTGAATGGATCCAGAAATGATTGAAGGTCCATCTCTCGTTTTCTCCCTCGTTCTCTCATTCTCCCTCTCTCTCTCTCTCTCCCTCTCTCTCTCTCCAAACACACCCACACGCATACGCATGCAGATAGAGTAGGAAACAATAGTTAGGACGGGGATGGACAAATCCATCCTACGTCTCTCGTGAGCCAATATCTTGGGTGGGAGTGGGTTGGAAGTGCCAGCCTGGGATTGGATGCTTTTGCCGAGCAAAGTGGATCTGCATGCCGCACACGGGTGCAGGAGAACACCTGGGCAAGTCAATCCCCTCCAGACGAAGCATGTCTTTATCCTCATCACTTCCTCCTCGCCAGGGAATTCGGTCGGGTCCGATAGGCTAGGCTCGGCAATCTGGACGGGATGCACGGAGTCCTTCGGCCCGTCTCTTTTCCCGAGGGGCAGCACTCCCGAGCGGGACACCTTCTGTGGGGAGCGCTGAGACGCTCATGTGTTGGGGTGGAATGGTCAGGACTCCTTTCGGCTGGTCGCTGAGCGAAGTGGATCCACTGCAATTTCCCAACAAAGGGATCCCATTGGTCATGTCTATCCATCCTGTTTGGCTCCGCTTCTCCTCCCTTGGGTTCCAAGAAGAGGGACTAGACCTCGTAGCATCTGCTCCACGGAAGGAGGGCTCTGGCACCGCCGTCAAGGGCAAGGGTTTGGCTCTCGGACCTCCCCAATGCCAGGCATGCCCACAGCCTCGCCCTCCCATTTGGCAAGCACCATCTGGATGGCAGTCCAGGGCTTGCTTTCCTGGAAGACCGTTCCTGGGTGTCCCTGGTGAGATGGGAGAGGGCAGGGGCTTCCCATGGGCTGTGTGTCTCCCTCCCAGACCTCTTTCATTTCGTGTGAGCATTGCTCTCCGCAACACTCTGGCTGCCCATGGCACCGTTTTCTGCGCAGGTTGATTGCTGAGTCCGCTTGTGTTGGGGCGAAGGACAGCTGCTTGCTCAGCCAAGCATCTGTCCATGGACATCGAATGTCTTTCCACGTGTTGCTGTCGGGAAGAGGGCTGCCTGAAGCGAGTGGGGCGTTTCGCGCTGAGAAGAGCCCCTTTGTCTGGGTCTATGGCCGTGAGGGGTAGCGCTGGGTCTGCCGGTGGTTCCAGGGTTCTTTTGGGGAGGCCCTGGATCCTGTGGTCCATCGCGGTTGAAGCAACGGACGTCCACGCCCACCCGGTGGGAGGGCCCCTTCTTTTGCACAGCCTGCCCAGGGGTTGTCCTGGAAAGGCGTCCTCAGGATGGCCATGGGGACAGGGCTGAGGAGGACTGTCGAGCTGGTTGGGGTTTGGACTTCTCTAGGCATGCGTGATGGTGTTCCTTTGTCTGGTGCTGGCTGCCGGCTGGCTATCTGGATTGGGCAGTGTTTCTTCAGGCCCCCTCCCCACCTGTGGCCTGGGTGGGTGGGTTTCTGTTCTCGTTCCTGGGTTCCGTGCTGGAGCTGATCCGTGTGGAAGCCCAGGGTGACCTGGGTTTTGGCATGCGCATCCAGGGGCTGTGAGGCTTCCCCGGGTGGTGCCCAAAGGGAGAGCGAATTGGGAGAGCAGCGATGCCAGGCGCTGGGCCTTGTCTCTCAAGAGGGCTCAGGAACCTCCCTTCGTCTTTCCCAGGGAGGCTGGGCTCTTCTTTCTTCGCACCTGGCGAGATGATGGGAGCTCGAGCCAGGCCGGGCATCTGCAGGCCGCTCTCTTGACGGATCCACCAAAGCTCAAAGCTCTGCCTGAGCTTCCTTCCGGCCCCCTGGGGAGAAGGGCTGATTGGGTCGGTTTTGTGTGGTTGGGAGACTCTGTGCCTTGGGAAGCACAAATGGGGATCCAGAGCAGGCACACTCCAGGTGGGGTCAAGAACGTTTGGAAACAAAGGGAGAAAGCGAGACCTGGCCAGATGAACCAAGCCAGAAGGAAAGAATCGAGGCAAGACCTCATGGCAAGGAGTGTGGAATCCCAGGGGCATCATGAAGGGGGAAAACGACTCGTTCCATGCTTCCACACCTGTCTTCCTAACTCCATATGGGCCAGGCTCTATCCACCCGGTAGCAGGCTGGCACACCCTGATGGATTGGGAGCTCAGGATTTCCACGGCGAGGCATGGCCTAGGTGGGCATCGGCACGAAGAACGCCTTTGAGAGAGGGAGCTAGAGCCCAGGTGGAAGGGCCCTTCTTGGCGGGGGATGGGGCCCCCACCCTCGTCTGGGCCCCAGCCCAAGCGGCCCCGGGGACTGCTGAGCCCGAGAGAGAAGGCCAGCCTGAGAGGGGCTGTTCGAGCCTATGTCCACACGAGGGCGCCAGGGCCCCTCCCGGCCCCAGGTGCAGCTCCGAGGCTCTAGGAGGTGGGAGTGGCAAGGCTCCAAAGGCGCAGGCTCCAGGTCGGGGGCGGGGGCGGATGGAGGCTTGAGCGGGACGCACCCACAGCAGGCACTCCGAGGATGTGCAGGGGTTTCCTGGGCACCAGGGACTGTCTCCTCCGAGACCCCTCCTGTCAGGCGGAGGGCGGAGGTGTGCCTTCCGGATTTGGAGGTGGGTTCGCCGCCTGGTTGGGTGGCAGTGGGTTTGGAAGGCTTGAAACAGGCCCTGGGCTTTGGCGTGCTTGGGGTTCCTTCGAGGCAGGCGCCCAGTCACACACAGCCTCAGGATTGGGCCGCCAGCTGGCCCTGGTCAAGCCCTCCGCATCAGGGCTTCAGGTCGGTGAGAAGGAGTGTGGTGCTGAGGAATCCAGGGGGGGCTTCGGGGGCAAGAGTGTTGGTAGCTGGCCTCATCCGCCTGTTTCCCCCCCCCTCTCTCTCTCAGTCACACACAGACACACACACACACACACACACACACACACACACACACACACTGAGGAGGCTGAGGGAAATGTCCTTGTGTCGTTTTGAGAAGAGCCTCTCTTGGCAGCAGGGTGCCAGGCTATGGAGGCCTGATGGAAACCAGGTCTGATGCGTTAAGGACTCTTGATTGGTCTCCTCAAGCAAGCTCTCAGGGGAGTTCCCACGTGGCTGCCAAGCTTCAGAGGCTCTCCTGGTCCCTGCTGTGGCTGGGGCAACAGCTGCACTGGGCGATCCCCCTCTGGCTAGACCACATCTCCGAGTGGCACGGGGCTCCCAAATCCATGGACAAGGAAGAAGAGGCATTGAAATGAATGAGCTGAATGGATCCAGAAATGATTGAAGGTCCATCTCTCGTTTTCTCCCTCGTTCTCTCATTCTCCCTCTCTCTCTCTCTCTCCCTCTCTCTCTCTCCAAACACACCCACACGCATACGCATGCAGATAGAGTAGGAAACAATAGTTAGGACGGGGATGGACAAATCCATCCTACGTCTCTCGTGAGCCAATATCTTGGGTGGGAGTGGGTTGGAAGTGCCAGCCTGGGATTGGATGCTTTTGCCGAGCAAAGTGGATCTGCATGCCGCACACGGGTGCAGGAGAACACCTGGGCAAGTCCATCCCCTCCAGACGAAGCATGTCTTTATCCTCATCACTTCCTCCTCGCCAGGGAATTCGGTCGGGTCCGATAGGCTAGGCTCGGCAATCTGGACGGGATGCACGGAGTCCTTCGGCCCGTCTCTTTTCCCGAGGGGCAGCACTCCCGAGCGGGACACCTTCTGTGGGGAGCGCTGAGACGCTCATGTGTTGGGGTGGAATGGTCAGGACTCCTTTCGGCTGGTCGCTGAGCGAAGTGGATCCACTGCAATTTCCCAACAAAGGGATCCCATTGGTCATGTCTATCCATCCTGTTTGGTTCCGCTTCTCCTCCCTTGGGTTCCAAGAAGAGGGACTAGACCTCGTAGCATCTGCTCCACGGAAGGAGGGCTCTGGCACCGCCGTCAAGGGCAAGGGTTTGGCTCTCGGACCTCCCCAATGCCAGGCATGCCCACAGCCTCGCCCTCCCATTTGGCAAGCACCATCTGGATGGCAGTCCAGGGCTTGCTTTCCTGGAAGACCGTTCCTGGGTGTCCCTGGTGAGATGGGAGAGGGCAGGGGCTTCCCATGGGCTGTGTGTCTCCCTCCCAGACCTCTTTCATTTCGTGTGAGCATTGCTCTCCGCAACACTCTGGCTGCCCATGGCACCGTTTTCTGCGCAGGTTGATTGCTGAGTCCGCTTGTGTTGGGGCGAAGGACAGCTGCTTGCTCAGCCAAGCATCTGTCCATGGACATCGAATGTCTTTCCACGTGTTGCTGTCGGGAAGAGGGCTGCCTGAAGCGAGTGGGGCGTTTCGCGCTGAGAAGAGCCCCTTTGTCTGGGTCTATGGCCGTGAGGGGTAGCGCTGGGTCTGCCGGTGGTTCCAGGGTTCTTTTGGGGAGGCCCTGGATCCTGTGGTCCATCGCGGTTGAAGCAACGGACGTCCACGCCCACCCGGTGGGAGGGCCCCTTCTTTTGCACAGCCTGCCCAGGGGTTGTCCTGGAAAGGCGTCCTCAGGATGGCCATGGGGACAGGGCTGAGGAGGACTGTCGAGCTGGTTGGGGTTTGGACTTCTCTAGGCATGCGTGATGGTGTTCCTTTGTCTGGTGCTGGCTGCCGGCTGGCTATCTGGATTGGGCAGTGTTTCTTCAGGCCCCCTCCCCACCTGTGGCCTGGGTGGGTGGGTTTCTGTTCTCGTTCCTGGGTTCCGTGCTGGAGCTGATCCGTGTGGAAGCCCAGGGTGACCTGGGTTTTGGCATGCGCATCCAGGGGCTGTGAGGCTTCCCCGGGTGGTGCCCAAAGGGAGAGCGAATTGGGAGAGCAGCGATGCCAGGCGCTGGGCCTTGTCTCTCAAGAGGGCTCAGGAACCTCCCTTCGTCTTTCCCAGGGAGGCTCGGCTCTTCTTTCTACGCACCTGGCGAGATGATGGGAGCTCGAGCCAGGCCGGGCATCTGCAGGCCGCTCTCTTGACGGATCCACCAAAGCTCAAAGCTCTGCCTGAGCTTCCTTCCGGCCCCCTGGGGAGAAGGGCTGATTGGGTCGGTTTTGTGTGGTTGGGAGACTCTGTGCCTTGGGAAGCACAAATGGGGATCCAGAGCAGGCACACTCCAGGTGGGGTCAAGAACGTTTGGAAACAAAGGGAGAAAGCGAGACCTGGCCAGATGAACCAAGCCAGAAGGAAAGAATCGAGGCAAGACCTCATGGCAAGGAGTGTGGAATCCCAGGGGCATCATGAAGGGGGAAAACGACTCGTTCCATGCTTCCACACCTGTCTTCCTAACTCCATATGGGCCAGGCTCTATCCACCCGGTAGCAGGCTGGCACACCCTGATGGATTGGGAGCTCAGGATTTCCACGGCGAGGCATGGCCTAGGTGGGCATCGGCACGAAGAACGCCTTTGAGAGAGGGAGCTAGAGCCCAGGTGGAAGGGCCCTTCTTGGCGGGGGATGGGGCCCCCACCCTCGTCTGGGCCCCAGCCCAAGCGGCCCCGGGGACTGCTGAGCCCGAGAGAGAAGGCCAGCCTGAGAGGGGCTGTTCGAGCCTATGTCCACACGAGGGCGCCAGGGCCCCTCCCGGCCCCAGGTGCAGCTCAGAGGCTCGAAGAGGTGGGAGTGGCAAGGCTCCAAAGGCGCAGGCTCCAGGTCGGGGGCGGGGGCGGATGGAGGCTTGAGCGGGACGCACCCACAGCAGGCACTCCGAGGATGTGCAGGGGTTTCCTGGGCACCAGGGACTGTCTCCTCCGAGACCCCTCCTGTCAGGCGGAGGGCGGAGGTGTGCCTTCCGTATTTGGAGGTGGGTTCGCCGCCTGGTTGGGTGGCAGTGGGTTTGGAAGGCTTGAAACAGGCCCTGGGCTTTGGCGTGCTTGGGGTTCCTTCGAGGCAGGCGCCCAGTCACACACAGCCTCAGGATTGGGCCGCCAGCTGGCCCTGGTCAAGCCCTCCGCATCAGGGCTTCAGGTCGGTGAGAAGGAGTGTGGTGCTGAGGAATCCAGGGGGGGCTTCGGGGGCAAGAGTGTTGGTAGCTGGCCTCATCCGCCTGTTTCCCCCCCCCTCTCTCTCTCAGTCACACACAGACACACACACACACACACACACACACACACACACACACACACTGAGGAGGCTGAGGGAAATGTCCTTGTGTCGTTTTGAGAAGAGCCTCTCTTGGCAGCAGGGTGCCAGGCTATGGAGGCCTGATGGAAACCAGGTCTGATGCGTTAAGGACTCTTGATTGGTCTCCTCAAGCAAGCTCTCAGGGGAGTTCCCACGTGGCTGCCAAGCTTCAGAGGCTCTCCTGGTCCCTGCTGTGGCTGGGGCAACAGCTGCACTGGGCGATCCCCCTCTGGCTAGACCACATCTCCGAGTGGCACGGGGCTCCCAAATCCATGGACAAGGAAGAAGAGGCATTGAAATGAATGAGCTGAATGGATCCAGAAATGATTGAAGGTCCATCTCTCGTTTTCTCCCTCGTTCTCTCATTCTCCCTCTCTCTCTCTCTCTCCCTCTCTCTCTCTCCAAACACACCCACACGCATACGCATGCAGATAGAGTAGGAAACAATAGTTAGGACGGGGATGGACAAATCCATCCTACGTCTCTCGTGAGCCAATATCTTGGGTGGGAGTGGGTTGGAAGTGCCAGCCTGGGATTGGATGCTTTTGCCGAGCAAAGTGGATCTGCATGCCGCACACGGGTGCAGGAGAACACCTGGGCAAGTCCATCCCCTCCAGACGAAGCATGTCTTTATCCTCATCACTTCCTCCTCGCCAGGGAATTCGGTCGGGTCCGATAGGCTAGGCTCGGCAATCTGGACGGGATGCACGGAGTCCTTCGGCCCGTCTCTTTTCCCGAGGGGCAGCACTCCCGAGCGGGACACCTTCTGTGGGGAGCGCTGAGACGCTCATGTGTTGGGGTGGAATGGTCAGGACTCCTTTCGGCTGGTCGCTGAGCGAAGTGGATCCACTGCAATTTCCCAACAAAGGGATCCCATTGGTCATGTCTATCCATCCTGTTTGGCTCCGCTTCTCCTCCCTTGGGTTCCAAGAAGAGGGACTAGACCTCGTAGCATCTGCTCCACGGAAGGAGGGCTCTGGCACCGCCGTCAAGGGCAAGGGTTTGGCTCTCGGACCTCCCCAATGCCAGGCATGCCCACAGCCTCGCCCTCCCATTTGGCAAGCACCATCTGGATGGCAGTCCAGGGCTTGCTTTCCTGGAAGACCGTTCCTGGGTGTCCCTGGTGAGATGGGAGAGGGCAGGGGCTTCCCATGGGCTGTGTGTCTCCCTCCCAGACCTCTTTCCTTTCGTGTGAGCATTGCTCTCCGCAACACTCTGGCTGCCCATGGCACCGTTTTCTGCGCAGGTTGATTGCTGAGTCCGCTTGTGTTGGGGCGAAGGACAGCTGCTTGCTCAGCCAAGCATCTGTCCATGGACATCGAATGTCTTTCCACGTGTTGCTGTCGGGAAGAGGGCTGCCTGAAGCGAGTGGGGCGTTTCGCGCTGAGAAGAGCCCCTTTGTCTGGGTCTATGGCCGTGAGGGGTAGCGCTGGGTCTGCCGGTGGTTCCAGGGTTCTTTTGGGGAGGCCCTGGATCCTGTGGTCCATCGCGGTTGAAGCAACGGACGTCCACGCCCACCCGGTGGGAGGGCCCCTTCTTTTGCACAGCCTGCCCAGGGGTTGTCCTGGAAAGGCGTCCTCAGGATGGCCATGGGGACAGGGCTGAGGAGGACTGTCGAGCTGGTTGGGGTTTGGACTTCTCTAGGCATGCGTGATGGTGTTCCTTTGTCTGGTGCTGGCTGCCGGCTGGCTATCTGGATTGGGCAGTGTTTCTTCAGGCCCCCTCCCCACCTGTGGCCTGGGTGGGTGGGTTTCTGTTCTCGTTCCTGGGTTCCGTGCTGGAGCTGATCCGTGTGGAAGCCCAGGGTGACCTGGGTTTTGGCATGCGCATCCAGGGGCTGTGAGGCTTCCCCGGGTGGTGCCCAAAGGGAGAGCGAATTGGGAGAGCAGCGATGCCAGGCGCTGGGCCTTGTCTCTCAAGAGGGCTCAGGAACCTCCCTTCGTCTTTCCCAGGGAGGCTCGGCTCTTCTTTCTACGCACCTGGCGAGATGATGGGAGCTCGAGCCAGGCCGGGCATCTGCAGGCCGCTCTCTTGACGGATCCACCAAAGCTCAAAGCTCTGCCTGAGCTTCCTTCCGGCCCCCTGGGGAGAAGGGCTGATTGGGTCGGTTTTGTGTGGTTGGGAGACTCTGTGCCTTGGGAAGCACAAATGGGGATCCAGAGCAGGCACACTCCAGGTGGGGTCAAGAACGTTTGGAAACAAAGGGAGAAAGCGAGACCTGGCCAGATGAACCAAGCCAGAAGGAAAGAATCGAGGCAAGACCTCATGGCAAGGAGTGTGGAATCCCAGGGGCATCATGAAGGGGGAAAACGACTCGTTCCATGCTTCCACACCTGTCTTCCTAACTCCATATGGGCCAGGCTCTATCCACCCGGTAGCAGGCTGGCACACCCTGATGGATTGGGAGCTCAGGATTTCCACGGCGAGGCATGGCCTAGGTGGGCATCGGCACGAAGAACGCCTTTGAGAGAGGGAGCTAGAGCCCAGGTGGAAGGGCCCTTCTTGGCGGGGGATGGGGCCCCCACCCTCGTCTGGGCCCCAGCCCAAGCGGCCCCGGGGACTGCTGAGCCCGAGAGAGAAGGCCAGCCTGAGAGGGGCTGTTCGAGCCTATGTCCACACGAGGGCGCCAGGGCCCCTCCCGGCCCCAGGTGCAGCTCCGAGGCTCGAAGAGGTGGGAGTGGCAAGGCTCCAAAGGCGCAGGCTCCAGGTCGGGGGCGGGGGCGGATGGAGGCTTGAGCGGGACGCACCCACAGCAGGCACTCCGAGGATGTGCAGGGGTTTCCTGGGCACCAGGGACTGTCTCCTCCGAGACCCCTCCTGTCAGGCGGAGGGCGGAGGTGTGCCTTCCGTATTTGGAGGTGGGTTCGCCGCCTGGTTGGGTGGCAGTGGGTTTGGAAGGCTTGAAACAGGCCCTGGGCTTTGGCGTGCTTGGGGTTCCTTCGAGGCAGGCGCCCAGTCACACACAGCCTCAGGATTGGGCCGCCAGCTGGCCCTGGTCAAGCCCTCCGCATCAGGGCTTCAGGTCGGTGAGAAGGAGTGTGGTGCTGAGGAATCCAGGGGGGGCTTCGGGGGCAAGAGTGTTGGTAGCTGGCCTCATCCGCCTGTTTCCCCCCCCCTCTCTCTCTCAGTCACACACAGACACACACACACACACACACACACACACACACACACACACACTGAGGAGGCTGAGGGAAATGTCCTTGTGTCGTTTTGAGAAGAGCCTCTCTTGGCAGCAGGGTGCCAGGCTATGGAGGCCTGATGGAAACCAGGTCTGATGCGTTAAGGACTCTTGATTGGTCTCCTCAAGCAAGCTCTCAGGGGAGTTCCCACGTGGCTGCCAAGCTTCAGAGGCTCTCCTGGTCCCTGCTGTGGCTGGGGCAACAGCTGCACTGGGCGATCCCCCTCTGGCTAGACCACATCTCCGAGTGGCACGGGGCTCCCAAATCCATGGACAAGGAAGAAGAGGCATTGAAATGAATGAGCTGAATGGATCCAGAAATGATTGAAGGTCCATCTCTCGTTTTCTCCCTCGTTCTCTCATTCTCCCTCTCTCTCTCTCTCTCCCTCTCTCTCTCTCCAAACACACCCACACGCATACGCATGCAGATAGAGTAGGAAACAATAGTTAGGACGGGGATGGACAAATCCATCCTACGTCTCTCGTGAGCCAATATCTTGGGTGGGAGTGGGTTGGAAGTGCCAGCCTGGGATTGGATGCTTTTGCCGAGCAAAGTGGATCTGCATGCCGCACACGGGTGCAGGAGAACACCTGGGCAAGTCCATCCCCTCCAGACGAAGCATGTCTTTATCCTCATCACTTCCTCCTCGCCAGGGAATTCGGTCGGGTCCGATAGGCTAGGCTCGGCAATCTGGACGGGATGCACGGAGTCCTTCGGCCCGTCTCTTTTCCCGAGGGGCAGCACTCCCGAGCGGGACACCTTCTGTGGGGAGCGCTGAGACGCTCATGTGTTGGGGTGGAATGGTCAGGACTCCTTTCGGCTGGTCGCTGAGCGAAGTGGATCCACTGCAATTTCCCAACAAAGGGATCCCATTGGTCATGTCTATCCATCCTGTTTGGCTCCGCTTCTCCTCCCTTGGGTTCCAAGAAGAGGGACTAGACCTCGTAGCATCTGCTCCACGGAAGGAGGGCTCTGGCACCGCCGTCAAGGGCAAGGGTTTGGCTCTCGGACCTCCCCAATGCCAGGCATGCCCACAGCCTCGCCCTCCCATTTGGCAAGCACCATCTGGATGGCAGTCCAGGGCTTGCTTTCCTGGAAGACCGTTCCTGGGTGTCCCTGGTGAGATGGGAGAGGGCAGGGGCTTCCCATGGGCTGTGTGTCTCCCTCCCAGACCTCTTTCATTTCGTGTGAGCATTGCTCTCCGCAACACTCTGGCTGCCCATGGCACCGTTTTCTGCGCAGGTTGATTGCTGAGTCCGCTTGTGTTGGGGCGAAGGACAGCTGCTTGCTCAGCCAAGCATCTGTCCATGGACATCGAATGTCTTTCCACGTGTTGCTGTCGGGAAGAGGGCTGCCTGAAGCGAGTGGGGCGTTTCGCGCTGAGAAGAGCCCCTTTGTCTGGGTCTATGGCCGTGAGGGGTAGCGCTGGGTCTGCCGGTGGTTCCAGGGTTCTTTTGGGGAGGCCCTGGATCCTGTGGTCCATCGCGGTTGAAGCAACGGACGTCCACGCCCACCCGGTGGGAGGGCCCCTTCTCTTGCACAGCCTGCCCAGGGGTTGTCCTGGAAAGGCGTCCTCAGGATGGCCATGGGGACAGGGCTGAGGAGGACTGTCGAGCTGGTTGGGGTTTGGACTTCTCTAGGCATGCGTGATGGTGTTCCTTTGTCTGGTGCTGGCTGCCGGCTGGCTATCTGGATTGGGCAGTGTTTCTTCAGGCCCCCTCCCCACCTGTGGCCTGGGTGGGTGGGTTTCTGTTCTCGTTCCTGGGTTCCGTGCTGGAGCTGATCCGTGTGGAAGCCCAGGGTGACCTGGGTTTTGGCATGCGCATCCAGGGGCTGTGAGGCTTCCCCGGGTGGTGCCCAAAGGGAGAGCGAATTGGGAGAGCAGCGATGCCAGGCGCTGGGCCTTGTCTCTCAAGAGGGCTCAGGAACCTCCCTTCGTCTTTCCCAGGGAGGCTCGGCTCTTCTTTCTTCGCAGCTGGCGAGATGATGGGAGCTCGAGCCAGGCCGGGCATCTGCAGGCCGCTCTCTTGACGGATCCACCAAAGCTCAAAGCTCTGCCTGAGCTTCCTTCCGGCCCCCTGGGGAGAAGGGCTGATTGGGTCGGTTTTGTGTGGTTGGGAGACTCTGTGCCTTGGGAAGCACAAATGGGGATCCAGAGCAGGCACACTCCAGGTGGGGTCAAGAACGTTTGGAAACAAAGGGAGAAAGCGAGACCTGGCCAGATGAACCAAGACAGAAGGAAAGAATCGAGGCAAGACCTCATGGCAAGGAGTGTGGAATCCCAGGGGCATCATGAAGGGGGAAAACGACTCGTTCCATGCTTCCACACCTGTCTTCCTAACTCCATATGGGCCAGGCTCTATCCACCCGGTAGCAGGCTGGCACACCCTGATGGATTGGGAGCTCAGGATTTCCACGGCGAGGCATGGCCTAGGTGGGCATCGGCACGAAGAACGCCTTTGAGAGAGGGAGCTAGAGCCCAGGTGGAAGGGCCCTTCTTGGCGGGGGATGGGGCCCCCACCCTCGTCTGGGCCCCAGCCCAAGCAGCCCCGGGGACTGCTGAGCCCGAGAGAGAAGGCCAGCCTGAGAGGGGCTGTTCGAGCCTATGTCCACACGAGGGCGCCAGGGCCCCTCCCGGCCCCAGGTGCAGCTCCGAGGCTCGAAGAGGTGGGAGTGGCAAGGCTCCAAAGGCGCAGGCTCCAGGTCGGGGGCGGGGGCGGATGGAGGCTTGAGCGGGACGCACCCACAGCAGGCACTCCGAGGATGTGCAGGGGTTTCCTGGGCACCAGGGACTGTCTCCTCCGAGACCCCTCCTGTCAGGCGGAGGGCGGAGGTGTGCCTTCCGGATTTGGAGGTGGGTTCGCCGCCTGGTTGGGTGGCAGTGGGTTTGGAAGGCTTGAAACAGGCCCTGGGCTTTGGCGTGCTTGGGGTTCCTTCGAGGCAGGCGCCCAGTCACACACAGCCTCAGGATTGGGCCGCCAGCTGGCCCTGGTCAAGCCCTCCGCATCAGGGCTTCAGGTAGGTGAGAAGGAGTGTGGTGCTGAGGAATCCAGGGGGGGCTTCGGGGGCAAGAGTGTTGGTAGCTGGCCTCATCCGCCTGTTTCCCCCCCCTCTCTCTCTCAGTCACACACAGACACACACACACACACACACACACACACACACACACACACACACTGAGGAGGCTGAGGGAAATGTCCTTGTGTCGTTTTGAGAAGAGCCTCTCTTGGCAGCAGGGTGCCAGGCTATGGAGGCCTGATGGAAACCAGGTCTGATGCGTTAAGGACTCTTGATTGGTCTCCTCAAGCAAGCTCTCAGGGGAGTTCCCACGTGGCTGCCAAGCTTCAGAGGCTCTCCTGGTCCCTGCTGTGGCTGGGGCAACAGCTGCACTGGGCGATCCCCCTCTGGCTAGACCACATCTCCGAGTGGCACGGGGCTCCCAAATCCATGGACAAGGAAGAAGAGGCATTGAAATGAATGAGCTGAATGGATCCAGAAATGATTGAAGGTCCATCTCTCGTTTTCTCCCTCGTTCTCTCATTCTCCCTCTCTCTCTCTCTCTCCCTCTCTCTCTCTCCAAACACACCCACACGCATACGCATGCAGATAGAGTAGGAAACAATAGTTAGGACGGGGATGGACAAATCCATCCTACGTCTCTCGTGAGCCAATATCTTGGGTGGGAGTGGGTTGGAAGTGCCAGCCTGGGATTGGATGCTTTTGCCGAGCAAAGTGGATCTGCATGCCGCACACGGGTGCAGGAGAACACCTGGGCAAGTCCATCCCCTCCAGACGAAGCATGTCTTTATCCTCATCACTTCCTCCTCGCCAGGGAATTCGGTCGGGTCCGATAGGCTAGGCTCGGCAATCTGGACGGGATGCACGGAGTCCTTCGGCCCGTCTCTTTTCCCGAGGGGCAGCACTCCCGAGCGGGACACCTTCTGTGGGGAGCGCTGAGACGCTCATGTGTTGGGGTGGAATGGTCAGGACTCCTTTCGGCTGGTCGCTGAGCGAAGTGGATCCACTGCAATTTCCCAACAAAGGGATCCCATTGGTCATGTCTATCCATCCTGTTTGGTTCCGCTTCTCCTCCCTTGGGTTCCAAGAAGAGGGACTAGACCTCGTAGCATCTGCTCCACGGAAGGAGGGCTCTGGCACCGCCGTCAAGGGCAAGGGTTTGGCTCTCGGACCTCCCCAATGCCAGGCATGCCCACAGCCTCGCCCTCCCATTTGGCAAGCACCATCTGGATGGCAGTCCAGGGCTTGCTTTCCTGGAAGACCGTTCCTGGGTGTCCCTGGTGAGATGGGAGAGGGCAGGGGCTTCCCATGGGCTGTGTGTCTCCCTCCCAGACCTCTTTCATTTCGTGTGAGCATTGCTCTCCGCAACACTCTGGCTGCCCATGGCACCGTTTTCTGCGCAGGTTGATTGCTGAGTCCGCTTGTGTTGGGGCGAAGGACAGCTGCTTGCTCAGCCAAGCATCTGTCCATGGACATCGAATGTCTTTCCACGTGTTGCTGTCGGGAAGAGGGCTGCCTGAAGCGAGTGGGGCGTTTCGCGCTGAGAAGAGCCCCTTTGTCTGGGTCTATGGCCGTGAGGGGTAGCGCTGGGTCTGCCGGTGGTTCCAGGGTTCTTTTGGGGAGGCCCTGGATCCTGTGGTCCATCGCGGTTGAAGCAACGGACGTCCACGCCCACCCGGTGGGAGGGCCCCTTCTCTTGCACAGCCTGCCCAGGGGTTGTCCTGGAAAGGCGTCCTCAGGATGGCCATGGGGACAGGGCTGAGGAGGACTGTCGAGCTGGTTGGGGTTTGGACTTCTCTAGGCATGCGTGATGGTGTTCCTTTGTCTGGTGCTGGCTGCCGGCTGGCTATCTGGATTGGGCAGTGTTTCTTCAGGCCCCCTCCCCACCTGTGGCCTGGGTGGGTGGGTTTCTGTTCTCGTTCCTGGGTTCCGTGCTGGAGCTGATCCGTGTGGAAGCCCAGGGTGACCTGGGTTTTGGCATGCGCATCCAGGGGCTGTGAGGCTTCCCCGGGTGGTGCCCAAAGGGAGAGCGAATTGGGAGAGCAGCGATGCCAGGCGCTGGGCCTTGTCTCTCAAGAGGGCTCAGGAACCTCCCTTCGTCTTTCCCAGGGAGGCTCGGCTCTTCTTTCTTCGCAGCTGGCGAGATGATGGGAGCTCGAGCCAGGCCGGGCATCTGCAGGCCGCTCTCTTGACGGATCCACCAAAGCTCAAAGCTCTGCCTGAGCTTCCTTCCGGCCCCCTGGGGAGAAGGGCTGATTGGGTCGGTTTTGTGTGGTTGGGAGACTCTGTGCCTTGGGAAGCACAAATGGGGATCCAGAGCAGGCACACTCCAGGTGGGGTCAAGAACGTTTGGAAACAAAGGGAGAAAGCGAGACCTGGCCAGATGAACCAAGCCAGAAGGAAAGAATCGAGGCAAGACCTCATGGCAAGGAGTGTGGAATCCCAGGGGCATCATGAAGGGGGAAAACGACTCGTTCCATGCTTCCACACCTGTCTTCCTAACTCCATATGGGCCAGGCTCTATCCACCCGGTAGCAGGCTGGCACACCCTGATGGATTGGGAGCTCAGGATTTCCACGGCGAGGCATGGCCTAGGTGGGCATCGGCACGAAGAACGCCTTTGAGAGAGGGAGCTAGAGCCCAGGTGGAAGGGCCCTTCTTGGCGGGGGATGGGGCCCCCACCCTCGTCTGGGCCCCAGCCCAAGCGGCCCCGGGGACTGCTGAGCCCGAGAGAGAAGGCCAGCCTGAGAGGGGCTGTTCGAGCCTATGTCCACACGAGGGCGCCAGGGCCCCTCCCGGCCCCAGGTGCAGCTCCGAGGCTCGAAGAGGTGGGAGTGGCAAGGCTCCAAAGGCGCAGGCTCCAGGTCGGGGGCGGGGGCGGATGGAGGCTTGAGCGGGACGCACCCACAGCAGGCACTCCGAGGATGTGCAGGGGTTTCCTGGGCACCAGGGACTGTCTCCTCCGAGACCCCTCCTGTCAGGCGCAGGGCGGAGGTGTGCCTTCCGGATTTGGAGGTGGGTTCGCCGCCTGGTTGGGTGGCAGTGGGTTTGGAAGGCTTGAAACAGGCCCTGGGCTTTGGCGTGCTTGGGGTTCCTTCGAGGCAGGCGCCCAGTCACACACAGCCTCAGGATTGGGCCGCCAGCTGGCCCTGGTCAAGCCCTCCGCATCAGGGCTTCAGGTCGGTGAGAAGGAGTGTGGTGCTGAGGAATCCAGGGGGGGCTTCGGGGGCAAGAGTGTTGGTAGCTGGCCTCATCCGCCTGTTTCCCCCCCCCTCTCTCTCTCAGTCACACACAGACACACACACACACACACACACACACACACACACACACACTGAGGAGGCTGAGGGAAATGTCCTTGTGTCGTTTTGAGAAGAGCCTCTCTTGGCAGCAGGGTGCCAGGCTATGGAGGCCTGATGGAAACCAGGTCTGATGCGTTAAGGACTCTTGATTGGTCTCCTCAAGCAAGCTCTCAGGGGAGTTCCCACGTGGCTGCCAAGCTTCAGAGGCTCTCCTGGTCCCTGCTGTGGCTGGGGCAACAGCTGCACTGGGCGATCCCCCTCTGGCTAGACCACATCTCCGAGTGGCACGGGGCTCCCAAATCCATGGACAAGGAAGAAGAGGCATTGAAATGAATGAGCTGAATGGATCCAGAAATGATTGAAGGTCCATCTCTCGTTTTCTCCCTCGTTCTCTCATTCTCCCTCTCTCTCTCTCTCTCCCTCTCTCTCTCTCCAAACACACCCACACGCATACGCATGCAGATAGAGTAGGAAACAATAGTTAGGACGGGGATGGACAAATCCATCCTACGTCTCTCGTGAGCCAATATCTTGGGTGGGAGTGGGTTGGAAGTGCCAGCCTGGGATTGGATGCTTTTGCCGAGCAAAGTGGATCTGCATGCCGCACACGGGTGCAGGAGAACACCTGGGCAAGTCCATCCCCTCCAGACGAAGCATGTCTTTATCCTCATCACTTCCTCCTCGCCAGGGAATTCGGTCGGGTCCGATAGGCTAGGCTCGGCAATCTGGACGGGATGCACGGAGTCCTTCGGCCCGTCTCTTTTCCCGAGGGGCAGCACTCCCGAGCGGGACACCTTCTGTGGGGAGCGCTGAGACGCTCATGTGTTGGGGTGGAATGGTCAGGACTCCTTTCGGCTGGTCGCTGAGCGAAGTGGATCCACTGCAATTTCCCAACAAAGGGATCCCATTGGTCATGTCTATCCATCCTGTTTGGCTCCGCTTCTCCTCCCTTGGGTTCCAAGAAGAGGGACTAGACCTCGTAGCATCTGCTCCACGGAAGGAGGGCTCTGGCACCGCCGTCAAGGGCAAGGGTTTGGCTCTCGGACCTCCCCAATGCCAGGCATGCCCACAGCCTCGCCCTCCCATTTGGCAAGCACCATCTGGATGGCAGTCCAGGGCTTGCTTTCCTGGAAGACCGTTCCTGGGTGTCCCTGGTGAGATGGGAGAGGGCAGGGGCTTCCCATGGGCTGTGTGTCTCCCTCCCAGACCTCTTTCATTTCGTGTGAGCATTGCTCTCCGCAACACTCTGGCTGCCCATGGCACCGTTTTCTGCGCAGGTTGATTGCTGAGTCCGCTTGTGTTGGGGCGAAGGACAGCTGCTTGCTCAGCCAAGCATCTGTCCATGGACATCGAATGTCTTTCCACGTGTTGCTGTCGGGAAGAGGGCTGCCTGAAGCGAGTGGGGCGTTTCGCGCTGAGAAGAGCCCCTTTGTCTGGGTCTATGGCCGTGAGGGGTAGCGCTGGGTCTGCCGGTGGTTCCAGGGTTCTTTTGGGGAGGCCCTGGATCCTGTGGTCCATCGCGGTTGAAGCAACGGACGTCCACGCCCACCCGGTGGGAGGGCCCCTTCTTTTGCACAGCCTGCCCAGGGGTTGTCCTGGAAAGGCGTCCTCAGGATGGCCATGGGGACAGGGCTGAGGAGGACTGTCGAGCTGGTTGGGGTTTGGACTTCTCTAGGCATGCGTGATGGTGTTCCTTTGTCTGGTGCTGGCTGCCGGCTGGCTATCTGGATTGGGCAGTGTTTCTTCAGGCCCCCTCCCCACCTGTGGCCTGGGTGGGTGGGTTTCTGTTCTCGTTCCTGGGTTCCGTGCTGGAGCTGATCCGTGTGGAAGCCCAGGGTGACCTGGGTTTTGGCATGCGCATCCAGGGGCTGTGAGGCTTCCCCGGGTGGTGCCCAAAGGGAGAGCGAATTGGGAGAGCAGCGATGCCAGGCGCTGGGCCTTGTCTCTCAAGAGGGCTCAGGAACCTCCCTTCGTCTTTCCCAGGGAGGCTCGGCTCTTCTTTCTACGCACCTGGCAAGATGATGGGAGCTCGAGCCAGGCCGGGCATCTGCAGGCCGCTCTCTTGACGGATCCACCAAAGCTCAAAGCTCTGCCTGAGCTTCCTTCCGGCCCCCTGGGGAGAAGGGCTGATTGGGTCGGTTTTGTGTGGTTGGGAGACTCTGTGCCTTGGGAAGCACAAATGGGGATCCAGAGCAGGCACACTCCAGGTGGGGTCAAGAACGTTTGGAAACAAAGGGAGAAAGCGAGACCTGGCCAGATGAACCAAGCCAGAAGGAAAGAATCGAGGCAAGACCTCATGGCAAGGAGTGTGGAATCCCAGGGGCATCATGAAGGGGGAAAACGACTCGTTCCATGCTTCCACACCTGTCTTCCTAACTCCATATGGGCCAGGCTCTATCCACCCGGTAGCAGGCTGGCACACCCTGATGGATTGGGAGCTCAGGATTTCCACGGCGAGGCATGGCCTAGGTGGGCATCGGCACGAAGAACGCCTTTGAGAGAGGGAGCTAGAGCCCAGGTGGAAGGGCCCTTCTTGGCGGGGGATGGGGCCCCCACCCTCGTCTGGGCCCCAGCCCAAGCAGCCCCGGGGACTGCTGAGCCCGAGAGAGAAGGCCAGCCTGAGAGGGGCTGTTCGAGCCTATGTCCACACGAGGGCGCCAGGGCCCCTCCCGGCCCCAGGTGCAGCTCCGAGGCTCGAAGAGGTGGGAGTGGCAAGGCTCCAAAGGCGCAGGCTCCAGGTCGGGGGCGGGGGCGGATGGAGGCTTGAGCGGGACGCACCCACAGCAGGCACTCCGAGGATGTGCAGGGGTTTCCTGGGCACCAGGGACTGTCTCCTCCGAGACCCCTCCTGTCAGGCGGAGGGCGGAGGTGTGCCTTCCGGATTTGGAGGTGGGTTCGCCGCCTGGTTGGGTGGCAGTGGGTTTGGAAGGCTTGAAACAGGCCCTGGGCTTTGGCGTGCTTGGGGTTCCTTCGAGGCAGGCGCCCAGTCACACACAGCCTCAGGATTGGGCCGCCAGCTGGCCCTGGTCAAGCCCTCCGCATCAGGGCTTCAGGTAGGTGAGAAGGAGTGTGGTGCTGAGGAATCCAGGGGGGGCTTCGGGGGCAAGAGTGTTGGTAGCTGGCCTCATCCGCCTGTTTCCCCCCCCTCTCTCTCTCAGTCACACACAGACACACACACACACACACACACACACACACACACACACACACACACTGAGGAGGCTGAGGGAAATGTCCTTGTGTCGTTTTGAGAAGAGCCTCTCTTGGCAGCAGGGTGCCAGGCTATGGAGGCCTGATGGAAACCAGGTCTGATGCGTTAAGGACTCTTGATTGGTCTCCTCAAGCAAGCTCTCAGGGGAGTTCCCACGTGGCTGCCAAGCTTCAGAGGCTCTCCTGGTCCCTGCTGTGGCTGGGGCAACAGCTGCACTGGGCGATCCCCCTCTGGCTAGACCACATCTCCGAGTGGCACGGGGCTCCCAAATCCATGGACAAGGAAGAAGAGGCATTGAAATGAATGAGCTGAATGGATCCAGAAATGATTGAAGGTCCATCTCTCGTTTTCTCCCTCGTTCTCTCATTCTCCCTCTCTCTCTCTCTCTCCCTCTCTCTCTCTCCAAACACACCCACACGCATACGCATGCAGATAGAGTAGGAAACAATAGTTAGGACGGGGATGGACAAATCCATCCTACGTCTCTCGTGAGCCAATATCTTGGGTGGGAGTGGGTTGGAAGTGCCAGCCTGGGATTGGATGCTTTTGCCGAGCAAAGTGGATCTGCATGCCGCACACGGGTGCAGGAGAACACCTGGGCAAGTCCATCCCCTCCAGACGAAGCATGTCTTTATCCTCATCACTTCCTCCTCGCCAGGGAATTCGGTCGGGTCCGATAGGCTAGGCTCGGCAATCTGGACGGGATGCACGGAGTCCTTCGGCCCGTCTCTTTTCCCGAGGGGCAGCACTCCCGAGCGGGACACCTTCTGTGGGGAGCGCTGAGACGCTCATGTGTTGGGGTGGAATGGTCAGGACTCCTTTCGGCTGGTCGCTGAGCGAAGTGGATCCACTGCAATTTCCCAACAAAGGGATCCCATTGGTCATGTCTATCCATCCTGTTTGGTTCCGCTTCTCCTCCCTTGGGTTCCAAGAAGAGGGACTAGACCTCGTAGCATCTGCTCCACGGAAGGAGGGCTCTGGCACCGCCGTCAAGGGCAAGGGTTTGGCTCTCGGACCTCCCCAATGCCAGGCATGCCCACAGCCTCGCCCTCCCATTTGGCAAGCACCATCTGGATGGCAGTCCAGGGCTTGCTTTCCTGGAAGACCGTTCCTGGGTGTCCCTGGTGAGATGGGAGAGGGCAGGGGCTTCCCATGGGCTGTGTGTCTCCCTCCCAGACCTCTTTCATTTCGTGTGAGCATTGCTCTCCGCAACACTCTGGCTGCCCATGGCACCGTTTTCTGCGCAGGTTGATTGCTGAGTCCGCTTGTGTTGGGGCGAAGGACAGCTGCTTGCTCAGCCAAGCATCTGTCCATGGACATCGAATGTCTTTCCACGTGTTGCTGTCGGGAAGAGGGCTGCCTGAAGCGAGTGGGGCGTTTCGCGCTGAGAAGAGCCCCTTTGTCTGGGTCTATGGCCGTGAGGGGTAGCGCTGGGTCTGCCGGTGGTTCCAGGGTTCTTTTGGGGAGGCCCTGGATCCTGTGGTCCATCGCGGTTGAAGCAACGGACGTCCACGCCCACCCGGTGGGAGGGCCCCTTCTCTTGCACAGCCTGCCCAGGGGTTGTCCTGGAAAGGCGTCCTCAGGATGGCCATGGGGACAGGGCTGAGGAGGACTGTCGAGCTGGTTGGGGTTTGGACTTCTCTAGGCATGCGTGATGGTGTTCCTTTGTCTGGTGCTGGCTGCCGGCTGGCTATCTGGATTGGGCAGTGTTTCTTCAGGCCCCCTCCCCACCTGTGGCCTGGGTGGGTGGGTTTCTGTTCTCGTTCCTGGGTTCCGTGCTGGAGCTGATCCGTGTGGAAGCCCAGGGTGACCTGGGTTTTGGCATGCGCATCCAGGGGCTGTGAGGCTTCCCCGGGTGGTGCCCAAAGGGAGAGCGAATTGGGAGAGCAGCGATGCCAGGCGCTGGGCCTTGTCTCTCAAGAGGGCTCAGGAACCTCCCTTCGTCTTTCCCAGGGAGGCTCGGCTCTTCTTTCTTCGCAGCTGGCGAGATGATGGGAGCTCGAGCCAGGCCGGGCATCTGCAGGCCGCTCTCTTGACGGATCCACCAAAGCTCAAAGCTCTGCCTGAGCTTCCTTCCGGCCCCCTGGGGAGAAGGGCTGATTGGGTCGGTTTTGTGTGGTTGGGAGACTCTGTGCCTTGGGAAGCACAAATGGGGATCCAGAGCAGGCACACTCCAGGTGGGGTCAAGAACGTTTGGAAACAAAGGGAGAAAGCGAGACCTGGCCAGATGAACCAAGCCAGAAGGAAAGAATCGAGGCAAGACCTCATGGCAAGGAGTGTGGAATCCCAGGGGCATCATGAAGGGGGAAAACGACTCGTTCCATGCTTCCACACCTGTCTTCCTAACTCCATATGGGCCAGGCTCTATCCACCCGGTAGCAGGCTGGCACACCCTGATGGATTGGGAGCTCAGGATTTCCACGGCGAGGCATGGCCTAGGTGGGCATCGGCACGAAGAACGCCTTTGAGAGAGGGAGCTAGAGCCCAGGTGGAAGGGCCCTTCTTGGCGGGGGATGGGGCCCCCACCCTCGTCTGGGCCCCAGCCCAAGCGGCCCCGGGGACTGCTGAGCCCGAGAGAGAAGGCCAGCCTGAGAGGGGCTGTTCGAGCCTATGTCCACACGAGGGCGCCAGGGCCCCTCCCGGCCCCAGGTGCAGCTCCGAGGCTCGAAGAGGTGGGAGTGGCAAGGCTCCAAAGGCGCAGGCTCCAGGTCGGGGGCGGGGGCGGATGGAGGCTTGAGCGGGACGCACCCACAGCAGGCACTCCGAGGATGTGCAGGGGTTTCCTGGGCACCAGGGACTGTCTCCTCCGAGACCCCTCCTGTCAGGCGCAGGGCGGAGGTGTGCCTTCCGGATTTGGAGGTGGGTTCGCCGCCTGGTTGGGTGGCAGTGGGTTTGGAAGGCTTGAAACAGGCCCTGGGCTTTGGCGTGCTTGGGGTTCCTTCGAGGCAGGCGCCCAGTCACACACAGCCTCAGGATTGGGCCGCCAGCTGGCCCTGGTCAAGCCCTCCGCATCAGGGCTTCAGGTAGGTGAGAAGGAGTGTGGTGCTGAGGAATCCAGGGGGGGCTTCGGGGGCAAGAGTGTTGGTAGCTGGCCTCATCCGCCTGTTTCCCCCCCCCTCTCTCTCTCAGTCACACACAGACACACACACACACACACACACACACACACACACACACACTGAGGAGGCTGAGGGAAATGTCCTTGTGTCGTTTTGAGAAGAGCCTCTCTTGGCAGCAGGGTGCCAGGCTATGGAGGCCTGATGGAAACCAGGTCTGATGCGTTAAGGACTCTTGATTGGTCTCCTCAAGCAAGCTCTCAGGGGAGTTCCCACGTGGCTGCCAAGCTTCAGAGGCTCTCCTGGTCCCTGCTGTGGCTGGGGCAACAGCTGCACTGGGCGATCCCCCTCTGGCTAGACCACATCTCCGAGTGGCACGGGGCTCCCAAATCCATGGACAAGGAAGAAGAGGCATTGAAATGAATGAGCTGAATGGATCCAGAAATGATTGAAGGTCCATCTCTCGTTTTCTCCCTCGTTCTCTCATTCTCCCTCTCTCTCTCTCTCTCCCTCTCTCTCTCTCCAAACACACCCACACGCATACGCATGCAGATAGAGTAGGAAACAATAGTTAGGACGGGGATGGACAAATCCATCCTACGTCTCTCGTGAGCCAATATCTTGGGTGGGAGTGGGTTGGAAGTGCCAGCCTGGGATTGGATGCTTTTGCCGAGCAAAGTGGATCTGCATGCCGCACACGGGTGCAGGAGAACACCTGGGCAAGTCCATCCCCTCCAGACGAAGCATGTCTTTATCCTCATCACTTCCTCCTCGCCAGGGAATTCGGTCGGGTCCGATAGGCTAGGCTCGGCAATCTGGACGGGATGCACGGAGTCCTTCGGCCCGTCTCTTTTCCCGAGGGGCAGCACTCCCGAGCGGGACACCTTCTGTGGGGAGCGCTGAGACGCTCATGTGTTGGGGTGGAATGGTCAGGACTCCTTTCGGCTGGTCGCTGAGCGAAGTGGATCCACTGCAATTTCCCAACAAAGGGATCCCATTGGTCATGTCTATCCATCCTGTTTGGCTCCGCTTCTCCTCCCTTGGGTTCCAAGAAGAGGGACTAGACCTCGTAGCATCTGCTCCACGGAAGGAGGGCTCTGGCACCGCCGTCAAGGGCAAGGGTTTGGCTCTCGGACCTCCCCAATGCCAGGCATGCCCACAGCCTCGCCCTCCCATTTGGCAAGCACCATCTGGATGGCAGTCCAGGGCTTGCTTTCCTGGAAGACCGTTCCTGGGTGTCCCTGGTGAGATGGGAGAGGGCAGGGGCTTCCCATGGGCTGTGTGTCTCCCTCCCAGACCTCTTTCATTTCGTGTGAGCATTGCTCTCCGCAACACTCTGGCTGCCCATGGCACCGTTTTCTGCGCAGGTTGATTGCTGAG
The DNA here is from genome assembly GCF_054392235.1 of Sus scrofa. Taxonomy (NCBI): domain Eukaryota; kingdom Metazoa; phylum Chordata; class Mammalia; order Artiodactyla; family Suidae; genus Sus; species Sus scrofa. The sequence continues at coordinate 67,121,441 of NC_139394.1, forward strand.
TCCGCTTGTGTTGGGGCGAAGGACAGCTGCTTGCTCAGCCAAGCATCTGTCCATGGACATCGAATGTCTTTCCACGTGTTGCTGTCGGGAAGAGGGCTGCCTGAAGCGAGTGGGGCGTTTCGCGCTGAGAAGAGACCCTTTGTCTGGGTCTATGGCCGTGAGGGGTAGCGCTGGGTCTGCCGGTGGTTCCAGGGTTCTTTTGGGGAGGCCCTGGATCCTGTGGTCCATCGCGGTTGAAGCAACGGACGTCCACGCCCACCCGGTGGGAGGGCCCCTTCTTTTGCACAGCCTGCCCAGGGGTTGTCCTGGAAAGGCGTCCTCAGGATGGCCATGGGGACAGGGCTGAGGAGGACTGTCGAGCTGGTTGGGGTTTGGACTTCTCTAGGCATGCGTGATGGTGTTCCTTTGTCTGGTGCTGGCTGCCGGCTGGCTATCTGGATTGGGCAGTGTTTCTTCAGGCCCCCTCCCCACCTGTGGCCTGGGTGGGTGGGTTTCTGTTCTCGTTCCTGGGTTCCGTGCTGGAGCTGATCCGTGTGGAAGCCCAGGGTGACCTGGGTTTTGGCATGCGCATCCAGGGGCTGTGAGGCTTCCCCGGGTGGTGCCCAAAGGGAGAGCGAATTGGGAGAGCAGCGATGCCAGGCGCTGGGCCTTGTCTCTCAAGAGGGCTCAGGAACCTCCCTTCGTCTTTCCCAGGGAGGCTCGGCTCTTCTTTCTACGCACCTGGCGAGATGATGGGAGCTCGAGCCAGGCCGGGCATCTGCAGGCCGCTCTCTTGACGGATCCACCAAAGCTCAAAGCTCTGCCTGAGCTTCCTTCCGGCCCCCTGGGGAGAAGGGCTGATTGGGTCGGTTTTGTGTGGTTGGGAGACTCTGTGCCTTGGGAAGCACAAATGGGGATCCAGAGCAGGCACACTCCAGGTGGGGTCAAGAACGTTTGGAAACAAAGGGAGAAAGCGAGACCTGGCCAGATGAACCAAGCCAGAAGGAAAGAATCGAGGCAAGACCTCATGGCAAGGAGTGTGGAATCCCAGGGGCATCATGAAGGGGGAAAACGACTCGTTCCATGCTTCCACACCTGTCTTCCTAACTCCATATGGGCCAGGCTCTATCCACCCGGTAGCAGGCTGGCACACCCTGATGGATTGGGAGCTCAGGATTTCCACGGCGAGGCATGGCCTAGGTGGGCATCGGCACGAAGAACGCCTTTGAGAGAGGGAGCTAGAGCCCAGGTGGAAGGGCCCTTCTTGGCGGGGGATGGGGCCCCCACCCTCGTCTGGGCCCCAGCCCAAGCGGCCCCGGGGACTGCTGAGCCCGAGAGAGAAGGCCAGCCTGAGAGGGGCTGTTCGAGCCTATGTCCACACGAGGGCGCCAGGGCCCCTCCCGGCCCCAGGTGCAGCTCCGAGGCTCGAAGAGGTGGGAGTGGCAAGGCTCCAAAGGCGCAGGCTCCAGGTCGGGGGCGGGGGCGGATGGAGGCTTGAGCGGGACGCACCCACAGCAGGCACTCCGAGGATGTGCAGGGGTTTCCTGGGCACCAGGGACTGTCTCCTCCGAGACCCCTCCTGTCAGGCGGAGGGCGGAGGTGTGCCTTCCGTATTTGGAGGTGGGTTCGCCGCCTGGTTGGGTGGCAGTGGGTTTGGAAGGCTTGAAACAGGCCCTGGGCTTTGGCGTGCTTGGGGTTCCTTCGAGGCAGGCGCCCAGTCACACACAGCCTCAGGATTGGGCCGCCAGCTGGCCCTGGTCAAGCCCTCCGCATCAGGGCTTCAGGTCGGTGAGAAGGAGTGTGGTGCTGAGGAATCCAGGGGGGGCTTCGGGGGCAAGAGTGTTGGTAGCTGGCCTCATCCGCCTGTTTCCCCCCCCCTCTCTCTCTCAGTCACACACAGACACACACACACACACACACACACACACACACACACACACTGAGGAGGCTGAGGGAAATGTCCTTGTGTCGTTTTGAGAAGAGCCTCTCTTGGCAGCAGGGTGCCAGGCTATGGAGGCCTGATGGAAACCAGGTCTGATGCGTTAAGGACTCTTGATTGGTCTCCTCAAGCAAGCTCTCAGGGGAGTTCCCACGTGGCTGCCAAGCTTCAGAGGCTCTCCTGGTCCCTGCTGTGGCTGGGGCAACAGCTGCACTGGGCGATCCCCCTCTGGCTAGACCACATCTCCGAGTGGCACGGGGCTCCCAAATCCATGGACAAGGAAGAAGAGGCATTGAAATGAATGAGCTGAATGGATCCAGAAATGATTGAAGGTCCATCTCTCGTTTTCTCCCTCGTTCTCTCATTCTCCCTCTCTCTCTCTCTCTCCCTCTCTCTCTCTCCAAACACACCCACACGCATACGCATGCAGATAGAGTAGGAAACAATAGTTAGGACGGGGATGGACAAATCCATCCTACGTCTCTCGTGAGCCAATATCTTGGGTGGGAGTGGGTTGGAAGTGCCAGCCTGGGATTGGATGCTTTTGCCGAGCAAAGTGGATCTGCATGCCGCACACGGGTGCAGGAGAACACCTGGGCAAGTCCATCCCCTCCAGACGAAGCATGTCTTTATCCTCATCACTTCCTCCTCGCCAGGGAATTCGGTCGGGTCCGATAGGCTAGGCTCGGCAATCTGGACGGGATGCACGGAGTCCTTCGGCCCGTCTCTTTTCCCGAGGGGCAGCACTCCCGAGCGGGACACCTTCTGTGGGGAGCGCTGAGACGCTCATGTGTTGGGGTGGAATGGTCAGGACTCCTTTCGGCTGGTCGCTGAGCGAAGTGGATCCACTGCAATTTCCCAACAAAGGGATCCCATTGGTCATGTCTATCCATCCTGTTTGGCTCCGCTTCTCCTCCCTTGGGTTCCAAGAAGAGGGACTAGACCTCGTAGCATCTGCTCCACGGAAGGAGGGCTCTGGCACCGCCGTCAAGGGCAAGGGTTTGGCTCTCGGACCTCCCCAATGCCAGGCATGCCCACAGCCTCGCCCTCCCATTTGGCAAGCACCATCTGGATGGCAGTCCAGGGCTTGCTTTCCTGGAAGACCGTTCCTGGGTGTCCCTGGTGAGATGGGAGAGGGCAGGGGCTTCCCATGGGCTGTGTGTCTCCCTCCCAGACCTCTTTCATTTCGTGTGAGCATTGCTCTCCGCAACACTCTGGCTGCCCATGGCACCGTTTTCTGCGCAGGTTGATTGCTGAGTCCGCTTGTGTTGGGGCGAAGGACAGCTGCTTGCTCAGCCAAGCATCTGTCCATGGACATCGAATGTCTTTCCACGTGTTGCTGTCGGGAAGAGGGCTGCCTGAAGCGAGTGGGGCGTTTCGCGCTGAGAAGAGCCCCTTTGTCTGGGTCTATGGCCGTGAGGGGTAGCGCTGGGTCTGCCGGTGGTTCCAGGGTTCTTTTGGGGAGGCCCTGGATCCTGTGGTCCATCGCGGTTGAAGCAACGGACGTCCACGCCCACCCGGTGGGAGGGCCCCTTCTTTTGCACAGCCTGCCCAGGGGTTGTCCTGGAAAGGCGTCCTCAGGATGGCCATGGGGACAGGGCTGAGGAGGACTGTCGAGCTGGTTGGGGTTTGGACTTCTCTAGGCATGCGTGATGGTGTTCCTTTGTCTGGTGCTGGCTGCCGGCTGGCTATCTGGATTGGGCAGTGTTTCTTCAGGCCCCCTCCCCACCTGTGGCCTGGGTGGGTGGGTTTCTGTTCTCGTTCCTGGGTTCCGTGCTGGAGCTGATCCGTGTGGAAGCCCAGGGTGACCTGGGTTTTGGCATGCGCATCCAGGGGCTGTGAGGCTTCCCCGGGTGGTGCCCAAAGGGAGAGCGAATTGGGAGAGCAGCGATGCCAGGCGCTGGGCCTTGTCTCTCAAGAGGGCTCAGGAACCTCCCTTCGTCTTTCCCAGGGAGGCTCGGCTCTTCTTTCTACGCACCTGGCGAGATGATGGGAGCTCGAGCCAGGCCGGGCATCTGCAGGCCGCTCTCTTGACGGATCCACCAAAGCTCAAAGCTCTGCCTGAGCTTCCTTCCGGCCCCCTGGGGAGAAGGGCTGATTGGGTCGGTTTTGTGTGGTTGGGAGACTCTGTGCCTTGGGAAGCACAAATGGGGATCCAGAGCAGGCACACTCCAGGTGGGGTCAAGAACGTTTGGAAACAAAGGGAGAAAGCGAGACCTGGCCAGATGAACCAAGACAGAAGGAAAGAATCGAGGCAAGACCTCATGGCAAGGAGTGTGGAATCCCAGGGGCATCATGAAGGGGGAAAACGACTCGTTCCATGCTTCCACACCTGTCTTCCTAACTCCATATGGGCCAGGCTCTATCCACCCGGTAGCAGGCTGGCACACCCTGATGGATTGGGAGCTCAGGATTTCCACGGCGAGGCATGGCCTAGGTGGGCATCGGCACGAAGAACGCCTTTGAGAGAGGGAGCTAGAGCCCAGGTGGAAGGGCCCTTCTTGGCGGGGGATGGGGCCCCCACCCTCGTCTGGGCCCCAGCCCAAGCAGCCCCGGGGACTGCTGAGCCCGAGAGAGAAGGCCAGCCTGAGAGGGGCTGTTCGAGCCTATGTCCACACGAGGGCGCCAGGGCCCCTCCCGGCCCCAGGTGCAGCTCCGAGGCTCGAAGAGGTGGGAGTGGCAAGGCTCCAAAGGCGCAGGCTCCAGGTCGGGGGCGGGGGCGGATGGAGGCTTGAGCGGGACGCACCCACAGCAGGCACTCCGAGGATGTGCAGGGGTTTCCTGGGCACCAGGGACTGTCTCCTCCGAGACCCCTCCTGTCAGGCGGAGGGCGGAGGTGTGCCTTCCGGATTTGGAGGTGGGTTCGCCGCCTGGTTGGGTGGCAGTGGGTTTGGAAGGCTTGAAACAGGCCCTGGGCTTTGGCGTGCTTGGGGTTCCTTCGAGGCAGGCGCCCAGTCACACACAGCCTCAGGATTGGGCCGCCAGCTGGCCCTGGTCAAGCCCTCCGCATCAGGGCTTCAGGTAGGTGAGAAGGAGTGTGGTGCTGAGGAATCCAGGGGGGGCTTCGGGGGCAAGAGTGTTGGTAGCTGGCCTCATCCGCCTGTTTCCCCCCCCTCTCTCTCTCAGTCACACACAGACACACACACACACACACACACACACACACACACACACACACACACTGAGGAGGCTGAGGGAAATGTCCTTGTGTCGTTTTGAGAAGAGCCTCTCTTGGCAGCAGGGTGCCAGGCTATGGAGGCCTGATGGAAACCAGGTCTGATGCGTTAAGGACTCTTGATTGGTCTCCTCAAGCAAGCTCTCAGGGGAGTTCCCACGTGGCTGCCAAGCTTCAGAGGCTCTCCTGGTCCCTGCTGTGGCTGGGGCAAGAGCTGCACTGGGCGATCCCCCTCTGGCTAGACCACATCTCCGAGTGGCACGGGGCTCCCAAATCCATGGACAAGGAAGAAGAGGCATTGAAATGAATGAGCTGAATGGATCCAGAAATGATTGAAGGTCCATCTCTCGTTTTCTCCCTCGTTCTCTCATTCTCCCTCTCTCTCTCTCTCTCCCTCTCTCTCTCTCCAAACACACCCACACGCATACGCATGCAGATAGAGTAGGAAACAATAGTTAGGACGGGGATGGACAAATCCATCCTACGTCTCTCGTGAGCCAATATCTTGGGTGGGAGTGGGTTGGAAGTGCCAGCCTGGGATTGGATGCTTTTGCCGAGCAAAGTGGATCTGCATGCCGCACACGGGTGCAGGAGAACACCTGGGCAAGTCCATCCCCTCCAGACGAAGCATGTCTTTATCCTCATCACTTCCTCCTCGCCAGGGAATTCGGTCGGGTCCGATAGGCTAGGCTCGGCAATCTGGACGGGATGCACGGAGTCCTTCGGCCCGTCTCTTTTCCCGAGGGGCAGCACTCCCGAGCGGGACACCTTCTGTGGGGAGCGCTGAGACGCTCATGTGTTGGGGTGGAATGGTCAGGACTCCTTTCGGCTGGTCGCTGAGCGAAGTGGATCCACTGCAATTTCCCAACAAAGGGATCCCATTGGTCATGTCTATCCATCCTGTTTGGTTCCGCTTCTCCTCCCTTGGGTTCCAAGAAGAGGGACTAGACCTCGTAGCATCTGCTCCACGGAAGGAGGGCTCTGGCACCGCCGTCAAGGGCAAGGGTTTGGCTCTCGGACCTCCCCAATGCCAGGCATGCCCACAGCCTCGCCCTCCCATTTGGCAAGCACCATCTGGATGGCAGTCCAGGGCTTGCTTTCCTGGAAGACCGTTCCTGGGTGTCCCTGGTGAGATGGGAGAGGGCAGGGGCTTCCCATGGGCTGTGTGTCTCCCTCCCAGACCTCTTTCATTTCGTGTGAGCATTGCTCTCCGCAACACTCTGGCTGCCCATGGCACCGTTTTCTGCGCAGGTTGATTGCTGAGTCCGCTTGTGTTGGGGCGAAGGACAGCTGCTTGCTCAGCCAAGCATCTGTCCATGGACATCGAATGTCTTTCCACGTGTTGCTGTCGGGAAGAGGGCTGCCTGAAGCGAGTGGGGCGTTTCGCGCTGAGAAGAGCCCCTTTGTCTGGGTCTATGGCCGTGAGGGGTAGCGCTGGGTCTGCCGGTGGTTCCAGGGTTCTTTTGGGGAGGCCCTGGATCCTGTGGTCCATCGCGGTTGAAGCAACGGACGTCCACGCCCACCCGGTGGGAGGGCCCCTTCTCTTGCACAGCCTGCCCAGGGGTTGTCCTGGAAAGGCGTCCTCAGGATGGCCATGGGGACAGGGCTGAGGAGGACTGTCGAGCTGGTTGGGGTTTGGACTTCTCTAGGCATGCGTGATGGTGTTCCTTTGTCTGGTGCTGGCTGCCGGCTGGCTATCTGGATTGGGCAGTGTTTCTTCAGGCCCCCTCCCCACCTGTGGCCTGGGTGGGTGGGTTTCTGTTCTCGTTCCTGGGTTCCGTGCTGGAGCTGATCCGTGTGGAAGCCCAGGGTGACCTGGGTTTTGGCATGCGCATCCAGGGGCTGTGAGGCTTCCCCGGGTGGTGCCCAAAGGGAGAGCGAATTGGGAGAGCAGCGATGCCAGGCGCTGGGCCTTGTCTCTCAAGAGGGCTCAGGAACCTCCCTTCGTCTTTCCCAGGGAGGCTCGGCTCTTCTTTCTTCGCAGCTGGCGAGATGATGGGAGCTCGAGCCAGGCCGGGCATCTGCAGGCCGCTCTCTTGACGGATCCACCAAAGCTCAAAGCTCTGCCTGAGCTTCCTTCCGGCCCCCTGGGGAGAAGGGCTGATTGGGTCGGTTTTGTGTGGTTGGGAGACTCTGTGCCTTGGGAAGCACAAATGGGGATCCAGAGCAGGCACACTCCAGGTGGGGTCAAGAACGTTTGGAAACAAAGGGAGAAAGCGAGACCTGGCCAGATGAACCAAGACAGAAGGAAAGAATCGAGGCAAGACCTCATGGCAAGGAGTGTGGAATCCCAGGGGCATCATGAAGGGGGAAAACGACTCGTTCCATGCTTCCACACCTGTCTTCCTAACTCCATATGGGCCAGGCTCTATCCACCCGGTAGCAGGCTGGCACACCCTGATGGATTGGGAGCTCAGGATTTCCACGGCGAGGCATGGCCTAGGTGGGCATCGGCACGAAGAACGCCTTTGAGAGAGGGAGCTAGAGCCCAGGTGGAAGGGCCCTTCTTGGCGGGGGATGGGGCCCCCACCCTCGTCTGGGCCCCAGCCCAAGCGGCCCCGGGGACTGCTGAGCCCGAGAGAGAAGGCCAGCCTGAGAGGGGCTGTTCGAGCCTATGTCCACACGAGGGCGCCAGGGCCCCTCCCGGCCCCAGGTGCAGCTCCGAGGCTCGAAGAGGTGGGAGTGGCAAGGCTCCAAAGGCGCAGGCTCCAGGTCGGGGGCGGGGGCGGATGGAGGCTTGAGCGGGACGCACCCACAGCAGGCACTCCGAGGATGTGCAGGGGTTTCCTGGGCACCAGGGACTGTCTCCTCCGAGACCCCTCCTGTCAGGCGCAGGGCGGAGGTGTGCCTTCCGGATTTGGAGGTGGGTTCGCCGCCTGGTTGGGTGGCAGTGGGTTTGGAAGGCTTGAAACAGGCCCTGGGCTTTGGCGTGCTTGGGGTTCCTTCGAGGCAGGCGCCCAGTCACACACAGCCTCAGGATTGGGCCGCCAGCTGGCCCTGGTCAAGCCCTCCGCATCAGGGCTTCAGGTAGGTGAGAAGGAGTGTGGTGCTGAGGAATCCAGGGGGGGCTTCGGGGGCAAGAGTGTTGGTAGCTGGCCTCATCCGCCTGTTTCCCCCCCCCTCTCTCTCTCAGTCACACACAGACACACACAGACACACACACACACACACACACACACACACACACACACTGAGGAGGCTGAGGGAAATGTCCTTGTGTCGTTTTGAGAAGAGCCTCTCTTGGCAGCAGGGTGCCAGGCTATGGAGGCCTGATGGAAACCAGGTCTGATGCGTTAAGGACTCTTGATTGGTCTCCTCAAGCAAGCTCTCAGGGGAGTTCCCACGTGGCTGCCACGCTTCAGAGGCTCTCCTGGTCCCTGCTGTGGCTGGGGCAACAGCTGCACTGGGCGATCCCCCTCTGGCTAGACCACATCTCCGAGTGGCACGGGGCTCCCAAATCCATGGACAAGGAAGAAGAGGCATTGAAATGAATGAGCTGAATGGATCCAGAAATGATTGAAGGTCCATCTCTCGTTTTCTCCCTCGTTCTCTCATTCTCCCTCTCTCTCTCTCTCTCCCTCTCTCTCTCTCCAAACACACCCACACGCATACGCATGCAGATAGAGTAGGAAACAATAGTTAGGACGGGGATGGACAAATCCATCCTACGTCTCTCGTGAGCCAATATCTTGGGTGGGAGTGGGTTGGAAGTGCCAGCCTGGGATTGGATGCTTTTGCCGAGCAAAGTGGATCTGCATGCCGCACACGGGTGCAGGAGAACACCTGGGCAAGTCCATCCCCTCCAGACGAAGCATGTCTTTATCCTCATCACTTCCTCCTCGCCAGGGAATTCGGTCGGGTCCGATAGGCTAGGCTCGGCAATCTGGACGGGATGCACGGAGTCCTTCGGCCCGTCTCTTTTCCCGAGGGGCAGCACTCCCGAGCGGGACACCTTCTGTGGGGAGCGCTGAGACGCTCATGTGTTGGGGTGGAATGGTCAGGACTCCTTTCGGCTGGTCGCTGAGCGAAGTGGATCCACTGCAATTTCCCAACAAAGGGATCCCATTGGTCATGTCTATCCATCCTGTTTGGCTCCGCTTCTCCTCCCTTGGGTTCCAAGAAGAGGGACTAGACCTCGTAGCATCTGCTCCACGGAAGGAGGGCTCTGGCACCGCCGTCAAGGGCAAGGGTTTGGCTCTCGGACCTCCCCAATGCCAGGCATGCCCACAGCCTCGCCCTCCCATTTGGCAAGCACCATCTGGATGGCAGTCCAGGGCTTGCTTTCCTGGAAGACCGTTCCTGGGTGTCCCTGGTGAGATGGGAGAGGGCAGGGGCTTCCCATGGGCTGTGTGTCTCCCTCCCAGACCTCTTTCATTTCGTGTGAGCATTGCTCTCCGCAACACTCTGGCTGCCCATGGCACCGTTTTCTGCGCAGGTTGATTGCTGAGTCCGCTTCTGTTGGGGCGAAGGACAGCTGCTTGCTCAGCCAAGCATCTGTCCATGGACATCGAATGTCTTTCCACGTGTTGCTGTCGGGAAGAGGGCTGCCTGAAGCGAGTGGGGCGTTTCGCGCTGAGAAGAGACCCTTTGTCTGGGTCTATGGCCGTGAGGGGTAGCGCTGGGTCTGCCGGTGGTTCCAGGGTTCTTTTGGGGAGGCCCTGGATCCTGTGGTCCATCGCGGTTGAAGCAACGGACGTCCACGCCCACCCGGTGGGAGGGCCCCTTCTCTTGCACAGCCTGCCCAGGGGTTGTCCTGGAAAGGCGTCCTCAGGATGGCCATGGGGACAGGGCTGAGGAGGACTGTCGAGCTGGTTGGGGTTTGGACTTCTCTAGGCATGCGTGATGGTGTTCCTTTGTCTGGTGCTGGCTGCCGGCTGGCTATCTGGATTGGGCAGTGTTTCTTCAGGCCCCCTCCCCACCTGTGGCCTGGGTGGGTGGGTTTCTGTTCTCGTTCCTGGGTTCCGTGCTGGAGCTGATCCGTGTGGAAGCCCAGGGTGACCTGGGTTTTGGCATGCGCATCCAGGGGCTGTGAGGCTTCCCCGGGTGGTGCCCAAAGGGAGAGCGAATTGGGAGAGCAGCGATGCCAGGCGCTGGGCCTTGTCTCTCAAGAGGGCTCAGGAACCTCCCTTCGTCTTTCCCAGGGAGGCTGGGCTCTTCTTTCTTCGCAGCTGGCGAGATGATGGGAGCTCGAGCCAGGCCGGGCATCTGCAGGCCGCTCTCTTGACGGATCCACCAAAGCTCTGCCTGAGCTTCCTTCCGGCCCCCTGGGGAGAAGGGCTGATTGGGTCGGTTTTGTGTGGTTGGGAGACTCTGTGCCTTGGGAAGCACAAATGGGGATCCAGAGCAGGCACACTCCAGGTGGGGTCAAGAACCTTTGGAAACAAAGGGAGAAAGCGAGACCTGGCCAGATGAACCAAGCCAGAAGGAAAGAATCGAGGCAAGACCTCATGGCAAGGAGTGTGGAATCCCAGGGGCATCATGAAGGGGGAAAACGACTCGTTCCATGCTTCCACACCTGTCTTCCTAACTCCATATGGGCCAGGCTCTATCCACCCGGTAGCAGGCTGGCACACCCTGATGGATTGGGAGCTCAGGATTTCCACGGCGAGGCATGGCCTAGGTGGGCATCGGCACGAAGAACGCCTTTGAGAGAGGGAGCTAGAGCCCAGGTGGAAGGGCCCTTCTTGGCGGGGGATGGGGCCCCCACCCTCGTCTGGGCCCCAGCCCAAGCAGCCCCGGGGACTGCTGAGCCCGAGAGAGAAGGCCAGCCTGAGAGGGGCTGTTCGAGCCTATGTCCACACGAGGGCGCCAGGGCCCCTCCCGGCCCCAGGTGCAGCTCCGAGGCTCTAGGAGGTGGGAGTGGCAAGGCTCCAAAGGCGCAGGCTCCAGGTCGGGGGCGGGGGCGGATGGAGGCATGAGCGGGACGCACCCACAGCAGGCACTCCGAGGATGTGCAGGGGTTTCCTGGGCACCAGGGACTGTCTCCTCCGAGACCCCTCCTGTCAGGCGCAGGGCGGAGGTGTGCCTTCCGGATTTGGAGGTGGGTTCGCCGCCTGGTTGGGTGGCAGTGGGTTTGGAAGGCTTGAAACAGGCCCTGGGCTTTGGCGTGCTTGGGGTTCCTTCGAGGCAGGCGCCCAGTCACACACAGCCTCAGGATTGGGCCGCCAGCTGGCCCTGGTCAAGCCCTCCGCATCAGGGCTTCAGGTAGGTGAGAAGGAGTGTGGTGCTGAGGAATCCAGGGGGGGCTTCGGGGGCAAGAGTGTTGTTAGCTGGGCTCATCCGCCTGGTTCCCTCCCTCTCTCTTTCTCTCTCTCTCTCTCTCTCTCTCTCACACACACACACACACACACACACACTGAGGAGGCTGAGGGAAATGTCCTTGTGTCGTTTTGAGAAGAGCCTCTCTTGGCAGCAGGGTGCCAGGCTATGGAGGCCTGATGGAAACCAGGTCTGATGCGTTAAGGACTCTTGATTGGTCTCCTCAAGCAAGCTCTCAGGGGAGTTCCCACGTGGCTGCCAAGCTTCAGAGGCTCTCCTGGTCCCTGCTGTGGCTGGGGCAAGAGCTGCACTGGGCGATCCCCCTCTGGCTAGACCACATCTCCGAGTGGCACGGGGCTCCCAAATCCATGGACAAGGAAGAAGAGGCATTGAAATGAATGAGCTGAATGGATCCAGAAATGATTGAAGGTCCATCTCTCGTTTTCTCCCTCGTTCTCTCATTCTCCCTCTCTCTCTCTCTCTCCCTCTCTCTCTCTCCAAACACACCCACACGCATACGCATGCAGATAGAGTAGGAAACAATAGTTAGGACGGGGATGGACAAATCCATCCTACGTCTCTCGTGAGCCAATATCTTGGGTGGGAGTGGGTTGGAAGTGCCAGCCTGGGATTGGATGCTTTTGCCGAGCAAAGTGGATCTGCATGCCGCACACGGGTGCAGGAGAACACCTGGGCAAGTCCATCCCCTCCAGACGAAGCATGTCTTTATCCTCATCACTTCCTCCTCGCCAGGGAATTCGGTCGGGTCCGATAGGCTAGGCTCGGCAATCTGGACGGGATGCACGGAGTCCTTCGGCCCGTCTCTTTTCCCGAGGGGCAGCACTCCCGAGCGGGACACCTTCTGTGGGGAGCGCTGAGACGCTCATGTGTTGGGGTGGAATGGTCAGGACTCCTTTCGGCTGGTCGCTGAGCGAAGTGGATCCACTGCAATTTCCCAACAAAGGGATCCCATTGGTCATGTCTATCCATCCTGTTTGGTTCCGCTTCTCCTCCCTTGGGTTCCAAGAAGAGGGACTAGACCTCGTAGCATCTGCTCCACGGAAGGAGGGCTCTGGCACCGCCGTCAAGGGCAAGGGTTTGGCTCTCGGACCTCCCCAATGCCAGGCATGCCCACAGCCTCGCCCTCCCATTTGGCAAGCACCATCTGGATGGCAGTCCAGGGCTTGCTTTCCTGGAAGACCGTTCCTGGGTGTCCCTGGTGAGATGGGAGAGGGCAGGGGCTTCCCATGGGCTGTGTGTCTCCCTCCCAGACCTCTTTCATTTCGTGTGAGCATTGCTCTCCGCAACACTCTGGCTGCCCATGGCACCGTTTTCTGCGCAGGTTGATTGCTGAGTCCGCTTCTGTTGGGGCGAAGGACAGCTGCTTGCTCAGCCAAGCATCTGTCCATGGACATCGAATGTCTTTCCACGTGTTGCTGTCGGGAAGAGGGCTGCCTGAAGCGAGTGGGGCGTTTCGCGCTGAGAAGAGACCCTTTGTCTGGGTCTATGGCCGTGAGGGGTAGCGCTGGGTCTGCCGGTGGTTCCAGGGTTCTTTTGGGGAGGCCCTGGATCCTGTGGTCCATCGCGGTTGAAGCAACGGACGTCCACGCCCACCCGGTGGGAGGGCCCCTTCTCTTGCACAGCCTGCCCAGGGGTTGTCCTGGAAAGGCGTCCTCAGGATGGCCATGGGGACAGGGCTGAGGAGGACTGTCGAGCTGGTTGGGGTTTGGACTTCTCTAGGCATGCGTGATGGTGTTCCTTTGTCTGGTGCTGGCTGCCGGCTGGCTATCTGGATTGGGCAGTGTTTCTTCAGGCCCCCTCCCCACCTGTGGCCTGGGTGGGTGGGTTTCTGTTCTCGTTCCTGGGTTCCGTGCTGGAGCTGATCCGTGTGGAAGCCCAGGGTGACCTGGGTTTTGGCATGCGCATCCAGGGGCTGTGAGGCTTCCCCGGGTGGTGCCCAAAGGGAGAGCGAATTGGGAGAGCAGCGATGCCAGGCGCTGGGCCTTGTCTCTCAAGAGGGCTCAGGAACCTCCCTTCGTCTTTCCCAGGGAGGCTGGGCTCTTCTTTCTTCGCAGCTGGCGAGATGATGGGAGCTCGAGCCAGGCCGGGCATCTGCAGGCCGCTCTCTTGACGGATCCACCAAAGCTCAAAGCTCTGCCTGAGCTTCCTTCCGGCCCCCTGGGGAGAAGGGCTGATTGGGTCGGTTTTGTGTGGTTGGGAGACTCTGTGCCTTGGGAAGCACAAGTGGGGATCCAGAGCAGGCACACTCCAGGTGGGGTCAAGAACGTTTGGAAACAAAGGGAGAAAGCGAGACCTGGCCAGATGAACCAAGCCAGAAGGAAAGAATCGAGGCAAGACCTCATGGCAAGGAGTGTGGAATCCCAGGGGCATCATGAAGGGGGAAAACGACTCGTTCCATGCTTCCACATCTGTCTTCCTAACTCCATATGGGCCAGGCTCTATCCACCCGGTAGCAGGCTGGCACACCCTGATGGATTGGGAGCTCAGGATTTCCACGGCGAGGCATGGCCTAGGTGGGCATCGGCACGAAGAACGCCTTTGAGAGAGGGAGCTAGAGCCCAGGTGGAAGGGCCCTTCTTGGCGGGGGATGGGGCCCCCACCCTCGTCTGGGCCCCAGCCCAAGCGGCCCCGGGGACTGCTGAGCCCGAGAGAGAAGGCCAGCCTGAGAGGGGCTGTTCGAGCCTATGTCCACACGAGGGCGCCAGGGCCCCTCCCGGCCCCAGGTGCAGCTCCGAGGCTCTAGGAGGTGGGAGTGGCAAGGCTCCAAAGGCGCAGGCTCCAGGTCGGGGGCGGGGGCGGATGGAGGCTTGAGCGGGACGCACCCACAGCAGGCACTCCGAGGATGTGTAGGTGTTTCCTGGGCACCAGGGACTGTCTCCTCCGAGACCCCTCCTGTCAGGCGCAGGGCGGAGGTGTGCCTTCCGGATTTGGAGGTGGGTTCGCCGCCTGGTTGGGTGGCAGTGGGTTTGGAAGGCTTGAAACAGGCCCTGGGCTTTGGCGTGCTTGGGGTTCCTTCGAGGCAGGCGCCCAGTCACACACAGCCTCAGGATTGGGCCGCCAGCTGGCCCTGGTCCAGCCCTCCGCATCAGGGCTTCAGGTAGGTGAGAAGGAGTGTGGTGCTGAGGAATCCAGGGGGGGCTTCGGGGGCAAGAGTGTTGTTAGCTGGGCTCATCCGCCTGGTTCCCTCCCTCTCTCTTTCTCTCTCTCTTTCTCTCTCTCTCTCACACACACACACACACACACACACTGAGGAGGCTGAGGGAAATGTCCTTGTGTCGTTTTGAGAAGAGCCTCTCTTGGCAGCAGGGTGCCAGGCTATGGAGGCCTGATGGAAACCAGGTCTGATGCGTTAAGGACTCTTGATTGGTCTCCTCAAGCAAGCTCTCAGGGGAGTTCCCACGTGGCTGCCAAGCTTCAGAGGCTCTCCTGGTCCCTGCTGTGGCTGGGGCAAGAGCTGCACTGGGCGATCCCCCTCTGGCTAGACCACATCTCCGAGTGGCACGGGGCTCCCAAATCCATGGACAAGGAAGAAGAGGCATTGAAATGAATGAGCTGAATGGATCCAGAAATGATTGAAGGTCCATCTCTCGTTTTCTCCCTCGTTCTCTCATTCTCCCTCTCTCTCTCTCTCTCCCTCTCTCTCTCTCCAAACACACCCACACGCATACGCATGCAGATAGAGTAGGAAACAATAGTTAGGACGGGGATGGACAAATCCATCCTACGTCTCTCGTGAGCCAATATCTTGGGTGGGAGTGGGTTGGAAGTGCCAGCCTGGGATTGGATGCTTTTGCCGAGCAAAGTGGATCTGCATGCCGCACACGGGTGCAGGAGAACACCTGGGCAAGTCAATCCCCTCCAGACGAAGCATGTCTTTATCCTCATCACTTCCTCCTCGCCAGGGAATTCGGTCGGGTCCGATAGGCTAGGCTCGGCAATCTGGACGGGATGCACGGAGTCCTTCGGCCCGTCTCTTTTCCCGAGGGGCAGCACTCCCGAGCGGGACACCTTCTGTGGGGAGCGCTGAGACGCTCATGTGTTGGGGTGGAATGGTCAGGACTCCTTTCGGCTGGTCGCTGAGCGAAGTGGATCCACTGCAATTTCCCAACAAAGGGATCCCATCGGTCATGTCTATCCATCCTGTTTGGCTCCACTTCTCCTCCCTTGGGTTCCAAGAAGAGGGACTAGACCTCGTAGCATCTGCTCCACGGAAGGAGGGCTCTGGCACCGCCGTCAAGGGCAAGGGTTTGGCTCTCGGACCTCCCCAATGCCAGGCATGCCCACAGCCTCGCCCTCCCATTTGGCAAGCACCATCTGGATGGCAGTCCAGGGCTTGCTTTCCTGGAAGACCGTTCCTGGGTGTCCCTGGTGAGATGGGAGAGGGCAGGGGCTTCCCATGGGCTGTGTGTCTCCCTCCCAGACCTCTTTCCTTTCGTGTGAGCATTGCTCTCCGCAACACTCTGGCTGCCCATGGCACCGTTTTCTGCGCAGGTTGATTGCTGAGTCCGCTTCTGTTGGGGCGAAGGACAGCTGCTTGCTCAGCCAAGCATCTGTCCATGGACATCGAATGTCTTTCCACGTGTTGCTGTCGGGAAGAGGGCTGCCTGAAGCGAGTGGGGCGTTTCGCGCTGAGAAGAGACCCTTTGTCTGGGTCTATGGCCGTGAGGGGTAGCGCTGGGTCTGCCGGTGGTTCCAGGGTTCTTTTGGGGAGGCCCTGGATCCTGTGGTCCATCGCGGTTGAAGCAACGGACGTCCACGCCCACCCGGTGGGAGGGCCCCTTCTCTTGCACAGCCTGCCCAGGGGTTGTCCTGGAAAGGCGTCCTCAGGATGGCCATGGGGACAGGGCTGAGGAGGACTGTCGAGCTGGTTGGGGTTTGGACTTCTCTAGGCATGCGTGATGGTGTTCCTTTGTCTGGTGCTGGCTGCCGGCTGGCTATGTGGATTGGGCAGTGTTTCTTCAGGCCCCCTCCCCACCTGTGGCCTGGGTGGGTGGGTTTCTGTTCTCGTTCCTGGGTTCCGTGCTGGAGCTGATCCGTGTGGAAGCCCAGGGTGACCTGGGTTTTGGCATGCGCATCCAGGGGCTGTGAGGCTTCCCCGGGTGGTGCCCAAAGGGAGAGCGAATTGGGAGAGCAGCGATGCCAGGCGCTGGGCCTTGTCTCTCAAGAGGGCTCAGGAACCTCCCTTCGTCTTTCCCAGGGAGGCTGGGCTCTTCTTTCTTCGCAGCTGGCGAGATGATGGGAGCTCGAGCCAGGCCGGGCATCTGCAGGCCGCTCTCTTGACGGATCCACCAAAGCTCAAAGCTCTGCCTGAGCTTCCTTCCGGCCCCCTGGGGAGAAGGGCTGATTGGGTCGGTTTTGTGTGGTTGGGAGACTCTGTGCCTTGGGAAGCACAAGTGGGGATCCAGAGCAGGCACACTCCAGGTGGGGTCAAGAACGTTTGGAAACAAAGGGAGAAAGCGAGACCTGGCCAGATGAACCAAGCCAGAAGGAAAGAATCGAGGCAAGACCTCATGGCAAGGAGTGTGGAATCCCAGGGGCATCATGAAGGGGGAAAACGACTCGTTCCATGCTTCCACACCTGTCTTCCTAACTCCATATGGGCCAGGCTCTATCCACCCGGTAGCAGGCTGGCACACCCTGATGGATTGGGAGCTCAGGATTTCCACGGCGAGGCATGGCCTAGGTGGGCATCGGCACGAAGAACGCCTTTGAGAGAGGGAGCTAGAGCCCAGGTGGAAGGGCCCTTCTTGGCGGGGGATGGGGCCCCCACCCTCGTCTGGGCCCCAGCCCAAGCGGCCCCGGGGACTGCTGAGCCCGAGAGAGAAGGCCAGCCTGAGAGGGGCTGTTCGAGCCTATGTCCACACGAGGGCGCCAGGGCCCCTCCCGGCCCCAGGTGCAGCTCCGAGGCTCTAGGAGGTGGGAGTGGCAAGGCTCCAAAGGCGCAGGCTCCAGGTCGGGGGCGGGGGCGGATGGAGGCTTGAGCGGGACGCACCCACAGCAGGCACTCCGAGGATGTGTAGGTGTTTCCTGGGCACCAGGGACTCTCTCCTCCGAGACCCCTCCTGTCAGGCGCAGGGCGGAGGTGTGCCTTCCGGATTTGGAGGTGGGTTCGCCGCCTGGTTGGGTGGCAGTGGGTTTGGAAGGCTTGAAACAGGCCCTGGGCTTTGGCGTGCTTGGGGTTCCTTCGAGGCAGGCGCCCAGTCACACACAGCCTCAGGATTGGGCCGCCAGCTGGCCCTGGTCAAGCCCTCCGCATCAGGGCTTCAGGTAGGTGAGAAGGAGTGTGGTGCTGAGGAATCCAGGGGGGGCTTCGGGGGCAAGAGTGTTGGTAGCTGGCCTCATCCGCCTGTTTCCCCCCCTCTCTCTCTCAGTCACACACAGACACACACACACACACACACACACACACTGAGGAGGCTGAGGGAAATGTCCTTGTGTCGTTTTGAGAAGAGCCTCTCTTGGCAGCAGGGTGCCAGGCTATGGAGGCCTGATGGAAACCAGGTCTGATGCGTTAAGGACTCTTGATTGGTCTCCTCAAGCAAGCTCTCAGGGGAGTTCCCACGTGGCTGCCAAGCTTCAGAGGCTCTCCTGGTCCCTGCTGTGGCTGGGGCAACAGCTGCACTGGGCGATCCCCCTCTGGCTAGACCACATCTCCGAGTGGCACGGGGCTCCCAAATCCATGGACAAGGAAGAAGAGGCATTGAAATGAATGAGCTGAATGGATCCAGAAATGATTGAAGGTCCATCTCTCGTTTTCTCCCTCGTTCTCTCATTCTCCCTCTCTCTCTCTCTCTCCCTCTCTCTCTCTCCAAACACACCCACACGCATACGCATGCAGATAGAGTAGGAAACAATAGTTAGGACGGGGATGGACAAATCCATCCTACGTCTCTCGTGAGCCAATATCTTGGGTGGGAGTGGGTTGGAAGTGCCAGCCTGGGATTGGATGCTTTTGCCGAGCAAAGTGGATCTGCATGCCGCACACGGGTGCAGGAGAACACCTGGGCAAGTCAATCCCCTCCAGACGAAGCATGTCTTTATCCTCATCACTTCCTCCTCGCCAGGGAATTCGGTCGGGTCCGATGGGCTAGGCTCGGCAATCTGGATGGGATGCACGGAGTCCTTCGGCCCGTCTCTTTTCCCGAGGGGCAGCACTCCCGAGCGGGACACCTTCTGTGGGGAGCGCTGAGACGCTCATGTGTTGGGGTGGAATGGTCAGGACTCCTTTCGGCTGGTCGCTGAGCGAAGTGGATCCACTGAAATTTCCCAACAAAGGGATCCCATTGGTCATGTCTATCCATCCTGTTTGGCTCCGCTTCTCCTCCCTTGGGTTCCAAGAAGAGGGACTAGACCTCGTAGCATCTGCTCCACGGAAGGAGGGCTCTGGCACCGCCGTCAAGGGCAAGGTTTGGCTCTCGGACCTCCCCAATGCCAGGCATGCCCACAGCCTCGCCCTCCCATTTGGCAAGCACCATCTGGATGGCAGTCCAGGGCTTGCTTTCCTGGAAGACCGTTCCTGGGTGTCCCTGGTGAGATGGGAGAGGGCAGGGGCTTCCCATGGGCTGTGTGTCTCCCTCCCAGACCTCTTTCCTTTCGTGTGAGCATTGCTCTCCGCAACACTCTGGCTGCCCATGGCACCGTTTTCTGCGCAGGTTGATTGCTGAGTCCGCTTGTGTTGGGGCGAAGGACAGCTGCTTGCTCAGCCAAGCATCTGTCCATGGACATCGAATGTCTTTCCACGTGTTGCTGTCGGGAAGAGGGCTGCCTGAAGCGAGTGGGGCGTTTCGCGCTGAGAAGAGACCCTTTGTCTGGGTCTATGGCCGTGAGGGGTAGCGCTGGGTCTGCCGGTGGTTCCAGGGTTCTTTTGGGGAGGCCCTGGATCCTGTGGTCCATCGCGGTTGAAGCAACGGACGTCCACGCCCACCCGGTGGGAGGGCCCCTTCTTTTGCACAGCCTGCCCAGGGGTTGTCCTGGAAAGGCGTCCTCAGGATGGCCATGGGGACAGGGCTGAGGAGGACTGTCGAGCTGGTTGGGGTTTGGACTTCTCTAGGCATGCGTGATGGTGTTCCTTTGTCTGGTGCTGGCTGCCGGCTGGCTATCTGGATTGGGCAGTGTTTCTTCAGGCCCCCTCCCCACCTGTGGCCTGGGTGGGTGGGTTTCTGTTCTCGTTCCTGGGTTCCGTGCTGGAGCTGATCCGTGTGGAAGCCCAGGGTGACCTGGGTTTTGGCATGCGCATCCAGGGGCTGTGAGGCTTCCCCGGGTGGTGCCCAAAGGGAGAGCGAATTGGGAGAGCAGCGATGCCAGGCGCTGGGCCTTGTCTCTCAAGAGGGCTCAGGAACCTCCCTTCGTCTTTCCCAGGGAGGCTCGGCTCTTCTTTCTTCGCAGCTGGCGAGATGATGGGAGCTCGAGCCAGGCCGGGCATCTGCAGGCCGCTCTCTTGACGGATCCACCAAAGCTCAAAGCTCTGCCTGAGCTTCCTTCCGGCCCCCTGGGGAGAAGGGCTGATTGGGTCGGTTTTGTGTGGTTGGGAGACTCTGTGCCTTGGGAAGCACAAATGGGGATCCAGAGCAGGCACACTCCAGGTGGGGTCAAGAACGTTTGGAAACAAAGGGAGAAAGCGAGACCTGGCCAGATGAACCAAGCCAGAAGGAAAGAATCGAGGCAAGACCTCATGGCAAGGAGTGTGGAATCCCAGGGGCATCATGAAGGGGGAAAACGACTCGTTCCATGCTTCCACACCTGTCTTCCTAACTCCATATGGGCCAGGCTCTATCCACCCGGTAGCAGGCTGGCACACCCTGATGGATTGGGAGCTCAGGATTTCCACGGCGAGGCATGGCCTAGGTGGGCATCGGCACGAAGAACGCCTTTGAGAGAGGGAGCTAGAGCCCAGGTGGAAGGGCCCTTCTTGGCGGGGGATGGGGCCCCCACCCTCGTCTGGGCCCCAGCCCAAGCGGCCCCGGGGACTGCTGAGCCCGAGAGAGAAGGCCAGCCTGAGAGGGGCTGTTCGAGCCTATGTCCACACGAGGGCGCCAGGGCCCCTCCCGGCCCCAGGTGCAGCTCCGAGGCTCTAGGAGGTGGGAGTGGCAAGGCTCCAAAGGCGCAGGCTCCAGGTCGGGGGCGGGGGCGGATGGAGGCTTGAGCGGGACGCACCCACAGCAGGCACTCCGAGGATGTGCAGGGGTTTCCTGGGCACCAGGGACTGTCTCCTCCGAGACCCCTCCTGTCAGGCGCAGGGCGGAGGTGTGCCTTCCGGATTTGGAGGTGGGTTCGCCGCCTGGTTGGGTGGCAGTGGGTTTGGAAGGCTTGAAACAGGCCCTGGGCTTTGGCGTGCTTGGGGTTCCTTCGAGGCAGGCGCCCAGTCACACACAGCCTCAGGATTGGGCCGCCAGCTGGCCCTGGTCAAGCCCTCCGCATCAGGGCTTCAGGTCGGTGAGAAGGAGTGTGGTGCTGAGGAATCCAGGGGGGGCTTCGGGGGCAAGAGTGTTGGTAGATGGCCTCATCCGCCTGTTTCCCCCCCCTCTCTCTCTCAGTCACACACAGACACACACACACACACACACACACACACACACACACACACACACACACACACTGAGGAGGCTGAGGGAAATGTCCTTGTGTCGTTTTGAGAAGAGCCTCTCTTGGCAGCAGGGTGCCAGGCTATGGAGGCCTGATGGAAACCAGGTCTGATGCGTTAAGGACTCTTGATTGGTCTCCTCAAGCAAGCTCTCAGGGGAGTTCCCACGTGGCTGCCACGCTTCAGAGGCTCTCCTGGTCCCTGCTGTGGCTGGGGCAAGAGCTGCACTGGGCGATCCCCCTCTGGCTAGACCACATCTCCGAGTGGCACGGGGCTCCCAAATCCATGGACAAGGAAGAAGAGGCATTGAAATGAATGAGCTGAATGGATCCAGAAATGATTGAAGGTCCATCTCTCGTTTTCTCCCTCGTTCTCTCATTCTCCCTCTCTCTCTCTCTCTCCCTCTCTCTCTCTCCAAACACACCCACACGCATACGCATGCAGATAGAGTAGGAAACAATAGTTAGGACGGGGATGGACAAATCCATCCTACGTCTCTCGTGAGCCAATATCTTGGGTGGGAGTGGGTTGGAAGTGCCAGCCTGGGATTGGATGCTTTTGCCGAGCAAAGTGGATCTGCATGCCGCACACGGGTGCAGGAGAACACCTGGGCAAGTCAATCCCCTCCAGACGAAGCATGTCTTTATCCTCATCACTTCCTCCTCGCCAGGGAATTCGGTCGGGTCCGATGGGCTAGGCTCGGCAATCTGGATGGGATGCACGGAGTCCTTCGGCCCGTCTCTTTTCCCGAGGGGCAGCACTCCCGAGCGGGACACCTTCTGTGGGGAGCGCTGAGACGCTCATGTGTTGGGGTGGAATGGTCAGGACTCCTTTCGGCTGGTCGCTGAGCGAAGTGGATCCACTGCAATTTCCCAACAAAGGGATCCCATTGGTCATGTCTATCCATCCTGTTTGGCTCCGCTTCTCCTCCCTTGGGTTCCAAGAAGAGGGACTAGACCTCGTAGCATCTGCTCCACGGAAGGAGGGCTCTGGCACCGCCGTCAAGGGCAAGGGTTTGGCTCTCGGACCTCCCCAATGCCAGGCATGCCCACAGCCTCGCCCTCCCATTTGGCAAGCACCATCTGGATGGCAGTCCAGGGCTTGCTTTCCTGGAAGACCGTTCCTGGGTGTCCCTGGTGAGATGGGAGAGGGCAGGGGCTTCCCATGGGCTGTGTGTCTCCCTCCCAGACCTCTTTCCTTTCGTGTGAGCATTGCTCTCCGCAACACTCTGGCTGCCCATGGCACCGTTTTCTGCGCAGGTTGATTGCTGAGTCCGCTTGTGTTGGGGCGAAGGACAGCTGCTTGCTCAGCCAAGCATCTGTCCATGGACATCGAATGTCTTTCCACGTGTTGCTGTCGGGAAGAGGGCTGCCTGAAGCGAGTGGGGCGTTTCGCGCTGAGAAGAGACCCTTTGTCTGGGTCTATGGCCGTGAGGGGTAGCGCTGGGTCTGCCGGTGGTTCCAGGGTTCTTTTGGGGAGGCCCTGGATCCTGTGGTCCATCGCGGTTGAAGCAACGGACGTCCACGCCCACCCGGTGGGAGGGCCCCTTCTCTTGCACAGCCTGCCCAGGGGTTGTCCTGGAAAGGCGTCCTCAGGATGGCCATGGGGACAGGGCTGAGGAGGACTGTCGAGCTGGTTGGGGTTTGGACTTCTCTAGGCATGCGTGATGGTGTTCCTTTGTCTGGTGCTGGCTGCCGGCTGGCTATCTGGATTGGGCAGTGTTTCTTCAGGCCCCCTCCCCACCTGTGGCCTGGGTGGGTGGGTTTCTGTTCTCGTTCCTGGGTTCCGTGCTGGAGCTGATCCGTGTGGAAGCCCAGGGTGACCTGGGTTTTGGCATGCGCATCCAGGGGCTGTGAGGCTTCCCCGGGTGGTGCCCAAAGGGAGAGCGAATTGGGAGAGCCGCGATGCCAGGCGCTGGGCCTTGTCTCTCAAGAGGGCTCAGGAACCTCCCTTCGTCTTTCCCAGGGAGGCTCGGCTCTTCTTTCGACGCACCTGGCGAGATGATGGGAGCTCGAGCCAGGCCGGGCATCTGCAGGCCGCTCTCTTGACGGATCCACCAAAGCTCTGCCTGAGCTTCCTTCCGGCCCCCTGGGGAGAAGGGCTGATTGGGTCGGTTTTGTGTGGTTGGGAGACTCTGTGCCTTGGGAAGCACAAATGGGGATCCAGAGCAGGCACACTCCAGGTGGGGTCAAGAACCTTTGGAAACAAAGGGAGAAAGCGAGACCTGGCCAGATGAACCAAGACAGAAGGAAAGAATCGAGGCAAGACCTCATGGCAAGGAGTGTGGAATCCCAGGGGCATCATGAAGGGGGAAAACGACTCGTTCCATGCTTCCACACCTGTCTTCCTAACTCCATATGGGCCAGGCTCTATCCACCCGGTAGCAGGCTGGCACACCCTGATGGATTGGGAGCTCAGGATTTCCACGGCGAGGCATGGCCTAGGTGGGCATCGGCACGAAGAACGCCTTTGAGAGAGGGAGCTAGAGCCCAGGTGGAAGGGCCCTTCTTGGCGGGGGATGGGGCCCCCACCCTCGTCTGGGCCCCAGCCCAAGCAGCCCCGGGGACTGCTGAGCCCGAGTGAGAAGGCCAGCCTGAGAGGGGCTCTTCGAGCCTATGTCCACACGAGGGCGCCAGGGCCCCTCCCGGCCCCAGGTGCAGCTCCGAGGCTCTAGGAGGTGGGAGTGGCAAGGCTCCAAAGGCGCAGGCTCCAGGTCGGGGGCGGGGGCGGATGGAGGCTTGAGCGGGACGCACCCACAGCAGGCACTCCGAGGATGTGCAGGGGTTTCCTGGGCACCAGGGACTGTCTCCTCCGAGACCCCTCCTGTCAGGCGCAGGGCGGAGGTGTGCCTTCCGGATTTGGAGGTGGGTTCGCCGCCTGGTTGGGTGGCTGTGGGTTTGGAAGGCTTGAAACAGGCCCTGGGCTTTGGCGTGCTTGGGGTTCCTTCGAGGCAGGCGCCCAGTCACACACAGCCTCAGGATTGGGCCGCCAGCTGGCCCTGGTCAAGCCCTCCGCATCAGGGCTTCAGGTCGGTGAGAAGGAGTGTGGTGCTGAGGAATCCAGGGGGGGCTTCGGGGGCAAGAGTGTTGGTAGCTGGCCTCATCCGCCTGTTTCCCCCCCCCCTCTCTCTCAGTCACACACAGACACACACACACACACACACACACACACACACACACACACTGAGGAGGCTGAGGGAAATGTCCTTGTGTCGTTTTGAGAAGAGCCTCTCTTGGCAGCAGGGTGCCAGGCTATGGAGGCCTGATGGAAACCAGGTCTGATGCGTTAAGGACTCTTGATTGGTCTCCTCAAGCAAGCTCTCAGGGGAGTTCCCACGTGGCTGCCAAGCTTCAGAGGCTCTCCTGGTCCCTGCTGTGGCTGGGGCAACAGCTGCACTGGGCGATCCCCCTCTGGCTAGACCACATCTCCGAGTGGCACGGGGCTCCCAAATCCATGGACAAGGAAGAAGAGGCATTGAAATGAATGAGCTGAATGGATCCAGAAATGATTGAAGGTCCATCTCTCGTTTTCTCCCTCGTTCTCTCATTCTCCCTCTCTCTCTCTCTCTCCCTCTCTCTCTCTCCAAACACACCCACACGCATACGCATGCAGATAGAGTAGGAAACAATAGTTAGGACGGGGATGGACAAATCCATCCTACGTCTCTCGTGAGCCAATATCTTGGGTGGGAGTGGGTTGGAAGTGCCAGCCTGGGATTGGATGCTTTTGCCGAGCAAAGTGGATCTGCATGCCGCACACGGGTGCAGGAGAACACCTGGGCAAGTCAATCCCCTCCAGACGAAGCATGTCTTTATCCTCATCACTTCCTCCTCGCCAGGGAATTCGGTCGGGTCCGATAGGCTAGGCTCGGCAATCTGGACGGGATGCACGGAGTCCTTCGGCCCGTCTCTTTTCCCGAGGGGCAGCACTCCCGAGCGGGACACCTTCTGTGGGGAGCGCTGAGACGCTCATGTGTTGGGGTGGAATGGTCAGGACTCCTTTCGGCTGGTCGCTGAGCGAAGTGGATCCACTGCAATTTCCCAACAAAGGGATCCCATTGGTCATGTCTATCCATCCTGTTTGGCTCCGCTTCTCCTCCCTTGGGTTCCAAGAAGAGGGACTAGACCTCGTAGCATCTGCTCCACGGAAGGAGGGCTCTGGCACCGCCGTCAAGGGCAAGGGTTTGGCTCTCGGACCTCCCCAATGCCAGGCATGCCCACAGCCTCGCCCTCCCATTTGGCAAGCACCATCTGGATGGCAGTCCAGGGCTTGCTTTCCTGGAAGACCGTTCCTGGGTGTCCCTGGTGAGATGGGAGAGGGCAGGGGCTTCCCATGGGCTGTGTGTCTCCCTCCCAGACCTCTTTCCTTTCGTGTGAGCATTGCTCTCCGCAACACTCTGGCTGCCCATGGCACCGTTTTCTGCGCAGGTTGATTGCTGAGTCCGCTTGTGTTGGGGCGAAGGACAGCTGCTTGCTCAGCCAAGCATCTGTCCATGGACATCGAATGTCTTTCCACGTGTTGCTGTCGGGAAGAGGGCTGCCTGAAGCGAGTGGGGCGTTTCGCGCTGAGAAGAGACCCTTTGTCTGGGTCTATGGCCGTGAGGGGTAGCGCTGGGTCTGCCGGTGGTTCCAGGGTTCTTTTGGGGAGGCCCTGGATCCTGTGGTCCATCGCGGTTGAAGCAACGGACGTCCACGCCCACCCGGTGGGAGGGCCCCTTCTCTTGCACAGCCTGCCCAGGGGTTGTCCTGGAAAGGCGTCCTCAGGATGGCCATGGGGACAGGGCTGAGGAGGACTGTCGAGCTGGTTGGGGTTTGGACTTCTCTAGGCATGCGTGATGGTGTTCCTTTGTCTGGTGCTGGCTGCCGGCTGGCTATCTGGATTGGGCAGTGTTTCTTCAGGCCCCCTCCCCACCTGTGGCCTGGGTGGGTGGGTTTCTGTTCTCGTTCCTGGGTTCCGTGCTGGAGCTGATCCGTGTGGAAGCCCAGGGTGACCTGGGTTTTGGCATGCGCATCCAGGGGCTGTGAGGCTTCCCCGGGTGGTGCCCAAAGGGAGAGCGAATTGGGAGAGCCGCGATGCCAGGCGCTGGGCCTTGTCTCTCAAGAGGGCTCAGGAACCTCCCTTCGTCTTTCCCAGGGAGGCTCGGCTCTTCTTTCGACGCACCTGGCGAGATGATGGGAGCTCGAGCCAGGCCGGGCATCTGCAGGCCGCTCTCTTGACGGATCCACCAAAGCTCTGCCTGAGCTTCCTTCCGGCCCCCTGGGGAGAAGGGCTGATTGGGTCGGTTTTGTGTGGTTGGGAGACTCTGTGCCTTGGGAAGCACAAATGGGGATCCAGAGCAGGCACACTCCAGGTGGGGTCAAGAACCTTTGGAAACAAAGGGAGAAAGCGAGACCTGGCCAGATGAACCAAGACAGAAGGAAAGAATCGAGGCAAGACCTCATGGCAAGGAGTGTGGAATCCCAGGGGCATCATGAAGGGGGAAAACGACTCGTTCCATGCTTCCACACCTGTCTTCCTAACTCCATATGGGCCAGGCTCTATCCACCCGGTAGCAGGCTGGCACACCCTGATGGATTGGGAGCTCAGGATTTCCACGGCGAGGCATGGCCTAGGTGGGCATCGGCACGAAGAACGCCTTTGAGAGAGGGAGCTAGAGCCCAGGTGGAAGGGCCCTTCTTGGCGGGGGATGGGGCCCCCACCCTCGTCTGGGCCCCAGCCCAAGCAGCCCCGGGGACTGCTGAGCCCGAGTGAGAAGGCCAGCCTGAGAGGGGCTCTTCGAGCCTATGTCCACACGAGGGCGCCAGGGCCCCTCCCGGCCCCAGGTGCAGCTCCGAGGCTCTAGGAGGTGGGAGTGGCAAGGCTCCAAAGGCGCAGGCTCCAGGTCGGGGGCGGGGGCGGATGGAGGCTTGAGCGGGACGCACCCACAGCAGGCACTCCGAGGATGTGCAGGGGTTTCCTGGGCACCAGGGACTGTCTCCTCCGAGACCCCTCCTGTCAGGCGCAGGGCGGAGGTGTGCCTTCCGGATTTGGAGGTGGGTTCGCCGCCTGGTTGGGTGGCAGTGGGTTTGGAAGGCTTGAAACAGGCCCTGGGCTTTGGCGTGCTTGGGGTTCCTTCGAGGCAGGCGCCCAGTCACACACAGCCTCAGGATTGGGCCGCCAGCTGGCCCTGGTCAAGCCCTCCGCATCAGGGCTTCAGGTAGGTGAGAAGGAGTGTGGTGCTGAGGAATCCAGGGGGGGCTTCGGGGGCAAGAGTGTTGTTAGCTGGGCTCATCCGCCTGGTTCCCTCCCTCTCTCTTTCTCTCTCTCTTTCTCTCTCTCTCTCACACACACACACACACACACACACTGAGGAGGCTGAGGGAAATGTCCTTGTGTCGTTTTGAGAAGAGCCTCTCTTGGCAGCAGGGTGCCAGGCTATGGAGGCCTGATGGAAACCAGGTCTGATGCGTTAAGGACTCTTGATTGGTCTCCTCAAGCAAGCTCTCAGGGGAGTTCCCACGTGGCTGCCAAGCTTCAGAGGCTCTCCTGGTCCCTGCTGTGGCTGGGGCAAGAGCTGCACTGGGCGATCCCCCTCTGGCTAGACCACATCTCCGAGTGGCACGGGGCTCCCAAATCCATGGACAAGGAAGAAGAGGCATTGAAATGAATGAGCTGAATGGATCCAGAAATGATTGAAGGTCCATCTCTCGTTTTCTCCCTCGTTCTCTCATTCTCCCTCTCTCTCTCTCTCTCCCTCTCTCTCTCTCCAAACACACCCACACGCATACGCATGCAGATAGAGTAGGAAACAATAGTTAGGACGGGGATGGACAAATCCATCCTACGTCTCTCGTGAGCCAATATCTTGGGTGGGAGTGGGTTGGAAGTGCCAGCCTGGGATTGGATGCTTTTGCCGAGCAAAGTGGATCTGCATGCCGCACACGGGTGCAGGAGAACACCTGGGCAAGTCAATCCCCTCCAGACGAAGCATGTCTTTATCCTCATCACTTCCTCCTCGCCAGGGAATTCGGTCGGGTCCGATAGGCTAGGCTCGGCAATCTGGACGGGATGCACGGAGTCCTTCGGCCCGTCTCTTTTCCCGAGGGGCAGCACTCCCGAGCGGGACACCTTCTGTGGGGAGCGCTGAGACGCTCATGTGTTGGGGTGGAATGGTCAGGACTCCTTTCGGCTGGTCGCTGAGCGAAGTGGATCCACTGCAATTTCCCAACAAAGGGATCCCATTGGTCATGTCTATCCATCCTGTTTGGTTCCGCTTCTCCTCCCTTGGGTTCCAAGAAGAGGGACTAGACCTCGTAGCATCTGCTCCACGGAAGGAGGGCTCTGGCACCGCCGTCAAGGGCAAGGGTTTGGCTCTCGGACCTCCCCAATGCCAGGCATGCCCACAGCCTCGCCCTCCCATTTGGCAAGCACCATCTGGATGGCAGTCCAGGGCTTGCTTTCCTGGAAGACCGTTCCTGGGTGTCCCTGGTGAGATGGGAGAGGGCAGGGGCTTCCCATGGGCTGTGTGTCTCCCTCCCAGACCTCTTTCATTTCGTGTGAGCATTGCTCTCCGCAACACTCTGGCTGCCCATGGCACCGTTTTCTGCGCAGGTTGATTGCTGAGTCCGCTTCTGTTGGGGCGAAGGACAGCTGCTTGCTCAGCCAAGCATCTGTCCATGGACATCGAATGTCTTTCCACGTGTTGCTGTCGGGAAGAGGGCTGCCTGAAGCGAGTGGGGCGTTTCGCGCTGAGAAGAGACCCTTTGTCTGGGTCTATGGCCGTGAGGGGTAGCGCTGGGTCTGCCGGTGGTTCCAGGGTTCTTTTGGGGAGGCCCTGGATCCTGTGGTCCATCGCGGTTGAAGCAACGGACGTCCACGCCCACCCGGTGGGAGGGCCCCTTCTCTTGCACAGCCTGCCCAGGGGTTGTCCTGGAAAGGCGTCCTCAGGATGGCCATGGGGACAGGGCTGAGGAGGACTGTCGAGCTGGTTGGGGTTTGGACTTCTCTAGGCATGCGTGATGGTGTTCCTTTGTCTGGTGCTGGCTGCCGGCTGGCTATCTGGATTGGGCAGTGTTTCTTCAGGCCCCCTCCCCACCTGTGGCCTGGGTGGGTGGGTTTCTGTTCTCGTTCCTGGGTTCCGTGCTGGAGCTGATCCGTGTGGAAGCCCAGGGTGACCTGGGTTTTGGCATGCGCATCCAGGGGCTGTGAGGCTTCCCCGGGTGGTGCCCAAAGGGAGAGCGAATTGGGAGAGCAGCGATGCCAGGCGCTGGGCCTTGTCTCTCAAGAGGGCTCAGGAACCTCCCTTCGTCTTTCCCAGGGAGGCTGGGCTCTTCTTTCTTCGCAGCTGGCGAGATGATGGGAGCTCGAGCCAGGCCGGGCATCTGCAGGCCGCTCTCTTGACGGATCCACCAAAGCTCAAAGCTCTGTCTGAGCTTCCTTCCGGCCCCCTGGGGAGAAGGGCTGATTGGGTCGGTTTTGTGTGGTTGGGAGACTCTGTGCCTTGGGAAGCACAAGTGGGGATCCAGAGCAGGCACACTCCAGGTGGGGTCAAGAACGTTTGGAAACAAAGGGAGAAAGCGAGACCTGGCCAGATGAACCAAGCCAGAAGGAAAGAATCGAGGCAAGACCTCATGGCAAGGAGTGTGGAATCCCAGGGGCATCATGAAGGGGGAAAACGACTCGTTCCATGCTTCCACACCTGTCTTCCTAACTCCATATGGGCCAGGCTCTATCCACCCGGTAGCAGGCTGGCACACCCTGATGGATTGGGAGCTCAGGATTTCCACGGCGAGGCATGGCCTAGGTGGGCATCGGCACGAAGAACGCCTTTGAGAGAGGGAGCTAGAGCCCAGGTGGAAGGGCCCTTCTTGGCGGGGGATGGGGCCCCCACCCTCGTCTGGGCCCCAGCCCAAGCGGCCCCGGGGACTGCTGAGCCCGAGAGAGAAGGCCAGCCTGAGAGGGGCTGTTCGAGCCTATGTCCACACGAGGGCGCCAGGGCCCCTCCCGGCCCCAGGTGCAGCTCCGAGGCTCTAGGAGGTGGGAGTGGCAAGGCTCCAAAGGCGCAGGCTCCAGGTCGGGGGCGGGGGCGGATGGAGGCTTGAGCGGGACGCACCCACAGCAGGCACTCCGAGGATGTGTAGGTGTTTCCTGGGCACCAGGGACTGTCTCCTCCGAGACCCCTCCTGTCAGGCGCAGGGCGGAGGTGTGCCTTCCGGATTTGGAGGTGGGTTCGCCGCCTGGTTGGGTGGCAGTGGGTTTGGAAGGCTTGAAACAGGCCCTGGGCTTTGGCGTGCTTGGGGTTCCTTCGAGGCAGGCGCCCAGTCACACACAGCCTCAGGATTGCGCCGCCAGCTGGCCCTGGTCCAGCCCTCCGCATCAGGGCTTCAGGTAGGTGAGAAGGAGTGTGGTGCTGAGGAATCCAGGGGGGGCTTCGGGGGCAAGAGTGTTGTTAGCTGGGCTCATCCGCCTGGTTCCCTCCCTCTCTCTTTCTCTCTCTCTTTCTCTCTCTCTCTCACACACACACACACACACACACACTGAGGAGGCTGAGGGAAATGTCCTTGTGTCGTTTTGAGAAGAGCCTCTCTTGGCAGCAGGGTGCCAGGCTATGGAGGCCTGATGGAAACCAGGTCTGATGCGTTAAGGACTCTTGATTGGTCTCCTCAAGCAAGCTCTCAGGGGAGTTCCCACGTGGCTGCCAAGCTTCAGAGGCTCTCCTGGTCCCTGCTGTGGCTGGGGCAAGAGCTGCACTGGGCGATCCCCCTCTGGCTAGACCACATCTCCGAGTGGCACGGGGCTCCCAAATCCATGGACAAGGAAGAAGAGGCATTGAAATGAATGAGCTGAATGGATCCAGAAATGATTGAAGGTCCATCTCTCGTTTTCTCCCTCGTTCTCTCATTCTCCCTCTCTCTCTCTCTCTCCCTCTCTCTCTCTCCAAACACACCCACACGCATACGCATGCAGATAGAGTAGGAAACAATAGTTAGGACGGGGATGGACAAATCCATCCTACGTCTCTCGTGAGCCAATATCTTGGGTGGGAGTGGGTTGGAAGTGCCAGCCTGGGATTGGATGCTTTTGCCGAGCAAAGTGGATCTGCATGCCGCACACGGGTGCAGGAGAACACCTGGGCAAGTCAATCCCCTCCAGACGAAGCATGTCTTTATCCTCATCACTTCCTCCTCGCCAGGGAATTCGGTCGGGTCCGATAGGCTAGGCTCGGCAATCTGGACGGGATGCACGGAGTCCTTCGGCCCGTCTCTTTTCCCGAGGGGCAGCACTCCCGAGCGGGACACCTTCTGTGGGGAGCGCTGAGACGCTCATGTGTTGGGGTGGAATGGTCAGGACTCCTTTCGGCTGGTCGCTGAGCGAAGTGGATCCACTGCAATTTCCCAACAAAGGGATCCCATTGGTCATGTCTATCCATCCTGTTTGGTTCCGCTTCTCCTCCCTTGGGTTCCAAGAAGAGGGACTAGACCTCGTAGCATCTGCTCCACGGAAGGAGGGCTCTGGCACCGCCGTCAAGGGCAAGGGTTTGGCTCTCGGACCTCCCCAATGCCAGGCATGCCCACAGCCTCGCCCTCCCATTTGGCAAGCACCATCTGGATGGCAGTCCAGGGCTTGCTTTCCTGGAAGACCGTTCCTGGGTGTCCCTGGTGAGATGGGAGAGGGCAGGGGCTTCCCATGGGCTGTGTGTCTCCCTCCCAGACCTCTTTCATTTCGTGTGAGCATTGCTCTCCGCAACACTCTGGCTGCCCATGGCACCGTTTTCTGCGCAGGTTGATTGCTGAGTCCGCTTCTGTTGGGGCGAAGGACAGCTGCTTGCTCAGCCAAGCATCTGTCCATGGACATCGAATGTCTTTCCACGTGTTGCTGTCGGGAAGAGGGCTGCCTGAAGCGAGTGGGGCGTTTCGCGCTGAGAAGAGACCCTTTGTCTGGGTCTATGGCCGTGAGGGGTAGCGCTGGGTCTGCCGGTGGTTCCAGGGTTCTTTTGGGGAGGCCCTGGATCCTGTGGTCCATCGCGGTTGAAGCAACGGACGTCCACGCCCACCCGGTGGGAGGGCCCCTTCTCTTGCACAGCCTGCCCAGGGGTTGTCCTGGAAAGGCGTCCTCAGGATGGCCATGGGGACAGGGCTGAGGAGGACTGTCGAGCTGGTTGGGGTTTGGACTTCTCTAGGCATGCGTGATGGTGTTCCTTTGTCTGGTGCTGGCTGCCGGCTGGCTATCTGGATTGGGCAGTGTTTCTTCAGGCCCCCTCCCCACCTGTGGCCTGGGTGGGTGGGTTTCTGTTCTCGTTCCTGGGTTCCGTGCTGGAGCTGATCCGTGTGGAAGCCCAGGGTGACCTGGGTTTTGGCATGCGCATCCAGGGGCTGTGAGGCTTCCCCGGGTGGTGCCCAAAGGGAGAGCGAATTGGGAGAGCAGCGATGCCAGGCGCTGGGCCTTGTCTCTCAAGAGGGCTCAGGAACCTCCCTTCGTCTTTCCCAGGGAGGCTGGGCTCTTCTTTCTTCGCAGCTGGCGAGATGATGGGAGCTCGAGCCAGGCCGGGCATCTGCAGGCCGCTCTCTTGACGGATCCACCAAAGCTCAAAGCTCTGCCTGAGCTTCCTTCCGGCCCCCTGGGGAGAAGGGCTGATTGGGTCGGTTTTGTGTGGTTGGGAGACTCTGTGCCTTGGGAAGCACAAGTGGGGATCCAGAGCAGGCACACTCCAGGTGGGGTCAAGAACGTTTGGAAACAAAGGGAGAAAGCGAGACCTGGCCAGATGAACCAAGCCAGAAGGAAAGAATCGAGGCAAGACCTCATGGCAAGGAGTGTGGAATCCCAGGGGCATCATGAAGGGGGAAAACGACTCGTTCCATGCTTCCACACCTGTCTTCCTAACTCCATATGGGCCAGGCTCTATCCACCCGGTAGCAGGCTGGCACACCCTGATGGATTGGGAGCTCAGGATTTCCACGGCGAGGCATGGCCTAGGTGGGCATCGGCACGAAGAACGCCTTTGAGAGAGGGAGCTAGAGCCCAGGTGGAAGGGCCCTTCTTGGCGGGGGATGGGGCCCCCACCCTCGTCTGGGCCCCAGCCCAAGCGGCCCCGGGGACTGCTGAGCCCGAGAGAGAAGGCCAGCCTGAGAGGGGCTGTTCGAGCCTATGTCCACACGAGGGCGCCAGGGCCCCTCCCGGCCCCAGGTGCAGCTCCGAGGCTCTAGGAGGTGGGAGTGGCAAGGCTCCAAAGGCGCAGGCTCCAGGTCGGGGGCGGGGGCGGATGGAGGCTTGAGCGGGACGCACCCACAGCAGGCACTCCGAGGATGTGTAGGTGTTTCCTGGGCACCAGGGACTCTCTCCTCCGAGACCCCTCCTGTCAGGCGCAGGGCGGAGGTGTGCCTTCCGGATTTGGAGGTGGGTTCGCCGCCTGGTTGGGTGGCAGTGGGTTTGGAAGGCTTGAAACAGGCCCTGGGCTTTGGCGTGCTTGGGGTTCCTTCGAGGCAGGCGCCCAGTCACACACAGCCTCAGGATTGGGCCGCCAGCTGGCCCTGGTCAAGCCCTCCGCATCAGGGCTTCAGGTAGGTGAGAAGGAGTGTGGTGCTGAGGAATCCAGGGGGGGCTTCGGGGGCAAGAGTGTTGGTAGCTGGCCTCATCCGCCTGTTTCCCCCCCTCTCTCTCTCAGTCACACACAGACACACACAAACACACACACACACACACTGAGGAGGCTGAGGGAAATGTCCTTGTGTCGTTTTGAGAAGAGCCTCTCTTGGCAGCAGGGTGCCAGGCTATGGAGGCCTGATGGAAACCAGGTCTGATGCGTTAAGGACTCTTGATTGGTCTCCTCAAGCAAGCTCTCAGGGGAGTTCCCACGTGGCTGCCAAGCTTCAGAGGCTCTCCTGGTCCCTGCTGTGGCTGGGGCAAGAGCTGCACTGGGCGATCCCCCTCTGGCTAGACCACATCTCCGAGTGGCACGGGGCTCCCAAATCCATGGACAAGGAAGAAGAGGCATTGAAATGAATGAGCTGAATGGATCCAGAAATGATTGAAGGTCCATCTCTCGTTTTCTCCCTCGTTCTCTCATTCTCCCTCTCTCTCTCTCTCTCCCTCTCTCTCTCTCCAAACACACCCACACGCATACGCATGCAGATAGAGTAGGAAACAATAGTTAGGACGGGGATGGACAAATCCATCCTACGTCTCTCGTGAGCCAATATCTTGGGTGGGAGTGGGTTGGAAGTGCCAGCCTGGGATTGGATGCTTTTGCCGAGCAAAGTGGATCTGCATGCCGCACACGGGTGCAGGAGAACACCTGGGCAAGTCAATCCCCTCCAGACGAAGCATGTCTTTATCCTCATCACTTCCTCCTCGCCAGGGAATTCGGTCGGGTCCGATGGGCTAGGCTCGGCAATCTGGATGGGATGCACGGAGTCCTTCGGCCCGTCTCTTTTCCCGAGGGGCAGCACTCCCGAGCGGGACACCTTCTGTGGGGAGCGCTGAGACGCTCATGTGTTGGGGTGGAATGGTCAGGACTCCTTTCGGCTGGTCGCTGAGCGAAGTGGATCCACTGCAATTTCCCAACAAAGGGATCCCATTGGTCATGTCTATCCATCCTGTTTGGCTCCGCTTCTCCTCCCTTGGGTTCCAAGAAGAGGGACTAGACCTCGTAGCATCTGCTCCACGGAAGGAGGGCTCTGGCACCGCCGTCAAGGGCAAGGGTTTGGCTCTCGGACCTCCCCAATGCCAGGCATGCCCACAGCCTCGCCCTCCCATTTGGCAAGCACCATCTGGATGGCAGTCCAGGGCTTGCTTTCCTGGAAGACCGTTCCTGGGTGTCCCTGGTGAGATGGGAGAGGGCAGGGGCTTCCCATGGGCTGTGTGTCTCCCTCCCAGACCTCTTTCCTTTCGTGTGAGCATTGCTCTCCGCAACACTCTGGCTGCCCATGGCACCGTTTTCTGCGCAGGTTGATTGCTGAGTCCGCTTGTGTTGGGGCGAAGGACAGCTGCTTGCTCAGCCAAGCATCTGTCCATGGACATCGAATGTCTTTCCACGTGTTGCTGTCGGGAAGAGGGCTGCCTGAAGCGAGTGGGGCGTTTCGCGCTGAGAAGAGACCCTTTGTCTGGGTCTATGGCCGTGAGGGGTAGCGCTGGGTCTGCCGGTGGTTCCAGGGTTCTTTTGGGGAGGCCCTGGATCCTGTGGTCCATCGCGGTTGAAGCAACGGACGTCCACGCCCACCCGGTGGGAGGGCCCCTTCTTTTGCACAGCCTGCCCAGGGGTTGTCCTGGAAAGGCGTCCTCAGGATGGCCATGGGGACAGGGCTGAGGAGGACTGTCGAGCTGGTTGGGGTTTGGACTTCTCTAGGCATGCGTGATGGTGTTCCTTTGTCTGGTGCTGGCTGCCGGCTGGCTATCTGGATTGGGCAGTGTTTCTTCAGGCCCCCTCCCCACCTGTGGCCTGGGTGGGTGGGTTTCTGTTCTCGTTCCTGGGTTCCGTGCTGGAGCTGATCCGTGTGGAAGCCCAGGGTGACCTGGGTTTTGGCATGCGCATCCAGGGGCTGTGAGGCTTCCCCGGGTGGTGCCCAAAGGGAGAGCGAATTGGGAGAGCAGCGATGCCAGGCGCTGGGCCTTGTCTCTCAAGATGGCTCAGGAACCTCCCTTCGTCTTTCCCAGGGAGGCTCGGCTCTTCTTTCGACGCACCTGGCGAGATGATGGGAGCTCGAGCCAGGCCGGGCATCTGCAGGCCGCTCTCTTGACGGATCCACCAAAGCTCAAAGCTCTGCCTGAGCTTCCTTCCGGCCCCCTGGGGAGAAGGGCTGATTGGGTCGGTTTTGTGTGGTTGGGAGACTCTGTGCCTTGGGAAGCACAAATGGGGATCCAGAGCAGGCACACTCCAGGTGGGGTCAAGAACCTTTGGAAACAAAGGGAGAAAGCGAGACCTGGCCAGATGAACCAAGCCAGAAGGAAAGAATCGAGGCAAGACCTCATGGCAAGGAGTGTGGAATCCCAGGGGCATCATGAAGGGGGAAAACGACTCGTTCCATGCTTCCACACCTGTCTTCCTAACTCCATATGGGCCAGGCTCTATCCACCCGGTAGCAGGCTGGCACACCCTGATGGATTGGGAGCTCAGGATTTCCACGGCGAGGCATGGCCTAGGTGGGCATCGGCACGAAGAACGCCTTTGAGAGAGGGAGCTAGAGCCCAGGTGGAAGGGCCCTTCTTGGCGGGGGATGGGGCCCCCACCCTCGTCTGGGCCCCAGCCCAAGCGGCCCCGGGGACTGCTGAGCCCGAGAGAGAAGGCCAGCCTGAGAGGGGCTGTTCGAGCCTATGTCCACACGAGGGCGCCAGGGCCCCTCCCGGCCCCAGGTGCAGCTCCGAGGCTCTAGGAGGTGGGAGTGGCAAGGCTCCAAAGGCGCAGGCTCCAGGTCGGGGGCGGGGGCGGATGGAGGCTTGAGCGGGACGCACCCACAGCAGGCACTCCGAGGATGTGCAGGGGTTTCCTGGGCACCAGGGACTGTCTCCTCCGAGACCCCTCCTGTCAGGCGCAGGGCGGAGGTGTGCCTTCCGGATTTGGAGGTGGGTTCGCCGCCTGGTTGGGTGGCAGTGGGTTTGGAAGGCTTGAAACAGGCCCTGGGCTTTGGCGTGCTTGGGGTTCCTTCGAGGCAGGCGCCCAGTCACACACAGCCTCAGGATTGGGCCGCCAGCTGGCCCTGGTCAAGCCCTCCGCATCAGGGCTTCAGGTCGGTGAGAAGGAGTGTGGTGCTGAGGAATCCAGGGGGGGCTTCGGGGGCAAGAGTGTTGGTAGCTGGCCTCATCCGCCTGTTTCCCCCCCCCCTCTCTCTCAGTCACACACAGACACACACACACACACACACACACACACACACACACACACACACACACACACACACACTGAGGAGGCTGAGGGAAATGTCCTTGTGTCGTTTTGAGAAGAGCCTCTCTTGGCAGCAGGGTGCCAGGCTATGGAGGCCTGATGGAAACCAGGTCTGATGCGTTAAGGACTCTTGATTGGTCTCCTCAAGCAAGCTCTCAGGGGAGTTCCCACGTGGCTGCCAAGCTTCAGAGGCTCTCCTGGTCCCTGCTGTGGCTGGGGCAAGAGCTGCACTGGGCGATCCCCCTCTGGCTAGACCACATCTCCGAGTGGCACGGGGCTCCCAAATCCATGGACAAGGAAGAAGAGGCATTGAAATGAATGAGCTGAATGGATCCAGAAATGATTGAAGGTCCATCTCTCGTTTTCTCCCTCGTTCTCTCATTCTCCCTCTCTCTCTCTCTCTCCCTCTCTCTCTCTCCAAACACACCCACACGCATACGCATGCAGATAGAGTAGGAAACAATAGTTAGGACGGGGATGGACAAATCCATCCTACGTCTCTCGTGAGCCAATATCTTGGGTGGGAGTGGGTTGGAAGTGCCAGCCTGGGATTGGATGCTTTTGCCGAGCAAAGTGGATCTGCATGCCGCACACGGGTGCAGGAGAACACCTGGGCAAGTCAATCCCCTCCAGACGAAGCATGTCTTTATCCTCATCACTTCCTCCTCGCCAGGGAATTCGGTCGGGTCCGATAGGCTAGGCTCGGCAATCTGGATGGGATGCACGGAGTCCTTCGGCCCGTCTCTTTTCCCGAGGGGCAGCACTCCCGAGCGGGACACCTTCTGTGGGGAGCGCTGAGACGCTCATGTGTTGGGGTGGAATGGTCAGGACTCCTTTCGGCTGGTCGCTGAGCGAAGTGGATCCACTGCAATTTCCCAACAAAGGGATCCCATTGGTCATGTCTATCCATCCTGTTTGGCTCCGCTTCTCCTCCCTTGGGTTCCAAGAAGAGGGACTAGACCTCGTAGCATCTGCTCCACGGAAGGAGGGCTCTGGCACCGCCGTCAAGGGCAAGGGTTTGGCTCTCGGACCTCCCCAATGCCAGGCATGCCCACAGCCTCGCCCTCCCATTTGGCAAGCACCATCTGGATGGCAGTCCAGGGCTTGCTTTCCTGGAAGACCGTTCCTGGGTGTCCCTGGTGAGATGGGAGAGGGCAGGGGCTTCCCATGGGCTGTGTGTCTCCCTCCCAGACCTCTTTCCTTTCGTGTGAGCATTGCTCTCCGCAACACTCTGGCTGCCCATGGCACCGTTTTCTGCGCAGGTTGATTGCTGAGTCCGCTTGTGTTGGGGCGAAGGACAGCTGCTTGCTCAGCCAAGCATCTGTCCATGGACATCGAATGTCTTTCCACGTGTTGCTGTCGGGAAGAGGGCTGCCTGAAGCGAGTGGGGCGTTTCGCGCTGAGAAGAGACCCTTTGTCTGGGTCTATGGCCGTGAGGGGTAGCGCTGGGTCTGCCGGTGGTTCCAGGGTTCTTTTGGGGAGGCCCTGGATCCTGTGGTCCATCGCGGTTGAAGCAACGGACGTCCACGCCCACCCGGTGGGAGGGCCCCTTCTTTTGCACAGCCTGCCCAGGGGTTGTCCTGGAAAGGCGTCCTCAGGATGGCCATGGGGACAGGGCTGAGGAGGACTGTCGAGCTGGTTGGGGTTTGGACTTCTCTAGGCATGCGTGATGGTGTTCCTTTGTCTGGTGCTGGCTGCCGGCTGGCTATCTGGATTGGGCAGTGTTTCTTCAGGCCCCCTCCCCACCTGTGGCCTGGGTGGGTGGGTTTCTGTTCTCGTTCCTGGGTTCCGTGCTGGAGCTGATCCGTGTGGAAGCCCAGGGTGACCTGGGTTTTGGCATGCGCATCCAGGGGCTGTGAGGCTTCCCCGGGTGGTGCCCAAAGGGAGAGCGAATTGGGAGAGCAGCGATGCCAGGCGCTGGGCCTTGTCTCTCAAGAGGGCTCAGGAACCTCCCTTCGTCTTTCCCAGGGAGGCTCGGCTCTTCTTTCGACGCACCTGGCGAGATGATGGGAGCTCGAGCCAGGCCGGGCATCTGCAGGCCGCTCTCTTGACGGATCCACCAAAGCTCAAAGCTCTGCCTGAGCTTCCTTCCGGCCCCCTGGGGAGAAGGGCTGATTGGGTCGGTTTTGTGTGGTTGGGAGACTCTGTGCCTTGGGAAGCACAAATGGGGATCCAGAGCAGGCACACTCCAGGTGGGGTCAAGAACCTTTGGAAACAAAGGGAGAAAGCGAGACCTGGCCAGATGAACCAAGCCAGAAGGAAAGAATCGAGGCAAGACCTCATGGCAAGGAGTGTGGCATCCCAGGGGCATCATGAAGGGGGAAAACGACTCGTTCCATCCTTCCACACCTGTCTTCCTAACTCCATATGGGCCAGGCTCTATCCACCCGGTAGCAGGCTGGCACACCCTGATGGATTGGGAGCTCAGGATTTCCACGGCGAGGCATGGCCTAGGTGGGCATCGGCACGAAGAACGCCTTTGAGAGAGGGAGCTAGAGCCCAGGTGGAAGGGCCCTTCTTGGCGGGGGATGGGGCCCCCACCCTCGTCTGGGCCCCAGCCCAAGCAGCCCCGGGGACTGCTGAGCCCGAGAGAGAAGGCCAGCCTGAGAGGGGCTGTTCGAGCCTATGTCCACACGAGGGCGCCAGGGCCCCTCCCGGCCCCAGGTGCAGCTCCGAGGCTCTAGGAGGTGGGAGTGGCAAGGCTCCAAAGGCGCAGGCTCCAGGTCGGGGGCGGGGGCGGATGGAGGCTTGAGCGGGACGCACCCACAGCAGGCACTCCGAGGATGTGCAGGGGTTTCCTGGGCACCAGGGACTGTCTCCTCCGAGACCCCTCCTGTCAGGCGCAGGGCGGAGGTGTGCCTTCCGGATTTGGAGGTGGGTTCGCCGCCTGGTTGGGTGGCAGTGGGTTTGGAAGGCTTGAAACAGGCCCTGGGCTTTGGCGTGCTTGGGGTTCCTTCGAGGCAGGCGCCCAGACACACACAGCCTCAGGATTGGGCCGCCAGCTGGCCCTGGTCAAGCCCTCCGCATCAGGGCTTCAGGTAGGTGAGAAGGAGTGTGGTGCTGAGGAATCCAGGGGGGGCTTCGGGGGCAAGAGTGTTGGTAGCTGGGCTCATCCGCCTGTTTCCCTCCCTCTCTCTTTCTCTCTCTCTCTCTCTCTCTCTCTCACACACACACACACACACACACACACACTGAGGAGGCTGAGGGAAATGTCCTTGTGTCGTTTTGAGAAGAGCCTCTCTTGGCAGCAGGGTGCCAGGCTATGGAGGCCCGATTGAAACCAGGTCTGATGCGTTAAGGACTCTTGATTGGTCTCCTCAAGCAAGCCCTCAGGGGAGTTCCCACGTGGCTGCCAAGCTTCAGAGGCTCTCCTGGTCCCTGCTGTGGCTGGGGCAAGAGCTGCACTGGGCGATCCCCCTCTGGCTAGACCACATCTCCGTGTGGCACGGAGCACCCAAATCCATGGACAAGGAAGAAGAGGCATTGAAATGAATGAGCTGAATGGATCCAGAAATGAGTGAAGGTCCATCTCTCGTTCTCTCCCTCTCTCTCTCTCCCTCTCCAAACACACCCACACGCATACGCATGCAGATAGAGTAGGAAACAATAGCTAGGATCTGGATATACAAATCCATCCAACGTCTCTCGTGAGCCAATATCTTGGGTGGGAGTGGGTTGGAAGTGCCAGCCTGGGAGTGGATGGTTTTGCCGAGCAGAGTGCATCTGCATGCCGCACACGGGTGCAGGAGAACACCTGGGCAAGTCCATCCCCTCCAGACGAAGCATGTCTTTATCCTCATCACTTCCTCCTCGCCAGGGAATTTGGTCGGGTCCGATGGGCTAGGCTCGGCAATCTGGACGGGATGCACGGAGTCCTTCGGCCCGTCTCTTTTCCCGGGGGGCAGCACTCCCGAGCGGGACACCTTCTGTGGGGAGCGCTGAGACGCTCATGTGTTGGGGTGGAATGGTCAGGACTCCTTTCGGCTGGTCGCTGAGCGAAGTGGATCCATTGCAGTTTCCCAACAAAGGGATCCCATCGGCCATGTCTATCCATCCTGTTTGGCTCCCCTTCTCCTCCCTTGGGTTCCAAGAAGAGGGACTAGACCTCGTAGCATCTGCTCCACGGAAGGAGGGCTCTGGCACCGCCGTCAAGGGCAAGAGTTTGGATCTCGGACCTCCCCAATGCCAGGCATGCCCACAGCCTCGCCCTCCCATTTGGCAAGCACCATCTGGATGGCAATCCAGGGCTTGCTTTCCTGGAAGACCGTTCCTGGGTGTCCGTGGTGAGATGGGAGAGGGCAGGGGCTTCCCATGGGCTGTGTGTCTCCCTCCCAGACCTCTTTCATTTCGTGTGAGCATTTCTCTCCGCAACACGGTGGCTGCCCATGGCACCGTTTTCTGCGCAGGTTGATTGCTGAGTCCGCTTCTGTTGGGGCGAAGGACAGCTGCTTGCTCAGCCAAGCGTCTGTCCATGGACATCGTATGTCTTTCCACGTGTTGCTGTCGGGAAGAGGGCTGCCTTAACCGAGTGGGGCGTTTCGCGCTGAGAAGTGACCCTTTGTCTGGGTCTATGGCCGTGAGGGGTAGCGCTGGGTCTGCCGGTGGTTCCAGGGTTCTTTTGGGGAGGCCCTGGATCCTGTGGTCCATCGCGGTTGAAGCAACAGACGTCCATGCCCACCCGGTGGGAGGGCCCCTTCTCTTGCACAGCCTGCCCAGGGGTTGTCCTGGAAAGGCGTCCTCAGGATGGCCATGGGGACAGGGCTGAGGAGGACCGTCGAGCTGGTTGGGGTTTGGACTTCTCTAGGCATGCGTGATGGTGTTCCTTTGTCTGGTGCTGGCTGCCGGCTGGCTATCTGGATTGGGCAGTGTTTCTTCAGGCCCCCTCCCCACCTGTGGCCTGGGTGGGTGGGTTTCTGTTCTCGTTCCTGGGTTCCGTGCTGGAGCTGATCCGTGTGGAAGCCCAGGGTGACCTGGGTTTTGGCATGCGCATCCAGGGGCTGTGAGGCTTCCCCGGGTGGTGCCCAAAGGGAGAGCGAATTGGGAGAGCCGCGATGCCAGGCGCTGGGCCTTGTCTCTCAAGAGGGCTCAGGAACCTCCCTTCGTCTTTCCCAGGGAGGCTGGGCTCTTCTTTCGACGCACCTGGCGAGATGATGGGAGCTCGAGCCAGGCCGGGCATCTGCAGGCCGCTCTCTTGACGGATCCACCAAAGCTCTGCCTGAGCTTCCTTCCGGCCCCCTGGGGAGAAGGGCTGATTGGGTCGGTTTTGTGTGGTTGGGAGACTCTGTGCCTTGGGAAGCACAAATGGGGATCCAGAGCAGGCACACTCCAGGTGGGGTCAAGAACCTTTGGAAACAAAGGGAGAAAGCGAGACCTGGCCAGATGAACCAAGCCAGAAGGAAAGAATCGAGGCAAGACCTCATGGCAAGGAGTGTGGCATCCCAGGGGCATCATGAAGGGGGAAAACGACTCGTTCCATCCTTCCACACCTGTCTTCCTAACTCCATATGGGCCAGGCTCTATCCACCCGGTAGCAGGCTGGCACACCCTGATGGATTGGGAGCTCAGGATTTCCACGGCGAGGCATGGCCTAGGTGGGCATCAGCACGAAGAACGCCTTTGAGAGAGGGAGCTAGAGCCCAGGTGGAAGGGCCCTTCTTGGCGGGGGATGGGGCCCCCACCCTCGTCTGGGCCCCAGCCCAAGCGGCCCCGGGGACTGCTGAGCCCGAGAGAGAAGGCCAGCCTGAGAGGGGCTGTTCGAGCCTATGTCCACACGAGGGCGCCAGGGCCCCTCCCGGCCCCAGGTGCAGCTCCGAGGCTCTAGGAGGTGGGAGTGGCAAGGCTCCAAAGGCGCAGGCTCCAGGTCGGGGGCGGGGGCGGATGGAGGCTTGAGCGGGACGCACCCACAGCAGGCACTCCGAGGATGTGCAGGGGTTTCCTGGGCACCAGGGACTCTCTCCTCCGAGACCCCTCCTGTCAGGCGCAGGGCGGAGGTGTGCCTTCCGGATTTGGAGGTGGGTTCGCCGCCTGGTTGGGTGGCAGTGGGTTTGGAAGGCTTGAAACAGGCCCTGGGCTTTGGCGTGCTTGGGGTTCCTTCGAGGCAGGCGCCCAGACACACACAGCCTCAGGATTGGGCCGCCAGCTGGCCCTGGTCAAGCCCTCCGCATCAGGGCTTCAGGTAGGTGAGAAGGAGTGTGGTGCTGAGGAATCCAGGGGGGGCTTCGGGGGCAAGAGTGTTGGTAGCTGGGCTCATCCGCCTGTTTCCCTCCCTCTCTCTTTCTCTCTCTCTCTCTCTCTCTCTCTCACACACACACACACACACACACACACACTGAGGAGGCTGAGGGAAATGTCCTTGTGTCGTTTTGAGAAGAGCCTCTCTTGGCAGCAGGGTGCCAGGCTATGGAGGCCCGATTGAAACCAGGTCTGATGCGTTAAGGACTCTTGATTGGTCTCCTCAAGCAAGCCCTCAGGGGAGTTCCCACGTGGCTGCCAAGCTTCAGAGGCTCTCCTGGTCCCTGCTGTGGCTGGGGCAAGAGCTGCACTGGGCGATCCCCCTCTGGCTAGACCACATCTCCGTGTGGCACGGAGCACCCAAATCCATGGACAAGGAAGAAGAGGCATTGAAATGAATGAGCTGAATGGATCCAGAAATGAGTGAAGGTCCATCTCTCGTTCTCTCCCTCTCTCTCTCTCCCTCTCCAAACACACCCACACGCATACGCATGCAGATAGAGTAGGAAACAATAGCTAGGATCTGGATATACAAATCCATCCAACGTCTCTCGTGAGCCAATATCTTGGGTGGGAGTGGGTTGGAAGTGCCAGCCTGGGAGTGGATGGTTTTGCCGAGCAGAGTGCATCTGCATGCCGCACACGGGTGCAGGAGAACACCTGGGCAAGTCCATCCCCTCCAGACGAAGCATGTCTTTATCCTCATCACTTCCTCCTCGCCAGGGAATTTGGTCGGGTCCGATGGGCTAGGCTCGGCAATCTGGACGGGATGCACGGAGTCCTTCGGCCCGTCTCTTTTCCCGGGGGGCAGCACTCCCGAGCGGGACACCTTCTGTGGGGAGCGCTGAGACGCTCATGTGTTGGGGTGGAATGGTCAGGACTCCTTTCGGCTGGTCGCTGAGCGAAGTGGATCCATTGCAGTTTCCCAACAAAGGGATCCCATCGGCCATGTCTATCCATCCTGTTTGGCTCCCCTTCTCCTCCCTTGGGTTCCAAGAAGAGGGACTAGACCTCGTAGCATCTGCTCCACGGAAGGAGGGCTCTGGCACCGCCGTCAAGGGCAAGAGTTTGGATCTCGGACCTCCCCAATGCCAGGCATGCCCACAGCCTCGCCCTCCCATTTGGCAAGCACCATCTGGATGGCAATCCAGGGCTTGCTTTCCTGGAAGACCGTTCCTGGGTGTCCGTGGTGAGATGGGAGAGGGCAGGGGCTTCCCATGGGCTGTGTGTCTCCCTCCCAGACCTCTTTCATTTCGTGTGAGCATTTCTCTCCGCAACACGGTGGCTGCCCATGGCACCGTTTTCTGCGCAGGTTGATTGCTGAGTCCGCTTCTGTTGGGGCGAAGGACAGCTGCTTGCTCAGCCAAGCGTCTGTCCATGGACATCGTATGTCTTTCCACGTGTTGCTGTCGGGAAGAGGGCTGCCTTAACCGAGTGGGGCGTTTCGCGCTGAGAAGTGACCCTTTGTCTGGGTCTATGGCCG
Organism: Sus scrofa; assembly: GCF_054392235.1. Classification (NCBI taxonomy): domain Eukaryota; kingdom Metazoa; phylum Chordata; class Mammalia; order Artiodactyla; family Suidae; genus Sus; species Sus scrofa. The sequence continues at coordinate 67,165,960 of NC_139394.1, forward strand.
TGAGGGGTAGCGCTGGGTCTGCCGGTGGTTCCAGGGTTCTTTTGGGGAGGCCCTGGATCCTGTGGTCCATCGCGGTTGAAGCAACAGACGTCCATGCCCACCCGGTGGGAGGGCCCCTTCTCTTGCACAGCCTGCCCAGGGGTTGTCCTGGAAAGGCGTCCTCAGGATGGCCATGGGGACAGGGCTGAGGAGGACTGTCGAGCTGGTTGGGGTTTGGACTTCTCTAGGCATGCGTGATGGTGTTCCTTTGTCTGGTGCTGGCTGCCGGCTGGCTATCTGGATTTGACAGTGTTTCTTCAGGCCCCCTCCCCACCTGTGGCCTGGGTGGGTGGGTGGGTTTCTGTTCTCGTTCCTGGGTTCCGTGCTGGAGCTGATCCGTGTGGAAGCCCAGGGTGACCTGGGTTTTGGCATGCGCATCCAGGGGCTGTGAGGCTTCCCCGGGTGGTGCCCAAAGGGAGAGCGAATTGGGAGAGCAGCGATGCCAGGCGCTGGGCCTTGTCTCTCAAGAGGGCTCAGGAACCTCCCTTCGTCTTTCCCAGGGAGGCTCGGCTCTTCTTTCGACGCACCTGGCGAGATGATGGGAGCTCGAGCCAGGCCGGGCATCTGCAGGCCACTCTCTTGACGGATCCACCAAAGCTCTGCCTGAGCTTCCTTCCGGCCCCCTGGGGAGAAGGGCTGATTGGGTCGGTTTTGTGTGGTTGGGAGACTCTGTGCCTTGGGAAGCACAAATGGGGATCCAGAGCAGACACACTCCAGGTGGGGTCAAGAACCTTTGGAAACAAAGGGAGAAAGCGAGACCTGGCCAGATGAACCAAGCCAGAAGGAAAGAATCGAGGCAAGACCTAATGGCAAGGAGTGTGGAATCCAAAGCCCTTATTGATGAATTAATCTGGGATGATTAGTATCATCCAGTAGTCTGGTATGGAGTTCCCTCCTGGTCGCTTGGATTTATAATGTCTTTTTTTTACTGCTCTGGCTGTTGCAAGAGCTGCATTGGCAGATCACACTTTAGCCAGACATCATCCCAATGTCGCAAGTGTCACCCAATGCATTTATAGAAGCATATATTGAGAACAATGAGCTGAATTGATAATGTTGTCAGTTAATTCATATATACATATATAAATAAAATATCTATATATATATATATATGTATATATATATATATATATACACACACTAACACAGGTATATATCATAGATATCTCTGCCGAAATCTCAGTGAATGGATAGTAAAGCAGTCATAAAGGCTCTTCTGACCCAATATCTCAGGTGGAATAAAGTTTTATGTCAAGCCTGGTGAGGTCCAGTGTAGGAGTGGATTCATTTCCTGGACAGTTGGTATCTGCATGTCACACATGGGTACAGAAAAATAACTGGGGATGTAAAAAAATAAAAATATAATAATGTTTTTACAGAAATTTCATACAAGTTAGGTACACCTTCTCTGAGGGTCCCTGAGCTGCTAATATTTTTGGTTTTTTGTATCATTTATTATTATCAATTATCACTGATTCATGTGATCATAAAGCAATCCCATCATACGTGTATGAACATATACCTTCTTACATTATCCTCCTTTTGCTTCCAAATAGTGTGGCTAGTTATACATCCTTGTGATAAGCAGCAGGAACTCTATGTCTTGCAGTTTTGGAGATATTTTGTTGAGCATGAGAGTTTGTCTTATTATCTATGTGGCTGCCAATGGCATTTTCTTGTCCCCCCCCCTTTTTTTAGCTGGGTACTCTTAAATTGGTTATTCTATTCTCTATGAATGAGCGATGGTGTTCCTTGTCCCAGTGCTGGATGCCCTGTATATATCTGGTTGTGGGAAAGTTCTATTCAGGTCTTTCCCCCTTTTTTTCATTTGAGTTGTTGGTTGTGTGTTTCTTTTGTTTGGTATCAGTTGTTGAACTGTTAATTCTGGAAGCCCATCCTGGGCTGGGTTTTGGGATGTGTATAAAGTACCTCTGCTGTGTACATGGTCAGATGCAAAAACTGTCATATTTTGGAGAGCAATTGAGAGAATTGTCTCTCAAGAGGTCTCATGAAACTGCATCCTTTTCTTTCCGTGGGAGCCTCTTCTCTTCTTTCTATGCAACTTGTATGAAAACGTGACCTAAAGCCAGATTTGGCATATTCAGGATGGTATATGGACTGTCAAAAAGAAAGCTCTCCTAGAGATCCCTTCTTGCCCCCTCAGTAGAAATTCTGTTTTTAGCACTGTGGTTGGTTTGGTAAACACTGTGACTTTATAACACCGATGGGGAGATATTTCATGTACCCTCCAGCTAGGGTCAATACATTTAGAAAGACAGAGGGAAAGAGCAAAACAAAAAAAAAAAATAATTAGGAAATAAGGACAGATTTTACGCTGTGAATGAAAGAATCACATTTTGGAAATTATGAAAAAAATCAAACGTTACATAACCACACACCTATATTCATAAATACATAAGTGCAGGGCTATATAAAAATGAAAGAAGGCTGGAATCACATCACTAGTCGGGAGAAGAGTGTTGACACAGCCAGGCATGGCCTCCAGGCTCTGAAAGACTTTAAGAGAGAAATAGCCCACATGGAAGGGCACTTCTTTGTCTTTCCTGAAAGCAGGGGATGGAGACCCATCGTGCATATTGGCCACAGAATTGAAGCCCTGGGGAGTGCTGAGTCAGAGAGAGGAAGAAATCCCAAGAGCGACTGTTAGAGCCAATGTCCACACGAGGGCGCCAGAGTCCCTTCTGGCCGCAGGTGCAGCTCTGAGGCTCTAACAGGTTACAGCTCCAAGGCTCAAAATGTGCAGGCTCAGAGATGGAACTGATGGTGTCTTGACTGGAACCCACAGCAAGCAAGCAGAAGATTTTTGGTTGTTTCCTGGGCACCAGGGTCTCTCCTCCCCAAGATGCCTCATGTCAGGCAGAGGGCACAGGAGTCCCTTCAGGATTTGGAGGTGGATTGGCAGCCTGGTTGGATGCCAGTGGCCTTGAATGCTTGAAGCATTCCCTGGGTTTTGGCATGCCTTGTGTGCCTCTAGGGATTGATGTAGTGGAGAAAGAGGGTGGTGCTGAAGAATCAGCGGGGGACTTTGGTGGCATTAGGGTGGTCAGCTGGGCTAATCCCTGTGCTCTTTTCCATCAGGAGCCTGGGGGAAATTTCCTTCTTGTCTTTCTACATGAGCATGGGGGTTTGAACAGAGAGGCATGGCTGATCCAGAAATACCTGGCTTGAGACTCTTTTCCAGAATTGGCGAGTGAAGCTTGACTTCAGGAACACTTGGCTTCTGGTTGTGCAAGGTAGAAGTGTTTAAAAACTGTGTTTCTTTGGGATGGTCTGTGATCTTCCCTGGGCCTTTTCTCTCCAGAAATCTCCTCCTCCATAAGCTCATTATTCCCTGCCACCTGAGCCTCTTCCTCCTCTGTCAACCCCAGTGACAAAGAATGCAGCCAAATCCAGGTAATGTGTAGAAATGCTGGATGATCTTTGGTTTCAAGCTGGTTCCAGGCCTGAAGGGTGCTGCCTGATTCAAATACTACATGCATGACTTCCAAAGGTGTGTATATTGTCTGAGTTTAAAGAGTGGGTGTGGATCAGTGTGGGGATAATTGCCCTGCTGAATTTGAGATAGTCATAACCGCACCTATAATGTATTTCAGTAGGCAGAGAGGGAGAGAAGGAAATTTCACTGGCAGGAGCAGCAGGCCAGAGCAGAGCAGGGTTCTTCTGAGGCATGCAGAGGAAGGGCTGGGAGCTGCTGTTAGAGCCCATGTCACAACAGATGACACTAGAGAACCAGCAGATACCCACCTGCAACCTCCCTTTCTGGACCTTCAGATTCAAATATAAAGTTGGAGATGGACTGTGGAAGCCAAAAGGGTGCCCAGAGCTGGTTCTGGGTTTCAGGGCACCTCCAAATCTCTGGAAAATTTGTCTCATCTCAAAAAAAGGGTCATAGTTCTGCAATGCATGTCAGGTTCAATTCCTCACTGCTCAGATGGCCCAATAGCTAGGGAATTGGACAGGCTGATTTGGGTCTGAGTCTCCTTTGTTTCTTTGTTTTTTGCTTTTTAGGGCAGCACTCACAGCACTTGTAAGTGCCCAGGCTAGAGGTCAAATTGGAGCTACAGCTGCTGGCCTATACCACAGCCACATCAACATGGGATCCAAAATATGTCTGTGACCAACACCACGACTTGCAGAAATGCCAGATCCTTAACCCACTGAGTGAGGCCAAGGAAAGAATCTGCAACCTCATGGTTACAAGTCGGATTCATTTCCACTGCTCCACAATGGGAACTCCTCCTGAAACAACTCTGGACCCAGAGACACCTGGCTTGCTTTTTGCCCATACAGTTTGCTAGGATCAGGCTGGTCCTTGTGAAATTGAGCTTCCAGGTATATGTATTTATTTTGAGTGCACTGTGTCATCCCAGTTGTTTTTGGGGTCAAGCTGTGCTCATACCCATGCCCTTCCTCTCTAGAGATTTCCTCATGCTTTTTATTCCCTCCCACCTGAGACTCTTCATTCTTTGCCAGACACTGGAAACAAAGATATCTGCAACAAGATAATGTGAATAAAGGCTAGGTGGTTCTTAGTTTCATGCTGGTTCCTAGGGCTTAAGAGAGCTGATTTTTTCAGAGCCTGCTCACATGTCTTATTAAGTGGGGTCATTGATTTCAGTTTGTGTGGTAATGTCATGGGGGGTGAGTGTCTTTCCCAAATGTGAGATAGTCATACCCCAGCCCATAGTGTGTTTCATTGCTCCAAAAGGGAGAACAGTAAGGACATCCTGCTGGCAAGTGCCCCAGGCCAGAGAAGATGAGGCTTCTGCTGAGGGAGGCAGAGGAAGGTCTGAGAGATGCTGCTGTTCGAGCATTTGTCCGCCAGCGGGCGCCAGAGCAGAGTGGAGCACTATGTACCTGCTTGTTTGTATCTCTGGGCTCAGAAGGAATTGGAGTTTCACTCATGGATCTTCAAGGGTGATTCCTGGAGCCTGGCATTTGTGTTCCTGGTACCGCTCACCCTGTGCTCAATTGGCCTCAACTCATTGAGGGGACAGAGTTCTGCCACCACTAGTCTAATTGAATTTTGCTCTGTTGGGGTGACCACAAGATGAGAGAAATGGACAAGTTTCCTGGGGTCTGAGTGTCCTTTGCTTGTTTGGCAGCAATTCTGGACCCAGAAACACCTGGCTTCAATGTTAGACTTGCAGATCGTTCAAATAACCCTGGTGGGGAGTTTGGCTTCTGGAAAGCTGGGATTCTGGTCATGAATGCAGTGTCCACCTGTGGTGGTTTTGGGGGCATGGGCTGTACCCATGGCTGGGTTTTTCTCTCCAGATTTCTGCACAACTTTCATCTTCCCTCTGCACTTGCCTGAGTTGCTGCAGCCTCTACAAGACAAATATTTGAAGGAAGTTCTCTCAATCCATGTAAGGTGAATCACAGTTGGGTTGTTGAGGACTCCAAGCAGACTCCCAGGGAGGAAGTCTGCCAATTGGAAGCCTGCTGCCCTGACATAAATAGCAGGGTTGTTTATTTCAGGGAGTGAGCTAAAGTAATGTGGGTTGAGTGGCTTGGAAAACTGTGAGAGTGTCATGCCCTGTATATCATGCATTTGAGTGTGATGAGTGGGAGTGGAGGAAATAAATCTCACTTGTGAGGAGTTCCTGTTGTGGCTCGGTGGTTAACAAATCTGAATAGGAACCACAAGTTTATGGTTTTGACCCCTTAGTGAGGAGCTCAGTGGGTTAAAGATCTGGCATTGGCATGAGCTGTAGTGAAGGTCGCAGATGCTGCTCAGATCCCCTGTTGCTGTGGCTCTGGCGTAGGCCAGAAGCAACAGCTCCAATTAGACATCTAGCCTGAGAACCTCCATATGCCACCAGCGTAGTCCCTAGAATAGACAGAATGACAGCTGCGGGGAGCCAAGGCGATGCTAGGACTCAAAAAAAAGACCTTGCCTGATGGCAAAAAATACCTGAAGGCAGGTTCCTAACCAGGGAAGGGAGCTCACCTGAATGGTACATGGCAAAGGTTGTCCTCTGGACAGGATGAAAGCCTGCCTGTGTGGTACAAGCTGAGGACAGGCCTCGGGTTACACAGCTCTCATTTTGATATTGATGAAAAAGAATTGGGGCTTTCTTGGGAAAACAATTTCCATGTTTGCACCAGAGAACATGGATTGTTTCTCAGGTGACCTACTCTTTCCTGTTGTTTCATTTGTTATTCAGGTTTCCTCAGGCTGTCCTGATTATTTCCTTATTATTCTTATTTTCCATTCTTAATTTCCTGTGGTGATTTGTGATTTAACAAAATTACTATAATAAGAATTTCATTCTATGGGACTCTCCCCTATTTAAATCCAACTTGATGAAACATAGTGTTTATCTACTAACCAGTTATACAGTAAACTTTAGAGTTAGTTTAATGAGGTTCATAAAAGTGAGACATATATTATTCTTGATCAAATGAAACCCAGCTGTGAGTTTTGTCCTTGTCTTTAGAAACTTTTAGTGGCAGCTGGCTAAGTTGATTTGTATTTTCTCACACTGTCTCCCTGCCAAGGACACTTTGAAGAGAGACACTATTCTAAAGACAGGATTTTTTTGTGTTTATAACTTCTTCAGCTTGTGGGAACTAGCTGGCCATGAGATGGTTTGTACTGGGTCTCCTCTTTCCCACATAATAAACTGTGTCTGTTTGTCCTTGAATTGTTCTCACTAAATTTAGTTAAAGATTTTAAAACATGACATATTGCTGCTGTACTATGTGACCAAAAAACAAGGTCTAATAGTTAACCAATGTACTTTTAACACTATGAACTAATTTGTAGTGAAAAACTCTCTATATAATTAACCATTTATGCAAATAAAATTTGAGCAGTCCACCGCCCTAAAAGAAGGGACAAAGAGGCTGTCTCCGTTCTTTTGCCTAAGCTGTCCATCTCTGATTGGGATGTATACTTCCTGGCTGCTGGAGCTGGCCTCTGGCAGACAGCAAGAAAGGGAAGGAAGGAAGGAGAGAGAAGAGAGACTAGGAGAGAGAAAGGTAGAAAGGTAGGAATTAAGGTAGGAAGGAAGGAAGGAAGAAAGGAAGGAAGGAAAGAAAGAAAAAAAGAAAAGAAAATCTCACTTGCAAGTGTTCCAGGCGAATGTAGAGCAGGGTTCTTCTGAGGGAGTCAGATTTGGTGTTAGGGCCCCTGCCCAGCAGATGGTGCCAGAGTGAGAGCAGAGTTCCTGCCCCACCCAACCACATCCCCTCCACAGCTCCATGGCTGCATCGACAGGCTCAGATTCAGAGTGGAAAGGGATTGGTGGAGGCCCAATACGTTCAGATATTTTCCTTTGGGTACATGGTTCAGTGGACACCGTGGACCAGTGTGCCTCAACTCAGAGAAGGACTGAGTTTCTTCCACCCTATCTCAGGTTCAATCTCTGGACAATCATGTGGCCCAATGTCTAGAGAGTTTGTCAGGCTCCCTGGGGCCTGAGTGCCCATTGCTTGTTTGAAGTACAACACTGGACCCAGAAATTCCAAAACATAAGTGTTTTGGAATCAGGATGCTGTGAAATTTGGTTTCTAGAAACTGGGGCCTTTTGTTATGAATGCAGCATATCAATGCACTTGTATAGTGGGGGCAGGTCTCAGCCTGCCCCTACGCCCTTTCACTCTAGGGATCTCTACATCCTCCTCTTTCCCACTCCACCTGAGCCACCTACGCCTCTTCGGGGGACCCTTGTGCCAAGAAACCTACCTTGATCCAGATCAAGTGAATGAAGCCTGGGATTCTGGATCTCAAGGTGGGTGCAGGGCTGAGGGGTGCTGATTGAGGCCAGCCAGCTCTGTTGATTTACCATTTAGGGTGTCTGATTTAGGGAGTGGGATGGTCTCAGTTGGGGTGAGTACTCTGACCAACTTTGAGATAGTCCTATGCCTGCCCATCATGCATTTCAGTGCACTGCAAGGGAGAGGAATCAGGAAATCAGGCTGGAATCTACCCAGGCCGGTGCAGACCTGGATTCTGCTGGAGAAGGCCTGGGAGTGGCTATTAGAGCAGATTACCACCAAATGGGGGCAGGGAACCAGCAGAGCCCCTCCCCCTGAGGTTACAGACCTCACCTCAGGCTCAGGGGCAAGGTTGAAAATGTGCCCCTGGCACCACAAGGAGGTGCCCAGAGCCTTCCATTTTGGTACATTTTGCCCCTGAACCTCTGGACCATTTAGCCTCCTCTGAGAGTGGGGAAATAAGTCTGCCATCACATCTATGGTAATTCCTTCCTGGTCACTTGGCCCAAAGGCTAGAGACTTTGACAGACTGGTCTGGGTTCTGAGTGCCCTCTGACTGTCTGGAGGCAGATCTCTGGATCCACAGGTACCTGGTTTGAGGCTTGGGTGTGCAGTTTTCTAGAATCACGATGGAGTGCAGCTTGACCTCTGGAAAAGTGGACTTCAGGTTATGAATATGACCAGATGATCTAAATGGCAGTTATCTTGGGATGTACAGTGCTGGTCTCTGTGCCTTTTCTCTCCAGAGATCTCCTCCACACCCCCCTCCTTCCCTCCCATGTTAGCCTCTACTGAATCCAGTGACAAGGAACCCACCCAAATCCAGGTGATATGAAAAAGGTTGGGTGATCTTGATTTCAAGTTGAGTCCAAAGTTGACAGTTACTGAGTCAAAAACTGCTCACTTGATTTCAATAGGGATGTGGGGGGGGCTGATTTCAAGGAGTGGGGTTGTGTCATGCCTGTGGGAAATTGCCCTGATGCCCTTGAGACTGTCATAACCCACTTGTCATGTGTTTCAGTAGGCAGAGAGTGAGAGGAATAAAAAGTCTTGCTGGAAGGTGTGCCAGGTCAGAGCAGAGCAGGGTTCTGCTGAGGAGGCAGAAGGGCTGGGAATTGCGATTAGAGCACATGTCCACCAGATGGTGACAGAGCACCAGCACAAACTCCCTCTCCCCTCGCCTGAGTCTCCACAGCTCCCTGGCTGCCGCTTAAGACTCAAATATATGTTGGAGATAGGTTGGTGGAAGCCCAATGTGGTGCCCAGAGCTGGGGCCTGGTTATAGGGCATTTCCAAGTCTCTGGACAATGTCCCTCCTCTCAGAAGAGGAGATGGAGTAATGCCATCACATCTCAGGTAAATTCCCTCACCATCCGGTGGCCCAATGCCTAGAGAGTTCGACAGGCTGTCTCAAATTTGAGTCCCCTTTGATTGTTTGAAGGTCCACCGCTGGACCCAGAATTCCCTGGCATGAATTTTGGCTATCAAGTTTGCTCATGTCAGGCTGGTCCACATAGCGTTGAGCTTCTAGAAAGCTGGCCTTCTCATTGTGAGTGTACTGTGTCAACCCAGTGCTTTTAGGGGGCAGGCTGCACTCATGCCCATGCTCTTTCTCCCTCCAGATCTCCTCAAACTTCTTCCCTCACACCCAAGTCTCTTCCTCCCCTAGGAGTCTCCTGGTGCATGGAACTGACCAGAAACTGGGTAATGTATATAAATCTGGGTCATCCCTGGCTTCACGCTGGATCCAAGGGCTGAAGGGTGCTGGTCAATGTGGAGCCTGCTCTCATGACTTACAAAATGGAGTGGATTTCAGGGTGTGGGGTGGTGGTGTGTTGGGTGAGGGTCTTGGCTGACTGTGACAGTGCACCTGACAGGGAGTGGAGGAAGAATATCATGCTGGAAATTGCCCCAGGCCGGGACACAGAGGAAGGTCTGAGAGTTGCTTTTATAGGACATGTCCTCCAGAGGGTGACAGAGCACCAGCAGAGCCCGCTGCATCTCTCTGCATCTCCAGGCTCAGATTGGATTGGAAAGGGACACATGGAATCCCAAGGAGGTGCCCAGAGCCTGGGGTTTGTTTTCATGGTGCTCTGATACTGCAGCCCAATGGGACTCCATTCAGTGAGGGGATGGAATTTTGCCATCAGGTATCTAATTCAATTCCTGCCAGTCAGGCAGCCAGAGTATTAGTGAATTTTACTGACTCTCCGGGGTCTTAAGGGTCCTTTTCTTGTTTGGAGGCTGGACCCAGAGAAACATGGCTTCAATCCTGGACATGCAGCTTTCAAATCAGCGTGGCAGGGTGTTTGAAGTCTAGAAACCTGAGTTTCAGGGTGTTAAGGTTGTATGTCTACACTTTCAGGGTGTGATCTGTGCTTATGGTTTGATTCTTTCTCTCCAGGGTTCCCCCAAAGCCTCTGTCTTCCTTCTGTAGCTGAGCTGCTTCAGCCTCTGTGGGACACTCATTTGAAGGAACCTGTCTAAATCCATGTAAGGTGAGTCATGGCTGGGTTGTTTAGGAGTCCAAGCTGAGTGCCAGGAAGGAAGGCTGCTGATGAAAGGCTTACTGTCCTAACTTAAATAGGAGGGTTGCTTCTTTCAGGGAGTTGGATAAAGTTGGGTGTGGTGACTGGCCTGGCTGACTGAGATTGTCACTCCATCATATGTAGTGCATCTGAGGGGGTCTAGAGAGATGTGGGCATGAAAATCCCATTAGCAAGAGCCCCAGGCCAGGGCAGAGCAGGGTTCTTCTGTGGGATGGAGAGGAAGAGCTGGGATGTGCTGTGAATGCCCCAGCCCACCAGATGGCACTCGAGCACTAGCAGAACCCCTTCTGCATCTCCAGGGGGGTACTTTCAAACTCAAATATATGGTTGGAGATGGGTTAGTGGAATCCACAGAAGGGCCCAGATCTGGAGCTGGGTTTCCGGGCATCTTCAAGTCTCTGGACAATGGGCCTCATCTCAGGAGATTGGCCTTAGTTCTGCCATCTCATCTCCAGTTCAATTCCTACATGGTCTGGTGCCCCAATGGCTAGGACATATGACAAGCTGTCTGGGGTCTGAGTCCCCTGTTTGGTTGCATGCACAAATCTGGACCCAGAATAACCTGACAAGAATTACAGCGGTACAGTGTGCTGGAACCTGGCTGGCACACATGGAGTTGGGTTTCTAGAAAGATGGCATTCTGGTCATGAATATACTTTGTCATCCTGATGCTTTTGGGGAGGCAGGCTGTGCTCACACCTGTGCTCTTTCTCTCTAGAGATCTATTTTTTCCCTCCCACCTGAGACTCTTCCTCCTCTGCCAGACACCTGTTCCAAGGAAGCTCCTGCAACAAGGTAAGATGAATCAAGCCTGGGTGGCCCTTGGGTTCTATCTGGATCCCAGGGCTTAAGGGTGCCGATTGCTTCAGAGCTGGCTGAAGTGACTTACAGAGCTGGGTCTTTGATTTCAGGGTGTGGGCTTGTGTCATGAAGGTTGAGTATCCAGGGTGACAGTGAAGAATCCTACTCCCACCGCAAGAGTGGATTTAAGTGTTCCTGAGAGGAAGAGGAGTAAGACATCTTGTTGGCCTGTGCCCCAGGTCAGTGCAGACCAGAGTTTTGCTGTGGGAGGCAGAGGAAGGGCTGAGAGTCGCTGTTAGAGCACATGTCCACCAGAGGACACCAGAGCCCCTCATCGCCTCTCTGCAGCTCCCTGTTTGTATCTCCAGGCTCAGAAGGGGATGGAAGAGGGACACATGGAACCACAAGGAGGGACCCAGAGCCCAGTGTTTGTTTGCATGGTGCCTCTGACACTGTGGCCCCATTTGCCTCAATGCAGGGAGGGGACACATTTCTGCCATTAAATATCTAATCAATTCCTATTTGGTTGGGTGGCCCCAACTTTAGGGAGTTTGATAGGCTCTCTGGTCTGTGTGTCCTTTGCTTGTTTGCAAGCAGAACTCTGGACCCAGAAACACCTGGCTTCAATGGTGGATGTTCAGTTTTCTAGAATCAGCCTGGTGGGGAGTTTGTCTTCTGAAAAGGTGGACTTCGGTGATGAATGGGGTGTGTCTGTGCTGTTGTATTTTGGGGGTGGGTGGGCTATGCTCTTTTTCTCCAAAGATGCCCACCACCTTCATATTTCCACTGTCCCTGAGCCACTTCCACCTCTGCATGACACCCATTTGAAGGAAGCTCTCTCCATCCACGTAAGGTGAATCACGGCTGGGTTGTTTAGTGTTCCAAGGTGAGTCCTGGATAGTTAGGCTGCTCATTCAAAGCCCACTGGCCTGACTTAAATAGGAGGGGTGCTGATTTTAGGGAGTGGATAAATGTGGGTGGGGTGAGGGGCCTGGCTGACAATGAGACAGTCTCTCCCCACCCATCATGCATTTGAGTGTGCTGAGAGGGAAAGCAGTAAGAAAGTCACCTGACAGCTTCCCCAGGCCTGGGCAGAGCAGGGTTCCTCTGTGGGAGGCAGATGAAGGGCTGAGACTTGCTGTTAGGGCCTCTGTCCACCAGCCTGAGCTGGAGCAATAGCAGAGCTTCCCCGACCCCCACCTACTCTCACCACAATGGCCATGTCACCAGTCTCAGACTCAGAGTGCAAATGGCTTGGTGGAGAACCAAGTGCGTACACAGACATTTGCACTTGGGTACTTGGTGCCTCCTATGCTGCAACCCAATGTACCTCAGCTCAGAGGAGGATTAAGTTTCAGCCACCGTATTTCAGGTTCAATCTATGCATGATCAGGTGGCCCAATGGTGGGAGAGTTTGACAGGCTGCCTTGGGTCTGAGTGCCCTTTGCTAGTTTGAAGCATATCACTGGACCCAGAAACCCCTGCCTTAAATCTTGGGCATGCAGAGTTGTTAATCAGCCTGGCATGATATTTGGCTTCTGGAAAGTTGGGCTTTTCTCAGGAATGCAGCGCATTAATGTGGTGGTGCTGTGGGGGAAGGTCTCAGCTTCTCCCTGTGCCTTTCTCTCTAGAGAGCTCCACCTCCTTCTTCCTCCTGTTCCACCTGAGCCTCCTCCTCCTCTGTGGGAGACCCTGTCAAGGAACCTACCTCAATCCAGGGAGTGTGAATGATGCCTGGGAAGTCCTGATCTCAAGCCAGGTGCAGGGCTTCAGGGTGCTGATGGAGGCCACCTGGTTCCCTTAACTTACTAAGGTGTCTGATTTCAGGGAGTTGGGTGGTCTCAGTTGGGGTGAGGGCCCTGGCTGACTCTGAGATAGTCCCCCCCATCATGCCGTTCAGTGCACTGTGAGGGAGAGGACTTAGGAAATCAGGCTGGCAAGGGGCCCAGGCTTCTGCTGTGGGAGGAAGAGGGAGGCTTGAGATTGTTAGAGTGATGGCCACCAGATGCACCATAGAACCAGAGTGCCCACCCCCTTCATCACCTGGACTTTACCTTCAGCCCCCCAGGCAAGATTGGTGATGGGCCCTTGGTCCGGTGGCCCAATGGCTAGAGAGTTTGCAGGCTAACTCGGGTCTGAGTCCTCTTGGAGGTTTGGAGGCACAACTCTGGACCCAGAAATACCTGGCTTGGATTTTGGCCCTACAACTTGCTAGAATCAGGCTGGTCCCTGTGGAATTGTACTTCCAGAAAGGTAGCCTTCTGGTTGTGAAGGTGCCATGTCAGTACAGTGGTTTTGGGTGCAGACTGTGCTCATACCTGTGCTCTTTCTCTCCAGAGATCTCCTCAAGCTTTTCCTTCCCTCCCAACTGATCCTCTCCCTCCTCAGCCAGACACCTGCTGCAGGGAGGTTACCTAAAACCAGGTAACTTTTACAAAGGCTGGATGGTCCTTGGTTTCATGCTGGGTCCCAGGGTTGAAGGGTGCTGACTGATCAGGGGCTGCTCACATGACTTACAAATGGTGTCAATGATTTCAGGGTGTGGGGTGAGTTCTGGCTCTGAGATTGTCATACCCCAGCCCATAGTGTACGTCTGTGCACTGAAAGGGAGAAGAGGAAGGAAATCACACTGGCAGTGCCCCCGGACACTGCAGAGCAGACTTCTGCTGTTGGAGGCTGTCAGGGTTCAGAGTTGCTGTTAGAGCAGCACATTCTAGTCAAAGGGCTCTAGAGAACCCCGGAGACCCTCCTCTCCTTCAGGCTGAAATACATGGTTGCCCATTGTATGATGAGACCCCATGGAAGTGCTCGGGGCTGAGATGGGGTTACAGGGTGCCTCTTATCATCTGGCCAATTACTTTCACCTCAGGATATTGGCATAATTCTGCTCTCACATCTTTGGTTCAAATTCAGTGTGTTTCTCTGATAAATGACCAGAAATTTGACAGACTCTCTGAGGGGACAAGCAAATACCTGGCTTGAATCTCAAATGTTCAGGTTTCTGAAACCAGGCTGACATCACACCCTCTCCTCTTGTGTGTTCAGTTTGCTGAGGAAGAGGAAGAGGACAGTCACACCAGTCTGTGCCCAAGACCAGTGCTTAAAACAGCAATGTCCAATCTTTAACACTGTTGTTTCTGGACCCAAAGGTCTGCCTCTGGAGAAACAGGGCCAGCTGACCCAGGGAGCCTGTCACACTCTGACCCTGGGGCACCGATTTTTTGTCATGCCCACCAGATGCTGAGGGCACAGTTGTGTCCCTTCCCTGAGGTGAGTCCATTTGGCCAGAGCCATAGAGGCTCCCTGTTTCCAGCCCCAAACCTATGAGCATGTTCTGAGTGTCCCACAGACCTTCAACTGCAGCTCTGAGCCTGGAGTCTCAGCCAGGCATCTGCACAGTGGCTCTGCCTGAGCTGGGGTTCAGCCTGGTGACCTTCAGTCTAACACCATCTCTCAGCCCTTCCACATGTTTCTTTTCCACCCTAGAAGCTACCTGGGTCTTGGGCCTGGGCAGCTTGATTTCACACTGGCCTTGGGCCTGGGTTGCTTGATTTCATTTCTCCTCAGCTGTTGAGCCACATGAGTATCTAGATACTGGGGTATTTCCCTCTCACAGCCTCCCTGGGTGCTCACCCCAACTTACCCCACCCCAACACATATCCCCACCATTGGGTACTGAGAGCCTTCTTTAAATCAGTCCCAGCTGCCTTCACTCTCAGGATCTTCTCTTAGTTGTGCTCCTTGAAACAGTGATTGCAGACAGGATATAGAGGTTCAGATGGAAGGGGAAGAAAGAATTCGGGGAGAACTCCTGAAAAATAAAGCACAGAGATTCCTGTCTGCCCCTCAAAATAGCACCACTTTCACAAGTTTCATTCATGACCACCAGCCCCTTTGGACACATGATGCCTTTACAGAGGCTGCAGGCTTGGTAATTGCAAGGCCAAGATTCAAACAGATATTGTGGGTCCAGTGTCCTTGCCCCTTGAGAAACAGAAACAAACCAACCCCAGAGAACACGTCCACCTCTCTGGTGCCTGGGCAGCCAGAGCTGGATGGACCTACCCCTCAGATGCAGAAAACACACGTCTTTCTTCTCCCTGATGTGAGTCTATTTGTGACAAAGAGTCAGTGGTGCCCTGTGAGCCATCTTAACACATCCTGCGCTCCCACTAACCCCTCTTGGCAACACCTCGTAGCCTGGAGGTGAAGCCAGTGGGCTTCAGATGGGCTTTGTCTGTGCTCTGGCACCGTCAGGAGGCCGTCTCCTCTAACACTGACTCTCAGCCTTTCCTCCTGTTTCCCTCAGCAGCCCCCCAGGGCTCTCCTGGCCTTGGACAGCTGCCAGCTTGATGGAATTCCTCCTCACCTTCTAAGCCAAGTGAAGTGCCCAGAGAGAGGGGCAATTCTCTCAAAGACTCCCAGCACACACCCCCACCCCAACTTAATGCATTAAAATCCTTTTAATTACCCTACTTTAATTCCTGAGAACCACCTTTAAGTCTGCTCCCTGAAACAGGGCTTGGGGACAGGAAAACGGGGCCCCAAAGAGAGGAGGGAATTTGGGGGAGGGGTCTTGAAGCGCAAAGCCTAGCGATTTGCACAGTCACCCAGTGGAACCAGCACCACTGTTATGTGATCCATTCATGACCACCAGCCCCTTTGCCTCATGACAATGACCTGGGGGGTAGGGCTTGGCAATTGCAAGGCCAAGATTCAAGACAGTCATTTTGGTTCCATAGTCCTGCCTCTGAGAAACAAAAAGCAATCTATCCCCAGAGAACCTTCCAAACTCTCTGGCCCCTGGGCCACCCAGGCAGGCTGGAAACGCCCATCAAATGCTGAAGGCACAGCCATGTCCCCTCCCTGAGGTGAAGCCTTTTGGGACAGAGTATTGGAGGCACCCCAATCACCCCCAAACCTATGAGCCTGTGCTGAGTGCACCCACATTCCTTCTTCCACTCAGGCTCTGAGCCTGAATGTGCTGCCAGGCAGCTGCAGAAGGTCTCCACCATGGCTCTGTGTGGCCTGGTGACCATCTGCTCTAACCCCATCTCTCAGCCCTTCCTCCCTGTTCCTGCAGCAGCCCCTGAAGCTACACTATCCTTGGGCCCTGGCTGCTTGATTTTATTGCTCCTCAGCCACCCAGCACAGTGAAGTACCCCAGACACTGGGTCCTTCTCAGTCTCCCAGAGCCCGCACGGAGCCTATCCGATCCTCAGACATTCAAACCCTCTGCCTTCTGTCCCACTGCGTCTTGAGTCTTTAAATCAATCCGCTTTCATTCGCAAGACCTGCCTTCAAGTCAGCTCCTTGGGATACAGAGGTAGAGGCCAGAAAAAAAAAGGCTCAGATGGAAAGTGAGGTTTGGGGAGACAGGGTCTTGAGGAAGAGACCCAGGGCTTCTCCAGCCACCCCCAGAATGAGCGCCGGGGCTCTAAGCTCTGTTCATGAGCACCCGCCCCTTTCACACGGGACGACCTCAGGAGGCTGGCGGCTCGGAACCTGTACGTCTGGGACTCAGGACACATATTTGCGAGTCCAGAGTCCTGCCTCTGAGAAAACAAAGGCTGTGTTTTCTCCCACCAACAGCTCACAGCCTTCACTTCTCATTCCCTTGGCGGCTAAGCAGGATGTGCTGGCGTCTGACCCCTGCCAGCTGGATGTCCTTCCTCCTCCCCTTTTAGCGCAAGGACTGCCCAGCAGCCAGGCCTTTCCTTCTCACAGGCGCCCAGCGCACTCACCTCGGCCGCCTCTGCCCCAAGCGTGAGAGTCCCCGCCTCCCCGCCTCTTGGTTCCCAAGCGCCTTGTTTATTTCAACCACCTGTGTTCAGGGCGGCTCCCAGAAACCCGCTTAGAAACAGGGAAAATCTCAAATGGAAGCACAGTTAGAAATGCAGGTAGAACTCTTGAGAGACAAGGCACATAGATTGGCACAGCTGCCACCAAAATATTGCCCCTTTAACATGCTCCATTCACAAACACCCACCTTTTTTTTTTTTTTTTTTTGGTTTTTTTAGGGCCACACATGGAGATTCCCAGGCTAGGGGTCCAATCAGAGCTACAGCTGCTGCCTATACCACAGCAATGCAGGATCCAAACTTTGTCTGTGACCTACAGCACAGCTCACAGCAACACCAGATCCCTAACCCACTGAGAGGCAAGGGATCCAACCAGCAAACCTCATGGTTCCTAGTCAGATTCATTTCCACTGTGACACATTGGGAACTCCCGCATTTTTTTTTAACATAACACTTCATTGGAGTTCCCGTCATGGCTCAGTGGCTAACGAATCTAACTAGGAACCATGAGGTTTCAGGTTTGATCCCTGGCCTCTCTCAGTGGGTTAAGGATCTGGTGAGCTGTGGTGTAGGTTGCAGACATGGCTCAGATCTTGTGCTGCTGTGGCTGCAGTGTAGGCCGGCGGCTGAGGCTCCGATTCGAATCCTAGCCAGGGAACCTCCATGTGCCATGGGAGCGGCCCAAGAAATGGAAAAAAGACAAAAAAAAAATAACACTTCATGGAGGCTCGAGGCTCCTGTAAGCCCAGGATTCAGACAGATATTTCAAATCTGGAGTCCTGCCTTTTGAGAAAGAAAAAGCAATTTGACCCCAGAGAACTTGGCAAACACTCTGGCCCCTGGGCTACCTGGGCTCGACATTCACATCAGATGCTGAAAGCACAGGCCTATCCCCACCCTGAGGTTAGGCAATTTAGGCCAGAGCATCAAAGTCACCCTGTAACCAACACCAACACACTGGGCACCTCCTGGGTGTCCTGCCAACCCATCTTCAACTTCAGCTCTGAGGCTGGAGGTGCAGCCAAGGAAGAGAAGAGGGACCTCCCTGTGCCCTGGTGCTGTCTGGTGGTCCTCAGCTCTAACATCAACTCACAGCCCTTCCACCTGTTTCCCTCAAACAGCCCCCCCGGGGGGGGGCCTGCACTGGCCTTAGACTCCTGCCAGCTGGATTTCATTCCTCCTCACACTCTGAGTGCTACACTCTGGCCTCACTCAGTGGGTTAAGGATATGGTGAGCTGTGGTGCAGGTTGCAGACATGCCTCAGATCTTGTGGTGCTGTGGCTGTGGTGCTATGAGTGCTTCTAGTGCTATGAAGGGCACTACAAACTGGAATGTTTCTCTTTCAAAGTCTCCTGGAGCACTCAGGCCAACCTACCCTACCCCAGTCCATTAAAACCCTCTGCCTCCCCACACACTGGGTCTTGAGTGTCTTAGAATCAATCATCCTACCTGAATTCATAAGAACTGCCTTCAGTTCTGTTCCCTGTAACGAGTCAGAGAGAAAAAAGAGACTCTAATGGGCAAGAAGGATGTTTGGCGAGGACTTTGAGAGAAAAAGCAGAGAAATTAGCATAGCAGCCCAGCAAAACCCACCCCTTTTCCATGCTCTGTTCACAACTACCAGCCAGGTTTTTTTACATGACACATTCTTGGAAGCTGGAGGCGTAAAGATTCCAAGTCCAGGATTCAGGACAGATATGTGTGGTCCAGAGTTCTGCCCCTTGAGAAACTAAGGTCAACCCGACCTTAGAGAACCTTTCAGACTCTCTACCCCTGAGGGCAACTGAACGACACTGGAAATACCCACCAGAGAATGAGGGCACACGTATTTCCCCTTCCTGAGGTGAGGCAATTTCGGACAGAGTGTCAGAGACACCCTGAAATTAACCCCAACTCTCTGGGCATGTCCTGGGGTACTTACCAACCCGAATTCAAACCCACCTCTGAGCCTAGAGGTGTGGACAGGGAGCTGCAGATGGGCTCTGCCTCTGCTCTGGCGCCATCTGGTGGCAGGCCCCTCTAATGACAACTCTTCATGCTTCCTGTTTCCTTCAGCAACCCACACCCAAGAAGGCACTGGCCTTAGTCACCTGCCAGCTTGATGTCTTCCTCCTCACATTTAAGTGCCACGATTTGCTCTGCAGACTGGGGGTATTTCTCAAAGTCTCCCAGGGCACTCATCCCAATGAAACCCACTGCAATACCTCAAAACCCTCTGCCTCCCTGACCACTGGCTCTTGATCACTTTAAGTCAATCAGCGTTCTTTCATTCATGGAACCTGCCTTAAAATCTGCTCCCTGTCAGAGGTTGGAGGCCAGAAAAAAAAAAGGCTCGGGGGAAATAGAAGTAAGTTAGGGATAATGTCTTGAGGGAAAAGGCACAACGATACAAACTGCCAGCCACCAAAATCGTCACAATATTTACCAGCCCCTTTTTCCACATGACAACTTTACAGAAGCCAGTGGCTTGCAAATGATCATTCCAGGATGCAAGACAGAGATTGGTGGGTCCAGAGTCCTGCCTCTTGAAAAACAAAGGCTGGTCTGACCCCAGAGACCTTGGAAAACTCTCTGGTCCCTGTGCTATCTGACCAGGTTGGGATAGCCAATCTGATGCTGAAGGCACACATATTTTTTCCTCCCAAGTTTCACCAATTGGTCCAGAAAATCAGAGGGGCCCATAAATTAGCCCCAGACTCTAGGCACCCAACTTTCAGCCCATCTCTGAGCCTGGAAGTGAGGCCAGGGAGATGCAGGGGGGCTCTGCTTGTGCTCTGGTGCCACCTGGTGGCCATCTGCTCTAACACCAACTCTCAGCCCTTCTAGCTCACGCCCCTGGGTCTGCCCTGGCCTTGTACAACACCCCCCCCCCCCCAGCTGGATTTGGTTACAGATCTCCCTTTCAACCCAAGGAGATGACCTACAGATGGAGTCATGACTTTCTCCAAGTCTCCCAGTGCACACCCCACCCTAGACCACCCACTACCTGGAATCTGTAAGAGGCCCCACATTTTCAATCCTGTGAAGAGGACTTAAAACAAACAGCACCCTTTAGACCTGTGAGCCAGACTTAAATCAGTAAACCTCCACCCCAATGAATGTTACAGGTTTTCAGATAGGTCCCACTAACAGGGTTGCGGTGGAGGAGGAAGAGGCTCAGATAGGAAGGGAAGCAGGACAATTGGGGAGGTCACCTGAGAGAAAAAAACCATAAAGGACCCCAAAGCTGACCACGAATCTATCATGAGGTTTCCACACTCCATTCATGAAGAACACACACCCCGTTTTTCTTCCATTTTTTCCCCTTTTAAGGCTGCAGAGTCATATGGAAGTTCCCAGGTGAGGAGTCAAAAAGGAGTGAAGGCTGCTGGTCTACACCACAGCTCAGAGCAATGCCAGTCTGAAAAACTGCACGCCCAATACTCCAGCCAGCTGCCTGCCTGCCTGCTGAGAGTTCTATTTCTCAGCCATCTGGACTCTGCAGACCTGTCTAACAATGTGGGCTTTGTGCTAGCTGAGCCGACTGAAGGTGACCCTGATATTTGGAAGGCAGAATCCTTTACCGGGTGTGCCAATTCAGACTGGCGTGTCAGCTGAAGCCTGTAAGTAACCCTATTTCAATGGACACCTCCTGGGGGATCCACTCATCCCCATCTCTAAGCGTGGATGTACCACTATCAAGCTGCTCCTGGGCTTGGACGATGTTTCAGCACCCTCTGGCAGACATTCTTTTTTTTCTCGCCTTTTTTTTTTTTTTTTTGGTTTTTAGGGCCGCACCTGCAGCATATGGAGGTCCCCAGGCTAGGGGTCTAATTAGAGCCACAGCCACGTCAGATCAGAGCCATGTCTGCAAACTACACCAGAGCTCTCAGCAACACTGGATCCTTAACCCACTGAGTGAGGCCAGGGATCGAACCTGCAACCTCATGGTTCCTAGTCAGATTCATTTCCAATGCTCCATGACGGGAACTCCCAGTCAGAAGTCTTGACAGCATGTCCAGTCATCTGGACCTCAGGCTCCCTGAGCTGTCTGAAAGTGACCCAGAGATGACAAGGTCTTTCCTATCAGGTGAGTTAATATAGACCCGAGAGTGAGAGGTGACCTGTAACCTAGCCCCCCTCACGAGGCAGACACCAGAGGGACCCAAACCACGGACTCACACTGCACCTCTGGGCTGGGACATGCCAATGCCAAGCCGCTGGGTGCGTCAGGCTCCTCGTCCTCTAGTGGCCATCACAACTCCCAGCCAGCCTCGTCCCACACTTCTGTCTCCTGACACCACCTGGTTCCGCGGGCACTGCCCTTAAGCACCTGGGAGCCTGGTGTGGTCCTCCCGTCTCTCTCAGACTCTGAGGCCTGTGGAGGACAGTATCTCCCTAAGTCCTCCACATGCCTCCCTGCTCCCTGTGTGTCAGCCCTCCTTTGAATCCATCGGGGGGACACACTTTGAGTCAGGCATCCTGATTTACCCACCCTGCCCCGCTTCACCAGCCTTCACTCTGTGTCACCTGGATTCAGGTAAGATGTGCCCTCAGTGGTGCTTGAAAGGCAGGAGAGGCACAGACGGAGGAAAATCTAAGGAACAATGCAGAGCACCCCCAAGAGAGAGGGCTCCTGCATAAGGACAGCCCGCCCGCCATAAGACGTCAGCTTTTACACACACTCTTCATTGACGACCAGCAGCCCAGCTCTCCAGAGGCCAAGCCCCCGCAGGCCCCAAGCCCCAGCTGGCCACCTGCGTGCTAACACTCCTACTTCTGGAGAACCCCAAGGCCCTGTGGGCCCCAGTGGCGCATACAATGATGTGGGCTTTGGGTTAGCTGAGTTGACTGAATGTGACCATGGCATTTGGGGGGCAGAACATGTTCCCTTTTACCGGGTGTGCCAATTCAGACTGGAGAGTCACCTGAGACCTGTACGTAACCTCTTTTCGAAGGACATCTCCTGGGGGATCCACCCATCCCCATCTTGAAACCCATCTTTGAACCTGGAGGTGATACTACCAAGCCTCTGCTGGGCTTGAAATGTGTTTTGGCGCCCTCTGGTGGCAATTCTCTCTAATGACAACTCACAGCCCTGCTTCCAGCTTCCTGAACAGGAAGGAATGCCCTTGGCTTGTGCTCCAAAAGGTGGATTTAATCCCTCCTCTCACTCTAAGAACAATCCTGCTCATTCTAGGGGCATTATCATTCTCTTAAAGTCAGCTATGGCATTCACTCCTCCCAATCCTTCCCCACCCGTCTAAATCCTTGACTCAAACCCATCCAAATCTTGTGACAGGATTTCAATGAATCCTGTTCCCCACTCTTCCGTTTCTGGGTTTTGGCCAGAGGTTTGTTTTTCCCCTCCAGGGCGAATTAGAGGAAGGGAGAGGCTCTGAAGGAAGGAAAAGAAGAAACTTTTCAGGGAATCCTCAAGAGACCCATCTCTGGGATGAATGCAGCCTGTGGGCTGATCAAGGGAGCACGGCTTTAGTGCATTCAATTCATGAGCACCCGCCAATCTGTCCTGAGGGCAAACCCTGCAGACTGAGAGCACTGAAAGCATAGTCCTCAGCCTCATGCCTTTTGGCTGAGATGTCAGCCTCTGCAGAAGCCGAAGGCCATCAGAGATCCTGTCCAATCATCTGGAATTTAGGCTCCACCAGCTGTCTGAAAGTGACCCACAGATGATAAGAGCAGGACAAGTCCTTCCTCTCAGGTGAGTTAATTTAGACCTGTAACCTACCCCTCCTGGCAAGGCATGTCCCATGGGGATCTACTTCACCCAATTCCGACCTCACCTCTGGGCTGGGGTTTGCCAATGCCAAGCAGCTGCTGGGCCCTGTCAGTGCTCTGTCACCCTCTGGCAGCCAACCCCTCAAATAACAACTCAGAGCCCTTCCTCCTGCCTCCTGCCTCCTGCCCAAAACCATGGATGCGCTGCACTCTCCTCCTTCAGCTGAAGGCTGAACTCCCTCCTGCTCTCATCCTACGTTCCACCTTGTGCCTTACAGAGGCCAGAAGTCTCTCTCAAAATCTCCTGGGACTCTCCATCATCCAGCCTGTCCAACGCAATACACTACATCCATCGGCCAATCCCACTTCAACTCAGCTCAACAGCTGGAAATTCATAAGCCTGAATTAATACATGTGACCTACAAGCTCTGGTTAGTTCCTCAGGAATAATTTGCAGGAAGCAGTGGGACAGGTAGACAAAGAAGAAAAAGAAACTCCAGGGAACAATTTGAGACTGAAATCCCTGGAAGGAGCACATCCTGGCCACCCCAAAGCGCCGCTTCTACGCACTCCACTCAGGTTCTCAAGCACTGCTTTCCAGATGCCACCTCTGACCAAGCCCCATTTTGGTAAAGGGACACACACAAGGCTCAAACAAAGTACCTGTGAATTCTGGGTTTTCATGCTGCAGAACCCAAGGGCTGTAAGACCACCGCACCCCAGAGAGCCTGTCAAATCATCTGTAATTAGGGCTTCAGGATCCCTATGGAAATGATCCATAGTCATAAAGCAGGAACTATGCACCCACTCCTGGGACATGCGTTTGGCACCCGAGAGTCAGAAGCAACCTGTAACTGAACTGACCTCACTGGGCACGTCCTCCAGGTGCCACCAGCGCCCACTCCAACCACATTTCCTATGCTCAAGATGCCAACACAGAACAGCATCTCTCAGTATGTTTGGGCTCCTCCTCCTCTAGTGGCCATTACCACTCTTGTCCCACACTCCTCCCTCCTGACCACACCTGGTACTGTTGGCACAGTTTTTGTGTACCTATAAGCTAGAGTTGGTCCTCCTGTCTGGTTCACTCTCTCAGAGTCATCTGAGGCCTTATGGAGGTGGTAATTCTCTCTCTGAGTCCTCCATATGCCTCCAAGCTCCCTGTGTCATCACTCCTTTGAGTCCATGAAGGAAACACACCGAGTCAGGCAACTGCCTTTACATTATTCCCCACAACACCCCACATCTCCAGCCTTTGTTTTCTGTCACCTGGCTTCAGGTAAGATGGAGAAAAAGTAAGGCGCATTGCAGAACGCCCTCAGGAGAGGACTCCTGCATAAAGACAGCCTGCCCGCCACAAGACATTGGCTCTACACTCGCTCTTCAGTGATGACCAGCAGCCCAGCTCTCCAAACCCCTGGACTCTGGGAATCTGCATGTCCAGTAATCCAGCCACATGCCTGCCTGCTCAGAGTTCTACTTCTGGGGAACCCCAAGGCCATAGGAGCCCTGATGGCCTGTCCTACAACATGGGCTTTGGGCTGGCTGGGTCGACTGAAGGTGACCCTGATATTTGGAAGGCAGAACACTTTCCCTTTTACGGGGTGTTCTACTTCAGACTCAAGGGTCAGCTGTGGCCTGTATGCGACCACCTTTAAATGGACACTTCCTGGGGGATCATCTGGCTACAGAGCTGTATGAAAGGTGGAAAGGGCAGCACAAGTCCTTTCTATTGGGTGAGTCAATTGAGACTTGAGAGTCAGCAGCAAACTGTAACCTGGCCCTCCTTGCAATACGTGTCTCAGGGGGATCCACCTCCGCCAACGCGAACACAACTTCTGGGCTGGGATTCACCAATGCCAAGAAGCTGCTGGGCTCTGTCAGTGCTCCTTTGCCTTGCGGTGATGAATTATCAAAAGTTCAGAGCCCTTCATCCCGTATCCTGACCAAAGCCACACTAGCACCACGCTTGCTTTGTTCACCTGAAGGTGCATCTCCCTCCTGCCCTCCTTCTAAGTACAACCGTGTGCTTTACAGGGGCCAGAGGTCTCTCTCAAAGTCTCCTGTGACTCTCCCTCCTCCTCCCTGCCCATCACCACTACCCCATGTCATCCGGCTAATCCCACTTCAATTCGGCTCACCACCTGTAAATGCATCTGGTTGCCTTAATACTTGCAACCTGTTCCTCACCATTGTTCATTTTTGTGGGTTACTTTTAGCAAGCCATGGCTCAGTTAGGAAAAAATAGGAACCACAGGGAGGAATTTGAGACTTAGACCCAGGAAAGAGCACATCCTGTGAAGCCAAAAATGCCACTTCTACTACTCTCCATTCATGTCCTCAAGCACTGCTTTCCAGGTGCCACCTCCCACCAAAGCCCCATTCTCCAAATCAGACATGCCCAAGGCTCAAACCAAGTACCTGTGGATTCAGGGTTATAGTGCTGGAGAAACCAAAGACTACGGGTCCAAATGCACGTGCTCCCCAGATTGACGGTCAAATCATCAATACTTAGGGCTCCGTGATCCCTATGGAACTGACCACCTGGTCATGATGGAAGAACTATGCAGCCACCCCCAGGGGATGTGTTTGGGTCCTGAGAGTCCAAGGCAGCTGTAACTCAACTTTCCTCACTGGGAGGTCCTTGGGGTGCCACCAGCACCACCTCCAACCCCATCTCTAACCCTGGAAGGGCCAACACTAAGCAGCATCTCGGTGTGTCAGAGCTCCTTGACCTCTAGTGGCTATTCCCACTCCCAGGTATTCTCATCCCAAACTTCTGCCTCCTGACCAGACCCAGTTCCATTGGCACTGCTCTTGAGCACCTGGGAGCCTGGCCTGGTCCTCCTGTTGCTTCACTCTCTCAGAATCATCTGAGGCCTTATGGAGGGTGGTATTTCACTAAGTCTTCCATGTGCCTCCCTGCTCCCAATCTGTCAGCACTCCCTTGAGCCCATCAGGGGAACACATTTCAAGTCAGGCAACTGGCTTTACATTACTTCCCAGAACATCCTGCTTCACCAGTCATTCTACTTTGTCACCTGTTTCAGGTAAGATGTGCCCTCAGTGGGGCTCGCAAGGCAGGAGAGGCTCAGATGGTGGAAAAACTAAGGAACGTGGCAGAACACCCTCAAGAGAGAGGGCTCCTGAATAAAGTCAGCCTCTCTCCAAAAGACATTGGCTTTTACACTCACTTTTCATTGACCAACAGCCCAGCTCTCCAGAGGCCAACCCCCTGGACTCAGGAAGACTACGTGCCCCATACCCCAAGCAGCTGCCTGCTTGCTCAGAGTTCTACATCTGGAGAACCTAAAGCATGTCTGAACCCTGATGGCCCATCCAGTAATGTGGGCTTTAGGCTAGCTGAGTCGACTGAAAGTTACCCCCATTTTTTGTTTGTTTGTTTTTTGTTTTGCTTTTTGGGGCCACACCTGTGGCATATGGAGGTTCCCAGGCTAGGGGTCATATCAGAGCTGTAGCTGCTGGCCTGTGCCACATCCACAGCAACACAGGATCTGAACCACATATTTGACCTACCCCCCAGCTCATGGCATCACCAGATCCCTAACCCACAGAGCAAGGCCAGGGACTGAACCTGCATCCTCATGGATGCTAGTCTGATTCTTTAATTGCTGAGCCATGATGGGAACTCAGTACCCTGATATTTTTAAGACATAACACCTTCCCTTTTGCTGGGTGATCCAACTCAGACTGGAGAGTCAGCTGTGGCCTGTACGTAGCCACTTTTTGATGGACATCTCCTTCATGATCCACCCATCCCCATTTGAACCCCATCTCTGAACCTGCAGGTGCCACTACCAAGCAGCTCTTGGACTTGGACCTCCCTTCAGCACCCTCTGGTGGCCTTTCTCGCTAATGACCACTCACAGCCCTGCCTCCTTCCTTCTGAACAGAGCCCCTGGTTGAAATGCATTTGGCTTGTGCAACCAATAGTAGATTTAATCCCCCCCCCGTTACTCTTAGAACAACCAAACACATTCCGGGGGGGGGGGGGAATTATTCTCTCAGAATCAGCCATGGCACTCCCTCCTCCTAATCCTCTCCCCTCCTCAAATTCCTTGAGTCAAACACCCTTCAAATCATGTGACCAGATTTCAATGAATCAGCTCCACAATCTTCTTTTCTGGGAATTGGCTAGATGTAAGATTTTCCACTCAGGGTAAAGAGAAGATGGGAGAGGTTCAGAAGGAAAAAAAAGAATCTTTTCTGAGAACCCTCAAGAGACCAGTCTCTGGGGCCAAGGCAACCTGGGGCCTGAGCAAGGAACCACTGCTTTTGCACCCTCCATTCATGACCACCTGCCCAGCTGTCCAGAGGACAAACACCGTGCAAGCCTCCTCAGGGTACCCTGCAAGCCCAATATTCAATTCCATGCCTTTTGTCTCAGATACAGCCTCTGTAGAATCCAAAGGCGGTCAGAACTATAGACAGCCTGCCCAATCATCTGGACTTTAGGCTGCCCAAGCTGTCTGAATGCGACCCACAGATGGAAAGGGGAGGACTTTCATTCAGGTCAGTTAATTTAGACCGGAAAGTCAGAGGCGACCTGTAGCCCAGCCCTCCTCAGAAGGCATGTCTCCTGAGGATCTACCATCCCCAGCCTCCTGGTTCAGATTCTCCTATGACAAACAGCTGCTGGGCTCTGCTGGTGCTCCATCGCCCTCTGGTGGCCAATATCTCTAATAACAACTCAGAGTTTTTTCCTTCTGAGCAAACCACTCAGAGCACCGCACTCACCTTGTTCACCTGAAGGCCAAACTCCCTCCTAATCTCACTCTAAGAACCCCCCCCCCCGTACCTTACAGATGCCTAGAAGTCTCTCTCAAAGTCTCCCCTCCTCCTCCCTATCCAACACCGCTACCCTATATCCACCAGCCAATCCCACTTCAAGTCAGCTCATCAGCTTTACAGTCATCCTCCTGTCTTAATACCTGCGACTTAGTTCTCATTATGTTTCATTCCTCATGGGTAACTTACAGGATGCTGAGGCTCAGGGGGAAAAGGAAAAAAGGAACTCTAGGGAGGAATTTGAGACTTAGACCTGGGAAGGAGCACAACCTGGCCAGCCAGAAATGCTGCTTCTACACACTCCACTCAGGTCCACAAGCACTGCTTTCCAGATGCCACCCAGACAAAAGCCCGATTCTCCTAAATGGACATGCCCAAGGCTCAAACCAAGTGCCTGTGGATTCAGGGTTATTCTGCTGGAGAACCCAAAGTCTTTCTGACCACCGATGCCTCCCGGTCCAGACAGGCTATCAAATCTTCTGTAGATCAGTCTCCATGATCCCCAAGGAAAAGACCATTTAGTCGTGTAGGAAGAACTATGAACCCACTCACAGGAGAAGTCTTGGGGACCTGAGGGTCAGAAGCAACCTGTAACCTGACTTTCCTCACTGGGCACATCTTTGGTCTGCAACCAGCACCACCTCCAAACCCATCCCTGAGCCTGCCAGTGTCAACACGAAACAGAAGCTGGGCATGTCATGGCTCCTTGTCCTCTAGTGGCCAGAACCACTCTCAGCCACTCACGTGTCAAACTTCTCCTTCCTGAGCACGCCCAGTTCTGTTGGCACTGCTCTTGAGCACCTGGGAGCCCGATTTGGTGCCTCCCCCCCCCCACACCGCCCAAAACAATCTAAGTCTGGATGGAGGGTGGTATTTTTCTCTCTAAATCTTTGACCTGCCACCCTGTTTCCTGTCTGTCAGCACTTTGAGTCCATCAGCAGAACATACTTCAAATCATGGGGCCGGGTTTTACATTGTTCCCCATCACACCAGGCTTGGCCAGCCTGTATTTTGTGTCACCTGGTTTCAGGTAATGTATTCCCTCAGTGGTGCTCGAAAGGAGGGAGAGGTTCAGATGGAGGAAAATCTAAGGAATTTTGCAGAACACACCCAAGAGAGAGAGGGTCCCCGCCTAAAGACAGCCTGCCCACCTCAAGCTGTCAGCTTTTACACTCATCCTTCATTGATGACCAGCAGCCCAGCTCACCACAGGTCAAAACCCTGGACTATGGAAAACTGCATGCCCAATACTCCAGCTGCCTGTGTGTTCACAGCTCTACTTCTGGAGAACGACGAAGCTGTATGAACCCTGAGGCCATGTACAATAAAGTGGGCTTTGGGGTAACTGAGTCAACTGAAGGTGACCCTGATATTTGGAAGGCAGAACACATTCCCTTTTACCAGGTGAGCCAAATTGGACTGGAGAGTGTTCTGGCCTTTACAGTAAGCCTTTTCGATGGACCCCTCCTGGGGGATCCCCCCATCCCCAACTCAAGCCCCATCTCTGAGCCCGGAGGCACCACTACCAAGCAGCTCCTAGGCTTGGGCCATGCTTTGGCCTCCGTTGTGGCTATTCTCTGAAGGACAACCCACAGCCCTGCCTCCTGCCCCATGAACAGACCCCCCTGGATGGGTTGCCCTGTGCTAGTGCATTCCATAGTCCATTTAATCCATCTTCTCACTTGAAGGACAAGCCAGCACCATACAGGGGGGTGGTTTTTCCTCAAAGTCAGCCATGGCACTCACTCCTCCCAATCCTTCCCCACCACTCTAAATCCTTGAGGTGAACCCATCCAAATCTGGTGACCAGATTTCAATGAATCTGTGTCCTACTCGTCATTTCTGGGACTTGGCCAGAGGTAAGATGTTCCCCTCACGGGGGAATGAGAGGAGGGGAGAGGCTCAGATGGACAAAAAAGAAGCAAATTTTAAGAGGACCCTCAAGAGACCTGTCTCTGGGGACACAACCTGCCGGCCAAAGAAGCATTGCTTTTGAGGATTCCATTCATGCACACCCTCCAGCTGTCCAGAGGTCAAACACCGTGCACGCCTGATCTGGGAGCCCTGCAAGCCCAGTATTCAATCCCACACATTTTGGGATCAGGCGTTAGCTTCTGCAGAATCTGAAGTCAGTCAGAACCCTTAGCAGCCTCGCCAATCATTTGGACATTTGTCTTCCAGAGCTGTTGGAAAGAAACCCACAGATGTGAAGGATTTATAGGCAGGACATGCCTCCTCTCCGTGCATATCCCAGGGGGATCCACCATCCCCAACTCAAACCCCACCTCTGGCCTGGGACTCCCCCATACCAAGCAGCTGTCAAGCTCTGTCGCCCTCTGGCGGCCATTCTCTTGAATAGCATCTCAGAGCCCTTAACTCCTGCTTCCTGACTAGGGCCATGGGTGCACCGTGCTTGGTTTTGTTCACCTGATGGCAGAAGTCCCCACTACCGTCACTCTAAATACCACCCTGTGATTTACGGAAGGCCAGATGCCTTTCTCAAAGCCTCCTGGGACTCTCCATCCTCTTCCCTATGCCACAAAACTACCCCACATCCAGCAGTGGATCCCATTTCACATCAGCTCACAGGCTGGACATTCACCTGCCTGCATTAATACACACAACGTAGTTCTCTCTATGGATCGTCCTTGGGAGTCAAATATAGGAGGCCATGGCTCGGGTAGAAAAAGAAGAAAAGGGAGTTCCCGTCATGGCTCAGTGCTTAACAAATCTGACTAGGAACCATGACGTTATGGGTTCGATCCCTGGCCTTGCTCAGTGGGTTAAGGATCTAGTGTTGCTGTGAGCTGTGGTGTAGGTGGCAGATGTGGCTTGGACCCTGCATTGCTGTGGCTGTGGTGTAGGCTGGCAGCTACAGCTCCAATTTGACCCCTAGCCTGGGAACCTCCATATGCCATGGGAGCGGCCCAAGAAATGGTAAAAAGACGAAAAAGAAGAAGAAGAAGAAGAAGAAGAAGAGGAAAAGGAACTCTAGGGAGGAATTTAGGACTTAGATCCCAGCAAGTACCATATACTGGCCAACCAAAATGCTGCTTCTACACATTCCACTCAGGTCCACAAGCACTGCTTTCTGGATGTCACCCAGGACAAAAGCACCAGTATCCTAAATGAACATGCCCAAGGCTCAAACAAAATACCTGTGGATTCAGGGTTATACCAATGGAGAACCCAAATGCTTTCAGACACCCCCCCCCCAACCAGCTCCAGCCCTGATAGCCTGTCAAATCATCTGGTCTTAGGGCTTGGTGACCCCTGTGTAAATGACCCCTAGTCATGAAGGAAGAAACACACACCCACTCCCAGGAGATGTGTTTGGGGGCTGAGAGCCAGAAGAACCCATACCTTGGAATTTCCTCACTGGGCACATCCTCAGGCTGCCATCAGCACCACATATAACCACCTCTCTGAGCCTGGTAGTGCCAACACCAAACAGCCGCTGGGCATGTCATAGCTCCTCATCCTCTAGAGGCTATTACCACTTCCGGCCAGTCTCGTCCCCAACTTCTGCCTCCTGACCCCACCTTGTTCCACTGGCAATGCTCTTGAGCTTCTGTGAGCCAGATCTGGTCTTTTTCTCTCTCTCGGAGAGGCAAGAGTATGTGGAGGGTGGTATTTCTGCCTCTAAGTCTTCCATGGGCTTGCCTGCTCCCATCTCTCAGAAATCCTTGAGTCCATTGGGGAACAAACTCTGTGTCAGGTAATGGGCTTTATACTAGTTCCCCACCCCACCCCCACCCCCTCCCCGCTTCACCAGCCCTTAGTCTGTGTCAGTTGGCTTCAGGTAACATGTTCCCTCAGTGGTTCTTGAAAGGAGGGAGAGGCTCAGATGGAGGAATAAATATTTAAGGAACTTTGAAGAAAACCCTCAAGAGGGACGTCTTGGCATAAAGACTGCCTGCCAGGTAAAAGACATCAGTTTTACACTCACTCTTCATTGATGACCAGCAGCAGCCCAGCTCTCCAGAGGCCAAACCACTGACTCTGAAAAACTGCACGCCCAATACTCCAGCCAGCTGCCTGCCTGCCTGCTGAGAGTTCTATTTCTCAGCCATCTGGACTCTGCAGACCTGTCTAACAATGTGGGCTTTGTGCTAGCTGAGCCGACTGAAGGTGACCCTGATATTTGGAAGGCAGAATCCTTTACCGGGTGTGCCAATTCAGACTGGCGTGTCAGCTGAAGCCTGTAAGTAACCCTATTTCAATGGACACCTCCTGGGGGATCCACTCATCCCCATCTCTAAGCGTGGATGTACCACTATCAAGCTGCTCCTGGGCTTGGACGATGTTTCAGCACCCTCTGGCAGACATTCTTTTTTTTCTCGCCTTTTTTTTTTTTTTTTTTGGTTTTTAGGGCCGCACCTGCAGCATATGGAGGTCCCCAGGCTAGGGGTCTAATTAGAGCCACAGCCACGTCAGATCAGAGCCATGTCTGCAAACTACACCAGAGCTCTCAGCAACACTGGATCCTTAACCCACTGAGTGAGGCCAGGGATCGAACCTGCAACCTCATGGTTCCTAGTCAGATTCATTTCCAATGCTCCATGACGGGAACTCCCAGTCAGAAGTCTTGACAGCATGTCCAGTCATCTGGACCTCAGGCTCCCTGAGCTGTCTGAAAGTGACCCAGAGATGACAAGGTCTTTCCTATCAGGTGAGTTAATATAGACCCGAGAGTGAGAGGTGACCTGTAACCTAGCCCCCCTCACGAGGCAGACACCAGAGGGACCCAAACCACGGACTCACACTGCACCTCTGGGCTGGGACATGCCAATGCCAAGCCGCTGGGTGCGTCAGGCTCCTCGTCCTCTAGTGGCCATCACAACTCCCAGCCAGCCTCGTCCCACACTTCTGTCTCCTGACACCACCTGGTTCCGCGGGCACTGCCCTTAAGCACCTGGGAGCCTGGTGTGGTCCTCCCGTCTCTCTCAGACTCTGAGGCCTGTGGAGGACAGTATCTCCCTAAGTCCTCCACATGCCTCCCTGCTCCCTGTGTGTCAGCCCTCCTTTGAATCCATCGGGGGGACACACTTTGAGTCAGGCATCCTGATTTACCCACCCTGCCCCGCTTCACCAGCCTTCACTCTGTGTCACCTGGATTCAGGTAAGATGTGCCCTCAGTGGTGCTTGAAAGGCAGGAGAGGCACAGACGGAGGAAAATCTAAGGAACAATGCAGAGCACCCCCAAGAGAGAGGGCTCCTGCATAAGGACAGCCCGCCCGCCATAAGACGTCAGCTTTTACACACACTCTTCATTGACGACCAGCAGCCCAGCTCTCCAGAGGCCAAGCCCCCGCAGGCCCCAAGCCCCAGCTGGCCACCTGCGTGCTAACACTCCTACTTCTGGAGAACCCCAAGGCCCTGTGGGCCCCAGTGGCGCATACAATGATGTGGGCTTTGGGTTAGCTGAGTTGACTGAATGTGACCATGGCATTTGGGGGGCAGAACATGTTCCCTTTTACCGGGTGTGCCAATTCAGACTGGAGAGTCACCTGAGACCTGTACGTAACCTCTTTTCGAAGGACATCTCCTGGGGGATCCACCCATCCCCATCTTGAAACCCATCTTTGAACCTGGAGGTGATACTACCAAGCCTCTGCTGGGCTTGAAATGTGTTTTGGCGCCCTCTGGTGGCAATTCTCTCTAATGACAACTCACAGCCCTGCTTCCAGCTTCCTGAACAGGAAGGAATGCCCTTGGCTTGTGCTCCAAAAGGTGGATTTAATCCCTCCTCTCACTCTAAGAACAATCCTGCTCATTCTAGGGGCATTATCATTCTCTTAAAGTCAGCTATGGCATTCACTCCTCCCAATCCTTCCCCACCCGTCTAAATCCTTGACTCAAACCCATCCAAATCTTGTGACAGGATTTCAATGAATCCTGTTCCCCACTCTTCCGTTTCTGGGTTTTGGCCAGAGGTTTGTTTTTCCCCTCCAGGGCGAATTAGAGGAAGGGAGAGGCTCTGAAGGAAGGAAAAGAAGAAACTTTTCAGGGAATCCTCAAGAGACCCATCTCTGGGATGAATGCAGCCTGTGGGCTGATCAAGGGAGCACGGCTTTAGTGCATTCAATTCATGAGCACCCGCCAATCTGTCCTGAGGGCAAACCCTGCAGACTGAGAGCACTGAAAGCATAGTCCTCAGCCTCATGCCTTTTGGCTGAGATGTCAGCCTCTGCAGAAGCCGAAGGCCATCAGAGATCCTGTCCAATCATCTGGAATTTAGGCTCCACCAGCTGTCTGAAAGTGACCCACAGATGATAAGAGCAGGACAAGTCCTTCCTCTCAGGTGAGTTAATTTAGACCTGTAACCTACCCCTCCTGGCAAGGCATGTCCCATGGGGATCTACTTCACCCAATTCCGACCTCACCTCTGGGCTGGGGTTTGCCAATGCCAAGCAGCTGCTGGGCCCTGTCAGTGCTCTGTCACCCTCTGGCAGCCAACCCCTCAAATAACAACTCAGAGCCCTTCCTCCTGCCTCCTGCCTCCTGCCCAAAACCATGGATGCGCTGCACTCTCCTCCTTCAGCTGAAGGCTGAACTCCCTCCTGCTCTCATCCTACGTTCCACCTTGTGCCTTACAGAGGCCAGAAGTCTCTCTCAAAATCTCCTGGGACTCTCCATCATCCAGCCTGTCCAACGCAATACACTACATCCATCGGCCAATCCCACTTCAACTCAGCTCAACAGCTGGAAATTCATAAGCCTGAATTAATACATGTGACCTACAAGCTCTGGTTAGTTCCTCAGGAATAATTTGCAGGAAGCAGTGGGACAGGTAGACAAAGAAGAAAAAGAAACTCCAGGGAACAATTTGAGACTGAAATCCCTGGAAGGAGCACATCCTGGCCACCCCAAAGCGCCGCTTCTACGCACTCCACTCAGGTTCTCAAGCACTGCTTTCCAGATGCCACCTCTGACCAAGCCCCATTTTGGTAAAGGGACACACACAAGGCTCAAACAAAGTACCTGTGAATTCTGGGTTTTCATGCTGCAGAACCCAAGGGCTGTAAGACCACCGCACCCCAGAGAGCCTGTCAAATCATCTGTAATTAGGGCTTCAGGATCCCTATGGAAATGATCCATAGTCATAAAGCAGGAACTATGCACCCACTCCTGGGACATGCGTTTGGCACCCGAGAGTCAGAAGCAACCTGTAACTGAACTGACCTCACTGGGCACGTCCTCCAGGTGCCACCAGCGCCCACTCCAACCACATTTCCTATGCTCAAGATGCCAACACAGAACAGCATCTCTCAGTATGTTTGGGCTCCTCCTCCTCTAGTGGCCATTACCACTCTTGTCCCACACTCCTCCCTCCTGACCACACCTGGTACTGTTGGCACAGTTTTTGTGTACCTATAAGCTAGAGTTGGTCCTCCTGTCTGGTTCACTCTCTCAGAGTCATCTGAGGCCTTATGGAGGTGGTAATTCTCTCTCTGAGTCCTCCATATGCCTCCAAGCTCCCTGTGTCATCACTCCTTTGAGTCCATGAAGGAAACACACCGAGTCAGGCAACTGCCTTTACATTATTCCCCACAACACCCCACATCTCCAGCCTTTGTTTTCTGTCACCTGGCTTCAGGTAAGATGGAGAAAAAGTAAGGCGCATTGCAGAACGCCCTCAGGAGAGGACTCCTGCATAAAGACAGCCTGCCCGCCACAAGACATTGGCTCTACACTCGCTCTTCAGTGATGACCAGCAGCCCAGCTCTCCAAACCCCTGGACTCTGGGAATCTGCATGTCCAGTAATACAGCCACATGCCTGCCTGCTCAGAGTTCTACTTCTGGGGAACCCCAAGGCCATAGGAGCCCTGATGGCCTGTCCTACAACATGGGCTTTGGGCTGGCTGGGTCGACTGAAGGTGACCCTGATATTTGGAAGGCAGAACACTTTCCCTTTTACGGGGTGTTCTACTTCAGACTCAAGGGTCAGCTGTGGCCTGTATGCGACCACCTTTAAATGGACACTTCCTGGGGGATCATCTGGCTACAGAGCTGTATGAAAGGTGGAAAGGGCAGCACAAGTCCTTTCTATTGGGTGAGTCAATTGAGACTTGAGAGTCAGCAGCAAACTGTAACCTGGCCCTCCTTGCAATACGTGTCTCAGGGGGATCCACCTCCGCCAACGCGAACACAACTTCTGGGCTGGGATTCACCAATGCCAAGAAGCTGCTGGGCTCTGTCAGTGCTCCTTTGCCTTGCGGTGATGAATTATCAAAAGTTCAGAGCCCTTCATCCCGTATCCTGACCAAAGCCACACTAGCACCACGCTTGCTTTGTTCACCTGAAGGTGCATCTCCCTCCTGCCCTCCTTCTAAGTACAACCGTGTGCTTTACAGGGGCCAGAGGTCTCTCTCAAAGTCTCCTGTGACTCTCCCTCCTCCTCCCTGCCCATCACCACTACCCCATGTCATCCGGCTAATCCCACTTCAATTCGGCTCACCACCTGTAAATGCATCTGGTTGCCTTAATACTTGCAACCTGTTCCTCACCATTGTTCATTTTTGTGGGTTACTTTTAGCAAGCCATGGCTCAGTTAGGAAAAAATAGGAACCACAGGGAGGAATTTGAGACTTAGACCCAGGAAAGAGCACATCCTGTGAAGCCAAAAATGCCACTTCTACTACTCTCCATTCATGTCCTCAAGCACTGCTTTCCAGGTGCCACCTCCCACCAAAGCCCCATTCTCCAAATCAGACATGCCCAAGGCTCAAACCAAGTACCTGTGGATTCAGGGTTATAGTGCTGGAGAAACCAAAGACTACGGGTCCAAATGCACGTGCTCCCCAGATTGACGGTCAAATCATCAATACTTAGGGCTCCGTGATCCCTATGGAACTGACCACCTGGTCATGATGGAAGAACTATGCAGCCACCCCCAGGGGATGTGTTTGGGTCCTGAGAGTCCAGGGAGCTGTAACTCAACTTTCCTCACTGGGAGGTCCTTGGGGTGCCACCAGCACCACCTCCAACCCCATCTCTAACCCTGGAAGGGCCAACACTAAGCAGCATCTCGGTGTGTCAGAGCTCCTTGACCTCTAGTGGCTATTCCCACTCCCAGGTATTCTCATCCCAAACTTCTGCCTCCTGACCAGACCCAGTTCCATTGGCACTGCTCTTGAGCACCTGGGAGCCTGGCCTGGTCCTCCTGTTGCTTCACTCTCTCAGAATCATCTGAGGCCTTATGGAGGGTGGTATTTCACTAAGTCTTCCATGTGCCTCCCTGCTCCCAATCTGTCAGCACTCCCTTGAGCCCATCAGGGGAACACATTTCAAGTCAGGCAACTGGCTTTACATTACTTCCCAGAACATCCTGCTTCACCAGTCATTCTACTTTGTCACCTGTTTCAGGTAAGATGTGCCCTCAGGGGGGCTCGCAAGGCAGGAGAGGCTCAGATGGTGGAAAAACTAAGGAACGTGGCAGAACACCCTCAAGAGAGAGGGCTCCTGAATAAAGTCAGCCTCTCTCCAAAAGACATTGGCTTTTACACTCACTTTTCATTGACCAACAGCCCAGCTCTCCAGAGGCCAACCCCCTGGACTCAGGAAGACTACGTGCCCCATACCCCAAGCAGCTGCCTGCTTGCTCAGAGTTCTACATCTGGAGAACCTAAAGCATGTCTGAACCCTGATGGCCCATCCAGTAATGTGGGCTTTAGGCTAGCTGAGTCGACTGAAAGTTACCCCCATTTTTTGTTTGTTTGTTTTTTGTTTTGCTTTTTGGGGCCACACCTGTGGCATATGGAGGTTCCCAGGCTAGGGGTCATATCAGAGCTGTAGCTGCTGGCCTGTGCCACATCCACAGCAACACAGGATCTGAACCACATATTTGACCTACCCCCCAGCTCATGGCATCACCAGATCCCTAACCCACAGAGCAAGGCCAGGGACTGAACCTGCATCCTCATGGATGCTAGTCTGATTCTTTAATTGCTGAGCCATGATGGGAACTCAGTACCCTGATATTTTTAAGACATAACACCTTCCCTTTTGCTGGGTGATCCAACTCAGACTGGAGAGTCAGCTGTGGCCTGTACGTAGCCACTTTTTGATGGACATCTCCTTCATGATCCACCCATCCCCATTTGAACCCCATCTCTGAACCTGCAGGTGCCACTACCAAGCAGCTCTTGGACTTGGACCTCCCTTCAGCACCCTCTGGTGGCCTTTCTCGCTAATGACCACTCACAGCCCTGCCTCCTTCCTTCTGAACAGAGCCCCTGGTTGAAATGCATTTGGCTTGTGCAACCAATAGTAGATTTAATCCCCCCCCGTTACTCTTAGAACAACCAAACACATTCCGGGGGGGGGGGGAATTATTCTCTCAGAATCAGCCATGGCACTCCCTCCTCCTAATCCTCTCCCCTCCTCAAATTCCTTGAGTCAAACACCCTTCAAATCATGTGACCAGATTTCAATGAATCAGCTCCACAATCTTCTTTTCTGGGAATTGGCTAGATGTAAGATTTTCCACTCAGGGTAAAGAGAAGATGGGAGAGGTTCAGAAGGAAAAAAAAGAATCTTTTCTGAGAACCCTCAAGAGACCAGTCTCTGGGGCCAAGGCAACCTGGGGCCTGAGCAAGGAACCACTGCTTTTGCACCCTCCATTCATGACCACCTGCCCAGCTGTCCAGAGGACAAACACCGTGCAAGCCTCCTCAGGGTACCCTGCAAGCCCAATATTCAATTCCATGCCTTTTGTCTCAGATACAGCCTCTGTAGAATCCAAAGGCGGTCAGAACTATAGACAGCCTGCCCAATCATCTGGACTTTAGGCTGCCCAAGCTGTCTGAATGCGACCCACAGATGGAAAGGGGAGGACTTTCATTCAGGTCAGTTAATTTAGACCGGAAAGTCAGAGGCGACCTGTAGCCCAGCCCTCCTCAGAAGGCATGTCTCCTGAGGATCTACCATCCCCAGCCTCCTGGTTCAGATTCTCCTATGACAAACAGCTGCTGGGCTCTGCTGGTGCTCCATCGCCCTCTGGTGGCCAATATCTCTAATAACAACTCAGAGTTTTTTCCTTCTGAGCAAACCACTCAGAGCACCGCACTCACCTTGTTCACCTGAAGGCCAAACTCCCTCCTAATCTCACTCTAAGAACCCCCCCCCCGTACCTTACAGATGCCTAGAAGTCTCTCTCAAAGTCTCCCCTCCTCCTCCCTATCCAACACCGCTACCCTATATCCACCAGCCAATCCCACTTCAAGTCAGCTCATCAGCTTTACAGTCATCCTCCTGTCTTAATACCTGCGACTTAGTTCTCATTATGTTTCATTCCTCATGGGTAACTTACAGGATGCTGAGGCTCAGGGGGAAAAGGAAAAAAGGAACTCTAGGGAGGAATTTGAGACTTAGACCTGGGAAGGAGCACAACCTGGCCAGCCAGAAATGCTGCTTCTACACACTCCACTCAGGTCCACAAGCACTGCTTTCCAGATGCCACCCAGACAAAAGCCCGATTCTCCTAAATGGACATGCCCAAGGCTCAAACCAAGTGCCTGTGGATTCAGGGTTATTCTGCTGGAGAACCCAAAGTCTTTCTGACCACCGATGCCTCCCGGTCCAGACAGGCTATCAAATCTTCTGTAGATCAGTCTCCATGATCCCCAAGGAAAAGACCATTTAGTCGTGTAGGAAGAACTATGAACCCACTCACAGGAGAAGTCTTGGGGACCTGAGGGTCAGAAGCAACCTGTAACCTGACTTTCCTCACTGGGCACATCTTTGGTCTGCAACCAGCACCACCTCCAAACCCATCCCTGAGCCTGCCAGTGTCAACACGAAACAGAAGCTGGGCATGTCATGGCTCCTTGTCCTCTAGTGGCCAGAACCACTCTCAGCCACTCACGTGTCAAACTTCTCCTTCCTGAGCACGCCCAGTTCTGTTGGCACTGCTCTTGAGCACCTGGGAGCCCGATTTGGTGCCTCCCCCCCCCCACACCGCCCAAAACAATCTAAGTCTGGATGGAGGGTGGTATTTTTCTCTCTAAATCTTTGACCTGCCACCCTGTTTCCTGTCTGTCAGCACTTTGAGTCCATCAGCAGAACATACTTCAAATCATGGGGCCGGGTTTTACATTGTTCCCCATCACACCAGGCTTGGCCAGCCTGTATTTTGTGTCACCTGGTTTCAGGTAATGTATTCCCTCAGTGGTGCTCGAAAGGAGGGAGAGGTTCAGATGGAGGAAAATCTAAGGAATTTTGCAGAACACACCCAAGAGAGAGAGGGTCCCCGCCTAAAGACAGCCTGCCCACCTCAAGCTGTCAGCTTTTACACTCATCCTTCATTGATGACCAGCAGCCCAGCTCACCACAGGTCAAAACCCTGGACTATGGAAAACTGCATGCCCAATACTCCAGCTGCCTGTGTGTTCACAGCTCTACTTCTGGAGAACGACGAAGCTGTATGAACCCTGAGGCCATGTACAATAAAGTGGGCTTTGGGGTAACTGAGTCAACTGAAGGTGACCCTGATATTTGGAAGGCAGAACACATTCCCTTTTACCAGGTGAGCCAAATTGGACTGGAGAGTGTTCTGGCCTTTACAGTAAGCCTTTTCGATGGACCCCTCCTGGGGGATCCCCCCATCCCCAACTCAAGCCCCATCTCTGAGCCCGGAGGCACCACTACCAAGCAGCTCCTAGGCTTGGGCCATGCTTTGGCCTCCGTTGTGGCTATTCTCTGAAGGACAACCCACAGCCCTGCCTCCTGCCCCATGAACAGACCCCCCTGGATGGGTTGCCCTGTGCTAGTGCATTCCATAGTCCATTTAATCCATCTTCTCACTTGAAGGACAAGCCAGCACCATACAGGGGGGTGGTTTTTCCTCAAAGTCAGCCATGGCACTCACTCCTCCCAATCCTTCCCCACCACTCTAAATCCTTGAGGTGAACCCATCCAAATCTGGTGACCAGATTTCAATGAATCTGTGTCCTACTCGTCATTTCTGGGACTTGGCCAGAGGTAAGATGTTCCCCTCACGGGGGAATGAGAGGAGGGGAGAGGCTCAGATGGACAAAAAAGAAGCAAATTTTAAGAGGACCCTCAAGAGACCTGTCTCTGGGGACACAACCTGCCGGCCAAAGAAGCATTGCTTTTGAGGATTCCATTCATGCACACCCTCCAGCTGTCCAGAGGTCAAACACCGTGCACGCCTGATCTGGGAGCCCTGCAAGCCCAGTATTCAATCCCACACATTTTGGGATCAGGCGTTAGCTTCTGCAGAATCTGAAGTCAGTCAGAACCCTTAGCAGCCTCGCCAATCATTTGGACATTTGTCTTCCAGAGCTGTTGGAAAGAAACCCACAGATGTGAAGGATTTATAGGCAGGACATGCCTCCTCTCCGTGCATATCCCAGGGGGATCCACCATCCCCAACTCAAACCCCACCTCTGGCCTGGGACTCCCCCATACCAAGCAGCTGTCAAGCTCTGTCGCCCTCTGGCGGCCATTCTCTTGAATAGCATCTCAGAGCCCTTAACTCCTGCTTCCTGACTAGGGCCATGGGTGCACCGTGCTTGGTTTTGTTCACCTGATGGCAGAAGTCCCCACTACCGTCACTCTAAATACCACCCTGTGATTTACGGAAGGCCAGATGCCTTTCTCAAAGCCTCCTGGGACTCTCCATCCTCTTCCCTATGCCACAAAACTACCCCACATCCAGCAGTGGATCCCATTTCACATCAGCTCACAGGCTGGACATTCACCTGCCTGCATTAATACACACAACGTAGTTCTCTCTATGGATCGTCCTTGGGAGTCAAATATAGGAGGCCATGGCTCGGGTAGAAAAAGAAGAAAAGGGAGTTCCCGTCATGGCTCAGTGCTTAACAAATCTGACTAGGAACCATGACGTTATGGGTTCGATCCCTGGCCTTGCTCAGTGGGTTAAGGATCTAGTGTTGCTGTGAGCTGTGGTGTAGGTGGCAGATGTGGCTTGGACCCTGCATTGCTGTGGCTGTGGTGTAGGCTGGCAGCTACAGCTCCAATTTGACCCCTAGCCTGGGAACCTCCATATGCCATGGGAGCGGCCCAAGAAATGGTAAAAAGACGAAAAAGAAGAAGAAGAAGAAGAAGAAGAAGAGGAAAAGGAACTCTAGGGAGGAATTTAGGACTTAGATCCCAGCAAGTACCATATACTGGCCAACCAAAATGCTGCTTCTACACATTCCACTCAGGTCCACAAGCACTGCTTTCTGGATGTCACCCAGGACAAAAGCACCAGTATCCTAAATGAACATGCCCAAGGCTCAAACAAAATACCTGTGGATTCAGGGTTATACCAATGGAGAACCCAAATGCTTTCAGACACCCCCCCCCAACCAGCTCCAGCCCTGATAGCCTGTCAAATCATCTGGTCTTAGGGCTTGGTGACCCCTGTGTAAATGACCCCTAGTCATGAAGGAAGAAACACACACCCACTCCCAGGAGATGTGTTTGGGGGCTGAGAGCCAGAAGAACCCATACCTTGGAATTTCCTCACTGGGCACATCCTCAGGCTGCCATCAGCACCACATATAACCACCTCTCTGAGCCTGGTAGTGCCAACACCAAACAGCCGCTGGGCATGTCATAGCTCCTCATCCTCTAGAGGCTATTACCACTTCCGGCCAGTCTCGTCCCCAACTTCTGCCTCCTGACCCCACCTTGTTCCACTGGCAATGCTCTTGAGCTTCTGTGAGCCAGATCTGGTCTTTTTCTCTCTCTTGGAGAGGCAAGAGTATGTGGAGGGTGGTATTTCTGCCTCTAAGTCTTCCATGGGCTTGCCTGCTCCCATCTCTCAGAAATCCTTGAGTCCATTGGGGAACAAACTCTGTGTCAGGTAATGGGCTTTATACTAGTTCCCCACCCCACCCCCACCCCCTCCCCGCTTCACCAGCCCTTAGTCTGTGTCAGTTGGCTTCAGGTAACATGTTCCCTCAGTGGTTCTTGAAAGGAGGGAGAGGCTCAGATGGAGGAATAAATATTTAAGGAACTTTGAAGAAAACCCTCAAGAGGGACGTCTTGGCATAAAGACTGCCTGCCAGGTAAAAGACATCAGTTTTACACTCACTCTTCATTGATGACCAGCAGCAGCCCAGCTCTCCAGAGGCCAAACCACTGACTCTGAAAAACTGCACGCCCAATACTCCAGCCAGCTGCCTGCCTGCCTGCTGAGAGTTCTATTTCTCAGCCATCTGGACTCTGCAGACCTGTCTAACAATGTGGGCTTTGTGCTAGCTGAGCCGACTGAAGGTGACCCTGATATTTGGAAGGCAGAATCCTTTACCGGGTGTGCCAATTCAGACTGGCGTGTCAGCTGAAGCCTGTAAGTAACCCTATTTCAATGGACACCTCCTGGGGGATCCACTCATCCCCATCTCTAAGCGTGGATGTACCACTATCAAGCTGCTCCTGGGCTTGGACGATGTTTCAGCACCCTCTGGCAGACATTCTTTTTTTTCTCGCCTTTTTTTTTTTTTTTTTGGTTTTTAGGGCCGCACCTGCAGCATATGGAGGTCCCCAGGCTAGGGGTCTAATTAGAGCCACAGCCACGTCAGATCAGAGCCATGTCTGCAAACTACACCAGAGCTCTCAGCAACACTGGATCCTTAACCCACTGAGTGAGGCCAGGGATCGAACCTGCAACCTCATGGTTCCTAGTCAGATTCATTTCCAATGCTCCATGACGGGAACTCCCAGTCAGAAGTCTTGACAGCATGTCCAGTCATCTGGACCTCAGGCTCCCTGAGCTGTCTGAAAGTGACCCAGAGATGACAAGGTCTTTCCTATCAGGTGAGTTAATATAGACCCGAGAGTGAGAGGTGACCTGTAACCTAGCCCCCCTCACGAGGCAGACACCAGAGGGACCCAAACCACGGACTCACACTGCACCTCTGGGCTGGGACATGCCAATGCCAAGCCGCTGGGTGCGTCAGGCTCCTCGTCCTCTAGTGGCCATCACAACTCCCAGCCAGCCTCGTCCCACACTTCTGTCTCCTGACACCACCTGGTTCCGCGGGCACTGCCCTTAAGCACCTGGGAGCCTGGTGTGGTCCTCCCGTCTCTCTCAGACTCTGAGGCCTGTGGAGGACAGTATCTCCCTAAGTCCTCCACATGCCTCCCTGCTCCCTGTGTGTCAGCCCTCCTTTGAATCCATCGGGGGGACACACTTTGAGTCAGGCATCCTGATTTACCCACCCTGCCCCGCTTCACCAGCCTTCACTCTGTGTCACCTGGATTCAGGTAAGATGTGCCCTCAGTGGTGCTTGAAAGGCAGGAGAGGCACAGACGGAGGAAAATCTAAGGAACAATGCAGAGCACCCCCAAGAGAGAGGGCTCCTGCATAAGGACAGCCCGCCCGCCATAAGA
The DNA here is from genome assembly GCF_054392235.1 of Sus scrofa. Lineage (NCBI taxonomy): Eukaryota > Metazoa > Chordata > Mammalia > Artiodactyla > Suidae > Sus > Sus scrofa. Next base: position 67,209,796 of record NC_139394.1, read on the forward strand.
CGTCAGCTTTTACACACACTCTTCATTGACGACCAGCAGCCCAGCTCTCCAGAGGCCAAGCCCCCGCAGGCCCCAAGCCCCAGCTGGCCACCTGCGTGCTAACACTCCTACTTCTGGAGAACCCCAAGGCCCTGTGGGCCCCAGTGGCGCATACAATGATGTGGGCTTTGGGTTAGCTGAGTTGACTGAATGTGACCATGGCATTTGGGGGGCAGAACATGTTCCCTTTTACCGGGTGTGCCAATTCAGACTGGAGAGTCACCTGAGACCTGTACGTAACCTCTTTTCGAAGGACATCTCCTGGGGGATCCACCCATCCCCATCTTGAAACCCATCTTTGAACCTGGAGGTGATACTACCAAGCCTCTGCTGGGCTTGAAATGTGTTTTGGCGCCCTCTGGTGGCAATTCTCTCTAATGACAACTCACAGCCCTGCTTCCAGCTTCCTGAACAGGAAGGAATGCCCTTGGCTTGTGCTCCAAAAGGTGGATTTAATCCCTCCTCTCACTCTAAGAACAATCCTGCTCATTCTAGGGGCATTATCATTCTCTTAAAGTCAGCTATGGCATTCACTCCTCCCAATCCTTCCCCACCCGTCTAAATCCTTGACTCAAACCCATCCAAATCTTGTGACAGGATTTCAATGAATCCTGTTCCCCACTCTTCCGTTTCTGGGTTTTGGCCAGAGGTTTGTTTTTCCCCTCCAGGGCGAATTAGAGGAAGGGAGAGGCTCTGAAGGAAGGAAAAGAAGAAACTTTTCAGGGAATCCTCAAGAGACCCATCTCTGGGATGAATGCAGCCTGTGGGCTGATCAAGGGAGCACGGCTTTAGTGCATTCAATTCATGAGCACCCGCCAATCTGTCCTGAGGGCAAACCCTGCAGACTGAGAGCACTGAAAGCATAGTCCTCAGCCTCATGCCTTTTGGCTGAGATGTCAGCCTCTGCAGAAGCCGAAGGCCATCAGAGATCCTGTCCAATCATCTGGAATTTAGGCTCCACCAGCTGTCTGAAAGTGACCCACAGATGATAAGAGCAGGACAAGTCCTTCCTCTCAGGTGAGTTAATTTAGACCTGTAACCTACCCCTCCTGGCAAGGCATGTCCCATGGGGATCTACTTCACCCAATTCCGACCTCACCTCTGGGCTGGGGTTTGCCAATGCCAAGCAGCTGCTGGGCCCTGTCAGTGCTCTGTCACCCTCTGGCAGCCAACCCCTCAAATAACAACTCAGAGCCCTTCCTCCTGCCTCCTGCCTCCTGCCCAAAACCATGGATGCGCTGCACTCTCCTCCTTCAGCTGAAGGCTGAACTCCCTCCTGCTCTCATCCTACGTTCCACCTTGTGCCTTACAGAGGCCAGAAGTCTCTCTCAAAATCTCCTGGGACTCTCCATCATCCAGCCTGTCCAACGCAATACACTACATCCATCGGCCAATCCCACTTCAACTCAGCTCAACAGCTGGAAATTCATAAGCCTGAATTAATACATGTGACCTACAAGCTCTGGTTAGTTCCTCAGGAATAATTTGCAGGAAGCAGTGGGACAGGTAGACAAAGAAGAAAAAGAAACTCCAGGGAACAATTTGAGACTGAAATCCCTGGAAGGAGCACATCCTGGCCACCCCAAAGCGCCGCTTCTACGCACTCCACTCAGGTTCTCAAGCACTGCTTTCCAGATGCCACCTCTGACCAAGCCCCATTTTGGTAAAGGGACACACACAAGGCTCAAACAAAGTACCTGTGAATTCTGGGTTTTCATGCTGCAGAACCCAAGGGCTGTAAGACCACCGCACCCCAGAGAGCCTGTCAAATCATCTGTAATTAGGGCTTCAGGATCCCTATGGAAATGATCCATAGTCATAAAGCAGGAACTATGCACCCACTCCTGGGACATGCGTTTGGCACCCGAGAGTCAGAAGCAACCTGTAACTGAACTGACCTCACTGGGCACGTCCTCCAGGTGCCACCAGCGCCCACTCCAACCACATTTCCTATGCTCAAGATGCCAACACAGAACAGCATCTCTCAGTATGTTTGGGCTCCTCCTCCTCTAGTGGCCATTACCACTCTTGTCCCACACTCCTCCCTCCTGACCACACCTGGTACTGTTGGCACAGTTTTTGTGTACCTATAAGCTAGAGTTGGTCCTCCTGTCTGGTTCACTCTCTCAGAGTCATCTGAGGCCTTATGGAGGTGGTAATTCTCTCTCTGAGTCCTCCATATGCCTCCAAGCTCCCTGTGTCATCACTCCTTTGAGTCCATGAAGGAAACACACCGAGTCAGGCAACTGCCTTTACATTATTCCCCACAACACCCCACATCTCCAGCCTTTGTTTTCTGTCACCTGGCTTCAGGTAAGATGGAGAAAAAGTAAGGCGCATTGCAGAACGCCCTCAGGAGAGGACTCCTGCATAAAGACAGCCTGCCCGCCACAAGACATTGGCTCTACACTCGCTCTTCAGTGATGACCAGCAGCCCAGCTCTCCAAACCCCTGGACTCTGGGAATCTGCATGTCCAGTAATCCAGCCACATGCCTGCCTGCTCAGAGTTCTACTTCTGGGGAACCCCAAGGCCATAGGAGCCCTGATGGCCTGTCCTACAACATGGGCTTTGGGCTGGCTGGGTCGACTGAAGGTGACCCTGATATTTGGAAGGCAGAACACTTTCCCTTTTACGGGGTGTTCTACTTCAGACTCAAGGGTCAGCTGTGGCCTGTATGCGACCACCTTTAAATGGACACTTCCTGGGGGATCATCTGGCTACAGAGCTGTATGAAAGGTGGAAAGGGCAGCACAAGTCCTTTCTATTGGGTGAGTCAATTGAGACTTGAGAGTCAGCAGCAAACTGTAACCTGGCCCTCCTTGCAATACGTGTCTCAGGGGGATCCACCTCCGCCAACGCGAACACAACTTCTGGGCTGGGATTCACCAATGCCAAGAAGCTGCTGGGCTCTGTCAGTGCTCCTTTGCCTTGCGGTGATGAATTATCAAAAGTTCAGAGCCCTTCATCCCGTATCCTGACCAAAGCCACACTAGCACCACGCTTGCTTTGTTCACCTGAAGGTGCATCTCCCTCCTGCCCTCCTTCTAAGTACAACCGTGTGCTTTACAGGGGCCAGAGGTCTCTCTCAAAGTCTCCTGTGACTCTCCCTCCTCCTCCCTGCCCATCACCACTACCCCATGTCATCCGGCTAATCCCACTTCAATTCGGCTCACCACCTGTAAATGCATCTGGTTGCCTTAATACTTGCAACCTGTTCCTCACCATTGTTCATTTTTGTGGGTTACTTTTAGCAAGCCATGGCTCAGTTAGGAAAAAATAGGAACCACAGGGAGGAATTTGAGACTTAGACCCAGGAAAGAGCACATCCTGTGAAGCCAAAAATGCCACTTCTACTACTCTCCATTCATGTCCTCAAGCACTGCTTTCCAGGTGCCACCTCCCACCAAAGCCCCATTCTCCAAATCAGACATGCCCAAGGCTCAAACCAAGTACCTGTGGATTCAGGGTTATAGTGCTGGAGAAACCAAAGACTACGGGTCCAAATGCACGTGCTCCCCAGATTGACGGTCAAATCATCAATACTTAGGGCTCCGTGATCCCTATGGAACTGACCACCTGGTCATGATGGAAGAACTATGCAGCCACCCCCAGGGGATGTGTTTGGGTCCTGAGAGTCCAAGGCAGCTGTAACTCAACTTTCCTCACTGGGAGGTCCTTGGGGTGCCACCAGCACCACCTCCAACCCCATCTCTAACCCTGGAAGGGCCAACACTAAGCAGCATCTCGGTGTGTCAGAGCTCCTTGACCTCTAGTGGCTATTCCCACTCCCAGGTATTCTCATCCCAAACTTCTGCCTCCTGACCAGACCCAGTTCCATTGGCACTGCTCTTGAGCACCTGGGAGCCTGGCCTGGTCCTCCTGTTGCTTCACTCTCTCAGAATCATCTGAGGCCTTATGGAGGGTGGTATTTCACTAAGTCTTCCATGTGCCTCCCTGCTCCCAATCTGTCAGCACTCCCTTGAGCCCATCAGGGGAACACATTTCAAGTCAGGCAACTGGCTTTACATTACTTCCCAGAACATCCTGCTTCACCAGTCATTCTACTTTGTCACCTGTTTCAGGTAAGATGTGCCCTCAGTGGGGCTCGCAAGGCAGGAGAGGCTCAGATGGTGGAAAAACTAAGGAACGTGGCAGAACACCCTCAAGAGAGAGGGCTCCTGAATAAAGTCAGCCTCTCTCCAAAAGACATTGGCTTTTACACTCACTTTTCATTGACCAACAGCCCAGCTCTCCAGAGGCCAACCCCCTGGACTCAGGAAGACTACGTGCCCCATACCCCAAGCAGCTGCCTGCTTGCTCAGAGTTCTACATCTGGAGAACCTAAAGCATGTCTGAACCCTGATGGCCCATCCAGTAATGTGGGCTTTAGGCTAGCTGAGTCGACTGAAAGTTACCCCCATTTTTTGTTTGTTTGTTTTTTGTTTTGCTTTTTGGGGCCACACCTGTGGCATATGGAGGTTCCCAGGCTAGGGGTCATATCAGAGCTGTAGCTGCTGGCCTGTGCCACATCCACAGCAACACAGGATCTGAACCACATATTTGACCTACCCCCCAGCTCATGGCATCACCAGATCCCTAACCCACAGAGCAAGGCCAGGGACTGAACCTGCATCCTCATGGATGCTAGTCTGATTCTTTAATTGCTGAGCCATGATGGGAACTCAGTACCCTGATATTTTTAAGACATAACACCTTCCCTTTTGCTGGGTGATCCAACTCAGACTGGAGAGTCAGCTGTGGCCTGTACGTAGCCACTTTTTGATGGACATCTCCTTCATGATCCACCCATCCCCATTTGAACCCCATCTCTGAACCTGCAGGTGCCACTACCAAGCAGCTCTTGGACTTGGACCTCCCTTCAGCACCCTCTGGTGGCCTTTCTCGCTAATGACCACTCACAGCCCTGCCTCCTTCCTTCTGAACAGAGCCCCTGGTTGAAATGCATTTGGCTTGTGCAACCAATAGTAGATTTAATCCCCCCCCGTTACTCTTAGAACAACCAAACACATTCCGGGGGGGGGGGGGAATTATTCTCTCAGAATCAGCCATGGCACTCCCTCCTCCTAATCCTCTCCCCTCCTCAAATTCCTTGAGTCAAACACCCTTCAAATCATGTGACCAGATTTCAATGAATCAGCTCCACAATCTTCTTTTCTGGGAATTGGCTAGATGTAAGATTTTCCACTCAGGGTAAAGAGAAGATGGGAGAGGTTCAGAAGGAAAAAAAAGAATCTTTTCTGAGAACCCTCAAGAGACCAGTCTCTGGGGCCAAGGCAACCTGGGGCCTGAGCAAGGAACCACTGCTTTTGCACCCTCCATTCATGACCACCTGCCCAGCTGTCCAGAGGACAAACACCGTGCAAGCCTCCTCAGGGTACCCTGCAAGCCCAATATTCAATTCCATGCCTTTTGTCTCAGATACAGCCTCTGTAGAATCCAAAGGCGGTCAGAACTATAGACAGCCTGCCCAATCATCTGGACTTTAGGCTGCCCAAGCTGTCTGAATGCGACCCACAGATGGAAAGGGGAGGACTTTCATTCAGGTCAGTTAATTTAGACCGGAAAGTCAGAGGCGACCTGTAGCCCAGCCCTCCTCAGAAGGCATGTCTCCTGAGGATCTACCATCCCCAGCCTCCTGGTTCAGATTCTCCTATGACAAACAGCTGCTGGGCTCTGCTGGTGCTCCATCGCCCTCTGGTGGCCAATATCTCTAATAACAACTCAGAGTTTTTTCCTTCTGAGCAAACCACTCAGAGCACCGCACTCACCTTGTTCACCTGAAGGCCAAACTCCCTCCTAATCTCACTCTAAGAACCCCCCCCCCCGTACCTTACAGATGCCTAGAAGTCTCTCTCAAAGTCTCCCCTCCTCCTCCCTATCCAACACCGCTACCCTATATCCACCAGCCAATCCCACTTCAAGTCAGCTCATCAGCTTTACAGTCATCCTCCTGTCTTAATACCTGCGACTTAGTTCTCATTATGTTTCATTCCTCATGGGTAACTTACAGGATGCTGAGGCTCAGGGGGAAAAGGAAAAAAGGAACTCTAGGGAGGAATTTGAGACTTAGACCTGGGAAGGAGCACAACCTGGCCAGCCAGAAATGCTGCTTCTACACACTCCACTCAGGTCCACAAGCACTGCTTTCCAGATGCCACCCAGACAAAAGCCCGATTCTCCTAAATGGACATGCCCAAGGCTCAAACCAAGTGCCTGTGGATTCAGGGTTATTCTGCTGGAGAACCCAAAGTCTTTCTGACCACCGATGCCTCCCGGTCCAGACAGGCTATCAAATCTTCTGTAGATCAGTCTCCATGATCCCCAAGGAAAAGACCATTTAGTCGTGTAGGAAGAACTATGAACCCACTCACAGGAGAAGTCTTGGGGACCTGAGGGTCAGAAGCAACCTGTAACCTGACTTTCCTCACTGGGCACATCTTTGGTCTGCAACCAGCACCACCTCCAAACCCATCCCTGAGCCTGCCAGTGTCAACACGAAACAGAAGCTGGGCATGTCATGGCTCCTTGTCCTCTAGTGGCCAGAACCACTCTCAGCCACTCACGTGTCAAACTTCTCCTTCCTGAGCACGCCCAGTTCTGTTGGCACTGCTCTTGAGCACCTGGGAGCCCGATTTGGTGCCTCCCCCCCCCCACACCGCCCAAAACAATCTAAGTCTGGATGGAGGGTGGTATTTTTCTCTCTAAATCTTTGACCTGCCACCCTGTTTCCTGTCTGTCAGCACTTTGAGTCCATCAGCAGAACATACTTCAAATCATGGGGCCGGGTTTTACATTGTTCCCCATCACACCAGGCTTGGCCAGCCTGTATTTTGTGTCACCTGGTTTCAGGTAATGTATTCCCTCAGTGGTGCTCGAAAGGAGGGAGAGGTTCAGATGGAGGAAAATCTAAGGAATTTTGCAGAACACACCCAAGAGAGAGAGGGTCCCCGCCTAAAGACAGCCTGCCCACCTCAAGCTGTCAGCTTTTACACTCATCCTTCATTGATGACCAGCAGCCCAGCTCACCACAGGTCAAAACCCTGGACTATGGAAAACTGCATGCCCAATACTCCAGCTGCCTGTGTGTTCACAGCTCTACTTCTGGAGAACGACGAAGCTGTATGAACCCTGAGGCCATGTACAATAAAGTGGGCTTTGGGGTAACTGAGTCAACTGAAGGTGACCCTGATATTTGGAAGGCAGAACACATTCCCTTTTACCAGGTGAGCCAAATTGGACTGGAGAGTGTTCTGGCCTTTACAGTAAGCCTTTTCGATGGACCCCTCCTGGGGGATCCCCCCATCCCCAACTCAAGCCCCATCTCTGAGCCCGGAGGCACCACTACCAAGCAGCTCCTAGGCTTGGGCCATGCTTTGGCCTCCGTTGTGGCTATTCTCTGAAGGACAACCCACAGCCCTGCCTCCTGCCCCATGAACAGACCCCCCTGGATGGGTTGCCCTGTGCTAGTGCATTCCATAGTCCATTTAATCCATCTTCTCACTTGAAGGACAAGCCAGCACCATACAGGGGGGTGGTTTTTCCTCAAAGTCAGCCATGGCACTCACTCCTCCCAATCCTTCCCCACCACTCTAAATCCTTGAGGTGAACCCATCCAAATCTGGTGACCAGATTTCAATGAATCTGTGTCCTACTCGTCATTTCTGGGACTTGGCCAGAGGTAAGATGTTCCCCTCACGGGGGAATGAGAGGAGGGGAGAGGCTCAGATGGACAAAAAAGAAGCAAATTTTAAGAGGACCCTCAAGAGACCTGTCTCTGGGGACACAACCTGCCGGCCAAAGAAGCATTGCTTTTGAGGATTCCATTCATGCACACCCTCCAGCTGTCCAGAGGTCAAACACCGTGCACGCCTGATCTGGGAGCCCTGCAAGCCCAGTATTCAATCCCACACATTTTGGGATCAGGCGTTAGCTTCTGCAGAATCTGAAGTCAGTCAGAACCCTTAGCAGCCTCGCCAATCATTTGGACATTTGTCTTCCAGAGCTGTTGGAAAGAAACCCACAGATGTGAAGGATTTATAGGCAGGACATGCCTCCTCTCCGTGCATATCCCAGGGGGATCCACCATCCCCAACTCAAACCCCACCTCTGGCCTGGGACTCCCCCATACCAAGCAGCTGTCAAGCTCTGTCGCCCTCTGGCGGCCATTCTCTTGAATAGCATCTCAGAGCCCTTAACTCCTGCTTCCTGACTAGGGCCATGGGTGCACCGTGCTTGGTTTTGTTCACCTGATGGCAGAAGTCCCCACTACCGTCACTCTAAATACCACCCTGTGATTTACGGAAGGCCAGATGCCTTTCTCAAAGCCTCCTGGGACTCTCCATCCTCTTCCCTATGCCACAAAACTACCCCACATCCAGCAGTGGATCCCATTTCACATCAGCTCACAGGCTGGACATTCACCTGCCTGCATTAATACACACAACGTAGTTCTCTCTATGGATCGTCCTTGGGAGTCAAATATAGGAGGCCATGGCTCGGGTAGAAAAAGAAGAAAAGGGAGTTCCCGTCATGGCTCAGTGCTTAACAAATCTGACTAGGAACCATGACGTTATGGGTTCGATCCCTGGCCTTGCTCAGTGGGTTAAGGATCTAGTGTTGCTGTGAGCTGTGGTGTAGGTGGCAGATGTGGCTTGGACCCTGCATTGCTGTGGCTGTGGTGTAGGCTGGCAGCTACAGCTCCAATTTGACCCCTAGCCTGGGAACCTCCATATGCCATGGGAGCGGCCCAAGAAATGGTAAAAAGACAAAAAAGAAGAAGAAGAAGAAGAAGAAGAAGAAGAAGAAGAAGAGGAAAAGGAACTCTAGGGAGGAATTTAGGACTTAGATCCCAGCAAGTACCATATACTGGCCAACCAAAATGCTGCTTCTACACATTCCACTCAGGTCCACAAGCACTGCTTTCTGGATGTCACCCAGGACAAAAGCACCAGTATCCTAAATGAACATGCCCAAGGCTCAAACAAAATACCTGTGGATTCAGGGTTATACCAATGGAGAACCCAAATGCTTTCAGACACCCCCCCCCAACCAGCTCCAGCCCTGATAGCCTGTCAAATCATCTGGTCTTAGGGCTTGGTGACCCCTGTGTAAATGACCCCTAGTCATGAAGGAAGAAACACACACCCACTCCCAGGAGATGTGTTTGGGGCTGAGAGCCAGAAGAACCCATACCTCGAATTTCCTCACTGGGCACATCCTCAGGCTGCCATCAGCACCACATATAACCACCTCTCTGAGCCTGGTAGTGCCAACACCAAACAGCAGCTGGGCATGTCATAGCTCCTCATCCTCTAGAGGCTATTACCACTTCCGGCCAGTCTCGTCCCCAACTTCTGCCTCCTGACCCCACCTTGTTCCACTGGCAATGCTCTTGAGCTTCTGTGAGCCAGATCTGGTCTTTTTCTCTCTCTCGGAAAGGCAAGAGTATGTGGAGGGTGGTATTTCTGCCTCTAAGTCTTCCATGGGCTTGCCTGCTCCCATCTCTCAGAAATCCTTGAGTCCATTGGGGAACAAACTCTGTGTCAGGTAATGGGCTTTATACTAGTTCCCCACCCCACCCCCACCCCCTCCCCGCTTCACCAGCCCTTAGTCTGTGTCAGTTGGCTTCAGGTAACATGTTCCCTCAGTGGTTCTTGAAAGGAGGGAGAGGCTCAGATGGAGGAATAAATATTTAAGGAACTTTGAAGAAAACCCTCAAGAGGGACGTCTTGGCATAAAGACTGCCTGCCAGGTAAAAGACATCAGTTTTACACTCACTCTTCATTGATGACCAGCAGCAGCCCAGCTCTCCAGAGGCCAAACCACTGACTCTGAAAAACTGCACGCCCAATACTCCAGCCAGCTGCCTGCCTGCCTGCTGAGAGTTCTATTTCTCAGCCATCTGGACTCTGCAGACCTGTCTAACAATGTGGGCTTTGTGCTAGCTGAGCCGACTGAAGGTGACCCTGATATTTGGAAGGCAGAATCCTTTACCGGGTGTGCCAATTCAGACTGGCGTGTCAGCTGAAGCCTGTAAGTAACCCTATTTCAATGGACACCTCCTGGGGGATCCACTCATCCCCATCTCTAAGCGTGGATGTACCACTATCAAGCTGCTCCTGGGCTTGGACGATGTTTCAGCACCCTCTGGCAGACATTCTTTCTTTTTTCTCGCCTTTTTTTTTTTTTTTTTTTTTTTTTTTTGGTTTTTAGGGCCGCACCTGCAGCATATGGAGGTCCCCAGGCTAGGGGTCTAATTAGAGCCACAGCCACGTCAGATCAGAGCCATGTCTGCAAACTACACCAGAGCTCTCAGCAACACTGGATCCTTAACCCACTGAGTGAGGCCAGGGATCGAACCTGCAACCTCATGGTTCCTAGTTGGATTCATTTCCACTGCACCACAACGGGAGCTTCTGGCACACATTCTTTCTAATGACAACTCACAGCCCTGCCGTCTGAACTCATACCATGGATGGACTGCCCTTGTCTCCTGCACCACTTGGCAGATTTAATCACTCATTCTCCTCTAGGAACAAGCAAGCACCTTCTGTGGGGTTGTTTTTCTCTTAATGTCAGCCATGGCACTCACACCCTCCCCATCCATCTCAGTCCTTGAGCCAAACCCTCTCCAAATCAGGTGACAGGACTTCAGTGTAGAATCCTCCCCTCATCATCTCTTTGACTTGCAAGAGGTAAGATTTTCACATTCAGGGGGAATGGCAGGAGGGGAGGATGGAGGAAAAGAAGAAACTTTTCAGATAAACCTCAATAGATGAATCTCTGGGATGAATTCAACCTGCCAACCAAGGAACTGCTGCATTTGTGCTCTCCATTCACCACCACCTGCCCAGCTCTCCAAAGGCTGAACACCATGCAAGTCTAATCTGCAAAAACACTGCAAGCCCAGTATTCAATCCCATGCCTTTGGGCTGAGATGTAAGCTTCTGCAGAATCCAAAGGCAGTCAGAACTCTTCAGAGCCTGTCCAATCATTGGGATTTTAGTCTACCTGAGCTATTGGAAAGTGACCCTCATATGGGAAGGGCAGGACAAGGTCCTTCCTATCAGGTGAGTTAATTTAGACCCAAGAGGTAGAGTCAACCTGTAAAGTAGACCCTCACACAGGGCATGTCCCTTGGGACCCACCACCCCCAACTGGAACACCAACTCTTCTCTGAGATATGCCAATGCCAAGCAGCTCCTGGGCTCTGCATGTTTTCTCTCACCCCCTGACAGCCAACCTCTCAAATAACAACTCACAGCCATTCCTCTGGCCTCTGACCAAAGCCATGATGCGCCACACTCACCTTGTTCACCTGATGGTTGATCTCCCTCCTACTCTCACTCTAAGTACCACCCTGTGCCTGACATGAAGCCAGATGTGTCTCTCAAAGTCTCCTGGCACTCTCCCTCCTCCCCCCTATCCAACACCACTACCCTGTGTCCACCAGCCTGTCCCACTTCAAGTCAGCTCACCAACTGAAAATTCATCACATGCCTTAATACATGTGATATAGTTCTAGCTATGGTTTGTTCCTCCTGGGAAACTCATAGGAAGCGGTGGCTCAGGTATATAAAGAAGAAAAGGAATTCCAGGAAGGAATTTGAGACATAGTTCTCAGGAAGAGCATATACTGGGAAGCCAAAAATCCTGCTTCTACACACTCAATTCAGGTCCACAAGCACTGTTTTCCAGATGCCACCCCCAACAAAAACCAATTCTCTTAAATGGACATGCCCAAGTCTCAAAACATGTGGATTCAGGCTTGTACCACTGGAGAAAACAAAGGGTTTCAGATCATCCCCAACCCCAGATAATCTGTCAAATCATCTGGTCTTAGGGTGCCATTATCCCTATGCAAATAACCCCCTGGTCATGAAGCTAGAACTACACACCCACTCACAGGGGAGGTGTTTGGGGTTGCAGGACCAGAAGTGACCCATAACACTAATTTCCTCACTGGGCATATCCTCAGGCTGCCACCAGTGTCACCTGCAACCGCATTTTTTTCTTTTCTTTTCTTTTTTCTGTCTTTCTTTTCTTTCTTTTCTTTCTGTCTTTCTGTCTTTCTGCCATTTCTTGGGCTGCTCCCACGGCATATGGAGTTTCCCAGGCTAGGGATCTAATTGGAGCTCTAGCTGCCAGCCAACACCAGAGCCACAGCAACGCCAGATCCAAGCCATGTCTGCGACCTACACCACAGCTCATGGCAATGACAGATCGTTAACCCACTGAGCAAGGGCAGGGATCGAACCCACAACCTCATGGTTCCTAGTCGGATTCGTTAACCACTGCCCCACAACGGGAACTCTGCAACCCCATTTCTGCACCTGGCAGTGCCAACACCAAACAGCAGCTGGGCATGTCATAGCTCCTCCTCCTCTAGAGGCCATTACCACTCCCAACCAGTCTCATCCAAAACTTCTGCCTTCTGACCCTGTCCAGTTCTCTTGGCACTGCTCTTGAGCACCTGGGAACCTGATTTGGTCTCTCTCTCAGTCTCTCTCTCCCTCGGGCTCTGTCTCTCTCTATCTCTCTCAGAAAAATCACAGGCCTTGTGGAGTTTGTCATTTCCCCAAGTCTTCTACATGCCTCCCTGCTCCCTATCTGTCAGGACTCCTTTGAGTCCATCAGGGGAGCACATTTTGTGTCAGGCAACTGGCTCATTACTTACCCACCCCACCCTGCTTTGCCAGCCCTTATTCTGGCTTCAGCTAAGATGTTCCCTCAGCGGTGCTTAAAAGGAAGGAGAGGCTCAGATGGAAGAAAAACTAAGGAACTTTGCACAACACCCTCAAGAGAGAGGGCTCTGGCATAAAGTCAGCCTCCCTCCAAAAGATATTGGCTTTTACACTCACTCTTCCTTGACAAGCAGGAGCCCAGCACTCCTGAGGCCAAGCCCCAGAACTCTGGAAAACTGCATGCCCAATACTCCAGCCAACTGCCAGAGTGCTCCTAGTTCTACTTCTGGAGAACCCCAGGGCTGCCTGAGCCCTGGAGGCACATCCAATAACACGGGCTTTGTTTGGCTGAGCCAACTAAAGGTGACCCACATATTTGAAAGGCAGCATGATTTTCCTTTTACTAGGTGAGCCAATTGGGACTGAAGAGGTAGCTGCAGCCTGTAAGTAACACCTTTTCAACAGACACCTCCTGCGGGATCCACCCGTTCCCATCTCAAACCCCATCTCTGAACCTGGAAGTGCCACTACCAAGCTGGTGCTGGATTTGGCTGGCATTCCCAAGCCCTCTGGCAGCCATGTCTCTAAAGATGACTCACAGCCTTGTCTCCTGAACAGAGCCCCTGCTTGGACTGCACTGGGCTTGTGCACCCAATGGTCAATGTAATCTCTCCTTTCACAGTAAGAACCACCAAGCACCTTCCAGGGGCTTATTTTTCTCTCAAAGTTAGCCTTGGTGCTCACTCCTCCAAATCCCTTCTTACGTCTCTAAGTCACTGTGTGGAAACCACTCCAATCTGGGGAGTAGATTTCAGTGAATAAGCCTCCCCCTCTTCATTTCTCAGACTTGGCTTGAGGTAAGATTTTCCCTGTCAGGGGTGAATGAGAGGTCATTAAAGGCTCAGATGAAAGGAAAGGAAGAAAAATCTCATAGAACCCTCAAGAGAGGAGCCTCTGGGATGGATGTAACCTGCAGACAAAAGAACAGCTGTTTTTGCATTCTCCACTCACAACCACCCTTCCAGCTGTCCAGAGGCCCAATGACATGGATGCATGTTCCACCAAAACACTTGAAGCCCAGGATTCGATCCCATGTCCTTTTGTCTCAGATGCAGCAGAATCTGAAGGCAGTCAGAACTCTAGACAGCCTGTCCAATCATCTTCACTTTAGGCTACCCAGCTGTCTGAAAGAGACCCCAGATAGGACGGGCAGGACAAGGTCCTTATCAGGTGAATTAATTTAGACACGAGAGTCAGAGGCGACCTGTAACTTAGCCCTCTTCGCAAGTCATGTCCTGGAGGTGGTGTGGGGGGGTGATCCACATCCCCCCAATCAAACCCCACCTCTGGTCTGGGAAAACCAGTGCCTAGCAGCTGCTGGGCTTGACATGCTCTTTGGTGCCCTCTGGTGGTCATTCTCTCTCATGACAACTCAGAGCCCTGCTTCTGCCACCTGAACTTCAGAACCCTTGGATGGACTGCTGTGGGCCTGTGCACCTGATACTTGATTTAATCCCTCCTCTCACTCTGTGAACAACCAAGTGCCTTCCATGGGGTTATTTTTTTCTCAAATTCATCCATGGTGCTCACTCCTACCAATCCTTCCTCACTCCTCTATGTCATTGAGCTGAACCCGCTCCAAATCAGGTGACTGATTTCAATGTATCAGCCTCCCTCTCTTCATTTCTGGGACCTGGATTGAGGTCAGATTTTCCCCCTAAGGGGTAAACGAGAGGAGGGGATAGGCTCAGATGGAAGAAAAAGAAGAAACTTTTCAGAGAACACTCAAGAGTTCAGTGTCGGTGATGGTTGCAACCTGCTGACCAAGGAACCTCTGCTTTTTTTTTTTTTTTTAATCTTTTTATTTATTTAATTTTTATTTTGTTTTTTTTGTTTGTTTGTTTGTTTGTTTTTGTCTTTTTGCTATTTCTTGGGCCTCTCCCGCGGCATATGGAGGTTCCCAGGCTAGGGGTCTAATCGGAGCCGTAGCCACCAGCCTACGCCAGGGCCACAGCAACACAGGATCTGAGCCGCATCTGCAACCTACACCACAGCTCACGGCAACGCCAGATCGTTAACCCACTGAGCAAGGGCAGGGACCGAACCTGCAACCTCATGGTTCCTAGTCAGATTCGTTAACCACTGCGCCACGACGGGAACTCTGGAAACTCTGCTTTTGCACTCGCCTTTCACATTCGCCTGCCTGGTTGTCCAGATGCCAAACAGCAGGCAAGCCTGATCCATGAACACTGCAAGCCCAGTGTTCAGTCCCACACCCTTTGGGCTTGGATGTCTGCCTCTGTGGAATCCTAAGTCAGTCAGAACTCTTGACAGCGTGCCAAATCATCAGGACTTTAAGTTACCCAAGCTGTCGGAAGGTGACACCCAGATGGGATAGGGAGGACAAGATCAGAGGTGAGAGTAAGAGGGCATCTGTAAGCTAGCCCTCCTCATAAGTACATCCCTGTGGGATCCATCGTCCCCGTGGGAACAATCATCCCCAACTCCAACCTCACCTCTGGGCTGGGATTTGCCAATGTCAAGCAGCTGCTGGGCTCTGTTGGTGCTCTGTCACCCTCTGGTGGCCAATCTCTCAAATGACAGCTCAGAACCCTTCCTCCTGCCTTCCGACCAAAGCCATGAATGGACTGCTCTCCCCTTGTTCCCCTGATGGCTGAATATTCTCCTACTCTCACTCTAATTACCACTGGTTCCTTACAGAGGCCAAAGGTCCCTCTCAAAGTCTCCCAGGGCATTCCCTCCTCCTCCCTACCCAACATCACTACCCTACACCCACTGGCCAATCACACATCAGGTCAACTCACCACCTGGACAATCATCTGCTTGCCTTAATCTACTCGATCTAGTTCTATCTGTGGATCATTCCTCGGGGGTATCTGACAGGATGCAGTGACTCAGGTAAAGAAAAAAAAGGAGTGCATAGAAGTGATGTTTTTGGCTGGCAAGGATGTGCTCCTTCCTGAGATCTGTGTCTAACACCCTAGGGTGTAAGACACCTCTACACACTCCATTCAGGTTCACAAGCACTGCTTGCAGATTCCACACCTGACCAAATCCCAGTTCTTGAAAATGGACATGCTCAAGGCTCAAACCAAATACCTATTGATTCAAGGTCCTACTGCTGGAGGACCCAAAGGCATTCAGACTCTTCCCCCTCCCAGGTAGCCTGTCAAGTTATCTGGTCTTAGGCCTCTGTGACCCCTATGCACGTGACCACTAGTCATGAAAGAAGAATGATGCACCCACTCTCAGAGGAACTGTTTGGGACCCAAGAGTCAGAAGAAATCTGTAACTTGCCTTTCCTTGCTGGGAACATCCTCAGGGTGCTGCAAGTGCCACCTCAAATCCCATCTCTGACCCTGAAATTGCCAAAACCAAACAGCAGCTGGGTATGTCAGGGTTCCTCGTCCTCCAGTGGCCATTTCCACTCCAAGCCAGTCTCATCCCAAATTTCTTCCTCCTGACTCACCTGGTCCCACTGGCACAGATCTTGAGAACCTGTGAGCTCAATTTAGTCTTCCTCCTCCTGTCTCTTTCTTACAGAAAAATCAAAGGCCTTATGGAGCATGGAATTTCTCTAAGTCCCTATATGCTCCCCTGTGCTCTATCTTTCAGCACTCCCTTGAATCCATCAGGGGAGCACATTTTGAGTCAGGAAACTGGCTTTGTATTGCTCCCCCACACACACATCGCCAGCCCTTATTTTGTGTCACCTGGCTTCAGGTAAAATGTTCCCTCAGTAGGGCTCAAAAGGAGACCAAGGATAAGATGGAGGAAAAACTATGGAACTTTGCAGAACACCCTCTAGAGAGAGGGCTCTGGCATTAACACAGCCTGCCCTCTAAAAGCCATTGGCTTTTACTCTCACTCTTTATTTTTGACCAGCAACCCAGCTCTCCAGATGCAAAACACCTGGATTCTAGAAAACTGCATGTCCAGTACTCCAGCCAGTTGCCTGGATGCTCTGAGTTCTAATTCTGGAGAGCCTCACAGCCAGCTGAGCCCAGAAGTCCCACCCAATAATATGGGCTTTGGGCTAGCTGGGCTGACTGCAGTTGAGTCAGGTATCTGGAAGGCAGAACTCTTTCCATTTATTTATACTAGATGAGTCCATTTGGACTGGACAGTCAGCTGCAGTGGTTCTTTAACCAATTTTTGCTGGTCCCCTCCTGGAGGATCCACCCATAAACATTTCAAACCCCATCTCTGAGCCTCGAGGTGTCTGTACCACTCAGCTACCAGGCTTGGCCAGCACCTTGGCGATCTCTGATGGCCATCATGTCTAATGACAGCTCAGAGGCCTGCCTCCTGCCTCCTGAACAGACCCCTGGATGGACTGCACTGGGCTTGTGTACTGGGTAGTTGATTTAATCCCTCCTCTCATTCTAAAACAACCATTTTCCTCTCATAGTCAGCAAAGGTGCTCACTCCTCCCAATCCTTCCCCTCTCCTCTGAGTCATTGAGCCGAACCCACTCCCAATCACGTGACCAGATTTCAATGAATCAGCCTCCTCATCTTCATTTCTGTCACTCGGGTCGAGGTAAGATTTTCACCATCAGGGGTGAATGAGGAGGGAAGAAGCTCATATGGAAGGAAAAGAAGGTAACTTACAGAAAACCTTCAAGAGATGAGTCTCTGGGATGGATGAACCTTCTGAATAGGGAAATGCTGCTTTTGCACCCTCCATTCACAGCCACCCACCCAGCTGCTCAGAGGCCATACACTGTGCAAGCCTGTTCTGGGAGCACCGAAAGCCCAGTATTCCATCCCACACCCTTTTGTCTCAGATGCAGCCTCTGCAGAATCCAAAGCAGTCAGAACGCTTCACGGACTGTCCAATCATCTGGACTTCAGGCTACCTGAGCTGTCAGAAAGTGACCCGCAGATGGGAAGAGCAGGACAAGGTCCTTCCTATCAGGTGAGCTAATTTAGACCCAAGAGTCAAAGGAGACCTGTAACCCGGCCCTCTTCACAAGGCATGACCATGGCTGATCCACCATCCCCAAGTCAAACTCCACCTCTGGGCTGGGATAGGCCAATACCAAACATCTGCTGGGCTCTGTTGCCCTCTGGTGGCCAATCTCTTGAATTACAACTCAAAGCCCTTCCTCCTGCCTCTGAAACAAGTCCATGGGGCTGCCCTGGGCTTGTACACATCAGAGCCAATGTAAATCATCCTCTCCCTCTAGGAACAGTGGTTTCAGCTCTCCTAGGCAAACACCATGCAATCCTGGCTCTGGAAAACTGCATGCCGAATTTTCTGACCAACTACTTGTGGGTTTAGAGTTCTCCTTTGGGAGAATCCAAAAGTCAGCCAGACCCCTGATTGCCACTCCCAGGGTGTGGACTTTGGTCTACCTGAGCTGACTGCAAGTGACCCAGATGCGTTGAAGGTGGAACCATTTCCCTTTTACCTGGTGAGCCAATTTTGACTGGAGAGTCAAGGGTGGCCTGTAACCTTCCCCTCCTCACCAGACACCTCCTGAGGGAATCCACCCCTCCCCATCTCTGAGCCGGGAAGTGCCAACATCAAGCAGTTGCTGGGCTTGCCCGGTGCTTCAGGGCCCTCTGGTGGCCATTTCCTCTAATAACAATCCAGAGCCCTCCTACTCCTGCCTCCTAAACATACCCATGGACTGCACTGGGCTTGTGCACCTCAGAGCTGATGTAATTCCTCCTTTCCTTCTAGGAACAACCAAGTGCCTTCCAGGAGGCAGGTATTTTCCTCTCGCAGTCATCCATGGCACTCACTCTTCCCTATCCCTTAGCATTCTTCTTAGTCTATGAGCTGAACCCACTCCAAATCAAGTAACTGGATTTACATTAGATCAGCCTCCCCTCTTAATTTATGTGACCTGTCTTGAACTAAGATTTTTTTCCCCTGGGGTGAATGAAAAGAGGGAGAGGATCAGATGGAAGAAATAGAAGGATATTTTCAGAGAACCCTCAAGAGACAAGTTTTGGGAAATGTGCAACCTTCCCACCAAGGAACCTCTGCTTTTCCACTCACCATTCACGACCACCCACCCAGCTTTCCAGATGCCAAACGTGGTGCAGGCATGATCCTGGAGCACTGTGTGTCCAGTAGCCAAGCCAACTACATCTGTGTTCAGTTTTCTACCTCCACAGAACCCAAAGGCAGTCACCACTCTTGCCAGCCTGCCCAACTGTCTGGACTTTAGGCCACCTGAGCTGTCTGAGAGTGCCCCACAGATGGGAAAGCAGAACAGTGTCCTTCCTCTCAGGTGAGGTAATTATCCTGGGGAGTCAGTGGTGCTCTGTGTCTTACCCCTGGCTCCCTAGACATGTCCTGGGGGATCCACTAGTCCCATCTTCAACTCTGGCTCTGTGCTGGCACAAGTCAATCCCAAGCAGCCTCTGGGCTTTGCTGCTGCTCTGGCAACCATTCTAATAACCACACAAAGTATTTCCTTTTGCCTCCTGACCAAACCTAGGGATGGACTGCACTAGGGTTGTGCACTTGACAGCTGATTTCCAACCTACTCTCCCTCTAATGAAAACTACATCCCACCTGACAGAGGGCAATATCTCTGTCTCTCAAAGTCTCCTATGGCACTGCTTCCTCCTTTTCCAACACCACTGCTCTACGTCCATCAGCAGATCCATCCCACTTCATGTCAGGTCACCAGCTTGAAAGTCATCTGCTCACTGTAAAACATGTGATCACCTCTTACATAATGCCCTTTCCCTGGAGATGAATGAGAGGAAGCACTGGTTCAGGAACAAAAATGAAAAGGCACTTGGGGGAGAAATTTTGGAGATATATCTCAGTGAGGAGCAGAGCCTGGACAGACAAAACACTAGTGCTTTTTCAAACTCCATTCAGATCTTCAAGCACTGGTTTCCTGATGCCATACATGTAACAGAAGGCTGATTTTGGAAACTGCATGCTCAGGAATCAAGCCAAATATTTTGTATTCAGGGTTATGATGCTGGAGAATCCAAAGGCAGTGAGACCCCAGGCAGCCTGCCAAACTGTTTAGTCTTAGCGCTCCACCAGCAGTATGGAAATGACCCTTAGTTGTAAAGGAAGAACTGTGTACCCACTATCAGGAGAGGAAATTTGGACCCAAGAGTCAGAAGCAACCTGTAACTCACCTTTCCTTGCTGGGCACATCCTCAGGGTTCCACCAGCACTATTTCCAACCCCAGCTCTAAGTCTGGGAATGCCAAACTGCAGGTGGGCAATATCAGGGCTCCTTGTCCTCTAGCGACCATTATCTCTACTGACAATTCAGATCCCATCCTCTGCCTCCCGATGGCAAATGGTTCTGTCTGCAGTTCTCATGACCATCTGTGAGCCTAATCTGGTCCTCCTTTCTTTCTCAGAAAACTCAAGGGCCTTACAGAGGGTGGTGTTTCTCTCTCAAGGTCTCCCATATCCTTCCCTGCAACCTATCAGCAGCCCTTGAAGTCAATCAGCCAAATGCACTATGAGTCAGATAATTGGCTTTAAATTATTTCCCCTCTATCCTCCTTTTAGTCACCCTTTATCTTATGTGATCTGGCTTTAGGTAAGATTTCCCCTCTGGGGTGCACAAAAGGAGGGAGAGGCTCAGATCAAAGAAAAATGTGGAATATTCAGAGAACACTCAAGAGACAGGTTTCTGGGATGGGCAGAGCCTGCCCTCCAAAGGACCCCTGTTTTATACTCTCCACTGATGACCACTGGCCCTGCTCCCCAGATGCCAAACATCATGGAAGCCTGATTCTGGAAAACCAAATGCCCAATACTCAAACAAACCGCATGTGTTTCAGTGTTCTACCTCTGGAGAATCAAAAGGCAGTCTGAACCTTAAATATCTGTCTAACGTGGGCTTTGGGCTAGCTGTGCCACTTGAAAGTGGCCCAGATGTGGGAAGGTGGAACAAGTTTCCTTTCACCAGGTAAGCCAATTTGGCCTGGAGAGTCAGTTGTGACCTGTAAGCAACCCCTCCTGGCAAGACATCTCCTGGGGTAACCACATCTCTGAGCCTAGCAGTGCCAACACCAAGCTGCTGCTGTGCTTGGGTGGCACTTCAGCGCCCTCTGGTGACCATTCTTTCCAATGACAACTTAGAGCACCTCCTCCTGCCTCCTGAACAAACCCATGGACTGCCCTGGGATAGCTGATTCAGTTCCTCCTCTAAGAACAACCAAGAGCTGTCCAGAGAGAGTATTTTCCCCCTCCAATTCAGCTGTGGAACTCACTCCACCCAATCCTTCACCATTCCTCTTAGTCAATCAGCCACGGCCACTCTGAATCAGGTAAACTTTTAAAAATTAATCATACTCCCTCCTAGTTTATGTGACTTTTCTTGAGTCAGATTTTTCCTCAGGGGTTATCCAGACGAGTGAGAGGCTCGAATGGAAGAAAAAGAAGAAAATTTTCAGAGACCCCTCAAGAGACAAGTCTGTAGGATCGTCGCAGCCCTGCCCACCAAGGAAACTCTGCTTTTACACTCTTCATTCATGACCACCAGCCCAGCTTTCCAGGCCCCACGCAGTGTGCAAGTCTGATCCTGGAACACTGCTTGCCCAATATTCAAGCAAACTCCTCTTGGGTTGATTTCCCTCCTCTTCTCACTCTAAGAACCACCACAGGCCTCATATGAGTCCGTGAGCTCTCTCTCTCTCAAAATCTCCCAGCACAGTCCTTTCTCCCTGTCCAACACTGCCAGGCTGGTTGGAACTTGCCCTGACTCCAGGACAGGCCCCAAACTCACCCTCCCCAAGGTCACTGGAGTGACCCCTATCTGGTATCGAGGCACATATTCAGGTCAAGACTGGCAAACTGATTTTACAGTAATGCTCTGGGCACAAGGAAATTTTAGATGTTTGTGGGTTTTGACTGACACCTTCTCAGACTGGATGGAGTCATTTCCCACTTGAACTGAGACTGCCTTGGAGGTTTCTTTCTTTCTTTCTTTCGTCTTTTTGCTATTTCTTGGGCTGCTCCCATGGCATATGCAGATTTCCAGGCTAGGGGTCGAATCGGAGCTGTAGCCACCAGCCTCCACCGCAACCACAGCAACACGGGATCCAAGCCGCATCTGCAACCTACACCACAGAACATGGCAACACCAGATCCTTAACCCACTGAGCAAGGGCAGGGACAAAACCCGCAACCTCATGGTTCCTAGTCGGATTTGTTAACCACTGCACCACAATGGGAACTCCTGCCTTGGAGGTTTCTAAGACCTTTCTCAAGAAAAGAATTCCCCGTTTGGTCCCCTAAGTCCATCAAGAGGGACAATGGGCCTGCCTTTGTTCCCCGAAATACTAACGGAGTCTCTAGGAATTAAATGGGGTTTACCCTCCACTTGGAAACCACAATCCTCTGGAAAGTAGAACAAATCAAACCCTCAAAAGAATCCCCTAGATTTCCCATTGTGGCTCAGAAAGAGAAGATAGTTCTGGATTGTTTTATGGTGTAAAGCTGTGATTATTTTCCCATATCTGTAAGGCATATTTCTATTGGTCCATATTCCCCAGGGTCGTCTCAGAGCCAGTTCCTTCAGGAATGTGCCTCGCATACATGGTCTCATATGGACTCAACATGATTTTTCCTTTAGGGACTATTCACATTTGCACAAGTACTATGGGGAAAAGGGAGATCAAGCGTTGGTGAGTGTCTTGACATAATTTGAATGTTTCCCTTTATTATTTATTTTACTAGAGTGTGTGTGTGTGTGTGTGTGTGTGTATACACATACATACATAGAGAGAGAGAGAGATGGATTCATTTTTTTCCCATATAGGTTATAACAGAATATTGAATATATTTCCCTGTGCTCTACAACAGATTCTTGCTCATTATCTATTCTGTACATAGTAGTGTGTATATGCTAATACTATTGTCCCAATCTATTCCCCCTCCCCATGGTTTCCCCCTGGGTAACCATAAGTTTGATTTCAAGAGCTGTGTTTGTTTCTGTTTTATAAGGAAGTTTTGTATAATTTTACTAGATTCCACATAGAAGTTATCACATAAGATATTTGTCTGATTTACTTGGTATGTTAAGCTCTAGGTCCACCCATGTTGCTGCAAATGGCATTATTTCATTCTTTTTACAGCCAAGTAACATTCCATTATATTTACCACATCTTTAGCCATTCCTCTGTCAAAGGACATTTAAGTGGCTTCTATGTCTTGGATAGTGTCAGTAGTTCCACAATGAATATTGGGGTGCATATAACTTTTCCAATTATGGTTTTCTCAAGATATATGTCCAGAAGTTGTTTTTTTGTTTTTCTTTTTAGGGCTGCATCTGAGGCATATGGAAGTCCCCAGGGTAGGAGTCAAATAGGAGCTGCAGCTGTTGTCCTATACCACAGCCACAGCAATGCCAGAACCCAGCTGCATCTGCAACCTGTGCTGCATCTTGCAGCAATTCTGGATCCTTGCTTAAATGATGCCCAGTTTGTGCACAATGCACACTAGGCTGGTAAGTTCTAGGAGCCTAGGTATAACCATTCATAATATCACCCAGCACTGAGATAAAGGGGCAAAAAGATTCCCTCCAGCAGGAGTAGGGGTTGCTCTTGGACTAGAGCAAGGGGGATTTGGTGGCCCCCTGGGGAGGTTCTGCATACCATGAAATCACTGTACAAATCCTTACACGAGCCCCTGAGGACTTGTCTAAAAGCATGAGGGATGCTTTATTCCATACTTCTCTGGACTCAGTAGAAAATATTGCACTTGACAGTAGGCTAGCCCTTGACTACTTCCTGGCTGAGCAAGGGAAATTCTGCATAATTATTAATAAAACCCACCACATGCATGGGAATAACTCTGGTCAGATTGAGGTAACCATAAGAGATGTATAAGCAAGCTCAAAGGGCACAAAGATATACCCCCAATGTCCCAATCCAAGCTCTGTCCAGAATATGGTCAGATAGAGCCTTTCTAGTTTAAGCTGGTTTCTTCCATTTCTTGGCACACTGACTGCATTAACCTCCTGTTCATCTTCAGGCCTTGCTTCCATAACTGCCTTGTCAACTTCGTTAGTAAAGAACTTGAATTCCTCAAACTTCAGATGATACTAACACAAGGGTACAAGAACTGAGACTGCAGCCTTCTGAAGCTCAGGCTTATGTTAGACGGGGCAGGGACAGTTCTGCGCCTCCAATCCAGGGGAAACCTATGCCCATGTTCAGCAGGAAGCAGCCCCAGAAGACAGACCTTCCCCCTCAAGAATGGGGAGTAGTGACGAGGAAAGGGGGTGTTGTTGCCAGAGCCGACAGCAGATCCTTGCCAAAGCCTGCGAAACCCTCCTTAAACTGGAGTTATCCTGTATCAAGAAGTGAAAGGTCTGGAGACAAGAGGAGGAAGGTATAGGAAGAGACAAACCAGACGGAACCAGGTGGAATCAGGATGACGACGACTCTGACCTCCCCCAGACTCCGATTCTCATTCAACACAGATTTTGCCACATTAGCTACTAGATGACACACCTACTGGTGGTCATGACTGGAAGATGCTGACCTAAAAAGGATAAAAGGGGGGTGGCATCCATATCCAGGAAAGCCCTGACCCTTCCCTGCAGAGTAATGGGCAGGCCTCCCTGTCATTAGCCTCACTCCTCTTCCCTTTATCTTTTCTCCTTAAAATCAAAGACCTCTCACAACTTGGATGGGAACTTCAGCTGTGAACTAAGGTCCTACTTATCCATTCTTTGCCCACTGAATAAAACCTGGGCATCCACCTCCGCTTTGGTTTCATTTTTTGGCTACAAAAACCCAAACTAGCATCTATTCTATGCTTTTTTCTTTTTCTTTTTAGGGCCACTGGTGAGGCATGTGGAAACTCCCAGGGTAGGGATTGAATTGTGGTTATAGTTCCTGGCCTGCACCACAGCCATGGCAATGTGGTATCTGAGCCATGACCTACACCACAGCTCATGGCAACTCTGGATCCTTGAACCACTGGGCAAGGCCAGGGATCAAACCCGCTTCTTCATGGGTATGATTTGGGTTTGTTACCACTGAGCCACAATGGGAACTCCCCTATTCTATAGTTTATTTTCATTCTTGTCCTTATACTAATGACAAGCATGATTGAAAATGACCACCTTAAAAAAAGAGACTTTGCAATATATTTATGACCCTTGTTTGTAAATCAGAAAAATAGAACAACGCATCTCCCTAAGACCCAAGGAAGAAGCTCTAGCTCCACCTTCAGCTCCCAAATTTGGAATTCAACTTAAACTCTTCCCTGAACCATTTGCATATGGGACATTTACACTATCTTTACATGCTGTGTAAATACTAAAAATTTTATCATAAAACTGACAGTACTATGTACATTGTGCATCACATGTCCTTCCACACATGTAAGCACAATACATATGCTTTATTACACATAATACATGATCAGGTAATTATGTATCAGTTATCTCCCTCATTTGTATAAGCATGTACTTCAGCCTGTTATTACAGGACACATTAAACAGTTCAGTCCAGAAATTCCCTCATGGCTTAGTGGTTAAGAACTTGGCATTAAGACTGCTGTGGCCCAGGTTACTGCTGTGGCTTGGGTTTGATCCCAGACCTGGGAAATTCTACATGCTGCAGGTGCCACAAGACAAAAGACAGTTCAATGCTTATTAGATTCCAGTCACTAGAGAACATTCATGGGGTAACTGAAGTGATTGATGGTATATAGGACTATATTTATTAATTCTACATATCACATTATGTCCAAACATTTTCCAGTCAACATGCTTATCATAACCAACAACCAGAACATAGTCAGAAAGCCTTGATAAATCATCAACCTGCCCACAAATGTGCCTCTCTCCTAGTTCAGGGCCCAAGAATCATGGGGATTTCAATAAATGAGTTATCTATCCATCCATCCATCCATCTGTCCACACTTGTGGCATGCTCAAGTTCCAGGGCCAGGGGTCATTCCCAAGCAACAGCAGTGACAATACCAGTCTTTAACCACTAGGCCACCAGGAAACTCCAAAGGAATTATGTCTTGCATTTGGTACTAATTTTGGGGCCATTTTCCCCTTAACTTCCCACTTTTTCTCCTTAAGTAAGACATCCCAGTGGACTATCATATCAACTTGTGTTCACACATAATCTGGCTCTATGCATTTGGTATTTTTAATTCTGGAGGGGACTGTGACTCAGCTGTGGCCATCAGATGCCCTATCACAGTCAAGTGACTTGGAGCTAGGGTTAAATTGTATAGTATTTACCAACATGATTAACCATAATGTGTTATTGAGTCAAAGGCCACAGGACATGGAGTAATTAGACACACACACACACACACACACACACACACAGGCTTATCAGTTAAATAGCTTCCTTAATCAAACTCTCCTACATCCCACTCAATCTCATACTTCATATGCCATTATTGCCTGGCCAAACCCCCCAACAAGGCAAAGCATACAACTACATAAGAATCAACTAACCAATCTAACAAAGATATTGCCACTACTTCAGTGACAGAAAGTTAGTATAGCTACAACAAAGTCTCCTAATAATACAGATCAATTAGATATATGAGGCTTAAACAAAATGATGTCCCTCTCTAGCTGTCATGCACCTCAAACAAAATAAAGTACATTTTAATAATCTCCAAAGGAAAATATATTAAATATTTCAATGCTAATTTTAACACAACAGACTACTACACTGAATATTAATATGTCACATAAATGCATAAATCTTTTATGTATAAAGTTCTATTCAACCTGTTGAAGTAGTTTCATAATTAACATGAGGCACTATAAATGACTAGATGAATTTACTAACTCCATAAACATATGGGTGTTGTCCCAGATTATTAATTTCTAATAAAATCAGACATCCTCAAGAAACACTGGTAAAGAACAAAGAGCAGGAGTTCCCATCATGGCTCAGTGGTTAACAAATCTGACTAGGAAGCATGAGGTTGCAGGTTCGATTCCTGGCCTTGCTCAGTTAGTTAAGGATCTGGCATTGCCATGAGCTGTGGTGTAGGTTGCAGACATGGCTCAGACCCCATGTTGCTGTGGCTCTGGTGTACAGCGGTGGCTACAGCTCTGATTTGACCCCTATCCTGGGAACTTCCATATGCCATGAGAGCGGCCCAAGAAATGATAAAAAGACAACAACAACAAAAAAAGAAAAAGAAAAAAAGAAAAAAAAACGAGCATAATTATCAGACATAAAAATCTTAGATCAAGATGTAACTTATAGGAGGGAAGAAGGGGGTATGTTTTCTACCTCAAAAGCATTAAGTAATTTATACAGAAGTTTTTATGAAATAAACAACTGAAGCAAGATTTAGTAGAAAATTAAGAATAAAGTGCTTAGTTGAATCAAGTCATGAAGCACAGACACACTGCCCACCACCCTCCTCAAATACAGGACAGTTTTTATAACCTATTAACAAGTACCAAACATAAAAGTGGAAATAAGGAGTTCTTGCTGTAGCTCAGTGGGCTAAGAACCCAATTGTATCCAAGAATATGTGGGTTCGATCCCTGGCTTTGCTCAGTGCATTAAGGATCCAGCATTGCCATGAGCTGCATTATAGGTCACAGATATGGCTCGGATCTGGCATTGCTATGGTTGTGGTGTAGAGAAGCAGTTGCAGCTCTGATTTGACACCTAGCCTGGGAACTCCCAAATGCTACAGGGGCCATGTTAAAAACTCAAAAGAAAAATGAGGGGTGGGAGGGACAGAATTTGTGATGAGGTGACCATATTGCAAAGTGTGCTTGGATCAAACAAAATGTAGCTTCAAGAAAAGCATCTAGTTTATACCCAGGAGAGTTCATACTGCATGAATTCCTTGAAATAAAACTAGCCACAACTTCTGAAATTCACCTATTGTAATTAAATTAAATCAAACATTCATTCAACATCTATTGCATAGAAGCTAAAATCTGGTGCTTTATGGTACTTTATAAAGTACCATAAAGGAATGATGATAGAAGCATTAAAAATACCAAAAACATATACCTTTTACCTTTTGCATAATTATTTAACTAGAAAATTTTAACAAAGAGAATGTAGATTAAAATCCCTGAAACCAGATGAGCTACTTTGGAAAAATATACTAGAACAAACTCATTTAAAAGGCAAGATAGGAGTTCCTGACATGGCTCAGTGGTTAATGAATCCAACTAGGAACCATGAGGTTGTGGGTTCAATCGCTGGCCTTGCTCAGTGGGTTAAGGTTCTGGACTGCCATGAGCTGTGGTGCAGGTCACAGACACAGCTCAGATCCCACATTGCTGTGGCTCTGGCATAGGCCAACTGCTCTGGTTCCAATCGACCCCCTAGTCTGGGAAACTCCGTATGCCATGGGAGCAGCCCAAGAAATGGAAAAAAGACAAAAAAAAAGGAAAGATAGAGAATTTTTGAGTAGAGGTGACAAGACTGACAAGCATGGTGACCTCTGGCTTTCCAAATAAAGTTTTGGTTCAACTTTAAATATGACTTAAGAACATAAGTTTAGATACAGACTTTTAGATACAAGATACAATCTTATCTGGAGGTTAAGCATACACCATTGTTGGCTAAAAGCAGCCACCAATTAAGAAAATATTCAAGGTTGACCACACATTCATCTTAACACCAAAAGTAACTAGATAAAACAATAATATTGACTAATTAATAGAAGAAATGCTGTTAATATGAGTAATAATATCTCTCCCTGCATAAGCTTATATCAGAACAGAAAACCCACTGACAGTTAACAATAAAATAAACCTAAACTAACAATAAACCTAAACTAATACTTAATGTATTCAAATATTGTTAACCCAATGCAAGTATGCATTCAAAAAAGATTTTAAAAAGTAAAGGAACCTGGTAACCACAAACCATATAAAAAACATTGCCTCTAGCACTTCTGGTATTAGAGGCACTGCCTGCCTGGTGGTATTTATTTAATGGTCACCATAACCTCAGTGTGGAAAGGTAACACAGTCATTTTCTCCCTAACTAGGGATTGTGTGACTGGTCAAACTAGAGTTTTACTATCTCTTTAATTAGTGAAATTTACCTGCTCAAGAAGAGGCAGGAGTAGTGTAAGACAAGAAACCCCTATGAAACTTTAATTAATTAATCAATAAAAACTCCAATAACTGAACTTTAAAGAATAACATAGTTTTTACTGGACTCAATTTTGGTTAGGGTGACCTTGGAGAATAACATTTAGGGTAACAGTGCAATCTTATTCTAGAATTTGACAATAGATTAATGACATTGATGCTGGATCAGGACATCCCAGTGGTGTAACTGGGTATAATGGTCTGTTTGTTCAAAGACTGGAGTCCTACATGTTAGACTGGAGTGGTCCTGGTCACTCTATCTATTATAGATTTCGCCCACTGTGAAAGGACAACAAGAGATGTAAGACCTAATTTTCAAAATGCCTTCAAACTAAATGATGATATAATCTACATTCAATTGATTTATACATACGCCAATGCAGAACAGGGTGTGTTAGGGTTTGCAGAGCCTGGCAACTGTATAAAACTTAAAATTCTATCCACAGTGGTTCAAGTCCTCTTCCTAAGAATATACTTATAATTAGCATTCTTTCACTAATTACCCAATTTTACTTGCTATAGCTTTCCTTACATTAACTGAATCAGAAATTAGGCTATCTACAAACTTGGAGAGAGCCAAACAACATCAGCTCCTATGGATTATTATAACCCATTCCTGATGCAGTCCAATTATTTATTAAAGAACCACAGTGGCCATCCTACCATCATCAATGTATATTTATTGCACCAGTGCTCGCCCTAACCCTGGCTGTCACATAATGAGTTCATCTTCCCATGCCCTATCCGCTAATTAATATAAAGCTAGGTGTACTGTTTATGTTAGTTGTATGAAGCCTCACAATTTATTCAATCCTCTGAGCTGGATGAATTTCAGATTCAAAACACACACACAACTGGAACTCTGTGGGCAGCAGAAATCTCTTATGAAGAAACACAAGCTATTATTCTCTTATCAGTCCTGCTGCTAAATGGACCATTTACATGTTTGCCAGTAATTATTACACAAAAACACCCACGACTAATTTCCCATCCTGACCCCTGCCCAGAATTTGATTATTAAAGTAGAAATCCGATGGAGCCCCATTTGATTTAACAGAGGTAGAATTAAAAGCTCTATTTAGTTTCAATGTAGAAAATGCAACAGGCACATTCACGCTGTTCTTCCTGGAGACTATGTCAATATCATTCTCATCAACATTTTCACAACAATCCAATCCTATTTTAGGAGCATTTCACAACCCCTATAAGCCAGAATTGTATACAGCCAATGTCATCATTAAAACACCCCTAACAATCTCCTTTCTATGAATTTGAGCATCCTACCCATAATATTGATATGATCGACTTATACATCTATCATAAATTTTTATACTGTTAACATTATGAGAAGTGTACCAAAGTATGTGAGCAGTTTCACTACATATCTTCACATCAGACATCCCACCACAAACACGAGACATATGTTTGACAAAAGAGTTATTGAGAGTGAATAATAGACGTTTCCTAGAATTGTAGGAATTGAGCTGCTGTTAAGAGTTTTACATGCTCCTTGTCACCATGTTACACCACATGCTACAGCAGGTCCACTAAATGAGCTACTGGGCCCATACACCCAAGATGTTCTAGACATGTTGTGTTATATCTTCATGCACTAATTAACCACGTTTTTTGTGCTATCATTTTACTGACCATCATCTCCGGGGGCATAATTGTAGTAACAGGCTCATACTGGTTAACACTATCCTCATTCTAATAAAAAAATTAAACCCTAAGCTGTAGAAGCATCCAACAGATATTTTCTAAAACAATCTAAAACTGTAATTGCAATGTATACATCTAAGGATAACCTGACCCCCTTGCTGTACAGTGGGAAAATAAAAAAAAAGAAATAAAAAAAAATCTATCACATCAATACTACTTATGATGGCTATTACTGTTAATCTCATATACCCTGGCCAGTGAACACAATAAAGTGTAAAAATCTTTAGTACATCAAAATAATAGCTTTTGTCCTAAAATTAGGATCTTCCTCATTTTATTTCTGAGTGCCTGAAGTAACACAAAGCAGTCTATGAGCAGTAGGCCTTATGCTGTTAATGCGATAGACTTGTATCCAAATCTCACCACCCATCATCATACTGTTGGTTACAACTATATTATAAATCATAACTGGAGGCTGCAGGGAACTCAACCAAATTCAACTACAAAAATTATGGGCTCCTCATCAACTGCCCATATGGAATGAGTAACAGCTATTATGATGCATAATTCAACCATAACCATCCTAATGCAATGGTTTATACAATAACAGTCTTCTTACCATTGACGCACAGCTTATGTGCCACAACAGCATCATTATCACACACATGTAACAACACACCTCCCATCACAACCCTCAGCTTCGTAATTAGAGCATCATCAGGAAGGCTCCCACCCTTAGGGTTTTTACCCAAGTGAATACTTATGCGAGAGATAACAAAAATGAGGAGTTCCCGTCATGGCTCAGTGGTTAACAAATCTGACTAGGAACCATGAGGTTGTAGGTTTGATCCCTGGCCTTGCTCAGTGGGTTAAGGATCTGGTGTTGCCGTTAGCTGTGGTGTCGGTTACAGATGTGACTCAGATCCCGAGTGGCTGTGGCTCTGGTGTAGGCCAGCAGCTACAACTCCAATTCAACCCCTAGCCTGGGAACCTCCACATGCTGTGGAAGCAGCCCTAGAAAAGGCAAAAAGACCAAAAAAAAAAAAAAGAAGAGAGAACAAAAATGATAACATCATTCTACCTACACTGATAGCCATCAGAGAACGACTCAGCATGTATTTCTACTTGTGTCTATCATTCTCCAAATAACTATATTCCCATTAGTAAACTTAAAGATAAAACAACAATTCACTCACACAAAGCAAATCACCTTTCTATCATCACTGGCCTTAACACCCATTCCACCAGTAATGGGCTAGGAGTTGAGGTTAGTTTAGACCAAGAGCTTTCAAAATTCTAAGCAAGTACAATGTACTTAATTCCTGAAAATAAAGATTACAAAACACTTGAAGATGGGTTTCCACCCCAGGAAATTTTACTTAACAGGTAAATACACTCTCATCTTTGAGAACAAAGAAAAATCTGGAAAAGTACCTGAAGAATTGAGGCTTCTGTGAATTTGCAATTAGGTTTGTTGATTCATCACAGGATTCAGCAAAAAGAGGGCTCACGTGCTTTCATTTGATTTCTAGTCTAATGCTTGCTCAGCCATTTTGCCTGTGTTCATCAACTGCTCTTTTCAACAAATCACAAGTGTATTGTCATTGTACTGTTTGGTGCCTGAGCTCGAACAGTAGGCAACACCTTAAGTCTATTAATCCATGCTCAGCTAAGCTAATCTGGAGCCTACTTGGAGATGACTCAATCTATAATGTAGTCATGGCAGCCCCTGCATTTTTAATACTTTTCTTTATAGTTTTACCCATTATGATTGGAGGTTTTGGAAATTGTCTTGTCCCACAAATACCTGGGGCAGCTGATGTAGCATTTCCCCAAATAAATAATACTAGCTTTTGACTACTTCTCCCTCAATCTTACTCCTACTCCTATCATCAATAGTAGAGCTGGTTCTGTACTAGTTGAAATGTACATCCACCTGAAGCCAGAAATATGGGACATGCAGAAGCCTCTGTAGACATAAGCATTTTTTCCTTGCTTTTAGCAGATGTTCCCTCAAATCTCGATGCTATTACTTTTATGACTACAGTCTTTAATATGAAACCACCAGCCATTATTCCAATACCAGACACCATTATTTGTTTGATCTGCCCCAATTATAGCTGTATTACTATAATTATCACTCTCAGTCCTAGCAGCCAGAATTACCATACTGTTAGATCAAAATATAAATACTTTCTTTGACTCTGCAGGAGGAGACCCATTCCTATACCAACATCTATTTTGATTCTCTGGTCACCCTGAAGTCTATATTCATAGCCTACCAGGGCTTGGAATAGTCTCATGTATCATTACATACTATTTAGTACAAAAACCACCTTTCAGATATATGGGAATGGCTTGAATCATGTCCATTGGTTTTTTAGGGTCTGTCTTGTGGGGCCATCATACATTTGCCACAGGGAGAGATGTCAGCCCATGAGCTTACTTTACATCAGCTGCCATAACTATTGTCATTCTTACAGGAGTAAAGATATTCAGCTGATTAGTAGCTCTTCAGAGAGGGAGTAAAACATGATCTCCCACTACCTTGTGAGCTTTAGGCTTTTTCTTTTTATAACAGGTGGTTTGACAGGAATTATCTTAGCCAGTGCATTCAGGGACATTGTTCTACATATGATGTAGTAGCACACTTCCATTACGCAATGTCAGCGGAGCCATCTTCACTATTATAGGTGTCCCCATATGCTGATTTTCACCGTTCTCAGGCATATGCTTAACTAAACATGAGCCAAATTTCACTTCACAATGTCATTTGTAGGAGTAAATAGGACCTTCTTCCCACAGCACTTTCTTGGCCTTTCAGGGATGTCATGACATGACTCCAACTCCTCTGACACACACACAACATGAAATGCTTCCCCTCTAGGCTCATTCACTCAGTAACAGCAGTAATGGTAATTATGTTCATACTTTGAGAGGTATTTGCATCCCAGGGAGAAGTTTCATCAGTGGAAACTCCTACTGTTAATATAGAGTGGTTACATTCTCCATGTCAGAGGTTTGAAAAGTCTACCTATGTACATTTACATTAAGGAGCAAAGACGGAGTTCCTCTGTGGCTCAGTAGGTTGAGAATCTGGCATTCTCACTGCTGTGGCTTGTGGTACAGATTCAACCCTGCCCAGGAACTTCCACATGCTACAAGGGTGGCCTAAATAAATAAGTGGAAAGAAGGAAGGAATTGAATCCTTGTCAACGATGTCATCCAAAACCATGACTGTTATGTCTTTCTCCACGAGTGTGATTTCATGTAAAAAGTACATAATTTTGTCAAAACTAAATCATAGGCAAAAATCCACACAGGCTCTCAAGAGGCAACATCTTCTAATGTGGAATAAATTTTTCATGACCACACATTAGTAGACATTTTGGGGAGTTCCCTTGTAACACAGTGGACTAATGATCTGGAGTTGCTACTGCAGTGGCTTGGGTTGATTCTGTGTTGTGGGTTCTATCCCTGATCCAGGAATTTCCACATGCCACTGGTGGGGCCAAAAAATAATTATTTTTGGGTAACTTCTCTAGTTTTCTATATTATTTCACTAATATTGACAACTGAACGGATTCATACATGTACATTAGATGCACAAGTAGATAATATGAACCACTTACCAGCCAACATCCTCAAATTTTTTTTCAGTCTCTCCATGGCATATGCATTTCCAGGGCCAGGGATCAAATCTGTAGGCCACAATTGCAACCTACACCACAGCTGTGAAAACACCAGATCCTTTAACCACTATGCTGGGCAGGGGATCTAAACTGAACTGCAGAAATGCCACCAATCCTGTTGCACCATTGAAAGAACTCCCACCATTCTAATCTTAATTGCCCAATTATCATTGTAAGTCCTGTACATGATACATGAAATCAGTAACCCTTCCCTAAAACTACAGGTCATCAGTGATACTGAATCTATGAATACACAGATTATAAGGATGTAAATTTTGACTCCTTTGTAACCCCCACATCAGATCTAAAACCAGAAGTTTAGACTAACAGAAGTCAGCAATTGAGTAGTATAGACAGTCATCAAATATTAATTTCCTCTGAAAATGTTTTACACGCATGAACTGTTCCCTCCTCCGGCCTGAAAAGAGCTGCCGTAACACGATGCCTAAATTAAAGGACCCTGATATCGACCAGGCCAGTGCTGTGGCCAGTGCTCAGCAGAAGTCATTTTCATGTTCAAGATGGGACAGTGGGTGACAGCTGAGAGGTGGGTGAATCCAGAGCCCATGGTGAACATGCCTTCTGAAGTCCAGGGAAGGAACGGGGCCTCTGGGGCCCCAGGCCACCCTCAATGCCCTTCTAAGTTGGGTAATGGGAACATTCCATGTGGGTGACAAGGTGGCCTGAGAAAGTGTCATGACGCTGACACTGTGTCCTGTGTGAACGCCATGCTCTTGGTATCACACCCCATACTCTACGAGTCCCCCCTGCAGGGTCCTTCCTGCCTCAGGACAGAGACCACCTGGCAAGCAGCAAACAGCAGAGGATTCTGTTCTAATGGGAGCCCTGAAGGTGACAACTCATGGACAGAAGTGGCCCATGGTGTTGGGGCTGCCAGAGGGGGTGGGGAGTGAGACTTTCATGGTTGTGGAAGCTTGGGTTTAAAAGCTGAACTATTCTATGGATAGTGTGAGAGCTCCACACAAAGGTGAATGTACCCGATGCCTTAAAAACATGAACTTAAAATAGTGATGATGGTGTGACGTGTGCTACAGTTCACTTAGATTTAAAAATGATGCCTTGGGAGCGCCTGTCATGGCTCAGTGGCTATGAATGTGACTAGTATCCATGAGAGTGCGGGTTCAATCCCAGGCCTCGCTCAGTGGGTTTGTGAACAGGCATTGCTGGAGATGTCATGTAGGGTGGCTGCAGCAGCTCTGATTCCACCCCTGGCCTGAGAACCTCCATATCCTGCAGGTGCAGTCCTTAAAAAGCTAAAACAAAACAAAGAAACCCCTGATGCCTTACTCAGATTCCAATTTGAATCCTTTTTATCACAAATATGGGAGGCCCTCATGGTACTTTCATGTGGCACATGGGGATCATTCTTAGTGGGGCTAGTCTGTGCTCCTGGAGCTCCATCCAGGGGAACCCAGGCAGCAGTGACACAAATGGCTTAGACATGTGATAGACTATGATATTAGCAGGATAACACCAAGGGTTGTCACTCAGCCGAAATTTGAGCCACAGCCACTCAAGGGTGCTTGTTCTCATTTGATATGACAAGAGAAAGAGAAGAAAGGGGACCACAGGTTCCTCAGAGCAACACCCTCAATTCAGATGTTTGAAACTTCAGGGAGGACAAGAAACACTGGAGGCAGAGAGGAGACATGGGGTCTCCCCTGAAGCAGAGCCTGACCCACATGGATGGGGTGAGACCCACACAATCCCCAGACCAAGCACCAGGGTGACCTCACCTCTCCAGATCCTGCACCTGGGGTCACAGGTCCCCTTGGCCAGGACGCTAGGGCTGTGCTGAGTGGGGCCCCAACATGGGAATGAGTCAGGTCCTGGGACCTGCTAAGACTGCAGAAGGAGTGTAGGGTCTGTCTCCTCCCCTCTTTTCAGTTTGTCCCAGAGAAGTCAGTCTCCACCTCTTTTCCCCTTGGTTCTGGGCTATTTTAATTGCTTTTAGCCATTTATGCTAAAGTTTAACACAATACCTAGGTTCTAGCAGGCTCAGGCATTTGTCTTGCTGAAGTGCTGAGAAAACTCCCTGGAAGGCAGGACTGACACAGGAGGTACAGGACTGGGTGCTGCTGAGCAAGGATAGGCAACTTCCCCTGCTGCTGGTTGGCCTTACACCCAGACCCACGTGCCCAGCAATCAACTCACCAGGCAAACCTGCCTCCCTCCTCACCCTGTGAATCCTGTTTATGTTTTTAATGGCTGCACCCACAGTATATGGAAGTTCCCGGACCAGGGATTGAATACGAGCTGCAGCTTAGACTTATGTTGCAGCTGCAGCAATGCCAGATCCTTTAATCCACTGTGCCAGGCTGGAGATTGAACCTGCACCACCACAGAGACCAGAGCTGCTGCATACTCTTTGTTTTGAGGGCCAAACATGCAGCATATGGAAGTTCCTAGGCTAGGGGTCGATTGGTGCTATGGCTGCCAGACTATGCCACAGCCACAGCAATGCCAAATCCAAGCCACATCAGTAACATACACCACAGCTCGGGCCAATGCTGGATCCTTAACCCCCTGAGTGGGGCCAGGGATTGAACCTGCATCCTCATGGATACAAATCAGGTTCATTTCCACTGAGCCACAGTGGGAACTCCCTGCAGTCAGATCATGAACCCACTGCGCCACAGCAGGAGCTCCCTGGTGAATTGGTTTAATTATGAGGGAGCTCACCTGAGGCGCCTCCACCAGCCCTAGGGAAGGTGAACCTGCAGGGGTAAGGACTAGGCTCCCCCTGCCCCCCGTAGCCATGACCCCCAGGCAGGGCAGAGAACCAACCTTAGAGCAGAGGCTGTGACCAGACAAGTCCACCTCAGCTCCAGATCTGACATTTAAGCACAGACATTTGGACAGAGGCACAGAACTTCCCAGGACTGTGACCAGTCTGGGTCTCTACCCACGAACCTATGACCCCCTCAAAGCTCTCAGGATTGAAGCTGGGTCTCTACCGAGGTCCCCACATCCTAGTGTGGGCAGAACTTGGTCATGTCTAAAAACGCACAGTGTAGACAGGGCACGGAGAGGTCTAAATCTACCACGCAGACAACTCAGTTTTAAAGTAGTTTGGGGCTGCTCTTCTGTAGGTCACATGTCACACAGGTGGGGTCTTTCACCTCTGGACAGGGATTTGCCCTTGGTGGGGAGTAGGATGTCCATTTCTTGGAGAATAAATCAACTTAAGGGTCCACATTTCACCTACATCAGTGAACTGCACAAAATGTTTGTCATTAAGCATTTCAACATGCAAAACAAAAACATTACCAATTTCTCTGGCCAGGGTCAGGACTCAGAAGCAGCCCAGGCTCCCACAAGGGCAGACCAGAAGTGGCCCAATTCCACTATCCCAGGTCCCCGCTAGATCATCCATCCTGCTGACAACTAAAATGACCCATACACATACACTAGATGCACAAGTAGGGCAACTTGAACCATTTGCCAAGCCGCCATTATAATCTTAACTGTCCTATCATCATTGCAAATTCTTTACATGACACATAAATCAATAATTCTTCCCTAACCATCACACTATCTGTCATCAATGATACTGAAGCCACAAATACAGATTGTGAAAACTTAAATTTTGACTCCTCTATGATACCCACATCAGATCTAAAACCAGGAGGATTATGACTGAAAGAAATCAACAACCAAGGACCACAGTCATCAAATATATCCTCTGAAAATGTTTTACCCTCCTGAGCTGCTCCCCTTTTATGCCAAAAAACAGAGGCTACCCGAGGACACCTAGATGACAGGGCCCTGATGTCCGCAGGGCCAGGCCTGTGCTGTGCACAGTGACCAGCAGAAGTGCACCTGCTGCCCCCTCAGGGGGATTACCTGCCATGGCAGTTTCCACGGCCCTCCTCTGAGGGGACCAGCTCACAGGGCCTCTGCTTATAGGAAGATTCATTTTGTGAGCCTTCCCTTCAGTGGGATTCATCCTTCAAATTCTTTCTTTCATGGAATTTGCCTTACAATCCTGTGTTGGGGTCACGCAGCAGGCATTTCCCCCTGAAGCGGGTTTAGGCTCATGTGAGAAGATCGCACTCACCACCTGTTCGTCCACTCCCAGCTCAGACCCAGAAAGACCCCCCTTGGTCTCCCGAAGATTCATTTTGTGAGCCTTCCCTTCAGTGGCATTCATGCTTCAAATCCTTTCTTTCATGGAATTTGCCTTACAATTCTGTGTTGGGGTGACACAGCAGGCATTTCCCCCTGAAGTGGGTTTAGGCTCATGTGAGAAGATTGCACTCACCACCTGCTCGTCCACTCCCAGCTCAGACCCAGAAAGACCCCCCTTGGTCTCCCAGCCCATGACTCTGCCTGGGCACCCTCTCCCCTCCCTCCTGGCCTCTCCCTCCCATGTCCCCTGAGGGTCACCAGGAGCTCCCACCTGGGGTGGGCTGTCCACTCTGTCCTAAGGAAGCCTCCATGTTATCAGGTGGAAAAAGAAAGAGGTACTGATTGGGCCTCCCTCATGTGGCACAGTGGCCAACACTCACCTACTGACCTTGTCACTCTGGATGAGTCTGGGTGGGGGTCCAAGAACGTGTAGCACTTTCTGGTTCTCATATCATTCCAGCAATGCCCCCAGGAGAATCACACTAAACAACTCTGTGCCAAATGCAAAGGATGCTTGTTCACAAGCCCCTCCCAGTTCCCAGGGCTTATGAAGGCAGGCCCTGCCCAGGATATGGAGCTCACCTGGGCAATCACCCATAAGCCCCTGGGATCACGAGGGCAGGTCATGCCTTGGATATGGAGCTCACCTGGGCAATCACCCATCATCACCCGGGGCTCACAAGGGCAGGCTCCTCCCAGGATATGGAGCTCACCTGGGCAGGCACCCTGACAGTGATCAGCACACAGGAACCATATACAGAGACTTCACTGCAGACCCCTCCCCCAGCCCCCCTTGTTAGAGTGGACCCTGAGCACCTTAGAGCAGTATCTGAACTAACAGCAGCTCCTGGGCAGGTCTGTGCCCCTGGACGTTTCTCCGTGCAGCCTCCCTCCAATGGGTCTTCCAGAGGCTTCCAATGCACCAGGGTACCTGGCCCCTGTTTCCACCCACCTCCCCTCTTCTCCCTACTTACAGGATTCCTCTCATGAGGAGAGTCTTCTTGAAATAGTCTCCCACTCATGAGCCAGTTAAAATTAGAAAATGAGCTAGAACTGCAGCCCCACGTCTACCTTGACCCTCAGGACTCCACATGTTCTTTGTACAGAACCTGAGGAGCAAGGCCCATTTCCCACAACCATAGGCACCTGATGGGTTAGGGTTTAGGGTTGGGGTTAGGTTTAGGGGTTAGGGTTTAGGGTTAGGGGTCAGGGTTTGGGTTCTGGTTGGGCTTTGGGATCAGGTTCAGTGTTAGGGTTTGGCTTGGGGTGAGAGGTCAGGGTTAGAGGCTTAGGGTTTATGTTTGGGGGTTAGGATTAGAGGGTTAGGGTTAGAATTAGAGTTAGGTTGGGCTCACTGCTCTGAAAGACTTTGAGAGATATAGCCCATATTGGCAGGTGCTTCTCAGTAATAAAGAAAGAGGGGGAAGGAAAGCTGACCCGCATATTGCCCAAGGCCAATAGAGCCCTGGGGGCTGCTGAGCCAGAGAGGAGGAAAGCCTGAGAGTTGCTGTTAGAGCATATGTCCCCAAGATAGAGCCAGAGTACTTTCTTGACCCCTGCGCAGCTTCAAGGCTGTGAATGCAGGCTCAGAGGTGAGGTTGATGATGGTTTTGGTAGAACCTCCAGCAAGCACCCAGAGGTTTGGCATGGCTTTCCAGGCTCTGGTGACTCTGCTCCAAGATGCCTCATGTCAGGCAGAACAAAACAAGTGTCCCTTCAGCATTGGATGTGGATTTGCAGCCTGGTTGGTTGGCAGATCATTTAGAATGCTTGAGCATTTCACTGGGTTTCAGATTGCCTTGTGTTCTTCCAGAGGCAGGAGCTGGGACCCACACACTATTTTGATTCACGTGCTGGAAATTTTCAAGCCCCTGATTGTCAAGGGTTTAGGTATCTGGATAGAGGCTGGTGCTGATGAATGGATGGTGGAATTTGGTGTTATTTTGGCTGGTGGCTGTGCTAATCCTTATGCTTTTTTCATTAAAGAGACCTAGTGAAACTTCCCCCTTGCCTTTCCACAGAAGCCTCTGTTTCAGTACCACACCAGGCTATGGAGGCCTAATCAAACCCAGGTCTGGTGAATTAGGAAAAGTTTATTGATATCAAGAAAGCTCTCATGGAGTTTCCTCGTGGCTGCCTGGTTAAGAGCTTGTCTCTGTGACTGCTGGGACTGTGATAAGAGCTGTATTTGGAGATCACAACCTGGCCAGACAAGTCCCCAGTGTCACAGCTGGCACCTCAATAAATGAATAAATAAAAATAGTCAAAAGAAAGAGAGCAATTGATCAAAAAGTCGATAACTACATATATACAATCCTACAGAGCAGCCAAGTGAATTGATAGATAAATCAATACAAAAGGTTCTCCTGGGAGTTCCCATCATGGCTCAGTGGTTAACAAATCCAACTAGGAACTATGAGGTTTCGGGTTTGATCCCTGGTCTCGCTCACTGGGTTAAGGATCTGGCATTGCCATGAGCTTTAGTGTAGGTTGCAGACGCATCTTGGATCCCACCTTGCTGTGGCTCTGGCTTAAACCAGCGGCCACAACTCCGATTAGACCCCTAGCCTGGGAACTGCCATATGCCATGGGAGCAACCCAAGAAATGGCAAAGAGACAAAAAAAGACAAAAAAAAGGGCTCTCCTGATGTTATGCTTGTGGAGGCAGAGGATTTTAAGTACAAGGCTGGGGTAGTAACAGCTGTGGCATGGTTTCAAATCCAGGCCAGACAATGTCAGCATTCCCGAAGGGGAACCAAAAAAAAGAGGAAATAAATAAATAAAGCTGTCAATAAATCATTGAATTAATATACCAGAGATAATTATTACTGGTAATTAATATCTGAAGAAAGAAATAAGGCTCCCATGGCACAATGGGTTGAGCGGCAGAGGGAATTCACACAACAGCCTTGGTTAAGTATAGCTGAGTGCTCCGAAATTTTTTGAGAGAAATACCCCACATCTTAGGGTACTTCATGGCACTTAGATGGAAAGGAAATATAGAGTCAAAGCCTCAGGCTTGCCCAAGGCCAGTGCAGCCCCCAGGAGAGATGAGGCAACAGGTGGAAGGCAGACCTGAGAGGTGCTGTTAGGGCCTATGTCCACAAGATGGTGCCAGAGTACCTCCTGGACCCATGGGCAGCTCCAAGGCTGCAGGCTCCAGGCTCAGAGAAGGGGTGAATGATGCATTTGGCTGAAGCCCCAGCAAGCACCCAGAGATTCAGGGTTGTCTTCAGGGCACCTGGGACTCTCTGGGCCAAGATGCCTCCTGTCAGGCGAGGACACAGGTGCCCTTTCAGCATTGGATGTGGATTTGCAGCCTGGTCGGGTGTCACAGCGGTAAGAAAGCTTGGCAGGTTCAATGGGATCAGACAGCCTGTTGTTTCTCAAGAGGCAGGAGTCTGGACTAGGATACCATGGCTTGTGAAGTCGGAGCTGGCAATTTTGAAGCCCCAGGCTGAGCGGGGGTTTGTGATCTGGATCAAGTGCCTGCAGGAGGTGAATGGAGGATGGACTGGTGAGCAGCTGCTCTAAATCGTGTGCCTTTTCTCTCAAGAGGTCTCCTGAAACTCTGTTCCTTTCTTTCCGTATGAGCCTCATTTTTTCTCTCTATACACCTGGTAGGAAGATCTGATCGAAAGCCGGGTCTGGGGAATTAAGGCAGGTAGATTGATATAAAGAAATCTCTCCCAGAGATCCCTCCTGGCTCCCTGGGTAAAGGATCTGCCTTTGTCCCTGCAGTGGGATTGATAACTTCTCTTCCTTGAAATCCGTTGATGGGCAGACAACACACTTTG
The DNA here is from genome assembly GCF_054392235.1 of Sus scrofa. Taxonomy (NCBI): domain Eukaryota; kingdom Metazoa; phylum Chordata; class Mammalia; order Artiodactyla; family Suidae; genus Sus; species Sus scrofa. The sequence continues at coordinate 67,251,934 of NC_139394.1, forward strand.
CTTCAGCTGGGGTCAACAAAGAAAGAAAAGAAGAAACAAAGAGAAAGAAAGACAGGTATGCATGAACGGATAATGTAACATTCTTAAAAACATAAGTGCACAAATATATGAGCAATCGAATAAGGCTGGGTATGGAGCTGAGGGTATGGAGCTGAGGTTTTGAATGGATTGTTCTGGTGTAGGTTGGCCTCAGTGCCTTGGAAGACATTCAGCGAGACAGCTTACTTAGTGGAGCACTTCTCGGTATTTAAAGAAAGAGGGGGAAGGAAAACCAACGGGCATATTGCCCAAGGGCAATGCAGAGAAGGGCGGAAATCCTGAGAGTTGCTGTTAGAGCAGATGTCCACAAGATGGCACCAGAGTACCTTCTGGACCCTATGCAGCTCCAAGGCGCTCACCTATCCAGGCTCAGAGGTGCAGTTGTTGGTGGGTTTGGTCAAACCCCAGCAAATATCCAGAGGTTTGGTATTGTTCTCCAGGTTCTGGTGACTCTCTGCACAAAGATGCCTCTTGCCAGAAGAGGAAACCAGTGCCCCTTCAGCACTGGGTGTGGATTTGCAGCCTGATCAGGTGGCAGAGCATTTAGAATGCTTGAGGGTTTCACTGGGTTTCCGATTGGCTTGTGTCCCTCCAGAGGCAGGAGCCGGGACCCACACAACATCTGTTTTGAATCCTGAGCTGGCCATTTTCAAGCCCCTGACTGTCAAGCGTTTAGGTATCTGGATAGAGGCTGGTCCTGATGTATGGAGGGTGGAATTTGGTGACATTTTAGTGGGCAGCTGTGCTAATCCTGGTGCTTTTTTTGATCAAGACACCTAGTGAAATTACCTTCTTGACTTTCCATACAAGACTCTCTGTTAAGTCCCACTCCAGGGTATGGACACATGACCAAAACCAGGGCTGATGAATTCTGCAGGGCTGATTGATATCAAGAAAGCACTTGTTGAGTTCCCTTGTGGCCACCTGGCTTGAGTCTGTCTCTGTCGCTGCTGGGGCTGTGGTAAGAGCTGTGTTGGGAAATCAAAACCTGGCAAGACAACTCCCCAGTGTCACAGGTGGCACCCAAATAAATGAATAAATAAAAGTATCTAGTCAAAAGAAGGAGATCAATTGATGAAGAAGTCTAAAAATACATAATGCATTTCTATATAGTAGCTAGTGAATTGATAGATAAAGCAATTCAAAAGGCTATCCTGACATTATACTTGTGGTGGCAGAGGGTTTTAAGTACGAGCCTGGGGTAATAAAAACTGCAGCATGGATTGAATTCCTGGCCACATTATATATGTATGCCACAGGGGGATACAAAAAAATACATAGCAAATATATAAAGATGGAAATAATCCATAAATCCGTACACCACAGCTAATTATTTCAGGTAATTACTATATGAAGAAAGTAACAAGGCTTCCATGGCTCACTGGGTGGGTCAGTAGAGGGTATTCACAGTATCAACTTGGCTAAGTTAGGCTGAGCGGCCTGAAAGGTTTTGATAGAGAAATACTGCACTTCTTGGGGCACTTCATGGCACTTAGAGAGGGAGAAAATATAAAGTCAAATCCACAGGCCAGCCCAAGGCCAGTGCAGCCCCCAGGATAGCTCAGCCAGACAGGAGGATGGAAGGCCTGAGGGTTGCTATTAGGGTGCCAAATGTACCTTCTGGTCCCATGTGCAGCTCCAAGGCTTCAGGCTCCAGGCTCAGACATGGGGTTGATGATGCTTTTGGGGGATGCCCCAGGAAGAATCCGGACATTTGGGGTTGTTTTCAGGGCACCTGGGACTCTTTGGGCCAAGATGCCTCCAGAGGAAACAGGGGTCCCTTCAGCACTGAATGTGGATTTGCAGACTGGTCGGGTGTCACAGTGGTAAGAAAGCTTGGCAGGTTCAGTGGGGTCGGACCACCTGCTGAGGCAGGAGTCTTCACCAGGCCACTATCGCTTGTGAAGCCAGAGCTGGAAATTTTGCAACCAGATGCAGAGCTGGGTTTTGTGGTCTGGATAAAGTGCCTGTGGGTGGTGAATGGAAGGTGGTACAACAGTGATATTTTGATAGAAGCTGCACTAACCCCTGTGCTTTTTCCCTCAAGAGGTCTCCTGAAACTCCGTTCTTTTCCTTCCAGTCTCTAGACACCTGGTAGGAAGACCTGATCAAAAGCCAGGTCTGGGGAATTAAGGCCAGTAGATTGATATAAAGAAAGCTCTCCCAGTGATTCCTTCTGTCTGCCTGGGTAAAGGATCTGATTTGTCCCTGAGGTGGGATTGGTGACATCTGTGGCTTCAAATCTGTCCATGGGCAGAGAACTCACTTATGGTTCAGTTGGGGTCAATAAAGTAAGAATGAGAGAGAGAGAGGGAGAAAGAAAGAAAGAAAGAAAGAAAGAAAGAAAGAAAGAAAGAAAGAAAAAGACATGTATGTATGAATGAATAAAAGTCAGAAAGGTAAGAAAACAAATCAATACATATATACACACCAACATCCATAAATACATAAGTGCATAAATATATGAAAAAGTGAAGGAGGCATAACATGATGGATATGGAGCTGAGGGTTTGAGTGGATTGGAGTGGGGTAGGTTGGCCTCAGTGCTCTGGAAGACTTAGAGAGACATAGCCCACTTAGTCAAGCACTGCTTGGTATTTAAAAAATAGGGGGAAGGAAAGCCAACTGGCATGTTGCCCAAGGCCAATGCAGCCCTGGGGGCTGCTGAGCCAGAGGGAGGAGAAAAACCTGAGGGTTGCTGTTAGAGCAGATGTCCACAAGATGGTGCCAGAGTACCTTCTAACCCCTGTACAGCCCCAAGGCTGCATATCCAGGCTCAGAAGTGGGGTTGATGGTGGGTATGGCAGAACCCCCAGCAAGCACCGGGAGGTTTGGCATTGTTCTCTGGGGTCCTGTGACTCTCTACTCCAAGAAGCCTGATGTCACACAGAGGACACAGGTGTTCCTTTAGCACTGGATGTGGATTTGCAGCCTGGTCTGGTGGCAGTGTTTAGAATTCTTGAGGGTTTTGAAGGGTTTCAGATTGCCTTGTATTCCTCCAGAGGCAGGAGCCAGGACCCACACAGCATCTGCTTTGAATCAGGGTTCTGCTGTGGGAGGCAGGGAGAGGCCTGAGATTTTGTTAGAGAAGATGGCCACCAGATGGCGTCGTAACACCAGAGTGTCCCCCCCCTCCCCACCCCGCATCACCTACACTTCACCTTCAGGCTCCCAGGCAAGATTGGAGATGGGTCCTTGGTCTGATAGCCCAATGGCTAAAGAGTTCGACAGGCTAACTCGGGTCTGAGTTCCCTTGATGGTTTGGAGGCACAACCCTGGCCATCATCAAAAAGTCTGCAAACAATAAATGCTGGAGAGGGTGTCTGGCTGAGGAGGGAGAAGATCAGGTGGGAGGGAAGAAAAAGCTTGAGAAGGCCTCTAGAGAGAAAGAGCTCAGGTATGAGCACAGCCTGTCCCCAGAAACCACTGTATTGACACTGCATTCACAACCAGAAGGCCAACTTTCTAGATGTGCAATTCTACATGGATCAGCCTGATTCTAGCAAATTGTAGGGCTAAAATCCAAGCCCAGTATTTCTGGGTCCACGTGGAGAGGGCATGGAGAAAAAGAAACCCTAGTACACTATTGGTGCAACCACTGTGGAAAACAGTATGGAGATTCCTCAGAAAACTAAAAACAGATTTAGCATTTGATCCAGCAATTCCACTCCTGGGCATCTATCCAGAGAAAACCATGACTTGAAAAGATACATGTATTCCAGTGTTCACTGCAGCACTATATACAATAACCAAGACATGGAAATGACCTAGATGTCCCTCGAAGGGGAGTGGATAAAGCAGATGTGGTACATATACAAAATGGAATATTACTCAGCCATTAAAAGGAACAAAATAACAGCATTTGCAGCAACATGGATGGACCTAGAAAATACCAAGCTAAGTGAAGTTAGTGAGACAGTGAGACACCAACATCATATTCTATCACTTACATCTGGAATCCAAAAAAAAAAAAAAAAAAAGGACACAACGAACTTCTTTGCAGAACCGATACTGACTCACAGACTTTGAAAAACTTACAGTTTCTAAAGGAGACAGATGGGGGGGTTGGGATGGAAATGCTTTAAAATTGGTTGTGATGATGCTTGCACAGCTATAAATGTAATAAAATTTATTTTAAAAGAGGGAAAAAGTGATGTCACTGATAGCTAACAATAAAATAAACCTAAACTAATACTTAAGCTATTCAAACTTTGTTAGCCCAACAAAAGTATGCATTTAAGGAAAGATTTTTAAAAAGGCAAAAGGAACTCTACAACTACAAACCTGGCCTCTTTATAAGAAACATTGCCTCTAGCACTTCCGGTATTAGAGGCTCTGCCTGTACAGTGGTATCTGTTTATGGTCACTATATCCTGAGTGTGGAAAGGTGGCACAGTTATTTGTTCTCCAAATAGGGACTGTGTGACTGGTTACATGAGGGTTTTACTGTCTGTTTTTAATCAGTGAAATTGACCTTCCCAAGTAAAGGCAGGAATAATTTAAGTTGAGAAGACCCTATGGAGCTTTAATTAATTAATTAATCAAAAAACCAGTAAAAACTTTAAGGGATAACATGGTTTTTAATGGATTAACAATTTTGGTTGGGATGCCCATAGAGAATAAACCTGATCTCGGGAGACAGCAGTGAGCACTGGCTTGAAGTGACAGCTTAATTTCCTGCTCAGGAATTGAACTTGGGCAGACTGGCTGAAAACCAGGAACCCTAGCCTCTAGACCATCAGGGGCCAGAGGCTAAAAGCAGAGCTGCCCTGACTTTGCCTCCATTGAAAGCAAGAATATTTCAAGGAGGCAAAAACTATAAAAAGAGTCATAGAGTTTACATAGAGTTTATTATTATAAGCACAGCACATGTGGAAGAACATGCAGGGAAGTATTTAGAAGCACAACAGCACACTCAGGGAGGAGTGAGGACACCCCTGCTGGTGGGGAGTGTGCCAAAGCATCATTAAATCACTTGTATAGGGTAGATCTCCCAGGTCTTGCTTTTCCTCTGGCCAATGGCAATTATGCTAAGTCTTGGTTTTCCTCTGGCCAGGTATCTTGCTTTGTTTGTCACACTCGATTGAACCCAGGGTCCTCCTAGGTGTGTGTGTATCTTTTAGCCCAGACGGATTCCAGCACAGGGGTTTATGGGAAGACTGACAGCATCAATTATGGGGTGGTACCCCTCCCTTTTTAACGCTAAAAGTCTTTCTGCACATGTGTAGTTGGGGTCTCCCTGACCCCAAGGATGGGAAATATGTGACCTCTTGATCTTTTACCCAAGCAGGGCTTAGCCCCTCTCTGCCCTGCATTACCATTATTTTAAAGTGTCCACAGGAGAAAAAGTCCAGCTATTTATCCTATTCCTGTTATTTTCTCTTGAAGTATAAACAGGAGGCAGTTGTAAATATCTAACCTGGAGCCTATCTATCTTCTACCTCAAAACAATCTTGGAGTGATTAAAATTCAGACCAATTAATCAAAATGCCTTATCACCTACTGATCTAAAACACTGACCATTGGAACAAATTACCTTAGGGATAACAGGATAATACTATTCTGGTTTTTTTTTTTGGTCTTTTTGCCTTTTCTAGGGCCACTCCTGTGGCATATGGAGATTCCCAGGCAAGGGGTCTAATCAGGGCTGTAGCCGCCAGCCTATGCCAGAGCCACAGCAATGTGAGATTTGAGCCACATCTGAAACCTACACCACAGCTCATGGAAACACTGGATCCTTAACCCACTGAGCAAGGCCAGGGATCAAACCTGCAACCTCATGGTTCCTAGTTGGATTCATTAACCACTGAGCCATGACAGGAACTCCCATAATCCTATTCTAGATTTCCACAGTAGGGTTACAACCTCAATGTTGGATCAGGACACCCCAATGGTGTAACTGCTATGAAGGGCCTGTCTGTCCCACAGTGAAAATCCTATATGGCTTGAGTTCAGAATGTAGTGGTCCTGGTCACCTTCTATCTACTATAGATTTCTCCCAGTAAGAAAGGAAAAGAGAGATAAGGCCTAATTTTCAAAATGTCTTCAAACTAAATGAGGATATAATCTACCTTTGATTAATTTATACACCCCCTACTGTAGAACAGGGTTTGTTACGGTTTTCAGAGCCCAGCAAGTGCATAAAACTGGAACCTTTATCCACAGTGGTTTAAGTCCTCTTCCTAATATGTTTACAATCAGCATTCTTCCAATAATCACCCAGTTTGACCTGCTATAGTGTTCCTCACATTAAGTGAATTAAAAATCCTAGGCTATCTACCAATCCAGAAAGGGTTAGTGTCAGCCCCTATGGCTTATCATAACCCATTACTGATGCAGTCAAGTTACGTATTAAAGAGCCACTACGACCAACACCATCATCAACTTGTATATTGTGGCAGCAATGCTACCATTAACACTGGCTGTCCCATTATGAATTCTTCTACCCATGTCATATCCACTCAGTGATATAAACCCAGGTATACCTTTATATTAGCTATATGAAGCCTAGCCATTTATTCCATCTGATGGTCTGGATGAGCTTCAGATTCAAAATACACACTCATTGCAGCTCTCTGTGGGCAGCAGGACAGACCATCTCATATAAATTAACACCAGCAGTTATTCTCTTATCAGTCCTACTGATAAATGGACCTTTACACTTTCACCAGTAACTGTTACACAAGAACACTTGGGACTGATTTTCCCACCTTGACCCCTGACCAGAACTTGATTCTTCTAGCAGAAGTCCAGTGGAGCCCCCTGTAATTTAACAGAAGTAGAATCAAAATCCGTATTAGGCTTCAATATAGAAAGTGTAGCAGGCCCATCTCCTTGTTCTTCCTAGATACGGTGTCAAGATCACTCTAATGAATTTTTCATAGCAATCCTACTTTTAGGAGCATTTCACAACCCCTACAGGTCAGAATTACATGTAGCCAATGTCATAATTAAAACACCCCAACAATCTCCCTTCTATGAATTTGAGCACCTTACCCACAGTTTTGATATGATCCACTTACATGTCTACTAATTTTTTTTACCATTAGCCACCTGTAAATGAGAGGTTTCACTACCTGTCCTCACATCAGAAATCCCACCATAAACTCAGTATGTCTGACAAAAAAGTTACTTAGAGATAATAACAAAGGTCTAAACCCTCTTATTCCAAGAATTATAGGAACTGAACCTACCGTTAAGAGTTATACATGCTCCTTGCTTCCATGTTACACCACATGCTAGAGTGAGGTCCAGGCCTATACCCCCAAGAGGTTGTTTAGATCCTTCCTGTGCTAATGAACCCTATTGCTTTTACTGTCATTCTACTGACCATCAGCTCAGGAAGCATAATTGTAGTAACACAATTATTATTATTTTTGTCTTTTTGCCATTTCTTGGGCTGCTCCCGCAGCACATGGAGGTTCCCAGGCTAGGGGTCGAATCGGAGCTGCAGTCACCGGCCTACGCCAGAGCCACAGCAACATGGGGATCCAAGCCGCATCTGCAACCTACACCAAATCTCATGGCAATGCCAGATCCCTAACTCACTGAGCAAGGGCAGGGATCAAACCCGCAACCTCATGGTTCCTAGTTGGATTTAACCACTGAGCCACGACGGGAACTCCCAGGTGCACAATTATTAATATTAGCCCCATTCTACTAAAAAAAATTAACCCATAAGCCATAGAAGCATCCAGCAAATATTTTCTAAAACAATCCACCACATCAATACTACTTATGATGGCTGGTATTATTAATCTAATATTCTCTATTCAGGGAACACATTAAATTACAAAAATCTTTAGTACAACAGTATCTACCATCAAAACAACAGCTTTTGTCATAAAATTGGAACACTCCCCATTTCATCTCTGAGGGTCTGAGGTAACATAAGGCTTCCATGAACAGCAGGCCCTATGCTAAAATGTGACAGACCTGCATCCCTAACAATTTTTTTTGTCTTTTTGCTATTGCTTTGGGCTGCTCCTGAGGCATATGGAGGTTCCCAGGCTAGGGGTCGAATCAGAGCTGTAGCCGCCGGCCTATGCCAGAGCCACAGCAACATGGGATCCGAGCCGCATCTGCAACCTACGGCACAGCTCATGGCAATGCCGGATCATTAACCCACTGAGCAAAGGCAGGGACTGAAACCACAACCTCATGGTTCCTAGTCAGATTCGTTAACCACTGCACCACGATGGGAACTCCACCCCTAACAGTTTTATACCAAATCTTACCATCCATCTGATCTCAGAGAGACAGCAATGAATGATGGCTTGAAGCAAGGTCTTAATTCTCTGCTCAGGAATTGAACCTGGGCAGCCTGGGTGAAAATGAGAAGCCCTGGCTACTAGACTAGCTAGAGGCTAGAAGCAGAATATCCTGATTCTTGGGAGTTCCTGTTGTGGCACTGGGAAATGAATGTGGCTGGTATCCATGAGGATGCCAGTTTGATCCCTGGCCTCGCTCAGTGAGTCAGGGACCTGGCATTGCCATGAGCTGTGGTATAGGTCATAGATGCAGCTTGGATCCCATGTTGCTGTGGTGTAGGCTGCCTGCTACATCTCTGATTTGACCCCTAGTCTGGGAACTTCCATATGCCTTGGGTGTGGCCCTAAACAGCAAAAAAAAAAAAAAAAAAAAAACCAAAGAATCCCCTGATTCTTGCCCCCTGTTGAGAGCAAAATGTTTCAAGGAGGCAAAGACTGTAAAAAACAGGTATAAAGTTTATTGTCAGAGACAAAGTCCAACACGTGGGAAAGCACAGAGAGAAGCAGCCTATTTCTCTGAGGCAGAAGCAAAGCAGTAAAACACATCCAGAGGAGGAGTACAGACTCAGGCGTCCCCCTGAATGAGGAGCACCCAGAGAGGTGATGGAAATCACTTACATAGGCCTGTTCTTCCGGGCCTTTGTTTTCCTTTGCCCAATTAACTTGTTTTATCTTTCACACCCAGAGCCCTCCCTGATCTGTGATCTGTGTGCACATCTTTTGGCCAATATGGATTCCAAAGCAAGGCCTTGTGGGAAGGTTATCTAGACTTACTATGGCTTGGCATCCCCTCACTTCTTGACCCAGAGGGGTCTTTCTGACCATGTGCAGTTGGGGTCTCCCTGACCCTGAGGATGGGAAGTATGTGACCTCTTGGTCTTTTGACCAAGCAGGGCTCAGCCTCTCTTGTGATCCTGTCATTACCATTGTTTAGCAAGGTCACAGAAGACAAGTACCAAGTGCCCATTGTTATGTCTATCCTGAAGTACAGACAGGTGGCTGCTTGTAAACATTTATCCCAGATCCCACCTATCTCCTGCCTCAGGAAATGAAAATGAGAGGCTAGTTACACCTATCTCCTGCCTCAGGAAGGGTCCGCAAGAGGTTAGTTGTAAATGTGTACCCTGGAGCCTCTCTATCTCCTGCCTCACGACCTAAACATACCATCAGTCAGCTCTATCATGAATCACAATGGAGGCTGCAGGGGATTCAACCAGGATCAACTACAGAAATTATGGTCTGCACATCAAGTGTCTACATAGCATGAATAACAGCTATTACAATGCAAAATCCAGCCATCACAATCCTGAATGCACTGATTGATATAATCATAACACTGTCTTCTTACTACCGATGTCCAGCTCAGGTACCACAACAGTATCATCATCAAACACATAAAAACACACACCTCCCACCACAGCCCTTCTCCTCACCACAGGAGCACCATTAGGAGGTCTCCCACCACCATCAGAGTCTTTACCCAAGTGCATAATTATTCAAGAAATAACAAACATGGTAACATCATTCTATTATCATCATTCTAGTAGCCATCAGAGCAGTATTCAGCATATATTTCTACTTGTGGCCATCATTCTCCACATCACCAAGTACATTCCCTTCAATAAACATAAAGACAAAATGACAATTTGCACATACCAAACTGTTGGAGGCATGAATATGTGAGGTGACAAAGAATGGAAAGAAAAGGCTGGCACCATAGAGTGGCTGTAGAAGTCAGTCTATACAAAGTCTTGTGACTCTCTCATGACCCTTGAGGCAAAACAAATGAGAACATCATCAAAGAATGACATCTTGAAAACAAGACTGCTGAAGTATTGATGGTGCTGATGGAAAACCATCAACTTTGGCATTCCCAGGACTTGAGCCTTGGGGGATTTTTGGGAGAGGCCATAGATGGCTTGAAGCAAAGAACAAAGTAAGGCCTGGGAGGGCTAAAACATTTATGATTACTTTAAGTACTTAGGAATGACTGTCCTAGCATATATTGCTTCCAATCTGTTTGAAGTAAAATACCAAAGTATCCCCTGCACGTACAAGAGAGCAGAAAGTAGTAAATATTCCTCTTGAAGGCAGTAGACCCCTGATCCCCACTCAATTTGTTTCTTTCTTCTTATTTCTGTGCTACTGCCAACTTCGGGACCTGGGTTGAAGAGCAGGCCACGTCACAAAACAAATAACCTTTCCTTGATTACCAATCATAAGATCAATTATATTACTACAATTATTTCATTTACTTATTTATTTTTTTTGGGCCACACCTATGGCATGTGAATGTTCCCAGGCTAGGGGCTGAATCAGAGCTGTAGCTGCCAGCCTACACCACAGCCACAACAGCAGATCAGAGCTGCCTCTCTGCCTAACCCTACATCACAGCTCACAGCAATGCTTGATCCTTAACCCACTGAGTAAGGCCAGGGATTGAACCTGCATCCTAATGGATACTAGCTGGATTCTTGACCCAGAAAGCCACAATGAGAACTCCCTCTATTACTACAATTAACACCCATTCTATCAGTGCTGGACTAGGAATTTAGGTTTGTTTTGACCAAGAGTTTTGAAAACCCTAAGCAAGTATAATTGAATTCCTGAAAATAAGGATTGCAAGCCTCTAGCCTACATCAATTGAATGCAAATCACACTCTTTAAGATGGGCTTCTGATCTAGGAAATTTTAGGTTAACAGGTAAATATTCTAGTCAATTGGCTATAATCTACTTCTCTCACCTTCAAGAGAAGTCTGGAAAAGCAGCTGTAGAATTGAAGCTGCTTCTTTGAATTTGCAATTCAATTTGTTGATTCATCACAGGGTTTGGCAAAAAGAGGGCTCCATCTCTTTCTTTAGATTTATACTCTAATGCTTGCTCAGCCATTTTACCTGTGTCCATACACTGCTGATTATTTTCAACACATCACAAAGATATTGGCACTTTGTATTTACTATTTGGTGCCTGAGCTGGAACAGTAAGCAACACCTGAAGTTCGGGAATCCATGCTGAGCTGGGCTGATCTGGAGCCTCCTGGAGATGAGCAAATCTGTAATACAGTCATGGTAGCCCCTGCATTTTTGTAACAATTTTCTTTATAGTTGTGCCCATTGTGATTGGAAGGTTTGGAACTGCCTTGTTCCACTAATAACTGGGGCACCTGATGTCGCATTCCCCCACATACATAATATAAGCTTTTGGCTACATCTCCCCTCCTTACTCCTACTTGTGTCATCACTAGTAGAGCCAGTTCTGGTACCAGTGGAAGCATACATCCACCTCTAGCCGGCAATCTGGCACATGCAGAAACCTCTGTTGACCTAACCATTTTCTCCTTAATTTTAGCAGATGTTTCTTCAAATCTTGCTGCTATTACTTTTATGACTGCAATCTTTAATATAAAACCACCAGCCATTATTCCAATACCAAACATGATTGTTTGACCAGCCCCAGTTAAAGCCGTATCACTATAATTATCATTCTCAGTCCTAGTGTAACCAAGCCAGTGCCCTGCGGGGCTCCTAAGCACACAAGCTTTTCTGTGCCCTCCACTGCTTGATTTTAGGGAATAAACTTCAGCCTCCATGACCTTCCCTGGGTTCCAAAGGGTAGGTTAAAACAGTTGCTAAACAGGGAAAGGAGGGGATGCAGAGATCAGAGAGGAGCAATCAAGAAACAACAGCGCAGCTTTGGGGCAGGGTCTTTGTCCCTCCTCAAGGAATATGGAAAACAGTATCTTTGAGTTCTTATGCAGAACTAGTAACCTCAACACATGGAAGGTGTTAATGAAACAGTCTTTATTCCAAAAGGAAGCCCATTGAACACCAGCTTTGAAAACAATGCAAGCTTGCCTCTACTCTGATCCTTATCTGCAGCCCTATTTTTCCCTCCTAAAACTATAAAACCACCTCCCAACCTCTCCTGGGGTGGGGTGTGGGGTGGAGGGTGGGTGGGCACAGTCTTTAAGGCCTTAGCCTGCTGTGACCCTCCTTTGCCTGGCAAAGCAGTAAAGATATTTTTTCTCCTTCACCCCAACCTCTGTTTCTGCATTTATATTCAGCACTGGTGAGCAGCGGCCAAGTTCTAGCAGCCAGAATGACCATACTGTTAGGTCAAAAATCTAAGTACTACTTTCTTTGACCCTGCAGGAGGAAACCCAATTCTATACCAACACCTAATTTGATTTTTTTGGTCACACCGAAGTCTGTACTCATAGCCTGCCAGGGTGTGGAATTATCTCACATATCATTACATACTATTTAGGACAAAAAGTGCTTTTCAGATACATGGGAATGGTATGAATCATGTCCATTGGCTTTTGAGGATTTATCTAGTGGGGCCATCATACATTTACCCTACAGATAGATGTGGACCCATGAACTTACTTTACATCAGCTGCTATAATTATGAGGTAGAATAATAATTCAGGTAGTGTAGGAACATGGGCTTTGATACATTCCCTGATTAATGTCCACGGTTTAAGATTTGTAAAAATGAATCAAGACAAACAGGCCTTGCTTGTTGGAAGATAACTATTGAAAGTATATTTGTTTTAGGTCAAGGTGGGAATTAACCCCTGACCTATACATTCAAGTATCATCAAAAGAATGTGAAGAGTGGTGACTCTAAGTCTAGGGTAAAGAAGAGTAAAAGTAACATAAAACTTATGTAGCACACCCTGACTCTAATGTCCCTGCTGGACAAGGCCTAGTGTAGGTATAGTGGGCAAGGCTGACGTGAAAAAGAACTGATGGTGGGACCCCACGTTGGTACCTCTGTCTTTAAGAGATAAAATCTCCTTAGAAGATGAGAAAAGGAGGAATCTTCCTCCCTCTCCCAGTGTCTGCGCTGGGGGCTATTTGCTTTCCTGAAATAAAGACTTTCTGCTTGCTTGCTGCCTGTATGTGTTTGCGGAGTTCATTCTTTGGCTCTGTGAACAAGAACCCAGATTCAGGTAACAATTATTGTTATCCCTACAGGAGTAATAGCATTAAGCTGATTAGCAACTCTTCATTGAGGTAGTATAATATGTTATCTGTGCAAGCTTAGGTTTTTTTTTTTTTTTGGTCTTTTTGCCATTTCTTGGCCCGCTGCTGTGGCACGTGTAGGTTCCCAGGCTAGGGGTCAAATCAGAGCTGTAGCCGCCGGCCTAAGCCAGAGCCACAGCAATGTGGGATACGAGCCACGTCTGCAACCTACACCACAGCTCACAGGAATGCCAGATCCTTAACCCACTGAACAAGGCCAGGGATCGAACCCACAACCTCATAGCTCCTAGTCGGATTCATTATCCCATGAGCCAAAATGGGAACTCCCATGAGCTTTAGACTTTATTCTTCTTTTTACAACAGGTGGTTTTACAGGAAGCATCTTATTCAGTTCATCCCTGGACACTGTCCTCCATGGTACATACTCTGTGGCAGTGCACATCCATTACGTAATGTCAACAGGAGCAGCCTGCACTGTTACAGGAAGCTTTGTACACCGATTTCCACTATTCTCATATTTACAGTTAATGTGAGCAAAAATTCACTTTGCAATTTCATTTGTAGTAGTAAATATGACCTTCTTCCCTCAGCACTTTCTTTGCTTTTCAGGGATGTCACCACATTACTCCCACTACCCTGATGCACACACAATGTGACATACTTCATCTATAGGCTCTTTCACTCAGTAGCAGCAGTGACGCTAATTATCTTCATCATCTATGAAGCATTTGTGTCCAGATGAGACATCTCAGTAACTAAAACTACCACTACTAACAGAGAAATGGTTACTAACCTGGAGTGGTTTCACAGTGCCTCCACCATGTGCTGTGTTTGCAGAGGCTACCCATGTACATGTGAAATAAGGAAGGAATCCAATCCTTGTCAACTGGTGTCAGGCCAGCACAATATGTCTTTCTCAGTAAGTGAGATATCAGGTAAAAATTTTGTTGCTTTGTCAAAGTCAAATCACTAGGCAAAAATGCTGCATATTACCAGGCACATTCATTTCAGGTAGGCTCCTAAGAAGCAATATCACCTGTTATGGAAGGACTTCTACATTTTCATGAGCACACATTAATAACCATGGTTGGATAAGTTCTCTCATCTTTTATATTATTTTACTAATATTGACAGTGAAACTGATTCATACACGTACACTAGATGCATATGTAGGACAATCTGAACCATTTACCAGCTGTGGTTCTAATCTTTTTAAAAAAATTTCATAAAGTCTAAACCCATTTCTGGGTGGCATTATCTATCATGACCCCATTTTTCATGATTTTCTAGTGGCTGTCTTCTATTCAGTTCAGGGCAGAATTCTTACATTTCACAGATACATCATGATTGTGCCTGACTGCCCCTCAAGTCAATCTGATTATGTGACTCTGGCTCTTAAATGCCTTACTGGCTTCCCATTACAGTGAGAGGAAGTTCACGACACCTTCTATGACCTACAGAATCCACCATGATCTGGGATCCATTTTTTTCTTCTGGCCACACTGCAGCATATGGAGTTCCCAGGCAAGGGATCAGATCTGAGCTGCAGATTCAGCCTATGCTGCAGCTGTGGCAATGCTGGGTTCTTAACCCACTGTGCTGGGCTGGGGATGGAAACCGCTTCCTATTGCTCCAGAGACACTGCTGATCCCGTTTCACCACAGCGGGAACTCCCACGGTTCTAATCTTAACTTCCCCATCCGCATTGCCAGTCCTTTACATGATACATGAAATCAGTCACTCCTCTCTAAAAACCACAGGTCATCAATGACACTGAAGCTGCTAATGCACAGATGATGAAGATTTAAACCTCCACATCAGATCTAAAACCAGGAGAATTATGACTAATAGAAGTCAACAGCTGAGTAATGGAATCATTGAATATTAATTTCACCTGAAAATGTTTTACACTCATTAGCCGTTCCCTCTTTAGACCTAAAAACAGCTCCTATTCCAGTAATATAATCATTGAATATTAATTTCACCTGAAAGTGTTTTACATTCATTAGCTGTTCCTTCTTTAGACCTAAAAACAGCTCCTATTCCAGGACGCCTAAATTAGAGACCCTGATTCTGACATGACCAGGCCTATATTGTGGAAAACGATCAGTGCACGTTGTTTTCCTGCGTTCAAGACATGACAGAGGGAGATGGCAGAGATGCGGGGTGAATCCGGAGTCCAGGGTGGATGTGCTGTCTGAGTTTCTGGACAGAAACATAGCCTCTGGGGCCCCAGGCCTCCCATCATGCCCTCCTCCGTGGGATCTTGGGAACACTCTGTGTGATGAGACAGCCCAAGCACTTGTCACAGCCCTGCTGCTGTGTGCTATGCAGGCCCCATGCTCTTGGGATCAGAGCCCACACTCTGCGGTCCCTCCTGCAGGGTCGTTCCTGCCACAGGAGCAGAGACCACCCAGCAAGCAGCCTCTCCCCAACCTGCAGGGAGAGGGGAGCAGGGACACCTGAGTCCCCAGAGCACCAGTGGGGATGCAGATGAGGCTCAGCCCAAGAGATGGGACCAGAGAGACCCACATGGCCACTCAGGTCATGGTTCATCTGAGCCCCAGACACACTGTCCCTCGTATGCCATCCCTAAGTGCAGGGTCTTGAGATGCAAAGAGGCTGAGCTTCACACTGAAATTCAGCTCTTCCAAACTGACCCCTCAGCAAACACTGCAGGAATCCGCACAAATGGATTTGACAACTCAAGGACCACAGAGCCAGGGCTGTGGGGTGGGGGTGGGGGGAGTGAGACTTCCACCCCAACTCCCCAGACTCCCTACCTGGGTACCACATCCACCCTCAGAGTGACCCCACCTCCCCAAACCCTGTGCCTCCGCTCACATCCCCTTGGTTGATACCAGGGCTGTGCTGGGTGGGCCCCCATTGTGAGCTTGGTCCCTGGAAGCTGCTAGGACTGTAGAAAGAAATGCAGGGTCCATCTCGTCCTCCAACACTAGTCCCAGAGAAGTCAGTCCCCTCCTCTTTTTACTTGATTCTGGGTTATCTTCACTGTTTTTAAAGCTTTCATGATAAAGTTGAACACATTACCTTGACTCTGGCAGGCTCAGCCCTTTCATCTCACTGAGGTGATGAGAAAATTCATGGGATGGCAGAGCTGAAAGAGGAGGTGCAGGTCTGGGCTCGGCCGAGTGGGACGGGCAACCGGAAGGAGACTCTAAAGGCTCCCTCACCTGCTGCCCTTTGGCCTTAAACTGAGATCCACGAGCCCAGCAATCAGTTCACCAGGGAAACCTGCCCCCTCCTCTCTGTGTATGTGCTGCTGATTTGAAGTAATTGTGAGGTAGCCCAGGTGAGGTGTCTGCACAAACCCCAAGGGAAGGTGACCATTGCAGGGGTAGGACTCAGGCCCTCCCACGGCACTGACCCCTGGGAGGCCAGGTCACCATGCTCCAAGCAGATGTTGCCGGAGGTCAGCTCCAGCAGCCAGGAAGTATACATCCCGATCGGAGAGGGATGCAGCGTCGGTGAATGTACAACACAGAGACAGCCTCTTTGTCCCTTCTTTCAGGGCGCTGGACTGCTCAAACTTTATTGGCCACAGTGGTTGATTATATAGACAGTTTTTCACTACAGATTACATCACAGTGCTAAAAGTACATTGGTTAACTGTTACATATAGCAGCTATACATCATGTTTTAAGATCTCTATGTTAATTAAATTTAGTGAGTACTTTGAAGAGGCCATAAAACACAAGAATTTGGCATTTACAAATTTTGTTTGTAGACTGGTGCTTATCTTCAAAGTGTTATGGCAGGGAGACAGTGTAAGTAAATATAAACCAACTTAATTAAACTAGCTATCACATAAAATCTTTTAAAATCAAAGACAAAACTCACAGCTAGGTTTTTTTGGATAAGATACGGCCAACTTTACGGACCTCATTAAAATCTTAATTCTAAAGTTTACTATATAACTAGTTAATAGATAAACACTATGTTTCAACTAAGTTGGATTAAAATAGGGGAAAGTCCTTCAGGATGAAATTCTTATTACATTATTGTTGTAATTTTATTAAATCACAAATCACCACAGGAAAATAAGAATGGGAAATAAGAATAATAAGCAAATAATCAGGAAAGACTGAGGAAAACTGAATAGCAAGTGAATAACACAAAAGACTAAGTTATCCATGGAACAATCCCCACTCAGCAACACAAAATGGGAATTATTTCCTGGGAAATTTAGTTTTCCACCTATGTCAGCAGGCGAGCCTTATTGTCTTCTGGGGCCTGTCCTCGGAACTGTGCTGTGCAGGCAGGCATCCCCTTGTTTAGGAACCTGCCCTCGGAATGGTACCATTCATACAGGCCCCTTTTCTTGATTAGGAGCTTGCCCTCAGAACTGTACTGTTCCGGCAGGCCTCTTTTTCTGATTAGGAGACTGCCCTCGGAATTGCACCATTCAGGCAAGCTCCCTTCCTCAGCTTCTTGTATCTTCTCGGCTCCCTGCAAGCAGACACTGAACAGACAAGGCTGCACAGCTCTAGACCCAACACTTAAGCACTGACATTCAGACAGAGGCATGGAACTTCCCAGGACTGAGGCCAGGTCTTCCTCAGGTCCCCACATCACCCTGAAGCTCCAAGACTGAGGCTGGGTCTCCACCCAGGCCCCCACATCCTAGTGTGGGCAGAACCTGTCAAGTCTAAGGTATAAACACACAGTGTATACAGCACACGGAGAGGTCTAAATCTACTGTGTACACAGAATTTGGTCAGTCCCCCCTTCCTCCTCACAAAAAATTCTTTTGAAATGAAAGTTCCCTTTTTAACTGGATTTGAATTGCACATGCCTCAAAGGACTGCAGGAGTGACATACAGCAAATCCCTCCTTGCAGGGCCCAGGCATGGGCAGTCTGAGACACCTCAGACTGTGGACCCCTGGATCGTTGGAGCAGAGCTTCCTTTATTTCTCTCTTGCATCTCTCACAAACATCCTATCATAATAACTCTGTTTCTTGCCTATCACTTTGTCTCTCATTGAATTCCTTCTGAGCAGAAGCATAAAGAACTTGAACCTCAGTGAGTCCAGGCACAGGGTGAGTAATTCTAATTTAAAACCACGGGGTTAAGTCCCAATCTGGCTTTAGGCTGGGTTGGAGTCCCAGAACATGGGTTCAAGTCCCAATATGGATTTTGGGACTTGTTCAAGTCCCGGCACATGGATTTAAGTCCCAGTCTGGGTTTTGGCTGGGTTTGAGTTCAAGCACATGGGTTCAAGTCCCAATCTGTGTTCTAGGTTCAGGTCATTAGTGCTGTCAGTTTCAGAATTAAGCTCTTGAGCAGCATACTGGCCCACCACACAATGTCATTAGTAAACTTTATCGCTGACAAATTCAACTTTAAAATGGGAAATGGAGTTTCAAGCAGAAAAATGAGCATCAGAAAGCCAGCCTCCAACTAACACCTCAGCCAGATTTTTATGTGTAAGTACAAAACTTACACTTGCAAGTATCTACTTAATAAAGTAGTAAAGGAGGATTTTTGCCCTAGGAATTAGTCAGAATGGGCTCTTTTATTGCAGATGCAGTTATTAGAGGAAGCTAGCTTGGAAAGAAGTCTTTTCAGGATTCACGACACTGGTGGATATCCCTTCTGCATCTTGACTGACGTCCCAACCACTTGGGGGACTTGAGCACCAGCTTGCCCGCTTATGGACCCAACCCAGTGGCTACGACCAGGACCCTCTGGTCCCTGGTCTTCTCCTGAGGAGGGTGATTGGCCAGTGTCCCGACCGGGTAAGGGACAAGAGATTTTCTGACTTTTCCACGTCCTTTCTCACGAGCTGCCCTCTTTCCGTCCCTTTGAGACCTTCAAAGACCCGAGACATGTCCATTTCCTCCATTCATTAGGACTCGGATCCGAAGGGTCTCTGTCTCTGCAGGTCTTCTGAGAGGCTACAGTCTTGCACGTAAGGGAGTGTCTGATGAACACCGTGCTTGTGGGATTTGTACTTTATGTTCTGTGTTGACGTTGTGACGGCCATTCCGCCGAGTGAAAGAGGAAGGTCTGGTTCTGTTCCACCGCAGAGCCCTGTCCAGAATTCTGTCTGGTTGGAAAGAGGCTAAGACTAAGAAGAAAAAAATGGTTTAACTGTATGGCCACAACATTGTTTAGAGTCCAGAGAAAGTTGGTTTTTGCATGTGCGATTTAAAAAAATCAAGCTTGAGAGAACCTCTTTTCAGGATTCTGAACTTGAGAGAATAAGTCCCTCTAGGGAACCTGCTTTTCTTGCATTTGCCTTGACCTGGGCTCCCAGGAACACCTGTCTAGACCATTTCTAATTCCTGAGACTGAAAAGGAAAAATTGGGAAAAGTCTTCAAAACTTATTTTTAAGCTAGTGAGTTTTATTTGTAATATCTGACTCGTGACTAAGCTTAGAAGAGGAAGCTATGAGATCTCTGTGTCCATGTGTATATGCATCACCTGTCTCACCTTTGGGATGATGTCATCAGAAATTAAATGCAAAGGAGCCCTACCTAATTGGCTTAAAGGAAATAAAGCGCTTATATAAATTTTCAAATATAGAAGGTAACTGGCCAGAATTATGTTTAGGTTCACATGAACTTAGAAATATTCAGTATTAATATCTAGCATTAAAGCTAAAGTTTGTTAATTAATTAATAGAGACATGTCTTTAGACTTATCAACATTCAGTACGTTTCCTTATTGTACCTAGGTTTGATAGAAGTCAAATGACACACTGAGACATCAATTACAAACATAAACTAAAGGTATTTAGGGCTATTACTGTGTTCCGTGTCACCCTGAGATGTTCTCTATAAGGAAAACATGTTTTTAGAAATGATAAAAGACAGTCCATCATTGCTTTAGAAAAGTAGCATGTGTGTTATCTTTGAAGAAGAAATGAGGAAGGGAATTGCATTTTATCAAGGGAAAAAGGGACATTGTCTTGTAGTTTGTTGCTCTGGATGGAAAAATAAGGGACAGGAGTTCCCGTCGTGGCGCAGTTGTTAATGAATCTGACTAGGAACCATGAGGTTGTGGGCTCAATCCCTGCCCTTGCTCAGTGGGTTAAGGATCCGGCATTGCCCTGAGCTGTGGTGTTTGTCACAGACGCGGCTCGGATCCCCCGTTGCTGTGGCTCTGGCGTAGGCTGGCAGCTACAGCTCCAATTAGACCTCTAGCCTGGAAACCTCCATATGCCGCAGGAGTGAAATGGAGTTTTAACTAAAGAACAACCCCCCCCCTCGGCTAAGAAGGCAGCTGCAAGCCTTTCCAGCTATGCTCATCACTATACCACCTTTCTTGTAGTCATGTAACAACTGTGTGCTCTCTGTCCAAGCCAGCAGCCCTGCTAATCAGGTACCCAGGATTGCTTATCAGTCCTGCTACTGCAACCTTGCTTGTTCAGTTTCTTGGGGAGGAACACTGTCTGCTTGGGGATGGGGGAGGTCCGGGAAGCTTACATGGGAAAATCAAGACCTTGTAGTGTATAAAAGTTACTGAGAACAAAGACCTGGTGCTCAGACTCTGGAGGTGACTCTGAGCCCACACCAGTGCTGAATAAACCTTGCTTTTCCATACCACCGAGTGCTGTTTGTCTCCTTCCATTGCCATGGTTTTTTGCGGTTTCCGCAACAGGAGCAGACAAAGAAATGGCAAAACAAAACAAAACAAAAACAAAAACAAAGAAACATAAGGGACAGTACAATATGGATACAGAAAGTGATGCAAGACATGTGGGAAGTGGACACAGAGAAAAGAGTTTTCTGCATGGTTGGAATGGACAAAGTTCAGAATATATATAATTGTAAATTCAAATTTAACTGTATATTCAAAGATTACAATAAATTTAACTGTAAAATCAATTTAAAAGCAAGCTGGTGCAAAACGTGATTTGGCTTTTCTCTCTCTACACTGTAAGGGAATGGGTTCGGGTTCGGGTTAGGGTAAGGGTTTGGCTCCGCTTTCGGTTAGGGATCGGTGTCGGGTAAGGCTTTGGGTTCGAGTTCGGGATCGAGATCAGGTTCGGGTTCTGGTTCGGGGTAGGGTTCGGGTTCGGATTTAGGTTCGGCTTTGGGGTAGGGTTTGGGTTCGGGTTCGGGTTAGGGTTAGAGTACGGGATAGGGTTGGGTTAGGGTTAGGGTACGGGTTAGGGTTAGGGTACGGGTTCGGGTTCGGGTTAGGGTACGGGTTCGGGTTCGGGTTCGGGTTAGGGTACGGGTTAGGGTTAGGGTTAGGGTAAGGGTTAGGGTTAGGGTACGGGTTAGGGTACGAGTTAGGGTTAGGGTTAGGGTTAGGGTTAGGGTACGGGTTAGGGTACGGGTTAGGGTTAGGGTTAGGGTTAGGGTTAGGGTACGGGTTAGGGTACGGGTTAGGGTACGGGTTAGGGTACGGGTTAGGGTTAGGGTACGGGTTAGGGTTAGGGTTAGGGTACGGGTTAGGGTTAGGGTTAGGGTACGGGTTAGGGTTAGGGTTAGGGTACGGGTTAGGGTTAGGGTACGGGTTAGGGTTAGGGTTAGGGTACGGGTTAGGGTTAGGGTTAGGGTACGGGTTAGGGTTAGGGTACGGGTTAGGGTTAGGGTACGGGTTAGGGTACGGGTTAGGGTTAGGGTACGGGTTAGGGTTAGGGTTAGGGTACGGGTTAGGGTTAGGGTTAGGGTACGGGTTAGGGTACGGGTTAGGGTACGGGTTAGGGTTAGGGTACGGGTTAGGGTACGGGTTAGGGTACGGGTTAGGGTACGGGTTAGGGTACGGGTTAGGGTTAGGGTACGGGTTAGGGTTAGGGTTAGGGTTAGGGTTAGGGTACGGGTTAGGGTACGGGTTAGGGTACGGGTTAGGGTACGGGTTAGGGTACGGGTTAGGGTTAGGGTTAGGGTTAGGGTTAGGGTTAGGGTTAGGGTTAGGGTTAGGGTTAGGGTTAGGGTTAGGGTACGGGTTAGGGTACGGGTTAGGGTTAGGGTACGGGTTAGGGTTAGGGTTAGGGTTAGGGTTAGGGTTAGGGTACGGGTTAGGGTACGGGTTAGGGTTAGGGTACGGGTTAGGGTTAGGGTACGGGTTAGGGTTAGGGTACGGGTTAGGGTACGGGTTAGGGTTAGGGTTAGGGTTAGGGTTAGGGTTAGGGTTAGGGTACGGGTTAGGGTACGGGTTAGGGTTAGGGTACGGGTTAGGGTTAGGGTACGGGTTAGGGTTAGGGTACGGGTTAGGGTTAGGGTTAGGGTACGGGTTAGGGTTAGGGTACGGGTTAGGGTTAGGGTACGGGTTAGGGTTAGGGTACGGGTTAGGGTTAGGGTTAGGGTTAGGGTTAGGGTACGGGTTAGGGTTAGGGTACGGGTTAGGGTACGGGTTAGGGTACGGGTTAGGGTTAGGGTTAGGGTACGGGTTAGGGTTAGGGTTAGGGTACGGGTTAGGGTTAGGGTACGGGTTAGGGTTAGGGTACGGGTTAGGGTTAGGGTACGGGTTAGGGTTAGGGTACGGGTTAGGGTTAGGGTACGGGTTAGGGTACGGGTTAGGGTTAGGGTTAGGGTACGGGTTAGGGTTAGGGTACGGGTTAGGGTTAGGGTTAGGGTACGGGTTAGGGTACGGGTTAGGGTTAGGGTTAGGGTACGGGTTAGGGTTAGGGTTAGGGTTAGGGTTAGGGTTAGGGTACGGGTTAGGGTTAGGGTACGGGTTAGGGTTAGGGTTAGGGTACGGGTTAGGGTTAGGGTACGGGTTAGGGTTAGGGTTAGGGTACGGGTTAGGGTTAGGGTACGGGTTAGGGTTAGGGTACGGGTTAGGGTTAGGGTACGGGTTAGGGTTAGGGTTAGGGTTAGGGTACGGGTTAGGGTTAGGGTACGGGTTAGGGTACGGGTTAGGGTTAGGGTTAGGGTTAGGGTACGGGTTAGGGTACGGGTTAGGGTTAGGGTACGGGTTAGGGTTAGGGTACGGGTTAGGGTACGGGTTAGGGTTAGGGTACGGGTTAGGGTACGGGTTAGGGTACGGGTTAGGGTTAGGGTACGGGTTAGGGTTAGGGTTAGGGTTAGGGTTAGGGTACGGGTTAGGGTTAGGGTTAGGGTTAGGGTTAGGGTTAGGGTTAGGGTTAGGGTTAGGGGTTAGGGTTAGGGTTAGGGTTAGGGTTAGGGTTAGGGTTAGGGTTAGGGTTAGGGTTAGGGTTAGGGTTAGGGTTAGGGTTAGGGTTAGGGTTAGGGTTAGGGTTAGGGTTAGGGTTAGGGTTAGGGTTAGGGTTAGGGTTAGGGTTAGGGTTAGGGTTAGGGTTAGGGTTAGGGTTAGGGTTAGGGTTAGGGTTAGGGTTAGGGTTAGGGTTAGGGTTAGGGTTAGGGTTAGGGTTAGGGTTAGGGTTAGGGTTAGGGTTAGGGTTAGGGTTAGGGTTAGGGTTAGGGTTAGGGTTAGGGTTAGGGTTAGGGTTAGGGTTAGGGTTAGGGTTAGGGTTAGGGTTAGGGTTAGGGTTAGGGTTAGGGTTAGGGTTAGGGTTAGGGTTAGGGTTAGGGTTAGGGTTAGGGTTAGGGTTAGGGTTAGGGTTAGGGTTAGGGTTAGGGTTAGGGTTAGGGTTAGGGTTAGGGTTAGGGTTAGGGTTAGGGTTAGGGTTAGGGTTAGGGTTAGGGTTAGGGTTAGGGTTAGGGTTAGGGTTAGGGTTAGGGTTAGGGTTAGGGTTAGGGTTAGGGTTAGGGTTAGGGTTAGGGTTAGGGTTAGGGTTAGGGTTAGGGTTAGGGTTAGGGTTAGGGTTAGGGTTAGGGTTAGGGTTAGGGTTAGGGTTAGGGTTAGGGTTAGGGTTAGGGTTAGGGTTAGGGTTAGGGTTAGGGTTAGGGTTAGGGTTAGGGTTAGGGTTAGGGTTAGGGTTAGGGTTAGGGTTAGGGTTAGGGTTAGGGTTAGGGTTAGGGTTAGGGTTAGGGTTAGGGTTAGGGTTAGGGTTAGGGTTAGGGTTAGGGTTAGGGTTAGGGTTAGGGTTAGGGTTAGGGTTAGGGTTAGGGTTAGTTAGGGTTAGGGTTAGGGTTAGGGTTAGGGTTAGGGTTAGGGTTAGGGTTAGGGTTAGGGTTAGGGTTAGGGTTAGGGTTAGGGTTAGGGTTAGGGTTAGGGTTAGGGTTAGGGGTTAGGGTTAGGGTTAGGGTTAGGGTTAGGGTTAGGGTTAGGGTTAGGGTTAGGGTTAGGGTTAGGGTTAGGGTTAGGGTTAGGGTTAGGGTTAGGGTTAGGGTTAGGGTTAGGGTTAGGGTTAGGGTTAGGGTTAGGGTTAGGGTTAGGGTTAGGGTTAGGGTTAGGGTTAGGGTTAGGGTTAGGGTTAGGGTTAGGGTTAGGGTTAGGGTTAGGGTTAGGGTTAGGGTTAGGGTTAGGGTTAGGGTTAGGGTTAGGGTTAGGGTTAGGGTTAGGGTTAGGGTTAGGGTTAGGGTTAGGGTTAGGGTTAGGGTTAGGGTTAGGGTTAGGGTTAGGGTTAGGGTTAGGGTTAGGGTTAGGGTTAGGGTTAGGGTTAGGGTTAGGGTTAGGGTTAGGGTTAGGGTTAGGGTTAGGGTTAGGGTTAGGGTTAGGGTTAGGGTTAGGGTTAGGGTTAGGGTTAGGGTTAGGGTTAGGGTTAGGGTTAGGGTTAGGGTTAGGGTTAGGGTTAGGGTTAGGGTTAGGGTTAGGGTTAGGGTTAGGGTTAGGGTTAGGGTTAGGGTTAGGGTTAGGGTTAGGGTTAGGGTTAGGGTTAGGGTTAGGGTTAGGGTTAGGGTTAGGGTTAGGGTTAGGGTTAGGGTTAGGGTTAGGGTTAGGGTTAGGGTTAGGGTTAGGGTTAGGGTTAGGGTTAGGGTTAGGGTTAGGGTTAGGGTTAGGGTTAGGGTTAGGGTACGGGTTAGGGTTAGGGTTAGGGTAGGGTTAGGGTTAGGGTTAGGGTTAGGGTTAGGGTTAGGGTACGGGTTAGGGTACGGGTTAGGGTTAGGGTACGGGTTAGGGTACGGGTTAGGGTACGGGTTAGGGTACGGGTTAGGGTACGGGTTAGGGTTAGGGTACGGGTTAGGGTTAGGGTTAGGGTTAGGGTTAGGGTACGGGTTAGGGTACGGGTTAGGGTACGGGTTAGGGTACGGGTTAGGGTACGGGTTAGGGTTAGGGTTAGGGTTAGGGTTAGGGTACGGGTTAGGGTACGGGTTAGGGTTAGGGTACGGGTTAGGGTTAGGGTACGGGTTAGGGTACGGGTTAGGGTTAGGGTACGGGTTAGGGTTAGGGTACGGGTTAGGGTTAGGGTACGGGTTAGGGTTAGGGTTAGGGTACGGGTTAGGGTTAGGGTACGGGTTAGGGTTAGGGTTCGGGTTAGGGTTAGGGTTAGGGTACGGGTTAGGGTTAGGGTTAGGGTACGGGTTAGGGTTAGGGTACGGGTTAGGGTTAGGGTTAGGGTTAGGGTTAGGGTTAGGGTACGGGTTAGGGTTAGGGTTAGGGTTAGGGTTAGGGTTAGGGTACGGGTTAGGGTTAGGGTTAGGGTTAGGGTTAGGGTTAGGGTTAGGGTTAGGGTAGGGTTAGGGTTAGGGTTAGGGTTAGGGTTAGGGTTAGGGTTAGGGTTAGGGTTAGGGTTAGGGTTAGGGTTAGGGTTAGGGTTAGGGTTAGGGTTAGGGTTAGGGTTAGGGTTAGGGTTAGGGTTAGGGTTAGGGTTAGGGTTAGGGTTAGGGTTAGGGTTAGGGTTAGGGTTAGGGTTAGGGTTAGGGTTAGGGTTAGGGTTAGGGTTAGGGTTAGGGTTAGGGTTAGGGTTAGGGTTAGGGTTAGGGTTAGGGTTAGGGTTAGGGTTAGGGTTAGGGTTAGGGTTAGGGTTAGGGTTAGGGTTAGGGTTAGGGTTAGGGTTAGGGTTAGGGTTAGGGTTAGGGTTAGGGTTAGGGTTAGGGTTAGGGTTAGGGTTAGGGTTAGGGTTAGGGTTAGGGTTAGGGTTAGGGTTAGGGTTAGGGTTAGGGTTAGGGTTAGGGTTAGGGTTAGGGTTAGGGTTAGGGTTAGGGTTAGGGTTAGGGTTAGGGTTAGGGTTAGGGTTAGGGTTAGGGTTAGGGTTAGGGTTAGGGTTAGGGTTAGGGTTAGGGTTAGGGTTAGGGTTAGGGTTAGGGTTAGGGTTAGGGTTAGGGTTAGGGTTAGGGTTAGGGTTAGGGTTAGGGTTAGGGTTAGGGTTAGGGTTAGGGTTAGGGTTAGGGTTAGGGTTAGGGTTAGGGTTAGGGTTAGGGTTAGGGTTAGGGTTAGGGTTAGGGTTAGGGTTAGGGTTAGGGTTAGGGTTAGGGTTAGGGTTAGGGTTAGGGTTAGGGTTAGGGTTAGGGTTAGGGTTAGGGTTAGGGTTAGGGTTAGGGTTAGGGTTAGGGTTAGGGTTAGGGTTAGGGTTAGGGTTAGGGTTAGGGTTAGGGTTAGGGTTAGGGTTAGGGTTAGGGTTAGGGTTAGGGTTAGGGTTAGGGTTAGGGTTAGGGTTAGGGTTAGGGTTAGGGTTAGGGTTAGGGTTAGGGTTAGGGTTAGGGTTAGGGTTAGGGTTAGGGTTAGGGTTAGGGTTAGGGTTAGGGTTAGGGTTAGGGTTAGGGTTAGGGTTAGGGTTAGGGTTAGGGTTAGGGTTAGGGTTAGGGTTAGGGTTAGGGTTAGGGTTAGGGTTAGGGTTAGGGTTAGGGTTAGGGTTAGGGTTAGGGTTAGGGTTAGGGTTAGGGTTAGGGTTAGGGTTAGGGTTAGGGTTAGGGTTAGGGTTAGGGTTAGGGTTAGGGTTAGGGTTAGGGTTAGGGTTAGGGTTAGGGTTAGGGTTAGGGTTAGGGTTAGGGTTAGGGTTAGGGTTAGGGTTAGGGTTAGGGTTAGGGTTAGGGTTAGGGTTAGGGTTAGGGTTAGGGTTAGGGTTAGGGTTAGGGTTAGGGTTAGGGTTAGGGTTAGGGTTAGGGTTAGGGTTAGGGTTAGGGTTAGGGTTAGGGTTAGGGTTAGGGTTAGGGTTAGGGTTAGGGTTAGGGTTAGGGTTAGGGTTAGGGTTAGGGTTAGGGTTAGGGTTAGGGTTAGGGTTAGGGTTAGGGTTAGGGTTAGGGTTAGGGTTAGGGTTAGGGTTAGGGTTAGGGTTAGGGTTAGGGTTAGGGTTAGGGTTAGGGTTAGGGTTAGGGTTAGGGTTAGGGTTAGGGTTAGGGTTAGGGTTAGGGTTAGGGTTAGGGTTAGGGTTAGGGTTAGGGTTAGGGTTAGGGTTAGGGTTAGGGTTAGGGTTAGGGTTAGGGTTAGGGTTAGGGTTAGGGTTAGGGTTAGGGTTAGGGTTAGGGTTAGGGTTAGGGTTAGGGTTAGGGTTAGGGTTAGGGTTAGGGTTAGGGTTAGGGTTAGGGTTAGGGTTAGGGTTAGGGTTAGGGTTAGGGTTAGGGTTAGGGTTAGGGTTAGGGTTAGGGTTAGGGTTAGGGTTAGGGTTAGGGTTAGGGTTAGGGTTAGGGTTAGGGTTAGGGTTAGGGTTAGGGTTAGGGTTAGGGTTAGGGTTAGGGTTAGGGTTAGGGTTAGGGTTAGGGTTAGGGTTAGGGTTAGGGTTAGGGTTAGGGTTAGGGTTAGGGTTAGGGTTAGGGTTAGGGTTAGGGTTAGGGTTAGGGTTAGGGTTAGGGTTAGGGTTAGGGTTAGGGTTAGGGTTAGGGTTAGGGTTAGGGTTAGGGTTAGGGTTAGGGTTAGGGTTAGGGTTAGGGTTAGGGTTAGGGTTAGGGTTAGGGTTAGGGTTAGGGTTAGGGTTAGGGTTAGGGTTAGGGTTAGGGTTAGGGTTAGGGTTAGGGTTAGGGTTAGGGTTAGGGTTAGGGTTAGGGTTAGGGTTAGGGTTAGGGTTAGGGTTAGGGTTAGGGTTAGGGTTAGGGTTAGGGTTAGGGTTAGGGTTAGGGTTAGGGTTAGGGTTAGGGTTAGGGTTAGGGTTAGGGTTAGGGTTAGGGTTAGGGTTAGGGTTAGGGTTAGGGTTAGGGTTAGGGTTAGGGTTAGGGTTAGGGTTAGGGTTAGGGTTAGGGTTAGGGTTAGGGTTAGGGTTAGGGTTAGGGTTAGGGTTAGGGTTAGGGTTAGGGTTAGGGTTAGGGTTAGGGTTAGGGTTAGGGTTAGGGTTAGGGTTAGGGTTAGGGTTAGGGTTAGGGTTAGGGTTAGGGTTAGGGTTAGGGTTAGGGTTAGGGTTAGGGTTAGGGTTAGGGTTAGGGTTAGGGTTAGGGTTAGGGTTAGGGTTAGGGTTAGGGTTAGGGTTAGGGTTAGGGTTAGGGTTAGGGTTAGGGTTAGGGTTAGGGTTAGGGTTAGGGTTAGGGTTAGGGTTAGGGTTAGGGTTAGGGTTAGGGTTAGGGTTAGGGTTAGGGTTAGGGTTAGGGTTAGGGTTAGGGTTAGGGTTAGGGTTAGGGTTAGGGTTAGGGTTAGGGTTAGGGTTAGGGTTAGGGTTAGGGTTAGGGTTAGGGTTAGGGTTAGGGTTAGGGTTAGGGTTAGGGTTAGGGTTAGGGTTAGGGTTAGGGTTAGGGTTAGGGTTAGGGTTAGGGTTAGGGTTAGGGTTAGGGTTAGGGTTAGGGTTAGGGTTAGGGTTAGGGTTAGGGTTAGGGTTAGGGTTAGGGTTAGGGTTAGGGTTAGGGTTAGGGTTAGGGTTAGGGTTAGGGTTAGGGTTAGGGTTAGGGTTAGGGTTAGGGTTAGGGTTAGGGTTAGGGTTAGGGTTAGGGTTAGGGTTAGGGTTAGGGTTAGGGTTAGGGTTAGGGTTAGGGTTAGGGTTAGGGTTAGGGTTAGGGTTAGGGTTAGGGTTAGGGTTAGGGTTAGGGTTAGGGTTAGGGTTAGGGTTAGGGTTAGGGTTAGGGTTAGGGTTAGGGTTAGGGTTAGGGTTAGGGTTAGGGTTAGGGTTAGGGTTAGGGTTAGGGTTAGGGTTAGGGTTAGGGTTAGGGTTAGGGTTAGGGTTAGGGTTAGGGTTAGGGTTAGGGTTAGGGTTAGGGTTAGGGTTAGGGTTAGGGTTAGGGTTAGGGTTAGGGTTAGGGTTAGGGTTAGGGTTAGGGTTAGGGTTAGGGTTAGGGTTAGGGTTAGGGTTAGGGTTAGGGTTAGGGTTAGGGTTAGGGTTAGGGTTAGGGTTAGGGTTAGGGTTAGGGTTAGGGTTAGGGTTAGGGTTAGGGTTAGGGTTAGGGTTAGGGTTAGGGTTAGGGTTAGGGTTAGGGTTAGGGTTAGGGTTAGGGTTAGGGTTAGGGTTAGGGTTAGGGTTAGGGTTAGGGTTAGGGTTAGGGTTAGGGTTAGGGTTAGGGTTAGGGTTAGGGTTAGGGTTAGGGTTAGGGTTAGGGTTAGGGTTAGGGTTAGGGTTAGGGTTAGGGTTAGGGTTAGGGTTAGGGTTAGGGTTAGGGTTAGGGTTAGGGTTAGGGTTAGGGTTAGGGTTAGGGTTAGGGTTAGGGTTAGGGTTAGGGTTAGGGTTAGGGTTAGGGTTAGGGTTAGGGTTAGGGTTAGGGTTAGGGTTAGGGTTAGGGTTAGGGTTAGGGTTAGGGTTAGGGTTAGGGTTAGGGTTAGGGTTAGGGTTAGGGTTAGGGTTAGGGTTAGGGTTAGGGTTAGGGTTAGGGTTAGGGTTAGGGTTAGGGTTAGGGTTAGGGTTAGGGTTAGGGTTAGGGTTAGGGTTAGGGTTAGGGTTAGGGTTAGGGTTAGGGTTAGGGTTAGGGTTAGGGTTAGGGTTAGGGTTAGGGTTAGGGTTAGGGTTAGGGTTAGGGTTAGGGTTAGGGTTAGGGTTAGGGTTAGGGTTAGGGTTAGGGTTAGGGTTAGGGTTAGGGTTAGGGTTAGGGTTAGGGTTAGGGTTAGGGTTAGGGTTAGGGTTAGGGTTAGGGTTAGGGTTAGGGTTAGGGTTAGGGTTAGGGTTAGGGTTAGGGTTAGGGTTAGGGTTAGGGTTAGGGTTAGGGTTAGGGTTAGGGTTAGGGTTAGGGTTAGGGTTAGGGTTAGGGTTAGGGTTAGGGTTAGGGTTAGGGTTAGGGTTAGGGTTAGGGTTAGGGTTAGGGTTAGGGTTAGGGTTAGGGTTAGGGTTAGGGTTAGGGTTAGGGTTAGGGTTAGGGTTAGGGTTAGGGTTAGGGTTAGGGTTAGGGTTAGGGTTAGGGTTAGGGTTAGGGTTAGGGTTAGGGTTAGGGTTAGGGTTAGGGTTAGGGTTAGGGTTAGGGTTAGGGTTAGGGTTAGGGTTAGGGTTAGGGTTAGGGTTAGGGTTAGGGTTAGGGTTAGGGTTAGGGTTAGGGTTAGGGTTAGGGTTAGGGTTAGGGTTAGGGTTAGGGTTAGGGTTAGGGTTAGGGTTAGGGTTAGGGTTAGGGTTAGGGTTAGGGTTAGGGTTAGGGTTAGGGTTAGGGTTAGGGTTAGGGTTAGGGTTAGGGTTAGGGTTAGGGTTAGGGTTAGGGTTAGGGTTAGGGTTAGGGTTAGGGTTAGGGTTAGGGTTAGGGTTAGGGTTAGGGTTAGGGTTAGGGTTAGGGTTAGGGTTAGGGTTAGGGTTAGGGTTAGGGTTAGGGTTAGGGTTAGGGTTAGGGTTAGGGTTAGGGTTAGGGTTAGGGTTAGGGTTAGGGTTAGGGTTAGGGTTAGGGTTAGGGTTAGGGTTAGGGTTAGGGTTAGGGTTAGGGTTAGGGTTAGGGTTAGGGTTAGGGTTAGGGTTAGGGTTAGGGTTAGGGTTAGGGTTAGGGTTAGGGTTAGGGTTAGGGTTAGGGTTAGGGTTAGGGTTAGGGTTAGGGTTAGGGTTAGGGTTAGGGTTAGGGTTAGGGTTAGGGTTAGGGTTAGGGTTAGGGTTAGGGTTAGGGTTAGGGTTAGGGTTAGGGTTAGGGTTAGGGTTAGGGTTAGGGTTAGGGTTAGGGTTAGGGTTAGGGTTAGGGTTAGGGTTAGGGTTAGGGTTAGGGTTAGGGTTAGGGTTAGGGTTAGGGTTAGGGTTAGGGTTAGGGTTAGGGTTAGGGTTAGGGTTAGGGTTAGGGTTAGGGTTAGGGTTAGGGTTAGGGTTAGGGTTAGGGTTAGGGTTAGGGTTAGGGTTAGGGTTAGGGTTAGGGTTAGGGTTAGGGTTAGGGTTAGGGTTAGGGTTAGGGTTAGGGTTAGGGTTAGGGTTAGGGTTAGGGTTAGGGTTAGGGTTAGGGTTAGGGTTAGGGTTAGGGTTAGGGTTAGGGTTAGGGTTAGGGTTAGGGTTAGGGTTAGGGTTAGGGTTAGGGTTAGGGTTAGGGTTAGGGTTAGGGTTAGGGTTAGGGTTAGGGTTAGGGTTAGGGTTAGGGTTAGGGTTAGGGTTAGGGTTAGGGTTAGGGTTAGGGTTAGGGTTAGGGTTAGGGTTAGGGTTAGGGTTAGGGTTAGGGTTAGGGTTAGGGTTAGGGTTAGGGTTAGGGTTAGGGTTAGGGTTAGGGTTAGGGTTAGGGTTAGGGTTAGGGTTAGGGTTAGGGTTAGGGTTAGGGTTAGGGTTAGGGTTAGGGTTAGGGTTAGGGTTAGGGTTAGGGTTAGGGTTAGGGTTAGGGTTAGGGTTAGGGTTAGGGTTAGGGTTAGGGTTAGGGTTAGGGTTAGGGTTAGGGTTAGGGTTAGGGTTAGGGTTAGGGTTAGGGTTAGGGTTAGGGTTAGGGTTAGGGTTAGGGTTAGGGTTAGGGTTAGGGTTAGGGTTAGGGTTAGGGTTAGGGTTAGGGTTAGGGTTAGGGTTAGGGTTAGGGTTAGGGTTAGGGTTAGGGTTAGGGTTAGGGTTAGGGTTAGGGTTAGGGTTAGGGTTAGGGTTAGGGTTAGGGTTAGGGTTAGGGTTAGGGTTAGGGTTAGGGTTAGGGTTAGGGTTAGGGTTAGGGTTAGGGTTAGGGTTAGGGTTAGGGTTAGGGTTAGGGTTAGGGTTAGGGTTAGGGTTAGGGTTAGGGTTAGGGTTAGGGTTAGGGTTAGGGTTAGGGTTAGGGTTAGGGTTAGGGTTAGGGTTAGGGTTAGGGTTAGGGTTAGGGTTAGGGTTAGGGTTAGGGTTAGGGTTAGGGTTAGGGTTAGGGTTAGGGTTAGGGTTAGGGTTAGGGTTAGGGTTAGGGTTAGGGTTAGGGTTAGGGTTAGGGTTAGGGTTAGGGTTAGGGTTAGGGTTAGGGTTAGGGTTAGGGTTAGGGTTAGGGTTAGGGTTAGGGTTAGGGTTAGGGTTAGGGTTAGGGTTAGGGTTAGGGTTAGGGTTAGGGTTAGGGTTAGGGTTAGGGTTAGGGTTAGGGTTAGGGTTAGGGTTAGGGTTAGGGTTAGGGTTAGGGTTAGGGTTAGGGTTAGGGTTAGGGTTAGGGTTAGGGTTAGGGTTAGGGTTAGGGTTAGGGTTAGGGTTAGGGTTAGGGTTAGGGTTAGGGTTAGGGTTAGGGTTAGGGTTAGGGTTAGGGTTAGGGTTAGGGTTAGGGTTAGGGTTAGGGTTAGGGTTAGGGTTAGGGTTAGGGTTAGGGTTAGGGTTAGGGTTAGGGTTAGGGTTAGGGTTAGGGTTAGGGTTAGGGTTAGGGTTAGGGTTAGGGTTAGGGTTAGGGTTAGGGTTAGGGTTAGGGTTAGGGTTAGGGTTAGGGTTAGGGTTAGGGTTAGGGTTAGGGTTAGGGTTAGGGTTAGGGTTAGGGTTAGGGTTAGGGTTAGGGTTAGGGTTAGGGTTAGGGTTAGGGTTAGGGTTAGGGTTAGGGTTAGGGTTAGGGTTAGGGTTAGGGTTAGGGTTAGGGTTAGGGTTAGGGTTAGGGTTAGGGTTAGGGTTAGGGTTAGGGTTAGGGTTAGGGTTAGGGTTAGGGTTAGGGTTAGGGTTAGGGTTAGGGTTAGGGTTAGGGTTAGGGTTAGGGTTAGGGTTAGGGTTAGGGTTAGGGTTAGGGTTAGGGTTAGGGTTAGGGTTAGGGTTAGGGTTAGGGTTAGGGTTAGGGTTAGGGTTAGGGTTAGGGTTAGGGTTAGGGTTAGGGTTAGGGTTAGGGTTAGGGTTAGGGTTAGGGTTAGGGTTAGGGTTAGGGTTAGGGTTAGGGTTAGGGTTAGGGTTAGGGTTAGGGTTAGGGTTAGGGTTAGGGTTAGGGTTAGGGTTAGGGTTAGGGTTAGGGTTAGGGTTAGGGTTAGGGTTAGGGTTAGGGTTAGGGTTAGGGTTAGGGTTAGGGTTAGGGTTAGGGTTAGGGTTAGGGTTAGGGTTAGGGTTAGGGTTAGGGTTAGGGTTAGGGTTAGGGTTAGGGTTAGGGTTAGGGTTAGGGTTAGGGTTAGGGTTAGGGTTAGGGTTAGGGTTAGGGTTAGGGTTAGGGTTAGGGTTAGGGTTAGGGTTAGGGTTAGGGTTAGGGTTAGGGTTAGGGTTAGGGTTAGGGTTAGGGTTAGGGTTAGGGTTAGGGTTAGGGTTAGGGTTAGGGTTAGGGTTAGGGTTAGGGTTAGGGTTAGGGTTAGGGTTAGGGTTAGGGTTAGGGTTAGGGTTAGGGTTAGGGTTAGGGTTAGGGTTAGGGTTAGGGTTAGGGTTAGGGTTAGGGTTAGGGTTAGGGTTAGGGTTAGGGTTAGGGTTAGGGTTAGGGTTAGGGTTAGGGTTAGGGTTAGGGTTAGGGTTAGGGTTAGGGTTAGGGTTAGGGTTAGGGTTAGGGTTAGGGTTAGGGTTAGGGTTAGGGTTAGGGTTAGGGTTAGGGTTAGGGTTAGGGTTAGGGTTAGGGTTAGGGTTAGGGTTAGGGTTAGGGTTAGGGTTAGGGTTAGGGTTAGGGTTAGGGTTAGGGTTAGGGTTAGGGTTAGGGTTAGGGTTAGGGTTAGGGTTAGGGTTAGGGTTAGGGTTAGGGTTAGGGTTAGGGTTAGGGTTAGGGTTAGGGTTAGGGTTAGGGTTAGGGTTAGGGTTAGGGTTAGGGTTAGGGTTAGGGTTAGGGTTAGGGTTAGGGTTAGGGTTAGGGTTAGGGTTAGGGTTAGGGTTAGGGTTAGGGTTAGGGTTAGGGTTAGGGTTAGGGTTAGGGTTAGGGTTAGGGTTAGGGTTAGGGTTAGGGTTAGGGTTAGGGTTAGGGTTAGGGTTAGGGTTAGGGTTAGGGTTAGGGTTAGGGTTAGGGTTAGGGTTAGGGTTAGGGTTAGGGTTAGGGTTAGGGTTAGGGTTAGGGTTAGGGTTAGGGTTAGGGTTAGGGTTAGGGTTAGGGTTAGGGTTAGGGTTAGGGTTAGGGTTAGGGTTAGGGTTAGGGTTAGGGTTAGGGTTAGGGTTAGGGTTAGGGTTAGGGTTAGGGTTAGGGTTAGGGTTAGGGTTAGGGTTAGGGTTAGGGTTAGGGTTAGGGTTAGGGTTAGGGTTAGGGTTAGGGTTAGGGTTAGGGTTAGGGTTAGGGTTAGGGTTAGGGTTAGGGTTAGGGTTAGGGTTAGGGTTAGGGTTAGGGTTAGGGTTAGGGTTAGGGTTAGGGTTAGGGTTAGGGTTAGGGTTAGGGTTAGGGTTAGGGTTAGGGTTAGGGTTAGGGTTAGGGTTAGGGTTAGGGTTAGGGTTAGGGTTAGGGTTAGGGTTAGGGTTAGGGTTAGGGTTAGGGTTAGGGTTAGGGTTAGGGTTAGGGTTAGGGTTAGGGTTAGGGTTAGGGTTAGGGTTAGGGTTAGGGTTAGGGTTAGGGTTAGGGTTAGGGTTAGGGTTAGGGTTAGGGTTAGGGTTAGGGTTAGGGTTAGGGTTAGGGTTAGGGTTAGGGTTAGGGTTAGGGTTAGGGTTAGGGTTAGGGTTAGGGTTAGGGTTAGGGTTAGGGTTAGGGTTAGGGTTAGGGTTAGGGTTAGGGTTAGGGTTAGGGTTAGGGTTAGGGTTAGGGTTAGGGTTAGGGTTAGGGTTAGGGTTAGGGTTAGGGTTAGGGTTAGGGTTAGGGTTAGGGTTAGGGTTAGGGTTAGGGTTAGGGTTAGGGTTAGGGTTAGGGTTAGGGTTAGGGTTAGGGTTAGGGTTAGGGTTAGGGTTAGGGTTAGGGTTAGGGTTAGGGTTAGGGTTAGGGTTAGGGTTAGGGTTAGGGTTAGGGTTAGGGTTAGGGTTAGGGTTAGGGTTAGGGTTAGGGTTAGGGTTAGGGTTAGGGTTAGGGTTAGGGTTAGGGTTAGGGTTAGGGTTAGGGTTAGGGTTAGGGTTAGGGTTAGGGTTAGGGTTAGGGTTAGGGTTAGGGTTAGGGTTAGGGTTAGGGTTAGGGTTAGGGTTAGGGTTAGGGTTAGGGTTAGGGTTAGGGTTAGGGTTAGGGTTAGGGTTAGGGTTAGGGTTAGGGTTAGGGTTAGGGTTAGGGTTAGGGTTAGGGTTAGGGTTAGGGTTAGGGTTAGGGTTAGGGTTAGGGTTAGGGTTAGGGTTAGGGTTAGGGTTAGGGTTAGGGTTAGGGTTAGGGTTAGGGTTAGGGTTAGGGTTAGGGTTAGGGTTAGGGTTAGGGTTAGGGTTAGGGTTAGGGTTAGGGTTAGGGTTAGGGTTAGGGTTAGGGTTAGGGTTAGGGTTAGGGTTAGGGTTAGGGTTAGGGTTAGGGTTAGGGTTAGGGTTAGGGTTAGGGTTAGGGTTAG